>NC_090447.1:318136537-319386537 GCF_031143425.1 Pleurodeles waltl | reverse complement strand
CACCTCTTCCTTGGCCGCACTACTACTCCAGTGGAGCAGCAGATTTGCCCTCTACAGAATAGTACCCTTCTGTACACTCTGAGAGCCCCCTTTTTTGAGGGGACTGGCAGGTTTGTCTGAGGAACATATACAGGCCCAGACTTCCAGGATGCAAGTGTGAATACCCTGCAGTTATGACCCTAAAGATGGTTAAGAATAAAAGTGTCGTCAATTTTTTTTAATAAATTTGCCAAAACCCCTCAGCCCGACAGGGAACCCTCTGATGTCGCTGACATAGTTGTCGTACCAAAAATAACTAGCAATAAGACAAATGTAGAAGGAGCCTGCTTAAATACTGAAATAATTCCAGCCCATTCATTCCAGCTATTTGTCTCTCAAAGAAAACATTGTCGGGCGGTGACAGAGGCACATAACTATATATCCTCACTGGTAGACACGGTTAGGACTCTGTACCAGATGGTACAGAAGTTACAGAACACCACGGGAGAAAGGCAGCCAGAAGGGAAGATGCGAAAGGCCAGTCCAGGCATAATAACCGGTTTCCTGGAACACTGTTAAGGCCCTCAGCTAAAAAAAGATCCTAGAGGATTTGCTTAGGACCTTTTTGCTAGCACATCAATCTCTACATGCTTCCTGATTGAAAGAGCGCAGAGTACACCGAGCCTTGATGTAGCAACCCTTGCCTGGCGCTCCCCCAGAGCACGTTTCACTCTATTATTGAATTGCAGCGACTTGGGGCATATTTATGAGCCCCTTGTGCCACCGGTGTCACTTTTTGTGACGCTCCAGCGGCGCAAACTACAAAATCATATCTATGAGGCCACACAAAGCCACTTTCCATAGCTTTGAATGGCCTCATAAATATGGAGCTAGGCAAGGCAGCAGAAGTTGCAGCATTGACTTACTCTGCACTCTGGAGGTGTTCCAAGGGTGCCGTGGTAGGTGTTTCCATGCAGCATCACAGATTCTGAATTTGACACAAAACCATGTAAACCTGCGGATGTGCCAAAACCATATGCCTCCTGAGGTGAGGCGTAACAAGGAGAAATATAATTATTTCCTCTTGTTTTTTCCTTTTTCCATGAGTGCTGCATTCTGCGGCACACAAAGAGAGGAAAATGCCTCTCTGTGTTGCGTTTGTGGAGGAAGGTATCTCTTCCAACAAAAATAATCCTGCCAACAACACTGGCTCCCTTGCACTAGCCTGCATTGGCGCTAGGCTGCCTAAATGGCGCCAGCGCAGGAGAAAAGAACAGGAATGCACTGTATTGGGTAAATATGGTGCATTTCTACCCTGTCACTTTGGCATAGAGCAGTGCAGCAAGGTGACTTGCTTGCGCTGCTTTACGTCAAATCTACATAAATGAGGGCCTTTGGGGTATATTTATACTCTGTTTGCGCCGGATTTGCGTCATTTTTTTTTACGCAAATCCAGCGCAAACCTAACTCCATATTCATATTGTGACACTAGAGCCATCTAGCGTCAAAATATTGAAGTTAACATCATTTTTTTACTGTGAAAACCTACCCTGCGTCAATGAGATGCAAGGTAGGCATTCCAGGGCAAAAAATGACTCTAAGGCCTTTCAGCCTTATTCATCCTCCTGTGCAAAAATCACGCACGGGAGGAGGATGGCCTTAAATAATGGCGCTAAGTCTGTTTAGAGCCATTATTTAACGCATGAGTCAGGGCAGGCATTAGGGGACCTGTGGGCTCATTTCCATGGTCAGAGACCACGGAAGCAGTCCACAGGTGCCCTTCCCTGCCCCCAGGGATACCCCCAGCCACCCCCACCCATACTTGGAGGACACGTAAGGAAGGGGAGACCCATCCAAAGTAAGTCCAGGTAAGTTTAAAAAAAATGTTTTCCAAGTGCCTTAGGGGGGCCCTAACTTGGGCCCTCCTACATGGCACTGTGCCCAGTGGCCATGCCCAGGGGACATAAGTCCCCTGGGCATTACTATTGGACAGGGGGGCATGACTCCTGTCTTTACTAAGACGGGAGTCATGTCCATGGGGGTTGTGCATCAAAAAATGACGCTAGTCAGGTTTGCGTCATTTTTTCTGACTCTATTCTTACCCAGGCCATTCTTCGACGCACAACCTCCCCCTCCCGGTTAGCATAATTTATTTTTAGGCTAACCAGGCCTTACCGCCAGCTAGGGTCATTCCTTAATATGGCACCCAGCTGGCATCCAGGAATGGCACTAGCCGGTGGTAAACTTTTTGACGCAAACCTGCACTAACGCAGGTTTGCGTGAAAAAGTATAAATCAGGGCCTTGGTTCTCTCCGCGATGCAGGAAAAGGGAGATTCTTCTTCCTGCCTATGCAAGGCTGGTACAGCGGCAATAGAAATCCTGCGAACAAGTGAAACAAAAGCTCAGTGCAATGCACATTTAATATATTTTACTGTACCCACCTAAACTTAGTCATATACAAGGAGACAACTCTGGTTTTTGACCATCCAGACAGAGTGTGGGAATGGTTGGAGGAAAGACCCTCTTTTCCTGAAAGTTGGAGTAATGTCTAAGAGAGGAGGGCAGGCCTGGGGTCTCCTCCCAGACACAGAAAAGAGTTATGCAACAAGGGCAGCAGTGGCCTCACAGGGGAGGATAGTGGTTTGGAGCAGGCACATGTCCTGGTGACCCGGAACGAGGGCCTATGAATGGACTCTACTGATACGGATGGAGGGGAGGAATGCACAGTGACCCCCATTCAAAATTCATGTGAACGGACTGCAGTGGCCTTTGATGCCTGACTAAGAGGCGTTTAGCCTCAACATTCACAAGTACGAACAATTTTTGATAGTTTGTTTGGGTGTTAATATTAACTTTGGGCAACAGATGCTTCTGGGCTGAAAGTAGGGTGGGGGCACTTGTTGAGGTAGGGAGTGTTCAATATTCTATGTTATGTGTGTTATAAGGTTGGCCTGGGCACTAAGCAGACCCAAATATAAATTTGTTTTCTTTAGAGATGCCACAGTTCAAAATCTTGTTATGGAATGTTAATGGACTTCTTGATGAAAATCCAATGGGAGACAGTCCTGACATATATTAAAATACATGCACCTGAAGTCTTACTGAGCTAAGAAACTCATCTTATGGGCACAATATGAGGGCAGATGCTTATTTGAGTTTTACACTGCCGGTTCACTAGGGTGGACTGAGGTTTGGCGGTGATCCTGCATAAATCTTTCTCACTAGCGGTTACCAAGACAAGCATTGACAAGTTGGAAGGAACATTGGATGGCTACCTATGTAGTGTATATGCTTCCCTCTCGCTGATATCCGGCACACTACCGGCATTAGCCTGAGATGCACAATAATTTGGAGTGTGGAGGGAGGCTAGGTATTCATGGGTGATTTTAATACACTAATGGATAAAATCATAGACACAGGCTCATACACAACAGCTAATAGACCTCTGTCCCTAGCAAAGCTGACAATATACACATTACTTTGCTCCACATGATTGTAACTTTAGGATAGACTCCTTTTTCATACCACTGGCATGTAGCAACCATATGGCTATCATCCACATTCTTCCCAGAGAGCTCTCTGATCACTTCCCAATTGAAATGAATCTACATGCTCCACTAGGAGGCTCTGGGGCATCTTTCAGATGAACACCTGGTGGCTGAAAGGCACTGGTTTCTTAGAATCCATCTGCAGAGCGATTGAGAAATACTTTGTTTTAATACACTTTTAGTGCCTCCCTGATTAGCCTTTAGGAGGCCTTTAAAGCAGTGATATGGGGCAAGGTCATTTCCTTGGCAAGGGGGAAAAGAAAGGAGAGAACTTGAGGTCACTGAATTGGAAACATAGATCCTCAATGTCGAGCATACACTGGCTTCAAGTTGGATAGAGGAAAACCGTGCACTCTTTGAGGAGCAATACATGACCCTCAGACATAAATTATAGGATATAGCCAAACAAGCTTGGGCTATGTCCATGTTCTGGATATGTGAACATGGCAATAAAGCCAACAAGCTTTTTTTATATTGGCTTGCTCAAGAAGGGGCTAGGATAAGTCCTGCAGTTTAGACATCTATTTGATTCATAGTCCGCAAGCCCCAGGGGATTGCTGAAGTGTTTGCCAACCACTATGCTGATATTTACTAAAAACACCCCCCACCACTGTTAGAACAGCTACACCACATAGTAAAAGATATATCCCTGTGGGCCCTTTCTGCAGCAGACTGCGACCTGCTGGACACCACTGATGTTCCTTGATTTTCTCTTTAACTCCTATGGGATGTAGTCACATTCATGTCATCTTCCTTTGGAATGCCTTTGTAAGGTTGTTCTAAGTAATCAAGAGATGTGAGAAGTGACTCGTGGCTGGGCGTACCAGGACGGCTGGGATGTCTCTCCTGTACTTCTTAACTTAAAATAATCCTCTACATTTTCACATTGCCTACGACCACTTTATTACATAGAAACTACACTGTAACAACCCCACTAATGTTGGAGGAGGTACATGGTGAGATAGCAGTCTTGCCCTCTGACAAGACCAGAGAAGACAATGGCTTTCCTGTGGAATGTTTTAAACAGTTTTCCTCATTACTGGCACTACTTTCTTACACTATAATTCTGTAGTCAACTCCGGCAAACTGTCTGACCATCTCCTCTGTGCAACTATTTGGTTATCCTTAAACCCAATAAAGCACCTGGCAACTGCACCTTGTATTAACCTATTTCACTATTCAATGTAGAGGTTAAATTCTTAACCAAGCTGCTGGCTACCAGACTGTCCTTGTTGGTCCATGAGGTCTAGAACGGCTTTATGCCAAACTGGAATACAATACACTGACTACGTAGGCTCAAGACCCAGGAGCAGTACTCTTACTGGACTATGAAAAAGCATTTGATACAGTGCACCGGCCCTTCTTATTTCAAAATCTCCAAAAGATTAATATTGGCACTTGCCCTTTAAGGTGCCCCAGGGTCACAGGTTAAAAAGAGTGGCATGCTCTCATCCTCTTTCCCCATTCATTTAAGCATGTCAGGGAACCCATGGTCCCCCTACACTTTGTGTTGGTGGTTGAGCCACAGGCTGATTGGCTTAGGAGAGACACAATTACAAGCTTATTGCAGATACTTTAAGTATAGGGGGAGGCCTCTGGATTTGTTTTTTGAACTCTGGCAGGTCTACCTATGTACACTTATCAGGCATATCGCTGCGACGCCCACCAGATGTACAATACGAGAGGGTAGAGTATACCTTTCATTATTTGGGAATACTTGTTTCTTGTGCTCCTCACATAGCCTGGGACAAGAGTATAACTCCTATTATGTGTCACACCCACAAGACTTGGAGTCATGGACCTCACTGCCGCAAAATTTGATGGGGAAGATGACATTATATAAAATGGTGGTTCTTCCTCGCTTCTTGTATATTCCCTGAAATTACCCATTCATTGTCTAGCCTGCTTTTTTCCAAGTTCTCCAGGCCTTGGTGACCGCTTTATCTGGTGGGCGAAACACCTAGGTGTTTATTGACAAGCCCCTTGCGCTGTTGGTGCGTCATTTTATTTATATGGGAAAAAGTGATACAACAGCGGCACAAGGGGCATGTAAATACCCCCCCCCCCAGTATTTCCTTCACAAAGTGTGCGCTGCTTGTGTTCATCTGTTGTCTGTAGCTCCCTGATCTCCACATATATATATATATATATATATATATATATATATATATATATATATATATATATATATATATTCCTGGGCATCACAGATGGTTCCAATAAGGGATTTGCTATTTGGAGATCGACAGGAGTCTTCATGGTGTTTGATATTGCCTACCCTTGAGAGACCAGGGACATTAGGTTTGCTGTTAGGAGGTCTCCTCCCAACACTCACTCCTTCAGGTCACCAGACTTCCCTTTCTTTGCTGGCAAGCAGACCTCACATCAAATGGCGAGGCAAACTTAATGCATTAACAACCCTTTTGGCTGGGAACTGGTTCCAACAGGTCTCTCCACTGGTGAGCTTCGAGCAGTGGTATCTTATGAGCATCTCCCATCTGAGTGACATAAGGGCATATCCTCATCCTTATATGATCATATCCTCACTTTTGAGCACATGTCTGCAGTGTTTGAACTCAATAAATCTCATTTTGTTAAGTAGATTAAACTGCTTCATGCTCTAGGCACAAATCGAAATGTTCTGAGTGAGGTGACAGAGTATAATCCCCTTGAAGCAAAATTAACTAAGGGGGAGTTGGGCAGGAAATGAATATAGAGATTGTATTGATCCCTCCTGGTCAACGGCCCTGAATGCTAATGAGAAGCTTTGGAACAAGATTGGAAAGGTTGGGAACACTCGTCTATATCATATGATCTGGTCTTGCCCGTCATAAAGGGTTATCAGCAGGTGATTTATGCTTCACTTGCACACATTTTGCATTTCCAAGTGGTCATGGACCCCAACATAGCTCTACTAGGAATAATGGAGAGTTAGCTGGAGCCTAAGGCCCAGCAAATCATGCTTAGCATGAGTGTCTTGGTAGCTAAAAGAGACATTTCCAAATGATGGTGGCAGGCAGTACCTCCTTCAATGCAAGAATGGTTGAGAGGCATGGACTACTGTGCAAGGGCATAAAAGCTAGTATACAAATGGAGGAGCTGCAAACGTGACAAGGTTTGGGGCCCTTGGACTTTGAGATAATGGGACACGGGTTGGGGAATCTAACCACATCTTTTAATGTATGTTTACCTATGCATTCTCTTTGTAGTGCTGAATTTATATGCACTGTTATTTCCAATGTCTGCTGTGTTTGGTGTTATGGCCTGTGGTTATTTAGTATTGTATTCCACGCATTAAAAAAAATAAGAGATATATAAAAAAAAAGTGATAGCGTGAACCAGGCATAGACTGTAGAAAGAGAGATAATTTTGTGAGTGTATGTGTACATGGACTGTTGGTTAACGTGTAATATCTTATATTTGTAAAGCTTGTGGCGTGCTATGCTTCCCTTTGCAAAGTGGTAAATCTGTCTGATCTGACATTTGTGGACTCTAGCTGGCATTTGCTCTGAATATAGACTGCTATATCATATCTATGTCATTTAAGGAGTAAAGCGACCATCCCTTATACAGTGTGTAAAATGGGAAATAGAAATGTTTTGTACTGTCAGATTAAATTCTCAAAGGAGTAGATGTATACACACCTGTTAAGGACTGCCAAACGCCAGAGCATGATTGAGTGGGTTCTGAATTAGCTGTGAGGTGTTTGCCTTTGAGAGTTATTGAAGAATGGACTTTGAATCCCTCCAACTCAGCCTTCCGGGCTTACAAGGTCCGTAAGTTCAGTACCATTAAATTGGGGAACCCTATCACCTGTTATTTACTGTTTCATGATGGGAAAACTGTTGTATTAAGAGCTATACGGTTTACTAGTATGGAAACTGTGACCCTCGAGTCAATATTACTGATAAAAACGTCATTAGCGTTAGCTGTGTAGGCTAACTGACTTACATGTTACGTGCTCAGTAGCTCCAGCAGGACTCTTATTGGGGATTGTAGTTTCTTGTAAATAGGTCAGTTACTGTCCCATTCCGCAGTCCTGTCAGTTAGCAGGAGTGGGGGAGTTCAAGCGGAAGTGAGTTCCATTGCTCTGGTACTCGAGTTAAAAAGTATCTACAACATTTGGAGCCGAGTTTAAAATGTGGAAACAACCAGTTCACTTAGTAGGACTGTAAGCTTTATTACTGTTTAGGAGATTTCGGGCACAAAAGTGTGAATACACATGAACATAATAACAGCTGTCTGAAAAGAATACATGCATGCTTTAGAAATCATTGCAAAGTTCCTCTGTTTGAATGTGATCACTTCTAGTGTGGCCTATCACAAGATGTGTTGCAGCTATTGTATGCTCCGAAGCCTGTGAATTTGAAAGGATGGCAAACCAGTCTACAGTAATCTAAAGAACATAGGCCCATATTTATACTTTTTGACACAAACCAGCGCTAGCCGGGAGGGCGTCCTATTTAATGAATGAAGGTAGCCGGCGCTGCGGCCTGGTTAGCGTCAAAATAATTGACATTAACCAGGCAGCGGAGGCGTAGGGAAGACTGGGGGTGTGCGTCAAAGAATGGTGCAAGTCATGTTGGAGTCAAAAATATTGACTCCAACCTGACTAGCGTCATTTTTTGACGCTCAACCCATGGAAATGACTCATGTCTTAGTAAAGACAGGAGTCATGCCCCCCTGCCCAATGGGCATGCCCAGGGGACTTCTGTCCCCTGGGCATGGCCATTGGGCACAGTGGCATGTAGGGGGGCCCAAGTTAGGCCCCCCATGCCACTTTAAAAAAATATACATTACTTAACTCTACTTACCTGTACTTAGCGTAGATGGGTCCCCCCATCCATGGCTGTCCTCAAGGAGTGGGCGAGGGTGGTAGGGGATGTCCCTGGGTGCAGGGAAGGGCACTGTGGACTGCTTCCATGGTCAGAGACCATGGAAATGAGCCCACAGGTCCTGCCCTGACCCAGGTGTTAAAAAATGACTCTAAACAGGTTTAGAGGCATTTTTTAAGGCCCTCCTCCCGTGCGTCATTTTTGCACAGGAACATAAATAAGGCACAAATGCCTTTGAGTAATTTTTTGCCTGGGATCGCCTAACTTGCATCTCTTTCACGCAAGGTAGGTTTCCACGGTAACAAAATAACTAACTCCATATATTTGGCGCTAGACAGTCTAGCACCAAAGTATAAATATGGAGTCAGGTTTGCGCCGGATTTGCGTCAAAAGAAATGACGCAAATCCAGCGCAAAAAGAGTATAAATATGGGCCATAGTTTTTTACATATTTATTTTTTCTCATGAACAGTGCAAAAATCCTTTGTGCATAACACATGCCCTCAACACTTAACTAGCCAGGTTGCAAGCAAGAACTTCTTTTTTCACACTTATATTTGTTATAAACATACAAATGTGAATTATATATTACAATCAGAGAATAAATGTTTCTCTTCACAAGACTGCACCTTCATACTTTTGGCCTATTTAATCATCCAAAGACTTGCACTACAAAACATTCTCCTAGTTTAGTGTGTAACATTTGTAGCATTTACAGTGGAAAGGGGCACATCAATAGCATTTTTCATCTGCTCGCCACCTTCAGAGGCCGAGTCAGTCGGTGTAGGTGTCACCAGCTTGTATTCTACAATCGTCCTCCACTTTTTCACCTGTACGCACTTCCTTCATAAGATTTTCCTCTGCTGGCCCCATTCCTCTACATCTCTAATCCAGGCCTGCATCAGTGGTCCAGTATCTGCAATCATGTATGGCTATCCACCTCTTGGCCACCAGAGCCCCCCAACTTACTTGTTTCACGACCATAGCACATGGGAATCCTGTCCAAATATCCCTGACCATTTTGTGGAGTTTGACAAACTGCAGAAATTGGTCGGCATCCATACCAAAATGTCCCTGCACCTCTTGGAATGTAATACCGTTATCTCCAGGAAAAAGGTCGAATATTTATGAAAGGCCATAGCCACCAAATTGGAAGTTTTAGTTGGAACCCTACTCCACTCTCGCACACTCAAATCTATGAAAACAGCAGACTATCTATTTTTTTAAAAGTAGTGTGGCGTATAAGACACACACAATTCTGTAAGGTTTAAAGACACTGAGAAAGGAAAAACAGTTTTGCTTCTTCCATCCTTCCCACCACGGACAATGGCAAAGTGTATCAAAAGCACACAGAGGCCTAGAGACACTCCAGTACTTCATCCAATTTACAGATCTCTGTGTTGTGTGTGCCACTTGAATACCCGAATAACAGCAACTATCCATCTCTCTTCGTAGCCCTGATTGAGGGAGCCTCTCTGTTAGAGCACCCTCCATCCTGGCCAATAGAAAAATCAGAGATTTACACTGTATATTATATAATCCGGAAGCCTCCCCAAACTTCTGAAGTTCCTCCAGCAATCTCAGAACTGAGATATGAGGCTGTTGCAAATGAACAAGGACATATAAGGACAGTATGTGAGTTGTATCTCCCACCCAAATGTCCCAATCTCTCATAACTCAAATAGATGCACAACCAATGGTTCCATGGCCAGAGCAAACAAGAGATGGGGAAAGGGGCATCGATTTCTGGTCTGTATCTCCACATTCACCTGTCAGACAAATATTCCCGAGCAAGCTTGTGCTGAGGACTGGAATACAATGAGATCTGGGTAAAGAAATCGGGGCCAAAACCCATCTTGCGCAGAACCACCGCCATGTACTCTCAATCTAGTGTATCAAATTACTTTTCTTTACCCAAGGCTACCAATACGGCATCCACATTGGAGGCCTGAATTGAATGTTAACATGGTTCAACTGTTTAATATTCATCAGAGTGCTCCAAGTAGGTATGAAACCACTCTGGTCTTTATGGACCAAAGCACTAATCACCCTTTTCAGCATATGCGCAATTGTTTTGGCTAACGCCTCACATCTACGTTCATCATGGATAATGGACCATAGGGTGGTCCGATTTGGGCACCATAACTGTGACAGCCTCCTCGTTGACTGCTGTGGTCTACCAAGGCCTTTGGCCTCCAGCAATTCCTCTAACAGGCAGCAGAGAGCATAGATATGTATGCCGGATAGATCTCAGGAGGCAGTCTATCTGCCCATGGGACATTTTTATACAGCATCTTGAGGATGATAGCCTGCAACTCATCTTGTGAAAGATATGCTTCTAATTTCAACATGCTTTCCTCACTAAGTTTCGGAACTTCCACATCTTCTAGAAACTGTTGAGTGGATCTATCCTGATTTTGCAGTGGTCTTTCATGTATCACCTCCAAATCACCTGAGGAATTTATTAGTTGCTATTTGTGATGTCACCATTGAGCCATCTCTTCCCATGAGTGCCAGTACCATGGGTGTAGGGGTCTCCCTAGTACGCTTTCTGGCTTATCTCAATCGGGCCTCTGCCTGTAGCTGCGGAAGGGGAACCTATCCAATGCCACCCATATGTCTCCTATTCATTTTTTAACATCTAATATTTCCCTATCTCCTTGCATAATTTTGCTATCTTGTTGCTGCAAACTAGCCAACCTCACTTTCTGGTCCTTAAGGTCTTTTTGCAGGCGGGATTTGGTAACATATACTTTAGTAAGGCATTCTTCCCATAACACTGCTTGAGCACATCACATTTGTTAACCCTAGTGGACATGATCCCCCAATTGTCACTGAAATATCCCTCTATTACATTCACAATATCCCCATATAATGCCATGTTTTTGAGGGCTTTGGGTGAAGACACTATTTAGGAATCAAGGGAGTGCATCAACTCCATTTGCATGTGGGCAGCAGAGGCGCATGTTCATACAGAAACCAACTGAGGTGTTCCACTGTATGCAACCGGTCCCCTATGGCGTGTGACTGTAACAAACTATCTAGCCTGCCAACTAAAGAACAGTTAGTCAAGGGTCTTACGACCATAAACCTATGTTCTGTCAGTGTGAGCTGAGGATATGCATTAATTTGTTCATTTTATGTAATCAGTTTCTCACACTGTTCTTGTCTGCTTTGAGAAATTATGCAACATGAAAGTAGAAACAGATTTTTAACCGTGTCTGATAGTGGAACATTGGGGCATATTTACAAGCCGCATAGCGCCACCAGAGCGCCACTTTTTGTGACGATCCAGTGGCGCTGTGCATTGTGCATATTTATAAGGAGGCTCCAAGACACTTTTTGTGGCTTAACGCCGCCTATTAAATATGCCGCCTGATGCAGAGGGGCGTGCAAAGGTGTTTCTGTGGGCGTTACACTGCAACACCCATTGCTTTTGATGCTGCACATGATTTACAAGAATCTGTAGATCTGTGGCAGTGCGAAAAAGCATGGTGCAACGAGGAGAAATGCTTTCATTTTTCCTCCTTTTTGCATTTTCTATGTGTGCTGCACTCTGCGGCACCCAGAGAAAAAGCAAAACCGCCATGAATGATTGTTTATGTGCAGAAAGGTGTCCCTTCTTGCACATAAGCAATCATTCAAAAATGACGTTTGATTCTTCTATGTGTGCTGCACTATACAGCACACATAGAAGTGCCAAATCACCATTGTATATTTTTTATGTGCAAGAAGGGACTCCTTCCTGCACATAAACAATCAATCCCCTCAATACTGACACCCTTGCACTATGGTGTAAGGATGCCTGCGTTGGCGGCTAAATTTAGCGCTGGCGCGGGGGGAGGAGGAGGATGCATTTTTGTACATATGGCGCATCCCTGTTTTTCAAAACTGTCATAGGCATAGCTCTGCTGATTTTATTGCAGCACCGCACTGCGCCAGTTTGTCATACATCTGGCCCATTGCACCCAAAGAGTTTGGGGGTAGCCAGAGGGACTAACTTTAAACTACGTATACTAACAAAGATTATACACTCACTCTAAGTAATATTGATTTGTTGGCTCTCTTGTACCACCCACACTAGAATTTTAAAAAGGCTTATTCTTCAGTGCTGCCATGCGGGGTGTATCTTTAAAAACAATATAAACAGGTGTATCACATGTAGAGCTTGAAGTAACAGTTTGGTCAGAAAAAAAAAATAAGAGAGGTGACCGGAATGTAATAAGTAAATTGGGTGATGATGGGGAGTTCTGTAGTGTTCCACATGTCAGCACAACCTCTTTCAAGAGTTAAGGGTTAAGTACATGTTGAGAATGCCAACTTGGAAAGGGCCTGAACCATAGTGTGCAGTTGTAGTCAGCCTGTGATATTGTGGCTAATCACTCTCATAGAATATTATAGTTCCCTGAGTTTAATGTCACAGAAAGGTCAAACTTGGCCGGCAAGCAAAGCTATCCATAGAAATAGTGGGATGGAAACAGCACTAAGGGCCTGATTTAGAGCTTGGTACCGGTGTGACGGAGTAACCCATCCACCAATATCTAAATCAGGCCCTAAGGCCCATATTTATGGGAAAATGATGGAGCGCGACGCTGCGCCAAAATCGGCAGCGCCATGCTCTGCCATTTTCACAAAGCAGGGATGCGCCATTTTTAAGTGAATACGGCGCACCTCTGTGTTGCCCCCTGCACTGGCGCTAAATTTAGCTGTCAGGGCCAACGCAGCCATCCTTGCACCATCAAGCAAGGATGTCTGCATTGAGGGGAGTGATTGTTTATATGTGGGAAGGTGTCCCTTCCTGCACATAAACAATCACTAATGGTGATTTGGCACTTCTGTGTTTGCTGCAGAATGCAGCACACACAGAAGTGCCAAAGCGTCATTTTCAAATAATTGTTTGTGTGCAGGAACGGACACCTTCCAGCACATAAACAATCATTTCTCCCATTTTGCTCTTTCTATGTGTGCTGCAAAATGCAGCACGCATAGAAAAAGCAAAAAACGAGGAGCAATCAAAGTATTCCTCCTTGTTGCGCCTTGCTAACACCACCCCTGGGGGTGGCATTAGATTTTGGCGCTGCCTTAGGTTTACAAAATCTCGTAAATCTGAGGTAGCGTCTAAATGCAATGGGTGTTGCAGTGGCACGCCCACAGCAACACCCATTGCACGCCCCTCTGACGCAGTATACTGTGTCAGAGGGGGACATATTTAAAAGGAGATGTAATGCCACTAAAAGTGGCGTTACACCTCTTTGTAAATATGGAGCAGTGGTTAGCACCACTGGAGCGTCACGTAAAGTTACGCTCCAGTGGCTCAAGGGGATTATAAATATTCCCCTAAGTCTTTTAAGACAGTGGTTCCCAACCTATGTGAGTAGTGCAGCTGCATCAAACAGAATATAGTGTGGAGGATGTGTGGCTTCAATTGAATTTAGAAAAGCTCCAACCTTCCTATTGAAATTATCTTTTTTGTTTTTTTATTTATATTTGTTTGACAATTTAATAAAAAGTGTTATCATTTGTGTATGTATTTGATAAATGCTTGTTTCTGTATTGTTTTGTGTGTGGTTTTGCAGTTCAAATCATCTACAATGTTTAGGCTAGGGGCCCCAGCTTCCAGTAGTGACTCAGTGAGGGGTCCCCGGATTCCATTAATGATTCAGTGAAGGAGCCTGGGTTTCAGTAGTGATAAAGTCGGGCTCCACAGAAGTCGAAATGTTGATAACCACTGTTTTAAGACAAACGTCTCTACTGAGAGGTTTGACCCACAAGACTTCAACTGTGGTTGCCATCCCATTATTTTGCCCTGAACCTAGAATATATTAGGGACAGAGCGGAATGTCTAGGAATTATTGTAGCTGTGTGGCTATGAATTTACTTAGAATTCTGGGCAGCATGTGAGAGTCCTTTCATCGGGGGAAAAGTGGACATGATGGTTGAATTGTGATTTATTTTTTATTTTTTTTATAAAAGAATTATCTGACCCTTCTGTGGGGCACCTGAACCCCAGACAGTAGGTCAGTCAAGTGACCCTTGCCATCACTCAGGTTAACCTGGGATGAGGAGAGCAAGTCAAGTCTTCCTTCTCAGGGAGCAAGGCAATCCTAACGCAGCAGGGCAGTCCTCTGTGGAGCCAGGCAGTCCTTCTTCTGTAATGCCCTCAGACCCATGAGTATACTGAAGAGTGGCTCTGGGGGTCTAATAACTATACTTGGTGGCAGCCTTTGAAGTAGGGGGTTGCCTATACTACCCCCACATCTGCTTCTGGAAAGTTCTTCCCTTCCCTTGTCAAGACTCCAAGATGTTTGTGGTGACAAAAGGTAGGAGGCAGGCCCTTGGAAGTGTAAGTGGGGCAAGGCACAGCTTGGGCCTCAGCCATCCTAGCAGGCTGGCCCATCCTGCCAACGCCTAGTCCCTTTTGTGTCACTCTCTGGAAGTAACACACAAACCCCAACAGCAGAGCCATTCACAGTCATGTGATCCAGGACAGTGGCAGAAGACACAAATGGTTAGGACAGGAAAATTATAATTTTCCTAATGTGTTATTTTTACAATTGTGACTTAAAATCCAACTTTACCATTAAAGAGAATTCTAAACTACAATTCATTTAAGTGTAAACACAATGGGGCATATCTGCAAGCCCCTAACACCTTCCTGTGTCACATTAGTGTAATTTTTATGCTAATTTGGCGTTAGGAAGGCTTTTTTCCCTACACTGTATTCACAAAGTTGTGCAATGCTCATATTTTGCCAGTTTGCACCCCTTGCGCCACATTATGCCTGATCCAGGCATAATGTATGCAAGGGCAGCACTCTAGCACTAGGAGGCCCGCAAAAATGGCACAGTGAAATCTACAAGATTTTGCTGTGCCATTTTTGGTTTAAGTTTTAATGCCTGCTCAAAGCAGCCGTTAAAATGATGCACCCATGTCAACCTATGGGCCTCCTAGTACTTTGCTGCACCAACGTCAAAAATGTTTACGTTAGTGCAGCAAAGCTCCACAATAGCATAAAAAATGTTGACGCTATTGGCCTAACGTCCGCCATGGTGCACCATATTTACAATACAGCGCACCAATGGTTTTATTAGGCAGGGCTGGGGCGACACAAGAAAACGGGCACATCAGCACTTATGCGCCAGTTTCTTGTAAATATGCCGCCATATTTCTATCTTCTCCCAATCAAACGCTATCAGTAATTACATTTATAAGTTAACCCAGTGTTAGTCCATGAGAGAAACAGACTTTACAGTAGTGAAAACTACTTTAGCAGTTTTTCACTACCAGGACACGTAACTCTTGAACCTATATGACATACCTTTTAAATAAAACACGCCCTGCCCTATGAGCCTACAGGACCTAACTTAGGGGTGGCATATATGTATTAAAAAGGAAAGTTTAGGCCTGGCAGAATTTTTATTTTGCCAAGTCGACATGACAGTTTAAAACTGCACTTACAGGCTGCAATGGCAGATCTGAGACATGTTTTTAAACGTTATTTTAGTGGGTAGCACAATGAGAGCTGCAGGTGCACTTCTAGCATTTAATTCACAGGCCCTTGGTATATGTAGTACCATTTGCTAGGGACAAAGAAGTAAATTAATGATACCAATCAGGTGTAGGCCAATTTTACCATCTTGTAGGGACAGAGCATAAGCAACTTTGTTTAGCAGTGATAAAGTGCACAGAATCCTTAAAGCCAACAAAAGCGGGTCCAGCAAAGGAAGGGAGTGAAGGCAAAAGGTTTGGGGTGACCCTGCAGATAGGGCTTGACCCACCAGTTGGCTAAAAGCCAAAACATATTGTGGTCTCAAAAATTCACAAGTTGCTATAGTATCCGCTAGCGCTAAAGAAAACTACTTTGTGTATGAATGTGCTCTGTGTGAAAGCGCAAAATACTGTCACTCGGAATGGTGAAGTTAGCCGAAGGCTGAAGTTGACTGACTCATTTCTCTATGCTGTATGCTGTAGTAAGTGGACGAAAATGTAAATGACACAAGAGCAGGCCCAGGAATAAAGGGTACTGGTTGAAAGCCCCCAGAGTAAGTATGTTATATACATAATTGTAGTAAAATCAAAAGGTCTTGAACAACGGCAAACCTAAAAAGACATAAACAGATAGAAACCATAAGTGGATTAGAAGTTAAAAGCATTGCTCGAAAATATATGCATAAAACCTGCTAGTTCCACCAAGTGGGCATTGCAATTAAAGCACCTTCTCCAGTTTGGCTTTAGGGGGCTATTTTTCCACTACTTTCAATCCGCCAGGATTGTTTTGTCAAAAAATGGGGCTGAGAATCTAACCACATCCCTTTAGAAATCTCAGATCATAACCAGTTCCTTTGATTACACAAGTCTCTCCAGCCAAAACATGCACCTCAGAAATAGGTTCTATGTTGTAACTCTTAACTCCAGAGTCTCTGAAGACATTTCAGCACCTTTTGTGGTCTTTGATTAATTGCTCTTGTGAAACCTGTAGACCAGTGGCTCCCAACCTGTCGTCCGGGGACCCCTAAGGGTCCGCCAAGTCTTCCCAGGGGGTCCACGACTGCTTAGAAAATAAAAAAATATTAAGGTCCCCAGCTTTCAGTGGTGACTCAGTGTGTGGGGGGGGGGCAGGCGGTGGGTGTCGAAGTTGGGCCAATTCCAATTATGATTCAGTGGGGGTCCCCGGGTTCCAGTATGATAAAGTGGGGGTCCACATAAGTCAAAAGGTTAGGAACCACTGCTGTAGTCAAGTAATCCATCTCCAGGTGGCTGGTGAAATGTATTCCACCCCATTATTAATTGGAGTCGCCTCTCTGCTTTCACTGATGTCAATTTACCAAAATGCCAGGGGTAGCGGAAGTGACATCACACGACATTCCATCTTTACTTTTACTCACAAACACATGCTTACACATACACACACATTCACTCATACACACACTCTCTCACACTTAAACACACTCACACCCTGCAAGCATGCACACAACATACATTTAAACGTGTTATTACTTACCTCAGCTACCAAGGAGCTTCCTATTCAAGGTTACAGTACTCCATTTTTTTATTACAGTAATAGTGAATAATATATTATTATTCACTATTACTGTAATAAAAAACTGACTGAAAGCAAGGAAGTGGAACTCCAAGCAACTTCCTTAAGGACGAGCTGTCCCTGTGCTCCTGGCACAGATTTTTCACCCTTTTAGGCCAGGAGTTGCAGAGGCAGTGCCAGGGGTCGCAAGGGCCACGCTGCGACCCCCAGCACTCCCTAAATTACGACAATGGCTGCTTTTGGGGTGGGGGAGGTGGTAGATCACCATATGGCCTGCTCCTACTCTCTGTCCCTTTGCCGGTGCAGAAACAGGCTGCCTAGTGCCATGCACACACCTTTGCAACACAGTGCAAAGGTGTGTGTGGGTGTGTGTTTGTGTGTTTGTGTGTATGTGTGTGTTGCGTCTGGTATAGGTTTTGTGTTGGAAAGATAGCCTTCCAGAAGGAAACATATGCTTACAGAAACTTTAGAATGTTTCAGACGTTAGATGTGGACTGTACAGTGCAGCAAAATAAATATTGTTCTCTTAATGCCTGTTTCAAGGAGGAATTTTGTTAAGCAACTCAGGTCTGATAATCTTTGTTAGGGTAGCCACATAGCCAATACAATCATAAGGAAAAGCATCTAAATATGGTATTTTTTCCCTTGTCAGTATATACTTTAAATAGTGAATGTTAGAAGAAAACACTTTCAAATGTGTTATACAGTTGCCTAACAACCCTTTGACCGGTCATTAAAGTAAATACAGACAGAAAGGACATGTTAAAAATGAATACAGACAATTTCATATAAAGTTCTACTTAAAAAACATGTCCTTGTCTTAAAGAATAATTACTGTATAATAGGGCTTCCCATTTTTTTTTTGTGTGTGTTTTTAGAACCAAGACAAAAAAATGTATAACGACAGGCATTCACGACTGTTAGAAATAGGGTCTTTGGTTGGCAGTCAGGTTACCCCCTGTCCAAGCAAGATCCCTCACTCTAATCAGGGCAAAGGAGAAACATGCCTGGTTAACCTCCATTCACCCCCTTGGTAGCTTGCTACAAGCAGAAAGGCTTATCCCAAAAGCAGTGTGTAAAGTATTTGTGCTAACACACACAGTAATACAGTGAAAACACTACAAAATGGACACCACACCAGTTTAGAAAAATAGGCAATATTTATCTAAATCAAACAAGACCAAACCGACAAAAATCCAAAACATACAAGTCAAGATATAAACTTTAAAAGAATAAGAGACTTCCTCCCTATAAAACAATGGAAACGTTGATTTTACACAGAGTACCTGGTTTGCGTCAAAAATAAAGCTGCACAGGTGAGTGTGTGCCGGAAAAGTCAGCTATGCGTCGATTCCTTACTGGAAAGTGAGGCCATGCGTCATTTCTTCTCAGGTCGGGTAAATGATGTTTAGTTTTTTTCCCTCGCAAGAGAGCGATGCGTTGATTTCCGGACGGGCACCTCGGATCAGCAACGATGCATGAGAATTCCAGTCGCACAGTGTTAGAAAACCATGCTGCGTGGGATTTGAGTCATTAGCAGCAGCCACAAGCGGGTGTTGCATCGTTTCCACAACCGCAATGCGTCGATTTCCCAGCAATGTGCAGGTGGGGCGTCGGTTTCAGCCGCAAAGTGTGTGAAACTTTCCCTGCACCGAGGAAGGAGGCAAAAAGTTTGGAGATGACCCAGCAGGAATGTACAGCAAAGTCCTGTCTTTGTCCCCTTTCCCAGGCAGAAGCAGCTACTGCAGGATAGCCCAACAAAGCACAGTCACAGGCAGCACTTCTCTTTAGCTCTTCTCCTTGGCAGAGGTTACTCTTCATTCCAGAAGTGATTTTGAAGAAATCTAAAGTCTGGGGTTTTGGGTCCACTACTTATACCCCTTTCTGCCTTTGAAGTTGGCAACTTCAAAGGAAAGTCTCTGTTGTTCACAAGATCCTGCCCTGCCCAGGCCTGGCCCCAGAAACACACCAGCATTTTGTGAGGGCAGGCACAGTCCATTCAGGTGTAAGTGACTACTCCTCCCTCCACTCTTGTCCAGATGGCTCATCAGGATATGAAGGCTACACCCCAGCTCCCTTTGTGTCACTGTCTAGAGGGAATTCACAACAGCCCAACTTTCAGTCTGACCCATACGTGGAATACACAACCAGCCAGAGTCACAGAACGGTTTAAGCAAGAAAATGCCCACTTTCTAAAAGTGGCATTTTCAAACTAAGGCCCATATTTATACTTTTTTAGCGCCGCATTCGCGCCGCTTTTTGACGCAAATGTGCTGCAAACGTACAAAATACGGCGCAAACTTACAAAATACAATTGTATTTTGTAAGTTTGCGCCGCTTTTGCATCAAAAAATTATGCAAATGCGGCGCTAAAAAAGTATAAATATGGGCCTAACAATCTAAAAAACACCTACACTAAAATATGTTTTTTAAATTGTGACTTTAGGGACACCAAACTCCACAATTCAATTTGCTCTCAAAGGGAAATTGCACTTTAAGAATATTTAAAGGTGGCCCTCATGTTATCCTATGAGAGAGATATGCCTTGCAACAGTGAAAAACAAATTTGGCAGTATTTCACTGTTAGGACTTGTAAAAAACTTCAATACATGTCCCACCGTTAACATACACTGAAGCCTGCCCTTGGGGATACCTAGGGCCTACCTTAGGGGTGTTTTACATGTACAAAAAGGGAAGGTTTGGGCCTGGCAAGTGGGTACACTTGCCAAGTCGAATTGGCAAGACTGCACACAACAGACACTGCAGTGGTAGATCTGAGACAGGTTTATAGGCCTACTCGTGGGTAGCACAACCAGTGCTACAGGACCACTAGTAGCATTTGATTTACAGGCCCTGGACACTTCTAGTGCACTTTACTAGGGCCTTACTAGTAAATAAATTATGCCAATCATGGATAAACTAATACTCACTGCTGATCACCAATACAATTTACACATAGAGCATATGCACTTTAGCACTGGTTATCCGTGGTAAAGTGCCCAGAGTTCAAAAGCCAACAACAACAGGTCAGACAAAATAGGAGGCAGGAGGCAAAAAGATTGGGGATGACCCTGCATAAGGGAAGAAGTCCAACACTTGAGATAACTCTAACTGTAACAGGTGAATTTCTATGGTTGTGTACGTTTAAAATGTGAGCCTAACTATAACATCCCTGAAACCTTTCGTTTTTCCATTGAATTTGTATGTTTTTTTAACATGTAGTAATTTTCAATAATATGGGTTAATCCAACCACCACCGCACACGGCTAGGCTCTACCAACCCCCTTAAGCACCCAACCTTGCATTGTTTCAGTTACTTTATTTATTTGAGCCAGGCAAACCTGGAAAAATAATACTTTTAAGACGTACCACTCTCCGCTCTTCAATTGTTTTGACAGCTTTTTCTAACATAATGGCTATTAGGTCTTTCCAGAAGGCTCTTGCTCTAGGGTATGAAAACCAAAAATGACATGATAGTCCTCATCCCCCCTCTATTCCCTCCACAAGTCTGAAGACAAAGGGATATGAATTTAAGATGCTTTACTGTAGATGCCACCTGCACTTCATTTGTCTTGGCCTACATCATCATGATGGAATATCCAGCTGATAATTACTAAACAGATCCCCACTTTCTCCTCTATCTTCAACCATTCTGCCTATAGCAAGTGAAGTGTTTTGATGGTGTTAATAGTTTGTATAAAGGAGAACCTTTTCAATCCCAGAAGCCTAATGTTTCTTATGTTATAAATTCTATCAGTGTATCTCCAAAGGAGAATGCTAGCTTAAACATATATTGAGGGTAACAATAACCTCTGTGTCAAGGTTACATACTCCTGGGTTTTAAATCATTCTAATTATTGGAATTTCATATTTGGAGTCCAATTCTGCCAGATGATTTGCACTAGTCACTCGCGTAGCTGTAAGCATTGCAACCGGTCTTTCTGATCTAAGTCAATGTTTAATCATTCACTGCAGTTTTCATTGTTGGAGTACATGCTGAGTCTGTGTGCATGAGAGTAAATGTGGGACGATAAGTTGTTCAGTATCACATTTTTAATCCCTCTTTATAGTGATATGGGTCGTTCAGTATTTATCGTAGCACTGCAGGTTTGTCTTTTTTACCCCCAAATGAAGGACTACACACTGTGCCACTGAGAATTTATGGGGCTGTCAAGTCTCCACACTGATTTCACTTTAAATAATGTAGAGACGATCCTAATTGGCAAGGGCATGCTGCATGTGTGACAAATAATACAAACTATATAGGCATCATTTTGAAGTGAAGGTCTATCTTTCAGATGCAGCTTTCTGGCCTTGTTAGACGTTTTATAGTTGGAAAGGACTGGTTTCTTCCTGCTGTGTCCAATGTGTGCCCGATTTTATGAAAAGACCCTTCAAGAAGAGGTTTTTGGCACCCGGATGCAGTTAGGAAATGTCTAGTCAGTAGCCATCTAGAGTTATTTTTCGTGAAATTGAGGCACATTTGCTTTTCTCCAGATAATAGCAACAAACTATTTCTAATTATATTGTCGGGTATGTAGAACCCTGCTCACATGCATTATTTCTTTATTTTTCAGGTGGCTCAAGAGAAAAAGGCTACAGAAACGTGCAGAGCAACAGGCGGCCAAAGAACTCTCTCGGAGGATGATGATGGAAGCGAGGAGAGCAAGACAAATTCAGAATTTGCTGTACACAATTTCCGACACTAAATCCTTAAGGCTGAAAGACCATTTTAGTTAATAGGATTTTGCTGTTCTGAGCAAATGTGTGTATCTAGCTTGCTCACAGCCTTCATCCTCCTCACAGCTTCTTGAAAGGGAACGAACCCGACACTTCTTCTGAGCTTTGAAGGAATGCATTTGCAGTTTTCACAAATAAAACATTTTTGTCACTCCCCTAGGTTCTTAGTTTGAAAATGTTATGAAACTGGACCACCGAATCAACACCTCCACACAAATAAATGACATATTTTTAACATCACTGTGTCGTGAGCGAGGAGTTTGCGGGTTTGGCAGCGTAGTTTTATAAATATAGTTAAATTCTGAAAATTCATTTTAAAAGCAAATTACACGTAATAAACAAAATATAGTTTGGCTAAAACATGCACATTCCTCCCAACGCCCCAAATGCACAGGTGCATAAAACCAAAATGTGTTATTTCTGGCTGAAAATAAAGTGAATTAAAGCTTAGCAGTATCTTTAAGGCCAGCAGTGACCTCTAGGCTTATAAATTCTTCCTTTTAAAGTATAAAATCAAAGAAGTTAGTATGTGGCAACGTCGGTCTAAGAATTTGTAATAAGTGCAATCCCATTATTTGTATAAATAAACACTAATTGTAATTGAGTTACTATCTTCAGCTGCTCCACATTAGATCTTCCTAATAACAATAATTTAATTTCATTAAGATACTTTAATTCTTTACATTTATAGGCTACATAGCAAACCAGAAGCAGCAGCACTTACGAGTATGACCTTTCTTTGCTCTGTGCCTTGATTACGTCTTCATTTGCGATGGTCAGTGGATCCTATATACGCTTTTCAATTATTATGTTTATTTGAGCCATGCAAACCTAGAAAAATAATACTTTGAAAGTATCAATGTGTGTTTAACCTACATATACACATTACATTCTACATAAACCATTAGTACATGGTGGGAGACACATATCACTAGGTTTCAGTAATTTTAAATAATTAGGATTTGCCTAAACTAAATCTTGCCTAGATTCTAGTGTGTCCATATATAATCTTGTGTCCATTACGTGTTTATTATAATAACTGACAAGACTGTCATAAGGGGGAAGTTGTGGTTCTCAACTAAGATCAAGAACTAACCAAGAATATTTAAGCCACATACAAATGCTTTAAAAATATCAGTTTAATGGTCATATTAGTGAATGATCCAAAACCTAAAAAACACGAAAATACCTCAGTTCTTTTTAGCTTTATGACCATAACCTGCTCATGGCCTCAGATATAACGCTACAAATGACACATCAATGAAATTACTTATGTAAATGCACATTTTTTTTTACTTCATGGAGACCAAAGGCTAGTGCAGATTCACTCAGGTAGTCCATTTGTGGATAGAAAGTTCATGTATCATGTCCAGGAAAAGGGGCGTATTCCAGTCAGCCTACATATTTGTGAATGTGTACCTGTTTTCAGAGTCTGTGATGTGATAGAAGTTGCCATTAGTAAGCCATCTGTATTTCATCATTGATATTGTCATTGGTGATGTCAAGTGTGTAGTCATGTAAATTGCACATTGTTTTTATGGTTGTATAGTTAATGTTAACTAGGAAACGTCAGCATTTTTCACCAGAATCATAACTTTTTCTTTTGATGAACTGTTTTGGTTAGTTACTCGTTTTACTAGACATCCAGAACTACCACTTACAAAGGTTTTATCACTGAATGTATTTAGATTTCTTACAATATACCTGGACAAGTTCTTGTATTTTGCCTGCACCTCTACCCTGCGTGCAGAGCCATGTCTGTTGGGTTCTGAGAGCAGGCCATGGATTTCGGCCAAGCCCTCTGGTGAGCCTTCCTGGACTACACATATGTATTGGTCATTTAGTGGCAGGGGATGGACATCAGTCACACCTGTGTCCAGCTTCCTCCTGCTCCTATATTTCTTTTTAGGCCCAGATTAAAGAAGTCCTAGTGCCATATAGTGCCACATTAGCATCATTTGTTTTACGCTAATGTGGCAGTATTATGGCAAAAACACTGCACCATATTCACAAAGTGGCATAATGCCTGCATTATGTAACTTGGTAACCCCATGCACCACATTATGCCTGCACCAGGAATAGTGTATGCAAGGGAGGCATTCCCCTGTGAGAGGGGGTAAAAAAAAATGTCGCAATGAAATCTAGATTTCTTTGCGCCCTTTTTAGCAGCATTTTTAACACCTGCACAGAGCAGGCGTTAAAGGGAGGCACGCCATTGTTTTCTATGGGCCTCTTTGTGCTTTGTAGGATTAGCGCCCACATTGTTGGCACTAATCCTGCAAAGCGCCAAACTAGCAGAAAGATTTTTGACGCTAGTTCCCTAACTACTGCCAGGGTGCCCATATATTAAATACGGCACACACATGGTGGAGTTTAGGGAGCGCAAGGAGGAGCAAGAAAAGTGTCAATGCATTGAATGCAACGCCACTTTACTTAAATTCAGCCCTTAGTTTCTTCCTCTTTCTCCATGACCTCATTGTGTTTTTCTGAGCATCTAATTTGGAGGGATCTTTGGCGGATTCACAAAGGCTGTGTATTCAATTTTAACCATCCTAGTGTGTGTTATATCAATAGCTGATTCATAATCCACAAAAAGCCAATAGGGAAAAAAAGAGTTTCAACCAATCATTTAATTTTCAGTTGAAACGTCAGTGGGTGAACTGATTCCCAAATATCCGTAAATTTTCTTTTAAAACACTGGAAGGATTTAGATCAAAGCAATCTTAGAAAGCAAATTATACCAAATGCAACCTACTAGTCCAGGTGTAGTCTAAATTTAGTCATTCAGTGTTGATTGCCTTGCACATCAGCAAACATTTCAAGGCCGTTTGAATGGGTATTACCACATTTGCGTGCCTACCTGCGACCGACATATTGGCTCACAAAAGTTTCCAGGATTGATCATCAGTGCAAGTATAGTTTTTGTTCAGATTTGTAGAACTGGGGCACATTTTTTAGCAATACAAAATGTGTTTTATGCACTCTTGTTCAGTTGACCATAACTACAGGCCCACTGTTTCGGAGTTTCACATATATGCGTGTTCATGTATATATCAGAAATAAATGTGGAATGCTTTAGTACAGCAGCTAATTATATGCAACAGAGTAAATAAGACTTCAAGGTTTTTCCTCAAAGCACAATATAATTGCTGTCTAAAAGTAAAACTGTGGGTAATCTATTACAACATATGAGCAATGAGAAATGATTATAGCAATTTCCAGGGTTCAAACTTACATAACATTGAGTGGGGGAGATCTTTGCAAAGATGCGCTGATGCAAGCCCAGCCTCATTCTAGTAATTTAGCACATCCATGTTCCTTAGGTCCTGACTGTTAAGATAGGAAAGTCAAACCGCGTCTCACACATTTGCATTTCTTAGTCTAGGGTTACGACATACTTAGTATTCGGTACTAAAAAAAAAAAACACTTCTTACTATAAGGCGAAGGAATTTGCCTTTTAATGTAAACGTTAGGAGTCCTGAAGCCCCAAGAAAGAGGTTAAGTGATCAGGGTGAAGACAGAAAGGGCTGGGTGTTCTGTGTGATAATGGTAACCACTGGAAAGGTTGTGGGCTGAATCACTTTACAAGTATAGGCCCATATTTATACTTTTTGACGCTAAACTGCGCTAACGCAGTTTAGCGTCAAAAACTTTTGCGCCGTCTAACGCCATTCTGAAGCGCCATGCGGGCGCCGTATTTATGGAATGGCGTTAGACGGCGCAATCAGACCGGCGCTGCCTGGTTTGCGTGGGAAAAAACCACGTAGACCAGACAGCGCCGGCGTAGGGGGAAAATGGCGTATGGGCGTCTTAAAATGGGGCAAGTCAGGTTACGTCGAAAAAATCGTTGTAACCCGACTTGCGCCATTTTTTTTCGACGCCCATCCCCCATCAACATGACTCCTATCATTGTAAAGATAGGAGTCATGCCCCCTTGCCCAATGGCCATGCCCAGGGGACTTCTGTCCCCTGGGCATGGTCATTGGGCATAGTGGCATGTAGGGGGGCACAAATCAGGCCCCCCTATGCCACAAAAAATAAAAAATAAAATACTTACCTGAACTTACCTTAATGTCCATGGGATGGGTCCCTCTGTCCTTGGGTGTCCTCCTGGGGTGGCCAAGGGTGGCAGGGGGGGTCCCTGGGGGCAGGGGAGGGCACTCTGGGCTCATTTTGAGCCCACTTGTCCCTTAACGCCATGCCTGACCCAGGCGTTAAAAAGCGGCGCAAATGCGCCGTTTTTAGCCACGCCCACTCCCGGGCGTCTCTTTTGCCCGGGAGTATAAATACCACGTAAAGGCCTGGGAGTCATTTTTTAAGACGGGAACGCCTCCCTTGCATATCATTAACGCAAGGAAGGGGTTCACGCTAAAAAATGACGCACATTCCGGGAACTTTGGCGCTAGACGCCTCTAACGCCATAGTATAAATATGGCGTTAGTTGGCGTTAGTTTAGCGTCGAATTTGCGTCGAAAAAAACGACGCAAATTCGGCGCAAACGGAGTATAAATACGGCCCATAATTAGGAGGTCTGGTATATACAAAAAATAAAATAAAAATTCTGCTGACATTAGTGAAATTCAAACGTGCACTGAACTACAGCATAAGCAATATTGTTGCTATCTGTTACACAAAAATAGTGTGCTGTGTCACACATTTCTAAAACAAATGTGAATAGTGAGGATGTGTGTATTCATGAGCACATAAATGTGTTACTGTGTTAAATATATGGCAAATGCTTTAGTGCCAGTGGCTTGTGACGTAAGGGAGTTTAAGGTTTTTTAACTCTTCTGTCTAGTATCCGATCTCATTCATAAAATACATTTTTAATTATAGATTATATAACCGTAACTGCATAAATCTAACAGATGTGACCCAAAAGATTCATTTGTGCCAGTGTTTGCCAGGATCAACAGAAAGGTTTAGGCCCAGATTTAAGAGGGCCTAATGCTACTTTAGTGCTGCCTTAGCGTAATGTTTTTTTTGCGCTACAGTGGCCTTTCCCCCATGCTATATTCACAAAGTGGCGCAATGATTGCATTGCGCCACTGTGTAACCCTGTGCACTACATTATGCCTGCGTCAGGCATAGTGTATGCACATGGGATGGTTCCCTGTTAGTGGGGCTGAAAAAAATATTTATTTGCGTCATTTCGACACTTTTAACGCATGCTCAGAGCAGGCGTTAAAAGGGGGCACACAATTGTTTACAATGGGACCCTATGTACTGTTCAGGGTTAGCGCCCACATTTTGTTGCTAACCCTGAACAGTACATAAATAGTGTGAAAAAAGTTGAAGCTATTGCCCCCCACCCTGTGCCATGGTGCACTGTATCTTAGATACGGTGCACACATGGTGGTGGTAGGTGGGGGGCACAAGGAGAGTGGTGCTGCACCACTTTCCTTAAATCTGCCCCTTAATTTTGAAGACTGGGGTCTTAAATTTAGTACAGGTGTCTGATTTTATGCATGTACTTGTGAAAAGTCCATTATGCTAAGTTAAATGCATTTATGCATGAAACAGCAGGAGACTATTTCCTTGTGTAACCTGGTGGGAGGTTCTAAACAAGGCCTCTGCCAAGCTCTGCCACACCCACATGCAAGGAGAAATGACTACCATTTGCTCATTTGAATCCAGGGGTAGATAGATGCATTATGCATGTGAGTGGTGTCCAAATGTTGCCTGGAGCCTGAAGTGATGCTGTCACTGACACTCAAAACAGAGGGATGAAGTGCCACCACTGACCATATGAGCAAGATGAGTCATCTCCATTTTCGAAGAGCAACCAGCACACGAGTCGAGAGAATAGCCAAAACAAGCACCCGTGCAAGCGCCTGCTGGTCCAATCACATCATTCTCTTCAGAAAAATTAAACCAACCTGTCAAAATAAATTGCAACCAGGGCACAAGTCCTAAAAAAAATGTGAGGATTAACCAAGTTAGAGAATATGCAAGTGACATCATGGTGTGTGCTATCATAGTATGTGACATCATGTCGCATGACATTGCAAGAGGCATCACATGAAGTGACACAACCCATAACCTCACAGAAAGTGACAGCACAATACATGACATCTCAACTTTAGACCTCACACATATTTTTAGGATGTCTAAAAGGAGTAAGTTTGAGCGAATTACCAGATTTAACAAATTAGATTTTGTACTGAGCTAGGGCCAAAAAAGTGACACAACCCCAAAGCAAGATTTGGGCCTCAATTTCATCATTTTTTAAAAATCTCTGACACTAATGAATTGCCACAAGGAGAAATTTTAAAGTAAATTTGTTCTGCTTAATTAAAAAATCTTATAGGCTTAAGGCACCTGCTGCAGAGATCTTCATCAACTCTAGTGGTTAACACAATTGCTGGAGAGATATGTGTCTTGCCTCGTCCCACTTTTAAATCAATATAGCGTAGAGGGTTAATGTGTCTCCTGCAAAGCACCTCATGACAGATTTTTATTTTATGTATGTAGGTAAGTGGGCTACTGCTTTCAACATGGAGAGCCTATTGTTATTTGCAGTTCATTCATTATAATCCTTCTAATATAGCACAGTGAGCTATGAAGGGTGTGACTCCTACACCTTGTAACCCTCACTATGCTTTGTAACACATCCTGTACATATATTTATATTTATGATTTATTGACAATGTATAATGTGTACATGCAATGTAAAGCCCTCTGACACCCCGCACTGGGATAAGCAGCGCTATAGAAGAAATAAATCAAAAGAGTGAAATTCAAATTGCCATTTGTGTAAATACAAGAACAGATCAGCATATCTGACATTCTTACTGTGCATGCATATCTGTTATATGCAGGGACTGACCAAAGTCAAAATCCTGTCCTTCTTAAGTACCTGTGAATTGACAAGTTGTGTGCCTTTCCCAGCCATTGCATTTGCAGGTAGGTGTGAGGCTGTAGATAGCTCCAACGAGAACAAAAGGAGGCCTGATGGCCACTTAACTTAGCCACTTAACTGTGTCCTTTGCTTTGGCCTCAGCTCAAATTTAAAATAAAAAAGCCCACTCAATGCTGCCTGTACGTTGCTGCTCAGAATGAAAGCAGACAACATGCAGGTGCTGCTGAATGCCTCACGGTGCTTACGCATAAAAACGGGACGAGTTTAGCATATTACAGTGCAGCACAACTACTTCGCAGGGTGGATGGCATCCAACTTGTGAAAATAGTCGGTGGACGCCGTGTACCCTGACTTGTGCCCTGATTACAGTTCTTAAGTTGTTCCAAGTCAGTAGCTTATCCAACGCTTTTCAGTTCTTGAAAAACTACTCCTCATTGACACAGAACAAGCCGAGATCTCTGCACGAATGGGACACGCTGTATTAAAATTACTTGAAGCAAATGCCAAAATGTGTTGCTAGTGGAGTGCACAGGCAAAAATCCTCAAATAAAAATATTTGGCACTGGTACTTTTGTTCATAGTAATTAAGCATTCTGAGTGTAAATTTTTTAATGTCCAAAACACCCATGGCTCTAGTACTGGTAAGAGTGAAGTATTAAATCAGGTGCAGAGTAGCATATTATATTGTTTGACAACAGGCTTCAGTTTAGCACTGTTAAGGCTAAATAAACATTTTACTTTAGCTTTCATTATAATAACTAGAATTTTGTCGAATCTGTCCCTAATTTTCAGCCTTTCTTGTATATTTCTGTCCTCTCCCGTTTCCCTTTTCACCTTCAATTCAAAGTGCCTCACTCCTGTTTCTCTTTCTCCACAAACATGAGAGGCAAACAGTAGTGCAGAAACAAGCATTTGCAATGGATTAGGTCTCGCAATTGATAGAGTTAGAACTATTGGCGTTGTAAATTCATAACTGGACTTTTGTTACCACATAAATTGGTCAACCCTGCCTCATAATTTGGTCTTTCCCTGCTGCATATTTCCAATGGCCCTGCATATAACTAAATCACTTCCATTTATCTTCTTCCTCTATCTGCAGCCAAAAATGAAAATGTTGCCATTTAGCAACCTAATTTAAATCTGCCATGCTAATTTCAATAGAATAATACTTTCACTACCCCACCATCAGAGTTGCTGGCTGGCTAACACAATTCCCAAAACAAAGACACAAGACAGCCATGGAGGAGTAACGACAGAAGTAAACTAGAATGGTCATCCAAACATATCAAGAGTGTTCAAACAGTCATAGTGTAATAAGGATGTTAAGTTAACCTGAATCATGGTCATAATTACAACAAGGAGAGATTAATAAAACATATACAATTATCATGTAAACTGGATAAAAACCTTTATCAGAAATAAATGTTTGGCATTAGACTGTAATGCTCAGATCAGCCCCTAGAGGACACCACAGTGAAATAGCATTTGTAATACACATAGTCATGTAACCATATAGTTAGCCCCTAGAGGGCATAACCAAATAAAGAAAATGTCAGAAAGTAATGCACTGTAACCATATATTTAGCCTCTAAAGAACATAGCACATTACACATTTTGAAGGCTAGCAGGCCTACTGCAATGAAATTACAAACAAGGCCTTTAAAACCACAAACTACTCCCAGCTGAAAAACAAAAGTTACAACCATGAAAGCACGTAAAAAAACCACTGAATGGTGGGAGAGGTTATTACTTTGGGGGCACCACTAACCTAGTGTGGGGACCCAGAGATGATATAGACAGAGCAAATTGTGGTGCACATTTTGAAGGTGGTCCCATTGTTCCAGGACCACCACAGGCTGAGTCATGAGCAAAATATTTTTTGTAAAAAGTAATGTCCTGCAAAGCATTATGGAGCTCGTTTTCTTGCCTGCGAATATTGTAGTATGTTGACTGTAATGCTTAGAACAGACTCTAGATGACACCACAATAAAAATAGCACTTGTAAGAAACATGGTCATGTAACCATATAGTTAGCCCCTAGAAGACATAACCACATGAAAAGAGATTGGCAGTAAGTAATGCAGTGTAACCTTATATTTAGCCCCTAGCGGGCTTAGTGCATTACCCATTTTGAAGGCTAGCAAGTCTACTCCAATGATGTAACAAACTTGGCCCTTAAAACAAAATTACTGCAACTGCAAGTTTCAGCCAAAAAAGAACTTAAAAAACCACTGAATGGTGGGAGGGTTTATTATTTTGGGGTCCTCCCTAACCTAGTGTGGGGACCCAGAGACGATGTATACAGAAAGAGCATGCCGTGGTGAATGTTGTGAAGGTGCTCCCATTGTCCTAGGACCACCACAGTTATGAGCAAAGATATTTTGTAAATGTAATACCCTGCAAAGTATTAGGGTGCATGTTTATGTGCTGCTAATATTGTACTATGGTGACTGTAATGCTTAGAACAGACCCTATATAGGACACCACAATGAAAACAGCTTGTCATGTAACCATATGGTTAGCCCCTAGAGGGCATAACCATAGGAAAAGAAAATACCAGAAAGTAATACAGTGTAACCATATATTTGGCCCCTGGAGGGCTTAGTATCTTACACATCTTCTGAGCTAACAAGCCTACAATGATATTACAAACAAGGCCCTTGAAACACAAACTACTCCCAACTGTAAAACAAAACTTCCAGCCATTAGAGACCTTAAAAAGGCACAATAGGGGGAGGGGTTGTTATTTTGGGGTCCCCACTAACCTAGTGTGGGGTCCATAGATGATGTATACAGAAAGAGCACATTGTCGTGAACGTTTTCGTAGTGGTCCCATTGTCCTAGGGCCACTACAGGTTGAGTTATGAGCAAAAATGTTTTCTAAAAGTAATGGCCTGCAAAGCATTATGTGGTGAGTTTCCCCAAGTGCAGTGAATATTGTAGTATCGGCTCTTTCCCTGTGTCTGGAGAGCCACTTTGAGGATTTCTGTGTTTTATTACGCAAAGCATTTGTCAATTACAAGTGTTTTTGTGAAAGCTATGGAGTGTGAAGGGAAGAGTCAAAAGAAATTACTCTCATTAGGTAACAGTGTGAACAATGTGACCAGCGCTTCAATACTGCAGTGGAGTTTGTGTTGTTATGCACAATGGGTGCCATAGCCCCCATAGAGCACAAAGGGAAGAGACAAAAGAAAAAAGTTGTTTTGAAAGGCAAGCCCACGATCAAGTGAAAAGGGTGGGTGTGGTTAAAATCCCACAGAATACTTACAACAGGTCGAAAGGCACTTGCGCGCAAGACCTAAAATTCAGCTTCATAGTCATCCACTTTCTCACTCATACTGTGCGGGGTAAAAGAAGTGGTTAAGCATTCATAGGTGGAGAAATGTGTTGTTAGTCAGTACCACTATGTAATAAAATGAGTGTGAACATACAGTACAAAGGAATATTCTGTGGTCACAATTTTATGGCAGCTGAAAAGAGTGTAGAGCAGATAGATTTAATTTAAAATAATGACACAAAAGGAGCAGTCTTTCAAACCTAGGGAGGATTTCCAAACTATGGCAGCATTTCATGACAGAGAAGAGGGGTGGGGGAAAGGGGGGAGAGAGAGAGAGAGGGAGAGAAAGAGGGAGTGAGAGAGAGTGTGTTTGTGTGTGTGTGTGTGTGTGTGTCAGTCAGAGAAAGAGAGAGAAATATCAACATTATATATAGTAGTAGTGCATGCTAATCGGGTATCTGTTGAAGTTTAAAGTATTCTTAATTCCTCAGTTCTAGGCTAGTGACGTTTTATTTTTTTATATAATATTTTTAAAAGACATATTTAAAATGATTGTGTATACCTAGGTTGGAAGAACGTGTATTACAAGATTTTTATCTGATGAACACTTTTTCAAATGACAGATAAGGTATTGCATTTTTTAAAGTTTAAATTATATATTTCAATATTCAAAATGCATAAATATTTGGATCGAATGCAAACAACATGTTTACATTTTCTGTGCATCTATTGTCAGAAAAAGATTTTGTGTCGAAAGACCTCCTGAATGATTTTTCATCAAAATAATCTTGTTTTGTGTGGATACTGTTAATAAAAAATGGGTTCATTGTCACCATTTGTCACTTGACTTTTGATTTTTGGTGGTTCTCGGATGGAAAATGGAATTGGTGCAGGATATAAAAAATTGGAAACCTGTTTCTCCAACACAGCATCAACATTTAATGTCAACAAAAGGTACCATTTTCATATTGATACTGTTTGAAAAAATGTCTGTGGGGAAATAAGGCTAAAACTATCAAACACGAGGAAGCAGTACTGGGGCACGTTTCATTAGATATTTTACTTGTGTTTATTGCATCTAAAATTAAAATAATTACTATGCTCAACGTAGTGGTTCTAGGACGTTATAGTAGTATGTCCTGATTGACATAGCCATTCCTGTACACAAATGGCCATTTTACACCTGAAAGCTATCCACAAACAAAATATATTTCCAGTCTAAATGGCTCTACAACTACGAACTTTTATGCCATTGATGTGTACAACTATGCAGCATTAAACACCACACAAAGATGGGAAGTTAAAGGCATTGCTTTAAAGTTTGTGAACACCCACAAAAACAGAGACGTTTTAAGGTATGGGCAAAGTGTGCCTTGGACCAGTGCCTAGGCCTTTCAAGTTTGGCCCTGATAAATCAGACTCTGCCCTCCACACAGTCCAGCCCTGATGATCCTGAATGATTCTTAAAACCAGATTGTTTCAAATATTATTTTCCTTTATTTTTAATACGCGCGATGTGTGGTGAGTCTATTATAGACGTTTGCAGAGAAATATTTGGTTTTTCACACCGATAAAAAGTTCCTTTTAGATCAAAACAGAACCTCACAAATGAGAAACAGCAGTCGGTTGCAAAGATTAATTGCAATAATATTAGTATGCTGCTGCTGTATTAAAATACTGAAAACACATCACTAGCCCTGACTATTAGATGGAAACACATTCAGAATTTGCACCGGTGTGCCTGTGCAGGTTCGTTGACGTGGCTAAATGGGGCATGAAAAAGCTCAAATTGAATCATAAATTCAAACCTGTTCTGAACAGAGATCCCCAAAATAAATTTGGCCCAGGGCCCCCAAAATACTTAGGATGACCCTGTCCCAAAACCGATAAGTTTGTTGTCTTTTGCAAATTCCTCTCAGACTCCTAATGTCAGAGATTTACTTTGGCCAAGGGTTAACTTACATGGGGACATAGAGGAAGGGTTTCTAGAATGGAAATCTTCCCCTTGATTTATTTTTTTTAAACAGTTGTACACTGTGCTGCATTTCCCCAATGCAAATTATATCTGCATATAACTAAGCAATTGGGAAACAGCAGATCTCCCACGACAGTCCCAGTTGTATGTCTGGACAATTGTCTGTGGCACTGCTTTGAAGAAAACTACTGGGAGTGTTGGTGAATGCCCAAAAGTCATACATTTATACTTGTGCATATGAGTAAATCTGTGGGTCATCAAAAAATGACATTCACCATGCATTCAACAATGGTGCAAAACTAAAATATTTAAACAGAATTTATGTGCAACCCACATCCAAAATAAATCTTTCACGTGGTACATATTCTGACAGTGTACTTGGATAACATATGGAGAAGCTTGTTACAAGATTTGTCATAGGTGGGCAGCTTAGTGTATGTATCAGACAAGAACATGTTACTAGGATGTAGTTGCACCTCTTAAGTTAGGAAAGAGCACTAGTTAATCATAGATACAGCTTCTATTGTACTGTACATATAGGGAATGGGGCTGAGCATGACCAGGTGGCCAACAACACTCCTGAGCAATGTTCCCTGTAAGGCGCGCGCGCACCTTTCCTTCCTCCATCGCGCAGGCCCCTTTGGCAAGCGCACACGTTGTGCTGTTATCAAATGTTCCACCATTCCTATACTTTGTGGTAGTTTATATGCGTTATCACTTTCTAAGCTGAAATAAGCCTTTTTGAGCGATATACGTGCTCCCCTAAGGCAGATAATGCTTATATTTGAATCTGGATTAAAGTAAATGAAAACAGCTTTTAAATACCGCGGGAGTGTTTTAAACATCATTTGGCGTGCTTTAGCATAAAAGCGGGAAAGTGATATTTGTCTTGAAAATCAATGGTTCATGAGCTAGGAAATGCTTCAGAACAGTAGAAAATGTGCTGTTATCAAATGTTCCACCATTCCTATACTTTGTGGTAGTTTATATGCGTTATCACTTTCTAAGCCTAAATAAGCCTTTTAGAGCAATATACGTGCTCCCCTAACAGGTCATGCCCTTGGGGTGTGCAACCAGGTCACAAAACTGCCTTGATGCCATATTGCATGGAGCAATGATATCCCTTTTTTGCTTTAGTGGTATGGAGAGGCTAATGCCAAAGATCTTGGCTAGTTATGCGCTGCGCGCGCATGAATGGTCAATTTCTTGGCACACGTATCCTTGGCTGCAGCGCACAGAGACCGCACACTGCCGCACACAGTGGAAAGAAATTCGAGGGAACATTGCTCCTGAGCTGTGAGTTCTCGAGGCCCCGTGAGAATCTTATGGCCTCCTGTGTCAGATAAGATTACCAAATAACTTTGTCGGGCTCCCCCAACTTTAAACATACCTGAGAAGCTGGAAGATAATGGTGCTGAGCCTGGATGAGGGACAAAACAAGTTTATCAGCAGTGATCCGGCCGGGAAAGGGAGATGGTGCTGGGCAAAGAGGGGAATCATTGAAGACCCAGGTTCTCTATCATGAATGGGAACTGAGCTGCTGTGGACAGGGCAACTAGGAAGAAACATATCATGGCCTCACCTAGAGCCTACCTGGATGTGAAGAGACTACTTTGGGAGGGGAGACCGCTCACTCGATGCTGAGCTGTCAGTGAGTTGGGGGAATCAAGTTTGCCCTGGCCACACAAGCCTGGTGAAGGAAGAGGTGGTGCTTCCCACACACTGAGCCAACAGAGGGGACCAGACCAGCCTTGCCCCAAGCATACCTGGGCCTAAAATGGTAGATCTGTAGGCTAGGGGATGGTGCAGACCGTGTAGCCCCATTGCAGCAGAGCCAGTGACAGATGGAGGGGATGTAGCCAGGCACAGCCTCTAGACCTTTGATTAAGATGGGCTTCGTAGGGCCGACAGAAGGTGTGATGGCTGAGCACGGGAGGCTGTTTGGCTGCACCCTTGGTCCCCAGAGACCTTGCTGATCAATCCAAGGGTGCCACTCAGTGGCTTAAGAAACCTCTCTCTGAGGAAAGAAGGCTGGGCTTGGAGGTCATCCAGGTCACGAAAGCACTTGCTTGATACATCAGCCTAGGTAAAGAAAGGTGTTGGCCCTGGCCACAGCCTCCAAAGCTGAGACCAGCCCAGAGGCAAGGTGCCACTGAGGATAGATTCCTGATTAGGACAAAGTGAGAGTTTGCCACAGTATCCATCCAATCGAGTCCTGCAGTGGCTTGAGACTCAGCTATGGATTTGTACGTTTTGCAACAATAGGTCTGCTAGGCCATAGAATAGTAATCCGCTCCACTAAGGAGTTGCAACATAACATGCACACAGATAATTAAGACCTCACTGAACTTTGAGGAGAGGTGTATTGTGGTTGGAACTTCCTGCTAAAATGACTCAATGACTAACATACGTGCGCACTTGTGTCAGCAGACCACAAGGGCACTCAGACAGGTGATCCCAGAACCATGGCGGGCTCATGCTTAAGACCTCAGCTGTCAGTTGGATGAGTGGAACCCGGTGAGCTTCATTATGGCTCTTCACCACTTGGACTTCACAGCAAACCAGGATTGATCAATTTGCAGGGGCAGTGTGAGGTGGTAAACCAATGGAAGATAATAGAAGAGCCCAAAATTTGGTGATGCAGCCAGATCCAACAGGAGCTCAGACTCCGGCAACTATAAACATTTTCAGCCAGACACTTGAAAACAAAATAGACACTAGGTCTCTGTGAGTGGACAATCAATGAGTAGATATTTACAGGGTCAACAAGTGAAAATTGGAAACAGAAACAATAGTGGGTGCCATCAAGGCAGAAGTAGTGGGAGTTAAATCACTGTGTGTTTGCTTTAAAAAATTGACTCACTTGCTGAAAGACAGACTGCAGGACTCACAATCAAGAATTTGTTTTCATGTTTTTTCCCCAAACATGTTGGAAAATAATTCAAAAGCATACATAGCAGAATTATGTATGTCTTATGGCAAACTACAGCTCAAATTACAAAAAGTGCATTGTGCTTTTTACTTCCTAAGCATGTAGATGACTTATGAATATATTTCCCAAAATTAAGAAAATTTGGCTCCAATGTTAAATTATTTTGAAAAAACCCTTGATTGTCCCTCTAAACAGGTCAGAAGAAGAATGTATTTTCCAATGAAGTGATGGAACTGTTACAATCTGCTTTGATGGAGGTGAAAAGATTAACCAAACCATTGAAGGCTGGCATAACTCATTAGGTAGGGCAATTGGAAATAGTCATCCTAACCGTTATAATTTCCTATGGTCAACATTTAAAAAAAAAAAAAAAAAAGCCTATGGATTTTATTGGTGTGGGGGAGCAAAAGGAGCAGGGCCCCATTGAAAATCTTGAAAAGTTAGATGTTTCCTGGAAATGAGGCAAGCCCAACCAGCAACATGGAGTAACTTAAATAATTGTAAATAAGTAAGTGAACAACTATTGGACAAAATGAAATAATTTTCACTGTTGGGCAGTGCAACTATCCGTAAAACATTGCATACATTTTCCATTTCTAACCATACAAATGATGCGCACATTATAAAAACCACCATCACTCTCCTGTTTAAATATAAAACAATTGCCAACATTAAAAAATAAAATCTCTAAATTAAAATGTGTCTTCCCTTAAATAGTTTTCGTTTTTTCCCATCTTGGTGCTATTATGGGTATCCTTTCACCAAGATCTTAGATTAGTCAGATATTCCTTTTAAGGGCATACCATCAAAAACCCATCCTAATCCCCTACAACCTTAACATCCCACTCATAAAATGTATATTACATAGATTTGAACATTTTTATTACATACTAGTATTATGATTTAAATAAATGTAAACTACTATTAAAATTAATACTCAATTATTAATACACCCCCTACCCTAATCCTCTATAACCCTAGCAACTTTTTATTGCATAGATAAAAAAATATCAATACCACATTTATTTACATTTTAAGATGCAGGACTAAATTCTTAATATATATTACTACACCGATCTCCCATACATTTTCGTATAATTAATTCCTTGATGCTTTTCGGTAATACTACTTTCTAATACTACATTCACCACAATCAGGGGCATATTTACAAGAAAGTGGCACATCAGCTATGACGCGCCACTTTTCTTGCACCCCTAACGTCACCATGGTAGTGTCCTATTTACAATATGGTGCATCATGGCACCTGTTAGCACCATAGTTAGCACCATAGATTTTACGCTATTGTGGCGCTTTGGTCGACTAGTGCAAAAATGATGGCGCTAATTCAGCAATGCGTGGGGAGGCCCATTGAAAACAATGGAAGCGTCATTTTAACCCCTGCATGGGCATGCGTTAAAAATGAGGGGAAAAAAATGGCACGATGAAATCTCGTAAATTTCACTGTGCCATTTTTCTGGTCCTCCCAAGGGAATGCCCCCCTTGCATACATTATGCCTGGTGCAGGCATAATGTGGTGCAAGTTCTTACTAAGTGACGCAATACTTGCATTGCGGCACTTTGTAAATCAGCCACGGGGAAAAGGCCTCCTTGACGCCACCTTAGCTTAAAAATTGTTTTTAAAAAACAAATAATGATGCTGGAACGGCGCAAGGAGGCATTAGCGGCTTGCAAATATGCCCCTTAGGTTTTCTAGGGGGTTTAAATCCCCAACCACCATTTTTTTTATTCAAATAAAATATTCACAAATACATCTTAGTGTGTATCAGACAAAACTATACAATTACTTCAAACTTGCCAATATTTACCGTATTGTAAAGGCATTGTTGTTAAAGGCAGTGGTGTGCCAATCACTTTGTAGTAAAGGCTGTTTCCCTCCACAGAGAAAAATGGTACTCCTGTAGCATGGGTGGGGTGTTCTAGGCCCTTAGATCGTCAATACAATTCTGGAATTCACTCCCTTTGTTTGTCATGGGGATAATCACAATAACAACAAGCACTGGCAACGCCAAAGGGTCTCGCCTATGTGATAGCCATCGGCTTTGCCAATGTATTTTAGCCCTGTTGTACATCAGGGTGGAAGGTGTTCAGCATTGCTAAACGTTAGTCGCATGGGGTAGAGGAGAGTGGTTCAGAAAAGAGTGGAGCGCGTGGAATGGAATGGAATGGAATGACAAGCATAACATAGTAGAGTGGCATAGAATGGAGTAGTGAAGAGCAGAGTGGCTTCGAGATGAGTGGCCCAGTGTCGAATGGAGTAGAGTGACAGAGTAAAGAAGCACTATGGGGAGTGGCGTAGAGTGGCATGCATAAAGTAGTCTGGCATAGAATGGAGTGGGATAGACTAGAGTGCTGTGGAGTGGCATAAAGTGGGATGGCAAAGAATAGGGTGGAGTAGAGTGGTGTGGTATGAAGTAAAGTGGCATAGAGTGGAGTAAAGTGGCATAGAGTGGAGTAAAGTGGCATAGAGTGGTGTAGAGTGCCCTAGACTGGAATGGCATATATTAGCGTGGCATGGAATAGAGTTGTGAGGCATAGTGTGGGGTGTAATAGAGTAGTGTTAAGTGGAGTGCCATGGAGTAAAGTGGAGCTGGGTAGAGTCACATTGAGTTGAGTAGATTGGTGTACTGGGGAATGGAGTGGCATAGAGTATGGTGTTGTAGAGTGAATTGGCACAAAAAAGTGGCTTAGAATGCTGTGGAGTGGCATAGAGTACAGGGGAGCGGTGGTGACTAGAGAGGCATAAAAAGGGATGGAGAGAAGTACAGTGGCGTGGAATGGCATGGAGTGAAGTGGGGTGGCAAAAGTGGCATTGTGTGGAGTGGCAGAGAGTGGATTGGAGTTGCATAGAATACAGTGGCTTAAAGTGGCATAGAATCGAGTAGCGTAGAATTGAGTGGCAAAGAATTTGTGCACGTGAGAGTGACAGAGTAGAGTTTTATAGATGAGCATTGTGTGGAGTGGTGTGGAGTGTAGTAGAGTGGTCTAGAGTAGTACAGTTGTGGGTGTATGTAACTAAAGAGTCAATAGAGATGGCAGACAGGGTGAATGCATCATAAATAAGAAACTGTATGCCTGCATTAAAAGTAGGAAAGCACATTGCACGCTCAGGAATAAGCCGAAATGCTTACAAAATTATTTTAAAGTGTTTCGCAAAAACAAAAAAACAAGAAAGTCACATGTACTTGGTCCATGCTCCAGGGGTGAGAAAGGAAGCTAAGTCTACGGGAGCTAAGCAATCAAAAGATTGCAAATAAGAGTGACAATGAAAACAAATAATAGTATGCTGGGGCAGAGTGTTAGCCCACTGAATTGTAAATAATACATCTTGCAGCACAACATATGCGCTGCGGAGACGAGACCTAAAAAAGGTGTTCCTCCCTAGATGTTTATATATGCTGGGAAACACGTAGTGCCCAATATTTAAAAAACTAAAAGGCCTATGGATTGCATTGGTGTGATGGGCAAAAGGAAGAGTCAAATTGCATGTCTTAAAAAGCGAATAAGAAAAGAGTGATCTTGAATCAACAAGGAGTAAAGCTGTAACATACTGCAACTTGGTGGAAGGATGCTGACAAGTTGGAAAAAGGCTGATGAGTTAGACCCTTGGGGGTGAATCTCTGCTGGTGCTCCAGACGCAAGGGGTGAATACACCCAAGCAATACCCTCAGTGTGGTTTGCCAGATCATATCTGCATGAGAAAATGCAGTAAAAAAACAGCCTGGGACACCTCTTCGCTTAGTTGCCGGAAGTATGGTGGCTGCAGCAGTTCCGACTATAAACCAAAGCATGTCAGTAGCTCTGGCTGCAAATGCGAAAGTCTAATCCTTGAGGAATTGTACTAGTGGGAAGAGTTTACACATTTTAAACGTGTGCAGAAAGCATTAGAGGCGAGGGTAGGGCAGCTTCTCCAATATGCAAAACTTACTAGAACAGCCAGAGAAGCACAGGTGGAATTCCCATGTCAACGACACCAGAAGCAATGCTGAAGAGAGGACAGGGCCTTAGACTAGTTTCACATAACCATTAAGCAATAAAAAGGAAATAAAGAAAACAGCAATATGGACTCCGCAGATGTGGTCGTTAGATCTTCAGGTCCCACTAACAGATGAAGGTGTCCAGGAGCAGGCGATATCTAGCAATGACACAAACTAATTAATTTCAATTTCATACACAAATCATATCTGACCCCCTTGAAGCTAATAAAAAAATACCAGACATTGTCCAGGTGCCAAAGATGTGGAGAGAGAGAAGCCACATTTACACAAACATGTGAGGGCGGGTGTACTGGAAGCAAATATGGATTCTGAAATTGGTAGCATGCACTAACAGAGACAGGTACCATTTGCTGGTTGTTGTGCGCGACCAAATGGGCTGGGAATACAACACGTATTTGCAGCTTTAGGGATGCTGCTGGCAAAACTACGCATAGCCATACACTCCCCCAAACTAGAGAGTAGAAGCCTTGCAGTAACGACTTGGGAGAGGGGTGCATTAAAATGGGTCTTGGCCGAATCAATTAGGATGAGGCCAGTCAGAACGGATGAAAAGTTAACTGAAGATCGATTGACAAGAACAGTCATGACAAACCCATTAGCTGCACCAGAAGAGAATGGGTCAACAATGGGGACACCAGTTGGCATGTTACACCCCAAGAGACAGGCCAGAAGGAAGCACCTAAAGTGGAATACTAGCAGCAAGGGACGACATGTGGACATTCTGAAGCTTGTTGTGGATAATCAATCCCTACACAATGCAGAAAATACACTGGAACAATCAGTAGGATCATATTCATCTCAAAGTTAATGTAATTTTAATTGCTATTGGATTACTATAATTCCAGCGTGCTACTTAAATGGTAAAGGGATTTTTTTTTTTAACATACTTTAAGATTTTTCACCAAACAAGTAATACAGATAATACATGCATGGAGGGATTTTTGGTCAGTAGACTTCAGGTACTGGTTGGTTAGAATGTAATTCACATTTTGCTTCCGCCCACCACAGCATACACCATGGGGCAACGAGTCACTTCACTTTACTCACTGGCTTCCTTTTCTTTGAGTACCTTCACCAACCCTGTGCACATTACTCACATCTGCCCTACAAGCATTTGCAATGCAATGGGTCTCGCATTTGCTTGAGTTAGAGCTACTGGCGTTGTAAATTCATACCTGGACTTTTCTTGCCACATAAATTGGTCAATACAGCCTAATAATTTGGTCTTTTCCTGCAACATAATTCTAGTGGCCCTGCATACAACTAAAGCAATTCCATCTACCTTTTTCCTCTATCTGCAGCCAAAAATGAAAATGTTGCCATTTAACATCCTAGTTTAAATCTGCCATGCTAATTCCTAAAGAATGCCACTTTCACCACCCCACCATCAGAGTTGCTAGCTGGTTAACACAATTCCCAAAACAAGACAGCCATGGAGGAGTAATGAGAGAAATAAACTAGAAGGGTCACCTAAACACATCAAGAGTGTTCAAACAGTCATAGTGTAATAAGGTTGTTAAGTTGGCCTGAATCATGGTCATAATTGCAATAAGGAGAGATTAATAAAACATATACAATTATCATATAAATCCAATAAAACCTTTATCAGAAATAAATATTTGGCATTAGACTGCAATGCTCACAACAGCCCCTAGAGGACACCACAATGAAAATAGCATTTGTAAGAAATATGGTCATGCTACCATATAGTTAGCCCCTGGAGGGCATAACCACAAGAAAAGAGAATGACTGGAAGTATTTGCAGTATAACCATATATTTAGCCTCTAGGGGGGGTAGTTTATTACACATTTTCAGGGCTAGCAAGCCTACTGCAATGATAATACAAACAAGACCCTTAAAACACAATCTAATTTTAGCTGGAAAACAAACCTTCCAGCCATGAGGGAGATTAAAAAGACACTGAACAGAGGGAGGGGTTATTATTTTGGGGTCTCCATTAACCTAGTGTGTGATTGCCCTCCAAAGCATTATGGGATGACCAAGTGCAGCAAATATTGTAGTATGTTGACTGTAATGCTCATAACAGCCCTGAGAGGACACCACAATAAAAATACCATTTGTATGAAACATGCTCATGTAACCATATAATTAGCCCCTAAAGATCATAACCACATGAAAATAGAATGGCTCAAATTAATGTAGTGCAACGATAAATTTTGCCCCTAGAGAGCATAGTGCCTTACACACTTTCAGTCCTAGCAGGCCTATTGCAATACTAAGGCCCTTAAAACACAAACTACCCCAAGCTCTAAAACAAAAGTTCCAGCCATAAGAGAACTTAAAAAGGAACTGAATGGTGGGAGTGGTTAATATTTTGAAGTCCCCACTAACCCAGTATGGGGACATTGAGGTGACCTAAACAGAAAGAGTGTATCATGCTGGACGTTTTGGTGGTGGTCCCATTGTCCTAGGGCCACCACAGGTTATGGGCAAGAATATTTTGAAAAAGAATGCTTGCAAAGCATTCTGGGGCAAATTTTCCAGAGTGCAGTGAATATTGTAGTATTAGTTCTCCCTCTGTGCCGGGAGAGCAGTGTTGTGGATTTCTGTGTTTTTTTAGTAAAGAATTGGTCAATTATAAGTGTTTTTGGGAAAGCTATGGAGTGTGAAGGGGAGAGCCAATAGAAAATACTTTGATTGGGGTAACAGTGTAAACAATGTAACCAGTGCTTCAATACCGCCGATGGAGTTTGCCCTGTTGGCGCTGTGAGGACCATGGCTGCCATGGGGAGAGGCAAAGATTTTTTTTTTTTTTAAAACAGTAGTTCAACCACGCTAAAGTATAATCGCCAATCATGGAATTATCCATGTAACAGGGTCAGTCTGCCAGGCTTTAACAAAACCGCCCCAAGGCGGGACAAAGGTAAAGCAATTACCAATGACATCTTTTGACAGGCAAGCCTGCATACCAGAGAAAGTGATGGGCGTGGTTAAAAGCCCACAATTCTTAGAACAGGTCAAAGCGCTTGCGCACTCGACCTAAAAATAGTTCCTGGATTGAGGGGCGGGGCCTACCAGGCACCATAGCAGACACGCCTCCTTAAAGCACTAGCCTAAGTTCACTAAGCCTTTAAAACCCTGATGAATGTGAATGTAATTACACCTCCAGATAGAGCGAGCAGACTTGGGGCATGCAACAGCAGAGATTGAACTTTGTGGCAGCTGAAGCTCATTCCCAGCTCTAAATCCAGAGCAACTGAGTTGCAGTGATGACAAGAGTCAAGTGGCACATAGGCTCGTACCTTGCCACGGATGATCCGGACGTTACGGAGACCCTGGGAGAATGGCTGCCTGGGCCAAGCCAGCCAAGTGGGTAAGGTGCAATGCAGAGTGGGCCTCCGCCCTGCTGCTGTGGCGACACCCGATGAGAGAGGCAGGCTGGTGCCTAAAGGCTGAGGTGAGAATAGTCAGAGGCCAATATTGGAGCAGCAAGGCACAGTGGGCAGACTGAAACCAGACTGCCCTGGTGAATTAGCAACAGTAGAAGCACCACATTAGGGACCACCATGCCAATATCATTGATTTCAGGAGAGTCTTGGTGGGCCCAATCGGGTCAGCAGGGCAGACTGCCCAAATGGAAGCAAGTCTCCATAGATGGAAGCCCAACCCCACATGCTGAGGATTGGAGGCCTAACCATTCCGATTTCCCTGCAAGGAAGCAGTATAAAGTGTAGGCACGCTACCTAGTATCCAGATTCACAGCCGACGCTTCATTGCGGAGTTGAAACCAATGATGGTGAAAGTCAAAGGCCAGTTGCCCTATCAGGGCACACTTAATAAGTATGCCATTGCCTCCGCATTACAGGGTCGAGTTTCAGCCAACCAGGGCTTTGAGTGGGCCGGGTCCTGCTGGTCCTCAGCACCAGCAGTTCTTAAAAGCAGATGCCAAGACGGGTCCTTATCGGGCTCTCCATTTTTGTCCTCACTGTCAGGGTGGAAAAAAAAATCATAACTCGCCAGCAGTACCACTATGCGCTGTCTTTGAGGTAACAAAGAACTCGTATAGCTAGTTCGCAAAACAGAAGCATTTTCACTATCTTATGCAACAAAACCTTTGTTGTGGCTTATTTAATTTATGCAAATAATGACCATTATATCTGGAAGCAATCCTAGAATGAAGCAGCAAAATACCAGTCGGGTGTCACACTATGCTAAGCACAGATTTTTATCTTGCATGTTTTTAAGCTACACCCTTAATTACATCAGCCACACCCGCTGGTGAGACCCCTCCACCGCAGTTTTTTCATCCCACTTGAAGCCCAGCAGCCAACTCAAGGATAGACATAATTCCCATGAGGAGGATGAGCAGCCGGGCATTATGTCAGACACAGAAGTCCTATTGCAATCTATTAAAGATACATGTTCAGCACTGGAGTCCCAAATTGGGGAGGTGGGTGTGGACGTGGCACTCCTGAGGCAAGGCCTATGATATGTGATGGACATAGTCCAAGAAATGGATCAAAGAGTTTCTTAACTAGAGAACTACACTAAAGAGTTCCAGGAGTCCCTACAACAGGTATTCTCAATGGTCCACACCCTCCTAGATAAGGTTGAGGAAGCAGAAGGAAGGGTGATTTGGAATAATCTACAATTAGTTGGGATGCCCGAAGGCATGGAAGTTACTCACCCACAGAAATTCCGGGAGGGTTGGTTGTGCTCCATGATGGACCCAAGTCCCTGTTGTCATGCTTTGTAATAGAGGGGCCACAGGTGGCCATGTGGGGCCCAATCATGTCCACTGATTGTCAGATTCCACAACGTTCGCAACAAGGATGGAAAACTAAAATTGGCTAGAAAGGGGAAAGAGACTGCCCACAAGGGAGCTAAGATTGTGTTTTTCCCAGATTACTCTAAAAATGTGTAAAACCTGCAACACTGAAAAATGAGAAGAGTGAATATACAAAATATGCTCCCGTCCCCTGCTGAATTGAAAGTGTACTTTAACTCAACGACTTTGTTGCTTGACACACCAGAAGAAGCCTGGGACAGGGCGAGCGATAAGTCTCTGTTGTCAACTGCCCAGAGGTCAATACCAACTCAGCGTCAACCAGGATTTCAACAGAGTACCACAGTGGTGAGTAATCATTCTGACCCCAGTGAGGTGGACCATAGTGGCATGAAGAGGACCATAGGACAGACTCTGGACATATAGAAATTTAGGCCCGTATTTATACTCCGTTTGCGCCGAATTAGCGTCGTTTTTTTCGACGCAAATTCGGCGCAAAACTAACGCCATATTTATACTTTGGCGTTAGACGCGTCTAGCGCCAAAGTATGGGCAAATAGCGTCATTTTTTTGCGTGAACGCCTTCCTTGCGTTAATGAGATGCAAGGAAGGCGTTCCCGTCTAAAAATATGACGGCGACGCAAATGCGTCGTATTTATACTCCTGGGCAAAAGTCACGCCCGGGAGGTGGCGGGTCAAAAAACCCCGCATTTGCGCCACTATTTAACGCCTGGGTCAGGGTAGGCGTTAAGGGGCCTGTGGGCTCAAAATGAGCCCACAGGTGCCCTCCCCTGCCCCCAGGGACCCCCCCTGCCACCCCTGCCCACCCCAGGAGGACACCCAAGGATGGAGGGACCCACCCCAGGGACATTCAGGTAAGTTCAGGTAAGTATAATTTTTTATATTTTTTAATTTTTTTTTGGGTGGCATAGGGGGGCCTTATTTGTGCCCCCCTACATGCCACTATGCCCAATGACCATGCCCAGGGGACATAAGTCCCCTGGGCATGGCCATTGGGCAAGGGGGCATGACTCCTGTCTTTACTAAGACAGGAGTCATTTAAATGGCGTCTGGGCGTCGAAAATAATGGCGCAAATCGGGTTGAGGCGATTTTTTTGCCTCAACCTGACTTGCCCCATTTTAAGACGCCCTAACGCCATTTTCCCCCTACGCCGGCGCTGCCTGGTCTACGTGGTTTTTTTCCACGTACACCAGGCAGCGCCGGTCTGCTAGCGCCGGCTAACGCCATTCCATAAATACGGCGCCCGCATGGAGCTTCAGAATGGCCTTAGACGGCCCTAAATTTTTTGACGCTAAACTGCGTTAGCGCAGTTTAGCGTCAAAAAGTATAAATATGGGCCTTAATGTTAACGTCCTTATAGTGACTAACAGTTAAAAGCTATTTTCATTGTAGGAAGACATGCTGGCCTGTAGTGAAAACCAAAGTACAGATTAAAATCCTACTAACATTGTATCTCTGGAATGGGACTAGCTAGAAGAACAAGTTACTTGCCTTCGATAATGCCTTATCTGGTAGAGACTATATAAAGCTGCTGATTCCTTAACTTTGAATTTCCCCCACTCCCCATCCCCTCATCCCCTCCCCCCCCCCTCCCCCCACAGTCATACTGGATCTGGAAGAATTTTCATGAACAGTACCTCTGCATGCTGATCGGCTCCACGTCCTTTGTTGGCGTGGTCTGCACTGGAAGTGGCGTTATGGTACCACACAGGCATCAGTTACTTTTCACAACTTTCAACGCCAGAAGGGCAGACCCATGAAGAACATTGACCACTGGTGTGTCAAAACTAGGGCACGTAATCCCTGTCCCTAGAAATTCATTTGCAGATCGGGGAGGATGGGTGGGTCTACAGCTAGATATCGTTTCTACCAGATAAGGCATTACCGAAGGTGAGTAACCTGGCCATCTGATAGAGACTTCTAGTTACTGATTTGAGATACCCAAGCAATACTATCCTCAGAGGTGGGTCTGCGAACCAACTTGAAATGAGAAAGTCCTGCAGGACCGAACGGGCAGAATGCTCATCTGTACGGACCTGACTGTCCAGGCTGTAATGTTTAGCAAACGCACGCAGAGACGCCCACATTGCTGCCTGGCAGATTTCCAGGATTGGAACCCCGCAGTGGTTGCAGCTTTAGCTCTGGTGGAATGAGCGTGCAAGCCTTCAGGAGGCTGCTTTTTGATCAATGCATACTGGATCTGAATGGAGAGTACGGCCCAATGAGACACAAGGAGAGATGGTTTGCTTCTGTATATACCCCACGAATAGTTGTTCGTCCACCCGGAACTCACAGGTACGATCAAGGTAGAACATGCATTTTTTGGGTCCAGACGGTGGAGTCTCTCCTCTTCCTTACAAGGATGTGGGGTGCGTAAAAAGTAGGCAGGGTGATGGATTGGCCTATATGAAAAGGTGTGGCCACTTTTGGTAGAAAAGAGGCCCGTGTGCAACACACCAGATTGTCAGGACTATAAAGAGTTAAGGGAGCTCAGATGACAAGGCTTGCAGCTCACTCGACTGCTGGATGTAATTGCCACAAAGAAGGCTGTTTCAATTAGAGAAGCCTGGGTGGAAAATTGTAGAGAGGTTTGAAAGGAGCACACATCAAAAAGTTAGAACCAAATTAAGGTTCCACTGAGGCATGATAAATGGGGAAGGAGGGAAGAGATGAGTAAGACCTTTGAAGAACTTATCTACAATACAGCAGATAAATAGCCCTTAAGAGTGCCCAGAGCAAAGCCCTGCTGGGCAGGGGAAAGAATAAAAAGAAGAACCTCAGAAAGAGGAGCAGAAAGGGAATCACAGACTTTTCTGTGCACCATGCCACATAATTTCTTACAACGGCAGGCATATACCATTTTGGTGGAGGGACGCCTGGCTGGCAAGATTTTGGGACAAAGGTTTAAAGCTGTCAACTGCCACTGCTCAATCTCCAAGCAAGACCACCACTCAAACTCCAAGCAAGAAGGCGGAGAGTAGACAGGTTTGGGCGAAGAACCCTCCCCTGCTGCTGCAACAGAACATCCTCCCGAAGGGGCAGTCTGATCCTAGGATCAATGGCCCAGCATTGAGTAGCTCGGGATACCAGACTCTCCGTGCCCAGTCCGGAGCCAAATGGATGACTTGGGCCCTTTTGTTCCTGATGGTCTTGAAAACTCTTGGCAGGAGTGGTATGGGCAGAGTTTCACTCAAGACGAAAAGTGTCCCTGAGCTTAAGCCCCTTCAGAAACTCCAGCTCGCAAAACTGGTGACATTACGCATTCTTGGCAGAGATGAACAGATCTGATCAAGGCTATCTCCACTGCTAAAAAAGACCTTGCGCCATCTCCAGATGGAGACGCCATTCGTGATCCACTAGACAACTTCGGCTAAGTTTGTCTGTTCTAGCATTCAAAGAACCTGCCAGGTGCTGAACCACCTAGAATAAGACCTGCTGTTCCAGCCATGTCCAGAGGAGCAGAGCCTCTTGACAAATGGTCCATGACACCACCCCACCCTGTTTGGCGGGGGTTGTCCGTGAACATCTGCACTAGCCTTCCCTTGATGGAGAGTAGAAAGGCTTTCAATGCCGGTGGGATCGCTTGGAGCTCAAGCAGTTGGATGTAGGGTCTGGATTCCACCTGAGACCAGAGCCCTCTGACCTCCACCTCTCCCAGATGGCCACCGCATCCCAGGAGTGACACATCTGTCACTACTGTGAGACTCGCGGCTGGACAGCACCAGGCTCCAGACCCCCTGACTCTTTTTTATCCCACTTATATTCAAGAGAGGCGCTTATTGAAACGGTAAGGTAAGGATGCTTTATGCCTTCAGTTTGACTTTAACTCATCTGCTTCCTGTTATATTTGTCATGACTGCCGATTCTCCTTCCAAACATCTCCACGCCGCCAACACAACAAAAAGATAGATATCACTCAGACATGTGTTAAAATTATTATCGATAATTCCCACCACAGCGTCAATTGTTTGCTCCTCAAGACCCACTCTCTTATAAAACACAAATTGGTGTTGAGTGATCAAGAGAACATCGATATTGTGTTCTTGACTGAAACATGGGCAGACGATGCATCTGACCCGGACCTGATAGCATGCATTCCAGAAGGCTTTGAGCTGAAAAGCTTAGATAGACCACACAATAAAGGAGGTGGACTAGCAATTATTCATCGTAACTTCATTGAACCTACATTTAACCCCTCTTTCAGCTAAAATCTGAGGCACCTTTATTTTCACAAAAAAATCATAAATCTTATTCTTTTAACTGCCTATTCACTTATCAACCTTCAGGCTCGAGAGAGAGAACTTTATTCAATTGCTACTAGGTTTCATGTTGACTATTCTAATTTCACCAGCTTAGGTGATTTTAATTTTCACTTTGGATGTCTTGAAAACATAAATACAGAACAACTACTTGATAACTTACAGATTTTCAACATTCAACAACTTATCAAACAGCCTACTCATAATGTCAACCATACTCTTTTTAAAATTTGTCTTTTTTTTTTAATATGTTTTATTGACATTTTACTTACAAACAGACATAATTTCAGCACTGTTTACATTACTTGTTTCTATGTTCGCACTTATTGCTTCATCATACATTTTGGGTTATGCATCAATATCAGACTAATTCTTGGTAACAAATCATTCGTGGTTGAGATACTTCTCATGCATATAGGTAGTGATTTTTCATAGTCCTTTATGTAGTAGTTACCTGTCTGATTCCATTCAGAACTATGTACACAATGGTGGTATGCAGTGCTAGTACGGTGCTGTGTTGAGGGGGGTCCATTGATATTAGTTTATTCAGTTCTGAGTTAATCCTTAATTATTGAATCTAGTAATGTAGGGGGGAAGGTCTCTACATGTGCATGCAATGTGCTGATGCCATTATGCTCACTCCACCACCAGGACTGTTATGTTGTGGTGCAGTCTGACTCTTTCTTCTTGTGCCTACTATGTTGATACTTGACCTGCCTTCTCTTCCCCTATCTAGCTAGCTTGCTACTGTGTGCTCCTTCCTCCTAATTTCTATTCTAAGGATGGGGGGGTCCGTCGTCCCTCTATTAGTTCCCCTTTCCTGAATTTCCTGCTGCCATTTATCTAAGATTTCCTCCCAGTCAGGGTCAATGGGTTTCAGGCGTAGCCCCTTCATCTCCTCTCGCCTCAGCGCTTGAAGTTCTGCTCTCGCCCACTTTGAGACATCTCTTCTCCAGATTTTTAGAGGGGGGCTTTCAGAAGATTTCCATCTAATGGCAATCTGTCTCCTAAATAGTAATGTCAACCATACTCTTGATGGTATTTTCACAAATAATCCTGACAGAGATTGACAAAAATCTTACCCCTATTTTGGACAGATCACAAGGCCATCATGTTTAAACTGAAGACCTACAGTCTAAACTGCGATCACCCCAAAATACTATCAGTGTGCAATGATTGGCTTGGAAGAAAATTGAAAATCTCGAGCTTGACACTCTGCTAAGCAAATCTAGACCCATAATTGATGATAATTTGAAGTAAAACTCGTCCATCTGATATTTGGATGGATGCAGCTGTTTCCCAGCTAGCACCTTTAAAAACAAGTATAAGCCATCGGAAAATGCCCTCAGCACCATGGTTTTCTCAAGACCTTAAGGAATTAAAAAGAAAATGTAGCCGCCAAGAACAGCACTAGAGGATGCAATATAGCCCAGAAGAAAAACTAAGATACAAAGCCTTTTAACGGAATATAAAATTAAAATCACAACAACCAAAACAAAGTTCTTTACAGATAAGATTAGAGCAGCCAATGACTCCTCCAGGGAGCTATTCAATACAATAAAAACACTATCCTTCTGTGGGCATAGAAACAAGGTTTCTACTAGTCAAGAATTTTGTGATCAATTAGCCAACGCTTTCTTTGACAAAGAAAATACAATATTTCAAGATTTGAATAAAATCCTACTCAATCTCACTCCAGCCAATGCGACAATGATGGACAAGGAACCTATAGACATAAAACTCTGATTTTCCTCAGACTTTGAGTTAATTTACTCATCTCACTGCAGAGAAGGTTGCATCGCTCATAAAAACTACCAAATCAGGACCTCTTGGAGATTCATAACCCCCCCACCCACCAACTACTCCACCAAGTCTCTGAAACCATCTCAGCCCTTCTTACTCTTACCATCAACAATGCACTGGGATCTGGCTGTTTTCCAATAGCCTCGAAAAAAAGCTTCTATCCTGCCTCTTCTTAAGAAATCCTCACTTGAACCTTCAGAAGTGAAAAACTATAGGCCCAAATCGCACCTACCACTTCTTGCTAAAATGATAATGACAAGTTTTGTAGAGCACACAAATGCCAAAACGGCATCTTTGCTCTATGTGATCTGAGCAGGTAAGCATGTCAGAAAAGGGTCTATGAGTCTATGCAGAGGTCCGATAGGAACAAAAGAAATATGTTTCAAGCATCTTTCTAAAACTGAACAGGGAAGTGGTGGATTTAAGCTTTAGCAGAAGACTGTTCTATTGCAGAGCAGTGCACCTGACAAAGCTTCTTCCCCCTCCAAGCGGCCCGCTTGCACAATGGTACTAATATATATTTTTGAAAGCCAGACTGAAGGATTCAAGAGGGTTGCTACCAGGTAAAACTTTGTCTCAGGAATGCTGGGCGATTTCATGCAAGGCCTTGAAATCAGCACTTATGGCTTTGAAAGTTATGCGATGTTTGGTGGGAAGCCAAAACAATGCTTTCAGGGCCTGATGAGCAGATTGAAACTTCAGGATCCAAAAAAGGAGCCTGGTAGGCGAGTTCTGTAAGATTTGTAGTTCATTTAGTAAGGTAGTTTGTGTATTCTGATAGAGCCCATTACAATTATCTAATCTAGCCAATACTAAAGCAGAGACTGCTGTTTTCTGGAGATCGAAGGGAATGAACTGCAGGATTTTCTTTAAAGTTTTTAACATCCAGAAAGAAGAGGCGATAATGGCATTGGCTTGCTTTTTAAAGGTGAGTTTATCATCCATGATAACACCCAGGGTTTTCACCCTTTTTACAGGTAAGTGAAGAAAGCTCAGCTCAGCTCAGATGGCCACCAATCTTGGGACCAGAAGGATGGGTTGTTCCCTAAGAGGAGCACTTCGGTCTTAGAGGAATTCAATTTATGTAATGGCCATCCATCTAATCGCTGACAGGCGCCATACGATTCTGAAATCTTTCCCCAGTGGTCTGAGTGTTGTTAAAGAGACCATAATCTGGGTGTCGTTCGTGTAAAACACCAATGAGAACCCAAATAATTTGATCAACGCAAGGGGTGTCACATATAAGTTAAACAAAGTAGGGCTGAGTGAACAGTGCTGAAGAACCCTGCTGGGCAGAGAGAATGGCTCGGAAGTGAAGGCCCCAAGAGATACCTTTTGCACACAGCCAGACAAAAAAAAGGAGTGAAGTAAGCGAAGCAGGTGTAATGCTGCCCCTTTGATACCTAACAAGTCTAACCGGTCAACCATATCAAAGGCTGCAGACAAGTCTAAAAGGATAAAAGCTACTCTTCCTGCGTTATCCAACATGGCCCTAATTTGTTCAGAGGCCATGATCAACGCTGACCCCGTGCTATGATCACCCCTAAACCCAAATTGGGTATTGTCCAGCAGATTACTTCCAATAAAAGCAGTCAGCTGTTGGTTCATGGCTTTCTCAAGAATTTTTGCTGGGAATGAAAGGCGGTAGATAGGCCAATAGCTGTTGGTGTCCAAAGGATCGAGATTGCCTTTATTTTAACAGAGGAATAATGAAGCAGACTTCCAGATGATCGGAAAGGATTTAGATTTAAACATTTGATTGAAGATTTTGACCAGCAAGGAGGCCACTGGATCCGGTGCCAATTGCAAAACAGCGGGGGACAGGGATCCAACCGGGAGCCAGATTCGATGGAAGAAATAGCATGGTTTACTTGATCCACACCAAGCAAAGAAAATTCTGCCAGAGACCGTGACGATGTCCCTAGCCTTGTTTTGGTTTGAGAGGTAGAAAACGTATTGTAGATATCCTCAGCTTTTGTCTGAAAGAAATAGGCCAGTGAATTACAGAAAGACTGGCTACCCTCTTTTGAGGTGCATAAAGGAGGAGAGCTGAGTCGAATGATAGTCTGGAAGAGCTCCTTAGTATAGTTTTTTGCCTGAATCATTTGTTTACTAAAATACAAAGGTTTCACTATCAAGGTCTGCTTCTTATAGGCAGCAATGCACGGTTTGTATTTTAGCCTTTCTATAGGATTATAATTCTTCCTCCAGATCCATTCCTGCCTCCGGCAATCTTGAAATCTCGAGATTTCTAGAGAAACTTCATAGATTTCTCGAGAAATCCATGAATCAGGAGATAATCTTGTTCCTGGAAAAAATAGAATTGTGTTGATCCACCTCAGCACGGTCTTAGAGCTAGACATTGTACAGAATCTGCCTTTTTGGCAGCCACCGAAGAGATCTGAACTGTTGCTGGCAGAGGTGACAGTGCAGCCTTAGTCCTGTTGGATCTGTCGGTCACAATTGACCATTCTTCCTTAACCAACCAGCTCGGAAGGATAGGCATAAAAGGGACAACTCTCAAACTGATTAGGTCTTCTCTATTTAACGAGGAGCAAGTAGTCGCATCGGGGCAGGGGTTACACATCTACCTCTTTTAAACTTCTCTGAGAGGTCCCTCAGGGATCCTCTTTAAGTCCAACTCTATTTAATGCCTACATTACTCCTCTAATTCTGCTTATTCAAGCCTGTGATTTCTTGGTGTGTTCTTAAGCCAATGGCACCCAATTAGTGGTATCTGTTTTCTCAAATCCGGAAAAAGTGGCTTTGCAGTTCAACGCATGCATTAGCAATATTGCTCATTGGATGCAGTTGAACTTTTTAAGCTCAATTCAGACAAAACAGTGGTGGTGTTATTTATTAACACCTTCTTCTGGTACACCACCTGTGGCTTTCTAATCTGGGCCCTCTTTCAGTGCCTGTGCAGAAAGCAAGACATTTGGAGGTTATTTTTTACAATAAATTAGCCTTTATTGAGCATGCTAAACAGGTTACATCTTCCTGTTTTCTTATGTTGAGAATCCTAAAAAAAAACAACAACAAAAAAGTAATTCTAACTCTATTTATTTGCAAAATAGATTATTGAAATTCCCTATATGTAGAATCTTAAACATGTCTTAAGCTACAGACACTTCAAAATGCAGCAGCTAGAATGCTGTTGAATCTTCCTCAGTCTTCAACACCATCAGGAAACTACACTGGGTTCCCATCAGGACTCGAATACAGGTCAAGGCCCTTTGTTGGGTCCATAAGGGACTATATTTGGAAGGTCTGGCGTTTTTGCAGAACATGTTTAAATGGCACTCTCCCTCTCGTACCTTATGGTCTAGCACCACTAAAAACGGAATTATCCCCAGAATGAAAAAATCTCATTGGGGAGGTAGAAGTTATTTCTCTTCTGCCTCTAAATGGTGGCATTCGTTATCAAATCATCTTCGCTCCCAACCCAATCGCCTGAATTTCAGGAAGGGTTTAAAAACTTGGCTTTTTAACTTCCTAACTAAAGCTTATGTTCCATGTCCATTTCGGTATTCACTGTGGATCACCCTCTGGTTCTTATGATACTAACATCAGGAGGCCCTATGGTGTGAGCACACTCTACAAACCCTTTTAACAGTAACAGGAAGAGACAGGGGTCTGCCTCTGACCCAATAGCAGTTCATAGCCACCACTGCAGGTCTTTCACAGTTCCTTCAGATATCTTGACCATGTCTGGGAGATTCCTATGATGCTGCGCCTCCTGGAACTTCAGGTCCCACTGTAGAGTCCACATATGCCAGGGGCATCTATTACTAGCAGGATACGAGAGGCTATGGGGCCCAGCAGCCTTAGATCCGTCTCAACGAAATCCAGGATAGAGGATGAAACATCGGTATCATAGTCCGAATATCCTGTACTCACTGTTTGGGATGATGTGACCGAAACTGCGCCATGTCCAGAGCAGCTTCAGTAACAGGGGGAAGGGAGTGAGCTGCGGGTTTGGCACATTGATGGTGAACCCCAGCAAATGCAGAAGGTCCACCATTGTCTGGAGGTGGGAAGCAACAGCCTAAGGCGAGGGACGGGTAGTTTTGAAGGGGAAGGAGTAACCCCTTCAGACAATGCGCAAAACCCATCTATCAGATGTTATGGACTGCCAGTGGGGCAGGTGATGGTGAATCTTGCTGCAAGCTGGGTGTCCGTGAGGGTAAAGGGGCAAACCTGGAGGGTTTAAAGTTTAAAGGCAGCTGCAGTTGTGGGAGAGGGGCAAGTGGACTGACCAGACTGCTGGCCACCTGACCCATGCGGGCGGTGGGTACTGCACCTTTGTCGGTGCAGATGCTGGGAAACATGTACAGCACGGCGGCTGATCGGGAAATGGTGCGGCTGGAAGCCTCTTCTGTAGCCATGAGAGAAGGGAAAGGCAGATTGGGGGGAATGGGGGCTACCGTGAGGCCCAATGACCTGGCAGTAGACCAAGAATCCTTGAAGCACTTGAGCGCTGAATCTGCCTTGTCTCTGAAGAGTCTTGTGCTATTGAAGGACATGTCCATAAGGAAAGTTTGGACATCCACTGAAAAGCCAAACGGCCTAAGCCAGACTTGGCGCCTCAGTGCCACTGTTGTGCAAACCACTCAGACTTGCACAACCATGTCCCACAGGGTGTGGAAATAACAGGCCAAAAATCATCCAGTGTTCACAAACTGCAATGCCAGGCTGGTAGTGGAAAACATCTTCTACCCAAATGAGACCAGCCTCTTGGATTCCCTCATCCAGGGGAGAGGTTGGGAAAGCGCTGTGGAAATTGAGGCTTCGACCACCACGCTCTTCGATGTTAGGGTGTTGTGTGAGGGAGGTTGGGTCCCCAAGGTGCGGGCGATGGTGGCGAACGATCATCCTTTTTAAAGGAGCCCCTGTGCTGGGTTTGGACAAGGTATCCAAAAGAACGTCGGTGAGGGCAGCATTGAAAGGGAGCAGGGGTTTTGATGTGGAAGCTCCCGATTGCAACACCTCTGTCAAGAGATTAGTCTTGTCTGCCACTGAGGGTAGCTGAAGGTCTAGGAATTCAGCTGCCCTCCTCACCACCATTGCATAAGAAGCTTCCTCCTCCATAGCCACGGTAGGTGGAGGAGAAAACATACCAGGATCTGGAGATCCAGTCCAGTCCACTGCCTTCACCCAAATTCTCAACCCAGTCCATTTCTTCCACACAGGGCTGCTATTCTAAAGGGTCCAGGACCCCTCCCAGTTTCCCTTGAGGCCAAGGGAATAGGGCTCAAGCTTCGATCCAGGAGGCAAGGTTCCTGCCGGCCTCGGAGCTGGGTGACACTCTGTGTTGGGGATGGCAATGGGGATGGCAGTGCCAGCTACATCAGCATCTGGACTGCCACCGGAAAGCATTGAGAAGGTACGACTGGTATCAGTTCTCATCCAGGACTGGTTCCTGGGGGGTCTATCGGAGCCAAGTCCAAAGCTGTTGGTGCGGAAGCAAATGGGCCCCCTCCAACCGCGTGAGGCCCAAAGGCGCAACAATGTGGTCGGACTGCCCAAAAATGAGGTGCATGGCCTTAAAGAACTCAAGTTGGGCATGGGTTGCTCTGCCTCCCAGAAAGTCAGGAAGGTGCAGAACCGGCCCAGGTGCAGGTTCTGAGGAACAAGGCCGAGAATGCAAACTCTTCCTCGTTGGTCAACAGACAAGGAGAAGTAAAGATCGCTTCAACTTCTTGCTCTTCTTCTTGTGCCTCAACTTACCCAATAGTCCCGAGGACTTGAAGTGGGATGACTTGGGCTCCACAACCAGAGTCACATGCCGGGCTGCCTTCAGCTTTAGGGACCGCTTCCTCAAGGCCTTTGGCTTCATGGCCGGGCAATCAGAGCATAACTTTGGGTCGTGGTTGCGCTCCAAACACCACAGACAGACGAGGTGCGAAACAGTCACCGACACTGACCGGTGAGAGGCTCCACAGGGCTTAAAACCCATCTAACAGACAACATCCTCGACACACCAGGAGGTAAACCTCGAAAACGTTAGACAAAAAGTCCAGTCAAAAACTGACTCAGGGGTAGGTCTTTTTCAGGAATCAGCACTGCCTGGCTTGGAGAGAAAAGAACTGATGCCAGCGTGCCTGGATGGCACCCATGTAAGTACCGCAACGTCACTTATGGTGTGGGTGACACCGATGATGAACGCAAAGCCAATCGACGCCACCTACCAGCATGTTGGGGTACTGCTCACGAAAAAGTTTTGGGATCCAGTCTGACGCCTGGGGTGAATTCAAGGTAATGAATATGCAGCTGAAAGGCTCGATCAGATAAATTAAACAACTATTTTAAGTTATTAAAAACCCAATTAAATGGTGAAGTTGAATTTTAGGAAATATTAAGGAAAAGTAACATTTAGAAAGTCACCTTTTCCGAGCCTGAAGTTCCTGGATGCTAAGTTGCATTTGCTCTCAAACTTCTTCCAGCCACAGATTAGCATTTTGATAGGTATGATTTGCCTCCTAGAAGAAAACAATAGGCTTCCTGAATGAGCAGGGATGACTCCTCTGAACCTCCCAGAATATGCAGGCTGGGGCTGTGAGCATCTTTTTTTAAATTATAGTGTAAAATCCTGCTTGAATGTCAAAGCGTTCTTGACAGCTCAGCAGGGTTCACATATAACACTTTGGGGTGCACTTAAAAGGCAGAGAACAGAACACCAAGATAACTCTTGTGTATTCACTATCTGATTGCTGTGGAACCCAGTTTTGTTCTACCAGACTGCTGTTTCTGGGTTTACCATGGGAGCAGTGGCTGCCTCAAACTGGATTTGAGTGTTAAATGTGGGATGAAACTAGCATTACCATAGTACACTCCTCACACACACCCTCAGAGCCCAAGGTTAGTGTGGCTGAAGACTTTCATGATCCTAAAAATGCTGAAAGTGGATAGGATTAGCCCCGTGAACCTTTGCCCCCATTGGTTAGGGCATCCCCAGGGGTCATCCCCACCCACTAGCACGTGCCAAGCATGAACGTGCCATCATTTAGCAGCCACTTCAGAATAGTTCTGGCCCTTAGGAAGAACAAAAACAGACTGGGCATGATGTCTGTGACTTGAGAGGAGCACTGAAGGACTGGAACTGCTCCCTCTTGTATTCAGGACAACGAAGTGGACTATAAGGCTCATAAGTCAGACTTCCTGCTCAAGCTACAGGAATACAACAAGCTACAAGCGACCTTTCCTCGAACTGCCCAGCTGTGCCTGGACCTGAGCTGGACCCAGCTGTTGGCCTCTACCTGATATCCTGTGAGTCTGTAAGTGCCACCTGCGAGGTCCTGTGGGGCTTCACAAGTGTACTGCTGTGAATTTGGACTTACAGGACTGAAGTTGGAATTTAACATATTTACCAGATGAACCTGGTTAGTGCATCTAACCTGAACTCCATCACATCAGCATCAAATTGAACCTAGGTCCTTGTCTACCACAGTCATTTGCTATCACTGACACTGTGGCCCGTATTTATACTCCGTTTGCGCCGAATTAGCGTCATATTTTTCGACGCAAATTCGGCGCAAAACTAACGCCATATTTATACTTTGGCGTTAGACGCGTCTAGCGCCAAAGTATGGGCAAATAGCGTCATTTTTTTGCGTGAACGCCTTCCTTGCGTTAATGAGATGCAAGGAAGGCGTTCCCGTCTAAAAAAATGACGGCGACGCAAATGCGTCGTATTTATACTCCCGGGCAAAAATCACGCCCGGGAGTGGTCGGGTCAAAAAACCCCACATTTGCGCCACTTTTTAACGCCTGGGTCAGGGTAGGCGTTAAGGGGCCTGTGGGCTCAAAATGAGCCCACAGGTGCCCTCCCCTGCCCCCAGGGACCCCCCCTGCCACCCTTGCCCACCCCAGGAGGACACCCAAGGATGGAGGGACCCATCCCAGGGACATTCAGGTAAGTTCAGGTAAGTATAATTTTTTATTTTTTTTGGGTGGCATAGGGGGGCCTTATTTGTGCCCCCCTACATGCCACTATGCCCAATGACCATGCCCAGGGGACATAAGTCCCCTGGGCATGGCCATTGGGCAAGGGGGCATGACTCCTGTCTTTACTAAGACAGGAGTCATTTAAATGGCGTCTGGGCGTCGAAAAAAATGGCGCAAATCGGGTTGAGGCGATTTTTTTGCCTCAACCTGACTTGCCCCATTTTAAGACGCCCTAACGCCATTTTCCCCCTACGCCGGCGCTGCCTGGTCTACGTGGTTTTTTTCCACGCACACCAGGCAGCGCCGGTCTGCTAGCGCCGGCTAACGCCATTCCATAAATACGGTGCCCGCATGGCGCTTCAGAATGGCGTTAGACGGCGCTAAATTTTTTGACGCTAAACTGCGTTAGCGCAGTTTAGCGTCAAAAAGTATAAATATGGGCCTGTGTGCTTCTTGGCCATATTTGTGCTCACAACTTTAAAAGTTACATCTTCAGTTCTTATTGGATTTTTGTGCCTTTGGTGTCATTTAGTTGATTAAATGTTACTATATTTTTCTGACTCTGTTTGGTATTTTTATTTTTGTGCGTTTTGACTCCATTATAGGTTTTAGTACTGCATAAAGACTTTACACATTGGTTCTAGATTAGGTCTGGGTGCTCTGTGCCATACCTACACCAGAGGGCTGAGCTTGAGGTGAATACTTATACCCCACCCCAAAACTAATACTCCAATTTATTACAACCATCTATTGGTAACAGATTGTAAATGTCTGAATAAGGGTCAATATACTACACTGGGCCATGCAGGGTATTAACAGGATTCTAGAGAGTGACTACAGTGGTTCAAAAAAGAAAACCTTTCTAGTCACCAAAAGATGGATTGACACTGACCAATGTTATGTGGATGTCCAAGGTACAATGGGATGGTGGAACATGAGGGTAATAAACATATATGTGCCACCTAGGTTGCAGCAGATCGTCCTAGGGAAAGTAGTCCCATACTGTTGGAAACTTATAGTACAACATGTATTTAGGGGCTAAATTGATGACGTGTTGTGCTATGACCTCAAAGTACCACCTGTCCACACAGACAAAATTATATGACTTGGGTGATGAAACAGGTCATCTCTTGGTGTTGTTGGGTCATAGAGAGGAAAAGGGCTAGATAGGTATTTGAAATGTTAAAGGAAAATAGGTACACAGACACAATCAACTCTGTGATTGCACAAGGATTTGCTACTGGGTGCAAGAGACTCAATCGAACCAATGTGACCTGTATTGAAGAAGAAATTGAGGCACTCTTGGGTATTCTCCAGGTCATGACCTTGAGTGAGGAAGATGGAAGATCTCCTATTTTGTGAGATAATGGACATCCTTAAGCAAATGTAAAATCGGGAGAAACCAGGAGTCAATGGTTTCCCAGTGGAATTATACAAAAGTCTGTCTCCTTTGTTAGCACCACATCATTTCAATATATTTAGGATGTTAGAGATAGAGGAAGCTGCAACCAGACCTCAGACATGCAGTTAGCTCTGTTATACAGAAAAAAGGCTAACCGGGGAGCAAGTGTGCTTCTTAGAGACCCATCTCACTTTTAAACACGGAAACCAAAATATTAGTTAAGAGTCTGGCTATGAGGTTAGTGAGAGTCATCACTGCAATAACACAAAAAGATCAGATTGGGTACATACTGTGACACATAATTAGGCACAACCTTGGAAGGCTGCCTAAGTGGTTGGATAAAGTCAGAGAAGTGCAGGATCCACTGTCCAATCTGTCTCTAGATGCTGAAATGGCTTTTGGTTCTATTAACTGGACCCATCTCCTACATACTCTGAAAAGAGCTGGATTTAGGCCGAATGTTTGTGGCTTAGAGTCATGTTGTTTGAATCACCAGAAGAGGCTGTTGGAGACAATGGAGCACTGCTAAACCCATTCCACCTGGAGCGAGGTACTAGGCAAAGGTGTCTGTTCTCTCCCCTGCTGTTCTCCATTTGTATACAGCTAACTGCAGTGAGGACCAGGCCTAGAGTAGACATTTTTTTTTTTTTTTTTTTTTAAATCTGTTTATTAAGCATAACATTCACATACCGGTACATTGGCTGTTAATAATTTATCGAATTATTTGCTTACATATGTAACCTTGCACAGCCTCGTTGCATATTAACTGGTATGAAGAAGAGAGAAAAGAAATCAAATTATAGACAAACATAAGATATTGCTAACAGAGCAGAAAAAGAAGAAACATACAGCTTAAATACTGTGCGACAACTACTTGCCGAATAACAATGCAGCTAAGCACGACTAATGTCATTGATAGTATTTACTGCTTCAGACAGAGGTAAGGAGAGGTTAAAGGAAGGAATGCAGCTTATATATGTAAGTATGTGTAGAGCGGGGGACAGAAGTGGGGCAAGGATTTATGTTTTGCGGTGTTCAACAGGATGCTGAGCTCAACAGGATGCTGAGCAGAATTGGCATTGAACGGGCTAGGTTTGACCTGCGTAAAATCTTGTACGCAGTGAAAACAGCCTGGTATGTTGGGCTATTACTTTGAGGATAATAATGAGAATGTCAGCAATGTCAATGAATGAGATTGAGGCAGTTCGAGTATCCTGCTGACCGTATCCACCTGGCTGTAAGAGTTGTGTGTGGTGCGCTATTCACAGGGGGTGTAAGTCATCGCGCGCTTCTATTGCCACCACAAAGGTGTTCCAGACTTCGGGGCCCACCTCAATGAGACCCTTGCGTTGCAATAGGTTGAGTGTCTGCGCCTCAGCCTGTGCGCGACTATGTAAGTCACGTAGCCAAACCAAGTGGGATGGAACATGTGGAGCCTTCCAATGTGTTGCGATCAGACGTTTAAAGACAGCAAACGCTAAGTCTATGAATCTTTGTGTCTGTTTATCTCCCTTAGTACGGTGACGTATGCCTAATAAGCAGGATTCTGGTGTGGGGGATAATGCGAGGGATGAGATGTCTGCTGTGACGTCTGTGACTCGGTGCCAGGCTGAGTTTACTGAGTGACAGCTCCAAACCATGTGGTAAAAGTCGGCTGCCGGGATAGCACATCTTGGGCATGACGAAGTTGTGTTCGGGTAAATTCTTAGAATGCGGGCTGGGGATAAATAAGACTGGTGAATATAATTGAATTGGGTGTTGCGTAGGCGAGGATTTCGGGATATTGATTTGATCGTTGCAAGAGCTGCGGTCCAGGTTTTTTGTGGTAATGGTGTAGGAAGGACCATGTCCCAACGTGCCTTAGCATGCGGCAGGGTGGTACAGACTGCTGCTAATAGTATATTGTATATTTTAGTTATGGTTCCTTTTACGCTACCTATTGTAAGGATAGTAGTGAGCAATGGGGACTCAGGAGGTTCGTCATTGCCGAGGCCCCAAATCTTGTTTAGTAGCCGTTTAATGGCGCTGTATGTCAAAAAGGCCCCCTTGTGCATCACCCCGGCAGACACCAGTTCCGTAAAGGGGTACAACGCGGAATTGGAGTATAGATCACCCACCTTCAGTGTATTTATGTCACGTGTATTATGATGTGTTGAAATAATTTGGGTGCCCGGTAATTGAAACAGCGGTAGCAAGGGTGAGTAAGGGGGGAAGGGGGTCTTGCCATGGACATATCTATGCCAACAAAAGCGAGCTGCCTCCATCAGTATGTGTTTCGAGGGTAGGGAATGAGGGGTAGATAACAATGTGAGCAGCAGCCCCTGTGGGGCCATACATGACTGCAGCATTACGCCCTCGGTGGAAGGGGCATCCCGCAGCCATGCAGTCAGCCACGACAATTGAGCGGCCGCGTAGTATCTTTCAAGGTTAGGCATGCCCAGCCCGCCCATTTCCTGCGGATGTTGTGTTATGGTCAACGCTACTCTGCGTCTGTCTTTGCCCCAGAGTAGGTCGGTCAATATTGAATGTAATTTACTAAAGAAGGAGCGTGGCAGGCACACTGGAAGGGCAGAGAAATAATATAGGAACCTCGGGAGGATAAGCATCTTGGCAATTGCTACCCGGACCATCGGGGATAAGAGGAGTGAGCTCCAGAATGGTATCGAGCTGCGAGTGGATCTCACTACTCTGTCAATGTTGCCCTCTTTTAGATCTATAACCGAGTGGTAAATCTGCACCCCGAGGTATTTAATGGTTGTATGTGACCACGGTGGTTTATACTGCGGTAGTGTTGTATGTGTGTCAGCCGGGGTGGGGACAAGAGGGAAGATACTGGACTTGGACCAGTTGACGTGTAGTCCAGAAGCGAGGGCAAAGGAGTCCAGCAATTTCAGCACCTCTGACATGGAGGTAGAATGATTACTCAGATAAATCAGGGCATCATCTGCATATAGAGATATAATATGATAGGTGTTAGATTCCGGGATGCCCCACATATGCGCGCAGCTATGTAGTTTGATCGCCAGTGGCTCCATGGCAATAGCAAACAGCAAGGGGGACAATGGGCAGCCTTGTCTGGTGCCTCTGCTTATGGAAAATGCTTCGGAGATAATGCGACCATTTTTTACCCGTGCTGTGGGCCTAGAGTACAGCGTTTTGATCCAGTTTATGAAGCCAGGTCCAAAACCGAACGCCCCGAGTGTGCAAAGAAGATAATTCCAGCTTAGTGTGTCAAACGCTTTTTCAATATCTAAGGAGAGGGCGACCGCTTCAGTGTTTGTGTTATTGTGCATTATATGGAGCAGCCTCCTAATATTTAGGAAGGTGCTCCTACCAGGAATAAAGCCGGACTGGTCTTGATGTATCAGACTCGGTAAGTAGGGGAGGAGCCTATTCGCTAATATTTTCCCTAATAATTTGCAGTCTGTATTTAGGAGGGAGAGCGGTCTGTATGATTTAACATCCAGGGGGTCCCGACCAGCTTTTGGAAGGACCACTATTAAAGCTTTGCACATAGAGTCTGGCAGTTGAAATTATGGTACGCCTCATTAAACACTTCTACGAGCGGGGGCAGGAGATGACTCGCATGAGAGTTGAAGTATTCTACCGGGAGTCCATCCGATCCGGGGGTTTTACTGCGCGCCATTTGTGCCAGTGCTGAGCGCAGTTTATCAATGGTAATGGGGCCATCCAGAATAGGAGTGTTATCGAGGATAAGTTGGTTTTGAGAGACAAGTTGTAATATATCAGTTAGGTGTGATTCCGGCGGAGGAGGAGGAGACGTGTAAAGTGTGCAGTAATATATGAAAAAGGCTTCATTGATGCCCGACTGAGTGTTAACGATATCGTCGGGGTTTAGGCGTATCGCGCCGATAGGCGTTGGCTGTGAGGGCTGTCGAGTCAGCCAGGCTAATAGTCTGCCGGATCTATCTCCTTCAGCGTGCTGTCTTGTCATATAATGTCTGTAGTCATGTTTGCCTAGCCTAGTATCTGCTTCGTTATGGGCAGCCCTGAGCGAGTTCAGTGTTGTTAGTATGGTCTCGTCTCTGACAGCCACATTCTCTGCAGTGCGGATTTTTACCTCTAGTGTTTGTAGCTCTTTAGTAAGTGCTTTTCTCACCCCCACCGTGGCTGCAAGGCAGTGTCCTCGTATCACCACTTTATGGGCATCCCACTCTATAGAGCGGGATGATGACGAGTTTTTATTTAGCAGGAAATAATCAGCTAATTTTTTAGCTATATCTGTTTGAAAGGGGGGGTCTAAAAGAGCTTCCGGCTGTAAACACCACGTTGGTATGCAAGTGTGCATGTGACCCCAGGCTATTGTTACACATAAAGGATTATGATCTGATATAGTGCGAGCTAAGTATTCAGATCCGCACACTTTCTGAATTACTGCTGCGGATACAAAAACCATATCTATTCTGGTATATAACTTGTGTACAGGGGAGTAATAAGAGTATTCCCGTTGAGTGGGATGGGCCGTCCTCCATACCTCCCTCAGGCCGTTATTTAAAGCCCAACTTGCTAATGCTTGAGAGGCGCGATTGGAAGGGGCTGAGGTAAGCGGGGGGAACGAGCGATCTATTTGAGTGTCTAAGACACTGTTGAAGTCTCCTCCCCAAACGCATTCCGACGTAGGGTCGTTAAGGTTGCCGGTAGAAAGTGTAGATAGGAAATCGCGCTGGTCTGCATTTGGGGAGTACAGTGCAACTAGGGCTAAAGGGGACCCATCCAGTATGCCCTCAACTATCACGTGTCGACCATTTGAGTCACATTGTGTGCGAGATACGGTGAATGGGACCCCGGGGGCGATCCAAATCGCTACCCCACGGGCGAATGATGAAGAAGTTGTGCCATGCAATTGCCCCTTCCATTTCGAGCATGTGTTTTCTAGCGTAGTTTTAGAGAGATGTGTCTCTTGCAATAGAGCTATATGTATCTGATGTCTCTTGAGGAAGGCATAAACCCTTTGTCGCTTCCGTAGAGTTGCCATACCTCTAATATTCCATGTGAGCACCTTGTATTTTACTATGCTCCTATGAGTTTGAGTGGCCATGATATTTTTGTGGTTTTCGTGTATTCCAGGGAATGGGTGTCTGCTGACCATGACACAAAAACATTGTGATATGCACACGCTAAGATTGGGTAACTTGTACCTGCGATATTACGAGCTGTAATCCTGTTACTATAATAATTATGACATGTACGTTTGCTGCTGCATTTGAAATTAACTAGCATGTGACAGAACCAACGACTAAATAGAAAGGTGCACTCTAAAACAACACACAATAACAACTGAATTAAAGGATAAAAATCAATTCCAGCAATTGCTGGCACGAGAGAATGGTCCATATGGAGTAGGGGGGTGTCAGGGAGCATTGGTGCAAAGTCTAGGGTTTACCCTGCCCTATTCGCTTGTGATGCAGAGTGTGCCGCCCAGGGGCACAACCGAGTCACGCGCACAGCAGGGAGATGTTGACGGCGCCCAGAAGAAGATGTAGTAGAATTGTGATGCTATCCTCACTTTGTAAGAACCAGTAGAACCCCACTGCTTAGCAAATATCGTCCGCTGTGCGTGGTGTGAGGGTAGGGCCTCGTGTGGATTCCGCTGAGTCAGAGTTTGCATCTTGTTCCTGCTCAACGTCCCCTTGTGTAGAGGAGGCAGTTGGTGAAGCGTTAACAAATCTGTATGTGGCCCGCAGGATTCGGGAGCGTTCAGTTTGCGCTTGTTCAGGCGAGGGCTTCGCGCCTTGTTTTTTGCGCTGTCTACGACCCGACGTGGAGGAGGGTCTATTGACTCCCAAAGCAGTTGTGTCTAACGGATCAGCTAGACCCTTGGCATGTAGCCAGGTCCAGGCGTCCTCCGGAGAAGTAAAGAAGAGTGTACGGGTGTCATCTTGTACCCGGAGTCTGGCAGGGAACAACAACGCATACTTAATGTTGTGTTTTCGGAGACACGCCTTAACATGGTAGAAAGAGTTGCGTTTCTTCTGTACTTCTGCTGTAAAATCTGGATAGGCTGTAATCACACCATCTTCGAAGCTTACCGGACCAGATTTGCGGAATAGCTGTAGGATAAGGTCTCTGTCCCGGTAATTGAGGAGTCTTACTATAAGCGGACGTGGTTGTGAGCCAGGAGGGGGAGGCTTGGCGGGAATCCTGTGTGCCCTTTCGACAGAAAAAAACTTCGGGATGTTATCCTTCAGAATAATGTCGGTAAGCCATTTCTCTATAAATAATTCAGCACTGAGGCCCTCGGTACGCTCGGGAAATCCCACCATACGGATATTGTTGCGGCGGGATCTGCCTTCTGCATCCTCAGCTCTGCGTTTTAAAGAATCCACCTCTGTTGATAAGTGAGCTAGCTGCGATTGGAGATCTTTCACAGAGCGGGGGAGGGCCACAGTGTCTTTTTCAAGTTCCGATACCCTATCAGCTAGTGCGTGTTGGTCAGTGCGAAGTATGTTAAGATCTTCTGTTACCGAACCTATTTTACCTTCTAGAGTAGTTTTAGTGTCTAGAATGGCTTGTAGTATCTTTTCAAATTGTGATGTGTGTGATTGTAGGGTCAGTTCTAGCTTCTGAAGTGCCGCTTGCGTGGTGGCGTAGGGTTCTGAGGAGGATGAGGTGGTGTGTTCCATCTTGCCCAGCGGTGCACGTGGGGTTTTTGGTTTGATCATTTGGCAAGTGCGAGAGCTCTTAGACGTTAGCGTGCTGAGAAAACGCGAAGCAGTGTGTACTACCAAGTCAAGTGTCCTGTCAGTTCAACCTGGACGTTGAGGAGGCCCGGGCCAATACAGGACAAAGATCTGTACAGCAGGGGCTGTGATTGTGGCCCCTTGTGCTAGTGCAGCAATCCACATTAAACCAGTACGTTTAATTGGCCGCGATTAATGATCCAGCGCAGCCTGCGACGTTGGAGCCGGTTGATTTGGTTGATTTGTGAGATTGTTCCCGCAGGCGACTCCGTGCAGGGGGCAGGAATACCACAGGTCGATGCCACCACTTAACAACGCCCCAGAGTAAGTTTTCGGGGTGTGCGCCCTGATGTGTTGCACTGCTGCGCGACGCTTCCTGCGCACCAATGGGCCCTTTATGGCAGAGTTAGGCGCTATTATTTACAAAGGATGCAGTGGTAAAGATTATTGGCCGTCACTTGTTGGGCCTGTTGATACGCGGTTTACGTGGTCTAACCACTAGCCGGAGCGCGGAGCGCAATGTAGCTTTAGGCAAACGGGGGGGGCCAGGTCATAGTCACCCACATCGGCCGCATACCTCGATGATTATGGTACGGAAAGGGCCCACCACGACAGGTCACGACCCGCGAGGGGCCACGTTGCAGTGAAGAGATTTCAGCCGGCGCCACCCTTACAGGATGTCACTCACGGGCCGGCGTGCCATATCATCGCACAGTTCTGGGTAGGGTTCTCGATGGTGTCCTCCATCCGTACGGTGCGACTCCCGGGCCTCACCGATATAGGGCATGTCACTTGCGGCACGATCTCCGGGTCGGCCGCGGAGCGGCGTATTGCCACAGATTAGCGGGTGAGCCACGGTACGGAGAGCCCCTTTCACTGAGCAAGAAGCGGGTAAGCCTACCACGGCTAGGCTTAACCCGATAAAAATGGCGCTGTGTCGGAGGTGGCCTGGACGGCACCGCCCCTCCAGCGTGCACGCGACTGGACGGCGCGCCTCACCGCCTCTCACCTGCGGGTAGGATCGATGTTGTTGCGCCACACCGGCGGTGCACAAACCCGTGTTCCAGGTACGGGTCCCGGGTGGCACTGTGCCTCGTCCGTCGCGAACGTATTGTCCGTGCCACGAACTCGGCCTCAATCCAGCCGATTGTCAGCTATTCGTCGGCAGTGCGACTCCGGCTGCGGTCACCGATGCAGCCCCCGGGCAGCCCTCTTAACGGCGGACGGACCCGCTCTAGGGGGGGCCCGGGCGCCTCTAACAGGATGTTTTTCCGGGCCAGGGATCGGAGCTGCAGTTTATGCTGCCGCTCCGGTCGCCATCTTGGCCACGCCCCAGGCCTAGAGTAGACATGATGGATTTTCCTGAGGTCTCTGGGTTGCCGGAGAAGATCTCATTATATGGGGACGATGTTCTGTTGTACCTAACGGACCTTCAGAATTTTGCCTCAGCAGTGTTTTCAACTTTTCAGGAGTTCAAGAAATATGCTGGGTAAAATACAAAACTGGAGTAAGTCAGAGTTGTACTAATTTAATGAGTCAAAATAGGAGAATGCTGCACTCTACGACAGTGTATTGCCAGAGGAAGGAGATAAATACCTGGGTATATATGTTGCACCGCACCCTGTGCATTTCCTGGTGTAAATCTCCAGGTAGTCATTTAGGCCTCCCAACAGATATACAACAATGGCAAACAGTTCTGCTCACCATACTAGGGAGGTCAGCAATCTTCAAGATGATTACACTAGTGAAGCTGCTGATGTAATGAAAAATACCCTCTTCGTAATCCCAGACTCTTTTCACAGGTAAATCATGGATGCACTACTGTGAGATATGGAAGCACACCGAGGAAAGTGATTCTGACACTATATAGCTCGACATATACCTGGGGCATTGCACTTCCAGACTTCAAGCTTATTACTGGGCCTCCCAGCTGCAGGTCATTAATAACTGAGGGGTCCACAAAAGTAGCGAGATTACCAATGGAGTGAAGCACTACCATCATTATATTTATGGGAAAACAAGAAGGAAATAACTTTTGGGGAATGTGCAGGTGATACTGGCTGGTTCAGGCATGGCTAATACGAGCTTGGGCTGCCACAGTAGACAGATAAAGGCCTCATTATGGAGAAGAGAGATGCTGTGATAAGTAGTAAAGTTGTCAGGTTTACAACAATGGGACTTAATAGGAATATCCAAGGTGGGTGACATAGTAGATGCGTGTAAATCAAACAGATGGCCATTTCTTGAACACAGAGCTTTCGGCCATTGAGATCTAGGAAGCGTGTAGTGAAACCAGTAATGGAGGAGACCAACGGGACCTCCATGTATGGCTTTGTTGATAATCTCCGACCAGAAAACCTGTAGACTGACTAGTCAGACTGATCTGGAATACAGAAAAAATGGTCAAAGGAAACGGTTCGGCTTGGTGAGGCTGGGACATTTAAAAAACCCACAGGTGGAAAGGATTCCTCTTTCTGATCATATTAATTGTAAACTGGAAGGACACATTCATGATACCTGAACCACTGTACTCCACATTCACAAATTTGCTGCCTTTCATGGTGTGAGATTTCAATGGCTTCTAGTTGTTGTTAACACCAGAGCCATTACGTTCTCTTCCTGCAAACAAGTGTTTTTGTTTTCCAATGTTTGGAAGAAGAAAAGCAATACAGCCTCATGAGATCTTCCATCCTAGAACTTACCAATGCTTAATGGTTCCAGTGTCTGCGAGAAGAGATGCTGCCAAACTCTAATGTTGCTATCATGGGTACTGTTAGAAACTGGGTCTCTAGTTGGCAGAGGTATACACCCTTCCTTGTCCAAGTAGGGATCACAATCCTTGTCAGGGTAAGTCACTACACAACCTAAATCATCCTGTGCTCGCCGTCGGGTAGCTTGGAAGAGCAGACAGGCTTAACTTAGAAAGGAATGTGTAAAGTAGTTGTGCAATAACTCATACAGAAACAGTGAAAACACCACAAAAAGTACTCCACACCAGTTTAGGAAAATAGGTAATATATTTCTGAATAAAATAAGACCATAACGACAAACATCCGATGTGCACAAGTAAAGATATCCCTTTTTAAAGGTTTAAAGGAGTCTCAATCTTTAACCCCTTCTATGCCGGGGACATAATGGTTAAGTCCACAGGCACAGTGCTCCTGTGCCGAGGACGTAACCATTATATCCTCAGACATGAGCTCGGAGGGAGCTCTAGCGCTCCCTCCGTGGGCTTCCCTCCCGCCCCCCCACCCCCAAGGCAGGGATGGAAGGGGAAGCCCTTCCCCTTCCACCCCCGCCCACCTTCGCCCCCCCCCCCCCCCCCCCCCCCCAGTGACATCTGATGACATCAGCACACGATCCCGCGCTGACCTTATCAGAGGCAACGTCCAGCATGATCGGAAGAGAAATGCAAAGCATTTCTCTTCCGATCATGTGATGGGGGCCTGTTCTGAAATGTCCACTAGACACCAGGGATTTTTCTCCAAATGGAAAATGGCATAGGGGGAGCAACCCCTTGGGCAAGGGTCGCTCCCCAGGGGGGGCAATTTTTTTCAAGGCCTTTCCCGGGGGGGGGCAGAAACCTCTAGGCGCCACGCCAGGGATTATTATTTTTTTTTTTTTTTAAGAGGTGGTGAGCGACCCCTTAGGCAAGGGTCGCTCCACTGGGGGGGAAATTGTATTTAGGACATTTCTGCCACACTTGGGGGCACATCAGCCTATTTGTATTAGGCCATTCTGCCCCGAAGGGGGGCAGATATCAATGGACACCAGGGATTTTTTTTTTATACTTGTGCCTAAGGGGAGTGGGCCCTTGGGCAAGGGCCGCTCCCGGGGGGGGGCAGGGGAGGAATATTTTTAGGCCTTTTCTGCCCCCCCTTAGGGGCAGATCGGCCTACTATAATTAGGCCGACACCAGAGATATATTTTTGTTTGTTTACTTTTGTTTTTCATATATGGGGAGCCACCCCTTAGGCACGGGTTGCTCCCCTGGGGGGCAGATCAGCCGATTTTTGTTAGGCCAGAAACCACTAGACACCAGGGATCTTTATTTTTTTTTTTGCATCAATTTCACGCAAGGGGAGCGACCCCTTAGGCAAGGGTCGTTCCCCTGGGGGGGCAAATTTATTTTAGGCCATTTCTGCCCCCCTTGGGGACAGATCAGCCTATTTTTATTAGGCCGATCTGCTCCCAAGGGAGGGGGGGGGGGGCAGAAACAACCTAGGCACCTGGGATTGGTGTGTGTGTTTGTATGTTTCGTTTGGGGGGGGGGGGGCAGCCCCTTGGGTAAGGGTCCCTCCCCAGGGGGGCACATTACTGTTGGCCATATCTGCCCCCCCCTTGGGGGCAGATTGGCCTACTTTTGGAAGGCCCATCTGCCCCCCAAGGGGGGCAGAAAGCCCTCCAGAGACGAAGGAAGATTTTTTTTCTCCAAAATAAGAGGGTGGGGGTATGGCCATACCCCCACCCCAAATAAATGGGGCCAAAGTTGTTCTGCCCATCCACACCCTGGGGGGGGCAGAAAGTCTACTAGACGCCAGGGAATTAATAAACAAACAAAAAAATTGTGGAGTGGTGGCTACCAACCAGTATGGGCCTGGTTATGCCCCCTCCCCAACTGAAGGGGGTAACAGTCTTTCAGCTCTCCCCCGCACACAAACATCTTATCCCATGGCAAGCAAGAGGACATTTGATTATTTTCGGTTTTGGTTTTACATTTGGGCCAAGAGAGCTTGGCTAACTCTCAAAATCGTCCCATTTGGAATGGTGAGGGCTGCACTTTTTGGACTTTGGGACGCTGCCATGTAGAAAAATCCACAAGACCAAGACACATCTGAAAACTAAACATCTGGATGATTCCAGGGTGGTGCGCCTCACAGGCACCCCACACCATTTTCTTACCCACAATGCCCTGCAAACATCCAACTTTGCTGGAAATCACACATTTTTCCCACATTTTTGTGATGGAACCTTCCGGAATCTGCAGGAATCCACAAAATTCCTACCACCCAGCATGGTCTCATCTATACCGATAAACATTCTGCTGCATTTGTCAGCCTAAAAATGTTTTTTTTTTCAAACTGCCCTTTTGGACCCACTTTGGTTCCCCCTCAATTTCGACATGTTTTTGGCTCTTCCCTGTCACAAGCACTTGGCCCACCTACACCAGTGAGGTATCATTTTTACCAGGAGACTGAGAGGAAAGTTGGGTGGTAGGAAATTTGTCCCGGTGCAGTGATTCCACACAGAAATGTGGGAAAAATTTGATTTGTTAGCTAAATTTGAGGTTTACTGAGGATTCTGGGTAAGAAAACATTGGGGGATCCACGCAAGTCACTGGCCTCCCTCGGGTGTCTAGCTTTCAGAAATGTCTGGGTATGGTAGGGTTCCCTAGATGGTTGCTGAGCCCAGGACCAAAAACGCAGGTTCCCCCCTCCCCCTCCCCACTGCAAAAACAGGTAGTTTTGTATTTGATCATTTTGATGTGTCCAAATAGTGTTTTGGGGCATTTCCTTCCGCAGGCAGAATGCCTACCCACAAAAGTGAGGTACCATTGTTATCGGGAGACTTGGGGGGGAACGCTGGGTGGAAGGAAATTTGTGGCTCATCGCAGAGTCCAGAACTTTGTCACCGAAATGTGAGGAAAAAGTGTTTTTTAAGCCAAATTTTGAGGTATGCACAGGATTCTGTGTAACAGAACCTTGTCAGATCCCCACAAGTCACCCCATCTAGGATTCCCCTAGGTGTCTAGTTTTCAAAAATGCACAGGTTTGCTAGATTTCCCTAGGTGCCGGCTGAGCTACAGGCCAAAATCCACAGCTAAACACATTGCAAAAAACAGCTTGGTTTTCTTTGTGAAAATGTGGTGTGTCCACATTGTGTTTTGGGGCATTTCATGTTGCGGTCGCTAGGTCTAACCACACAAGTGAGGTACCATTTTTATCGGGAGACTTGGGGGACCGCTGGGTGGAAGGAAATTTGTGGCTCCTCTCAGATTCCAGAACTTTCTGTCACCGAAATTATAGGAAAAAGTTTTTTTTGGGCCAGATTTTGAGGTTTTTAAAGGATTCTGGGTAACAGAACCCGGTCAGAGGCCCACAAGTCACCCCATCTTGGACTCCCCTAGGTGTCTTGTTTTCAAAAATGCGCAGGTTTGGTCCGTTTCCATAGGTGCCGGCTGAGCTAAAGGCCAAAATCTACAGCTAGGGACTTTGCAAAAAACACATCAGATTTCAATGTAAAAATGTGATGTGTCCATGTTGTGTTTCCTGTCGCAAGCATTAGGCCTACCCACGCAAGTGAGGCACCATTTTTATTGGGAGACTTGGGGGAACACAGAATAGCAAAACAAGTGTTCTTGCCCCTTGTCTTTCTCTACATTTTTTCCTTCCAAATGTAAGACCGTGTGTAAAAAAGACGTCTATTTGAGAAATGCCCTGTAATTCAAATGCTAGTATGGGCCCCCCGGAATTCAGAGATGTGCAAATCACTCCTTCTCAACACCTTATCTTGTGCCCATTTTGGAAATACAAAGGTTTTCTTGATATCGATTTCTCACTTTTTATATTTCACCAAATTAATTGCTGTATGCCCGATATACAATGAAAACCTGTTGCAAGGCGCATCTCCTTTATTGGCTCTGGGTACCTAGAGTTCTTGATGAACCTACAAGCCCTATATATCCTGCAACCAGAAGAGTCCAGCAGATGTAACGGTGTATTGCTTTCAAGAATCTGACATTGCAGGAAAAAAGTTAGAGTAAAACGTGAAGTAAAATGGCTTTTTCACCTCAATTTCAATATTCTTTTATTTCAGCTGTTATTTTTGGTAGGAAACACTTGTAGAATCTACACAAATTACCCCTTGCTGAATTCAGAATTTTGTCTACTTTTCAGAAATGTTTAGCTTTCTGGGATCCAGCATTGGTTTTGCACCCATTTCTGTCACTAACTGAAAGGAGGCTAAAAGCACAAAAAAATAGTAAAAATGGGGTATGTCCCAGTAAAATGACAAAATTGTGTTGAAAAATTGGGTTTTCTAATTCAAGTCTGCCAGTTCCTGAAAGCTGGGAAGATGGTGATTTTAGCACCACACCGCAAACCCTTTGTTGATGCCATTTTCAGGGCGAAAACCACAAGCCTTCTTCTGCAGCCCTTTTTTTCCCAATTTTTTTTTTTTAAATGAAGTTTTCACTGTATTTTGGCTAATTTCTTGGTCTCCTTCCGGGGAACCCACAAAGTCTGGGTACCTCTAGAATCCCTAGGATGTTGGAAAAAAAGGACGCAAATTTGGCATGGGTAGCTCATGTGGAGAAAAAGTTATGAGTGCCTAAGCGTGAACTGCCCCAAATAGCCAAAAAAAGGCTCGCCACAGGAGGGGGGAAAAGGCCTGGCAGCGCAGGGGTCAAGGATCAGTGGTTGTATCCTTTTAACACAGTACTTGGGATGCGTCAAAAATAACGACGCACAGGGGCCGCAGAGGAGTAGATGCGTGGAAATATAAGGCGCTGCGTCCAGGTTTAAAGCGTCAAGGTTACCAGCGCGGCACAGGCGATGCTTCATTTCTTTCCACACTGCAAGATGATGCATTTATTTCCAAGAACGCAACCTTGGTTCCTCACTGCGATGCACTGATATTTTGACGCCCTGGGATGATTTGTCGAAAATCCTTGATGTGCTGGTGAGAAGGAGCAGGCGATTCGTCTATCCCGTAGGCGATGCAGCAATTTTTCAGCCGTAAGGCCAAGACTTCAGAGCAGGAGGCAAGCTCAATCCAAGCCCTTCTGGGTAAGTGTGAGTCCTTCCAGCAGAGTCAGGGGCCAGCAGGCAGCAGGGCAACAAGCAGGGCAGCAGTCCTTCCAGCAAAGCAGGCCAGATGAATCCTTTGGACAGCCAAGCAGTCCCTCTGACAGAGTCCAAATCCAGAAGTGTCTGATTTGGTGGGGTCACAAACTCAGTATATATACTCAAAAGTACCTTTGAAGTGGAGGAAACGTCAAAGAGTGGTTTTGAACTGCACTAGTTCCCTTTTCAACCCAGTCCTGTCTGCCAGGATCCCTGTGGGGGGGGGGGGGGGGGGGGGGGGGGGGGGGGGGGAGGGGGGGTTATCAGTCCTTTGTGTGAGGGCAAGTCATCGCCTTTGAAGTGTAAGAGGAAGCCCGTCCACCCTTTCTGCCCAGGGAGACCCATTAAGTATGCAGATAAATGCAGATGTAACTGAGCGCCCTGTGTTTATGGCTGTCTCGGTGGAATGGACAAAGGGAGCTGTCAACCAGCACAGCCCAGATGTGGAATGGAGACAGCTGTAAGGCACAGAAGGCAGTAAGTGAAGTGAAATGCCCACTTTCCAAAAGTGGCAATTCTAAAATAGTAATATTAAATTCAACTTCACCAGTAAGCAGAATGTTCTATTACCATTCTGGCTTTACTAAACATGACAGGGCTACTCCTTTCAGATCAGAATCTACCACCTAAAAGTATATAAGGGCATTTCTAATGCTGGCCTATGAGAGCAGCAGGCCTCACAGTAGTGAAAAACGAATCTGTGAGTTTTTCACTACCAGTACATGTAAAATACATAAGTACAAGTCCTGCCTCTTACTTACATAGCACCCTGCCCTATGGGTTACATAGGGCCTACCTCAGCGGTGCCTTATATGTAGAAAAAGGGGAGTTTAAGGCTTGGCAAGTACTTTTAAACGCCAAGTCGAAGTGGCAGGGAAACTGCCACACAAGCCTTGCAATGGCAGCCCTAAGACGTGGTTAAGGACCTACTTAGGTGGGTGCCACAATCAGTGCTGCAGGCTCACTAGCAGCATTTAATGCACTTTTTACTAGAGTCTTACAATTAAATAAACTTGCCCAATTGGGTATGAGCCAATGTTACCAAGTTTTAGAGAGAGCACGTGCACTTCAGCAGTGGTAAAGTGCCTGAATCCTGAAGCCAACAAAAATGAGGCCAGAAAAAGAGTAAGGGGAAGGCAAAAACGTTTGGAGTGACCCTTCAGTAAGGGCCATTTTCCAACATGTACTGTGGAATTTGACCATTAATTTAATTCAACATTTTTACTAAACACAATCGACTATAACAAATGGTATCAGAGCTCCAATAATGGGCTGTCCATGAAATAATGAGACTGTATACACCTAGAAAACTAAACACTTGTGCAGAAAGAAATAATCTAAAAGGTTTGACACATACATTTTAGGAAGCCGTTGAGGTCTCGTAGTGCTGACCAACTGTTCAAGTTGAGAAATGGATAATATGGAGAACATCCTTTGAGGTAAAGGACTGACGTTTTAACTTAAATGAGTAAAAAAGGAGCAGTGTAAGTGACGTGGATGAGAAAATGTGATGCACGGTGCATCCTTCATTTTACTTCTTTTATAAGCATGCCAAGGCACAATGTCCATTCTGGCACTACAAGCAGCCTATTACAAAAAGCAAAGAACCAAAATCACAAGGTTGTTTTATTTTTATTTTGAAAAGTTTAAACTGTCTTTACCCTAATTTTTCGCGTCGTCTATAGTTTGAACGACTTGTTTCACTAAGAGGTTATTTTATCCTAAAATAAAAAATAAAAAAACACAAGAAATTGACCTTTATGATGGACGTCAGAGCATTTTCGAGAGAGCACCATGAAACAGATCTGGTAGCGAACACTAACTGACTTTAGTGTCCTTTCCAAATATCTAAAGTAGTACACTGGAATTAGACAAAACAGAACCTTCACGTACCATCCCACACCAAACGTACCCACATTATGAGATTTTAAAGATAAAATACGATAATGTATGAGAAAAAGGTTTGTGGAAATTGTAAGATAATGCTTCCAGGACTGGAAAGCCGAATACACCCCCCACCCCAAAAAAAAATTTAATTTACAAAAACCGAAACTACTTTATTCATTCAGCGTCAGAAATACCTAAATTGACAGTTACGTGTTTACTGTTACAAGGTTCTTTAGTTTAAAAAGACACCAGGATGGCCAAGAAGAACCGTTTTTTGTTTAACAAAAACAACAAGTTGCATTGGTTTGGACTGCCTACTCTAAAACAAATAGCTTGGGGATGCGTATTACTGGACACAAATTAATTTTCTCACCCTATACAGGCCAATTTGTAAACACAACATGACCAAGCGATTATGTAATCAGACAACACTGCTGGATTTAGTGCCCTGCCTGACACTTTTTTTTCCACTTTTGATTCTACTAAAATTATATGTAAAAAATACTTTGTCAGCTCTCTTCATTCATTGATCAATTATTGTGTTAATCGGATTTTTCTTCCACCCAACCAGCTTTCAGCATGGGGCAATGGATTAGCCCACTTCAGCCCCTGGCTAATATCGGTATGAGTGATGGCATTTTGCCCTTCACAAGAAACATCTAAACACAAATTAGTTCCCTGAAGTTCCAAAAACTATTATGACAATATTTACTTCTTGAGATCAAAAAATATTTTTGATATTTGCCAATTTTGTAGACTGTTGACAGCAGTACAGATTCCCCAAAATTTAGTTTTTGCAAACACCATGACAAAACGAGCATTGAGAAGGGGAAAGGCTGGCAGCCAAGGGCTGGCCAATTGGCTTTCCCAATGCTTGTTAGGTCGAGCCAACCAGACAGCATCAGCTGTCTGGTTGCAACAGACATGGGCACACAAAAAACTGTAACTTACAGGGCTCTACAGCCCAGGCAGTGCTCACCACTGGTTAGCTTTATTGTTTTGGTGCTTCTCCTGAAGCAAACAAAGCCTCTTCACTCTCCGATTGGCTGACTTCTATCCTTCCACTGCTCACTTTCAGGGAATTACTTTTTTTTCTTTTTGGTTAAGCACTCCATGAGAATGCATGCGCTTTTAAGCTCTCTTCATTGTGTGTTTCTTCCCCTGCACACCTTGTTGTTGTCTTCCTTCTGGAGCATGCTCTCTCTTGTGTGCTTTACCACCCACTAAACCACCCCACTGTTGTTTCACCCCAAGGTGGGGGGGGGGGGGGGGCTAAGGGGTGATTGGAGAACCAGGGAGCAACTATCTGCTGGGCTCTTCTGCTTTAAAAAAAAGCATTTTCGCTCTAGTTCTTTTTCATGTGTGTTTATTTACCAATCCATTTTACCGATCAGTAAATAAAAGAAGCATTTGCAATGCAATGGGTCTTGCGTTTGCTCGAAATAGAGCTATTAGCGTTGTAATTTCCTAACTGGACTTTTCTTGCCACTTAAATTGAAAATGGAAAGTAAAACAGTTGACATAAGCGAGCCGATTCAAAGCACCACGGCCACCATGAGCATAAGTGCGAAGGAGAGACAAAAAAAAAAAAAAGACGCTTGCTCACAGTCAAACGTATTGCCATGCGCACACCTACAAAATTATGTGAACACTGTGGCCAAGCCATTGTGCCTTTTTGCTGGCTTTTATTTCATTTTGGCCATGCTGCACAGCATTTTGCCCATTACCAAAAGGCGTTGCTAAAGCCTACAGCCCCCCTAAAAAAACGGACGTATTGGATTTGCTAATGCGTGTGTATAATGTGGCCTTGTGCAGAAGCTCAAACCAGGCTCAAATACCAACCACTTGTATGATCTATGAAGGGTGCATGCGCCATGAAGGTATATCTACAAGGACAGGTGTCTAACACCAGACTAAATTAAAAAGTAGAAGGGTTAAATAAAAGGACGCACATCAGCGTTTTGGCGACCAAACACACTCCTCCACCTTGATCGGCCATCTTGAAGCTTTCACAGGCAGATTAATTCCAACAGCTTTGGCCAATGGGCCTAGCAGCTTGCTGCGCACGCGCATTTCACTCAGCATCGAATAACACATCACACTAAATTAGGATAAATCAAAACTCGTAGGCGAAAACCTGCACATCAAACACCGCGTTCGTTTTAAGTCTGCATTCCAACATCTTACCATAGGCACAAAGTACAACAGGCAATAAAGCATAGCCGTCTCCGTAATTCACTTAGAATTGCAAGAAACTGCACACGCTGCAAAACAAAGATTTGATTTATTGATGTTTAAAAATATCCTGTAAGTAGGAAAGCACGTTCTGTTTCACATATTATTGCTGCAGTTGAATTATGGTTTCTTTATGTGTTTTAGCCGTGGGGTAATTTTGTACATGAATTTAGCCATCAGTCGCACTGGTTTGTGCTACTTCCTCACAATGCCAATTGGATACTATTTTTTCTTCCTCTGACCCAAAGCCCACCCTCATATCTGCATTGTACAACCTTTACATAGTTTTTTTAAGCAGGGGAGGGGCGCTAAATCTTCCAAATGTGGTAACTGTACTGCTGCATCAGGGTATTTGCCCCAGAAAACGCACCACGCAACAAAATAGCATGTTTTCATAGGAAACAGCAGAAAATCGAGCCTACGTCAGTTATGGCGACTCCAACCTTTCTTTGCTCATAAAGACTGACGCAGAATCTGAGCTCCATTCTCCTGCCTTTCGCGGTAGTCAGCACTAACCCTTTCCTGTCATAATTACTCGCTGCAGTACTGAAAACGGACTAGAGTCCGACAGCTTTGTACAGAAACTCAAACTTCAGCTTGGCCCAGTTGTTATTTATTCTTCAAACATTTTCCACAGCTGACTTGGCGAATCTGAAAGTCACTTTACATATAAGGACGCAGTGCTGAAGGCTCTGCTTACTTCATAGAAATCTGTGCTGAAAATATCGATATTGTCACTTGAGTGGCAATGGCATTGTGTGCTCCTCAGACTAAAAAATGAATTTAAAATGTCAGAGAAAAGGCAAGCAAGCACTTCTGCGTGTCAATTCACTAGCAACCAATTCGTTTTAAATGTACGATTGCAGAACACATTCCAAATGCATATATTTACATATGATCGTATCCAGAAATACACCAGATGTGCCCGTTGGCTTCAAACCAAACTCTTAATTGAAGCTCCTGCGTTGAGCAGCCCTATGAGAGTGACTTGGTGACACTAAGTGGCAGGATGCAGCCTTCAGATTGTGATTACCATACTAGGAGCAAAACAAACAATTGAGGTCCACGAAACGCATGTAAAATGGCCACAAAGGGCCACTGGAGGCGGCCGAGATGAACGTGTGAATGATAGGCCGCTAAATACACTTTCCGTAGTTTTGCCAACATTTCAACAAGGGAGAGCTGTAAAATACAGACAGATATCGTATAACACAGGCAGATATGTTGTGAAATATAAGCACATCCTACCCTAATATTTGAAGAACATAGTGATATGAACATACAATGATGAAGCCACATGCTAAAGTCTATAGAAACAATGTAGTGGACTTTGATATTTCAATAAGTCATGGCCACTGGAAAGCTGCCCGTAACTGTTGAGAACAACATAATGTACATCTAAGTTCATTACCTGTCCACTGTACATCGCTAAGAATGCTTCAAGCATGTGCCTGCATGCCCTAGCATGTAACTATATTTCAGACTATAAGTGTGACATTTATTCTGCATTTAGACCTGAGGTTTTTTGTAAATAGCATTTATTTTTGGTACCACAGCAAATTCGAAAATACTGATTTGTATTAGCTGAAATGACCTCAACTGGTCAAAGTGTAGCACACACTGGTCCATAAGGTCAGGAGTCATTTAATACTGACCTACTGGTAAGGTCAAGGGTCACAACGCCTAAAGAGCTATTAGTTCCCCACTACAGTGATTGCAGCAATTGAATGTGATGTTTTCATATCTGGTGTAGGGGTGAAAACGTCCGATATTCTTTTTTGCGGGAAAGAAGGGCGATGGCAAAGATTCAGAATAGGAGAGTTCCGTTGTTTCTTCTGGACAATTAACTGGATGCAATATTCTGAGCACCTGGAGTAAAAAAAAAAAAAACAACACAAACTTAAATTAACACAAAGTTTGACTTAATAGAGCGATAAAGTACGCTCTACAGTACATTATAATTCAGATGAAAAGAATGGCTTTCAGTTTGACAATTAAAAATTACAATTGGATTTTTAATTGCAATGGGAATGTATACCTGCCCGTACATTTCAAAGAGTTAGTGAACGACTTGCTTATGTCAAAAGCATCGAGGTAGCCAAATAATAACAATGGAAGCCTCCTTCCGCCCCCCGCCCCCACCCTCCCTGGCTATAGCTTAACTTTACACAATAATTCAGGGATATGACATTACAAGTTGAGTGTTTGTAGTCTGATAATCACCCCTCAATCTCAAAGGAACCTTAAAGATGATTTACTGGTTGCCAAATACTGCTGTAATCCAGCTGCAAGTTGAAAAGACTGGTTTGCAGGTGGCACTAGAATAACTGCACAAGAACCAGAAGGTTAGTGTGCACACACATCACAGATATGGTTAATAGACGCAACATGTAAAGCCTACAAATAGCCAAGTTAAGAGGGGAAATAATTGTGATCATGGGTGCACTGGTAGGAAAGAACACCCAGGACCATCAAAAGGAAAATGTTACTTACCCAGTAGACATCTGTTTGTGGAATGTAGTACATGCTTTGCAAAAGTCCGCAATCTAGAGTTGTGCACGAAGTGTTACAAGCTGTTTTTCTTTAAAGAATGTTTTCAAGTCACGAGATCGAGTGACTCCTCCTCTTGGCTCTTGGTGATAGTACACATGGGCATCAAGTCCTTTGTTAGATTGGATTCCCATGGGGGGGAGGGGTGGTTAACAAGTATATATAGGACTACAGGCTTCCGGGGAGGAGGTGACTGTATGGTGTAGACCATGTAGCAGCTTTAGAAATATCTGCATTTGGAATGTTTCCTAAAAAGGCCATAGAAGCACATTTTTGTCTGGTAGTGTGTGCTCTAGGAGCTGTAGGTAACTGTATTTTAGCTTTCAGATAACACGTTTGAATACACTTGATTATCCATCTAGCTATTACATTTTATGAGATTGGATTGCCTTTGTGAGGCATTGAAAATGCTCCAAAAAGCTGTTTAGAGTTTTAAAAACTTTTAGTCCTTAAATGTAATACATAAGAGCTTGTTTAACATTTAGCATGTGCAAAGCTCTTTCAGCGACAGTCTAGCTGTGGGGAAAAAAACAGGCAACTCAATTGATTGGTTTATGTGAAATGGTGAAACTACATTTGGGAGGAATTTAGGGTTTGTCCTAAGGCCTATCCATCCCTTTGTACTTGGAAAGAGGGTTCTTTTAAAGTCTAAGCTTGTAATTCACTTACACGTTGTAGAGAAGTGATAGCAACTAAAAATGAAACTTTCCTTGAAAGAAATTGCAAAGAAAAAGGAGTGCGTGGGTTCAAATGGTGGACCCATAACGCTAGTAAGGACAATATTAAGGTTCCATACTGGAGCTGGAGGAATCCTGGGTGGGGTAACTTTCTTAAGGCCTTCCATAAACACTTTAATTACAGGAATTCTAAACAAAGAATTATGTTGGCTGTTTTGGAGGTAAGCAGCTATAGCTGCTAAATAAAGTCTGATAGATGAGTATACTAAATTTGCATTTTTCAAATGTAGCAGATAATGTCTTGCCACTGATGCTTTGAATGGGTCAATATGTTTAGGTTGACAGTAGCATACAAAACGTTTCCATTGTGCAGCATAACACTGTCTAGTTGTAGGTTTACGTGCCTCTCTAAGAATGTCCATACATTCAGAGGGAAGTTGTAAATACCCAAACTCTATGACTTCAGGAGCCATATCGCAAGATTGAGTGTTTTGGGGTCTGGAAGTCTGATTTGACCTAGCTTTCGAGTCTAAAGGTCTGGTCTGTTCGGAAGCTTCTGGTGGGGAACCACAAACACATTCAATAGTGTTGTCTACCAAGGTTGATGTGCCCATGTGGGGGTACAAGCGACATGGTGTTTGTGTCAGTTTGCGAACCAGAATGGAATGAGTGGGAGAGGCGGAAAAGCATAAGCAAATATCCCTGACTAATTCATCCAGAAAGCATTGCCCTTTAACTGAGGGTGTGAGTATTTGGACGCAAAGATTTGGTATTTTGAATTTTCTACAGTGGTGAAGAGCTCTATTTCTCTTGTTCCCCAGAGGGGAAAATATTGGTGAAGTACTTGTCGGTGAAGTTCCCATTCATGGACTTGTTGCTGCATCCTGCTTAGAGATCTGCAAACTGATTGCCCAATCCTGGGAGATATTCTGCCAGTAACTGAATACGATTGTGAATTACTCACTTCCAAATTGTCTGATCTAGAAGGGACAATTGAGACAAGTGTGTCCCCCTGTTTTTCTGCAGATAATGCATAGTTGCCATGTTGTTTGTACAGACTAGAACCACTTTGTGGAAGAGTTGTGGCAGAAATGCTTTGAGTGCTAGAAAAACTGCTGGTGACTCCAAGTACATGATGTGATACATTTGTTGAATGGAATCCCATCTGCCTTGTATTGTAAGGTTGTTGAGGTGAGCACCATAGTCTATCTGTGATGCATCTGTAGTGAAAGTGATCTGAGGCACACCGTCTTGAAAGGGGCCCCCCTTTGAAAGGTTGGTGGGATTCCACCATTGCAGAGAGCGGCGAGTCTGGCGGTCCAACAACACTAAATCCTGAAGGTGACCCTGTGACTTAGACCAGTGACGGGACAGGCATTGCTGTAATGGACACCTGCAGTCTGGAATGAGGAACAATGGCATTGCAGGAAGCCATCATCCCTAATAGCTGCATCTTTAGTCTCACTGTGCAAGTATTGTTCTCCTGTAATTCCGGCAAAAGAATTGGGAAAGCTTGAATCCATGCTGGGTTTGGATATGCCAACCCTGAGCGAATATTGAGAATTGCTCCCAGATAAGCCTGTATCTGTGAGGGTTAGAGATGGGATTTTAGAAAGTTGATTGTAAATCCCAGAGTGTGTAGAAGGTTTACTGTGTACTGAGTATGCTTCTGGCATTGTTGGATGGTATTGGCTTTGATGAGCCAATCGTCCAAGTACGGGAAAACGTGAATATGTTGTCTTTTGAGGAATGCAACCACCTCCGCTAAGCATTTTGTGGATACCCTGGGAGCAGTTGTTACCCCGAATGATAGAACCTTGAATTGTTAATGTTATCCTGCAAAGGCAAATCAGAGATATTTGCGATGTGCTGGATGTATGGGAATGTGGAAATAAGCATCTTTGAGATCTAATGCTGTCATTTAATCTCCTTGTTGTAACAGGGGAATAACATCTTGCAGAATGACCATCTGAAAGTATGAATAGGTTGAGAGGTTGGAGATCCAGAATCGGTCTTAATGAGCTGCCTTTCTTTGGTATAAGGATGTATAGGCAATATACTACTAAACCTTGTTTAGACAGGTGAGCTAGTTCTACAGCCCCTTTAAGAAGAAGGGATTGTACCTCTTCTTTAACAGAATGAGATGATCGTGTGAGAGTTTGTGAACAAGGGGGAATATTTGGTGGAGTGGAAATGAGTTCTAGACAATAACCATTTTGGATAACTGATAAAACCCATTGATATGTGATGATATTAGACAACTAGAATTATAAATTTGCTAGTCTTCCCCCCAGTGCAGAGGTGTGTGCTGTGGGGGATTTGTAAGAAGTCACTGTCTTGTATTTATGGCAGAACCTTTAGAGGTGGATGCCTCACCTCTACCTCTATTATTTGTGCCCCTGTAAGAGGCTCTGAAGGAACCGCTGTTGTAAAAATATGTTCCTTGTTTGGTTTGGGAGGTGGTAGGCTTGGTAGATGATGTCTTGAAACCTCCCCTAAATGGTGGCCTATGAAAATTACAGCTAGTTGGTGCAGTTAGTAAGGCACCCATAGTTTTAGCTGTTTCTCAGTCTTTTTTTGAGCTTGTCAATAGTGGTATCCACCTCTAGGCCAAATAAGTGTTTTTAATCGAAAAACAAGCTGAGAACTGCCTGTTGTATTTCTGGTTTGAAGCCTGAACACCTTAAACAAGCAAGCCTTCTTATAATAACACTGGTATTTACACCACAAGCTGCTGTATCCGCTGCAAAAATGGCACATCTACTTGAATTGTTTGAGATGGCCTGCCCTTCCGAGACTATCCCCTGACCCCTTTTTTGATATTCCTGTGGAAGATACTGGAGCAGTTCATCCATTTTGTCCGAGTGGGCCCTATCATACCTTACCAGGACTGTCTGAGAATTTGCAATTCTCAAATGATTTGCCGCTTGAGCAGCTACCCTTTTGCCCGCTGCTTCCAGTGTTTTGTTCTCCTTATCAGGAGGAGCATCTCATGTAGACTATTGGCACACTTACGTGCTGCACTTACTACTATAGAATCTGGAAGTAGTGGTGATTATTTTTTATAAATGTGTGTATTTTGTTAAAAACGACCCTTGGTGTAATCACTCTTGTCCTAACAGGTTCTTTGAATATCTCTCTTGCATGTCTAAGCATACCTGGTAGAATGGGTAGGAACTTAATCTCCTTATGAGTATTGGTTAAAGTATCAAAGAGAAAATCCTCTTTGATAGGGCGAGTATTCATAGGTACATTATAGTATACCACTGCCCTTGCAATAACCTGGTTGTATGAGGTTGTATCCTCAGGTGATGAAGGCCTTGCTGGATATAAATCAGGGTCATTAGGGTGTATGGGATCTGGACCATATAAGTCCTATGGATCTACATCTTGTGGAACATCACCCAAGTCATCTCTAGCAAATGATGATGACTCTTGTGGAGAGGCATGTGGCTGTATGAAACATGTAGGAGATTGTGGTGGTGGTGGTGAAGAAGTAGGAGGAAGTGCAGGAGAGTGAGGTGGAAAAGGCTGAAGTTTATCTGGTGCCCTGCCTTTGTCCTTGGAAACCTTTTTAGGAGGAGGAGCAATGTCCAATGTTTCTTCAGAAGGTAAGTCTCCATTTAATTGGAACAGGAGGAGAAGCAATTATTTTCCTCGTTCCCTTCTGAATATGTATCCTGCGCTGACAAGCGTCCATCACTTCTAAAAATGGGCTCCATTGGTGAAGTCCCTTCAACTGAAATTGTGGAATTTTTGGAAAGCATAATTTGCGGTTTCGAAATTCTCAGAATTGAAGTCTTTTTTTCAAACCAAAGGGGTTCGGCTCCGAAGCCGATGCTGAAGGCTGCATTTTCAGAACCGAAGTGCTCGAATCGAAAGCTTGACTCTGGCTGCTGTTGGGTCTTTGGTTGGTGCCAAAGACATCTTGGTTTTGGCAAATTGTTGGTGCCGAACCAGAAGGAGGGGCATCTGACTGTAAATTCCAGATCCTACCATGGCCCGGATGCAGTGGTGGACTGATGACCAGCTTGGAAGTCTTTTTCAACGTCTTAATGTGCGAAGATGGGGCTGGTGTACTCAGGTGCTGTGCTGCTGGAATCGACTGGCTCTTGATGTCAGAATCTTTGCCCGATTCGGAGTCGTGGATCGAGAGGGCTGCCTGATGTCCAATTTCCTTGTGTGCATGTTCCTCTCCAAAGATGTTGGGAGTGTCGTCTGGAGTCTTCGACACCCTCTCCAACCGATACGCTCTCTGGCCTTGGAGTCTTCTTAGATCAATAAGACCTACAGGCGTCTCAGCTCTCCTCTTTATGTTCGGGAGAGAAGCACAAGTTACATACCAAGTGTTGTTCTGTGTGCCAGAACTTGGAGTGGCATTGAGGGCAGAACCTAAACGGAGTTTGTTCCAATAGCCCAGCATTTTCCAATAGCACTTGACAGAGTAGGCCCAAGAAGGGCGTGGACGCCCCTAAGGGCGTCGAACCGACCCAGACACTGAAAATCAGATTGATTAGTTTAAGTGTGGAAATACGCGATCAAAATACTATACAGTCGTTGAAAAAAGAAGAAAAGGACAGTTCGAAAGAGACCAAAACAAGTTCTACCGGGGTGAGAAGCAACACGTCTGAACCAGACAGAAGAGAGAAAACAATCTAACAAAGGACTTGATGCCCATGTGCATTAGTCAATCTCGTGACTCGAAAACAGCTTGTAACACTCAGAGCCCAACACTGGTGAACATATGCAAAGCATGTGAATCTACAGCCACACATGCCATGGAACCTTAAGCCACAATTATTTTGCTTGGGGGTGGAGCCACTCCTTAATCCTTTTGGTATCTACACGTATCCTGTGTCATCCCCTTTCTAACGTCAAGACCACTGACCTGCACAGCACAACACAGGACAACTGACCTTGTACGTCTAGCACCTTAGGGCTGCAGCAACACAATTCCAAAGTCTAGGACAGACCCCATGCTTAATGTGAGACTGTTGACTCACTACAGCTCAAGATAGCAGACTTTCCTTGAAGCAACCCAATGATACATTTGGGGACACAGAGTAACGGAGCACTGTTTCCCCTTCATATCAGTGTCTCTTACGCAGCCAAAACATGGTTTTCTGCAACACTTGAATAGCTAGGGATACTGACTTGAGTCTGCAATCATGGTTCTTGATTATTAAAGTACTAAGCAATATAGCCTGCCTCGACACTCACATTTATAGTGTAATAATGGTGGTTTACTATATTTGATTTCATCTTCACACTACCTCCTAAGATACCTGTAGGTGCTAGGTTCCATTTCTGACCAAGAGCCCTTCATCTTAATAGCCAGAGAAGACAGTCCCAGCTTTGATGTTAAAACAACTTCAGAATACTGGAATAAGCCCCACACTATACCTAGTGAGTAAGTTTCATGGCAACACAAAACAGTCTATAAAAAATACACGAAGACCAGAATCAAGCTGCTGGATCAAGAAGATTTCATTAAATTGTAATATTGTATGAACACATACACAGCTTAATATTCGCTAAAGATCACCAGCAGATGAAAAGTCCCTTACAAAAAAACTCCAGCCAAGAGAGTTTAGTGCGAACCAGGTGTTCAGTATAAGAGACTTTAAGGTAAACCAAAAAAACATAATAAAATAGGTGGTACATGAATCAAGTCCACTACAACATTAGCAAGAATATGGAGATATCTTACTTGGTGTGTAGTAGAAAAATCCCAACTTTCAAAGGAGTGAAGCTGACTTCACAATTGGAAATGCTTGAAAAGGGTACAAATGAATAACAGCAAAATCCAGCTAGGCAGAACAGAATGAAGTTGTCTGGGCTGAGAGCTGCATCTTTTCTTTATGCATTCAGAGAGAAATGTTTTCAGACAGCACTTACTCTATGTTGCCTCTCTAAGGATGTATGTAATACGGGCATGCCTTCGCAAGGACAACAAGGCTGCTTTTGCTCTAGTTGAATAAGCATGAAGATGAAGTCTCTGAGAAGCCTGAACTCATCTGATCTTGCATGACTTGGAAATGAAAGAGAACTACTTGGCAAGAGTGGCTGCAGCTAATTTATTGCTTAGAATAAGACCATCTGGAAAGAAGATGCTCGGAGAGTTTACAGGGTTTCATGACTTCCTGGTGAAACCTCAAGCTATGAGAGACATCTACATTTTACAAAATCTTTTCCACCGAACCAGAATGGAGTCTAGGCTGAAAGTAGGGAGAACAATTTCTGGCTATGACGGTATTTATTTAAGACCTTTAGAAAAGAAGGTACCAGTCAAAGGACAATATTTTGAAAAATAAACTTTGATGGATGAAAATGAATGTTTATAGGAATCAACCTTGATACTTGTGGACACTGAAAAGAAACTGAAGGATCAACCATTATCTAAAGATGCTTTAAAGATGATCTGAATGCTAATTTAAGTTCATTTGACAAAATCTCAGCCATTCACTTAGAATTGTTCCTGTTAGATTCCGTCCTAGTTTCACATATGATAGGTAGATATTAATTTGTAAAGAGCAAATGTGCTTAGGCAAGGGAGTAGCCTGAATAATGAAATAATCCCCATGTTCATCCATACATCTAATACTCTAGAACAGTGTTAACCATCCATCCATCCTTTCACCCACAAAACCCCACCCTAAACGCAATCCATTTAACCCACAAGATCATTCATCCACCCATCACTTCACCATTCAGCCCCTCTCTTTTTCCACCTTTCTATCCACCCAGCTAGAAATTCAGCCTTCCATTCAGCCTTTGTTAAATCACTGATGCATCAATCCATCAATCTTTTCACCCATCCACCCACTGTTCCACAAATCCATCACTCATCCTTCAATATTTTCACCCCTTTATCCTGTCTCCCTTCCATCATCCATACATCTGCCTTTCCTAATCACTTGTTCCTATCCGTTTTACTCTGCCCACCTCTATTTTCTCCAGTCCTTACTTCTTCTTGCTCATCTTGCCCTCTCTTACAATAGGTGAGATAGTGTTTTCTCCTCAGTAGAATGTAGTGGGTAGGATATTTGTGCTGGTTGACCTAGAGTTATTATCTCAGTGCCACTATCCAGGCCACTTCTCAAAGGGTGGCTAATCCCCTCCACGCCATTTGACTGATACCTCTGTAGTTTCAGGCATTTCATGAAGTGTATTTGTCTCACTACACAACCCCTAGCATTCCCCATGTTTAACCAGTCTAATAACTAAAGCCATGCTGGTGTATAATGCCATTGATAAAGGAGTTTATAATGTTATTTCTCTTGGAGATGCCTAGCACAGTAGTGTGCTCTAAGGTAGATTTCCTGCCACTGGTTATCATCCAGGATGAAACCTAATTCTCTTTACCAGCTGTAAATGGCATGTGAATTTGTTGTTGATATGACATTTTTAAAAAAGTGTATATTGTGGACACAAGGCATGCAGAGAAGACATTTGGTGGAATTGCTGATAAGGCAAGAGCTCCCTTTTTGCTCCTGTTTTCACCTCCTGCTGCAATATCCAGTGCCTTAGTTTTAGGTAATTAAAGTGTTCCATCTCTGCAACCTCAGAGACTATCTTGTTATCCTCAAAAGACCTAAAAGGTGCCGATTGGGATGGAAAAGTTTCCTGCATAGCGAAGGACAAGCATCCTTGCCCTCAGTTCCCCAGATGCATGGACATCTGGGACCCTGGTAATGATTTTTGATAATGGGTAAACCGATCATGCATGTGTGCTATGACCATGACCTGTCTCATGGTAATGTGGTCTTTTTAGACTAGGAATGGTGCACCAAGTGCTACCCTCATAGTGGTAGGTGGCTACTGCCGTTACCTGGAGTTAAGGGACACAAACGCAGTGGCGGCAGTGTACCGGTTTTATGTTTAATAGTGATCAGTAGTATAAACAGGCCTTTTTACCTGTGTCACTGTAGTGGTACTTCGGAGGCCACTCAAATAAAGTTCTGCAGCTGTGTACAACTCATCCTTGACCTACATGATGAATGTGTACAATGCCAGACAGCATGTGTGTGTGTGTGTGTATCTGTGCATGGGATAAAACAGAGACAACTGGTAAACCCCCTCCACCCAAGCCCCCCAGCCTACATGATGAATGTGTGTAGTGCCAGGGAATGCATGATACTTGAGTCCGCATGTTGAGAAATATATGTGCTTGTGCCTGGTACACAACATGGAGGTCTGATGGTTGAATTATAAGCGTGTCGGTTAGGCCACGGTCGGACCGTCAGCGCCGCCAGTTTCCCTCCATTAGAGGGACTGGCGGTCCTATTTCTGCATACAGCGCCACCCTGGGAATTACAACCCCCACCAGCTTTTACATGGTGGTTGCACCGCCATGTAAAAGCTGGCGGAGACAGGGTGCAGGGGCCCATGGACCGCCCCGTCATAGCAGACAGGAAAAAGAGCGATGAAAAGCACAGTGAAAAGCGCAATGGGTGCTGTTGCACCCTACGCACCTCAACGTTGCCGCCAGATCAATTATGAGCCGGCGTCCGACTCAGCAGGGAACTTGTAATGGGGCCAGCGGTAAGGTGGCACTGGCAGCAACCTGACGGCAGGAGTTTGGCGGGCAGTCTTTTTCGCCCGCCAAACTCTGGATGAGGGGCTATATCAAGCTGCAGATTCCTTAACTTTGACTTCTCCATAAGCAGTTCTCCTGCACGCTGTAGGTGGCCTTGATCAGCTCCACGTTCATCATCGGCATTGTCCGTGACGGAAATGATGCAGCTAGATATAGTCTCTACCAGATAAGGCATTATCAAAGGTAAGTAACTTGTCCATCTGATAGACTTCTAGCTGCAGATCCTTTACCTCTGAATTCTTCGTAACCAGTACCCCTGAAAGCCGGAAGGTGGCGTCTATCAGCTCCACATCGGTCATCGGCATCTGCTACAGAAACTACGTTGCAGGTCCTACATAGGCACCAGCCAGCCACACAAACAACAATTTCTTTTTACGTTTTTCCACACCAGAAGCACAGAGCCATGAAGAAAAATGACTACTGGTGTAAAAACTAAGGCCCTAAAAGGGGAATACCTGTCCCTAAAATCAGTTTGCGGTAAAGATGGGTGGGCTTTTAAGGAATCTGTAGCTAGATATAGTCTATACCAGATAAGGCATTACCAAAGGTAAGTAACTTTTCCATCTGATAGAGACTTCTGGCTGCAGATTTCTTACCTTTGAATACCATCCCCAGAGGTGGGTTGGCGAACCAATTTCAATTAAGAAAGTCCTGCAGGACCGTACAAGCAAAATGCCCGTCCCTATGGACCTGACTGTCCAGGCAGTGGTGTTTGGTAAACGTGTGTAGAGATGCCCACGTTGCCGCCTAACAGATGTCCAGGACCAGAACGCTGCGTCCTAACACAGAGGTTGCAGTTTTAGCTCAGGTAGAATGACCACACAAACACTCTGGGTTGCTTTTTAGCCAGTGCGTACTACCCATCTGGAGATGGTCTGCTTCTGCACTGCCCAACCTTTCTTCCCACTCACATATCCTACAAAGAGTTTTTCATCCACCCAGAACTCTTTTGCATGATCAAGGTAGAACGCCAATGCTCTTTTTAGGCCCAGGTGGTGGGTCACTCCTCTTCCTTAGAAGAGTGTGGAAGTGTGTAAAAAGTAGGCAAGTTGATGATGGATTGCCCTACATGAAAGAGTGTGACCACTCTCGGCAGAAAGGAAGCCCTCGTGCGAAGCAATACTTGTCAGGATAGACAGAAATGTAGGGCGGCTTAGATAATAAGGCCTGCAGCTCACTCACTCTAGGAACAGGTGTAATTGCCACAAGGAAGGCTGTTTTCAATGTGAAAAGCCTGAGAGGACAACTGTGGAGGGGCTAGAAAGGGGTGCACACCAAAAAAGTGAGAATCAAATTCCGATCCCTTTGAGTCATAAAGAATGGGGATGGAGGAAAGAGATGTGTAAGACCTTTAGCTCTTTGAGGAACCTTTGTACAATATGAGACCTAAGCAAGGAACATTAATCAATCAGACAACTACAAAAAAGCAGAAGTAGCAGACAAATATTCCTTAAGAGTGCCCAAAGCAGAGCCCTATTGGGCAAGGGAAAGAATGAACAATAGCACCTCTGAGAGAGGGGCATAAAGGGGGTCAACCGACTCGTCTGTGCACCATGCCACAAATTTCTTACAATGACAAGCGTATACCATTTTGGTGGAGGGATGCCTGGCTGCCAAGGTTACGTTACAGACTTCAGGAGAAAGGTTAAAGGTTATCAACTGCCACTGCTCAATCTTCACGCAAGTAGGAGGAGATTGAACAGGTTTGGGTGAAGACGTCATCTGCTGCTGCGACAGAAGATCCACCCGAAGGGGCAGTCATATCGGAGGATCAATGGATGTGCTCAGCAGCTCAAGATACCAGACCCTTCATGCTCAGTCTGGAGCCACAAGGATCAATCAATCACTGCATTTGTAAAGCGCGCTACATACCCACGAGGGTCTCAAGGCACTGGGGAGGGGGGGTGCTACTGGTCGAAGAGCCAGGTCTTGAGGAGTTTTCTGAAGGCCAGCAGGTCCTGGGTCTGTCGTAGGATGGTGGGGAGAGTGTTCCAGGTCTTGGCGGCGAGGTGGGAGAAGGCTCTGCTGCCGGCAGTGGTTTTTTGGATGCGGGGGACTGTGGCGAGGGAGAGGTTGGCTGAGCGGAGGCTTCGGGTGGGGGTGTGGAAGCTGAGTCGGTTGTTGAGGTAGGTGGGTCCGGTGTTGTGCAGTGCTTTGTGTGCGTGGATCAGGAGCTTGAAGGTGATCCTTTTGTTGACGGGGAGCCAGTGCAGGCCTCTCAGGTGGAGTGTGATGTGGCTGCGGCAGGGGACATCGAGGATGAGTCGGGCCGAGGCGTTCTGGATGCGTTGGAGTCGTCTCAGGAGCTTGTTTGTAGTTCCTGAGTAGAGGGCGTTCCCGTAGTCGAGTCTGTTGGTGATGAGGGCCTGGGTAACGTTTTTTCTCGTGTCGAGGGGGATCCATTTTAAGATCCTGCGGAGCATAGGGAGGGTGTTGAAGCAGGACGCGGAGACGGCGTTGACTTGCCTGGCCATGGAGAGAGTGGAGTCGAGGATGACCCCCAGGTTGCGTGCGTAGTCCGTGGGTTCCGGGCTGTGCCTAGTGACGTGGGCCACCAAGAGTTGTCCCCGGCTGATGGGGTGGGTCTGAGAATGAGGACCTCCGTCTTGTCTGAGTTCAGCTTCAGTCTGCTGTCCTTCATCCAGTCGGCTACGGCCTTCATTCCTCGGTGGAGGTTAGCTTTGGCGGTGTGCGGATCTTCGGTGAGGGATATGATCAGCTGGGTGTCATCGGTGTAGGAGATGATGTTGAGGTTGTGTTGTCGTGCAACGGGGGCGAGGGGGCCATGTAGATATTGAACAGTGTCGGGTGAGGGAGGATCCCTGTGGGATGCCGCAGATGATCTCAGTGGTTTTGGAGCTGAAGGGTGGGAGGCGGACGCTCTGGGTTCTGCCGGAGAGGAAGGATTGTGGTCCAGGCCAGGAACTTCTCTTGGATACCGGCGTCATGGAGGCGTGCTGATAGGGTGCGGTGGCAGACCGTGTCAAAGGCTGCTGATAGGTCCAGGAGGATGAGGGCGGCTGTTTCTCATTTGTCCATCAGGGTCCGGATGTCGTCAGTGGCGGTGATGAGGGCGGTCTCGGTGCTGTGGTTACTGCGAAAACCGGATTGGGAAGGGTCCAGGATGTTGTTGACTTCGAGGTAGCGGGTCAGCTGTTTGTTGACAATCTTTTCGGTCACTTTTGCCGGGAAAGGGAGCAGGGAGATGGGCCGGAAGTTTTTGAGGTCCTTGGGGTCCGCCTTGGGCTTCTTCAGAAGGGCGTTGATCTCGGCGTGCTTCCAGCTTTCTCAGAAGGTTGCTGTCTTGAAGGAACAGTTGATTGTTTTCCAGAGGTGCGGCGCGATGGCTGCGCTGGCTTTGTTGAAGACGTGGTGAGGGCAGGGGTCCGATGGGGATCCGGAGTGGATGGAGTTAATGGTTTTGATGGTGTCTTCATCGCTGACGCTGGACCAGACGGTCAGGCGACTGGTGCGAGTGGTAGTCGCAGGGGTGGTGGACTCTGTGGTGGGTGCGGGGGGGGGGTCGGGGTTGAAGCTGTTGTGGATGTCTGTGATCTTGCGGTGGAAGAAGGTGGCCAGGGAGTCGCACAGGTCTTGAGATGGCGGGATGTCGTTGGTGATGGAGCTGGGATTGGAGAGTTCTTTCACGATGCTGAAGAGCTCTTTGATGTTGTGTGCGTTGTTGTCTAGGCGGTCCTTGAAGGCGGTCTTCTTGGCGGTCCTGATGAGTTGGTGATGTCTGCGGGTGGCGCTCTTGAGGGCTGTGTGGTTGTCTGGTGTTCGGTCGTGGAGCCATTTCTTCTCCAGCTTCCGACAGGTGTGCTTGGAGATCCGGAGGTCCTCGGTGAACCAGGCGGCTTTCTTGTTGGTGTGGTTGGTTTTAGAGGTCTTGAGAGGGGCGAGGGTGTTGGCGTAGTCGTTGATCCACTGTGTGAGGTTGGTCGTGGCGGTGTCTGGGTCGGTGGGTGGTCTCAGGGCGAGGGCGGTAGTCAGTTGGTCCTCGGTGATCTTGCCCAAGCAGCGGCGTGGTAGCTGTTGGGTGCGGTGGTGTGTGGTGGGTTTTCTGAAGGTGAAGTGGACGCATCTGTGGTCGGTCCAGTGTGGTTCGGTGGTGTGGTTGAAAGAGACGTGGGGGCCTGCGGAGAAGATTGGGTCGAGCGTGTGTCCAGCGGCGTGAGTGGGTGTCGTTACGAGCTGTTTGAGTCAGAGGTTGGCGAGGTTGTCGATCAGGGCGGTGGAGTTGGCGTTGTTGTTGTTCTCGAGGTGGAAGTTCAGGTCCCGGAGGAGTATGTAGTCCGTGGAAGCGAGGGCGTGGGCGCTGATGAGGTCAGCGATGGTGTCACTGAACTGTGGGCGGGGTCCGGGAGGTCTGTAGATGAGAGTTCCTCTGAGGGTGGTGTTGGGGTCGGTGTGGATCTGGAAGCGCATGTGCTCGGAGGTGGTGAGGGTGTCATCGGTGTTCGTTGAGATTTTGATGGAGTCTTTGTGGATGATGCCGATTCCTCCTCCCACTCCGTTGGTGCGGTCTCTGCGGGAGATCTTGTAGCCCTGTGGGATGGCTATGGCGATGTCTGGTGCTGAGGTGGCGTTCAGCCAGGTCTCCGTCAGGAAGGCGACGTCGGGGGGCGGTGGAGTCTAGGAGGTCCCAAAGTTCGATGGCGTGCTTGCGAGCAGAGCGGGTGTTGAGGAGGATGCAGCGGAGGTGGTTGGGTTCTCTGGCTGGTGGTGTAGAGGGTTGGATGCTGGTGAATCTGCAGTTCCAGCAGGTGAAAGGCCCCTTGGTGCGTTTCGGGGTGGCCCGGTAGCAGGGGTGGTCTCGTCTGGTGTTGAGTGCAAGGAGGGTGCTTGCATCGTAGTGCAGTCTGACGTTGCGGGGGTGCGGGTTCCAGGGGTTCTGGTGCTGGGTGCGGTCCAGGTGTGGACGGGCGCAGACGGGCTTGCCTTAGGCACGCCTTTGGCGTGCCCACTTCGCGGCCTCCATATGAGGGCAGAGGGAGGGAGGAGCAGGTGGGAGCGAGGCGGCCAATGGGAGTGAAGGGGGCGGGGCAGCAGGGGCTCAGCTGCGAGGGAAAAACCCTGGGAAAAACCTGGGGAAAAGACGGCGGGAGAGGGACAACAGAGCACAGGGGTACAGAAAGCAAAACACAGGGGCACAGAATGAAAAAACGAAGTGGCACAGAAGCCAAGCGCAGGGGTGCAGAAAAAAGGGAGCGAGTAGTCAGGTGGCAAAAGCGGCAACGGAGGTTCAACCCACAGGGGGCTGCGTGGCAGACGGGGAGAGCGACCTGCCTGGTGACAGGGTCAAAGGTCGCTCTCTACCACTGCTTTGCGGCCTCCATATGAGGGCAGAGGGAGGGAGGAGCAGCTGGCAGGTGGGAGCGGGCGGCCAATGGGAGTGAAGGGGGCGGGGCAGCAGGGGCTCAGTGGCGAGGGAAAAACCCAGGGAAAAACCCAGGGAAAAAACCCGGCGGGAAAACCCGGCGGGAAAAGACGGAGGGAAAAGACGGAGGGAAAGGGACATCAGAGCACAGGGGTACAGAAAGCAAAAGACAGGGGCACAGAATGAAAAAACAAAGTGGCACAGAAGCCAAGCGCAGGGGTACAGAAAAAAGGGAGCGAGTAGTCAGGCGGCAAAAGCGGCAACGGAGGTTCAACCCACAGGGGGCTGCGTGGCAGATGGGGGGAGCGACCTGCCTGGTGACAAGGATTACTTGGGCCCAATCGTTCCTGTTTTTCTTGAGACTCTGGACAGGAGTGATATGGGTGGAAAGGAGTACAGGAGGACTGAACTCCACTCAAGACGAAAAGCATCTTTGAGCGATTGCTGCCTTGGAAACTCCAATGCACAATACTGCTGACAGTGCACACTCTCGGTGGAGGTGAACAGATATACTGTAAATAAAGGTACACTGTTCCAAAACTACTCTGACTTCATAGGAGACCTGAACTATCAGGAGCAAGAGCCCTCATGCATCACAATGGATGACAAGCATCATCATCGGGAAATGCTCCTCACCAGGCTGGCTCTGCAACGCCTGGCGGGCTCCCCGAAGGGGGCTCTTATGCCGTACTGCTCTACTAGAGTAAGCGTAATAGCTTACACCAGGAGTAGAAAAAATGGAGAGAACAAAAAAGACTGTTAAAATTGGTTATTCATTGCACCAAAACAAAGACTTTAATCAGTATAGGGTGGATGAAGACCAAGGTTAAAAAAGGAGGGTGAGTGTCACACAAGAGTGCAATGCTCAAGTGACTCTCAAAATGAAAAAGCTAAGGGGAACTATAGATTATATAGGGCCTCTACATATCAAGGCCAACATGTTTCGCGTCCTTACAGTCCAGCCGGATCCATTGACGCTTCATCAGGACCAAAAAAAAAATATATAAAGGTCTTCTCCAAAATGCAAAATCAGATATTATTAAATATGTCTAAATGCCCTAACTTAAAGGTGAAACAGTCACTTACATTGAAGTCACCTGGTCAAGTCAGGTCGCCCATCCCCAAATTTGAGAATAGGCTCCTTAGGACGCACGTACTGTGGACTCAAATGGTCAATTTCGATCACCGGTCCTGCATCGGGGACCTACCCTCGATACGGCGTCCCGCATACCTTGGTGGAGGTGAACAGATAAAACCAAGGCTCTCCACTGCTGAAAGACCTCAGGATGGAGACCCCATTTGTGATTTGTTAGGCATTTTCAGCTGAATTTGTCTGCTCTGGCGTTCAGAGAGCCCGCCAGATGCTGAACCTCTAGGGATATGATCTGCTCTTCCAGCCACATCCAGAGGCCCAGAGCCTCCTGACAAAAGGGCCATAACACAACCCGCCCCCCCTCTTGCCTGTTGCAGTACCACATAGCAGAGGTGTTGTCCGTAAACACCTGCACCATCTTTCCCTTCATAGAGGGAAGAATGGCTTTCAATAACAGTCAGATGACACGGAAGTCCAGCATGCTGATGTGGAGTCCTGTTTCCGCCAGAGACCAGATCCACCTCTCCTAGATGGCTGCCCGATCCCATGACTGTTGCATCCGTCACTACTGTCGGATCTGGTTGGGAAAGGGACAGATCTGCCTCTGCCCCAAACGTGGTTTATTAACCACCACACCAGAACTTGCGCAGTTCCCTCCGAGATCTGGACGATGTCGGAGAGATTCCCCTTATGCTGTGACCACTGGAACTTCAGCTCATAGCGCACAGCCCGCATACGCCATCTGGCATGTGTCACCAGCAGGATGCAGGAGGCCATGAGGCCCAGACGTCTGAGTCATTCTCACCAAAATCCAGGATATAGACTGAAATATCAGTATCATAGCTGGAATATCCTGGACTTGCCGCCTGGGAGGATAAACCCGATACTTCACCATGTCCAGAACAGCTCTGATGAAAGGAAGCATCTGAGAGGGAGTCAGGGGTGACTTTAGAGTGTTTATATTGAACACCAAGCGAATGCAGGTCCGCCGTAGTCTGGAGGTGGGAGATGACAGCCTGGAGTGAGGTTGCCAGCCAGTCGTCGAGATAGGGGAAGACTGACCAGATTGTTGGCCACCAGACCCATGAGGTCAGTGGGTCCCTCGGCCATGCAGAGGCTGAGCAGCATGGCGGCTGGATAGGAATTGGTTGGTGCGGTTGGAGACCCCTTCTGTAGCCATAAAAGGGACGAAATACAGATATTGAGGGGGGGGGGGGATGAGGGACCACCACAAGGTCCAAGGGCCTGGCCATAGCACAAGAATCCTTAAAGTGTTTGAGCCCCAAGTCAGCCCTGTCTCAGAAGAGGCAGGTGCCATCGAAGGGCATGCCCATCAAAGAAGCCCAGACATCCCCTGAAAAGCCAGACTTCTTCAGCCAGGCATGGGGCCTCAGGCCCATTGTTGTGGAAACCGCTCTGCTTTGCAGTCTCTCTCCCATTGGCAACAGCCTGAAATAATACAGCCCGGGCCTTATCTGGGACCTGTGTCAGCACTTATGCAACCGTATCCCACAGTGTGTGGCGGATAACAGCCCAAAAGGCATGTAATGTTCGCTGACCGAATGTAGGAACGTACCCTCTTTCTTGGCATGGTTACCCCTATTTGTCTGCCTGTTGTCAGTGTGTTTGACCGTGTTCACTGGGATCCTGCTAACTAGGACCCCAATGATTATGCTCTCTCCCTTCTAACTAGGTAATACCATATTCTCCCCACATTTGGCATACTGGCACCCCCATGTAAGTCCCTAGTATATGGTACATAGGTACCCAGGGCATTGGGGTACCAGTGGATCCCTATGGGCTGTAGCTGTGATTATGCCACCCATAGGGAGCCCGTGCAAAGGTTGCTGAAGGCCTGCCATTGCAGTCTGTGTGAAAGGGTGCATGCACCCTTTCACTACCAGGTCACTGCACCAGGTCACTGTAAGTCACCCCGACGGCAGGCCTGCCTAGCCCAGAGGGCAGGGGGAAAGTACCTGTGTGTGAGGGCACCCCTGCACTAGCACAGGTGACCCCATGAACTCTAGCTCCATTTTCCTGGACTTCATGAGTGCGGGGATGCCATTTTATGCGTGTACTGGACAGAGGTCATTACCTATGACCATCTACATAATAGTAACTCCAAATCTGGGCATGTTAGTTATCAAACATGTCTGAGTCATTGTAGGAAGTTGGCTCTGTATGTGCTATTTCAAAGTAAGGAATAGCATGCACAGAGTCCAAGGGTTCCCCTTAGAGGTAAAATAGTGGTAAAAATAGATAATACTAATGCTCTATTTTGTGGTAGTGTGGTCGAGCAGTAGGCTTATCCAAGGAGTAGTGTTAAGCATTTGTTGTACATACACATAGACAATAAATGAGGTACACACACTCAGAGACAAATCCAGCCAATAGGTTTTTATATAGAAAAATATCTTTTCTTAGTTTATTTTAAGAACCACAGGTTCAAATTCTACATGTAATATCTCATTCGAAAGGTATTGCAGGTAAGTACTTTAGGAACTTCAAATCATCAAAATTGCATGTATACTTTTCAAGTTATTCACAAATAGCTGTTTTAAAAGTGGACACAGTGCAATTTTCACAGTTCCTAGGGGAGGTAAGTATTTGTTAGGTTAACCAGGTAAGTAAGACACTTACAGGGCTTAGTTCTTGGTCCAAGGTAGCCCACCGTTGGGGGTTCAGAGCAACCCCAAAGTCACCACACCAGCAGCTCAGGGCCGGTCAGGTGCAGAGTTCAAAGTGGTGCCCAAAACACATAGGCTAGAATGGAGAGAAGGGGGTGCCCCGGTTCCGGTCTGCTTGCAGGTAAGTACCCGCGTCTTCGGAGGGCAGACCAGGGGGGTTTTGTAGGGCACCGGGGGGGGACACAAGCCCACACAGAAATTTCACCCTCAGCAGCGCGGGGGCGGCCGGGTGCAGTGTAGAAACAAGCGTCGGGTTTGTAATGGAAGTCAATGGGAGATCTAGGGATCTCTTCAGCGCTGCAGGCAGGCAAGGGGGGGGTTCCTCGGGGAAACCTCCACTTGGTCAAGGGAGAGGGACTCCTGGGGGTCACTCCTCCAGTGAAAGTCCGGTCCTTCCGGTCCTGGGGGCTGCGGGTGCAGGGTCTCTCCCAGGTGTCGGGACTTAGGATTCAAAGAGTCGCGGTCAGGGGAAGCCTCGGGATTCCCTCTGCAGGCGGCGCTGTGGGGGCTCAGGGGGGACAGGTTTTTGTACTCACAGTCTTAGAGTAGTCCTGGGGTCCCTCCTGAGGTGTTGGATCGCTACCAGCCGAGTCGGGGTCGCCGGGTGCAGTGTTGCAAGTCTCACGCTTCTTGCGGGGAGCTTGCAGGGTTCTTTAAAAGCTGCTGGAAACAAAGTTGCAGCTTTTTCTTGGAGCAGGTCCGCTGTCCTCGGGAGTTTCTTGTCTTTTCGAAGCAGGGGCAGTCCTCAGAGGATGTCGAGGTCGCTGGTCCCTTTGGAAGGCGTCGCTGGAGCAGGATCTTTGGAAGGCAGGAGACAGGCCGGTGAGTTTCTGGAGCCAAGGCAGTTGTCGTCTTCTGGTCTTCCTCTGCAGGGGTTTTTCAGCTAGGCAGTCCTTCTTCTTGTAGTTGCAGGAATCTAATTTTCTAGGGTTCAGGGTAGCCCTTAAATACTAAATTTAAGGGCGTGTTTAGGTCTGGGGGGTTAGTAGCCAATGGCTACTAGCCCTGAGGGTGGGTACACCCTCTTTGTGCCTCCTCCCAAGGGGAGGGGGTCACAATCCTAACCCTATTGGGGGAATCCTCCATCTGCAAGATGGAGGATTTCTAAAAGTCAGAGTCACCTCAGCTCAGGACACCTTAGGGGCTGTCCTGACTGGCCAGTGACTCCTCCTTGTTGCTTTCTTTGTTCCCTCCAGCCTTGCCGCCAAAAGTGGGGGCCGTGGCCGGAGGGGGCGGGCAACTCCACTAAGCTGGAGTGCCCTGCTGGGCTGTGACAAAGGGGTGAGCCTTTGAGGCTCACCGCCAGGTGTCACAGCTCCTGCCTGGGGGAGGTGTTAGCATCTCCACCCAGTGCAGGCTTTGTTACTGGCCTCAGAGTGACAAAGGCACTCTCCCCATGGGGCCAGCAACATGTCTCTGGTGTGGCAGGCTGCTGGAACTAGTCAGCCTACACAGACAGTCGGTTAAGTTTCAGGGGGCACCTCTAAGGTGCCCTCTGTGGTGTATTTTACAATAAAATGTACACTGGCATCAGTGTGCATTTATTGTGCTGAGAAGTTTGATACCAAACTTCCCAGTTTTCAGTGTAGCCATTATGGTGCTGTGGAGTTCGTGTTTGACAGACTCCCAGACCATATACTCTTATGGCTACCCTGCACTTACAATGTCTAAGGTTTTGTTTAGACACTGTAGGGGTACCATGCTCATGCACTGGTACCCTCACCTATGGTATAGTGCACCCTGCCTTAGGGCTGTAAGGCCTGCTAGAGGGGTGTCTTACCTATACTGCATAGGCAGTGAGAGGCTGGCATGGCACCCTGAGGGGAGTGCCATGTCGACTTACTCGTTTTGTCCTCACTAGCACACACAAGCTGGCAAGCAGTGTGTCTGTGCTGAGTGAGAGGTCTCCAGGGTGGCATAAGACATGCTGCAGCCCTTAGAGACCTTCCTTGGCATCAGGGCCCTTGGTACTAGAAGTACCAGTTACAAGGGACTTATCTGGATGCCAGGGTCTGCCAATTGTGGATACAAAAGTACAGGTTAGGGAAAGAACACTGGTGCTGGGGCCTGGTTAGCAGGCCTCAGCACACTTTCAATTGTAAACATAGCATCAGCAAAGGCAAAAAGTCAGGGGGCAACCATGCCAAGGAGGCATTTCCTTACACAACCCCCCCCCCAAACGAAAGAGGATGAGACTAACCTTTCCCAAGAGAGTCTTCATTTTCTAAGTGGAAGAACCTGGAAAGGCCATCTGCATTGGCATGGGCAGTCCCAGGTCTGTGTTCCACTATAAAGTCCATTCCCTGTAGGAAGATGGACCACCTCAACAGTTTAGGATTTTCACCTTTCATTTGCATCAGCCATTTAAGAGGTCTGTGGTCAGTTTGAACTAGGAAGTGAGTCCCAAAGAGGTATGGTCTCAGCTTCTTCAGGGACCAAACCACAGCAAAGGCCTCCCTCTCAATGGCACTCCAACGCTGCTCCCTGGGGAGTAACCTCCTGCTAATGAAAGCAACAGGCTGGTCAAGGCCATCATCATTTGTTTGGGACAAAACTGCCCCTATCCCATGTTCAGAGGCATCAGTCTGCACAATGAACTGCTTAGAATAATCTGGAGCTTTTAGAACTGGTGCTGAGCACATTGCTTGTTTCAGGGTGTCAAAGGCCTGTTGGCATTCCACAGTCCAGTTCACTTTCTTGGGCATTTTCTTGGAGGTGAGTTCAGTGAGGGCTGTCACAATGGATCCATATCCCTTCACAAACCTCCTGTAATACCCAGTCAAGCCAAGGAATGCCCTGACTTGAGTCTGGGTTTTTGGAGCTACCCAGTCCAGAATAGTCTGGATCTTGGGTTGGAGTGGCTGAACTTGGCCTCCACCTACAAGGTGGCCCAAGTAAACCACAGTTCCCTGCCCTATCTGGCATTTGGATGCCTTGATAGAGAGGCCTGCAGATTGCAGAGCCTTCAAAACCTTCTTTAGGTGGACCAGGTGATCCTGCCAGGTGGAGCTAAAGACAGCAATATCATCAAGATAAGCTGTGCTAAAGGACTCCAAGCCAGCAAGGACTTGATTCACCAACCTTTGGAAGGTGGCAGGGGCATTCTTTAAACCAAAGGGCATAACAGTAAACTGATAATGCCCATCAGGTGTGGAGAATGCTGTTTTCTCTTTTGCTCCAGGTGCCATTTTTATTTGCCAGTACCCTGCTGTCAAGTCAAAGGTACTTAAGAATTTGGCAGCACCTAATTTATCTATGAGCTCATCAGCTCTTGGAATTGGATGAGCATCTGTCTTGGTGACAGAATTGAGCCCTCTGTAGTCCACACAAAACCTCATCTCTTTCTTTCCATCTTTGGTGTGAGGTTTGGGGACTAAGACCACTGGGCTAGCCCAGGGGCTGTCAGAGCGCTCAATTACTCCCAATTCCAGCATCTTGTGGACTTCCACCTTGATGCTTTCCTTAACATGGTCAGACTGTCTAAAGATTTTGTTTTTGACAGGCATGCTGTCTCCTGTGTCCACATCATGGGTACACAGGTGTGTCTGACCAGGGGTTAAGGAGAAGAGTTCAGGAAACTGTTGTAGGACTCTCCTACAATCAGCTTGCTGTTGGCCAGAGAGGGTGTCTGAGTAGATCACTCCATCTACTGTGCCATCTTTTGGGTCTGATGACAGAAGATCAGGGAGAGGTTCACTCTCTGCCTCCTGATCCTCATCTGTTACCATCAACAGATTCACATCAGCCCTGTCATGGAAGAGCTTAAGGCGGTTCACATGGATCACCCTCTTGGGGCTCCTGCTTGTGCCCAGGTCCACCAGGTAGGTGACCTGACTCTTCCTTTCTAGCACTGGGTAAGGGCCACTCCATTTGTCCTGGAGTGCCCTGGGAGCCACAGGCTCCAGAACCCAGACTTTCTGCCCTGGTTGGAACTCAACCAGTGCAGCCTTTTGGTCATACCAAAACTTCTGGAGCTGTTGGCTGGCCTCAAGGTTTTTGGTTGCCTTTTCCATGTACTCTGCCATTCTAGAGCGAAGGCCAAGTACATAGTCCACTATGTCTTGTTTAGGCTCATGGAGAGGTCTCTCCCAGCCTTCTTTAACAAGAGCAAGTGGTCCCCTCACAGGATGACCAAACAGAAGTTCAAAGGGTGAGAATCCTACTCCCTTCTGTGGTACCTCTCTGTAAGCGAAAAGCAGACATGGCAAGAGGACATCCCATCTCCTTTTGAGCTTTTCTGGGAGCCCCATGATCATGCCTTTTAATGTCTTGTTGAATCTCTCAACCAAGCCATTAGTTTGTGGATGGTATGGTGTAGTGAATTTATAAGTCACTCCACACTCATTCCACATGTGTTTTAGGTATGCTGACATGAAGTTGGTACCTCTGTCAGACACCACCTCCTTAGGGAAACCCACTCTGGTAAAGATACCAATGAGGGCCTTGGCTACTGCAGGGGCAGTAGTCGACCTAAGGGGAATAGCTTCAGGATACCTGGTAGCATGATCCACTACTACCAGGATATACATATTTCCTGAGGCTGTGGGAGGTTCCAGTGGACCAACTATGTCCACACCCACTCTTTCAAAGGGGACCCCCACCACTGGAAGTGGAATGAGGGGGGCCTTTGGGTGCCCACCTGTCTTACCACTGGCTTGACAGGTGGGGCAGGAGAGGCAAAACTCCTTAACCATGTTGGACATATTGGGCCAGTAGAAGTGGTTGACTAACCTCTCCCACGTCTTGGTTTGTCCCAAATGTCCAGCAAGGGGAATGTCATGGGCCAATGTTAGGATGAACTCTCTGAACAGCTGAGGCACTACCACTCTCCTAGTGGCACCAGGTTTGGGGTCTCTGGCCTCAGTGTACAGGAGTCCATCTTCCCAATAGACCCTATGCGTTCCATTTTTCTTGCCTTTGGACTCTTCAGCAGCTTGCTGCCTAAGGCCTTCAAGAGAGGGACAGGTTTCTTGTCCCTTACACAGCTCCTCCCTTGAGGGTCCCCCTGGGCCTAAGAGCTCAACCTGGTAAGGTTCAAGCTCCAAAGGCTCAGTTCCCTCAGAGGGCAGAACTTCTTCCTGAGAAGAGAGGTTCCCTTTCTTTTGCTGTGTTGTAGTTGGTTTCCCAACTGATTTTCCTGTTCTCTTGGTAGGCTGGGCCATTCTTCCAGACTCCAGCTCTACTTGTTCACCCTGTGCCTTGCATTGTGCTCTTGTTTTCACACACACCAGTTCAGGGATACCCAGCATTGCTGCATGGGTTTTTAGTTCTACCTCAGCCCATGCTGAGGACTCCAGGTCATTTCCAAGCAGACAGTCCACTGGGATATTTGAGGAGACCACCACCTGTTTCAGGCCATTGACCCCTCCCCATTCTAAAGTAACCATTGCCATGGGATGTACTTTTCTCTGATTGTCAGCGTTGGTGACTGTGTAAGTTTTTCCAGTCAGGTATTGGCCAGGGGAAACCAGTTTCTCTGTCACCATGGTGACACTGGCACCTGTATCCCTCAGGCCCTCTATTCTAGTCCCATTAATTAAGAGTTGCTGTCTGTATTTTTGCATGTTAGGCGGCCAGACAGCTAGTGTGGCTAAATCCACCCCACCCTCAGAAACTAGAGTAGCTTCAGTGTGGACCCTGATTTGCTCTGGGCACACTGTTGATCCCACTTGGAGACTAGCCATACCAGTGTTACCTGGATGGGAGTTTGGAGTGGAACCTTTCTTGGGACAGGCCTTGTCTCCAGTTTGGTGTCCATGCTGTTTACAGCTATGACACCAGGCCTTTTTGGGATCAAAGTTTTTACCCTTGTACCCATTGTTTTGTGAAGAGGCTCTGGGCCCACCCTCCTGTGCAGGTTTTTGGGGGCCTGTAGAAGACTCTTTACTATTTTTAGTTTTGGTTGTCTCATCACCCTTCCCCTGGGGAGTCTTTGTGACCCCTTTCTTTTGGTCACCCCCTGTTGAAGTCTTGGACACCCTTGTCTTGACCCAATGGTCCGCCTTCTTTCCCAATTCTTGGGGAGAAATTGGTCCTAGGTCTACCAGATGCTGATGCAGTTTATCATTGAAACAATTACTCAATAGGTGTTCTTTTACAAATAAATTGTACAGCCCATCATAATTACTTACACCACTGCCTTGAATCCAACCATCTAGTGTTTTCACTGAGTAGTCAACAAAGTCAACCCAGGTCTGGCTCGAGGATTTTTGAGCCCCTCTGAACCTAATCCTGTACTCCTCAGTGGAGAATCCAAAGCCCTCAATCAGGGTACCCTTCATGAGGTCATAAGATTCTGCATCTTTTCCAGAGAGTGTGAGGAGTCTATCCCTACACTTTCCAGTGAACATTTCCCAAAGGAGAGCACCCCAGTGAGATCAGTTCACTTTTCTGGTTACACAAGCCCTCTCAAAAGCTGTGAACCATTTGGTGATGTCATCACCATCTTCATATTTTGTCACAATCCCTTTGGGGATTTTTAACATGTCAGGAGAATCTCTGACCCTATTTATATTGCTGCCACCATTGATGGGTCCTAGGCCCATCTCTTGTCTTTCCCTTTCTATGGCTAGGAGCTGTCTCTCTAAAGCCAATCTTCTGGCCATCCTGGCTAACAGGAGGTCATCTTCACTGAGAGCATCCTCAGTGATTTAAGAAATGTGGGACCCTCCTGTGAGGGACTCACTATTTCTGACTAACACAGTTGGAGACAGGACTTGAGGGGTCCTGTTCTCCCTATTTAGGACTGGAGGAGGGACATTGGCCTCCAAGTCACTAATTTCTTCCTCTGTGATGTCATCATCAGAGGGGTTGGCTTTTTCAAACTCTGCCAACAGCTCCTGGAGCTGAATTTTGGTAGGTCTGGAGCCAATGGTTATTTTTTTTATATTACAGAGAGACCTTAGCTCCCTCATCTTAAGATGGAGGTAAGGTGTGGTGTCGAGTTCCACTACCTGCATCTCTGTATCAGACATTATTCTGCTAAGAGTTGGAATACTTTTTTAAGAATCTAAAACTGTTTCTAGAATCTAATTCAAACTTTTAACAAACTTTTAAACTCTAAAAAGACAATGCTAAACAGGGACTTAACACACAAGGCCCTAGCAGGACTTTTAAGAATTTAGAAAACTTTCAAATTGCAAAAATGAATTTCTAATGACAATTTTGGAATTTGTCGTGTGATCAGGTATTGGCTGAGTAGTCCAGCAAATGCAAAGTCTTGTACCCCACCGCTGATCCACCAATGTAGGAAGTTGGCTCTGTATGTGCTATTTCAAAGTAAGGAATAGCATGCACAGAGTCCAAGGGTTCCCCTTAGAGGTAAAATAGTGGTAAAAATAGATAATACTAATGCTCTATTTTGTGGTAGTGTGGTCGAGCAGTAGGCTTATCCAAGGAGTAGTGTTAAGCATTTGTTGTACATACACATAGACAATAAATGAGGTACACACACTCAGAGACAAATCCAGCCAATAGGTTTTTATATAGAAAAATATCTTTTCTTAGTTTATTTTAAGAACCACAGGTTCAAATTCTACATGTAATATCTCATTCGAAAGGTATTGCAGGTAAGTACTTTAGGAACTTCAAATCATCAAAATTGCATGTATACTTTTCAAGTTATTCACAAATAGCTGTTTTAAAAGTGGACACTTAGTGCAATTTTCACAGTTCCTAGGGGAGGTAAGTATTTGTTAGGTTAACCAGGTAAGTAAGACACTTACAGGGCTTAGTTCTTGGTCCAAGGTAGCCCACCGTTGGGGGTTCAGAGCAACCCCAAAGTCACCACACCAGCAGCTCAGGGCCGGTCAGGTGCAGAGTTCAAAGTGGTGCCCAAAACACATAGGCTAGAATGGAGAGAAGGGGGTGCCCCGGTTCCGGTCTGCTTGCAGGTAAGTACCCGCGTCTTCGGAGGGCAGACCAGGGGGGTTTTGTAGGGCACCGGGGGGGACACAAGCCCACACAGAAATTTCACCCTCAGCAGCGCGGGGGCGGCCGGGTGCAGTGTAGAAACAAGCGTTGGGTTTGTAATGGAAGTCAATGGGAGATCTAGGGATCTCTTCAGCGCTGCAGGCAGGCAAGGGGGGGGTTCCTCGGGGAAACCTCCACTTGGTCAAGGGAGAGGGACTCCTGGGGGTCACTCCTCCAGTGAAAGTCCGGTCCTTCCGGTCCTGGGGGCTGCGGGTGCAGGGTCTCTCCCAGGTGTCGGGACTTAGGATTCAAAGAGTCGCGGTCAGGGGAAGCCTCGGGATTCCCTCTGCAGGCGGCGCTGTGGGGGCTCAGGGGGGACAGGTTTTTGTACTCACAGTCTTAGAGTAGTCCTGGGGTCCCTCCTGAGGTGTTGGATCGCTACCAGCCGAGTCGGGGTCGCCGGGTGCAGTGTTGCAAGTCTCACGCTTCTTGCGGGGAGCTTGCAGGGTTCTTTAAAAGCTGCTGGAAACAAAGTTGCAGCTTTTTCTTGGAGCAGGTCCGCTGTCCTCGGGAGTTTCTTGTCTTTTCGAAGCAGGGGCAGTCCTCAGAGGATGTCGAGGTCGCTGGTCCCTTTGGAAGGCGTCACTGGAGCAGGATCTTTGGAAGGCAGGAGACAGGCCGGTGAGTTTCTGGAGCCAAGGCAGTTGTCGTCTTCTGGTCTTCCTCTGCAGGGGTTTTTCAGCTAGGCAGTCCTTCTTCTTGTAGTTGCAGGAATCTAATTTTCTAGGGTTCAGGGTAGCCCTTAAATACTAAATTTAAGGGCGTGTTTAGGTCTGGGGGGTTAGTAGCCAATGGCTACTAGCCCTGAGGGTGGGTACACCCTCTTTGTGCCTCCTCCCAAGGGGAGGGGGTCACAATCCTAACCCTATTGGGGGAATCCTCCATCTGCAAGATGGAGGATTTCTAAAAGTCAGAGTCACCTCAGCTCAGGACACCTTAGGGGCTGTCCTGACTGGCCAGTGACTCCTCCTTGTTGCTTTCTTTGTTCCCTCCAGCCTTGCCGCCAAAAGTGGGGGCCGTGGCCGGAGGGGGCGGGCAACTCCACTAAGCTGGAGTGCCCTGCTGGGCTGTGACAAAGGGGTGAGCCTTTGAGGCTCACCGCCAGGTGTCACAGCTCCTGCCTGGGGGAGGTGTTAGCATCTCCACCCAGTGCAGGCTTTGTTACTGGCCTCAGAGTGACAAAGGCACTCTCCCCATGGGGCCAGCAACATGTCTCTGGTGTGGCAGGCTGCTGGAACTAGTCAGCCTACACAGACAGTCAGTTAAGTTTCAGGGGGCACCTCTAAGGTGCCCTCTGTGGTGTATTTTACAATAAAATGTACACTGGCATCAGTGTGCATTTATTGTGCTGAGAAGTTTGATACCAAACTTCCCAGTTTTCAGTGTAGCCATTATGGTGCTGTGGAGTTCGTGTTTGACAGACTCCCAGACCATATACTCTTATGGCTACCCTGCACTTACAATGTCTAAGGTTTTGTTTAGACACTGTAGGGGTACCATGCTCATGCACTGGTACCCTCACCTATGGTATAGTGCACCCTGCCTTAGGGCTGTAAGGCCTGCTAGAGGGGTGTCTTACCTATACTGCATAGGCAGTGAGAGGCTGGCATGGCACCCTGAGGGGAGTGCCATGTCGACTTACTCGTTTTGTCCTCACTAGCACACACAAGCTGGCAAGCAGTGTGTCTGTGCTGAGTGAGAGGTCTCCAGGGTGGCATAAGACATGCTGCAGCCCTTAGAGACCTTCCTTGGCATCAGGGCCCTTGGTACTAGAAGTACCAGTTACAAGGGACTTATCTGGATGCCAGGGTCTGCCAATTGTGGATACAAAAGTACAGGTTAGGGAAAGAACACTGGTGCTGGGGCCTGGTTAGCAGGCCTCAGCACACTTTCAATTGTAAACATAGCATCAGCAAAGGCAAAAAGTCAGGGGGCAACCATGCCAAGGAGGCATTTCCTTACAGTCATACCTCAATACTGTTACAAGTATTGAAAGTATGATTCCATGCACTGTGGGGCTCCTTAGAGGATCCCCAGCATTGCTACAACCAGTCTTCCAGGGTTTTCCAGGCACCCCAAGCTGTTGCCACCCCTCAGGTTTCTACCCTCCTGCTGCTTGATCTGATCAAGCCCAGGAAGGCAGAACAAAGGATTTCCTTTGGGAAAGGGCAGTAACACCCTCTCCCTTTGGAAATAAATGTGACTGGCTTGGAAGGGGTAGCCACCCCAAGCTACTGGTATGCTTTGAAGGGCACATTTGGTGCCCTCTGTGCATAAACCAGCCCACACCGGTTCAGGGACCCCCAGTCCCTGCTCTGGCGCACAACTGGACAATGGAAAGGGGAGTGACTACTCCCCTGTTCATCACCACTCCAGGGGTGGTGCCCAGAGCTCCTCCAGAGGGTCCCTGGGTTCTGCCATCTTGAATCAAAGGTTGGCAGGGACCTGTGGGAGCATCTGAGTGGCCAGGCCAGGCAAGTGAAGTTAGAGATAACCAATCCCCCTTTCAGGGCTATTTAGGGTCTCTCTCCAAGGTGGGTACTCAGATTTGGCTTGCAGGATTCCAGCAGAGCCCCTCTGCAACCTCCATTTCAACTTCTAGCCACTGGAATCGCGACTGGACCCTCCAGGAACTGACAATCGGAATCCACGAACAAGACTCTTCTTGCAACACTGTTTCCACGGCTTCCCCCAGCTTCTGCAACATTTCCCCTGCTGTGCATCCTCGAAGGGTGGCAAGTCTTCAGTCTGCACGAGAAGGAAGAAGGAATCTCCCTTGGAGTGAAGGATTCACTCCCCTGCCTCTGCATGCACCTATTGCAACGACGACCGGCTGTGTGCATCTCCGCTCACCCTGAGCTATGTGGATCCTACATCACAGGTCGTGGTCCAGAGTAATCCTCTTGGTGCTCTCTGCCAGCTGTCCAACTTTGGTGGAGGTAAGCCCTTGCCTTCACACGCAGGACAGGACCCGTGCATTGTCTCTGGCAGCTGCCAAAGCTCGTTTGCATCTCCTCCAAGGGAACTTCGGGCTACATGCAGGTCCATCCCTCAGCACTCTTTCCTGCGACGCACAGCCCTTTGCAGGGTTCTCCTGCAGCCTGGGAAACCTTTATGTAGTGCTTCGTGGGCTCCTTCTGTAACTTCTGTGCAAGCTCAGAACCACCACAAACACACGAGGTGCAGATTAGCCACAGACAACGCCAGATGACAAGATACGCAGGGCTTGAAACCGGTCTTCCTAGAAGAAATCTCTCAACACACCAGGAGAAATTACTTGAAAAACAGTTAGACAACAGTCAAAAAAAGGACCAGTCAAAAAACAACTGAGAGGTAGCTCTCTTCGGATCAGCGCTGGATGACACGGAAAGAAAAGAACTGAAGTCAATGCATCTGAGTAGCACCTATATTAGACCCACGTTGTCATTTCCAGCACAGACAGACGCAGAGCCGACTGACGCACCTACCGGCATGCAGATGTACTGCTCATGAAGGATTCAAAGGTAAGCAATCTGCAGCTAGAAGTCTCTATAAGATGAATACAACAGGCTCCTGCAAAAAGGAATATTAATTTCTAGGAGCCCCCGTCTCAAACTCTCTCTACATGGCCACGTTACTTTCCCAGCTACAGGGTCACGATCTGTGGAGCTTGGTCTACTGACTCAAGGCTACTGCGTAACAGTTTGGCTACAAGCAGATAGTCTATCATAGCACAAGTATCGTGGACTGCCGAGAAATGGGAACAGACTATACCTAATGGATGACTGTAGTGCCATGCATCAAATTTTCTAGTTCTAGTCTTCCTGATGCTCACTGTACTACTGTTCCCCTTGGTTTCTGTTGTGGGTGATCTCAGGGTGCATATAATGAAGTCTCAGCTTATAATCAGCGGGCCTGCAGCAAAGTCTACTATCTACTGAATGGCCTGCCTCAAGAATGCTTCTTGCCCCTGGTTAGGCATGTATATTAATGCCAATGAGAGCAGTAATCCATTCCACGTCCCAATTACCACCACCGAACATGCCCCTTCTAATATCTTTCTCCAAAAAGGTGAGGCGCACTTTCACTAGTAACCTTCCCCCAGCTGCTTTCTTCAATGCCTAGCATAGTATTGTATGAGGTGAAGGCAAAACGTCATTCTACCTTGATCCCCATGAAGGAAGTGAGACTCCTGCTGGAAGCAAATATACGCTCCTAGTCTTGACACCCCCGAAGGATACAAAACATTTAAACAGTGCTCAAGACTCTATGCAGAAGAGTCTTATCCAAGAGAAAGAGCAGTCTGAATGGATGCTACCATCTATAACTAATGCCTTTGGTTCACATAAAATAAGTGATGGGTTTTAATGTATTCTGTTTTGCTAGGGTTACAAGGAGAGATCTACACTACAATGCATTAACTGTCCATAACTCTTCCTCTCCTATTACTTTTTGGCTTTATTCTGGTATTTGACTATGTACTTTGACCACTATCTTTTGGCAAGGTCTGCCTTATAGTAATATCACATACATACGTACATCAAAAGTGATGTAGTTTGTGTACCACTTCAGAAGATTGTTCCAACTTTCCTGATTTGATCATTTCAGGGTCTCAGGTAAGGCGTTCTCGTTCTTTGAACCTGGGGAAACTCTGCACTTTCTGATTCGTATCGGGTCCTCTTCCACTTGTTCCAAGACAGAGTCAAAGAGATTCAATACATATTTATGCATGACGTTTCCCTCCCCTATCCACGGCATGCCCCAAATGCAGATATTGTTGCGCCTGGATTGATTCTCCAGTTCCTCTAACTTGCCCTGCAGTATAATGTGCTTCTCTTCAAAGTATAGCATGAGGACCTGGAGGTGCTCAGACTCATCGACCTGTTCATTCATGTTTACGCCAAGCAAATGGGCTTTCCCCAATAGGAATACATCTCTTCGGAATTTCTTTGCGTCACCCAGAAGCTCGGAATTGACCACAATCATCTAATTTTTCACCTGTTAGAACATCTGCAGTAGATACAACCTGGTGATCCTCTGGGCTTAATCATCTTGTCCACCACTCCTACTATCCTCGCTGTTCATTCCCATCTAGCTTTTCCTCACCTTCAGTCTCGTAGGAGAATCATGGCTGAGGCACATCTTTAATAGTGGACTCCTTTATATTCTGTCCTCTTGATGTGGCTCAGTGCAGTCAGCTTCAGAACATGGAGAAGTTCAGGTACAGTCTTACCCTGGTGGGAAAACGGGAGGGAGGAGAGCTGTGTCCTTTGCCTACAATTCCTCTTATCGTACCTATGCATATGTTGTGATTCTTTCCACTAGACACCATTTCTACTTCTCAGGGGCTCTTTGATTGGACTCCTGGACTCCTAGATGATGCGTGTGCTACACAGGCACAATGCCAACTTTTACAGCCCACCAAGGTCTATTATTGGAGGAAACAAGAGCTGTATGGTAGAGCTGAATCTCTTGTATGCAGATCTTTGGAGGACAAAGCCTTCAGAGGCATCCTGGATGCCCCCATCACCTCCTAGTCTTAACAAGATGAAGTTAGGGTAGAAGAGGTGAAACTTTCTTATTACCCATACAGTTCATTATGTGTGGTCAGTCTATCGAACACTCTGTTGAAAGCCCTGGGGCCCCTGCCCAGGGCTGAACATTTTGGCCAGATAAACCTTCGGTGTTTGACGATATAGTACTCAAAACTCTGCTATTATCATGCCAGGTTTACAGTTTAAGCACTTCAACTACAATGGGTGAATTCACTTTTTTTTTTAAAGTCAGTTTTATAGTAACAACAGAGGAAAATACAGTGGCCATGCGAAGCAATTGTTCATCTATAGTGGATTAGAGAAGATGTTGATTTCCTCTAAAATCGGAGGGGTGTTGAGGATACAGGAAAACGGAGCTGGGCGTCCGAAGGGGAGAAGGTACGCTGAAAGGACGAGATGTCTGATTACGGAGACAAAGTAGAATCATCTTGGCTGTTGCATGGCATTTTGTAGTATGAATGCAGTATGTGGAGCAGGTAATGCGGTGCAGCGTACGTGTGATGGTAAGAGGGAGGAACATTTTTCACTTGGAGTCCGACTCTCTATGCTACAGTGGGGCGCAAGCAGAAGCCCAGAGAACCCAGCTGGGAGTGGCGATGGGTAAAGGTGGAGACCGGCTGAGTGTCGCGAGGGTGGTAAGCACAGTACATTGACGGCCTAATGAGGAAAGCATAGTTGTGGCGGGGTCCTGCTATCAACCTCTGTCCCCCGGAACCTGAGCAGTAAGGTAACCCATTCCACTGCAATGGGGTATTGTGAAATCCCTTAGCTTTCTCCCTTATGAGTGCAGTGTTCTCAGCCTCAGCCCAAGATAGCAGCAAGAGTTTTCACGATGGGTGAATTCACTCTTCTGCCACTGAAAGGGATCACTTTAACCTGGATTCTAGAACGCAAAGAGGATGTGCACACCTAAGCCTGTCTCGACATTCCCGGATTAAATACTTTTTTCTGAAAGCCTCTATAACAGAGGCCACATCATTCTGCATAAAGGCAAGACATGAATATCCCAGAACAGAGGTCCTGAATTTCTTGCCAGTACAAAAAGACACAGAAAACTGATGAACTGCACAAAGCAGCAAATACCTCTTTCCCTAATGAACTCAGCTTGTATCCTGGTCAAGTTTCAGGGTCGTCTTCAGTATCAGAAACTTGACATTGACAAAAGACAGCTTCTCAGTGACCTTGGATGAATTCCCAAAGAGAAAATTACTTAACCAATGTTAGTCCCACAAATATGTAACAAAAGCCATGTGAGGGAAAAGTGCAGACTAGTGCTCGTCGGATATGATGCATTCATGTAACCTTTTCTGAATCCCATGAACAGCACATGCACAGTTATGTGACGGCATTTGAAATCTAAGCTAAGCACAAAATGGAGTCAATGGTCAAGGAGGAATTGGTGGTTACATACAGATAGCATTACAAAGAGGCAACGTGATTGGCATCAGACTAAGGGCATGCTATGCTTTTATACAATGTGAACACCTCTCTGATGGGGTTTTTAGCGTATGAGATGGGCTCGTAAAAGTAGGTAACGTTAGTTCTTTTGAACAGTTTATAACATCAGTGGCACAGGTTTTTTTTTCCCCATGCACAGCCTGTTTTCACTTTTCTCAACAGAGAAGGAAACATAACATGGGGGATGTAACAATGACAAAGAGTGTACAAGGATGAGAATGTTTATAGCAGAGAAGGGTACAGCTCTGTCTTGGAAATACACATTGGGATTTGGCCAATCCTTTTGTGTGTTTTCAGCAGTGACCAAGTACAGCCAGCGCTTGAATTTCACAACTAACTTGAAGGTAGAGGGAAGGTTACTAGAACCTTCCTCTTGAGTTTGTTCAGGGTTCCACAGCTTGATGTTGGCAAGGACAAGGATGATATTGGATTCGATCCACATGGTGATGCTTTTTTAATTCTTAATTATCTAGCTTTGCTGTGTGTGTATATATATATATATATATATATATATATATATATATATATACACACACACACACACACTGCATACATACTCATTGTTGATATATTGCATTTTTCTGATTATTATTATTCATCTGCTGTGATTATTTTAGTAGCTGCACATGTTTTGCTGCATTCAAGTTAAATGCTCATGTTAATATTTTTGTATACTTTTGTTTGAGCCCTGGGAAGTGCCTTAATAAATTCATTACTCAGACTACGAGTGCTGCATTCTTTAGCCACGCTCCCTTCAAGTTTGAAGCTAAGCAGAGCAGTTTGGCGTAGTCGTTTGCAGGATACGAAGTGAAAGATTTAAAAGTGAAAAATGTTTGGCAAAAAGTCAAAGGCGGTTTCCCAGGATCCAAATGACGTACCAGGGTGGGAAAAAGCACTCTGTGATGTTCTTGCGAATTAATGGTCTTGTGGAGAAGGATTATGTGAGAAATGGGACGGATGTCTTAGTGATGATGAGCCAAAAACAGTTTTACTCTGTTTAGAGAAAGTGGTAGTAGAACGGGGATGTGATTTATCTATTTTAGTCAGAGAGGGCTGGATCCTGTTATCTGCTCATAGAAAAATGTACAAACGATATGTGCAGTAGGAACTAGAAAACCAGCAATTAAAGAGGCAGCTAGTTGAAGCTAAAAATAACGCATCCATGCTGTCTAGTCAGAATAAGTTACTGAAAGATAAAGCGGATACTTATCAATCTGTTGCCTAAAAGGCAGCTGTCCGGATTGCCCAATACAGGTATCGGAAACGCAGGGGTAGGGTCAATCAAAAGAAAGTTTATTTAGCTATTGCTAAAGCAGGATTAAATTGTGATCCAGAAATCTGAGACGCAAATATCTGGGACTCAACCGATTTTTCAGATTCCGGTGATGAGTTAGTTAAAAAAGGCTGGGGCCAGCTTGAGCCAGACAAACAGAAAGTGGTTTATGCACAGCCTATATTTAGATGGAAAATAAAAGCACCCCACAAAACCCGGGAGGTTGAGATGCACTCCCTAGAGGATTATACACAACAGGAAGTCAATTATATCATAGATTGAAGCAGAGATCTGGGGAAGCATTACTTACATGGATTGTGCGATTATTTGACACAGGAGCCTCTGGAGTAATGCTAGATATAGGAGACACTCCTATGTTTTGTACTTTTAGCATTGACCCCATAATATAGAAGTAGTTTAGGGTAGGGTGAGCAGACATTCTGGATTTCCCCGGACAGTTTTAGAGGTGTCCAGACGGCTTCTCTTAATTTTGAATACGGAACTGGTGGACTTTTTAATGGGGGAATGGCAGCTTGGATTCATCCCAACACAGATTTCGCCGTGCTCATAGCACGGAAACCACGCTGATATCTTCAGATAGATATTATTCGCAGAAGAGTGGATCAGGGGGAGGGTACCATTTTTGTCTTGCTTGACTTGTCCGCAGCCTTCAATACAATATCTCCGCAACTTCTTATCCAGCGTCTGCATCAGGCAGGAGTAAGAGACAAAGCACTTAATATCCTCATGTCCTTTCCGACCAACAGATCTATTACAGTGTTTTGCGGAGACCACAGGGATACTCCTTTTCAATTGCCTTGTGGTGTCCCTCAGGGGTCTTCTCTTAGTCCTACCTTATTTAATCTTTATGTTGCCCCATTGGCCAGCCTGGTGCGTTCTTTTGGCTTCCACATTGTGTCCTACGCAGACGACATGCAGCTGATTATCCCAGTCTCTCGCAACTGGGAAGAAACAAGGGATAGTTTTCAGCAATGTATGATTGAGATTAACAGCTGGATGTGCAGCAATTGGCTCAAACTAAACGGAGACAAGACAGAAATCATTCTTTTTGGTCTAGACAGCAAACTTAGGAGTGCTCGCTGGTTGCCGGAGTCCTGCAGCTAGTGCCCGGTTCCGTGCACTTCAGCTAGAAATTTGGGGATGGTTTTTGACAGTTCCCTTTCTTTCGAGCAGCAGGTTAACCATACGGTTTAAGGCTGTTATTGGGCTCTGAAAACTCTGAAGGAAAGTTTTCCATTTTTGCATGAAAATCTGAAAGTTTGTGGTCTTGGCGCTAGTCATATCTAGACTAGACCATTGTAATGCTCTATTGCTAAATATTAACAAATCCGCCCTCCACAAACTTCAACTTATTCAGAACACGGCGGCTCGCCTGATCCTGAATCTACCCCGCTCATCTTCCGCCAGTAACTGCCTCTGACAGTTTCACTGGTTACCAGTTGAAAAAAGGATCAAGTTTAAATCCCTTTGTTTAACATACAAGGCCTACCACTCAGAGGGCTGTGAACATTTGAGTTCAGTTCTACAGCCGTACCAACCGTCTAGGATTCTTAGATCTTCGTCTAGACAACTTATTTTGGTAACCCGCTGTCATTGGGTCAGGTGGGGAGACAGAGCCTTCTCTGTGGAGGCGGCCAGACTTTGGAACTCCATACCCCGGATGATCAGACAGACAGAGACATACGTTGCCTTTAGAAAGGAATTAAAAACTTGGCTTTTTTCCGACTAGGCAAGGATTTCTAAGTACTGCTCATTATGGATGCTCTTGGTCTCTCTATATATCATTAGGACTAACGCTTCGATGCTATTTGCCGGAATGCGCTCTATAAAAGCCTTACAATACAATACATTTAAATAAATGTCCCAGTTTTTGGGATAAAGGTCAAATCATTAAATAAATTTCCCGGTTTTTTGGACAAAGGTCAGATCATCTAGGGGGGGGGGGGGCGGGTTGGGGGTGCAGGGTGGGAGGTCAAACCATAGCAAATTTTGCATATGTAGTCTTGTACATTTGTAAACTGTGTGTGTGTATATATGGAAAATGTCACTTACCCAGTGTACATCTGTTCGTGGCATTAGTTGCTGCAGATTCACATGCTGTGCACATCCCGCCATCTGGTGTTGGGCTCGGAGTGTTACAAGTTGTTTTTCTTCGAAGAAGTCTTTTCGAGTCACGAGACCGAGGGACTCCTCCCATTTCGACTCCATTGCGCATGGGCGTCGACTCCATCTTAGATTGTTTTCCCCGCAGAGGGCGAGGTAGGAGTTGTGTATGCTAGTAATAGTGCCCATGCAATGGAGTGAATGTGTATATACATAATGAAGTTTAAAGTAATATATTTACAAATGTACAAATGTTTAAGATCTACTTCTAAACGGCTACAGGCTCCCGGGGAGGCGGGTGGGCGCATGTGAATCTGCAGCGACTAATGCCACGAACAGATGTACACTGGGTAAGTGACATTTTCCGTTCGATGGCATGTGTAGCTGCAGATACACATGCTGTGCATAGACTAGTAAGCAGTTATCTCCCCAAAAGCGGTGGTTCAGCCTGTAGGAGTTGAAGTAGTTTGAAATAATGTTCTTAGTACAGCTTGACCTACTGTTGCTTGTTGTGCAGTTAACACATCTACACAGTAGTGCTTGGTAAATGTATGAGGCGTAGACCATGTTGCTGCCTTACATATTTTGTTCATTGGAATATTTCCTAGAAAGGCCATGGTAGCACCTTTCTTTCTGGTTGAGTGTGCCTTTGGTGTAATAGGCAGTTGTCTTTTAGCTTTAAGATAGCAGGTTTGAATGCACTTAACTATCCATCTAGCAATGCCTTGTTTTGAAATTGGATTTCCTGTATGAGGTTTTTGAAAGGCAATAAATAGTTGTTTTGTCTTTCGAATTAGTTTTGTTCTGTCAATGTAGTACATTAGTGCTCTTTTGATGTCTAATGTATGTAGTGCTCTTTCAGCTACAGAATCTGGCTGTGGGAAGAACACTGGTAATTCTACCGTTTGATTCAAGTGGAACGGTGAGATTACTTTTGGTAAAAATTTAGGATTTGTCCGTAGAACCACTTTATTTTTGTGTATTTGAATAAATGGTTCTTGAATGGTAAATGCTTGAATTTCACTCACTCTTCTTAGTGATGTGATGGCAATTAAAAATGCAACTTTCCACGTTAAGTATTGCATTTCACAAGAGTGCATGGGCTCAAAAGGTGGAACCATGAGTCGTGTTAAGACAATGTTGAGGTTCCATGAAGGAACTGGTGGTGTCCTTGGTGGTATAATTCTCTTTAGGCCTTCCATAAACGCTTTTATGACTGGTATCCTAAATAATGAAGTTGAGTGCGTAATTTGCAGGTAAGCTGAAATTGCAGTAAGATGTATTTTAATGGAAGAGAAAGCTAGTTTTGATTTTTGCAAATGTAGTAAGTATCCTACTATATCTTTTGCAGATGCGTGTAAAGGTTGAATTTGATTATTATGGCAGTAATAAACAAATCTTTTCCACTTATTTGCATAGCAGTGTCTAGTGGTAGGTTTCCTAGCTTGTCTTATGACCTCCATACATTCTTGTGTGAGGTTTAAGTGTCCGAATTCTAGGAGTTCAGGAGCCAAATTGCTAGATTCAGCGATGCTGGGTTTGGATGTCTGATCTGTTGTTTGTGTTGTGTTAACAGATCTGGTCTGTTTGGTAGTTTGACATGAGGTACTACTGAGAGGTCTAGTAGTGTTGTGTACCAAGGTTGTCTTGCCCATGTTGGTGCTATTAGTATGAGTTTGAGTTTGTTTTGACTCAATTTGTTTACCAGATATGGAAGGAGTGGGAGAGGGGGAAAAGCGTAAGGAAATATCCCTGACCAGCTCATCCATAACGCATTGCCCTGAGACTGATCTTGTGGGTACCTGGATGCGAAGTTTTGGCATTTTGAGTTTTCTTTTGTTGCAAATAGATCTATTTGTGGTGTTCCCCACATTTGGAAGTAATTGTTTAGTATTTGGGGGTGAATCTCCCATTCGTGGATCTGTTGGTGATCCCGAGAGAGATTGTCTGCTAACTGGTTCTGAATTCCTGGAATAAATTGTTCTATTAGGTGAATGTGGTTGTGAATCGCCCAATGCCATATTTTCTGTGTTAGGAGACACAACTGTGTCGAGTGTGTGCCTCCCTGTTTGTTTAGGTAATACATTGTTGTCATGTTGTCTGTTTTGACAAGAATGTGTTTGTGTCTTATTATGGGTTGAAATGCTTTGAGCGCTAGAAATACCGCTAACAGTTCTAGGTGATTTATGTGAAACTGTTTTTGCTGTATGTCCCATTGTCCCTTGGATGCTGTGTTGATTGAGGTGTGCTCCCCACCCTATCATGGAAGCATCTGTTGTTATTACGTATTGTGGCACTGGGTCTTGGAAAGGCCGCCCTTGGTTTAAATTTATACTGTTCCACCATTGAAGCGAGGTGTATGTTTGGCGGTCTATCAACACCAGATCTAGAAGCTGACCCTGTGCTTGTGACCATTGTGATGCTAGGCACTGTTGTAAGGGCCGCATGTGTAACCTTGCGTTCGGGACAATGGCTATGCATGAAGACATCATGCCTAGTAGTTTCATCACCAGTTTGACTTGTATCTTTTGATTTGGATACATGGTCTGTATCACATTGTGAAATGTGTGAACTCTTTGTGGACTTGGAGTGGCAATCCCTTTTGCTGTGTTGATTGTTGCTCCTAAGTATTGCTGTGTTTGACACGGCAGAAGGTGTGACTTTGTGTAATTGATTGAGAAACCTAGTTTGTGGAGGATTTCTATGACATATTTTGTGTGTTGTGAACACTGTCTTAGCGTGTTGGTTTTGATTAACCAATCGTCTAGGTATGGGAACACATGTATTTGCTGCCTTCTGATATGTGCAGCAACTACTGCTAGGCATTTTGTAAAAACTCTTGGTGCAGTTGTTATTCCGAATGGCAACACTTTGAATTGGTAATGTATCCCTTGGAATACAAACCTTAGGTACTTTCTGTGTGAAGGATGTATTGGTATATGGAAATATGCATCCTTTAGGTCTAGTGTTGTCATGTAGTCTTGTTGTTTGAGCAGTGGGATTACGTCTTGTAATGTAACCATGTGAAAGTGATCTGATTTGATGTAGGTATTTAATATTCTGAGATCTAGTATAGGTCTCAGACTTTTGTCTTTTTTGGGTATTAGAAAGTACAGGGAGTAAACTCCTGTGTTTTTTTGTTGTTTTGGTACTAACTCTATTGCTTCTTTTTGTAGCAATGCCTGAACTTCTAGTCCTAGAAGATCTATATGTTGTTTTGACATATTGTGTGTTTTCGTGGGATGTTTGGAGGGAATTTGAGAAATTCTATGCAATAACCATGCTGGATAATTGCTAAGACCCAAAGTGTCTGTTGTTATTTACTCCCAATGTTTGTAAAACTTGGTTAGTTTCCCCCCCACAGGTGTTATGTGTTGGGGATTTGTGACCTTGAAGTCACTGCTTGTTTGGAGGAGTTTTGGGACTTTGGAACTTTCCTCTACTCCTTTGAAATTGTCCCCCTCTATATTGTCCCCGAAAACCTCCCCGCTGATACTGGCTCTGGTAAGTGGGCTTTGTTTGTGAGGTTGTGGCTTCTGTGGTTTGCCCTCGAAACCCCCCTCGAAATTGTGTCTTTCGAAATGTGCCTCTGCTCTGTGGGGAGTAGAGTGCGCCCATGGCTTTGGCCGTGTCAGTGTCTTTCTTAAGTTTTTCGATTGCAGTGTCCACCTCCGGCCCAAACAACTGCTGTCCGTTGAATGGCATATTCAGCACAGCTTGCTGTATCTCTGGTTTAAATCCTGATGTACGCAGCCATGCATGTCTCCTTATTGTTACAGCTGTGTTGACAGTTCTAGCAGCTGTGTCTGCGGCATCCATTGCTGATCGTATCTGATTATTAGAGATACCCTGTCCTTCTTCTACTACTTGCTGCGCTCTTTTTTGGAACTCCTTGGGTAAATGTTCAATAAGGTGTTGCATCTCATCCCAATGGGCCCTATCATATCTGGCTAGCAAAGCTTGGGAATTTGCAATACGCCACTGGTTTGCCGCCTGTGCCGCCACCCTTTTGCCTGCAGCATTGAATTTGCGACTTTCTTTATCTGGAGGTGGTGCATCTCCTGAAGTATGAGAGTTGGCTCTTTTGCGCGCTGCTCCCACTACAACAGAGTCTGGTGTTAGCTGTTGTGTAATGTACACTGGGTCTGTTGGTGGCGGTTTATATTTTTTATCTACTCTTGGAGTAATGGCTCTCCCTTTAACAGGCTCCTCAAACACTTGTTTGGAGTGTTTTAGCATTCCGGGTAGCATAGGAAGACTTTGATATTGGCTGTGTGTGGACGACAGTGTATTAAAAAGAAAGTCGTCTTCAATGGGCTGTGAATGAAGGCTGACATTATGAAATGCAGCTGCTCTTGACACCACCTGTGCGTAGCCTGTACTATCCTCTGGTGGCGATGGTTTAGCTGGATAGCAGTCTGGACTATTGTCTGACACTGGTGCGTCATAAAGGTCCCATGCGTCAGGGTCATCTTGACTCATTCCTGTATGAGTTGGTGATTGCATCATTGGTGGAGTGGCTACCGGTGATGGTTGCGGAGAGTGATGTGGGGATGGTGGCGGTGTTACTTGTTTAGCCACCTTTGCGTGTGGCTGTTTGTCCTTGTCTTGGAAGGCAAGCTTGCGTTTCATTTTGACTGGAGGAAGAGTGCTGATCTTCCCTGTATCTTTTTGAATAAAGAGCCGTCTTTGTGTGTGATCTGGCTCTATTGCCTGTAATTCCTGTCCAAATCTATGTGTCTTCATTTGTGTGGACAGTCCTTGTTCCTCAGTGGAGGAACTTGTTTTCGGTTCCGAGGCTGCATATTTCGGTACCGAAACCTTTTCAGCTGCTTTTTTCGGGTCCGAGGAAACTTTTTTTACTTTCGGCGTCGTGCTCTCTCGGTGCCGACCCGTTTCGGTGCCGCTGTCTCGGTGCCGAATCTTCTCGGAGCCACTATCTCGGCCCGAGATTGCTGTGTGCCGGTATCTCGACCAGAGTCGGATGACTTCGACACCAGCTCGCCCTTTTTCGGTGCCGATGAACGGTCACCTACTTTTCGGGTTAAGCCATGGCCTGTTGGCGGTGGCGTCCCCTGGGCTTTAGCGCTTTTTTCGTGAGTTCTTGGTTTCGACGTCTTACTCACGGTTTTCGGCGTTTCCTCTGGATCGATCTCTTCAGAGTCCAACTCCGGTGTGGAGAATGTTTCTTCCTCCTCCTCGAAACGCTCTAGTCCTGTTGGCGCCGACGCCATTTGCAGTCTTCTTGCTCTTCGGTCCCTGAGTGTCTTCCTGGACCGAAACGCTCGACAGGCCTCACAAGTATCCTCCTTGTGTTCTGGTGACAAACACAAGTTACAGACCAGATGTTGATCTGTATATGGATACTTGTTATGGCATTTTGGACAGAAGCGGAATGGGGTCCGTTCCATCAGCCTTGAAGAGACACGTGGCCGGGCCGACCAGGCCCCGACGGGGATGGAAGAAAACCCCGAAGGGCCACCGGAGCTCTTCTAAATTCGGTGTCGATCTGTTGTAACTAACCTGATACCGAACGCAAACAATACTGACGTTTTTTCCGAGATTCTAACTAACTTTCCGACCCGAAACACGGAGCGAAAAGGAACACGTCCGAACCCGATGGCGGAAAAAAAACAATCTAGGATGGAGTCGACGCCCATGCGCAATGGAGTCGAAATGGGAGGAGTCCCTCGGTCTCGTGACTCGAAAAGACTTCTTCAAAGAAAAACAACTTGTAACACTCCGAGCCCAACACCAGATGGCGGGATGTGCACAGCATGTGTATCTGCAGCTACACATGCCATCGAATATATATATATATATATATATATATATATATATATATATATATATATATATATATATATACATATATATGGAAAATGTCACTTACCCAGTGTACATCTGTTCGTGGCATGAGACGCTGCAGATTCACATGCTGTGCACATCCTGCCATCTAGTGTTGGGCTCGGAGTGTTACAAGTTGTTTTCCTTCGAAGAAGTCTTTGAGTCACGAGATCGAGGGATTCCTCCCTTTTCGGCTCCATTGCGCATGGGCGTCGACTCCATCTTAGATTGTTTTCCCCGCAGAGGGTGAGGTAGGAGTTGTGTATATAGTAATAGTGCCCATGCAATGGAGTAAGTATGTATGTACATAATCTGACTAAAAGTGATATATTTACAAATTTACAAATGTTTAATTTTTTGTCAACTTAAAACGGCTACAGGCTCCCGGGGAGGTGGGAGGGCGCATGTGAATCTGCAGCATCTCATGCCACGAACAGTTGTACACTGGGTAAGTGACATTTTCCGTTCGATGGCATGTGTAGCTGCAGATACACTTGCTGTGCTTAGACTAGTAAGCAGTTATCTCCCCAAAAGCGGTGGTTTAGCCTGTAGGAGTTGAAGTTCTTTGAAATAATGCCCTTAATACTGCTTGTCCTACTGTGGCTTGCTGTGTTGTTAACACATCCACGCAGTAATGCTTGGTAAATGTATGGGGCGTAGACCATGTGGCTGCCTTACAGATTTCAGTCATTGGTAGGTTTCCTAGAAAGGCCATGGTGGCACCCTTATTTCTAGTGGAGTGTGCCTTTGGTGTAATAGGCAGTTCTATTTTTGCTTTTATATAACAGGTTTGAATACATTTAACTATCCATCTGGCAATGCCTTGTTTGGATATTGGATTTCCTGTATGAGGTTTTTGGAAAGCAACAAACAATTGTTTTGCGAATTTGATTGGTTCTATCAATGTAGTACATTAGTGCCCTTTTAATGTCTAATGTATGTAATGCTCTCTCAGCTACAGAATCTGGTTCTGGGAAGAACACTGGGAGTTCCACTGTTTGATTTAAGTGGAACTGTGATATGACTTTAGGTAAGAATTTAGGATTTGTGCGTAGAACTACTTTATGTTTGTGTATCTGTATAAAGGGTTCTTGTATAGTAAAGGCTTGTATTTCACGTACTCTTCTGAGAGATGTGATAGCTATTAGAAAGGCTACTTTCCATGTTAAGTACTGTATCTCACATGAGTGCATGGGTTCAAATGGTGGACCCATGAGTCGTGTTAATACGATGTTGAGGTTCCACGAAGGAACTGGTGGTGTTTTTGGTGGGATAATCCTTTTCAGACCCTCCATAAAGGCTTTTATGACTGGGATTCTGAATAATGAATTAGAATGCATAATTTGCAGATAAGCCGAAATTGCTGTGAGATGTATTTTAATGGATGAAAAAGCTAACTTGGAATTTTGTAAGTGTAGTAGGTAGCTTACGATGTTTTTTGCAGATGCGTGTAATGGTTGGATTTGATTATGATGGCAGTAATAAACAAACCTTTTCCACTTATTTGCGTAGCAATGTCTTGTGGTTGGTTTCCTAGCCTGTTTTATGACCTCCATGCATTCTTGTGTAAGGTCTAGATGCCCGAATTCTAAGATTTCAGGAGCCAAATCTCTCAATTTAGTGATGCTGGATTCGGGTGTCTGATCTGTTGTTTGTGTTGAGTTAACAGATCTGGTCTGTTTGGCAGTTTGATATGAGGCACTACTGACAGGTCTAGTAGTGTTGTGTACCAAGGTTGTCGTGCCCAAGTTGGTGCTATCAGTATTAGTTTAAGTTTGTTTTGACTCAATTTGTTTACTAGATACAGAAGGAGTGGGAGAGGGGGAAAAGCGTATGCAAATATCCCTGACCAACTCATCCATAACGCATTGCCTTGAGTGAGTCTGTGGGTACCTGGATGCGAAGTTTTGGCATTTTGCGTTTTCTTTTGTTGCGAATAGATCTATATGCGGTGTTCCCCATTTTTGGAAGTAAGTTTGTAGTATCTGGGGATGAATTTCCCATTCGTGGATCTGTTGGTGATCCCAAGAGAGATTGTTGGCTAACTGGTTTTGAATTCCTGGTATAAATTGCGCTATTAGGCGAATGTGGTTGTGAATTGCCCAATGCCATATCTTTTGAGCTAAGAGACACAATTGTGTCGAGTGTGTCCCTCCCTGTTTGTTCAGATAATACATTGTTGTCATGTTGTCTGTTTTGACAAGAATGTGTTTGTGGGTTATTAGTGGTTGAAATGCTTTCAATGCTAGAAAGACTGCTAGTAGTTCTAAGTGATTTATATGAAGTTGTTTCTGTTGAGTGTCCCATTGTTCCTGGATGCTGTGTTGGTTGAGGTGTGCTCCCCACCCTACCATTGAAGCATCTGTTGTGATTACGCATTGAGGTACTGGGTCATGGAAAGGCCTCCCTTGGTTTAAATTTATAGTATTCCACCATTGAAGCGAGGTGTATGTTTGGCGGTCTATCAACACTAGATCTTGAAGTTGACCCTGTGCTTGTGACCATTGTGATGCTAGGCACTGTTGTAAGGTCCGCATGTGTAATCTTGCGTTTGGGACAATGGCTATGCATGAGGACATCATGCCTAGTAGTTTCATCACTAATTTTACCTGGAACCTTTGGTTTGGGTGCATGGCCTGTATTACATTTTGGAATGCCTGTACCCTTTGTGGACTTGGAGTGGCAATCCCTTTTTTTGTGTTGATTGTTGCTCCTAAGTACTGTTGTATTTGACACGGCTCTAGGTGTGATTTTTGGTAGTTGAGTGAAAACCCTAGCTTGTGAAGGGTTTCTATAACGTATTTTGTGGGTTGAGAGCACCGTTCTTGCGTATTGGTTTTGATTAACCAATCGTCCAGATACGGGAACACATGCATTTGCTGTCTTCTGATATGGGCTGCCACTACGGCAAGGCATTTTGTAAAGACTCTTGGTGCTGTTGTTATCCCGAAGGGCAACACTTTGAACTGGTAATGTATCCCTTGGATTACAAACGTTAAGTATTTTCTGTGGGAAGGATGTATGGGTATATGGAAATACGCATCCTTGAGGTCTAATGTCATGTAGTCTTGTCGTTTGAGCAAGGGGATTACGTCTTCAAGTGTCACCATGTGAAAGTGATCTGATTTGATATCAAGATTTAGTGTTCTGAGATCTAAGATGGGTCTTAATGAGAAAGTACAGGGAGTAAACACTTGTTCCTTTCTGATGATTGGGTACTAGTTTTATTGCATCTTTTTGCAACAACGCTTGGACCTCCAGCTGTAATAGATCCATATGTTGTTTGGACATGTTGTGTGTTTTGGGTGGCACATTTGGTGGAAAATGTAGGAATTCTATGCAATAACCATGTTGAATAATGGCTAGAACCCACTTGTCTGTTATTTCCTCCCAGTTTTGGTAAAACTCTGTTAGTCTCCCCCCCCCACTGGTGTCATGTGTTGGGGATTTGTGACACTGAAGTCACTGTTTAGTTTGATTGGTCTTGGGACTTTCCCCTATTTTTATGAAACTGTCCACCTCTGTTTTGTCCCCTAAAACTTCCTCTCTGATACTGGCTCTGGTATGTGGGACTGGTTTGTGAGGTTGAGGGTTCTGTGCTTTGTCCCCGAAACCCCCCTCTAAATGGTGTTTTCCAAAATGTGCCTCTGCCCTGTGGGGAGTAGAGCGCGCCCATGGCCTTGGCTGTATCCGTGTCCTTTTTAAGTTTCTCGATAGCAGTGTCCACCTCCGGCCCAAACAACTGCTGTCCGTTAAAAGGCATATTAAGCAACGCCTGTTGAATTTCGGGCTTGAATCCTGAGGTGTGTAGCCATGCATGTCTCCGTATGGTGACCGCTGTATTTACAGTCCTTGCAGCTGTGTCTGCTGCATCCATTGCCGACCGTATCTGGTTATTAGAGATACTTTGGCCCTCTTCCACCACCTGTTGTGCACGCTTTTGGAACTCTTTGGGTAGATGTTCTATGAAGTGTTGCATTTCGTCCCAATGAGCTCTATCATATCTCAATAGCAAGGCCTGTGAATTGGCAATGCGCCATTGGTTGGCTGCTTGTGCCGCAACTCTTTTCCCTGCTGCGTCGAACTTGCGACTTTCCTTGTCGGGTGGTGGTGCATCTCCCGAGGTGTGTGAGTTCGCTCTTTTGCGAGCTGCACCTACTACCACTGAGTCCGGTGTCAATTGCTGCGTGATGTACACAGGGTCTGTTGGGGGAGGTTTGTACTTTTTCTCCACCCTAGGAGTGATGGCCCTGCCTTTCACAGGCTCTTGAAAGACTTGCTTTGCATGTTTCAACATTCCTGGTAACATAGGAATACTCTGGTACTGACTATGTGTGGACAACAGAGTATTAAACAAAAAGTCATCTTCAATTGGTTCTGCGTGCAGGGTAACATTGTGAAATGCGGCTGCTCTGGACACCACCTGTGTGTAAGCAGTACTGTCTTCAGGTGGTGATGGCCTTGCTGGATAACTGTCGGGACTGTTGTCTGATACAGGCACATCATAAAGATCCCATGCATCAGGATCATCTTGGCTCATCCGTGTGTGCGTTGGAGAATGCATCATCGGTGGGGTAGCCATTGGTGATGGTTGTGGTGAGCGATGTGGTGATGGTGGCGGAGTTACTTGTTTTGCCACCTTTGCCTGTGGTTGTTTGTCTTTTTCTTGGAAAGCAAGTTTCCTTTTAATTCGGATTGGAGGGAGAGTTCTGATTTTTCCTGTCTCCTTTTGAATGTGGAGCCTTCTCTGTGTGTAATCTGGCTCCCCTGCTTCTAGCTCCTGTCCGAATTTCTGTCCTTGCATTTGTGAGGACAGGCCGTGTTCCTCAGTGTAGGAACTTGGTTTAGGATTGGAAGCCGGATGTTTCGGCATCGAAACCTTTTCAACCGTCTTTTTCGGCTCCGAAGACACTTTTTTGGCTTTCGGTGTTCTGATATCTAGGTGCCGACTTATTTCGGTGCAGGTATCTCGATGTCGAGATTGCTCTGACCCGGTGTCTCGGGGCGAGTCTGTTCTGTGCCGGTATCTCGACCGGAGTCGGATGACTTCGACACATGCAAGCCCTTTTTCGGTGCCGATGGACGGTCACCTAATTTTCGGGTTAAGCCATGGCCTGTCGGCGGTGGCGTCCCCTGGGCTTTGATGTATTTTCCGTGAGTCTTGGCCAGGGGTGCTTTACTCACGGTTTTCGGCGTCTGTTCGGTTTCGTCCTAGTCCGAGTCAGCAATGGAGAAGGTTTCTTCTTCTTCCAAGTCTTGGTGTCCTGACGGTGCCGACGCCATTTGAAGTCTTCTTGCTCTCTGGTCCCTCAGCGTTTTCCTCGACTGAAACGCTCAACAGGCCTCACAGGTATCCTCTTTGTGTTCAGGAGCCAAACACAAATTACAGACCAAATGCTGATCTGTGTAAGGATACTTGCTGTGGCATTCGGGGCAGAAGCGGAATGGGGTCCGTTCTATTAGCCTTGAAGACGCACGTGGTCGGGCCGACCAGGCCCCGCCGGGGAATTGAAAACCCCAAAGGGCCACCGGAGCTCTTCAAAATTCGGTGTTGATCTGCGTTATCTAACCCGATACCGAACGCAAACAATACCGTCGAATTTTCCGAGATTTAACTAACTTTCCGAACCGAAACACGGAGCGAAGAGGAACACGTCCGAACCAGATGGCGGAAAGAAAACAATCTAAGATGTAGTCGACGCCCAAGCGCAATGGAGCCGAAAGGGTAGGAGTCCCTCGATCTCGTGACTCGAAAAGACTTCTTCGAAGGAAAACAACTTGTAACACTCCAAGCCCAACACTAGATGGCGGGATGTGCACAGCATGTGTATCTGCAGCTACACATGCCATCGAACATATATATATCTATAAATATATATATATATATATATATATATATATATATATATATATATATATATATATATATATATAATAATAATGACAAGCCCTGATACACCTTAAGAGATGCAATGCAGAGAATTAAGGAGGAGGGAATGAAAACTGCTATTTTCCTGGGTGATGCTCACGGTCTGTTAGACGGACTGCTCTGTCAGTGCGAAATAAAATTATTCGCCTTGCTCCTCCAGCTTACAAGCAGGTAATAATGTCTCTCCTAATTAATCAGAGAGGGCAGGCATTGAAAGATGTACTGGAGGCAGTTCGCTAGTTAGAAGAGCTTGGAAATTGGACAAATCCTGAGAGAGTCTTGAGGTCTGAGGATCGCACAGATCGCATCGATAATAACAGAGTATCTAGGCGAGACATGTTTATGGCATTACTGAAGGATGGTGCATAACATGGGGATGCAACGATGGTAAGATTGTACAAGGATGAGAATATTTATAGCAGAGAAGGGTACGGCTCTATCTTGGAAATATACATTGGGACCTGGCCAGTCCTTGTGTGTTTTTCAACACTGACCAAGTACAGCCAGCGCTTGAATTTCACAATGTACTCGAAGGGAAGGGGGATGTTACCGGAACCTTCCTCTCGAATCTGTTTAAGGTATATAAGGTGGGGGAAACTTGGCGCTGAGGCAGAAGGAACTAATTTCTGAGGGTGGACGCCTTGCTTCAGAAAAATCAGAGTTACATTGGGGACGTTTCTCCTGTCTCAGCTGTCCAGGGTTCCACAGCTTGATGTTGGGAAGGACACGGATGATGTTGGTTCGATCCCCATGGTGATGCATTTTTAATTCTTAATTATCTAGCTTTGATATATATATATATATATATATATATATATATGGAAAATGCCACTTACCCAGTGTACATCTGTTTGTGGCATGTTGTGCTGCAGATTCACATGCTATGCATAGGATTCCGACATCTAGTGTTGGGACTGGAGTGTTACAAGTTGTTTTTATTCGAAGAAGTCTTTCAGAGTCACTGGATCGAGTGACTCCTCCTCTTCGGTTCCATTGTGCATGGGCATTGACTACATTGTTTTCCCGCAGAGGGTAAAGGAAGGAGTGAGAGCTTTTTTGTGGTCTAATGGAGCTCTTTCTGCCACAGAGTCTGGCTGTGGGAAGAAGACTGGCAGTTCCACTGTTTGATTAATATGAAATGGTGAGACTACTTTTGGCAGAAATATTGGATTTGTTCTTAGTACCACTTTATGTTCGTGTACTTAGAAGAAAGGTTCTTAAGAGTAAAAGCTTGGATTTCACTCACTCTTCTTAAAGAAGTAATTGCCACTAGGAAGCCAACTTTCCATGTTAGGAATTGAATTTGGCACGAGTGCTTGGGTTCAAAGGGTGGACCCATAAGTCTTGTAAGCACTATATTTAGATTCCAAGATGGAACTGGTGGTGTTCTTGGTGGAATTATGTGTTTTAACCCTTCCATGAAAGCTTTAATGACAGGAACTCTAATTAAAGAGCTGTGTTGAATATTTTCTAAATATGCAGAAATTGCAGTAAGGTGTATTTTTATTGATGAAACCGTAAATTTGATTTATGCAAATGAAGTAAATAACATACAATATCTTGTATTGATGCTGTAAGAGGATCTATATTTTTAGACTGACAGTAATAGACAAATCTTTTCAATTTGTTTGCATAGCACTGCCTAGTAGTGGGTTTTCTTGCTTGTTTACCAACTTCCATACATTCTGATGGGAGTTGTAAACATCCAAATTCTATGACTTCAGGAGCCAAATTGCTAGATTGGGGTTTGGATGTATGATTTGACCTCTGTTTTGTGTTAACAGATCCGGTCTGCGTGGGAGTTTGGATTGTGGTACTACAGATAGATCTAGTAATGTTGTGTACCATGGCTGACGTGCCCATGTTGCTGCTATGATTATCATGTTGAGTGAAGTCTGACGCAACTTGTTGACTAGAAAGGAGTGGGAGAGGGGGAAAAGCGTAAGCAAATATCTCTGACCAATTGATCCATAGAGCATTGCCCTTGAATAGGGGATGTGGGTGCCTGGACGCGAAGTTTTGGCATTTTATGTTTTCGCTTGTTGCGAATAGGTCTATGTTTGGTGTTCCCCACTTTTGAAAGTATTTTTGAAGTACTTGAGGATGAATCTCCCATTCGTGAGTTTGTTGGTGATTTCTGCTGAGGATATCTGCCAGCTGATTGTCTATCCCTGGGATGTACTGCGCTAACAGATGAATTTGGTTGTGGATTGCCCATTTCCAAATTTTTGGGGCTAGAAGGGACAGCTGGGATGAATGTGTCCCTCCCTGTTTGTTGAGATAAAACATGGTTGTCATGTTGTCTGTTTTGATAAGAACATTATTCTGCATGAGAAGAGGTTGAAAGGCTTTGAGGGCCAGAAAAACAGCTAATAACTAAGTGGTTTATGTGTAGCTGTTTCCTTTTTGCAACCCATTGTCCTTGAATATTGGGATTGTTTAGGTGAGGTCCCCAACCAATCACTGATGCATCTGTTGTAATCATTGTCTGAGGCACAGGGTCTTGAAATGACCGCCCTTTGATTAAATTGGTGCAATTCCACCACTGAAGGGACATATATGTTTGGCGTTCTATTAACACTAGATCTTGGAATCGACCGTGTGCCTGTGACCACTGTTGTGCAAGGCACTGTTGTAAGGGCTGCATGTTTAATCTTGCGTGTGGAACAATTGCAATGCAAGATGCCATCATTCCTAGGATTTTCATGACAAATCTTACAGTATATTGTTGATTTGGTTGTATTTGTGGAATTAGATTTTGGAAAGCTTGTATCCTTTGTGTATCTGGATACGCTAGAGCTCGGTGAATATTTAGGATTGCACCCAAATACAGTTGTACTTGTGCTGGTTGAAGGTGTGACTTTTGGTAGTTTATAGAGAAACCTAGTCTGTGTAGGTTTTCTATTACATAACGTGTATGATTTTGACGTTGTGTGCAACTGCTTGATTTTATTAGCCAATCGTCTAGATATGGGAAGACATGTATGTGTCGTCTTCTTAGGTAGGCTGCTATTACTGCTAAGCACTTTGTAAATACTCTTGGAGCTGTTGTTATTCCAAAAGGTAACACTTTGAACTGGTAGTGTTTTCCTTGAACGACAAATCTGAGGTATTTTTTGTGAGCAGGATGGATGGGTATGTGGAAATACGCATCTTTGAGGTCTAAGGCGGTCATAAAATCTTGTTTTTGTAGAAGTGGGATAACATCCTGTAGAGTTACGATGTGAAAATGTTCTGATAGGATGTACAAATGGAGGGGCCTGAGGTCTAATATTGGCCTGAGGGTACCATCTTTTTTGGGAATTAGAAAGTATAGTGAATAAACTCCTGTCCCTAGCTGAGACTGTGGAACTAACTCTATTGCTTGTTTTGTTTGAGTAGTAGAGAGTGGACCTCTTTTTGTAACAGGACTCTATGTTTTGGGGTTAACTTGTGAAACCTTGGTGGAATATTTGGAGGAGTGTTTGTCAATTCTAGGCAATAACCATTGCGGAAACAGTTGTCTGTGGTGATATTTTGCCAATGTGTGTGGAACTGTTGTAGTCTTCCCCCCACAGGAGAGTTGTGGAGTGGAAGGGAGTGAGGGAAGTCACAGTTTTGGCTGTGTTGACGATTGTTTAGAGGTTTAGAATTTACCTCTATGTCTAGAGTATTGTCCTCTGTATGTGCCTCTAATACCACCTCGTTGGTACTGGGTTTGGTAAGTTGGGTTGTTGGGAGGTTGATGCCTCTGACAGTTGTGGTCTGAAACCTCCTCAAAACAGAGTTTTTCTAAATGACGCTCTATATGGTGTAGAATAGAGTGCACCCATTGCTTTGGCTGTGTCTGAGTCTTTTCGTAGTTTTTCTATTGCTGTGTCTACTTCTGGCGCAAAAGGATGTTTTTTTATCAAAGGGCATTTTAACACAGCCTGTTGTATTTCTGGTTTGAAACCAGAGGATCTCAGCCATGCATATCTACGAATAGTGACTGCTGTGTTTACACTCCTTGCAGCGGTATCTGCGGCATCAAGGGCAGATCTTATTTGGTTAATAGTGATAGCTTGCCCCTCTTCTACCACTTGTTGATAACTTTTTAGGTGCTCTTTGCGGAGATGCTGTATTATATCCTGCATCTCGCCCCAATAGGCTCTATCGTAACGAGCTAATAGTGACTGGGAATTTGCTATTCTCCATTGGTTTGCTGCTTGGGACGTGACCCTCTTTCCCGCAGCATCAAATTTTCTGCTTTCCTTATCAGGAGGGGGTGCATCTCCTGAGGACTGAATATTTGCTCTTTTCCTGGCAGCAGTAACCACTACTAAATCAGGTGGCACCTGATGGGAGATGTAATCGGGGTCAGAAGGTGCTGGTTTGTACTTTTTCTCTATTCTAGGTGTTATAATTCTTGCTTTTACAGGCTCGTTAAAATTTTGGTCTGCATGCTTTACCATGCCTCGTAGCATTGGGAGGCATTGGTACCTAGAATGAGTTGAGGATAATGTATTGAATAAAAAAATCTTCCCCTAGTGGTTCTGTGTGCATGGTAACTCCACGATAGGCTGCAGCCCTAGCTATCACCTGATTATATACTGTTGTATCTTCAGGTGGAAATGGTTTAGAAGCGTAGCTGTCTGGGTCGTTGCTTGGGATGGGATCAGGGTCGTAAAGATCCCATGTCTTGTTGTGAGTCAAATCAATGCGTTGGAGAATGCATTGGTGTAGGACTTATCTGAGGAGAGGTAGGTAGGTGTGGAGAATGAGGAGGAGAGGACTGGAGAAGAGGTGTTGGCTTCTCTTTCTGCTTTGGCACTTTAGCTGGGGGCTGCGCAGTGTCCAATCCCTCCTGAAATGCCAGCTTTCTCTTTGTTTTTAAAGGAGGTGCTGTGATGATACTCCCTGTTTCTTTATGGATGTGTATCCTGGACTGTTTTTCATACATAATTTGAAGGATTGGTTCAATCTCTTTTTGAAAGTCTGTGTTCCTCTGTATATCCTGTCTTTTTCGGCTCCGAAATGTGCTGTTTTTTCGGGATCGAAAATGCTGAGGAAGGTCTCGGCTCTGAAACAGTTTCTTATTTTTGACTCCAAAAATTGTTGTCTACTGGAGTCTGAAATGGAGCTTTTTGTTGACTCCGAAGTCTTCGGAGGGGTGGCCTTTTTTAGTGCCACACTCGAGGGTCGGTCACCGACAGTCTTTTTTTCTGGCCGAGCCATGGCCTTCCGGCAGTGGCGTACCAAAGCCCTTCTTGTTCTTATGTGGGGGTGCAGGGGCAGACGTACTCACATGCTGGGCGGCTGTGATGGGTCTGTCTTCTTCGGATTCCTGCTCGGACTCTGTATCTCGGATCGCGACTGCTGTCTGCATTTGTTCTTCCTCTTACGTCAAAATGTTCTCCAGTCTTCTACGCCATTTCCAGCCTTCTTGCTCTTCGGTGCCTCAGAGTCTTTTTCGATCGGAACGATTGACAGGCCTCGCAGATTTCCTCCTAATGGTCTGGGGAAAGGCAGAGGTTGCAAACCAGATGTTGGTCTGTGTATGGGTATTTTGCATGTCACTGAGGGCAGAATCAGAATGGAGTCCGATCCATGAGGCTCTCCACGTAGTCGGCCCGAATAGACCCGAGTTGGGCCCGCATGCCCCGAAGGGCGAACAAAGTTTTTTCCGACGGTACTGCTGTTTCGATGGAAGATGAATAATGCGATCAAGACAATACCAAAGAAAAGAAAGTTTTGTAAAAGTTTTCCAACTCGAAATCTCAGAGCAAGACCAAACACGTCCGAACCCGATGGCGGAAAGAAAACAATCTAACAATGGAGTTGATGCCCATGCGCAATGGAACCGAAGAGGAGGAGTCACTCGATCCCATGACTCTGAAAGACTTCTTCAAAATAAAACAACTTGTAACACTCCGAGCCCAACACTAGATGTCGGAATCCTATGCATAGCATGTGTATCTGCAGCTACACATGCCATCGAACATATACAAATTGTTGATATTTTGCCTTTTTTCTGATTATGAAACTGCTTTGATTATTTTAGTAGGTGTACAGGTTTGGCAGTATTCAAGTTAAATGCTCACTTTAATATTTTTGTATACTTTTGTTTGAGCCTTGGGAAATACCATTAGTCAGACTTAGAGTGCTGCATTCTTTGTATTCTTTAGCCTCACCACTCCCTCTTAGTTTGAAACTAAGCAGAACACCCTTCCCAAGAATTATGTAAAAAAGTATCCAATTTCTCTAACATACAAATATCATCAATCTGACCAATTGTTATGAGCAACAACAAACACAGAATCAAACTACACACAGAGACCCAAACTCTCCATCTTGGTCCTCTTGAGCCCACAACGGCAGTATCAGGTTGCCAACATTTTAGGTTCTTTAATCTATGCCGCTGTATAACTTTTCACTTCTACCCACTTGTACCCACCTTGTGAAAAGTTGCCTCAGTCACCCTACAACTGAAAAAGCTTACACTTACCAAAATTACTTTTCTTACTACTGTCCCATTTCATTACTGCTATTTGTAATGATAACTGGAACAGTGAATTACAAAAGTTAATGAGCTTCCTAAAAATACATTTCTGCCTCCATCCTGCTCAATCTGCATTCCAAAATAGTCTGAGCAGGAAGACTGTTTTGTCTAAAGCAACAAACAACATCCGGCTTATTCTGGACAGCTGATGAGTAGAAGCCCTGATTTTAATAGATCTACTAACTACTTTACATACCACCAACTGGCCGACTATGGCATCACACAAATGGTTATTTCCTTCCTGGAGGTCCCAGCCAATCAGTTTCACTGGTGAACTATAGGTCCCCTGTTGAATTCATTCTTACAGGTGTACCTCAAGGATCAACCCTTAGCCCTACACTCTTTAATTTATAAGTTGCTCCAATAGCCAGACTCATTGACTCTTATGGTTTCAGTTTCTATACACAGTTAATGATGCATAACTCATTTTATGGCTAGACATGAACACTGAGGAATCAGATCCTACATTTTCATCATGTCTTAAGGTGGTAGCACTCTGGATTAACCACAAATCATTGGCGCTAAACGGTGCTAAAAGTGAATGTGTCATTTTTGGCAACCCTGCCGTTTGGGCCAATGAACAGTGGCCAGAAGTTCTTAGAACTTTCACCTCTCCTCTGCACCATGCTAGGAACCTGGGGGATCCTTTGTGACTCCAAACTTTCATATGAAGAATGGACATCAAATCTCTCTAGCAATTCTTTACTAAGTATCATCAGGAAAGTTCTTCCATTTCTTCCTGCCTGTTCTAGGGAACGTCTGGTGCAAGCTTTGATAATTGTTAGATTTGATTACTGTAATGTATTGCTAGTGGGTCTTGCAAAGTATTGACTACATAAGCTGCAAGCTGTAGAAAATGCAGCGGCCCATACAGTTGTAGAATTAAGCAGAGGATCTTCCCTATCCATACAATCATGTAATTTGCACTGATTACGTATTGCAAAAGGAGGCCTATTTAAGGCACTTAATCTCTGCCATAAAGCTATTTACATAACCAGACCAGGAACTTACATGTCGTATTTTTTCTTGCTAGAATACCTCCTGCTTTCTCCCTTTCAATTCATAATTTTTGAAAGTGACTTCCAAATTTAACAAAGTTAGGACTAGAGGGTGCTTTCTGTCTGTTACCACACCTAAAGGCTGGAACATTCTGCCTCTTTCTCTCCGCTCAACCGAATCTTAGCAGATTCCGGAAACAATTAAAAACTCACCTGTTTGCTACTACAATATAAAACTTTTGTTAAGTCGAGCCATCATGTCCTGCATAAATTCAGTATTTTTGCCCACAGCGTCAGGACACTTCTTTATGAGGTATATATATGCTTAACGTCACTTTCATTCATAGGTGTACTTCTTGCCTTTCAGGCATCCATCAAAACAAGGCCCCAAACAGGCGCCATGAATCCCGTTGAATAATGCTTTCACCATAAGCATTATTTTAATACCAGTACCCTTAAAGCATGCACCATCCCCTGCACAAAAGATTTAACTTCACATTTCCAGAAACAGCACTGCTATTCGCCTTACTCTACTACTCCATCCTCCACCTCTTCATATACCTAGGCTCCCTGAAAACATCAATCATGATGCACATGGACAATCCAGCAGTCAGGGTGCATGTTACAAACATCTCTCACACACACACACACAGCTCAACTTTTGGACAAACAAGCTTTCTTGAAGCACGTGGCCTTCTGTATACAAATATACAAGAAGCATGCACTGCTTTTGAACATTTCACAATGTGAACACAATATAGTTCGAGCATGCAGTCTTGATTTCTTCACATCCACTAAAGGAATAAAAGCCCACTCACTGGCACCCTGGTGCTCTGAAGATGAGCCTGTCAATCTCGTACCAGGTCCTGATCTACACTGCACAAATCACCCACAACCAACTATAATAGACTTGAGGCGTCCCTCAGCTTTAAACTAGCCTACCCCACTTGTCCTGTCCTCAACCAAGGGGTCCATCTTAGCTAGCATAAACAACAAATGGCCTGGTAGGGGTGTTGAACAAGAGCTATGCCATCCCCTGAGGGCAGCAAGTGTGAGAGTAGTGGAATATCATGCAACCAAAGTAACTAAGAAAACGTTGTCAAAGCACCATGTGGGGATACATCAGTAGCAGGCATACACTACACAAACACCACTAACATAACAAAAAGAGTTAATATTAGTTCATTCAAGAGTTTTACCTTTTCAGCCATCTTTTCTGCAGGAGTGCTGCAAAATTCAGTTGTACGAGGGGGAACTTTTGCACTGCCGGAGTCAATGCTTCCAAGTAGGCGAGAGTTCACTGCTTTAGCCAGATTATGATTTATCAATGCTAAATCAGAAGTACTGGAAGGTTGAGTGCGAGGACGGTAGGTTTGCTCCCTGCCCCACTGGAGAGAAAGTAACAGCTGTTCCAATAACCTGCGGAAGAACGAACATACCAGTCTGACTGATTGAAAAACAGGCTCTGCTGCGCAATCCGAGCAGTGTAAAATGCACATCCAGTATACAATTAAGTCGTGTTTCCACACATCTTAAGCGATATTACATGTTAGTTCCATGATAATGAAGAAAAAACTAAAATCTGACGTAAGATACTCCTGGGTTAGCCAAAGCAATAGTCATAAAAGGAAAGTCACCCCACATAGGTAAGTCTCTGCTTAATACTGTACCCAGCAGCTAAAGCTACTTATGGGAATTACTCGAAAATATAACATGTTAATTCTTTTTATGTTTCATATAAATTACTTTTTCAACTTTGAATCGATGACTTGCATGAAATTGTATTTTTGAAATGTATTCGGAATCCAAAACCCATTTATAAAACATCCATTTTCAGAACCGCATTTAACATAGCCAGAAATGCGAATCACCATTCCAGATTTATTTGAAGGGGGGGGGGGGGGGAGAGAAAGAGTCGGGGTTAATCCTTTCTTACTTGAACAAGACGTAAAAGGAAAAAGACCAAACCCAAGCCCAGGCGTTGTCCAGATTATACTATGGAAATGCCCTCCTCACTGGCATGCCCTAAATTCATGTCACTCTTCACAAGGTGTCCTTGCATAAAGCAGCACATTTAATTTCAGAACTGGCCGTTTCAACCACATCACACACATTTTATACTCTTTAATTTGACTCCCTTTGGAAGACACATCAACTTACAAACTTGCATGCTTAGTGCTCAAATGTTTAACCGCGGAACATCCCCACCATTTGTCCCAGAAATTAAAAATCTCAGGTGGCTCTCTACAACTCTTCAGTTTCAAAACTATATTTCTCAAAACACTAATGCTCAAAAAGAACTGCACCTTGACAGTCCTTCAGAGGTCTGGGTCAACAGTCTGCAAATCTGACCCATCGACCATCTGCACTAACTACTTTTCTGCAGCGTTCACTCACACCCATCCTTTATTAGATATATATATATATTCCAATTATTGCTGCATCATGTGCTGCGTATCTTCTTGCATTTTGCTCTATTGCTAATGACCTCCATGCTGCTATTATCATTCACATGTTCATGACTGAGTTCAATCACTAGGTGCCCTGTTGCTTAGGGCTTTATATCAGTTATACAGAAACACTAAATATATGGGCTTGTTACTTATCTTATATTTACTAATCCTGCATGTTTTCTTCTGATGCTTGTTGACACTTGTTAATTTATCTGTCCAGAAAATGCAGTAAAGTATTTGAAAGGAAAGCGATAACGGCAGCCTCCAGCTCTATGTTAGGAGCATTTCCCAAAAATTTACATTTCATATTTAGGACATACAAAAATAGAAAAAGACGCTATTGCAGGCCTCCATTCAAAACGGGCTAAGGGGAGAAAAACTTAACATAAGAGGTTCCTTTTAATACCTTTCTTAAACGATTAAATCTTTAACGCGGAGGAAGAACATTAAAAGGTATATAATATTCAAAAGGCAACAAAAACAGGAAGTTGTAACAGGTGCATCGAGGATAGCCTCTTGCACTAGATCGTTCTGAAGCGCAAAAAGGTCCATCCCCTAAATGCAGAGAAACTATGGGAATAAAATTGGTCAGCACTTGTAGTTTTACGCATGGCCGGATTAGGATGAACTGCTTTACTACACAATCGACAACGTAGACGGAGACTGACATTCTCTTCAATACATACAAACATCTGCCGCTGTAAAGCAGTAATGGACATACTGAAACAGAATGATTATCTTAACAAGCACCAGCACACCTTTTCTTAGGTGTGACAAAACTGGGAGAAAGAATGACTAAGCACTGCTGAGTCATGGACGTTGCCCTGTTCCAACCAAAACAAACATTATTTTATTGCTGTATATTCTAAATGTCAGTAAACAAAGCAGCTATTTAAACTACAGCATCATAAAACTGGAACACCTAAAGGCCTCAGAGAGACTGAAGAGAAAGTATGGAAGTCGAAACATGGTTAATGCAGCTTACGAACTTATTGGATACTGGCATCTTTGGTGGTCAGGCAGTGGGTGTTGAATTCGCAGTGCAATCCTTGAAGATGCTCACCCACCTAATTGAAATATACGGTTACGGGTTTGTCTAAATGCTTGGGTTTGAAAGATGGGCCAATCCATCTTAAGACACCCAGGCATTTAGCATGCAGGCCCTATGACCACAGCGAAGTGGATTGGTAAATTTAATGCCAACCAGTGGAGATCGCAGAATTACATGTTTGAGGGAGCAACCTTGCCCAGCATTAACAAGACAGTTGTCTACACAACTTAAGGTCTTTTCATAAGACTTAGTGAAGATCTGCATGATAGATATTCCCACCAACCAGTATCAGGAAGATACCCCTGCAACTTGCTCTAGCTTCCTTTAACTGGAAATATAGGTGTCCGGGTAGTTTAGTAAGCAGTGTAACAACATTTGAAGACTGTTGTACCCTATTTTGAGCATAGCATTTATAGTTAAGACATTACCTTGTGGCGTAAGAGGTGGATAGGAAAGTTGCATTACAGTGCAACAGGTCAGAGTCAAGGCCACACGTAGGATAGGAACACAAAAAGGTAGTAATAATAAGCAAACAGTGTGTCTGTGTTTTGACATTGAGATTTCAGTATTTCGCTGTTTTTTCTCCAGTAGCCCAGTTACTCTGGCTATAGCAGTGGCCTTGAGGCACCTGGATTCAGTCTCAGCCTCTCAGTTATATTATTAGAAACGCACTTGCTTGAGCTTTGCAATGCAGCAGGTGGTCAAATTAAAATGCCTTAGCCCAGTCTCATTTTCTAGATTACATCTTGCAAGCTTGGCCACATCAGCCTTTGCCAAAGAATTTCATTGCTCTCTGTTCTGTGTGAACATACTCCAGCGACTTCACTTTTCAAAGCAGCTCTGCTTGCAGTGTCTCCGACTACATTAACGTTCTTCGTTGTTTCGGACATTGTTTGATCTGATGATGATTGCAAGTGGGCCCCGCCATGATTTCTCTTAAAATAATTTTATTCAGAGCAGGAGAGAAAAGAAAAACACAAAAAGGTGACAGAAGGAAAACGAGAAAGATGGAAAATAGCGACGAACGGATGAAAAAGGTCCTGGAAGAGTGAGATTAAGAGACGGGCAGTGTTTGGTGGTTAATAAAGAGGCATGAGATAGAATCGAGACTATGCAGGCTTTTTATTTGACACCCAGATTTTGGAAAGCACCGGTTGTGGCCTTTTTAACAAAATTATGGGCCCAGCACTTCTTTCACAAATTAAGCACTTGATTATGGCACACGCCAGAAAGTCTCCAACTTCTCATACTGCTCTTTCTTTCAAAAGTTCCCACTTTGTTTGCTTTATTTAGCTGCTGGCAGTGCGCGTCATTCAAGCTGTGGTCTCCAGGCCTCAAAAATCATAAAAAGATTAGTAGACCTGTAAGTCCTAGTGACTAAATCTACTCATTCGAAATGCAATACTCTTGACCCATAAACTGGTCTTAAATGTGTGATCCTGGGAAAATATTTTCATGAGACGTCTTTTTTTCATCACATGAGAATGCCTTTGAATATGTGAGTTTAGCATGTCTGCTGTACAAAAAAACATTTTGTTTCACTTAATAGACTGAACACTTGCTCCATGCATAATACGAATCTATCCTACATACATGGGTACACATGACCCCCTCACTTGCCTCTTACTTCTTTAACCGCATTATCATCAGGACAGGGTCAGGAAAGTTTCTCTATTCACTTTAAAATAAATACACTTTTAATAAATATATTACTAAAGCATGATGTAATATCACACTGTCATTTACAGTCAGCACATTTTCCATAAACATTTCCCATGGACATGCGGTTTTACTGATAAAACTAAACAGCACGCAAATGATAATGTTTAGGAATCTGGCTTCCGCACATAATTATCATTTGCATCTCACCAAGTAAAAGTGTTTTGATCCTATCACAATCATTGTTTCTACCAAGCTTCTGAACTACAAAAAGGTACTTTTCTAGTTGCTCACCTATTTTGTAAAATGTATACTGTCCATTTACAAGCTATTTAAACGTGTGTTCGAAAAAAAAACTGAAATCCTACATCCTTTCATTTAATAAATAATGCTGGACAGTTCACTTTACAAAGTCCTCTAACTTTTCAGGCAGAGAAATAAAAGTAAACACCAAAAATCCAGGATGAAAAAAAAGCTGAAATTTGTAAGAAGACTCAACCTGACAATGGATCTCTGTCTTTCAACATGAATGTGACAAGATGAGAACAAGATTTAAAAGCATCTTTAGTGCTCATTCACTTTCTGAATGAACAGAACACAGTTCTTTGACAGCTCAAGCTCTCTGGACAGGACGGGCCAGTAGGCCCTAAAAATAGCTCACCCTGATAAAATCTGACTCAGAATAGTAAGTGGGCAAGTAGATTTTTCTAGACATGGCTGTCTTCTACTAATCCCCACACATTTTGCAGGTTTGCAACTCAGACCAGTTTACATGTTGTCTTCCAGCTCACGTTGGCTAATTTTGTCTTAAACAATGTGAGGAAAAAGTTTGAGAAGCCTCACTGCAGGAGCAGTCACCTACCGCTACTTTTTTATTTCTCCCTGTCTTTGGCAGAGGAAGAGAGCAAATGGGCAACACATGCCACAAGCTCTGGAAAGCACAAAATGACCCACGACATTTAGGCAAGGCAGAGAGGATACACCCATACACTGTATCCCATTATTTTCTAACCTCTCCTGATATTTGTGATCATTGGAAGACATTAAAATGCATTGCACAACAGATGACAATCTGACTTTCATAGTTCTAAGTATGCTGCATAAAGCAAATGTTTTACAAGCCTTTCCTCTGTAAGCAAACTGCAAAATGTTAAGAAAAATAATATGGTGCCAGAGCAGCATGGGATAATAAACCATATCCTGACACTGGACAAAGCGAAGGGTTGGGTAGTGGCCAATTGCCCACCACCACATTTTAGTAGGGTTGGAGAATGGTGGTGATGAAAGAACGACCCAACTGATAAAGCCCCCAATTCCTTGGGCAAGGCAGATCATGTATGTGTACCTTCAGCACCTGGGCAAGGTGGCAAGGGTGAGGGGGTGGGTGGAAGGGGTCCACGCTGACAAGTGCCTCCACCCTTGGCCAAAGCATGGGGATGGAGTACACAACATACTCCTATGTACATGAGGAAGAAATTGACCCACCCTTTCTTGGTCAAGGAGGGGAAATAGGCTAACAAACATCCCCTTATCCTTGGGGAAGGTGGGGTACACCAATACATCTGAAAGGCAAGCAAACCAGGCCCCAGCCAACCGGCAAAATAGGTGGTGTAGGATACACTAGCTTGCCGCCCTTGGACAAGGAGGGGAAGGGGTTAATGTGCTATTGGCAGATGTGAGAGCCAGTAAAAAATAAAAAAAATAATAAGTATACCACCCAACCACTGGATAGGGCAGGGATAGTGAGGGTTAAAACATCCTCATGAAGTGCAGAAGGAAAACAAATATATCATCTTCACCTTGGTGGTAGTGGTCAATAAATCTCCTACCTGCCATTGGGCAGGGTGGGAAGCTAATTTCCATAGTTAATCTTTCTGTTTTCCAATTTCCACAGAGTAATCTGTAAAACGGTCCTACTTCAGAGAATTGAACAATGCAAATATGTACAGACCTCTCTGTTATTTGTGGTAGAACGCTGCGTAGAAGTGCAGGGATGTGATTACATGCCACTCGCCTTCCCCAATGGTGGAAGGGTAGTGATTTTAGCCACCCACTCCATCGCCATTGAGGGATGGCAATGAAGGGAAAAAATATGCCACTGAAGCGAACTGCTGTTTGTATCATTTTTACAACTGTGAAGATAGAACAGAGTCAGCTGTCACATGCCACTGTTTTTTTTAGGCTGAAAAGTGATGTGGTCCACAGCAGAGAAAGTCGGCTAATAGATGCCCTGGAGCTCTCATCAGTAATGTAAATAAGCACTGGGAAAGGCAATAGGTCTTGCTATACAAATTGGCTTTGGCAGTGTGCTTGCCATGTTGTACACCAGTGTGGCTGCTGTTCAGCATGGCTAAAAGTTAGTGTCGTGGAGTGTCAGAGTGGAGTGGGGGAGTCGAATGTCAGAGTAGATTTTGTTTGGAATGTAGTGGGAATAGACTTCAGCGGTTCAATGGCAGACAGTATAATGGGGTGGAGTAGGGTGGACTTAGTTGGAGTGGACTGAGGTAAAGGGTTGGAGGGGACTGAGGCAGTGGGTTGGAGTGGATTGAGATAGTGGGGTGGAATGGACTGGAGTGGGGTGGATTGGAGTGAGGTGGATTAGAGTGGGTTGGATTGAAATGGGGTAAGGTGGATGGGATTGGGGTGGATTGGAGTGGGGTGGATTAGATTGGACTGGGAGGGTGGTTTGGACTGGACTGATAGGAATGGGGTGGACTGGATTGGAGTGGGGTGGATTGGATTGGAGTGGGGTGCATTGGATTGCACTGGGGTGGACTGGATAGACTGGAGAGGGGGTGGACTGGATGGATCGGAGTGGGGAGGGCTGGATGGTTTGGAGTGGGATGGATTGAAATGTGGTGGGGTGTAATGCAAACTAACATCACAAAAGAAAAGAAAATGATGAACGGAGTGTTGAAACTTTTTAAACACTCACCCCCAGTCACAGATCTGGGTTTAATCCATAGTTATTTTGCTCGCCACGTCACCCCAGTTTGGACCCAGCCATATGCAAATCAGTCTTGACCCTGTTCCCCATGGGAACAGTCCAGCCTGAACTGCTAGGCCAGGTCCTCCCTGGACAAGAAACAAGCATCCTGGGACCGGTTTCAGGGTATCACCCTTCATCAGCCAGGCTGGCTTGAATCCAGTGGCGCAGCGAGCAAGGGACCCACGTCTGGGCATATCCCTGCCACTTAGGGCGCACAAAGCAACATCACAAAACAAAATAAAATGATAGACGGAGTGTTGAAACTTTTCAAACACTCACCCCAGTCACAGATCTGGGTTGAATCCATCATTATTTTGTTCGCCACGTCACCCCAGTTTGGACCCAGCCATATGCAAATCAGACTTGACCCAAATCTGTGACTGTGGGTGAGTGTTTGCATTGTTCAGCACTCCATCCATCATCCTTTTGTGTTGTAATGCAAACTAAGCACCACATTCTATATATTTGAGCTCAAAACATTCCATGGGAAATCTGCAATTTTTTTGCCAAATATAGTAAATCTATAACTATACTGTAAACGTTGCAGCCACAAAACCGCATATGTGAAATGGCCTTCGCAGCTTTTTATCAACAATTTATACAAGGTAATCTAAATCTAAACATTCTAATTCCTGTAAGTACCAACTGGTAGCTATACTTTGAGGAAAATTGCTTTCTCTAGTTAAATACCCCCAAAATACACAGGTAATATAAAAAGCCAGTAATGGGTAACATGTTACATCGTTCTATACTGTCATTTCAGGGGCCTATTGACATTTAGTAACCACTCTGCCGTGGGATTTATGATGTTAACTGAAGCACTTGATGCAATACTGCATATGTTATATACCATATCCCTCCATGGGGATACCTCTGGCTCCCACCTCTCTCCAAATATGGACAGATGGTTTTTATATACTTATACACATTCTTCCTTTGCCCGTTATACCCAAGTGCTTCGTAAAAAACAAGTCCTTTGTCAAGTCCGACACTGACAGGCCTTGCTTAATAGCGGACAGCACTTTGCAGTGCTTTAAGTACATACTTTTATTAGGAAAGGGTAAGCTGCATAAAGGAAAATGAAAGGGACGCAGAATGAAAATACCAGAATAGCTGCACGGCACCTGTGTAATTTCCCGATATGCTTGCATTCATAAGCATGGACAGTTCAACTTCTACAGGTGCTATTGCCCTACTCCACTTAGCACAGGGCCATCTCCGATTCCCAGTGATTTCAGTGTCTATTTTCCCAAAATACACTTCATACAGTCTCGAGCAGAGCCTCTCCCAGCCGTAAACTAACCCCTGCCCACCAGGGCCCCGCAGCTCCTTCCGAGAGCTCCATACTCACCTCAGTGCCCAAAATATACCCCAAGGGGTGTCGTGCTCCTCCCGTGGACCCTGGACGGCAACGCTGAAAGCTAAAGACCCATAAAGTGCCACTCTGCCTGGGTTACCACCACCCTCAGTCCATGGAAGACATGGCAATGACATCATAGAGATGCTCCCTCCGCCGAAGACCATAAAAGCGACCAGCGAGACGTGGAACAGGTAGCATGGATGAGCACAGAAATGGCCATTTCAAAGCTGTGGCACATTCGTTTTTCAGAAGTAGAGATACGTTAAGGACAGACAAAATATGTTTAAAATCTTGTACTGAAGAATCTGGAATCGCCCGCCTCAGCAACTCAGTAAAAACAGAACTCATACATTGAATTAAAAATGAATCCCTCAGTCATTTTTTCTTATTCTTTAAAGTATAAAATTGATTTAGTAACATTTAGTAATTTTACTGACACAGTATTGTTTTTGTTACATACTGTTAATTGTAATATCACGCACTACCACTGATGACTGTTACTATATGTAGGTTTCTACTTGTAAAAAAAAAAACAAGTGTGCCTGCTAGAGCGGTCTGTGTGTAGCATGGGTTCAAGATCGGGAGGGGGGCGGCTCCCAGAGACAGATTGGAGCAATTTGGGGGTTCGCTCACCTGGATGGGGGCCAGCAGGTGAGCATCCCCTTCTGGCTGATGTGGGAGCCCTCTCACTGGTAGGGGATTCTCCGAGCAAGGGTGACAGCAAGGCCCCCTAGCCTCCTCTCTCCGCTTAGCTTCTAGGACAGGCAAAGGGCACTGAGCGCACTTCCAGTTCAGGAGCTTCCAGCTAACATAGGAAGAGGTGGGGAAGCTGGAGGCAGAGCAGGAGCTGGGGGATGCGGCCTCTGCTCCACAGCCCCTTAAAACCACCGTCACAGACACAGGTGCCATGTGACTAAGGGGAGGAGAAAGCATATTTTGCCATTTTATGGTGTGTGGGAGGGGGAGGGAAAGAGGGGGTAGAAGGCAAAGAGAATGAATACTGCAGTCAGATCAGAGCCAGAATGACCAGAGGGAGCAGATGGGTTTCTTTGTCGATATCACACCTGGCTGTGTAGCCAGCTTTGAAGGGTGACAGACTTGTGATGGTGAATAGCTAATTGGCATCGCCATGCTCACAATGGTACGATACAAAATGGCACATTTTAGTTAGTAATGCATGTTTATATAGCGCAGCCATTACACAAAGATACTAGAGCGGTTTAGAACATGACGTACAAAATAAACCAGAGGAGCATGCGCATAGGCTCCCGGGACAGAGGCTTTACCTACAGAGTTCTTGCAGAGTCGATGACCACCTGTGGGCGCTGTAAATGCACGCAATGGTGAAACATTAAAGAGTTCGAAGCGTGCGTCATAGAAATAAAAGAAAGGGACAAGATTTACAGGCCTGAGCCCATTTTTCAATTGTGCTGGAATTCAAAAGGCAGGGGAAGCAGCTGTGCTAAGTAGAACCTTCCCATGCTGCCCAGAAACAAAAGAAACAAGCAGCTACTGGCGCTGAAGCAGGATATATATATATAGTCCCCGCCAAGGAACAGAACAAAACAACAAAGCGTAATGATACTGTACTTAGTCCCTGCTCTGTGGAAGGAGCGAAAGAGAAAAAGGAGTGACAAAGAGGCAGGACTGACCACTAGCAAGCAAGGATTTTTAAAAGACACTGAAATAAACAAATGAAAAGCAGGAGGGTGGCTTTAAGCCCACAAGAGAAGCATACTTAAGTATACAAAAGATCTTGAATGCTAGACCTAAAAGGGCACCAAAGCAGCTAGCCAATGTTCTGGTTCTAATGGTGTGCAACAAGGTAGCCACCAATAAAAGACAGGTTCCATGGCATTCTGTTCAAAATTGCGAATCGGTCACCTCGTTGGCTGTCGGCTGTCCCAAGTCTCCTTTCACAGTCCCCAAAAAATAATAATAAAAATAAAGAAAATTAAGATGCCTGGCGATAATACCACCTGCCCCAATCCCAGTTAGTCCAAACCTGGGCCAACCCTCACAACAAGGACAAGATATTCTGGCACTGCTGAGGTACTGTCTCGCCCCCACCCACCAAGGGGATTACACCCATACTCCACTGCTACCATATAAACTTAACAGTAATTTCTCCTCTGCCATACAGTATTACTAACGTCAAACATCTAACACATTCAATATCACATTACAAGATTTTGTAAATGGATGTATAAAAACATGTATAACATTTGGAAGTGTGCATGGTAGGGATGCGAGAGAAGGTTAAAGATTACCCATGGATGTAATCAAACTGTTCTAGGACCAAACCATTAAACCTCCTGATACAATACCAAATGTACTGTCAGAGTGGCATGTGAAGAGTATATCATAATGTACTAGCACATCATCTATGCAAAACAAAAATCAACCAACCAATTACGCCTTAATTGTCAGAAGCTTTCACAAAATACCAGTACCCCCCCAGTGTATCCCATGGGTCCAAATGCAAGCAAGAAAAACAACCCAGTGGGTGGTATTCAACAGCCATAATTAAGGAGCAGTGGAAACATCCACAAGTCAGGGCTCTGGTGCTGCTCTATTGATAGCTACACCTACAATACTTTTATACATACACAAACAACTGAACAATTAACATTTCAATTAAGTGCCCATCCATCTAGACAGTTACACTTTTTGTACGCTCCTTTTAAGATTTGTGATGCAGTCCGAAATTTGCAAGACTGTCAATCTTAAATTCTGTTTCAATTTGTATCTATAATGGCACATATTTTATTTACGTTACTTTATGTTAAAATACCATAAAAATTTACCGGAAAAACAAGGGTTAAAGGGAGGTTGTGGTTGGGTTCTGGATTTGCTCGTGCAAAACCGTGGAATTTCAGCAGTTATAGTTGATTATTTCAAGTAACTAAAACTTGTGCCCTAAGGTAACTAACTTGCGCCTTCGCCATGCACTTCTAATTACTCCACATATTATATCATTGATGACACTTTCTATGGCATCTTTGATATTATCACTGCAACATTTGAAGTAAAATTATAGATGAGAAAACTGCATGGTAGGGGCGCGAGTTATAGTTACTCGAAATAACTCTGAATTTCTGTGGTTTTGTACGAGTGAATTCGGAGCCGAAGTGTAATATCCCTGTAACCTTTTGTTTTTTTCAGCAAAAAATATGTATGTAGAATAACCAAAGGTTCAAGTAACGTTATACTGAGGTGGATTTATCACTGACAACATAACCGTTTTGAACAAAGAAAAACACAGAAATATACCAGTTACGGTTAGAGCTAACTATAACTTGCACCCTGTCATACACTGCTTATGAGCTCACATGGAATCCCATGACATGTCCTATGACATCATTTAAGCACGTTGGCCTTTTGGGAATGCCAGGTTTATGCATATTTATTTAAACACTCCTTACTCTCTGTTATACAGCATTGCCGAGCCACTAATTTGCTCCAAACATAACAGAAGGTTTATCTTCTGTATTGAGGAGGTTAGTCCTTTTATTATTCTATAGGCCATAAAATATAAGTTAAAGATAGTTTATATGGTTTGGTCAGCTCAGGGTAGCTTGTATGTTTTACCTCTTAAGCCAGGAACAGTGTTTCAAGGTAGTGGTAACCGAATAATAAACTTCTCAAAAATTGGCACATTGAGCATGTGGACTTGGAGCTACACAAATCTAAAAAAGCCTACACATGATTTGACCTAGAGACAGATGAGGTGCCACTCGTGGCTCAGTGTTTTGCCTACTTAGTGTTCGGGTCACTGGACGAGGTTTGTAAAAAGTAATGTCTAACCTAATCCTGCTCGTCTGAAAGGTGGTGGGGTTAAACATCAAAACGATATTGACCTTCGTTTTAGAACATATTTTAATTGTGTCAGCAACATAGTTTACACACGACGGTGTTGGTGTGTAGCGCCAGAGAATAAATACTATTTAACTGTCTTCAAAAATTGCTTTGATTCGGCGGCAGGAGGCAAACCTGTTTTGAGGTTGCCCAGCCTGCAGTGCGCACAGTCGCTGGCCTTATACAGTAAGGAGGGGGGACGTATTGGTGGATGCCAAACCCCAGTTGTGTGTGGCCTTTAGTCATAGTCACTGGAAGCTAGTCTTGGGGCATGGTCTGTTGGAAGGCGCTGACTCAAACATCTGTGCCCTTTCCCCTCTGGGCACAGGCTTCAGCTGTGCTCAGTAGGGATTAGCTCCAGGACCTGGCCTTTGGAAAGATGCACATCCACGGTCCATGCTCCTTCACCCATTATGATTGTGCATCGTTAAGTCACATTATAAGATAATATGTATAACATGATTTTTATAGGAATGCTGAAATTAGAGAGAAATCGGGTGAGTTTTTTTTTTAAAAACGTATTTTTTGGCTCTGTTTTTGACGGTTGTTTGGTTCTTTCAACTTTTCATATATTTACCAAACAGCTTGCAGACCAACAGTACTTCAAACCTAGAACAAAAGTATTAATATTCTGTCAACATTATTGTGAGCATTCTCAGTGTTTGTCATTTTTGAGTTCTCAGATTATGCTATTCATACTACAGATTTGTTTGACCCTGTTGTACAGTGCAAGATGTGGTAGCAGGGAACATTCTCATACCTTATTTTCTGCATTCCTTTGTAAACACAGTTTGTCCTGGCCTCTCCTGAGGTTACTTTATTGCACTAGTTTTTCAGGGGTCTTGCGCTCTTTAAGTTAAGTCTTGCTAACTCATTTTCTGGCTTCTGTATTAGGTTTCTCTTCATTGTTGGTATTCCAAAGAAATGCATACCTGTGTGTCCTCGAGTCAGAATCCGAACGCAGCTAAGAAATGTGCGCAGTTAGTTCAGTTCCCTTAGCTTTAATGTCAACAGTACTCTTTACAGTGTGGTACAGTCATGAAAACGTACAACTCTACTGCCATCTTGTGGCAACTTCAATTCACTTCAGTTCATATCAATGTCTTTTTATTTATCTCATGAAATGTTTCCAATAATTGTTTTCTTGATTAAAAAAGTTCATATATGCTTTATTTGATTTTCAATATATTAACCGTTTCTTCTGAGGGAGGTTATTTTTTCTGAATGGACTTTTGCGCTTCTTATGAAAAAAGAAATACACATGCAATAAGTCTTAGTGTTTGACTGTTCTTGAGCAACAATATTCTTTAATGAAATCACCTTAAAAATCAAATTGTAAACTAAAGAAGTAAACAAATCCGACACGTGACATCTTCCCTTTCTTTCTGCCTGCACCTTTCTTGTATAACAGTCGGACACTTCTTTTCTCTTTCTAGACTTCTGTCCAGATGTAGACTTTTTTTCGCCTCATCCATTAGGCGTTTCGTTGTCATTTCTTCATTTGATAGTTTCAATCTTCTACCTTTGTAGAAACAGTCAAATTAACAGCCTAACTCTATTTGAAGAGCTTTGTGGTCACAAACAATACACTATTCAGTAGAGGCGTAGCTCTCAGTGTTGTAGTAGGTTTAGTGGACCCAAGGTCAAGTGGATTGTGGGACAATCTGCCGCCCATTAATAACTATTAAACCAGTGGGTTGGGGTCCCATTTTCCTTGCGTGCACTATGCTCTATGATATTCTTGCTGCACAGCTATTATATATATATATTATATATATTAAAAAACACATTGAAGAAAGCACTCACACAGTAGAAGTTAGAGTACCTCGCCTTAATCTCCATTTGCTACCCCTCTTTTTTTTTTCTTTTTTTTTTTTTAAGGAAAGACCTGTAGTGGCTAACGAGGTACATTTGTTGAAGTACCAACACTGAAGTGTCGCCAGGATATCCTCCCAGGTGATAGTGCTCTTTACAAACACACTTACGTTTTTTTGTACGATCCAATGCTTTCAAAAGGAAAGGAGAAAATGCAACTGCTAGAAATGTAAAGATTTTGAAGTAGCAAATGTAAAAAAGCAAGTTTTATTATACATACAGTAGAGCGCAGTGCAGAGATCACCGAGCACAGCGATCATAGTGTTCGTGGCATGGAGGCACCAGAACCACAGGACCACGGAACAGCACGGAGCATCGATGGAGCCTGGGGCTTTTTAACTGCCCCTCACAGCAGTGGTGTTGTAGCTGGGTGAGGCTCTGCCTGCCGTAGGATTCACACGGAGCCCTGTTCGGCTCATTCAATCCTGCCTCCACTGAAGCAGCTGGTGGGACAGCCTGGGGCAGACAGTGCGAAGCCAAGGAGCAGAGCTTGGAAGATGGGTGAGTCTGGGGGCTTGGGAGTGTTCCCCAGCTTGTTAACCCTTGCTAATCCATCAGCAAGGAAGCCTGAGCACCTGACAGCCTGGCAGCACTGTGCACAAAGCGCAGCAGCACAACAGCATTGGACAGCCACAGACTGTGGAGCAGAGTGTGAGGCTCATAGTGAGCAGGGCTGAGGCGGTTAGAGTCCTGAGCATGGCAGCATCAGCACAACGGGCAGGAGTTCCTGCCCCTGCCTCCATAACACACATGTACAGACCTGGCTCACCCAGCTTTTGCCGCTTAGCTTCCACTCACGAGGAGCCCATGAGGTGTGCTAGGTGTGTTTGTCGAGGGCAGCAGCTTAGCTGGTTCCTGCATAGTGCACGCCTTGGGGACTCCACAGAAGCGGTCCCGCTAGGACTGGGTGCGGCTTGTGAAACTCCTGGAGAGACCAGCTCGCAAACCACCTTGTGTTTTCCGAACTCCTGTTCTTCTTGCTTTGTTGCTGTTATCACTATTATCGGCAGAAGACACTGTGCAGCTTGCTACTTGTTACCGTCTAGCTGCAGTTTTCAATCCGTGATCTAGTTCTCGGAACCAGACATTCGACAACATCTGCAGTACCTGGCAGCACCCGGTGCAACATCTGACACCGCATCTGGCGGGACCGAAGGGATTACAACCTCATTCGAGGAAATAGTCTTTTAACACCTGAAGGAAAGGGTAAGTGAGACAAGATCAGCTTTAGTTTCCACTCCGAAGCAGGACTCCAAAGTGCTGGAGCCCCAGGCCGGTAGCTTCCTTGGCATTAACCCCCTCATGTGCCGTTCAGGCATCAAATCAACAGGTGAGAGTCATGAGATCTGGAAAGTCCCTCAGTACCCTGTATGGGGGGGAAGGAAAATGCTACCAAAAAGAACTAGACAGAGCGCCACTGTGAACTTGTCTGTGATATGCTTAGATGACTATCACAGAAGAAAAATCTCCCATTGTGCAGTTGAAAAAAGAACACCAATGTAGCACCCATACCCATAAAAGTGACCCGACACCTAAGGTCAAAGGAAGAAATTGATCTGTCTCAAGGGGTCACAACTGTACAAGCCTCCGTTAGGGGAATATCCCCCTCTCCTCCAAACGGCAATCTGCAGGAGCTGCAAAGATTGATAGAGCAAACTGAACCCAGCAAAAAAAAGAAAGAAAAAAAAATCATCACCCCCAATACCAGGGAAAAGGGAGGCGAATGATGACAGCACTGGCCTTTTGAAATCTATTTTTCCCCTGTATTTTAGTAATTGTGAGGACTTGCGCTCGAGTTTAGAACCAGGGAATCAGTCGGGGCAATCAGTCTGTGTTGCAACAAAGGATAAGCCTTTAATCAAGGTTTTACACACTGATTCTTTTGCTAATGATGTTAGCGCTTTGTAGGAAAAGAATATATCAGCTCCTCACCCAGGACAACACCAAGGGGACTGGGAGAAAATTACTAACACCACAGTGAGCCTAAGTACCTTTTAGGAACACTCGAGCAGCACTTCAAACAAGCTAAATTTCCTGTTAGAAGCAGACGTGCCAGCTAGCACATGGAGAGCACTTTTATCGATGCTGGACATTGCCAGCGGCCATAGAACATCGGGCCGACAAACAAGACATTAAAGTGGACCTTCTCAACATCATGGCAGAACACACTGTGGCAATAGATTTGAATCTGCAAGCCCTCAATGATCTGATTCAGAGAGCCCAAAAGCACATTTATACACAGCACGCTGCATGCAAATGTGTTCTATCAGGGGAAAAGCCCAAGGCCATTTCCTCAGTTTATAAGATAATCCTGGAAGTCAGGGCCCAAGTCATAAAAACAAGGAAAAGGTTTTGAGTCCTTGAACTGAACGAAATGGCCACCTCAAACGCTGAAATCAGTCATGACATGGAATGCACAGAAGGCGTCCCAACGGGTTCCCAGAGTTCAGTGTCACGACGGAAAAGAGGGCACTCTGAGCCCAGCCATATATTAAACCCCCCCTCAGCCAGGAGATCCCGATATAGGGGAAAAACTCAAGAGAATAACTAAGGCTTTCGAGACGGAAGACCCATGTGGCCCTAGCCACCAAAAAACAAAAGGGAAAAGAAAAAGCAAAGAAAGGCACGGAAAAAAAAGAAGAAAAAGTCCAGCAGAAAAATATATGGCAATGTTTTGTATACCATAAACACTCAGCCTCTCCTAAAACTAGTGAAGGACATGAAAACGTCCCAGATCCATCGTGAGAAATGCAGGAGGCTGTAGCAGAAGAAAATCTCACTACTGTCCCAGCGAGCCCAATCCCCAGGCCCCAAAGAACAATTTCAATTTAGACATGTAGGGGACAAAGAAAAGAGGGACAAAGAAATACTCTCGGGCAACAAATGTCCCTAGACTATCGCACAGGGATAGAGAAACCGATGACTCCTGTGTTAAGAAAGAGTTGCATTGGTTGCGGCACACTAGGGGATGCACATCTATAATTAGGGATGATATTTTGTATGCCACTCGTAGATCAAATGGCTTCCAATCGGACTGCATTGGGTTGAAACTCGAGTTAAACATTGGTGGATGAGCTAATAGCCATGGAATTTAGATTTAGGCCCAACATAAACTCACATATAAGACTCAAACTTAATGCTCTCAATTTTTTAGCAGAAACTTTGAATAAAGCAACTTGTAAACCTCCAGTTCATCAACACTGCCCTTTCCCCAATTGTAGACGAGTGTTGCAACCTATCAGAGGTTGATTGACAGCAGGGGAGTGCAAGGTCACTACTAGCTGTTAATAAACTACAGCAGGGAGACTTGAATGGATGGCCTGGAGTCGTGTTGTTGCAGCACCCATTTGCTGTTGTTATGAGAGGTAATACAATGGTTACTGTTTCGAAGTTAGGGATGAACTCGCCTATTCTGCAAGCCCAGTGGTGTACCAGCTGGGGACTGGAGGCTGATAGGGGGCTATTTAGTGAAAATCTGCTTAGAGTACTATCCTGGAATGTAGCAGGAGTGCGAGCAAAGCTTGCAGACCCTGAGTGGGGGAGGGTTTATCGATCAACATCAGATTATACTTCTGCAGGAGACTTGGGCAGTGCCTCCGGTATTCAGAAATGGTTATATTAACTTTAGTGCTAATGTGGTACCCTCTACCTCTGGAAGAGCATAGGGAGGTCAACTAATCTGGTTAAAATTAGATCTTTTTCCCACAGTGAAGGAAGTTATAATTGGGAGTAAAGATTTGCTGGGGGTAGAAATAAAGGTAAAAACTCGCTTAGGGGTGCAAGGAGAAATAGTGCGACCAGGGAAAATAGTACAATAACTAGGTGCTCATCTCCAGACTGTTGTAAAATGCATGTACATATGTGTGTGCATATGTGTGTATTCATGTGTGTGTGGGTGTGTGTGTGTGTATATATATATATATTTATATATATGTGTGTGTGAATTATTCTATGCTTAACATGTTCATAGGTCATTGCATAACTCCTAGATAAGTTGTTATTCTAGATACTTATGAATCCCTGTTCTCATTTTATATCACACTTATCTACCCATCACCATATGTCATGTCCCTTTCAATCTATCCTCCATTCCCACTCTGGCTCACCCCAAATCCATTCTACTACTTTCATCTCCTAAATAACTCTGCCTAAGCTCTTCCCTCTGCTTCCTTATCTAACTCACCAAACTTCACTTTACTACCATGATCTCCCAAACAAACCTAGTAAATTCTCCCTCATTTATCTCACCCTGCAACTATGATCTCCCTAACCCCTTCCACAGACTCTTCCCACTTCCATCTTCCTTTACTCATCCCAAGCCTAAATCCTATTACCATATACTCCCAATTAACACTTCTAGATTCTTTCCTCCTCCACCCCTCCATTGCTCCAGTCAATCTAACTAACAAACTCTCACATCTGAGGCTCAAATTAACTCATAATAATACAAAAACTGTACTCATATTTCCCTATACTAATCCATCACTAATTCTTGTTGGGTCCCGGAGTGGCGTGCTACTCGACAAAAAGCGCTTCGACGCCTCATCAGGGGTAGTAAGCGCTATATAAATACTATTACAATACAATACAATACATACAAACACACAAGAAATGCCTCAGCACTCATGAAAATAAATGTAGATTGCATAAAGAAGATAAGGTTCAAGCCTCTAACAGAAAAGTTAACTGAGGTGGTTAGTAACATACGCCACCAGACGTGCAGACTAGGCACTTCAGAAATTATAATATGGCTACTGGGCAGACAGTGATTACTTTACTACAACTGTGTCAATTGGGGCCTTTTGTCTGTTGTCCTGGGACCTCAATGCTATTGGGCGAAAAACTCAGCACCAAGTACGCCCCTTTAGCACTTGATCCTCAAGATAGTTAGGCAGAGCAAACCAGGACTTGTATAGGAAAGTGGTGTCGGGCTAGAAATTCAGAACTCACTTGGCGTGCAATCAACAGTTAATAAACGGAGGTCCAGCAAGTGCTTTTAATTATATAACAAAATGACTTTCATCTCCACATTCATCAAGCAGTTACTACACAAAGAACACCACCAGATTCTACACAATGGTATGACTAAATAGAGAATATTAACAAGGGTAGTCAGGTAGTCAAATCTTAGGTGACCTATATAGGGCATCTGAGGCATGGCTCATTGTACTTAATGCTTCCAGTGAGGCTTTCATTCATGTTTGCACTTAGCTTTCAGTTATAGTTAATTCTCAAACATTGTAGGTGCTATGCCGCCATTCACAGCTGTGTGAGGATTTGGGGACTCCACTTGCTCTTCACACCCACTAAGCTGAGCTGACACCTCAGGGGTAGCCGGCATGTGACAGTCGCAGGGAGCATGAGAGGACACATTCTGCTGGGAAAAACAATGTCAGAGGGGGTTGACTCATGCCATGGGTTCTTCCATGTTTCTCCATGCCCTTGTACGAGGCTGATGCTGGTTTAAGAATCCCACCAGCCAATACAGGTCGAACAAGGCCACCCGCAAGACACTAGCACTCCTTGGGGAGTCAGAAGGGCATCCCGGGCTCAACAAAGGGGTGTGTTGGCCATACACATACAGGAACCATGCACACAGTAAAGCAAAACATACATATTCAATGCCCACTCGCTCTGAATTCCTCATATAGAGTAAGTGTACCTGCACAATCCATGTCCTATATGGATGGAGTGAGGGGCCTGGTTGGAAGGAACTGAAAGACCTTTTAAAATGGGTGAGGCCAGTAGGCAAATCTGCCACCAAAGGCAACAGGGTAAAATGTTCCTGCTATTATAAAAGTTGCTGTCACTACAATCAGTTCTTCTCAACTCAGTGGCAAAGACACTGGGTCTCATGGTATTTCACAGAAGGCCTGCAGCGCACACACACACACAAGTATGTTATGTACATGGAGGTGAAAAATCAAAAAATACAGAAACATGCTGCAAAAGGAACGTGGGGCATGTGCCTACACTGTAAACAAATAACTTCAGAAAAGTTCACATCTACATACTGTATAAATACTATAGACATGAAATAAAGGAGAATAAAAGAATTAAAAAAACACTTAAAGTTAAGAAGATGTGTTACAAGTTAAAACATGCAGAAGGGACCAAAACATTACATACTGGGCAATACTAAAACACTGCACAATCTTACTTATTTGTTTCAGTCATCTCATTCCTAAATTGTTCACGTTCACTCAACAGATCTTGAATTGCCCCCTGAGCATCTCTTGTCTGGCGCTGCAGAATTGTCCTGGCATTGGTCAGCTCATCAGCCATTACTCTGGTAATAAAAACAATGGAAAAATCTCACCAGCAGCGAAATTAATGTTACTAATAATACTTAAAAGAATTTACATTTTAAAAACTGTGTAAGTGGCATACTACACTTCCTGAGTGTGTGAGGGAGAGAAGGTAAGAGGCACGAAAATTCAGACCTCTGCTTTATCTGGTTAAATATCTTTACAACACAAGTAGGGCATGTTAGCCTGAAAGTAGTAAATGATGCCAAAATTAGGAGCAGAGTCTATGGTACATGATTTGTAACAGGAGGTGTTCCAACAATACTTACACAATATAGTTAAATTAAAAAAGACTAGGAAACAAAGCCATTTGGAGCATTCCTTAATGCAATTGCATTAGTATGACAAGTTGCCATTTTTACCTAAGAACTATGGATCCTGGCCATAGATTCCATTTAGAAAGGAACTAGCATTAAAACAGTTTATTCCCCCACCTAGGATGCTTCTACGCCACCGTTCAACTCTGCAGGTCCTCTCCTAAAGATAATTTTAGTAAGACTGCCAAATAACGGAAACCTTCTGCCCTCCTTAAGTTTCATTTTTTACCATCTACAGTGCCCTTCAAGCGTCATGTGCCACACTGTTGTTTATACTTGAAAGATCTGCCACAACCACTTTTGTTTGGCGATTATCCACAAATAGATTTTAAGTCTAATGGAAGAGGTGAACCTGATCATGGTCGAGAGAAAAAATGAGGTACAACTCACCTGCTGGCCAGGAACTTGCTGCGCCATACATCACACTGTATAGACATCCGCTCCAGTTGTTCTGAAAGCTGTGACATATTCCTTCCAAGGGCTTCGTTCTCTAGGATCATCTGATTTTTTTCTCGAGCCATGCGCTCAAAATGATACTGTAGGTCATCACCCACAGACGCAACAAGTAGCTTTTTCAACTCACGATTCACCTGTAGATGCAGGAAATATTTGTTTAATTGGTCACCACTTTCAAAACGTAAAACAAATGATCTATGTGGATCATATATCAGACAAAAAGCAAAATTTTTAAGAAGAAGTCTACCTTTAAGCTCAGGCCTCAAGTAGCACATGCGCCAGATTCATGCAATGATTTCAGAAAAACCAAAGACTTTCTTAACTATTATGCTAATGGCATTATCTATCACCTTAATGGTGAAATGTTGCTTTGACCCTGTCCCCCAGAAACTGTGTATTGTAGGACACTGCATGAGCACAGATAGAATTTGTAAAAAAGATAAAAATCAAACATTTTTTGTTTACATGAGGTGGAATTTAGAGACTACTGAAATGTTTATAAGAATGCAGAGTATTCAAGAATGGCACTCTGCAGTTTGTCTTAAAGATCTAACAGGTCTCTCATTGGGAGAAACTTTCTGATTTTGAGTTCTAGAACGGCCTTGATTAATGCATTTTGTAACATCTAAATGGAGATGAAACAAGTCTAACTGTAACATGGAATGTATAAATGTAGGATAGGTGCACATAGAGATGATTTAAGTTGCAAACTGTAAAAAGGGGCCACCTCTAAACCTGGCAAAGTGCTTTAAAGAGGGTATTGATGAATCAAATGGAGAAAATGTCAGCAATTTCATCAGCACTGTTCCAAACTGAAAGATACTAATTAAACAATACTGCTCCAGAAACATTCTTGGGGAAACTCATAACGAGCATCACCTCCTCCAACCATTGTCATTATTTTATCTGCCCTAAGAAATCTCCACCTTTCTGCATGCTTGGCCCCCCCTCCCCCACCATATTCTAAACTGAGCTTCCCTCCTAGAAGACTGTCACCTACTTAATATCTCCATGGAACTGCAATTCTTTAGAGCTAGGCTTTTTCTTTAGGCTCTGGGACACTCAATGCTGCCCCAGAGCCTAAAGACGTATCTGTGTTAACTCAATATTTTGTTACAGCACTTGTGCCCCTACACAAAGAGTGATAGAACACGGATGTCCACCAACTGGATAACTAAGATATATTCCCTTTGGGAACTAAACTCTCCAGTGGTAATGAGGATGGGCACTCCAGGTTTATTCCAGGGCAGGAGTGTGCAACATACATCCAGGAGAGTCGAACATACGTTTATCTCACCCTGAAAATCTGGCATGATCTAGCCTTCAAGAACACCGCTGACCTATGAAGTGATAGTGCCCAAACACTCCTCCCACCCTGCCCAAGTGAACGAGAAAAAGGACCTCGTTAATTAACCCTCTCCGGGAAAAGTTTGGGTTTTTAAGTGAAAACACAATTTTTCTGTTGCCCATTTGATATCATTTGGAAATTCTCAGTGGAAAATATACAGAATAATAATAATAGATGGGTAACAGTGAATAACAAGGATGTTTTTCACCGAGCGGTTCTTAGTGACATCAAACAGACAACAGAGGTGAAGCTCAACATGTACAAAAACATACCCCCATGTTGTGTATGCACCTTAGCCGGTACACTTAAGTACTTTGGAAATGCGGATAAAGCTAATTGCAATAATTAACCCTCGAAAAAATTATGGAGGCTGTGACATTAACGTAAAAACAGAACAGGAACAAAGAACTGTTCCCAAAATGAATGTGGTGGAACTTAGTAATAATCTGATTGTCAAACAAGGGTTCTACAGCGAATAAAAAAAAAACAAGTTATTTGCTGCTAGGATGGCAACTGAGCAGCCACATACCCATTCTTAACAGAGATCTGATGATCAGTGATGGCTTTTGTCTCACCTGGGAACTTTGTAACTTTTCAGCTTAAGAAAGTTGGTAGTATTTACTTGTCTAACTGCAGACACAGTCACAAAGGAAAGTAAGACTGAATATGTTAAAGTTGTGTAGGTAGAAGATCCATTTAGGTAATGAAATGCATCATAAAGCTGGTAATTAGGTCCATTAAAGAATGAAAACTCAAGTCTATATAGTAGATCAATTCAGAAGAGAAAAGAGCCAAAAAATGTAGTGGTTGAGGGTTTGATGGAAAACTGGCAGAGCCATATAATGGATGCCTGAGATTAATAAAGATTAAAATCACACTAAAGTGGTTCCTCTAACACAAATCTGTTAAACACTCTACATTCCACCATTTCAGCCTAAGACTTCCCCCTATCCTTACTGAAGGCAAGAAGGTTTGGGAAGGGGTGGCCCGAAAGAAAAAGTCCTAAATTCTGCTATCTAAATCTGTTACTCAACACCCCTTCAAGGTTCCTATTCTCTGGAAACAGAAAATTAGTGGTAACTAACAGTAATGAAACGATTTTAAGAATGGAATGCACTGGCTCCTTTCTTATAGGACACAAAGGACCATGAAAACTTAACAAATGCCCCATAAACATATCTCTTATGCCTGCTGTTCGAATAAAGGCCAAAGTCTCAGCCAAACTAACAAAGGATTTTGTTCTCTGGACTGGGTTTGGCAGTTTGCAGTACAAAGTATAACTAGAATTAGCCTCCAGGGCCTGTCAGATCAAGTCCTCTATATCAAATCCCACAAAATTAAGAATGAATGTCTACAGGCATTTCCCAAAATATCTCACCTCTGTCTGAATGCGAAGTTGGTTGGAAAGGCCTTCTTTATCTTGTAATAACCTCTTTTCAGAATATTTGAACTTTTCCACGGCGATTTTCAGATCTGCCAATTCTTTTTTTGGATCAGTTATACCATCGGATTGGACAAATGTTTCTGCTTTATGATGCTTGGCATATTCAACAGAAGATGTGCTTTTCCCGGGAACAGTATGGATAATAGCAGCTTTGGGGACTACGATTCTTACAGCTTCAATCTCAACTGACTTGTCACTTTGGATTTTCCCAAACTGGAGCACCCCTGGACTGAGGGACGGTGAAGGTGGTGGCGCAGCTTTCCTTCGAGGACTATGGTGAGTGTGAACCGGAGAAGTCGCCTCTACAACTTTAGAAGGATTTGCTGTTTCCATGCCATCTCCAGGGCCACGGATTGGTGCAGATGTCAGCACTATAATAGTCACGTGAAGAAAACATTGTTATTTGCCAGCTACTCATTGTGAGTGTTAATTAAGATGTTTCCATTCCTTCAGAAACAACATGCAAGTTTCAATTTTAACATAAAGGAACAAGCTAGACAGAGCAGACAGTTAAGTGCACAAGCCCAACATTCACTCACTCTTGTAGGAATTTAACCTTTTCAGAGAATACGATAACTTTGATTTCAAACTACTTTAAACATATTTTATTCCAGATATAAAATGTCATATTGAAATAAAAATTCCATAATTGTAAACAACAAATTGCACTTTGTGGGGAGAACTGAGAAGGAGAGGCCAGGCATATTTGCAGCTGCAGAGCACTCCAAAAAGAGAAGAGCGGGGATTAAGAACGAAGGTGTTTATGAGTGAATGTGGAGTAAATGCCGGCAAGTAAGGGTGGTGGTGGGGTGGGGTAGGTGCCTATCTGCAAAACGGTGGGGGGCATAATAGTGACAAAGGAGTTGATTGGGGAGGTGTACACATTTACAAAAAAGGTAAAATGGAAAAGGTCAGAGAAAGCAACAAACAAGAGAAGAGTGTGGCATGGCAGAGAGAACGCAGGGGTGGGGATTTTACTAAGGAAGCCGCAGGCAAGATAGAGCACCAAAAACCACACATACAATCAAAGCGTGCTGAAGAAAAAATGTAGTTCCCAGAATGTAAGCAAAAGAACGTTACAAGATATCCAATAAGTCAGATGCTGATGAAGCTCCAGGGGAGGGAGAACCATAAGAGGAAGAAAAAACATTGAAGCAAACAAATGAGACCAATGAGAAAGCCAACCACTGATAAGCAGTGGGCTGACCCAAAGCCCACTGTGGGTGCTGGTATTCTCCACAATAGGTCTACAACAACACAGCTAAAAGGTACCTGGAGCGAAGATCTAAAAATTAGATTAATTTACAATGGTATTTGTTAAAAAAAAAAGTGAGACAACTGTTTGTGCGCAATATCGACATATCTATTCAGATATTGTGATTAAAACATATCATAATTTCACAGAAGAGGAAGTAAAAACACAAGACATCCCAAATAAAATCACTTACTTTTTGTGGTTTCTTGAACTGCAATCATGTTAATGCCTAATTAAACTGTTCCCTTGAGTGGCGAGCGTCAGCAACTGCCACACTGTAAGAGAAACGGACAATACTTTTGAAATTATCAGCACAGCAACAGCCTAACTGGTTAGGACAGAAGGTATGGCTAGATCGATGAACGAACATTTTCTTAGCTGGGATGTCATTTTGAAGAAAAATAACCAAAAACAATTACATGAACAGCATTACATGTTTCAAACCGAAAAGCAGTAGGAATAAGACAAGTAAAGTTAAAACATATTTAAACCTCTTTTTGGTGCAAGCCCCACCAACCTGGCGGCGTAATATCAATTAAAAATTCCCTTTAAGGTTGGCTTTCACAAATATCCTCAGTATTGACTATTAACTCCTAGCCCTGCAGTCTTCCTTGTTCTACACATATGGCAGCTAGGAATCTTTGTAACTGTGTGCGACAAAGAACTAAGCATAGGCTAAGCATTTATGCATTCTGGTGTTGGTCTATTAAAGACAGAATTATTCGATTTGCAATAACATGCGTATTAGTATATTTGCAGCACTACAGTATGCAAAATGAAAAATGCTGACCTAACACATCATTTTTAAATTGGAAAAGCCAATAGGTTCACCTTTGGAACCTACCAACTGTGCCAATGCTGTGTAGCATCTGTAAAAGAAAATACGTTGAGATGTGATGAGTCACGGTGCTACTGGTGCTCTGGCACTCAGTAGGTTTCGCATTTGCAAGCATCACCACACGTGTGTCCCAACTAAATGATGCAATTCCATTTTATTTGCGTTATTCACCAGCTCAGGATTTCAGAAGCCACTGGCCTATGTAAATAAAAAAATTACAAAATCAATTGTGCTAAAGCACATTCCTGCAAGCAGAGTGGCCCGCCAGCAAATGGGAGCGTCAGGACTCTACGGCAATGTAAATATTCTTCAAATTGAATATTAAAAGGGCTGCAAATGGTGGGAGAGAAATGGAGGAGTAGGTGAGAGATGCAACTGGGAGCAAGGTGGAGGATTAAATAAAAATAAATATAAAGTCGGGTGGAGAAGAGTGAACAGAGGGACTTAGGGAGAGTGCAAGACTTGCACTCTCATGGAGTTTTTAAAGAAAGAGCAAATTACCTCCCTCAAAGTGAGCAATGGAAGGATACCAGTCAGCCAAACAAGAGGATGGTGAAGAGGCTACGCTCTAGGTGAAAGCTACCAAATAAGAAACAAGCAAATGGGAGTGACAATAAAGCCAACCAATGGCAAGCAACAGGTGGGCTTCTAAGCCAACAAAGCAATTTTGGTATGGTCCACAAAAGGCTTTCATCTACAGACACCTAAAAACTGGCTGGTAGGCAGGACTTAAAAAGCCATCTACAGAAAAAACACAAAACAAAAAAAAACTTTAATGTGTGATCAGTTAGTGTACTTTTGAGTTGCAATAGTCCCTCATGCATTGCTGTGCAAGAAATCCATAGGAGGCGGAAGGATACAAAAAACAGCCAACAGCAAGAGGGACCAGTCCTCTGAGCGAAGCCCACGCTATGTATATTTTAAAAAGCTGAATGAATGAACCAACATTTATGAAGCTCAGGAGTACACCGAATTACAGGTATTTAGGCACTAGTAGAGTGAGAGACAAGTCAGAAGCATACATCATAAAAATACATAGAGCAATTTCCTGATCCTAACAACTTCGCACCCTAAAAGACAATCAAAACCATACAATACAAAAAATACCCTCACCTTTTACTACTACAGGACTCTCATCCAAAATAAAAGAGAAAAAAAACTGACCACTCCCACCTCTTAAACTCCTTTAGGAAAAAAACATGTTTTTAGTTTCTTCCTAAAACTGAGCAGGTTTCTTCTCTCGGCTCTAAGATCAGCCGGTAAATCATTCCAAAGTTGAGCAGCTTTGACCCTGAAGGATCTGCCACCTACACCGATTTTCTCATTTTTTTGTATCTCAAGCCAGTTGGCTGTGGCGGACCACACAGACCTCCTAGGCCGATAGTAGGTGAACATGTTTTGTCGCAAGACTGGGCCTACGCTGTTTATAGCTTTATGGACCATACAGAGGGCCTTGAACTTGATATGCTCCTTCAAAGGCAGCCAGTACAGTGCTCTCAAAGCTGCTGATGCGGAGTCCCTTCTTGTTAGACTCAGGGCTAGCCTGGATGCCGGTTTTTGTATCCTAACTATTCTGTTAAGAAGGTGAGCTGATAAAAATAGATCAGAAGAAGGTCTGCCCTACCGACAGAAGGATTGCATTGGCTTGCCTTGAATCCAGGCTACTGACAGGAACTCCAAGGATCAGTTGGCTGACTACCTGTTTGAGCTACAGGGACACAACAAGCTTCCAGGACCATCCTTGCAACTGCCCAGCACCAACTGGACCCGTATAGACCTGCCTGAGTCCTGCTGTCATCCTCTGCCTGGGTGAGTCCTGATTCCCAATAGGTGTCCCCCAGGTCCGGGACTCTTGGCTAGCATGAATGAGAACTCCTCCTGAAGAGACGGTGAAGTTACAGATGTTTTGGGCATCTCGCAAACACTAAGTGACCTCTTTGCGCTGAGAATTGACCACCCACAGGGACCATCAACGCAATGCTCTAGCTGGACTTGCGCTTCAAGCTGTCAGCGACAGTCTACACCAAGCACCCAATGCTAAGTTCCAGCAACAACCAGCTCTTCACTAAAGCAATGACCATCTGTGATGTTCAATCTGCTCCTCGCAGCCCCTTCCAAAGTGAATCAAACTCTTCACTCTGATTTTGAGAAGGTAACTCTTCAGAGGGGCTAAGCTAGTCCCTGTATCCAGCCCAAGCTCCATCAAAGTCGTCCTGAACTTGTGACTTTTCCCTTGGTCCAGCATGACCAGATGACAGAGTCATGCTTTGTACTTCTTGGTGCTATGTTCACCTAAAACTTTAAAAACGAATATTCCTGTTTCAGAACCCCTTTCAGAGGGCCTCAGGACATGCAGGGGCTACTGGACCCAACCAGGGTACTCAAGGGCTTGAATTCCGGATGTCCTGTGACCTGCCATACTATGGATCCTGAGCAACTGGGCCAAGCACCCCTTCTGCACTTGACTCTCAGTGGTAGCTGCTGTCGAGCAGTCAAGGCTCCATCAGAGAGAGATGTAGATACAGGTCAGTGAACATGACTCAAAGTGCACACAGTACGAACAATAAATCAATGTTCAGTCAAATAAGTACAGACCATCCGGCGCAAAGTCCCCAGAAGCACCGCATAGAGGCCAGGGTGGACATGACTGCGTTTGACAGAGTTAAGCAGGCCTTCCTTGATAGGGCTACCCCCCCCCTAAATTCACAGACTCGCTTGATGCGTTCGGCGCCACAGGGGAAGGTCTTTTAGTCCTATCCTCAGCAGGCGCAGACGATGAGGACCCCCCCCCCCCCGGGTGACTCGACTGATGAGGCAGGCCCATCTAAGCCTTGGCGTCCTTCCCCTGGGCCAGCAGAGCCCCCTAACAAAATTCAGGAGGCCATCATCTCAGAAAACTATTGGATAAGGATGGCCGCGCCAAGTTGCGGGTGGAATGTTTCTGTTTCTCCAGGAAGGTCGCCACCACCCCAGAGGTAGATCCCAGAATGGCCACTTCCTCCAGAAGATTGTGAGACCCCCCCCCCAAAAAGGCATTGAGAGGTCTTACCAGGAAAAGTTATTGGACATTGCGCGCCTCTCACAAAGATCCTGCAACTCGCTGAACAGGCCAAAACCTCTGGTACCCCACTTTCTCCTAAGAATGTTTCAGGTTGAACTCAAGGGCAGTTATTTTTTCAGAAATGCAAATTATGCACTTCCGGCCAAGAGGCAACAATCGTTGCTTATTAAAGCAGACCCCAAACTTGGGGATCTTGCTTCCACCAAGACAGGGGCTGTGGCACAAGGAGGGCTTTTTGGTGACCCCTTTATCAATGAGCTTTCAAAATCTGTCGCCACATTCACATCACTTGATAAGGACCTATTCCACTTGATAAGGACCTATCCCGGGTCTTCCACCCACGCCTTCACATTGGGGCTGGTCGTGGTAGAGGGTGCTCGATCGGCTGCTTCGATATGCAGGGCCCTACCAGAGGACAAGGCCTCAGAAGAGGGCAGGACCAGGCCCGTGCAGGCAAATTCTTCCCCACCAGAGGAGTCAAGGCTCTTGGGGGACCCCCAGAGGCCACATACAAGCAGCCCAAGCTTGTAAGAGTTCTCTTCAATCCCTCGATTGCCGTAGGGGGGAGTTTGGCATGGTTCTTAGACAATTGGCAGGCACTCACCTCAGACATTTGGGTACTCCAAACCATCTAGGAATTTCAAATGGAGTTCTATGGCTCCCCGGTCCAGCCCTCAAGACCTCAGCCGATGGTTTTTTCTCAGGACCATAGAGCCTTGGTCGTTCAGGAGGTATGAAACTTATTGACTAAGGAGGCGATGATCCTCTCCCCTACATTCACAAACGTTTCTCAGCAACCTCTTTATAGTAGACAAACTAGACAGCTGACAACGACCAGTCATTGATCTGAGGGAGTCCACTGGCTGGTTGGCTTACTGCCATTTTAGGATGGAGGGAATCCATCTGCTTCGCGACTTGCTCTGTCAGGACAACTGGACGTTGCGTCTCGATCTGCAGGACCTTATGATTCCAATTTTTCCATCTCACCGCAGCTTCCTAGAATTTCAATGTAACGGCTCTTTCTAGGAGTTCAAGGTCCTACCCTATGGGCTTTCCTTGGCCCCTTGGTGCTTCAGCTGGTTCCTAAAACTGGTGATGGAACACCTCCGAGCAGAAGGATGTTGTCCGATTATTTATCTCGATGTTTTACTCCTCATGGATCAATGTCCTCTCCAGCTGAGGGATCATCTACAGTAAGGGATTTGCCTCCTGCAAAGCCTAGGGTTACTCATCAACGTCAAGAAATCCCTTCTGATTCCTTCCAGGCAACTCATATTTCTGGGTTTTGTCATCGACTCTGAACAAGACCCTCAGCCTGCCACCTCTGAAGATTGCCAAGATCTGCAGGGAATTGCGGAAGACTGTCTCGAGGGCATCAATTTTGCTTCACCAGGTGGCCAGGCTAGTAGGGCTCCTGGCCTCATCCAGTCAGGTGATTTTTCCAGGCCCCTTCCACTACAGGGTTATACAGAGACTCAAGGCCTGCCACCTCCGCTGGAGCCTCCAATATTCTGAACATGTTCCTCTTTCAGAGGAAGTCAAGGCTGAGGTGACCTGTTGGTTATCCCACATGGAGGCCTGAAACAGGAGAGCCATTTTCAGTTCCGACCAGGACCTGGTTATCGTGTCAGATGCCGGAGGCTCTGGTTGGTGAGCACGCTGCGGCAACATTGTTCCTGAAGGAAAGGGGTCGGCCCATGAACAGTCCCTACACATCAATTGCCTAGAGCTGATGGCTGGCTTGTTCGAGAATGGCTGTTGGACCAGGGACAAGGTAAACATTTGTGTCCTGCTAAAAATGGCCAATTATTCAGCAGTATGCTACATAAATCGGGGCGGCTCCAGGTCCAAAATCCTGGTGGATCTGGCAAAGGAGTTTTGGTCGAACTGTCTGACCAACAATCGATCGGTCACAGCAGAGTACCTTCCTGGGTCCTCCAACAAAATAGACTAGTGTTCGAGGGAGTGGCCCGACACCAGTTTGTGGCAACTGGATCCTCGCATTTTTGCCTCTCTGAATTCCAGATGGGGTCCTTCCACGGTGGATCTGTTCGCCTCCCGGCCTGATCACCAGCTTCCTTGATACTTCAGTTGGAAGCCAGACCCTCAAGCAAAGGCAACGGACGCTGTCCTACAAGACTAGTAGAAAGAGGTGAGGTATGCATTCCCTCCGTTCCACATGACCACGGCTGACGGCTCAACTGTGGTGACAGAGGGCTCAGGTGGTGGTCATCACTCAGTTTTCGAGATCGCAAGAATGGTTTCCAGTTCTTCTGGAACTTTATTGGGATTCTCCAATCCCTTTTTCCTACGACCCCAAAATCCTTTGGGTTCCAATGGGTCAGCGACACCCCCTCGTTCTCCAAGGCCGTCTACCTCTAATGGCTTGGAGGGTTACAGGGAGAGATGGAGAGTCCCAGGCTTATCACGAGAGGCTGATCGATTACCGACATCAGCTTGGGTAGAGGGAACCGCCAAACGATATAGATCAGCATGCATCAAATAGCCACGTTGGTGTGTTCAACACAAGGAGGATCCCATGGGGTGTTATGTTGTCCCCATCATAAATTTCTTGGCTTCCAGGGCATGGCCTGTCATACGGTCTATTCGTATAGGTCTGCCATTTCCGCAGGACAGCTCCCAATTCAAGGTGCTCCAGTGACGGGGGAACAACCTCTAGTTGCAAGCTTTTGTGAGGGGTCTGCCTTTCCCTGGCTCCAGAACCCAAGTATTTCAAATTATGGGATGTCAATCTGGTCTTGAATCTTTTTCTGTCTTGGCAGAGAAATGAGTATCTATCATGTAAAGAATTGTCAGTGAAATTGGCAGTGTTATGTCATGTCTAATTTCCTGCTGCAGGGTCTCGGATGTTAGAGCCTTCGATATTTCCAATCAAGTTTTTTCTCCCCAGGGAGTCACCTTCTATATTTCTCAAATAATGAAAACAGACTCTGGGGTAATGTGTTACCCGGCCTTCGATAAGATCCCTAAGTTGTGTGTAGTCCGTGAGAACATGATGGAAGAGTTTCATCCTCTAGGGGAGCGACAACTTTTAGTTTCCATACCGAAACCTTCCAAGCAGTGTCCTCTCCCACAATCGCCCGTTGGGTCATACAGGAGGCAGGCCCATACTCAGAGTGCATTCAGTCTGGGGGCTATGGCATCAAAGGCTTTTGCCCTGGGGGTCCAGACTCGAGGACAATATAAATCCCGCTGATTGTTCATCAGACTCTATGTTTAAGCAGTTTTATTTTAAACCAGTAGTGGACATGGTGTACTTAGCAGTCAATCTTAAAACGAGCATAATCCTCACCTCCGGTCCTGACACAGAATGTAAAATTTCCAAGCTATTGTGAAGTAAAGTTTAAATTCTATTACGGAGGCAAGGATTATTCCTACCCAGGGTGTTTTGCAACTATCCCACCCTCTTGGATAGATGACGTTAGGGGTAAGTATGTTTTTTCTGTTAAGACTTGATCTTATGATTGCAAATTTGATTGTATAAGGTCTCTTATTTGTGGTCATTGCTATTGCATATTATTGTTTTTTACACTTGAATGCTTAGGGTCGTTCTTTATTTTACCTGGAAGAGTTGGTTTATTTTTTCTTCTCCTCTCTCATTTTCAGGTAATGAGTCCAACAGAGGCGAGTGATGTATAAGGAAGTTTTTCTGGCGCATCAAGAAAGAGGAAGTGCATACATACAAGCAGGAATATATGGACATTGCAGGGGATATTCTATTGGTTGTTGATCTTTTTGTGTTCTTTCCCAGGGAGTTATGTGAAAGGTAGTTTATATTTTGAACACTGCTGGGTAATAAAAAGGAAAGAAAGTTGAGCATAATCCTTGCATTTGGTCCTGACATAGAATTCAGTCGTCACTGGCATCATCCTGATAGTGGTGTTTAGGGAAATGCTAGATAGCTATACTGATTATTGTTTAGGTTGATGTGGAAGTTGGGTAAATCATTGAATTTGAAACTCGGAATGGTGGTGACCATTGCCTTAGTGTCTCTTATCACGTCTCTATTTACTGCACAAAAGATTTTACAAAGAATTTAACATATTTATTCAAAGGTTCAATAACTGACTGGTAACTAGACGTGATGGACAATATCACCAATCTGTTGTAGTCGAGTCTACATGTCTTGGGGGTGAAAGGGAGTACTTTAAAGTGTTTCTGATTAACCAGCTGTATTCGGGTATAAAACAAGACTGCTCACCTCAGGTAAGCAGTTATCAAGGTCATGACGTTGAGGTTTTTGGGCCCAAGTGGTGAAGGACGAGAGCATAAAACAGCCTTAGGTGGCTTCTGAATGCCTGGGGAGGACCCTGTGCTGCGATAACTGGCGGTGCGGGGCTCCCGAGTCGAGCCTCACGGATGCAGCCTGCTGTGGAGCGGAGCATTCGCAGCCCAGGACAAGCAGTGGGCTGAGAGACAAGGCACTGGATGGCAATGACTGGAGGCAGATACTGTGGGCCTTCAAGTTATAATAAAGTGCTGTTGGTGTGAATCGCTGCAAGGGCACTGAAGTGCATACCCAACATAAAAGGGCTGTCCTACGTATGGGACATGAATTAAGACAAAATGCGACATACGGAGAGTGGGACATTTAGCAGCCCAAGTAAGGATTTGACAGTGCCTGAACGGATGCAGAACTGTGGCAAAGTGCACTGGGGGCCACAACTGAACACTGTAAGAGGGGCAAAGTAGAATGCGCTACCACTGAAGTGGGGATCCCACGCCAGCTGCCCTTGGTGAGAATGCCTGTCGGGCTTGCATTATGAGGCTCTGTGACTGTAGACTGCACCAGATGCAAAGGGCACTTAAAATGGCACCCACAGAAGATGGAAGTTGAAGCACACATTGAAGTACAGGTAATCAAGGGTGAGGACTACAATACCATGCTGCGGCTCCTAAATGTATCCCCTGATGAGTATGCAATAGAAGGTAATTTTTGAGGATATTAGCAGAGCACCTGATGTAAACCTTGAAGGGAGTGTGTGACTAGAAAGTGCACGGAGGAGCGTGAGGTGGGGGCTGCAGCGAGAAGCGATACCCAAACGCTGCCAGCGGATGGGTGAGTTTGGAAGGCCCGCAAACTCACAGGACAATTACAGGTAGGCAGAAAGAGTGCACATGGAACTGAAGATCAGTGTGGGAGATGAGAGCTATAACTACAGGCCCTGGGGAGCCGTGACTGTTATGCAGGCCGCAAACACTGAAATAAACAAGTATGTGGGAGATATTATGGCAAATACTGAGGCAAAAGACTAACCCAGGACCTTCTAGGCAGCAATATGACCAGACCCAGAGAAAAAGTGAAGCCCAGATTGCCAAGAACGTGGACGGGTGTTTATTTGATAGGGCACCTGCTGAAGCACATCTGCGATCACATCATCGCACAGCTGGGACTGGTGGGAGAAAAAGAATGTCAAGTGCCAGCAGATACTGTTAGGACAGAATTTTGAGCCGGCAGGGTCAGCTGAACATACTGATTGCTAATTGGGGTATACAGGAGGGGTAGGACACTGCCCTCTGTCCTTGAGAAGATACGCAGGAGGCCTGGCACAAATGGGGTAGGTAGAATTGGGGGGCCCTACTGGGACAGGTGGCCCGAGCTGTAGCAGAAAATGCAGAGGACAGGGAGCAGCAGTCTACTGAGGTCTACACCGACAAGCCACGACACAGTCACACATGAAAGTGTGCCCTGGGGACAGAGCTCGGACAGGGGTCACTCTCAAGATGAAGACCAGAGAGGTGGAGTGAAAAGCTGGAGATTGGCTGCCAGTGGGAACCACCTCAGTGGACACCCAACTTGACAGTTTCTGATCTGTGACAATGAGCTCTTGAACACACTCCAACATAGTGACGGGACAATCCCCAAATAGGAGCACAAGCCAATAAAACTGTAGAATATACAGTGCCTGGCCCGGGACCCCACGAGTTGTTAGAAAGAGTCCAAGCGAACCTGGAGCAAAGTGAGCCACCACACAGCACTGCCCAAATCCTAGAGGCCATTTGGGGCTCCCATGTAGCGATGGAAACTAAATTGGACACAATGGCAAAGGACACTAGTCATTTGAGGCTACAGCTTGGTAAAGTGGTTGAGAGGGTCACGACCCCTGAGGAGGAAGTCACCACTCTTCCAACAAACTGTGAACAATATGCAGGACAGTAGCGAGGCTCAAATGCAGTGCGACACAGATAGACAAACATCCGGAGGACACTGAATGGCGATCCAGGTGGAATAATCCCCACAGAACAGAAAGGGGAACGAATCATGGTCTGCACAGACGGCACATTACGGGCTGAACAGGAGCCCATAGAGACACAGAACCCATACTCACAACTAAGCCTGGTACAAGAGACCTAGAGTGATGGCACAGCAACAGGGTGAGGTTCTCTTGGGGACCACTACATGAACTGTGTTCAGATGTCACAGGCAAAACCATGGCTCAGACTCAGTCTACATCTTTGACAGAGGCTACTTAAGTTTTGCTTTCTCTCACTTGTAGGAGCAAACGTGCATCTGGGTGGGGGACCAGCTGGGTCATAGCCATTAAATATATACCAAAACCCTATATAACTTAGAACTAAAAATAAGAATTTAGAACTTACGAAAATAAGTGAAAATCCTGAAAGAACAGTGAAACCCTGTGATAATGGTGGCGGTATAGTGCTTTTGGCCACTCTAGCTTCCAAATCCAAAATGAAGGATATGTTAAAAGTCGTGAACCATTATCAAAAAATTGTACGAGACCCAGCAAAGAAGCCTACCCGACGTATTTTGACAAGTAATCAGGAGGCCCTGCATCAGCGCATCATATGTCAGAAAGAATTTGATTTTCTTAAATCAGATAACAACTTGACTTCCTGTGATCTATGGTGTTCCAAAAAAACATTAAAACGTTAGGGATCCTCCCCTTCGCCCCATAGTATCCACCATTGGGGCAGCAACGGAACCCCTCTCTGAATATGCAGATTTAGTTTTGAAACCCCTTGTTAACAAATTGCCCTCCTTCATTAAAGATACTGAACATATGATTGCCAAGAAGGAGGGCAGGGAGTTTAATCCACAGAACGATATTGGATTAAGTTTAATCCACAGTGATAGTGGATATTGAAGCACTGTGTACGAACATCCCTCAACAACAAGCGCTAGCCACAACTATGGATATTTTCAAATGGTGACAGTGAACCACAGCAAACATTTATTTTAAAATGTTTGGAAATTTGTGTTGTTTGAAAATTTCTTTGAGTTTGATGGCAAGATATACAGCCAAATTAAAGGAGTCTGCGTGGGGGTGGCCTGCGCCTCAAGTGTGGCGAATTTGTACATGGGAGAGTGCAAGAGAAAACACATCTATAATGAGATTGCCCCATTTTATGAGAATGTCAAGTATCGGTCAAGGTATATTAAGGACATTATTTTTGTCTGGAGTGGAGAGGAAGAGATGTTGGGAGAATTCATTTCCTGGCTAAATTTATGTGATCAAAATTTGAAATTTACTAGCCATTCAAGTCGTACTCAAGTTGAATTCTTGGATATTGTGATAAAAACACAATGAAAGGCATCTTGTGGTCTCAGTATACACCGAACCTACAGCTCAGAACACTCTCCTCCATTATGACAGCTACCATCCTAGGTGCAGGAAACAAGACACCTTTTTTTGTCAATTCCTTAGGCTGTGACGTAACTGTACACGTAACAGGGAATTTCTTTATCATGCGGATGTTCTGAAATGCAAACTATTGAATCTGGGTTACCCTCAAAGGCTGGTGAGGGATTCCTTCAAGACAGTCAGGTATCATGTTAGAGACAGCAAGTTTGTGAGTATAAATAAATAACAAGACAATAGACTGGTATGCGTCACGAGACACGGCACTCCACCTTGATTAATAGGATCAGATAGAACATTAACTCACAATGCCATATCCTGAATGTTAATTCAGATGAAAGCTCATTAGAGAAGCCTTTGTTTGCATTACGGACTAACCGAAATTTGAGGAACATGAAGGTTAAATCCTGTATCACTAGACAAACGGATAGTGGTCAGAGAACAATAAACAGGAACGAGTCTCATCAAAGCCAACCACAAATGTAGTACCGGTCATGCGTGCCAGGATGCCATCATGTCCCAAGAGTTGAGAGTGAATGAAAAGTTGGTCAAATTATCCACTATCACCAACTGCAGAACAAATAACATCATTTACCTCATTCTGTGTCCATGTGGTCTGGGATACTCTGGGGAGATCGGAAGGGAGTTTAGACACCGCTATAGAAAGCATAAATCTGCTGTACACAATCAGAAGGAGGGAGCCCCTTTAGTTTTCCAATAGACACAGAAGAATCATACGGAAAACCAACTTTGATGGATTATCTGGGAAAAAGTTCATTCTACAAGAGGACAGGATGGAGACAAGAGGAGAAGAATGAGAGAAGTATATTGGATCTACACCCTGGGGACATATGAAAAAGGTCTTAATAAGACCATTCCGTGGGAGAATGCGTTAAGAGACACATAAGGTTACCTCTTTTTCGACTTTTGGTACATTGTGGGCTCATGTCCCTGCTTGTCTCATCAGTCGGGGAGTTTTGGGCTTGGTCTTTTCTGGGTACAAGTACTGGCTCACTCATTGATGTAGGGAGTGGCTCTGGGTCTGTTGGTCTCTCCTCCTATTTCTTTCCGTTTTTTTTATTTTCTTTCTTTATCTTTCACAAAGGATTATTCTGGTTTTGGTATTTTTTGCGGTTAAGGCATGCACCTGGAGATCTGGAGGGAGGCATGGTCCATGGGGAGGTTCTATAGTCTATATGTTTGAATGCCACTATTTATTCTTTTCTTGTTTTCCAACTAATCCGGCCTCCTGGTGGTTTATGAGTGGTGATGTGGATGTTTTCTTCATCGTTGCTGTTCTTTTGTGTTATTGCCATGGCAGGTGTTCACTTCTTAATGTTGTGACTTTTTTGATGGATTTTTGTACTGCAGCTGTAACCGGATTGGAGTATTGCCTGTTAGAATGTGGTTATAGGGATATTCTTCTTTAGTCCTTCCTTTAGGTCGTTATCTGAGGAGGAAGCATGTGCAGATGTTACATGTGATACATTCCTCAGAGTCGCTGCTCGATTTATAATCCAAACTCTCGTTGTTATTTTGCTAGGAGGTTTTCTTTGTGGTTGTAGTTATTTGGAAGAGTATTTTTTTATTTATTTTTTAGTTCAGCTGCTGTTGCGTTAGAGGACCTATATTTCCAACATGGTGCTGATGTGGATCATTTTTTTTTTGTCTTCCCTCTAAGACTTTGTTGTGAAAGAATGCCGTTGCAGCTGCAACAAGTGATGTATTCTTCTGGGCTTTTAAGCCCGGCATGCATCCCGCGTTGTTTGCATGCTTAGCAGATTTCGAGTATTTGCCGAAACGTTTCTTGTGCCATCAGTTAGGATCCTCAGTATGGGTAGGTAAGAGTTTTTTCCCTTTCTAGTTGGGGTTTCCCTTTGAGGATTCGCGGCCTCCTGGTTTTGTTCCATGGGGCATAGTAGAGCTGTTTTAGCTCAATTTTTCTGTGACTTTAAAAGTAGTGTGTCCGCTTTTCGTTCATGGCATATGGAAGCCTTCTTTAAGATCCTTATATGCATATTAATTTTATAATCATCTTTCGACTAGGTGGGCTATTTTTGGAAGATTGGTATACAGTTTTGGTCCTTCCGAGACCCGCCGCGAGGAGGGTATTTCCCATTAAGTCTTTCATTGTGCGGTCTGGTTAGGACTCCCCACACCAATGTCTGTATAGTCTTCACTAATTTCAAGGGGATAGAAGGTTGTTCTTCTTTTTTTTCCCCATTGTCTGTATGTTTGCTTTTTCCTCTAGGATTTTGGTCTATCCCTCATGTATAATTTTCTTTGACAAGCGGAAGTAACCTATGCAAGGTCGCTTCTCAGAATATCTAAGGAGTATTTTTTTTTAATGTAATATGCTTATTTATAATCGAATCTGGGCATTGCTGCAATTCTCATCAGGCCTTACTTATTTTTTAAGTTAGGCTTTTCCTGTAGAGGACCTGGGTTGACTGTAGTTGCCCTTTGAATTTCCCTTTGTGAACTCTTTGTTGACATTTTGTTGGTTAGGCAAGTTTTTATGGTGTTCGTATGGGCATTTGAGGTCCACTTTGTAGCACTAATGATTTGGCGCATGGCTACTTAAATTTTTCCCCCCACAATATACAAGTCTTTCTCTCCGCCTCCACTTGCTATTTAGGGGTGGTTATTCTCGTTATTAGCTTGGTGTTTCCTCATTGGAGCACATTGAGGGCTTTTAAACTGAGCATTTTGGAGTTGTGTTTTATGCTGATTTTGTGTGCATTAAATATTGCTGGGCCACAGCTTTCATCAGATACTTCGTCACGTTTCATCTCTTGTGCCCTGAAGAAGGGGGCTCCCAATGTGCGGTTCCACCGAAATGCGCATTGGCACAACGTGAGGATGAAAGGATCACTTTCTGTATAATAATATTTATATATGACCTCGATTGATGGAGGGCTACCAATTCAACAATGTACTAGGAGTTATAATGCCATAAATACTGATTTGTATCTTAAGTTATGAACTATATATTGAATTCAATAGTGATAAGGATATATATATTTATATAACGTTAGGGACCTTGCGGTCTTTCCTTCCCCCTGGCGTGTCTGGTTTTAAATTATGAAAGAGTAGTATGATTGAGGGTGCTGTTAGGTGTGTTGTAGAGATATGAGTGTTTGTATAGTGATTTTGTTTTTTTTAGGAGTCTAGACTTTAGCCAGACTATATGTTTATTATATCTGTCTTTGCTGGATGGATTATCATTATTTGTCGAATATAAATGTATGCACATAGGAGAAGAAAGCACATTTTTACTAAGTATATTATTAATTTGTTTTCTGATTGAAAAAAAAATCTATTTATGTTTGTCTCCTCTGCAATACTGTGGCTCCAATGACTATATATTCTTAGAATTTAATGTGAATTTTAAAATTGTTATATTAATCATAGGCAGTTGGTTACAGTTTGTCACTGGGTCAAAGCAATCTCCTGGCCGCAACAGTCTAGGGACTAGGCCAACGCAGATTGCAGAGCCCTCAGGGGGGCTTGCGATTTGTTGGGGGTGGGAAATCTGATGTCCTGGTCAGGATCTATACTTGGTGATTTTCTTGTAACTTAGATGGGGTAGGTGGGATCGGGAGGGAACTTAGTGTGGGGTTTACTGGCCCCCTGACTGCTATTTGGGCTGGGAGGGGAAGTGTTGGGAAGCATTTGATGTTTATTGCTGTTTTATTGTTTTTCTCTTCAACTCACAAGCACAAATGAGGTAACAGGAGTGGGGGGGCTTCCATGGATGAGGGGCATAGACTGAGATGCCACAGATCCTCACTTCATGGGACCAGGAATTGGACTCTACTTAATGCATACACATTGAGGTTTTGGGAACTAGGTACAAGCTAATAACGTGGAATGTGCGGGGTCTGAACAATCCTGTTAAACGTAACAGGGTGCACGCATACCTCTGGAGATGCAGAATAGCAATAGCATTCCTGTAGTAGACCCATTTACAGGGAGGTTGTATTAGATATGTGAAGAAAAGGTGGCGAGGACAACCCTTTGCCACGTCTTACTCGAGGTATGCCAGGGGAGCTCTGATCTGGTTTGGCCCAGGGATCCCATTCAGGCCTACACGAGTTTCCCAGGAGGTTGAGGAACGTAATGACATCCTAGAAGGTGAACTATATGCCCCCAATACTGATGATAAAACTTTGTTGGTGCAGTAGTGAAGGCTGCACTGGTTTCTTCGGACATGGAGGTCATCCTGGATGACCTCAACTGAGCATTAGATGGCCGCTTAGTGCATGAGTACTCATGACTGACTTTGCAGCCATGCATAATGGAATTTAGCCCCAGACCAGATAGATTTCATGGATTCAAGTTTGTTTTAAATATCAACTACTGCATCATTGCTCTTTGGGCGTCAAGAACAAATTATCTTCTATCAAAAATTAAATTATGCTATAACAATGTATACGAAGCCTTGAGATACATGTTGGTTGCACCTTTTGAAAATACCTGCACTAAGGAATAACTGAATTGACTGATGTTCAATAAAACCATTTTGAAAAAAATAAAAGAACCATCCTACGATTCCTGCTTACTGGGCAGCTCCACTTATCTTTTTGTACATGACACGGAATTTGAAGCATAGGAGGTCCAAACCTCATCTAGTGATCCACCCACATATGACTATGGGTATTATAAAACAGGAGGACAGTGTTAGATCTAAGAATACCTCAGTTTAACAAAGTGAGAAGAGACCTGTCCCGTGTGAACATTTCTGCTTTTCCGGTTCCTGATAGAACTGTTTGGGATAAGGTCTCATATGATATTTTCGCTCTTACAGAAACTGCATATTCCTTATGTTTTTAAAGTCACTGTGGATGACATCATAACCACAGGTCTTATTTCTGATTAATGGAATGTTAAGAACAGTGACTTAAATGCTATCTGAGCTTTGAATATTATACTGTATTTGAAAGTGAAGATATGTAAATGAATTTTGCTAATTATGCTGAAACGTTTTGTTACCATCACTGCGCATGCTACTATTTACACAAGCTAGTACTCCATGGTGGTTCTATCGTCTGTGGATGGGGGTTTTGTCCTGGGTCCCATTAACACGAATAACATAGTAGACATCTTGGAAGCCTCCTTTGATTTTCAAATTTGGCTCTTGTTTTTATCAATTTTTTTAATTGATTTTATGTTTTTAATTGCCATATTTCTAATGGCTTGTTTGCTTTGCTTGTTGAGGTGAACATTTTATTTCCTTTTAGTGTAGTTTCATTAGGAAGCTTTGTCTTTTCATGTCCATAGGGAGTGTGCTGTGAGGCCTTCTTGGGCCCACTCTAGTTCTTCATCTTAGTTTAGTTTTACATTTTACACACACGTTTTAGGCCGACATTGCTCTTTTGTGATGACATTTTATGTGTGCACAATATTATTCTGAGAAGATGCTGTGTATGTTGCTTGTTTTTCAGAAAGCCTTTCTTACAATGTTATCTGTACACTGTTCAAGGCTAGGAACACAGAACAAGATATCTTAGTGCTTATTTAGCCCGTTTAAAGGCAGCTACTAACGTCTAGACATACTACATCATAGCTGTGCCTCTAACACAGTGTGGTTTTGATTATGTAAATGGTGCACTGCCCTACAGGTGTCAGAGGAGCACTCTGGCCACTACTGTCCTAGAACGATTTCTGTGTTAGACATGCAGCTCTGCTTTTCCTGATATTTGATCTTGCAGAGGATCGCCAACTCTACTTAAATTGGCAACTTTGCTCAGTTCTCCAGGCAGAGCACACCCGCTATGCTCTCAGAGTGTGGGTAGTGAGATATAGATCTAAGAATGCCATGGTTGAACTGTTTATTCTTTTCGCAATGTTAGTATTGCTGTTTACATTGCTTGGTTCCATCTGACTAATAATCGCAGCTCATTCTCTATGCAAGAATATGATTATTTCAATCAATGTTTGAAAACCTTTATGTGCATCTTTCTTGCATTTACCACGAGCATGCAAGAATAAAACAATGAATTGGTAAGATTGGTTTCCGCAACTTCCTTGAGTGTCAGGACGTCATGTTCGAGGTTGCCAAAATCATCTGTTACCCTGGGAAGGTTTGGGGTTCACGCAAGGCCCTGCGAGCTAGCTAGGAATTGGTTCGACAGTTCACGGTAGTATAGATGGACTCACTCCTATTGTCATGACTTCTTTCATCCTAAAAAGTATATTTCTAGTTGCTACCAAACTGAAATGAATCACTATAACTATTTACAGTATAAACCAGTGTTTTCCTATGGAAGAGTCAGCCTTGCCACAGTGAAAAATGACTTCGGGGGGGGGGGAGTTTGAGCTACTGCCAGGACATGTAAGGGCCCACCTCAGGGGTGACATATTTATTAACATGCTTTTGCAATGCAATAGGTCTTTCGTTTGTTTGAGTTAGCACTATCGGAATAGTAAATGCATACCTGGACTTTTTATGCCACATAAATTTGTCAGCTCTGCCGCATAATTTGGTCATCTCTGCCACATAATTCCAGTGGTCCTGCATATAACTAAAGCACTTCCGTTTACCTTCTTACTCTATATGTATTCATGTGTGTTTGTATGTGTGTGTATATATATATATATATATATATATACACACACACACACATATATATATATATATATATATATATATATATATATATATAAGTTATTCTATGCTCTTAGATAAGTTGTTATATTAGATACTTATGAATCCTCTCATTTTATATCACACTGATCAAATGTTTATTATCATAGGGATTTGGCTATTCGAAAATTGAGTATAGATAAATAAATGTTAGAAAAGTACACTTATTAATTAACTTCAAATCATGAAAGTCTGTGTTTATACAATACTACTTTTCTTCTCATATTATACCCATTATTATATTCCTTGGACATATATTCCCTTACTATGTACTTACATATCTATTACTCTACTGTACTAGAGAAAAAATGAAAAATAATAAAATCTAAAAATAAAATTCATAATGAATAAATAAATTAAATACAAATAATGATAAAAAGTGTGTATGTATATATATAAAATTATAAATAAAAAATATTTTATTTGTACTCTTGTAAGCTTTACTTTGTCTACCCATCACCATATGTCATGTCTCTATCAATTTATCCTCCATTCGCACTTGACATCCTAAATCCATTCTACTACTTACATCTCCTAAGTAACCCTACCTAAGCTCTTACCTCCTCTTCCACATCTAACTCACACAAACCTCACTTTACTACCATGATCTTCCAAACAACTCTATTAAATTCTCCCTCATTTATCTCACCCTATTACTATGATTTCCCTAACCCTTTCCACAGATTCTGCTCTCCTCCACCCCCCCCCCCTTTACTCATCCCAAGCCTAAATCTTATTACCATAAACTTCCAATTAACACTTCTGGATTCATCTCTCCTCCACCTCTCCATTACTCTTGTCAATCCAACTAACAAACTCAAATACCAGCGGCTCAAATTAACTCCTAATAATAAAACTGTACTCATATTTCCCTATACTAATTCCTTTTGGTCTCTGGAGTAGCGTGCTACTCGCCGAAAAGTGCTTTGACGCCTCATCAGGGGTAGTAAGCGCTATATAAATACTATTACAATACAATTACAATCTGCAGCAAAAAAATTAAATATTGACATTTTTTATTATACTTTTTAGGGTCGAGTCTGCGTTGCATGCGCTCGCGCATGCGTTTCGCAGGGAGACTCTTTTGTATTTATAAAAGGGCTCGGAGCCCTGTCAACTTCACATCAGTGTTTATTGGTTCAAGGGCTTCCCTAATAAAATCCGCTTGCTTTCATTAGTCGAAGGCACGCATATGGCATGCCTTTTCCGGTGGCTAGCCCTCCTCCAGCGCAGCGACCAAGTACAGAAAACATGCGAGGCTCGCTGTTTTCCATCGGGTTCGTGGACTTTTTTTTCTCTAATTTACGAGCCCGATCTCGCTTGGCAGAAGTCGAGCGCTTTACGTACTTGATTTCACTTTTTCATACATAAATGCACTTTTGCCCGATAGGTGAAAAGTCGGGTTAGGAGTTTACAACGCGATCAGCTCTAACATGAGCAAACGCGAGACCCAATGCATTGTAAATGCTTGTTTATATTATGTTGGGGTACTCCCAAACCTTGTATGGGGACCCAGCGATGACCTAGTCAGAAAGAGCACATTGTGCTGTGAGTTATGGGATAACAATGTTTTGTTAAAGAAATGCCCCGCAAAGCATTATATAGTATATTGGCTGTAATGCTCCCAACTGCCTTACCTAGAGGACACCACTATAAAAACAACATTTGGAAGAAACATGGTCATGTAACCATATAGTCAGCCCCTAGAGAGCATAACCACATGAAAACAGAACAGCAGAACTTATGCAGTGTAATCATATATTTAGCCCCTAGAGGGCATAATGCATTACACATTTTCAGGCCTACTAGAATAATATTACAAACAATGACCCTAAAACACAAACTACTCCAAGCTGTAAAACAAAGGTTCTAGCCATAAGAGAACTTAAAAAGACACTATTGGTGGGTGGGGTTATTATTTTGCACCTCCCACAACCTAGTGTGGGGACCCAGAGATGCCCTAGACAGGAAGAGTGTGTTGTGCTGAGCATTTTGATGGTGGTCCCATTGTCCTAGGACCACCACACGGTGAGTTATGTGCAAAAATGTTTTGCAAAAGGAATGTCCTGCAAAGCATTATGGGGCAAGTTTCCATGTGCAGCAAATATTGTAGTATCTTGACTGTAATGCTCAGAACAGCCCCTAGAGGACACCATCGTGAAAATAGCATTTGTACGAAACATGGCCATGTAACCATGTAGTCAGCCCCCAGAGGGCAAAACAACATGAAAACAGAATTGCAGAAAGTAATGGACTGTAACCATATATGTAGCCCCTAGAGGACACAGTGTCTTACACATTTTCAGGACTAGCAAGCCCACTGCAATACAATTACAAAAAAGTTCCTTAAAACACAAACTACTCCCAGCTGTAAAACAAAAGTTACAGCCATGAGAGAGCTTTAAAGACATTGAATGGTGGGAGATGTTACTATTTTGGGGTCAACCAACCTAGTGTAGGGACCTCGAGGTGACCTAGGCAAAAAGAGTGTGTCGTGCTGAACGTTTTGATGGTGGTCTCATTGTCCTAGGACCACCGCACTGTGAGTTACGGGCAAAAAAGTTTTGTAAAAGGTATGACCACCAAGCACTATGTGTCAAGAGGGAAGCGAATATAGTAGTATGCTGACTGTAATGTTCAGAACAACCACTAAAGGACACCGTAGTAAAAATAGCATTTCTAAGAATATTTATATTGGAAAATCTATATAACCACTTTCAACAAGTTTATAGGAAGCATGAAAATAAACAAGCATTGTAAAAGTCAACAAGTCTAACACTGGTGGTCGGCGTTTTGGTTTTGCCAATGCATGGCTTCTTTTGACAAGGTTTTTGCAAAACTATTGTTTATAACAAACACTGGCAAAAGCAAAAATATGTTTTGACCTCACCAAGCTCATATTGCCTATAGTTCCTGGCACTAAGCAAAACTACTCTGTAATTGTATTTATATAGCACTTACTACCCCTGACGAGGCGTTGAAGCGCTTTTTGGCAAATAGCACGCTATTCCGGAACCCAAAAGAATTTGTAGTGGGTTAGTTGAAGGAAACATGATTACAGTATTAATATGGGGAGGTATGAGTTCATTTGAGAAGAGGACATGCCACCTCTAAAGTGGTTTGAATAGAATAATGGAGACACAGAGGAGGGAAGTATCCAGAAGTGTTAATTAGGTAGTTAGATGAGGTTTGGGGGGAGTAAGAGAGGTGGTGATTGGATGGAAGAGTATGTAGAAAGGGATTAGGGAGATCATAGTAGTTAAATGGGGTTTGGGATGATTCAAAAGAGAAAAATAAGGGAAAATTTAGTACGGTTGTTTGGGAGACCATAGTCATAAACTGAGGTTTGGGGTGAACAAGGATGGGTAGCGGTGGGAAGAGTCTGGGAAGGGTTATTTTGGATCATAGTAGTAGTATGGGTTTGGAAAGAGTCAAACAGTGGAGAAAGAGGATAGATTGATAGAGGTATAGGGTGATGGTCAGACAGAGTAAAGCTTTTGAAAGAGTATTTTTTTTCTCTTGTACAGGATTAGAGTAGTAAATATATTGATACATGATTACATAATTAAGGGAATAAATGCTTAAAGAATATATTAAGATTTCAAGTTGTACTGTAAAACATATGATTTCAAGACTTGCAGTATTTGCAGTTAATGCTTGTAGATAAATAGTTAATATTTGCCTATTGTGATAGATAAAATAAATAGAGAATCATAAGCATCTAATCAAGCAACTTATATAGAAACTATGCAATGACCTACGAAAATGTCAAAGGTAGAATATACACACATATACACACAGAAACATACACATATATATATATATATATATATATATATTTTTTTTACACACACACACTTAACTGAATTAAAATATATGTTTGTTAAACAGGCCTAAAGATTATGTATCTATTTTAAGATAAAATAGTTAGTATACGTAGTTGTACAAAGAAATACACATCTCTAGATATATACACAATCTTATTATAACATGTTTACATACGCTGGGATGTGCAGTCCATTGCTGTTTGAGTATAGTGGTTATGTAGGAAAGAGCCAACTCTTAAGTAGTTATCTGTGGATCTTATATTTGGGGGGTATACTGATATGCTCCTCAGTAAAGAGCAGTAAGCGGTCACTCAGAGTGAAGCCAGACAATAGAAAATTTTAATAAAAACAAAAACAAAAAAAAAGATCTTGGCTAATGCCAGATCTAATTAGGGGCTTGGTTCTGAAAGAAGGTCACAAAAGTGCACCTATGGTGTATGTACTTGCATTGGTGCAGATTTAGAGATTTAATACATTCACAAAAAATTAAAGAAGTAGTTTAAGGCATCATACTCCTAGGAAATATTTGTGAACTATATTGTAGCCCAATCAAATATGCGTGTGTAGATTTGCTTATGCGAAAATCTGTTGAATATATGCAAGTTCACTTTCACTCCAACTACTTTTCCCCTACCCTGAAAGAAGTTTTACTTTTTTGTCAGGAGTAAATTTCTAGCCTCTCTCATTAATGGGAAAGATTATAGAAGACCTGGTGAAAATCCCTAAAACATGCAAGTTAGTAAGCCTGCAGACTGAAAAGGGCATCTCACCAATAGAACTATTGACTTCCACTAACTCCAGCACCAGTATGTAGCTGTGTGGGAAGGTGAAAAATAAGGGAATTGCTGGTATTCACACCCTGCTATAGCATGAGCCCTAGCATAATGAGTGAGGATAACAGAGCTATGATGAGATTGCAGTCATACGTTCTTGCTCCACTACATTGCACTAAAGGGAGAAGTGTTTTTTTTTTTATACAGAACAAGTAGATTTATGAAGCAACTTGTCCCATGATATTTTATTAAATTTCACACCTATGCCACTGGTTAGCAGCAGTAACGTGTGCAGAGCCCCATGGCCAGCAACAATTAGTTCAACCGGAAAAGGCAAATATCTGGGAGAATCCCATATAAAAGACGGTCATTTCCATTTGCTCCTAGCAGATGTCAGTAAAAGGGTATCCCATATGGAGACCAAAAGGCCCTCCTCAGTATATCCCCCTAGGCCCAGAGCACGAACATTTTTTTAAAGTAATAAGCATGCCCTTCTCCTTGTTCCTCCCCTGTGGTACCTATGGTGGGATTATGAATCTCCACACGGGATACATTCTAGACATAATTCTGACTTCACATTTTTTCTCCACTTTGTTCTTTAGGTTTTCTTCCCTTTTTATGAGGTCTCAAGGCCTCGGTGGTTGTAACTTGAATTCAATTTCCCAACCGCTCACCCTGGACTCCAATGAACAGATCCTAGATGCTGCACTCTCCTTTAATCATGTTAAAATAATTTTGGTTCAGGTACATTTCTTACAATTGACGTGCTAGCTTTTTCACAGTGCATTTGGAAGCTCCTCTCACAGAATCACTCTTTAACAGAATACTACCTAAGCCCTTGACTTTATTATCCCCCACTGATCTAACCTTGCTCTCAAGTGGAAGTATGCTTTCTGTACCAGGAAGGCATTTGGTCTGGATGTCCTGTATTTTTTTTTTTTTTTTACATCTCTTTTGAAAGACAGCGTGGGTTGAAAAAAAATGGGAGAGGCTATAATTATTTCTATCCAGTCTCCCAGCTTTGGCAGCATCCGGTTTCACATGTACAGTTCTGTGACTGGGCTATACGTTGCTTCTGGGCAGCTCCTGAGGCGTCCGTGTTAATTTTGGCACATACCTTCAATGATGAATGACTTCAATGACTTGGGCCAAATGAAACATTTAACATGAACATCTGATATGATATAGAATCTGCTAAATATTGGATCTGATTTTGTAATCTTTTTGTGTAACTTGTATTTGATGTATATTATTTTATGGATGCTCTTTTGTCGAAATCCAAAGTAAATTGGACTAGACTGTCTGAGGGGAGAAAGAAGGGGTCAGTACAATTAGTGATATTGTCACTGACTATCTGACACTATAGAATGGGAGAAGGGAACCAGAGTAGTAGACATGGTGCCGAGGGGAGAAAAATGTCTCTGGCTTGAACATGGCTGGACAGAAGCAGTCAAATGAATATTGGGAAGATTTGTTCAAACTAGTGTAAAAAAGGAGACAGTCACAGCTTCAGTTCATTCTTATTAACCAATTATATGAATCAGAGAGCTGGCTACCAAAATAAATAAAATCAAGCTTTTTTTGAGCTTTGCTTTTTCAGTTTTCGCCCAATGTTTTTGGTGTTTTCAGACAGTCACAGCTTCAGTTTATTCCTATCAACCAAGTGTATTAATTATCAGACAGCTGGCAGCCAGCCTGGACTACTCACCAGCTCCCGTCTGAATTCACTAGAGTTTTAAGGTTAGAAGTGTATTCGATGCCGAGAACAGTGACCATGAACCTAGATAATTCTACCATGACTAGTCAATTTATTTCCAACTTAATAAGAAGAGACTTCAGTAAAGTATAGTTCACTGGAGACTGCAAAGAGATAGGTGCATACTTTTTGTTGTGATATTGTCAATTTATGAAAAAGGAATATGAGAAAGTGGATGCTCTTCCAGTCTTGAGCTTGACTGCAGATGTGATAATCTTATTGGGCCTGAGAACCATTTCTTCCCCTGCAGGGAAACGTTGATGTTAAGTCTGTACTGTTGTTCTTCATGAGCTACTAACCTGCGAACCAAAGAGTTTGTGATCGTCATCTTGTACACTCAGAAGCCATCTCTATTCATATGCTTGACAGCTATGGTAGGCTATGTTTAATTAAAAAAAATAAACTCTAAAGATATCTACATGGTCTGTTAAGCAAGGCATCACAAATTGACTAAAGGCATTCCTCCATTAAGAAGGACTTTTAAATTCCATCGCTGGTATACCCCTGCATAATGACTGGACAATTCCAAAAATGATTTAACACAACATGAGAAGGATTCCTACATTTTAGAAGCTGTGGCAGAACAGAGAATTGTGTCAACGAAGAGAGACTCCACTTCAGAGTTCAACTGACATACTAGAGTCTAGCTTGGTCCCATCAATGCTGCTTAAAATAAACATTCACAGTCGTTTCAGTGAGCTTTTGCTTTGGAGTCAATCAAGTATTAAATTGTGCTCTCGTAATTTCCGTAACGGATGCACCATTGTCTATTACTGCCTCTTCCACCTTACACAACACACTGACCGAACAATTTAACTGCTTTCTAAATCACTTCTACGCATTATGGACTGATGAGAACAGAAAAAGTCAGCTCCATCATCTTTTACTCCTAACTAAAAACTTCACCTCAAGCAAAGACGTTCAATACAGCAAGGCTGTTGGGTACTTGGAGCTAGTTGCAACTCATACCTGTGCCCTATGGCAAGGGTAAACGATCCAGTGCTTTGGCAGAGCAAACCTTTTTACACTGATATGTTCCTTCACGGTTTCTGTAGGGCACTTCCCCCATATGTCATTTCATTAGCCCTCACTATATTTGGCATGTGAAGCAACAACATACCTGGTTACTGCAAAATTTCTCACTCGAGCACTAAGGAGGAACACACAACCTTGTATGATCAGGTGATCGATTTCACTATGCATGTCGGCAAGGATACCAATGTTCTCATGTGACCATGTTAAGTGACAATGGACTGTTTTTACCCACAAACTGCACCAGCAGAAACCTCGTTCTGGGCAAGGCACTTCAGTATAGGTGAAATAATATCCATAACAATTCGACCACTGAGACACTATATAAGCGGGTCTCTTCCCCAAATACTAAAGAGGTATAAGGATCCAGTCAGGAATTCAAAGACAAAAATCTGATGGTGCCATGACACCTGCTAACGCACCATGTGGTACAGAAGTATGAAAAAACACATTTGGAGGCCCTTAGTCACCAGGTTTTATGTTTTGAACCACAAGACACACTGTAGCTTTGAGTGTAGTAGTGCAAGAGTGAACAAGGATACACATTCATTTGCATACGTCTCTCCCAGCACGAGTCAAGCTGTTTTATTAAAGTGGGATTCGTGCTGTTCCACCAGCATCGTACCTGTGTGTATGCCATCCCTTTTCTTATAAAAGGCATAGCTTCCATGGTGGGGAACATGCCCGGAAACTACTAAGAGTTAAAATGCGAGGCACGGAAATTGATGGAGGAAAAAATAGTAGAGATGAGGAAAGGTGACAAGAATGAAAAAGAAGGGAGAGTAAAAAGGGTGGGAAGAAAGAGTATAAAAAAAGATGAGTGATGGAGTATGTGCCCTGAAATAGGAAGGATGGTAAATATCTTTGTTGAACGAATGTTGTTCAGTGGGTGGGATCTATTTTGAACAAGGTCCCAATCGTGTTTTTAATATAAAAACAAAGTTTCTCTACATTGTGATTAAAAAAACATAACCATTCATGAATGGTTAATCAAGACCTTGAGGAGCTTCTGGCTGGAAGGAATCTGTAGTACAAAGCCAATGAAGGGGCAGAGAGATAAAAAAAAGAAAGAGGCATCCTCTTCAGGGCGCCTGCTCCCCGACAGAAATGCAAACATGTACAACTGGCTAATCAGCAAATCTATACATTGCCGTGGAACCAGAATAAAGTCTTCATTCGTGGAGTCATTTGAGGATTCGTGGTGGCAAATATGTATTCTTTTTTAGAAAGAATTAAAGGGTGCTACAAGCTGAGATCCGGAGTGTGTCCTAATGAAACTTACAAAAATGTCTGCATTAGGTACAATCTGAATCTCTATTACTAAAACATGTGTTTTGAAAGCAGTTGTTTTATTGTTAACACTGACTCGCTTTCAATGCTTTGTGCCAGCCTATACTTACTCTGTAATACGATTTCAAAATAATGAGTTCCATATTCATTGATTGCAGTTGCAGGGTGGGGCCTTGTAGCATTGTAAGTACATGTCACTATTCCCACTGTGCCAACGAGGATCCAGTTTTGTGACTAACTGGTTATACAGAAACACGTCTGCAGTGATCAAACTAACTAAGCTGTCATAACATACGAGTTAATTTCCCTCAGAATACTTTAACTTGCATTTATTTTTCATTTAGGGTGGGTGCACAGTATTGTGTATGTATTCACCTGTAGATAAAAGGCCATGAAACTAGTTTCTGAATATTTTGCTTTTTTAGCCATGTCCCTGGTCCGGCCTCCACTTCTCTCAGGATCATAGTTCCTGTATTTATTTTAAGCACGCCAACTGATGATATTGCTACATTCTTTTCGCACAATGGGAGAGTCCCAGAATGACTCTCTTGAAAATGGATGGCCACACAGTGCTAAAAGGCAAAGAAAAGATACAGTGATGCAGTCATCTAAGTTTATTTGCCCTTTATTCCTGCTGTGCTCAGTCTAGACTACCTTAGAATGTGGACATGTTAGTGGAACGTGTAGTAGTAGCGGTTGTGGTGCGATCTCAGATCAGCTGGCATTAACTCTAAGTTCCCTGTTTATGTCCCAGTCATTACTTTTGAAGTGCACCAACCTATGTAGGTGGAGCTATAACTGAGCCGCGGGGGTAACCTCTCCAGAAGCTGGCTCTGTTGGTTTTGAGATTGAGAGGGTTAGGTTCCAAAGGAGGGGGGTTTCAGAACACTTGGAAGAGATCATCTAGGGATCCAGTGGAAGGAAAAGTAATATGACTCCAATGAAAAATAAGATCATTCCAAGTGTATGGGAATGGAGGGACAATATTTTTGAGGAAACGTATAAAGTGCACTGCTTTCCGCATGACTTTAAGTCTATTTTATGCACTAATTAAATATAGGCAAACGCAATTACTGTTCTGTTTTAACCACTGCTTTAAATAGGCAGGTATTGTCCGGTACTCCGTACCTGCACTTCTTTAATTTGAAAGCACTGCTGTAATACATTTAATAGACGAGTACCGGCACTTCTTAGAATCAAACAGGTACGGTAGACAGTGAGTACCTTCACTTTTATATTTCCATTTAAAGCAATGCTTTTAACGTGAGTATAGGTGGGTGGGTTATAAACGCCAACCTTAGCTTGTGTGATCCTCAACAGCCAAGATGGGGACAGGAAACGCAGTAATAACGAGATTTACCAGTAAGTACCCAGGCGTCGTCAGATGTTATGCAGGAACACACAATGCTCCTGGTGGTGCTTTCAACAGCATATGCTTCTCACCTGAATGTGCATACAACGGCTGAATAAAGTCTTTCCACTTACACTAACGCGTGTTCATTCAAGTGAACAACTTTATAACCTTTTGCTGCATGTTTAAATATCTAAAAGTAACTACCCCAAGATAACAAAAAATATAATACAGTTTCGTTGTTGGATCCAAAGCAGGAGCGGTAATGCATTGGAACTCTCTCAAACCGTCAGTTTGACACGTTTCCACTCGAAACTCAGGAAAATTAAATACAAGGGGAAGAATGCGGAAGGGGGCGGTGTCAACAATCACAGCTGTTAGGAAACTCGAAGTACAATCGGATCACTGAATAGAAGCAAAACTTAATATCGCAAGTAAGCAGACCTGAAATGTAAACAAGAACACGGGCAGGTAGGTACCTGGTCGGCTAATCTGAGCGGCGCAACCGCGGGGCTCCTGATCTTTCAGCGCCACTCCAAAGCTCCCATTAGCCCTTCTTCAAGCCCCAGCGACAGCTGCTCTGCCCCAACCCACTCACATCCGCTAGCCGCCCCAGTGCGAAAGAGAAGCCCAACCGGCTGTGAAGAGGTACCCGAAACAATACCAACCTACCCAAAAATGAAAATGAGGCAAAACAGAAAATGATTGTTCTTGGTCCACCAGCCTCAATGGCCTAGGAGGACGTTTCAATACGTCACCTTTGATTACATCATTGTATTTAAAACGCTAAATATACATTTCAAATAGGCGTAGCATTCCCTGCTATGTCAATAAGATGTAGTCTACAATATTTTAATACGATAAAACAATGCAATTGAAAGGCAGTACACACACTACAGTTTACTTCCGGGCTGCTAATACATGTGAGTTTTGCAGTTTTTTCTGTCTTTTTCCTCAGTGGACGGCGTTCAATCAGCACCGTTTGAAAGATGGCCCCCATCTTCCTCATACTAAATGCGTTCAATGACGACCATTATAACGTTCTGACGTTAGCGCTGCTGGAGTTCTCAGTTGCAACTAAGAAAGGGTGATCAGAGTTTGAACAGCAAAAACGGGAAATTCCACAAATATAGAAGTAGAAAAACTATTTTGCATGGACAGCGGGGAACAGAAGGGCTTAATTAAACTAAAACTTAATTAACGTTCTAGCATAAAAAATGTAAACAATTAGTAAAGTATTCCGTTAGTAGTTTACATCTGTATATTTTTTAGAACCTGAAAATTATGGTGCTTGATTTATTCACATGTTCTTTCGTAAAATGACTTAGAGCCAAGTGATAATGCACCATTTGTAGATGGTCGCCCTACGTGTGACTAATGGGAAGACCAGTTTGGTACAGACAGGAAAAGCAAGTGGGAAGGACCACGTCAAATCGGCGGCCATTGTAGGGTCAGGCCCATATTTTTAATGAAAATCTTCTTTATCACGGTTGCAGTAGTTTGACCAGTCTCGGTCTGCCTGATACTAGATGATGGCTGCTTGATGGCGTTTCATATTGTTGCTGGGCGTTCTTAAAGCTTATAGTGTTATCTTTCCGGTATCGTAGGTCAAAGGGCGGGGCTTGTGTTGCCAAGAGAGACGAGGCCGCGGAAGTTTTGATTCTGTTACCGACAACAAACCAGAGACCTGTCACCGCAGTCTAGGGACCCACAACTGAGTCTTCATTCCCTAAGCACAGAAATCCACTGCTGTATCTTCTAAAACACCCAACCATGGTGAGTGAACCAACAGCAGATGCAATGTGTTCTTTTCTCGTACAGCACACAATACAGATTGAATTGCTTTAGTGACTGACAGACAAGAAGGTAGATTTGTGCTGCTTAATGAGATAATTGTCCAAGTCATTTTGAAAAGCCTCGAGGTTCTGTTTTGCTCCAAAGTGTGCTGTGCCCCACGTGGTTTCGGGCCTATGCGCCACGCTGCTGCTAAATAATTAATAATAATTATTACACACTAACACCTTTAAGTCTGTATGAGTCTGAACCGTTACAGTGACCATCAAATCACTCGTCGTTACTCCAGCGTTCTTCAGGTAAGGTTGCACGATTACTAATTAGATCCATATATTTTAAGCAAGTCTGTATGCGTTTGATTCTTTTTGAAGTTGGACGCAAATTCTGTTAGCAGTAAACGTCAAAATTAACGCCCGGAAAGAATACCTACTTCAGAATATTAGAAATCCAACGTTAAGCCTAACACTCATACCTTAATTGCACTGACGCTGCTGCTAAATGAGATATACACACGCTCTGGTTGGGATAAAATACCTTAGGCGGTCTTTTGCCGTTTAATTTATAACCTCTGGCCACGCCTGGCCGGAGGGTGCTTGCAGTCACTTCCGGCGTGCTGCTGGGCAAACTAGATCGAAGCCCACCAGCACATTACATCTCTCCCCAACTTGGTTCAGAAGTTCAACTAGTTACGACACACAAATAGTCTGTAAGCCTGAGGCTTGGTTGTGCATTGGGCCGGAGTACTTGTTGCCGGGGATGAGAATGGTAAGTGTTCTCTTGGGTCTCAGGAGCATCTCCAGCCCTGGGGGTTCCATCTCTTTGGTCGGATCTCGGGCCATTCACCTCGTGGGCACTTGTGATAACACGTCCAAACCTTGATAACTTACTTACAAGGGGACTCGTTTTAGGCTAAATGAATCTTTTGACCGCGTTTGGGGACTTCCCAGAATGAGATATCCGTTTAGCATTTCAATCAATAGATCAATAACCTAATCAATATTCACAATAACAAATCAATCAAACTAATCAATAACGTTTGACAAGAATGAAACACCATGACCTTTCAGCCAATGAATAACCACACAAATCTAGTAAGAGTTAGGATATTTATTCCCTATTAGTTACACTCTAGTATCATATTAGTCGCAACAACAGTAAGCACATCAATACTACTATTATTTGGCAACTCGAATAGGACTTTATCAAAGCATAGGTCATGAACATTAGAACAAAGCACTACGTCAACATGAATCAACTTTAGCAGAGTATCATTAGTACATTGTTCAACAAAGCAAAGATTCAGTCATTTGTCTATTTTCACCCGATAATAGTGAACTCCTTAACTAACCTAATTAGCATCAGCATGTTGGGCTTCATGCAAAACGATTTAGCAACTTGAATTTGGAAAACATCTAACTATGGCCTCTATCAAAAGAGCAGTTGGTACCTAGAAAGAAAAGGCAAACAGACAATTACAATTCATCAGCAGATAGTTACCCATCCAAATGGGGCAGCATACAGTGTCAGGCTTCGTCCTCAGGACATCAGTCGGTTCGCCATCAGCCAGGATAAGCAGGTAAGACTCAGCAAGGTATAGCAAAAGCTCTTCCCTCATAAGGAGGAGAAGTGCATAACAGGCAAGGGGTAAGGCGAGGATGGTTTAGAGTATCAGACAGCTAAAGACAAAGTCTCTCAGAACGGCAAAGGGTGAGGAAGAATGGCGAAGAGTGGCTCCGTAATGGCTGATTTCTCTTTGTGTCACGCCGTTATATTGAAGTTGTCGAACAAGTCTCTAATTTCCCATTGGGCAATATTTGGTGCATCGTTATCTCTGTCCAATAATCCGTCACACACCTTACTAGAATTTTCACCTAAGACAGTTCTCATACAGTTTATTGGCTCCTGTGATTGACGCCTTCAACGGGTAGAATGTCAGGTAAGAAAAGTTACACTTGTCGCTCCAGTCAGTGGTTCCATTGTCTTCTTCTTCACCTAGTCTAGGCGACCTTGCACCTGTTGCGAATTACACTGTTGCATTCGGCAAGAATGTCTCCTTGAGCAAATCGGGCCCCATGAGAAAGAATTTACTACAGCTACACACATATCTCTAGCTCCTGGAAAAGTACAGCTTCATGTCCTTCAGAAAAGCAGCACCTTGCATGTTAGAAAAACACAGTTCATATGAGACCAGGCAGCTAGGCCCAGACCCTTTCTAACTAAGGCCTATTGATTAATTTAGCAAAACCTTAATACATAACTCTAATTAGGATACGTTAATACAAAACCATACATGAGTACATTATTAATTCATTATTAGTCAGTTCCATTAATCATCGTATACATTGGTGGCCATTCCCGTGGGCACATTTCAAACTTGTGCATTAGTATTACATTAACACATTTTATGCGGTTTCATTAGACAGTACATTGCAAGCTTTTCATGTTAATTTTGATTATAAAAGTCACAGTCCAACACTTGGCTCTCGCACTCTGGGTGCAAAGTCCCAAGCATTGTCACTAGGCTCTGGATCATCGGTTGGGCATTCTGGAACGGGGACCTTCCGAAACCACAATATGTTCCGGCTGACTTGTTCAGCCCACTTTTGGGCAGTAATCATTGTGCCGGTCACAGAGATGATTGTCCACACCTCTTGCTCAAATGGCGTCCGGAATTTCCACCCGGGCCTCCGGTCCCAGATGATCACTCGATTTCCAGTATTAAGTTGTCGTTCAGTCACACGTCGCTTCCTGCTTGCTCGCGCGTTATTTTCCTGCCTCTTAGCCTGGGTTGCTCCGGGGTCATAGTGCGGCGGCTTCCACTCAGGACACGTTGGTATCATGCCACGCCCCACTACTTTTAGCATCAGGGACCATGGGGTTTGTTGTGTCATGCAGTGGGGTGTCCTGTGATATTCTCTCAGAAAGCGCTGTAGACTTAATTCCGGGTCAGCTGCTTCCAGCATGGTGATCCTTAGCGCTTTTTGGAGGGTGTGCCTAAATCGTTCGACCTCCCCATTTGCTTGTGGACATTGTGGGGTGATGCGTCGATGTTGTTTCCCGAGCTGCTCGAGCAATTCCTTGAAGTGCACCCCTTGGAACGGTAGCCCATTGTTGGTTTTGATTTCTGTGCGAGATCTGAGCATTGCAAATATTTTCTCTAACACCGGTGCAACATTGGTAAATGCGGTAGTCTCAGTTACCTCCACAATCGGATATTTCGAATATCCATCCACCATCACGAGAGATATTCTTCCATCTGGGAAACTTTAAAAATCGAGGGTCACCTTGGACCAGGGTGCTTCGCCCAGCCATTCGGTGGTGACAGGCACTGGGGCATCTGGGCTGCTTGTCAGTTGGCAGGCAGAGCATCTCCTCACATAGTCATCCACCATGTCTTCAAAATGAGGGAACCATACCTTTTCACGCACCTGTAATTTTATTATGACTGTGCCTTAGTGTCCTCTGTGGGCTAGTGTAACTCCCCGCTCCTAAAGACTGTCCAGTATCACTAATCTGTGTCCTCTTAACATGAGACCATTTGGAGTCACACTGAGTTTATTGCGAACTCTTCATAACTTTCTGAGTCGCTCTTTATCTTGGCCAGACCATTGGTTTGCATCCTTCAAAAATCCTTCCCAGGATTCGCCAGAGAGGGCTGCTTTCACCTTTGCCAATTCAGCAACTATTGTGTTAGAGATTTCATCCAATTGGAGTGTTCTGGAGTAGGCGTTTATGCCGAGCGTTTGAATGTATTTGTCCACTGTCTCGTCACTTGGTATGTTGTTGCCCCCCGGGTGGCGTGACAGGAAGTCCACAGGATTTATAGTACCAAGGCTGTAGGTAACTTCCATTTGATAATGCTGTAGCTGGATGGCCCAGCGTTCTATGTGTGGCGGAGCTGCGGTGCAGTGCCTTTGAACAAAGGAACCAAGGGTTGGTGGCCCGTAACTACACTAAAGTGCTTCCCACACCGGTAGAGATGGAAGTGGCCACAAGCCCACTTGATCGCATGGCTTTTCTTTCGACCTGGGCATAATGCTTCTCAGTCTGCATGAGCACTCGGCTCGCAAATGCTAGGGGAGTCCATTTGCCAGGTTCAATCTCTTGAGTTAGGATGGCTCCCAGCCCCACAGGGCTGGCGTCCACTACTAGTTCAGTCTTCTTCTTTTGATCGAAATACACCATAGTGGTCTTTTGCAGAAGTGCTTCTTTAAGGTCTTGAAATGCTCTTTCTTCTCTACAGCCCCATGACCATGGTGTGTCCACTTTTGTAAGGGTGCCTAGTGGTTCTGCTATAGTGGCCATATTCGGGATGAAATGGCCACAGTAGGTGGCCATCCCTAGGAAGCTACGTACTTCACTCAGTCTTTGGTGCCAGGGCTTGTATGAAACATTCGTGGGTCAACCTGTACCCCATCCTGGTTAAAGATGTAGCCAAAGAACTCTATGGATGTTTGGGAAAACAAGCATTTCGCCTTGTGGAGGGTTAGGCCGTATTCCGCAAGGCGCTGATGTGTAGCTCAGAGGTGTTGGAGGTGCTCCTCCGCAGTTGCAGAATGGATGAGGATGTCGTCATCCCACATTCATGATTCCAGGCAGGCCCAAGAGCGTTTCTCGGATGGCATGTTGGAAAACTTAATCTGCCGCAGAGATCCCAAAATTCATTCTCTTCTTCATTCTGAGCCCCATGTGTTTGTGGAAGGTGGTGATATACCTGCTCTCCTGGGCCAGGCAAAGTTGATGGTATCCCACATTGAGGTCCAGCTTGGACAACCATTGGGAGCCGTTCAAGTTGGCGATGATGTTGTCAATAGTCGGTGTTATATGCCTTTCACGTTTGATAGCTTGGTTGGGAAGGCACATGTCGATGCATAGGCGTATTTTCTCTGGTTGTTTTTGTTTCTCTGCGATGACCATGGGGGACACCAAAGGAGTGGGCCCAGCTACCTGCTCGATAACACCTTGTTGTTCTAGATTGTTTAGTTCTTGCTCGACCAGCGGGCGAAGGTGAAACGGGACACACCTGTGTCGTAGTGCAGTGGTTTTCACTTATTTATTGATGTGCAAAGTAATGGGCGGGGATTTCAAGCATCCCAAGCCAGTAAATATTGTTGGGAATTGACGCAATAGCTTGCCGACCTGGAAAGCTCCAACGCTTTTTGCAAAGGACACCAGTCCTAGGTCTTTGGCCAGATTATTGGCAAGTACGGTGTCTTCTTCTTTGTCCACAATGTGGAAGATAGCTTGTACTTCCATACTGCCTGCCTTTATGGGTACCGTTATCTGCCCTCTGAGTGGTAGCAGTGTGTGGCTCCTGTACATGAAGATCTTGGTGCTTGATGGCATTATTGACGGGCGAGGTTGGAGGCAGCGATATTGTGGATGCTCATTACGTTGACTGATGCGCCTGTGTTAATTGGAGTTTTCACTTAATACCCTGCAATTTCAACTACACTTGTGGGTTGAGGGTGTTGGTGCTTCTTCAGGTCATTCATGAGAGAGATGAGAAACATCTCTTCTTCATCCGTTGTGGAGTCTGCATACGTGTTCTTCCACTTCCTCCCTTGCTGGTCATGTTCGAGCTGTTCTGGGTCTTCGAGTGACAGGTATCTCACTGTGCTGGTTATTTGGTGTTTTCCTCTTGCTCCCCTTCTTCGGGTGGGACTGCGACATATGGTTGCGAAACAATTAATCTTCCTGCAATTCAAGCGTTGCCACCCTTGCGTAGGGCAGTCTCTGGGGGCATGTTCATCCTGACGACAGTACATGTAGCGCAGCCCATGTCTCGCTTGTGTCTTCGGCTTGCTTTTGGTGTGTTGTGTCTGTACTGCGTCTTCTCATTCTACCTTGATAGTCAGGCCTTTCTCTGGCATTTGAGTGAGTGCTGCTCCATCTCGGTTGCGTGGGCTGTGGAGAGGTCATGTGATCTGGCTAGTATCAAGATGTCATCGAGGCTAATGTTGGGTTGTCTTAGGATGAGTCCCCTAAGAGTCTTGTTGCGGCAACCTTGGATAATCTGTGCACAAATCTCCTTGGGCTGGTCATCTGCAGTGCATGTACTGGCTAGTTCTCTCATTCGCATGTAAAACTGGTCTATCGATTCTCCATCCCGCTGACAAGCTTTCAAAATCAGGGTTTAGCTGCAGGTCAAAGTGAGCTTTGAGGGCCCTTATGGCAGTGTTGTAGTCCTCTCTTGCACCTGTGTTGGTAGGTAGCTGGGTAGGTGTCTGAACAGTTTATATATTTATTCTCCGCTGAAGTGTAACAGCAGAGACCGCTTGACAGCCTCATCACGCTCTTGTGTGGCGATGAAGTAGTTTTCTAGCCGCCCGATCCATATTTTCCGCTGGGAGGAGGCCATTGCAAGGTCCGCCAGCTCGCTGAATGGCGGCATGGTACCAGCAATAAGCTGTAGTGGGAGTAGCGCAGGAGCTGCAGGTTGATCATCTACCATGTTGAATGCAGCATAGGATGTGTGCTCGAATGGTATGGTCCGCAACATACTTGAGCAGTCTAGCACATGGGCGCACGAGGATGCTGTGAGAGGTGGGTTCGCGTGGAGCACTTACTTTTCGAGGCTCGTTGACAGTTGTCCTTGATTTTCTCTGTCCTTAGTTGAGGATGCATCTTTGTGTGTATCTTTCCCCTTTGCTTTATTTTTTTCATGTCGCATTGTCACTGCAGAGGTGTGGCACTGGCCTGAATGTTCTTGCTGTGCCAGGTAATTTGCTTTTTTTTCCATGCAGTTCGACTTTATCTCCCTTCACTCACTTCGTGAGGGTGCTGTGCTGCTGCGGGTTGCCAGGGACCTGGTGCTCTGTGAAGCAGGTGCGTGGTGGAGAGCACAGGCCTGGAGGCTGGGAGTCCCAAGCAGGGTGGGGCAGGAGGCAACCATCCAAAGAGCAGCAGACTCACCGTGTGCCTTCCAAGTTGAGCTCCCACAAGGAGGCGTGTCTATGGGCTGTAAAGCGGCTTGGGGCAAGAGCGTCGGTACGCTGCCAGCAACGGAGGACGACCGTCTCAGGGCAGAGCGGTCACGTAGGCCAGACGCGGCCTAACTTGCAGGTGAGCAGTGTCGGCTGCCAGTGTGGGTGGGCGTGTGGCCGGGCTCAGAGAGCTTGTGAACGGAGCGGTGCTGGTGGCTGCTCAGCACGAAGGAAGGATCACCCTCATCACCATTGTTGTGCCCCACATGGTGTCGGGCCTATGCGTCACGCTGCTGCTAAATGAGATACACAGACACTGGTGCTCTGGTTGGAACAAAAGATCCCGAGTGGTCTTTTCCCATCTATTTTATTATCTCTGGCCACACCTGACCAGAGGGTGTTTGCAGTCACTTCCGGCGTGCTGCTGGGCAAACTAGACCGAAGCCCACCTGCACATTACAAAGTGGACATGCAAAGAGTTACAAAGCTAGGTTTGCTGACGGCAAAATACCTACCTCTTTTATGGTGGAAGTAGGTACACAGGAACACGGGGTGGTGTTGTTTGTCAGGCTGCTGGGGAGAACAGGGTTACTGAGTAGAGATGAATATTTATACTTAAAGGTTACTCATCGAAGATATCCATGTCTATACACACTTCCTAAGGTTCATAAGGGTCTGCCTTTTCCACCTGGAAGACCGATTGACTCAGGCTTACAAGGTCCAACTGAAAAACTTTCGGAATTCGTGGATTGTTTTTTACAACCAATAGTTTGTAATCTCCCATCTTTTATTAAGGATACTACCCATATTCTTAGTATTTTGAATGATGTAGAATGGGATAGGAACATGTTGTTAGTAACACTTGACGTAGTATCCCTGTAAACTTGCATTAAACACGAGCTAGGACTAGAAGCTACTCGTTTTTTTCTAACCAAAAGATCAGCAAGTCTTTGGCAACATACTGTAATGTTAATGGAGATGATTGACTTAATTCTTGACAACAACTTCTTCCTATTCAATAATGGCTGGTACAGACAGAAACGTGGTGTCGCAATGGGCTCCAAATTCTCTCCTTCCTATGCAAATCTATTCATGGGTTGGTTCGAACACAAATGGGTTTGGGGCTCTGAATCTACTCGATGGCAAATTGATATTCTCTTTTGGGGCAGATTCATAGACGATTGCTTCCTGATTTCGACTGGTGGAGAACAAAAGTTGTTGGAATTTTGTACCTTTTTAAACTCCAACACCATGAATGTGGAATTTACATATCAATACAGTACAGAGAAGATTGTTTTTTTAGACATAGAGGTCTTTGTTTCAGATAATAAGATCCAAAGTAGACTTTTTAGGAAAGCTACAGCGTGTAACTCAATCTTACATGCAGAGAGTGCACACCCACGACATCAAATTGCTTCTATTCCTTTTGGTGAAATGGTGAGGGCATGACGAAATTGTAGTTTGGATGATGAATTTTTGTTTCATGTGAATGATATGGGTAAAAGATTTAGAGCACGTGGCTATTCTAATAAAGTGATTAAGAAGGCAAAATCAAGAAGTAAAAATGTTAACAGGATTGACACCTTGAAAACTAAAAATCCTAAGACCGTGTTAGATGAATCTAATAAGGTACGTCTTATAACAGATTATAATGATGCTTCTTTGATTATGGTTAAGCTTGTGGCTAAACACTGGCACTTATTATCACAGGATGAGTCAATTAGAAATTTAATACCAGCAAGAGTGCCCACTACTTACCGGAGAGGGAGAACTTTAAAAAACATTTTGAGTCCCAGCTTTACTACGGTGTCTCCCAACAAAACTTGGCTATCTGCACAAACGAGGGGTTTCTTTAAATGTGGTAGTTGTGGAATATGTCGGTGGGCTTGTCATAGGATGAAAGAATTCTCTTTGGAGGGGAAAGTTTACAAAATTTGTACTATGATCAACTGTAACACCACTCATGTTGTTTATATAATACGATGCAAATGTACTCTCATTTATGTAGGAAGTACAATACGCCCACTAAAGGTTAGGATTGGTGAACATATTCGAATGCTTAAAAATGGTGATGTAAGATATCCAATAGTTGCTCATATTTTATCATGTAACTCACAATCAATTCATAAGAATTTTGAATTTTTTGGACTAGAACATGTTCCCCGCAGTCCAAGAGGGGGTAATAGAGAACTAATGCTACGTAGGAAAGAGGCAATATGGATAATGAGGTTAAAGGCTGTGGAATCAGGCCTCAACTCAGACAGGGAGTTGGAGTTCTTTTTGGGAGATCGATGATAGCACAAACGAGATAATCACCAGTCATGTTGAAAATGCGTGGATTGTTGTATACTTCAATTTATGTACACTGACATTGTTATTATTAACCAAAATTCTCACACTAACGATACTACTTTATTAGTGGTTAATATATGGAATTTCAAGGGTATTATAGTTTTGCGGGTTTCTAATTATCCTATCTCTATTTTCTGTTTCTCAACTTGTTGATTTCTCTTGATCTCTGAGTTTCAAGATTGGTGCCCTGATTATAATAAGGATGATGACATTTGTCAATGTCTATATTTGCTTGGAACTATTTGATAGAGTAGCCTGGAACAGTTAATGTGCCTAATAGGGGATGGTATTTATTGCTAGTTGTTTCCTTATCTATTTGGGAAGCAATTGTTAATTGCAACGGTAAGAGTTAATTAGCTTGGTGTACTTTATTTTATTTAATTGTACACTTGTGTGTACAAGATATGAGCTTCTTTTCTGATCTGTAACACGGTTGTGTCAGTTACACCGGCAATATTCAGTTTCGTCCCACATTAATTATTGACCTGCCGTACTTGGTGTTAGTGGTTTTACTATTAACAATTTTCCGAAAGTTTCTTTCATTTGTGAAACGCGGTGGTTTCTAACGCACCGGCATTTCTAGTTTCGACCTATGTGAATCAATACACAAGTAGCTCTTGGTGTTAGAAGATATATTGTAAATAATTATCGGAAAGCTTCACACAGCCTTCGCGCGTGAATTTGTTTGACGCGTTCGTACTATGGCTTTGCACTTCGTAACCTCTTTCCGTCATGGTAACAGCTGACAGTCCGTCTTTGATATTGATCACGCGAGGTGATCTCGCGCCCCGGAAAGGCTTTTAACCTCGGTAGAGGCGAGGCGCGCTGGTGCGTACTCGCGGCGTAGCGTTTCCTTAGCATGGAAACGCTGTTTCTGGATCAATGGTAATATATTACAAGAGGTAAGGACGTTGGGGACTCTGTTGTGGACTGTCTGGGCTTTTGAAATTGAGAGGAACAATTAATGTGGACTACAACTCGGCATTTCTATTTGTTTTTTAGCTTTGAACTACACAAGCTCGCAAATACCTAACTTAAAAGAACTAAGGTACTTGATGTAAGATTTATATTCTCAACTTATTGATGTGCTTTTGGATTTGGGATTATTGGTCATATATTGAATTGTATGTGGCGCTTTTCTTTGTTTAAACAAGTGGGTTATGGTGACATATGTGATTTTAATTGTTTGAGTTGGCAGCTTATCTGGTGATTGGTAGCACTTTGACCATCTTTTACATGGTGACTTGGTGGATCACTAATGTGGGTGTGCCTTTGTTTTTGAATTAACCAATGGGGTTTTTCACAACTAAAAGAATCTCCTTTCCTCTCATACTACTTGGGGATCTGCTTCCTTTCACATAAAGGGGACCTTTATAAATTATAATTTAGCATCATGCTGTTTGAGCATTTTGGTTTCTAATATAAATTATTTACTTACAATGTAGAGCCCTGAAGAAGTCGCTGGGGACTAAAGGACTTCCCCATGACGAAACACGTGTTGGCTCGGAGTGTTTTTCCTTGAAGGATGCTGTAAATTTGAAGATGTGATCCAATAAACTTCTGGATTGGATTGGACTTTATAAAGATTGGCGTGATATTTCAGACTGCGTTATTTCGAACTTTACTCACTTGAGTTTTGACTTACTGGATTTGTGAATAGAAAACTTTGGGCGAGGGGGGCCTCACATTGTGTTAAGTATTGTTGGGTTCATTTTGAACCTCGAAGGGATGGGTGTTTTCCCTTGTGTAGACAACCCCTAATGTTATAATTGGCCAATTAGTGTCCTGAGCGCCAGTAGTCCCCTGTTATTACACCCCATTTCACTTATTGCTGGGGAGAACAGTCACAATCTTTTGCTAGCTGTGAATGCACTGGTTACTTAATGTTAATCGTTATTAGTCTGAGTCCACATCTTCTTCGTCACAATAGTGAGCAACTGCTCCTTTCACCGAACCTTAGAAGCGAAGCAAAACACGTTCTAGTTGTTCCCTTCCCTCCCAAGATGGCTACCTTCCACTTCCTCTGAAACGCAATAGTAGCAAGCATTGGCAATTCCAATAGGTCTCGCTTATAAGAGATCTATTGGCTTGCCAATGTGTTTTTGGCAGGTTGTACACCAGTGTGGCTGCTGTTCAGCATGGCTAAAAGTTAGTGGTGTGGAGAGTCAGAGTGGAGTAGGGGAGTAGTTTTTTAAAGTGGATTTGTTGCAGTAGCGTCGTAGAGTGGAGTAGGAGGGTGTAGAGTGTCGCAGAGGGGAGGAGAGTTTAGTGGTTCAGTGGCAGAGAGTGTTGTGGAATGCAGTGTTGTGGAATGCAGTAGAATTGGGTGGAGTGTGTTGGAGTGGATTGGGGTAGTCTGGTGGATTGGATTGAAGTAGGGTGGGATGGATTAGATTGGGGTGTGCTGGGTGGAATAGGTTGGATTGAAGTGGGGTAGATTGGAGTGGGTGAACTGGATGAGGCGGATTGGAGTGAGGTGGATTGAAATGGGGTAAGGTGGATTGGTTTGGGGTTGATTGGAGTCGGGTGAACTAGAATGGGATAGATTAGATGGTACTTGAGTGGGGTGGATTGGCCTAGAGTGTGGTGGACTGGACTCTAGTGGAGTGGATTGGACTGGAGTGAGGCTGATTAGATTTTGGTGGAGCAGGGGGGATTGGTTTGGGGGTGAATTGAAGTGGAGTTAGGTAGATTCGTTTGGAGTGGGGTAGGCTGGATGGGGTGGATTGGATTGGAGTGGGGTGGACTGAAATAGGGTGGGTGGATTAGACTGGAGTGGGGTGGATAGGATGGGAGTGGAGTGGGTTCAGTTTGAGTGGGGTGAATTGCAATGATGTGAGGTGGACTGGTTTGGGGTGGATTGGAGAGGGTTTGAGTGGGGTGAATTGGGTTGAGTTGGGTGGACTGGAATGCAAAGGAATGCATTGGGGTGGGGTGGATTTAAATGTGGTACATTGGATTGAGGTGGGGTAAATTGGATTGGGGTGAGTTGGAGTGTTGGTGGATTGGAGTGTTGGTGGATTGGAGTGGGGAGGACTGGAGTGGGGTGGCTTTTTGGAGCGTGGTAGGTTTTTGGAGGGGTGTGAATTTGAATTGTGTGCTGTGGATTCGGTTGGAGTCGGGGAATTGGGTTGGAGTGGGGTGGACATCTGGGATGGATTGGAGTGGGGTGGATTGGAGTAGAGTGGATTGGATTGGTGTGGGTGGATTGGATTGGAGTGGGGTGATTGGACTAGAGTGGGATGGATTAGGGTGGTTTGAAGTGGAGTGGGTTACATTGGAGTGGGTGGATTAAGGTGGACTGGATTGGAGTGGGGTGGGATAGATTAAGGTGAATTGGACTGGGGTGGGATAGATTGGAGTGGGACCGATTGGGTTGCGTGTCTTGGAGTGGGTTGGATTGAATTGGAATGGATTTGATGAGGTGGGTTGGATTAGTGTGGGGTAGATTGGAGTGGGATGGGATTTTGTGGAGTGCGTTGGAGTGGGGTGGATTGGGGTGTGGTGGGGTAGACTGGATTGTGCTGTATTCCATTATTATGGGGTGGATTGTGGTTGAGTGGGGTGGATTGTGGTGGAGTGGAGTGAAATGGAATGGAATGGAGTGGGGCAGAATGGAATGGGGAAGATTGTTTTGGACTGGAGGTGGGGAGGATTGGAGTGGGACTGATTAGAGTGGGTCAGATTTGGGTGTGTCAGATCGGGGTGGGGCAGATTGTTTTGGATTGGAATGGGGCAGATTGTTTTGGCGTGGGGCAGAGTGGAGTGGGACGGATTGTTTTGGATCAGAGTGAGGCAGATTGTTTTGGATCGGAGTGGGGCAGATTATTTTTGGATCGGAGTGGGGCAGATTATTTTTGGATCGGAGTGGGCAGATTATTTTTGGATCGGAGTGGGGCAGATTATTTTTGGATCGGAGTGGGGCAGATTATTTTTGGATCGGAGTGGGGCAGATTATTTTTGGATCGGAGTGGGGCAGATTATTTTTGGATCGGAGTGGGGCAGATTATTTTTGGATCGGAGTGGGGCAGATTATTTTTGGATCGGAGTGGGGCAGATTATTTTTGGATCGGAGTGGGGCAGATTATTTTTGGATCGGAGTGGGGCAGATTATTTTTGGATCGGAGTGGGGCAGATTATTTTTGGATCGGAGTGGGGCAGATTATTTTTGGATCGGAGTGGGGCAGATTATTTTTGGATCGGAGTGGGGCAGATTATTTTTGGATCGGAGTGGGGCAGATTATTTTTGGATCGGAGTGGGGCAGATTATTTTTGGATCGGAGTGGGGCAGATTATTTTTGGATCGGAGTGGGGCAGATTATTTTTGGATCGGAGTGGGGCAGATTATTTTTGGATCGGAGTGGGGCAGATTATTTTTGGATCGGAGTGGGGCAGATTATTTTTGGATCGGAGTGGGGCAGATTGTTCTAGATTAGTGGTGCAAGATGGTCTAGATTGGAGTGGGGCAGATTGCAGTGGGCAGATTGTTTTTCGTTGGCGTGGGGCAGAGTCAAATGGGGCAGATGGTTTTGAATAAGAGTGGGGGAAATTGTTTTGGATTGGAGTGGGTCAGATTGTTTTGGAGTGGGGTGGGTTGGTATTGTTGGAGTGGATTCGGGTGTGTGGTTTGGTTTGGAGTGGGGTGGTCTGCATTGGTCTGGTGTCCATTGGATTGATTTGGGTGGATTGTGGTGGGGTGAGGTGGGGCAGATTGGATTGGAGTTGGGCAGATTGGGGTGTGGTGCATGAGTATGTGTTAAAGCATCATTTCCGAAATTACATATAAGAAAGAAGCAGTGTTGCTGTGCAATATTTAAAACAAGATCATCGTCATCTTTTGAGAACAGCACCCACAAGCAAAAACAAAACAAAACACAAGTGCAAAGTGAGAAAGGAAGACTTGGCAAAATAAAAGAAAAGAGTTAACTATAGAAAATAATAAAAATTAGCAATTTTGTTTGTCCTGCTGTGCACAATTTTGCCAGTCACATGCCTTCTGTTTGCAGGGCCCTAGTAGTTAAAAAGAAGTACCTCAATCAGTCAGGAGCAGCGGACGGGCACTGATGAAGGTAAATCAATCAGTGCTTGCTCCCTGCTCCACAGACAGGAACGGAAATTATGCTTGGCCTGCAACGATGAATTACGAAGCTTTAAAGAAGAGTGCCATTCAAGCCAACAAATGGTAAGCAACAGGTCAGCTCCAAGCCCTTTTTAGATAACAACAGAGCCTTGCAAGGTTGACGCATGCAGTAGCCATGCTCTTGCAGGTTCAACCCTAAAAAGAAGGTCCTATCCTTACCTCCTCTTGGCCCTTACTAAGCCCCCAAAAGAACCAAATCCCAAATAGACAGGGAAGGAATGGTTGGGAAACTTGATTGTTGTGAGGAAGCCCTGGACTTGGCGTAATGAAGATTACTGATAGGTAACCAGGGCATTACCTTGTCATCAGTATTCCTCACCACAATCGTTAATAGATGAGCAGATACCAAAAATCTAATCAGCTTCATGGAGATACATAAAGTAAAACAAACTTGTGAGTTGTACATGCCATCACAAATTAAATGTTTAATCATAAATAGTCTGAAGTGTTTCACCATGTCATATGTTAAGTTCACAAATCACAGGTTAACCCTTGCATTCAATACAGCAGCAGCAACTCTTTAAGAGTGTCACCCCCAATGCAAGCCTATAGCGAGCCATAAATACTTGTGGTGACGACTATGTGCCTCCATTATAGATGTCCTCTGTAGACACCCCGTTTAAAAGATGCCTATGAGGTAGAAATGTACCTTGTAGACTTTTCTGGAACCTCTCCGTGCCCTGAGTCTCAAATGCCATCAGGACAGTTTGTTTAATCCATCTGTCTGAAGTAGAATAGGTGGCTCCAAACCACATCTTCATGTGCCCAAGGTTACAGAAAGGCTATCCACCTTTCTGAAAACTTCACTCCTCTCCAAATAGAGTAAAACTGCTGTTCGTGCGTCTAGTAAATGCAAGAAAACTTCCTCCTCGGACCAGGTAGTAGGGAAGAAGACTAGTAGCACCACCTTCCTTGACCTTTTAGATACATAAGGAATGTTAAGTAAGACTTTTGGGTTAGATCTCAGCACAATTGTGTCTGGAAATACCCTTAAAAAGGCTCAGACTTCAAAAATGACCCAGTGCACCTATTCTCTTAGCTGAGGGTCTCTTAGCCGCCATCCTCAGAATCAGGAAGAGCACAGCTGGAGGCAGATCCTTCTCTTATCGCGCAGCCCGGATATGGAACACACTCCCAATCAACCTCAGACAGGCCAGCTGGTTGAACCAGTTCAGGAAGGATCTCAAGACCTGGCTTTTTGAATGAGCAGCATGCCCGCAACAACGCCTTGAGACACAACAGGTGATAAGTCGCGCCTTACAAGTGAGTGATTGATTGAGAAAATACTCGCCAAGAAAATTACTTTGGGAGTCAGAAATGTGACATCCACTCTCTCCAAAGGCTCAGAAGGTGGAAGCTGAAGAGCCTTCTAAACTTGGGTAAGATCCCAAGAAAGAGAAGGATGCAATAGTCTTGGTTTCTTCAGACACAAACTTCTCATTCGTGGATATACCATCTGTTCTAAATGATTTAAATAAAGACTTCAAAAAGCCTTAAGTGCTGTTCGTTGAGCAAGAAGAGTAGTCTGAGCTAGACCCACTGAGAATCCATCAGAGGAAAACAATCTAGAATCTTGCTAGGCTGTATTGCTATAGCATCATAGCCTCTTTCCCTTCACCATTTCGTAAAGGAGATCCAGTGCCTGGCATAGGATTTCAGGGTAGAAAGGCATCTGGAATTCTGTATGAAGTCTACAACTTCAGCAGATCATCATGTAGCCAGTAAGTTTATCCTCTCGAGGGTCAAGACTGAAGATTTGATTTTTGTAACATCTTGTGTGGTGGGCAGTACCCAATAGGGGATACAGCCGCTTCGAGATTTCTCAGTGGGGCTGAACTAACATCTCCAACAACAGTGGATACCAGGGACATCTCTCCCAGCCTGGTACAATTAGAAGGACTAATGCCTCATCTTCCCTGATCTTCCAGAGTACTCTGAGAATCATCGGTATGATAGGGAATGTGTAAACCAGATCCACTGGCCATGTGAATGATGTTGCATCCAACTTCCACGACTCCACATAAGGATTTATTGTGCAAAAGCGTGGGAGTAGAGCATGGTCTTTAGTGGCAAAGAGTTCAACTGTTGGACACCCAAATCTCTTCTGCAACTTCAGGATTATGCCCCTCCTCAAAGATATTGCTCTTATTGGCAGAATGACTCCACTTAGTTTGTCCGCTGCCCTGTTTTCTCTCCACAGGAGATAAATTGGTCATAGAGATGCCAGATTGGACTCTGCTCAAATGCAAACCTCCTGTGTCAAAAACCAAAGGGACTGGACTCTGCACCCCCTTGATGTTTTATGTACCTCATCAACCCTCAGTTGGCAGTTTGTATTTTGACATGGTGACTCCGCATTTTCCAGGAGCGCCAGATGAATTCTTTGAGCTCCCTGAAGATGGAAGAAAAGGAGATTTGACATTGATTTCACTGTCCTGTGATTGACCAGGACTCCAAGGTGCCACTCCACCCTAGCTTGCTGGCATTGGTCGTCGCCACCCTTGTCAGAATTATATGAAACTGAAGACCCCCTGGACAGATTGCACTCCATCAGCCACCAATCCAAAGCGCCCTCGACCTGCTGCAAGGCTGGAACTTGTCAATGGCAGACCTGGGAGCATTGCAACCAATGGGATAGTAAGTGATTGAAGACGGGCCAAGGAAGGATCTTGATTGAGGCTGCCATCAAGCCCCTTAACCTCAAACATTGGGAAACCGGAGGAGCATCTTGACCCAGAAAGTCCATGATCTTCCTCTGTAGATTCATCCTTTTTGGGTGGTAAGAACACCTGTCCAAATTCTGTGTTGAAATGGCTTTCCATAAAAACGGGGTCTTGGGTCGATGTGAGACATCAGTTCTTGGTGTTTAGCAGAAGTCCATGATCCTAAAGAATTTTGCACACTGCCTTGATATGTCGAAGTGCCTTAGAGAAAGAAGTTGAGATAAGCTAGTCACCCAGATAAGGAAATGTTTGAATACCCCTCTTATGAATGACTCCCTCCAAGGGTGCTGACACTTCACTAAAAACCTGTTGGTAATGAAGAAAGCCCAAATGTAAGTACCTGGAACTGGCAAAGGTGATTTTTCCATGCAGAACCTAAGGAACCCACTGGAACTCCCATGCACCTGCGCACAAAGGTATGAATCTAATAAGTCTAGAGACGCTAGGCCAGCCTGCTGGTTCAAAGAAAGAAAGAAAGAATCTCCTTAATTGGCACAATTTTGAATTGTACATGGGTCATGTGGGAGTTGATGATCTTGAAGTTGAACATTGGCCTGAAGTCCTCTGAGGCCTTCTGCTTCAAGGACCGTATTGAGTGGACTCCTTGACCTTTTTGGTGGTGAGGTACCAAACTTTTGGCATTTTTGGAAACAGGCCTTGCAGAAGAGCATTTCTTTTTATTGGATTTAATGGAAGTGAAGTTTGCCCAAAACACATTAAAAGGGTAGAGACGAAAACAATCCTGTAAGCATTTTCCTCAACCTTCAAAATCCATTAGTCTGAAATCGATATTCTTCAGATGTGTGGGAAATTTGAAATTTGATCCCACTGCCCACAGGAAAGTCCTTGTCGACGTTGGATAGATAGTCTGGACTTTGACTGTGGCTGGGACCTGACATCAGTTTGAAGGGACTTAGACTTGTCTGAGGAACGGACCTGCTGGCCACTTCCCCTTCCTCGAAAGGGCTGATTTGAATACAGCCAAAAAGTGGGTACAGTGTGTTTTGATCCGCTAAACGGGATCTTCATGTTTATCCATTCAGCCTGCAATAGCAGGGCCTCAAGTGTGGGCCAACACTGCATAGAAAAAGATGAGCATGCTATAGCAGGATTTCATTGAAAGGGTTCTGATTCTGTTAAAGCGAGACCTCACTTATCAGTGATTTCACTTACCTGCAACTTGCTTGGAGTTTTCGCAGAAACAAAAAAAGAGGCGGATGGAAGCATGGGTCTTCCTTTTTCTATAGAGTTTCAGAGAAAAAGGAAGTCAGCCATCTTGGGAGGGATGGAGACGACTAGAACAAGTTTTGCTTTGCTTGTAATGGTCTGTAAAAGGAGCAGTTGCTCATCTAGTAAGACTAGCATGGCGGTAAATAGCTCTGATGGTGTCTGAACTGAGAAATGCAAAAGGGAAATAATTCCTCCTATGGGACAGTATTACCTCAAATATGTTAGTGAGGCCTGAGCAGCAAGCAGTGACATAGCAAGGGTGCCATGGGCCTTGATGAAGGTAAATAGAAAATACCCTACCTCCTGTTCAAATCCTGTATTGAGACAGCCATAACTGGTGTGCAGATGGCACCTTACATGCGATGGCCCTTGTGCCACTGTACCTGCTGCGCTATTGATAGCTGCATAACTGAAAGCAAAGTAAATGTTAGGAGGAATGTGCGTGCACTTCCCCTTCCCCCCAACACCATCTCTCAGTCATACTCATGAGACCACATACTCAAGCAAGGATACAATACCCTTTAAACTGCTGCTCTAAAAGAGAAATTGCCAGAGAGTGCAGTAAAAAGCTCAAGGCTGCACAGTGGCTAGCTTATCATCACAGGCAGTCTCTCCCTGCCTGAGTGGCAGGCTATTTGGTGCCTGCTGCACCAGCTATGTTAGTAAGCATATCGGCAGCACACTTGTGGCAGACATATAGGATTCCCCAGAGGTAGGACTCCTCGTTTTCTGCTCCCAACAAAGCAGTGGAAGCTTTTTGTTTCTGATGTGGACAGCGCCACGGCAATTGACTCTTTTTCAGTTTTCCTTTCTCTTTTTTTAATGACGTAGTCGAGTCCCAAAAATACTTCCTCAGTACAAATGGGAAACTGCTGGGAGCATAGCGGTGGGGCAAGGCATGATCAACACCCAAAAAGTATAGAAGGTTCATAAGAAGTCCAGCCTTCTGTCTGTCTCTAGACGAGAGGTCTTCAAACTTTTTTGGTCTGAGCTTCTCAAAGCAAAATATTTTGAAGTCATGCCCCCCCCCCCCCCCTCAAAACCTTTATGGCAATGGTTGGGACAGCGATGGGCGCAGGGCTGAGCAGAGGAGCTGGGACTTATATAATTTCAAGGAAACATTGTCTGTAGCTTATGATCCATAATAAATGTGAGACTTGTAACAAAGTAAATTTAGAGAACAAAAGCAGGAAGTGACCATAATTGGGGCATTGTGAACCCCTCACACTCCTGGGACCCAATGCAACGGTACCTGCTTCATTAATGACCGCTTCAGCCCGGAGTAGCAGGTTCTCTACTGTGTCTCTTTAGCCCTTCCCCACCATGCCTGATCATTTGTCCAATCATGAAGCAACCTGTCAGTTTCCCATGATTTTTAAATTCTTTTACAGTGCAATCTCCGCTGAAGGGCATTGGAGCACTTTACGTGAGCACCAGTTGCATTACACAAGGTCAGATTTATTTTTTTTAGGCTCGGGGAGATTAAGGAATTTGCCCCAAATCACAGGATGTTGAACCAATGCTGGGTCTTCAGTCAATCAATCATAGCATATGTCAAGCACAGTTACAATCACCCTTAAGGGTATCTGGGTGCTGAGGGTGCTGTCTCCATCGAAAAGCCATGTCTTGAGTCTCCTTCGGAAGTCCCCCAGGGAGGGAGCTGTTAGGAGGGGGTGGGGCAGGCTGTTTCAGGATTTGGCTGCTGTGTAGGAAAAGGGGTGGCCTCTGCTCTGGCTGCAATGGCTATGAGAGGTGTGTGCGATGTTTGGTGAGGTGGAGCATAGTTGTCTTGCTGGGATGTAAATGTTCAGTTGATGGTTGTTGTAGGATAGCCCCAGGTTGTGGAGAGCCTTGTATGCGAATGTGAGGATCTTGAATTTGCATTTCTTCTGGACGGGGAGCCAGTGGATGTTCCTGAGGTGTAGGGTGATGCTTGGGTGCTTTGGGAGGTTGAGGATGAGTCTGGCTGTGGTGTTCTGTAAAGTCTGGAGTCTTAAGTAGCTGGGTAGACACTACGGCATACAGAGCACTGCCATAGTCGAGGCAGCTGGTGATCACAGCATGCATAACTGTCTTTCTGGTGTCAGTAGGAATCAATTTGAAGATTCAGTGGGACATTTGGAGGATGTAGAAACAGGAGGAGGCAACTGAGTTTACTTGTCGATTCATGGATAGTTGGCAGTTGAGGATGATACTGAGGTTATAATAGAAATGAGTACACAGTTCCAGAAAAAAATGTCAACGAGGACGAAAGGTAGACTGAAAAAGGTATTGTAGGAGTGCCCTCACGCATCACAGTAGGATGCTAGGCATCATCATCGGGCTAACTCCTCGTCAGACCGGCACTGCAACGTCTGACGTGCCACCACACAAGTGGTGGTGGCACTTAAACCGAAAAGTTGTATCGCAGATCAAGTTGAGTCTGCCATACGTGCTGACAGAGGAGGAAAGGAGAGTGAAGGGTATATAAAATTGGCTCTGAACACCTAATGCCTCAATTTAATGCTTAAAGTAAGGGTCAGGCCAAGATTAAAAATAAATGCAGGAGTATTAAGGGAAATAATGTTTCCTGTACTCCTAAAAAACGGAAAGGAGGAAAAAGTGTTCACTCCTAACACTGGGTCGACATGTTTCGCGCCTACACGGTCAGAAATTGATCCAATGGCGCTTCATCAGGACCGTAAATTGTAACTTCTCCATAAAAAACAAAACAGTAAATGCTGGAAGGTCACTTACAGTCTGTGGACCAGTCGTCACAGTCAGTCAAGTTGTAGGTCGCCCATCCCATGTGGAAACAGGGCATCATAGGGACGTGTAAACCTCAAACCCAAGGCGAGTTCATTTTACTCTGCCGGTAGTCTGCTGCGTGCCTACCCGAGGTCGCGTGCCTGACAACGGGCGTTGGTCCAAGTTCTGTTGGCCACCAGCTGTGGTCCCATACGAGGTGTTCTTCCCGAAGATTAAGACTTCCGTTTTGTTGGTGTTTAGTTTGAGGCAGCTGATTTTCATCCATGTTGCTACGTTTGTCATGGCGTTGCGGAAGTTGGCTTTGGCGTTGTGGAGGTCTTTGGTGAGTATTTTGTATTTGTACTTATGTGTATTTATAGAGCGCATCGAAGTGCTAAGCAAAGAAACATGCAAGTGAAAGCGGTGAGAGAGTAGGATGCCACAAGCAGCTTCACAGGGGCAAGTTATAGGGCAAAGAGCCAAGTTTTAAGCTATTTCCGGAAAGGCATGAAAGCATCTACTTTCCTGATACAGAGCGGGAGAGTATTCCACAGATTAGCTGCAGCCACCGAAAAAGCTCTGTCACCCCATTTGGATTTCTTGCAACGTGGTACTGAGGCCTGGTGGAGACTGGTGGATCTTAAGTGGCGGCTAGACTCATAGCATCTTAAAGTGGAGCAAAGGTATTTGGGTATTCGGAATGATGGGTAGAATTTTCTGGAGGTTTTTAATCAACCAGAAACAGGTTTTAATAGTATGGTTGACCTGTAGGTCAAAGGATAAGGCACTATTATACAAAATCTCTAAATTTCTCCCCACTGGTGAAGGAGCAGGCAGGTCACTGCAAGATTGTGGCCACCATTGCAAGCTCTATAATGAACTGTTAGCACCGAAGAACAAAATTTTAGATTTCTCTCTGTTCATTTTTAGCCAGTTCTAGCTCATCCACTTGTTGATCTCATTTATACAATTATGAAACCTATCTGCTTCCTCCTCCCAGTTCCTGTTTACCGTGATGATAAGCTGAGTATCATCAGCATATGAGGAGACCTGAAAACCAAACGAACGGACCAACTTCGCCAGCAGTGCTACATACAGATTGAATAGGGTGGGACTGAGCAAAGATCCCTGGGGGACCACACAAGGAAGTTGAAACGGGGTGGCTCTGAAGTCCCCATAACTCACAATGGTGGATCTTTCACTAAAAAATTACTGTAGAATGCCCACGGCGCCGTCTCTTACCCCAGCCTGATAAAGGTGAAGCATCATCCGTTGTGGTGAAATGGTATCGAAAGCAGCCAAAAGATCTAATAATACCAAAATGACTCCCCCACCTTGATCCACCATCCGTCGGACAGAGTCTGTGGTGGCAATGAGGACAGATTCAGTACTGTGTGTTTTACGAAACCCGTGCTGGGAGTGGTCCAAACAACTATTTTCCTGAAGAAAGCGGGCGAATTCAATATTAAGATGCTTTTCAAAAATTTTAGCTGGCGTAGGTAATAACGAGATAGGGCGAAAATTCTTTAGATCATTAGCGTTGCTTCCTGGTTTAATTTCAAGAGGGATAACAATCGCTTCTTTTCAGGAGGGAGGAAAAACCCCCAGTTCTCAGCACCTCCTGGTAAGCCAATTCCAAAGCCTTGGAAACCAGGTCAGGGGCCAGCCTTAATACTTTAGGGGGGCAGGGATAATCTGGGGACCCGACCTCACCCTTGATGGCAGAGCTTTAATTCTGCCAGCTAACAGCAGGGGGAAATGGGTAAGGACACCTCTGTGTGTCTCGTTGCCATCCCCAATACTTCAGAGTCCAAAACTGAGGGATGCTGGGCAAAGTTTGCTTTGATCTGTAGGACTTTGTTTTTAAAAAAAGTCAGCTACCTTGTCGCACAAAGCTTGGGAATCCTCTAGTTCCGGGGAGGTGGCCGGAGAGGTAAGGGAGCGAACCACCCTAAAGAGTTCCCTAGGTACTTTTACTGCTTCCTTAATTTTAAGAGTGAAATAATGGGATTTGGCTTTCCTAATTGTCTTTTTGTATTCTCCAAGTAGTGTCCTAAGCTTATCTCTCTTATCTGAGTGTTAATCTAGTTGCCATCTGAGTTCCTGACACCTATACTGTCTTTGCCGATCCTTAAATTCCTTGATATACCATGGGGATGAGCCTACCTTGCTGGCCATAGGTCTAGTCTTCCTCAAAGGGGCAATCCGGTCTATTGCTGCCCTTATCCCCTGTTCATACCTTTCCACCGAGGAACCACACTGCCCCATTTCCTGGTCCCAGCGATACTTAAAGGCCTGCACTAATTTCTGCTCCCCAATTCTACCCCAATGTCTGACCATCTTGGCGGCAGGAGGGACATAAGTAAGTTCCCCGCTTCCAGCCACACTGAAGGAAAGCAGATGATGACTGGACCAGTCAAGGGCTACATTCTCCATAAGAATACCATCTAGGATGTGCCCGGCCTGGTGGGTTGCTGACGGAACCTTAAGGTCCCAGTCAAAATTAGACATCAGGTCCAGAAAGGTACCAGCTGCACTGTCCAGTTTGTCCTCAAGGTGAAAGTTAAAATCACCAATCGCAATGCTTTCGGAGGTCATAATAAGAGGTTCAATAATAGATTGTCAGTGTGATAAAAAAGAGTTCTTAGGACTGGGTAGACGATAAATCAAAAGGCCCTCAAAATAAATAATATTCTTAAGGCGAACCTTAAAGAAGGCGCCTTCCCAGATTCTGGGCTGAAATTGATAGGATCTAAGGCACAGGGTAGTTTATTCCTACAAATCACTGCAAGTCCACCTCCCCTCTTGCTAGGTCTGTCGAGTCTAGAGGACTCATAGCCTGGAGGTATGACAACAGCAAACTCAGGACCGGAATCTTCCCTGGCCCAAGTTTCTGTTACGAACAAACAAGTGAGTGAGAGGATTAGTTGAGTGTCGTCAGTGTAGGAGACTATATTGAGTCCATAGGATCTAATGATGTCTGCGAGAGGGGTCATTTAGATGGTGAACAGAGTTGGGCTGAGGGAGGATTCTTGGGGTACGCCGCAGGTTATGTTCTTGGGTGTACAAGTGAAGGGAGGAAGGAAGATGCTCTGTATGCAACCTGAGAGTAAAGAGGCGACCCACTTAAGAGCTTTTTATTGAATGCCTATGTTGCAGAGTCTGTTGAGGAGAGTGTGGTGGGAGACTGTACCAAACACTGTGGAGAGGTCGAGAAGGATCAGAGCTCCCGACTATCATCAGTCGAGGAGGGTCCTGATGTCATCTGTGGCGGCAATCAGTGCAGTCTCCGTGCTGTGGTTGGCCCGGAATCCTAATTGTGAGGTGTCAAGAAGGTGGTTTAATTCGAGGGAGTCAGTAAACTGTTGATTTATGGCTTTCTCTAGCTCCTTGGCCGGGAAGGGGAACAGGGATATCTGTCTGTAATTTTTTAGGTTGCTGGGGTCGGTGGAGGGTTTCTTTAGGAAGCATCTGAACTTTGCATGTTTCCATTTATCTGGAAGGTTGCCATGGCGATGCAGGTTAGTTCCATGCTAATAGTGCTGGCTCTGGGTTGAAAACCCTGTGGGGGCAGGGGTCGGTGGGTTCCCCAGTTCCAAAGTTGGCAGCTATCACCATGAGACCATGTCTCCTCATTATCAGGAAAAAAACATTTTTCCCCATGTTGTAAACCCCTTTTTGCAGCAAAGATGTTCTCAGCCCTAATGCTAGCAATGATTTTTTTTTTTTTTTAAAGAAAACAATCAGAGTGGGCGCCTCTGACAGGTGGATGCAGTGCTGCTGCACTTGCTTTACTAATGACAGCTACTGCCTTGCAAAGTGAGGGGTCTCCTCTGCCCATTGTTTAAACATGGACTACCTGCTTACCCCACCCTCCTCTTTGCTCACTCCCAGACTCCCATCTCAGACGTCTCCTCTGCTTGAATTTCCCCTCCCCTGGGCAATTGCTCTGGTGCCCAAAGCAGCACTGTCCCTAATGCAAGCAAGAAAGTAAAGTAAAAGAGTCTTACTAGGGGTTTAGTGGGGCCTTCATATCTGGCACCACTGCACCTGCAGCACTATTGATACCAGGGAGCTCTGTAAAGCAGGCTGTGTGCTCTTCCCAGCCTACTTTACCAGACCATCACAAAACAGCCTTTCTGCCATTTTGTGCTAAATAAAAAATCGGAAAATAATTGCTACATCTTGATCATCCCTATTGTTAGGGCCCTTTTTCATGCACAGCAAGCGTGGCCTCGGCCCTAGAACTAGAAAATGGGGCCCTACTGCCCTATTTTGTAAAATGAAAGCCATAACTGGGGTACAGTGTCCACTAACATCCATGGCCCCTGTGCCACAACACCTGCTAGTAGTAATGGCCCTTAAAATAAGACTCCCGAACACACATATCGTCAACTCCTTCCCGAGAACATCTCTCAGAGCAAGCTGTCTCTGTCCATTTGTATACACAGAAAGAGCACCCACATCTCTTTGACACTATTCATGGATTTGGCTACTTTCTCCTTTTTTTCCTGGGCCATTCCTCTGAGGGCCCAGGAGTCCAGAGGATCAGGGATCTGCTTCTGAATGCAACCTTGCTGGCCTCCACCCTACGACCCCATGGACTCGCCCTTCTAAAAAAGCAAAAACAATTATACCTTAAAGGTTACGGCTGACCTTGAGAAGCCTCTGCATGAAAGTGAAAAGGGGTGGGGGCATGAGGACTCCCATGCTGTTAAGAAAACTAAATAAGAATCAAGCCTTCTCATCAGGGTGACTACGATCTGAAAGAAATGTAAATGTGTGAAATTAATATATAAAGACTGCATGGGAGCTGGTATAGGCTTTAACTGATGGAGTCACTGGGATCTCCAAAGTGACAAAGATGTATTCTTCTTGAGAGGTTACATGAGGGTGTTACCAGCTGAATTCTGGAGTGCGTTATTTTAATGGACGCTTATAAAAATGCTTCTGATACACTTATTACTTATTACTAGGGAAACTAGAATTATGCAGCACGGGAGGACCCGTGGCATGGTTGACTAAATTATGTCAATAAAGGCAAATTATATGGTGTAATGCTGCATATTCTGCAATAGTATTATTTCATCCTTTTGTTTAGTCATGGTACATTGTCTGGGCAATGATGTCACCTTATTAGTACCAGTTTGACAACCAAATACAGCAATAAGCAACTTAAATATGATCAGTCAACTTTTGCAAAGGGCATTTCACTGTGCAGGAGCATATGTCGCAATATTTTTTATAACTTTTGATCCTTTTGGTCCTGATAATATTTTTTTGTTAAAATCTGCAAATTATACAGCAGAAGATGGATTATGTGGTTAATCCATATTTATGCAGAAAACACCACTGCCGCAGAATCACATAATTCCAGTGTCCCTGCTTATTACTAAAATATATAGACATGGTCCCTTACATATTCATAGTGCTTCTGCCTCAGGCTAGGACCTCGTAGCACTATGAACTCACAAGCCACTGTTATTCTCTGCGCCAACTAGGATTCAATCCTGTGACTCCTCTCTGTGGTCACACACAGACATCAAAAGTGATTAGCCAACTGACATTTCACAACATACAAGAGTACATTCCCTACTGATTAGTTTGCCTTGTGTTGATTTTTCAATTAGCATGTGCAAGTAATTTTATATACTGTGACCTGAAAGTCAAAATAATAAAATAGTTTTTGAATACGTTACTATTTTAGCCATATCTTTGACCCCACCGCCCCACTCACTGACCCAGAATCCTTCACAGTTCACATACATGTTTTCAGTACTTTATCTGTTGCACGTAAATGAAGACAGCCTGAAAACGTGCCAAATAATAGTGTTTCCAGGCCATCTTTATTTAGAAGTAGTTGCTGGGGCATTTGCACCCCTTCGAATGCAGCCACGGACCCTCGGAGGGTTTGAAAAGCCCTGCTCTAGGCTCACGCTACCCGTGATAGCAGGGGGCGTCACCAGGGTAGAAAGTCCGCTGCCAGTAGTCAAAGCTGTGTCCTAAGACAACCACTAAACTGACATCTTTGCCTTGCCTTTTCTCCCTCCTCCCTCCAGACCAGAGTGAAGTTGAAGTCCAACAGAAGCAGGACCGGAGTTTAGTCAATCTAAATAACATATACGAAAGTTACAAAGAGCACAGATTCGGTGAATCAGGAGAATAAATATTAAGAAACAATGAGATTTTAAAACTGTTCTAAACGTATTATGTTGGCCTGCTGTACGACAAAGGGCTGAATTAAAACTAGGCACCTATATCTGACATCTTAGATGTTCCAGGCGAAATACCAGTCATAAACAAGTTGTAAATCTAAGAGAGGAAAATATGCCTACTCATGCCTTAGACTTACAACTTTTTGGGTATTCCCCCCCCAAGAAAATCTGCAAATGTTTTTTGTTGTTGTTGTCTTCCAAGTGAATAGGTTTCAGCTATGGTATCAATACATTTTTTCAGTTTGGCCCATTGAGATCAAACTTGGCATAGGGCTTCCATAGGAAAGTTTTTCAACAGCGCATATATGTTAAGGAAAGCCAATTTTCCGTTTGCATCACCCATGATGGTTCACATAGGATCATACTACAGAAGGATACGCTGTTGTCATAATTTGTAAAGTGGATGTGATAGTTTAGCCCAGTTCTTTTAAGAGGATGTCTTGCTCAGTCCAAAACATAGTACTTGTACTACTGCAATACATTGTTTCTCATCTTAGCTGTGATTCATAGTGACACCGTGGTGGGAAGTGAGCTCATCTTCCCTTACAAATAATTTCCCACCTTGCTATAAAAATAGAAAGCATAACTATTAGGAATTGGTTTTCTATTGTTCTGAAGGAAGACAATTACTACACTTGCTTTGTTTCTGTTCATCAAAATCAGTCTAATGGTACAATTTGTAATATTTAATTCAGCGTTGTACTGTGGAAGGACAATAAATGCCAGTGTCACAAAATACGTTTTTTTTTAATAACTTAAAAGTGGAAATGATCTAGGATTGATTCCAATTATAGAAGCAGAAAATGTTTGTTTTTAATAGGGGTTTTCATTGATATATAATGTTTAGTGATTGTTTGTTGTTACCAACAGTCTGTTATCTCATCCTCTCAGGCATGCAGGAACACTCATGTGTGGGTAAGAATGGTGTTGGATGGTACAGAGTGCGTTGTTTGGACAGCTATTATATTTTATTCCTTAGGTGTGTTGAAGCATAACATAGCAATTGTGTGTGGAGAGGCCACGCAGGGCCTTCATTGCACAGGGATGAAGGGGTTGACAGTTGGTTTATGATTCATGTGTGCAATATTTTGTTGGCTACATGCAGGTGTCAATGTTAGTAAGGATCAGGGTGTACTCCTACTGTGGCTTTCCAAGTGTGGTCACTGATAAGGTGGAGGAAGTATGCCCTGCATACCTTGTGCTGACTAGAAGTCAGGTTCTTTCATTGAATGTTTTTGCCATTGAACTCAGTTTTAAGGGATTTGAATCCTCGACAGACATCTAATCAAATAAATTGTACGCACTGTGATTATCTTACACGAGGCGTGATTTTGTCTATAGCGCCATAGAGAAATATCAATGCCAAAGGAATTGGCACCTCAAATGGCTGAAGATAAAGAGAATAACCAGTACACTCCGAAAGGACAAGTGGTTATAATGGTTCCTCTTATGAAAAGGAAACAAAGTCCCAAAGCACATTTATGAAAGGTGGCTTAGTGTGGGGTGACATGCACAATATTTTGTATCTGTTGGAAACGTAGTTTTCCATGTACTACATGGTGGGGGATGAAGAAGGCCAGGCAGGGTTTTCTGGTAATCAATGCATAGTACTTAGTGGAGGCAGCTATTGACAAAGGGGCACTTATTATAAGTCAAAGAGGTGGGGCCCTAGTACGCAGGTCTAGAAAGGCCCCGAGTCCCCCTCTGAACACAATCGCAGAGATTTACAATGTCCAAATCCGTGTGGCGGCCCTGTATGGAGCGGAACTCTGGGGTTTGCACAGAAAACTGGACATTCTACAAACCAAAGAAAATCAATTCCTCAGACATATTTCTTGGCTACGGATGGGCACACCAATGATCCCTCTCAGGCTCGACCTAGGTCTAAATAGCATCAAATCTATAGCGGCCTGAGACCACTCTCCTACTGGATCCGTCTTTGGAAAACAACTGAACTTGAACCTTTCAGGGTGGTGATAAGAGATCTCATAGCATCTCCCCAGGGCCCGGAAAAAATCCTTTGGCTGAAGGAGATGAAATCGGCCTGGGACAAAATAGGTTTTCCCCATTATTGGAAACACCCGGAACTGATCCCCAACAATGCAAGGCAACTTGTTAAAAAAAGATACTGGGAGAAAATTAACAAAGATCTCGTGCATCATATTGGGGTGGGTAGGCTAACAACAGAATTTCTTCTACTTAAGCATGAACCCTGGCCCGAGAACTTTATGAATCTCCCCATCCCTCCATACGCCTGTGCCCTATATCTTCAGTTAAGATACGATACTCTGCCTATCAACAGCTACACAGCTCGCTGGTCATCAAGCAATACTTCATCTGATAAGTGCATACTTTGTCACTATCGTAAGGAAAGAATTGAGCATGTGCTTTTTTTCTGCCCTCTATACAGGAGTCCTAGAGGGAGGTGGATTATTCCTCTCTGCAAAAATCTATCACTGCAGGATATAGCCAATGCCATTAGAATATGTAAATATGATACATCTACATTGGTAGCTAGTTCAGTCACCAAATATTTATCTGAGGCTTGGTCTATCCGGCATAGGTTCATTTCAGCCAAGGGTCCTTGAGTCGGCTAGGCTCTCGCCCACAGTAGGAGACTTTACCAAGACATATTTTGCTCTGCTTCCTTTTTTTTTAGATGTGGCCTGCATTCTGATATTGATGTGTATTTCTTTAACTCTCATATGGTATTTCTAGGAATCCCACTAGGAACTTGTGGCACATCCTACGAGTAGCAGAGTCCTCACAAGTCTAGGGAGACGAACTTCCTTTCGAATTTTGTCACGCCACTCGATAAAATATTTTATACACGACAATGAATTTTATCAGCTTACAAAATGGCTAAGATACCGAGTAAAGGTTCCATGGAAGGCAACAGCTGTATATATTCGCATGATAGACATTAGTTTTTATCAAAGTTCTTTTATTTTACGTTTGTTTAATTTATTGTATTTTTAAGCATAATCATAGCCTCAGCTCTGAGGATTCTATTGCAACATTTTTACCTGACTGTTGGCCTGACTATTACGTACTATGTAAGACTGCTATTTTGAATTTTAACAGCTTAAACCCACTATGTAAGACTGTTACTTTTGAATTTTAATGGTCTAAATTTTTAGACCGAATGAACTTTACACAAATAAAAAATAGTACTTAGTGTTCACTAATGTGAGCTAGTATTTGCAGATGTAGAAGACGTTTTGCTGAAGTTTTTGATATACATTGTAGCTTGTGAAGCACGTATTCAGGAACACTTAGGTAGAGGGCATTGGCTTAGACCAGATGTAGGACACCAGGGGGGCCGACAGTCTTAACCAGATACAAGAAGCCATGAAAACAAAATTCTATTTACCATTCTCTGTTTTTAGAAGGAGGCTTTGATGACCATGTTGATTTGAAATCCAATGATGAGGTCAAAGTCCATGATTCATACACGGTATTTCACTCTGTATGTGGATGAGATCAGGTTGCCAAGTTCCATTGATCACTAGTCTGTTTTCGTCATGTGCCTCAAAGATTTGTGGGTCAGTATTTCTTTCATCCAATTGGATGGTCAGATTATTTATGACCATCCAGTTGGATAAGGGATGAACTGAAAATGCAGCCGAGATGATCTATTTGTGGTTTGAGAGAAAGGAGGAGATCTTGTTCACAGCCTTTACCTCAGTCCCAATGTATTGAAGTTCTATAGGAGAGTGGGCCAAAGAACCAGATCCAAGGCAGCCAACAGGTCCAGAAGTATCATGTGGCAACTCTGTTCTTTCGCACCATAACTATGAGGTCATTTCATCGTGGGTATTGTATCTCACCTGGCATCTATTGGGAGGTCTTGATTCTCAATTTACTAGTTTAGGTGGGGCAACACAGCACTTTCAGTCAGTTTACCCTGAACTATCAGTTGCTTATTGGCCTGTAGCTGTCTTTGTTTTAGTTGAGCATGTACGTCTTCAGGAGAGGATGTTTTTTTCAAGCCCCATGACAGAAGGAAGTGTTGAGAATGGGTTGAGCTGCTGAGAAAACTAGAAACCTTTTCTTGCGTTTTATACTTTCTAAAGTACTGTACCCTAAGTCCCCTGTCATCTTAATTCTCATTGAAATCATTTTAAGGTGTGGACTGACCGAGTACATGGTTAAGTAGTACACAGCAAAACGTTATGCTGAACACATTTATGCTCTTTTTACATATCTTTATTGATGCATATATGGATATAGATTGTTTCTTTCTTGAACAAATGTATCTTCTAATTAACTTTTGACTCAACGGTGCAGGATGGAGGCTCCTTGAGATTTACCATTATGTGTCAAGAAAGTACTATGTTGCCATCTTGCCATAGAAAATGAACTACCATTGCTATACAGGGGAAGGAAAAAATCTTCCATCTGCAATGCATGAGGGAAAAAGGTCAATTTGTTGGAACTTGCATTTTGGTGTGAAAAAGGATAGACAAATCCCTCAACAAGACTCGCATTGAGGAAACCCTGGATACTAGAGCCTAGCTGGAGGAGAGCCCACAGGTGCAGCTGACTTGGTTAACCCTTTCACAGACACAAAAACATTTCCTACCCATACAATAAACTCTTTTTCTCCCTTCATTTCCCTCCTTATGGAGAGCACACTGGCTACTGACAGGCTATTTCTGATGATCCTACATCCTGACAAGTCTCCTCTCCCTGCTCAAATGGTCTTTGTTTGCATTGTGGTTTGGGGGAATGAAAAGGTGTGAGTTGTTGGTGTGGTGGTTCTCTCTGGGTAGGTGTGATTGGTGAATGGAGGCAGTGCTTCCCTCTCCCCTCCTCTCCCTCGCCTCCCCCTCTCTATCACCCCTATCTACCCCGTTCGCTATCTGCCTCCCTCACTCCTCCTACCTACCAATCTACCTATCTCTCTATCTCACTATCTATCTCCCTCACTCACCACCTCCTCCTATCTACCTATTTCTCTATCTCTCCCCCCCTCCCGCCACCCCCTCTGTTACCACCCCTATCTTCCTACCCTCTCACTCTACCTCTCACCCTCACCCACCTCTACAACCCCCGCTCCCCTATCTCCCCAACCCTACTCCTATCTCTCTCCCTAATCTCCTAAACTTCCTAACACTCACCCCCCCTCTTCTCACTCTACCTGTCCCCCCCCTCCCTCCCGCTTTCCAGCCGCGGCCTCCTGCACGCCCCGCCCCCCCAGCTCCCATTTGCCCCCAGCTGACCCCTCCCCCCCCTCCTCCCTCTTATGGCGGCCGCTGCGCAACAGTGGTAGCGACCCTTGACCCAAGGGTAAGTCGCTCCCCCTGCCGCTGCAGCTCCTCCTGAGACTGCCCAGCTACCTCGCAGTAAGTACCCCCACCTCCCAGCCCCTCGCCCTGCCCCGCGCTACTCACCCTCTCTCCTGCTCCTGCTTCTTTTCTTCCTCTCTGTTCTTCCTCCTCGCTCCTCTTCTGTAATCTTCTTCTCTACTCTTCTTTTCCCCGTCTTCTCTCTTCATCTGTGTGCTTCTCAGCCTCTCCTGTCGCCTCTCTTCTTCTTCATCTTCTTCTGTGGTCTTCTGCCTTCTGTTCTTCGTCTTCTGTATCTTCTTCTGTGATCTTCTGTCTTCTGCCTCTTCGTCCTCTGTCTTCTGTTCTTCTGCTCTTCTGCTCTTCTGTTCTTCTGTCTCCTGTTCTTCTGTTTCTTCGTCCTCCGTCTTCTGCTCCTCCCGCGCCTGCCCTCCTGCTCCTGTCTCATCTCTCTCCCTCACTCTCCTCCCCCTCTCTATCACCCCTATCTACCCCGTTCGCTATCTGCCTCCCTCACTCCTCCTACCTACCAATCTACCTATCTCTCTATCTCACTATCTATCTCCCTCACTCACCACCTCCTCCTATCTACCTATTTCTCTATCTCTCCCCCCTCCCACCACCCCCTCTGTTACCACCCCTATCTTCCTATCCTCTCACTCTACCTCTCACCCTCACCCACCTCTACAACCCCCCCTCCCCTATCTTCCCAACCCTACTCCTATCTCTCTCCCTAATCTCCTAAACTTCGTAACACTCACCCCCTCCACCCTTAAACCCTCCTCCCCCAGCTCTTCTCACTCTACCTGTCCCTCCCTCCCTCCCGCTTTCCCGCCGCGACCTCCTGCACGCCCCCGCCCCCCAGCTCCCATTCGCCCCCAGCTGACCCCTCCCCCCCTCCTCCCTCTTATGGCGGCCGCTGCGCAACAGGGGTAGCGACCCTTGACCCAAGGGTAGGTCGCTCCCCCTGCCGCTGCAGCTCCTCCAGGTTCCTGAGACCGCCCAGCTACCTCGCAGTAAGTACCCCCCAGCCCCTCGCCCTGCCCCGCGCTACTCACCCTCTCTCCTGCTCCTGCTTCTTTTCTTCCTCTCTGTTCTTCCTCCTCGCTCCTCTTCTGTAATCTTCTTCTGTACTCTTCTTTTCCCCGTCTTCTCTCTTCATCTGTGTGCTTCTCAGCATCTCCTGTCGCCTCTCTTCTTCTTCATCTTCTTCTGTGGTCTTCTGCCTTCTCTTCTTCGTCTTCTGTATCGTCTTCTGCCTCTTCGTCTTCTGTTCTTCTGCTATTCTGCTCTTCTGTCTCCTGGTCTTCTGTTTCTTCGTCCTCCGTCTTCTGCTCCTCCCACGCCTGCCCTCCTGCTCCTGTCTCATCTCTCTCCCTCACTCGCCACCCCCTCTCTATCACCCCTATCTACCCCGTTCGCTATCTGCCTCCCTCACTCCTCCTACCTACCAATCTACCTATCTCTCTATCTCACTATCTATCTCCCTCACTCACCACCTCCTCCTATCTACCTATTTCTCTATCTCTCCCCCCTCCCGCCATCCCCTCTGTTACCACTCCTATCTTCCTATCCTCTCACTCTACCTCTCACCCTCGCCCACCTCTACAACCCCCCCTCCCCTATCTTCCCAACCCTACTCCTTTCTCTCTCCCTAATCTCCTAAACTTCCTAACACTCACCCCCCTCCACCCTTAAACCCCCCTTCCCCAGCTCTTCTCATTCTACCTGTCCCCCCTCCCTCCCGCTTTCCTGCCGCGACCTCCTGCACGCCCCCACACCCCAGCTCCCATTCGCCCCCAGCTGACCCCTCCCCCCCCCCTCCTCCCTCTTATGGCGGCCGCTGCGCGACCGCGCCGCTGGCGTGCCAGAGGCAAGCCCGTCTGCGCCCGTCCGCGCCTGGTCCGCGCCCGGTCCGCGCCCAGCGCCACGACCCCTGGTCCCCAGCTCTCCCAAACCCCACTGCTCCGCTACGACCCCACCACCCTCCACGCCCTCAACCCAGGGCGCTCCAACACCTGCTTCCAAGCTCACCCCAAACGCACCCATGGACCCTTCGCCTGCACATCCTGCAAACGCATCTTCCACCACGCAACTACCACGACCACCAGCCCACGCGCCATCAACCACCTCAAGTGCATCCTGGTCAACGCTCGATCTGTCCACAAGCACGCCGTAGAACTCTGGGACCTCCTGGACTCCACAACACCGGACGTCACCTTCATCACGGAGACCTGGATGAACGCCTCTTCGGCCCCAGACATTGCCACTGCCATCCCCGAAGGCTACAAGATTTCCAGAAAAGACTGCACCAACCAAGTAGGAGGAGGTATCGCCATTGTCTTCAAAGACTCCATCAGCGTCACCACCTCCACCGAAGACACCCCTCTCGCCGCTGAACATCTGCATTTCCAGATTCGCACGACCCCAGGACCACCCTCAGAGGATCCCTTGTCTACCGTCCCCCCGGACTGCGTGCCCCTTTCAGCGACTCCATCCCCGACTTCGTCTCCCCGCACGCCCTCGCCTCGCCGGACTACTTCCTCCTAGGCGACCTCAACTTCCATCTGGAACAAAACAACGACCCCAACACCACCGCCCTGCTCGACAACCTCGCCAACCTCTGCCTCAAGCAACTGGTGAACACAGCCACCCACATCGCCGGACACACGCTTGACCCTATCTTCTCCGCCAGCAAACACGTCTCCTTCAGCCACGCCTCCGCTCTACACTGTACCGACCACAGCTGTGTCCATTTCACATTCCGACGCGAGACCCGCCACCTCCGCACTCAACCCATCCCTCGTCGACAGTGGAACAAAATCCCCAAAGAGCAACTCCTCTCCGCACTCGCCATCAACCAACCTACCCTCACCACCGACCCCCAACGACGCAGCCCTCAGCCTCTCGAACTGGATCTCCAACTGCGCAGACAACCTTGCTCCCCTCAGACGCACGCATCAACAGGCCATCACCAAAAAACCTCTCTGGTTCTCTGACACCCTTAAAGAATCGAAGAAAACTTGTCACGCCCTCGAGAAGGCCTGGCGCAAGGACCACACCGCCGACAACATGACCGCCCTCAAAAACGCAACCCGCGAACACCACCACCTGATCCACGCAGCCAAAAGGAACTTTTTCACCGACAGACTGGACTAAAACAGCCACAACAGCAGAGAACTTTTCAGCATCGTCAAAGAGTTCTCCAACGCCAACGCCGTCACGCCCTCACAAGACTTGTGCAACTCCCTCGCCACCTTCTTCCATCGCAAGATCAGCGACCTCCACGACAGCTTCGGACACCAGACCCAACCAAGCATCACCGAACCCACACCCCTGGCCATCACCCTCAACGCCTGGACCCACATCAACACTGAAGAAACCAAAACCACCATGAACTCTATCCACTCTGGTGCCCCATTGGACCCCTGCCCTCACTTCATCTTCAATAAAGCCGACGACATCATCGCCCCGCACCTCCAGGCCGTCATCAACTCTTCATTTTCTTCTGCTACCTTCCCCGAAAGCTGGAAACACGCCGAAGTCAACGCCCTACTAAAGAAACCTACGGCTGATCCTAGCGACCTGAAAAACTTCCGCCCAATCTCACTCCTCCCCTTCCCTGCCAAGGTAATAGAGAAGACCATCAACAAACAGCTTACTACCTTCCTGGAAGACAACAACCTGCTCGACCCTTCACAAACCGGATTCTGAACCAACCACAGCACTGAAACCGCCCTCATCTCAGTCACAGACGACATCAGAACCCTGATGGACAACGGTGAAACAGTCGCCCTCATCCTCCTCGACCTCTCGGCGGCCTTCGACACCGTCTGTCACCGCACCCTAATAACCCGCCTCCGCTCCACCGGGATCCAAGGCCAGGCCCTGGACTGGATCGCCTCCTTCCTCTCAAACCGCTCTCAAAGAGTTTACCTCCCACCGTTTCGCTCGGACCCCACCGAGATCATCTGCGGCGTACCTCAAGGCTCTTCGCTCAGCCCGACACTCTTCAATGTCTACATGAGCCCCCTCGCCGACATCGTACGCAAGCACGACATCATCATCACCTCCTACGCCGACGACACCCAACTTATACTCTCCCTCACCAAGGACCCCGCCAGCGCCAAGACCAATCTACAAGAGGGCATGAAGGACGTCGCAGATTGGATGAGGCTCAGCCACCTAAAGCTGAACTCTGACAAAACGGAAGTCCTCATCCTCGGCAAGACCACGCCCGCAACCTCGGCTTCATCTTGGACCCTCTTCTCACCATGACCAAGCAAGTCAACGCCGTGTCCTCCGCCTGCTTCCTCACCCTCCGCATGCTCCGCAAGATCTTCCGCTGGATCCCTGCCGACACTAGAAAAACCGTGACCCACGCCCTCGTCACGAGCCGCCTGGACTACGGCAACACCCTCTATGCTGGGACCACCGCTAAACTCCAAAAACACCTGCAACGTATTCAAAACGCCTTGGCCCGCCTCCTCCTCGACGTACCCCGCAACAGCCACATATCCGCACACCTGAGACACCTGCATTGGCTCCCAGTCAGCAAAAGGATCACCTTCCGACTTCTCACCCACGCACACAAAGCTCTCCACAACAGGGGACCGGAATACCTCAACCGTCGCCTCAGCTTCTACGCCCCCACCCGTCTCCTCCGTTCCTCTGGCCTCACGCTCGCTGCCGTCCCTCTCATCCGCCGCTCCACGGCGGGTGGGAGGTCCTTCTCCTTCCTGGCAGCCAAGACCTGGAACACCCTCCCCACCAGCCTCAGGACCACCCAGGACCACTCCGCATTCCGGAGACTCCTCAAGACCTGGCTTTTCGAGCAGCAGTAACTCCCCCTTCCCCCTAGCACCTTGAGACCCGCACGGGTGAGTAGCGCGCTTTATAAATATTAATGATTTGATTTGATTTAATGATTTGATTTGAGTTCCTCCCATCAGCAATTCAGTAGCATCCCGCTGGGGTACCGTGGGTCGTAAGCACTTGCCACTCGGCATTGGGGGAGAGCTGTGTAGGCTGCAGGGTGTCCTCTGCTGGTTACATGTGCTGCTCGTCTGCCCCATTCGGTCCCTTTTACTACTCCCCCTTGCTGGACCTACTCTGCACCATGGCTCCTGTGCCACTCTCCCAACTCCTGTAAATCATGCTGGTACTTTAATTGGGAACTACAGTTATACTTATAAACCAACTTAGGGCCTGAATTGGATATTTCTGGACGAGTTACTCAACCACAATATTGATGGATATCCCGTCAGCCGAAATCTAAATCCCATTATATCCTATGGGATTTAGATTTCAGCGGACAGCATGTCCGCCACCATTCTGATGGATTAACTTGTCCGACAATATCTAAATCAGGCCCTTAGTCTGTCTGTTCTGCTTGTATGGCTTTCTATTTTGCTTTCAGTGCACTGTATCATGCTGATATAGCTGTTTACTATTACATTACTAATTGAAGCGGTGTCATCTATCTATCTGTCTATCTATCCATCTATCTATCCATCTATTTGTCTCTGTCTTTCTATTGAAACTCTATTTATATAAGCTTAAACTATTTCTTATCTATCTATGCAACCCTTTCTTTGTGCCTTTGCACAGCTCTCTATCAACATTTTCAACTCTATTTTACTACTTTTGTACGCTGTTAATACTCAAATCATCTTTAGCCTGTCCCCAGATTTAGGCAAATGCTGCTTTGAGTCTGTGGATGGACAGGAACTGCCTGGAGCTGAATGGTAATATAACAGAGATCCTCATAGTGGGCAACCACCCAAGCCCGTAAAGTGCCCCAGTGGGGGCCAGAATATATTGGTCCTATACCTGCACCCACAGAGGTAGATAAAAACTTAGGTCTTTGGATCAACAACCATCTGAAGTTTGAGCAGCAGATCAAAACAGCGGAGGTATGTTGTTTTGGCGTCCTTAGATGCCCTAGGGCGTTCCTCTAGGCACTCCCCTCTTCCACACGGAAAACCATAGTCCATGGTCTAATTACCTCTTGCCGGGACTGCAGCAATTCTCCTGCTCGCTTCCTAAAATATCTTCCTAAGCGCCCTCACATCTCTGCCCAACCAAGGGATCTTCATTGGCTCACTGTTGTAAGGTCCATCCAGTTAAAGACTCTTTGCTTCACCTTCGCCTTGTCACAATCTGGAACCCTGTATCTCGGTCGCTTGGTTAGCCCTTACTGTACTTCCACATTTGTATGCTCCTCCCCTACATTACGGGCTCAAGTTCCCCGGTTTAACTGCGCCAGAATGTGTGGAAACTCTTTCAATCAATCAAATGTGTTTATTTCTGATACAACAATCTATAAAAGCCACATTCATCAAAATACGCTGGTTTTAAAAAGTACAATATCTATAGCAATGTTTAAAACTAGAGCGCCATCAATCGGATACAAAGTGCCAGTGCCAAAGCTCTTAAGAATAGAAGCATAGAAAAACAACCCTGAGCAATAGGATTGTGTATAGATGCTATGAACATACTGGCAGATAACACCAGCTAAAACTCCTCTGGTGCTAGATTCAATACAGGACACAAATATAAAAACAACAATAAAAAAAACTAAAGTGCAAGAAGACTGTTGATAAAAACAACATATCAGCTACGGTCAGAAACATATCAAACATTCAGCAACGGAAAATACGGTTACGAATAATCGAAGCAGCATGCAAGAATTTTGCCACAGCAATATCAATCATTTCTCTCATGTCTGATCGTAGTATACGTAGATCAAGTGCATAGTGACGGAAACCGAGGAGCCTTCCCTCAGTTTTAGCCATTGTTTACATGGTTGAGCATAAGAGGGGTAAAAGAAGGCAAGATGATGTAGAGTATTATCAGCTAGCTTACAGGAAGGGCACTTACTGGAGCTGCTGCATTTCTCGCCCCATTTGACACAGAAGCTGTTCACAGGCAGAACCCCATACCTCCATTTGAAATAAAGTTGCAATGGGGAACATCCCGGGCGAGTATCAAAAAACAGTTAATTTGCAGGGGTAATATTAAAATCTTAAAACAAGTCTTTCAGACTCCCAGCCTTTACACACCTCAGATCTCACAACCACAAACACTCCATAAGACGATCTTTGGCCAATAAGCGAGGTACTAGTTTAGCTGCATCGGGGCTATCCCAAAGGGAGGGCAAAGCAATCTCGCAAAGCGTAGATTTTATATATACCAAGCAGGGGATTGTCTCACAGCCCGGAGACATTAATAGCACCTTATTAATGCTCTAGAGCAGAGGTCTCCAAACTTTTTAATGCCGCGGCCCCCCAGTTGAAAAATAAAAATCATTGGGGCCCCCCTCAGAATATTTCACAATTATTTTATAAACATGGCAATGTTTAAATATGTCTAAACCTATTTAAACATTGCAGTTAAGTACTGTTACCTTTTTTAAACTGCAATAACATGCTTCTGCTTAAAACAAAGGCCTGTTATCTGTATAATATTTATTTTGGCCAGAGTCTGGGCCCCCCCCTGGGATCACTTGGGGCCCCCCTAGGGGGGCCCGCCCCCCAGTTTGAAGACCTCTGCTCTAGAGGATTCCAGCTCCTTTGTGCCCCAGCGCCTGTGCCAATAGATGATGGATCGGAGCACAACGCTACGGTTAATCGGATAGATGCCAATATCCATAAATTGGGGAAGACGAGAGCACTCCGTTTGAGGAGGCTCCTAACAAACGTACTTTCTATTGTGCAGAAATCATAGGCCCTCGCGTAGCCCCATTGGTCAGCGCCATACATAACTGAGCTTTTCGCTTTTAGATTGTAAATCACTCCCGGAGCAAGAGAATATGTCTGGGCTCTCTTGCACATTTTAATCACCGCATCCGATTTTTGCTGAATTTTCAAAGCGCTCTTGCCAATATGCTTGGACTGATTCATCTTGTGCGATGGGCAGACTCCCAGGTACACAAACTACTGAACTTGTTCTAGGGGGACATACTGCACTAGAATATTCGCCCTACCTGAGATATAGGGATTAAATACCGTAAATGTAGTTTTATTAATGTTAAGGGGTCAAGGCCCCTGGCGCTACAGAAACTTAGTAAGCCGTCTACAAAAAGCAGCGTCAAGATTTTATGTGGGTCCAGTTTGGGTGCATCATTACAAGGGAAGTCAAGGGCTTTTACTAGATCGCTGATATACAATGAAAACAGTGTGAGTGCCAACACACACCCCTGGCGGACACTGGTCTCAGTCTTAAAGGGGCCTGTGAGCTTGCCTGTGTTTCCATATGAGACGCGGGCAGTATTACAAGCATGCTGCCTGATTAAGACCGACAGTGGGTTGGCAGGGACACCCATCTGCTTCAGTACTCCCCACAGCTCATCTCCGGAAATAGAGTCAAACGCTGATCTTAAATCAACGAATGCCGCACATAAGTGGTCTTTGTCAAGTGTTACTATTTTGCAATGTAGACAGCTGCAGAAATTAAGGATTTGATCCACTGTGCTAATCCTAGCTCTAAATCCCACCTGCATATCTGAAAGGACAGTCTCTGGCCCAGTCCAACAGCTTCCCCAAGATAAGACAGGAAAACAATTTCTGAGAAGTATCAATAAGGCTTATTGGCCTATATTTTGCTGGGTAATCCTGCTACCTTTTTTTATATATCGGGAGGATCTCTGCGGTCTGCCAAGGACTCAGAATCTGGCCACATTCCAGAATAGAGAAAATTATCAGGAAGAAATAGGGAGGCCCAGATGAAGTGTTCTGCTTGAAACAGTTCTCCAGGAATGGAATCGAGATTAGGCACTTTATGAAGGGGCATCACCTCAATCGCCTTATCTTTAAATTGGTGGGTCAGCAGGATGGCTACACTACAGAGGATAGATAACTTCTATATCACTGCTAACAAAACTTGACTGCATAGATCTTCTGAAAATATTACACCCAGATCTGAGGTTGGAGATTGTAATCAGCACAAGTAGTGGCATTACAGCTACCGTGGGTCACTATGCCCCAACATAATTTGCAACCCCTTGCCCTAGCAGCTTCTACCAAGTCCTCCCACATCTTGCTTTCCCATGCGAGTTTTGCCTGTGACAGAACAACTTTATAATCAATCCTGGCCATGGAGATATCAGTTCTGTCGCCGGCTTTAAGCATCTATATAAGAATAGTTCTGATCTTTCTGCAAAGGCTGTCAAACCATACACAACTATTTTGATTGAGACTTGGAAGCCTTACAACCATCCTTGCTTAAAAGTCCTTGAATACAAGAAAACTATATTTTGTGCAAATGGAACACAGTCCCCGGGTCAGGGTCTTGCTGGCCACTAGGGATCAATAGCTCCAGAGTGTTAGAAACCTAGCCAGAGATCTGGACCAATACATTTGCATCCTTACAGACAGTCTCCCATTTTAGGGCAAGCTTATTATTCAAGAGGACTAGCTCATCCTCCAGCTTAGAAATACCTCCCTGATGGATGTAAGGCTCGCGCCCATTGAGAGACAAGTTAAAGAGTGTTTTGGTCACTCTTGGGGCACTCCACTACCGTCTTATCTATAGGAGAGGACCACAACTGTATAGATAAAAATATATATGCAATGCAACTCTTTTGCTGAAGACGTTTAAAAGTATGAGCACCATTGTGGGCTGAAATAGACCTGCCACTGCATGCCCTGAGACAAAGGTGACGGGATAGGTTCATCAAGTGATTGTCAGCCACTGAACATCTTTTTACGGGATCCAAGTCTAACTGAGGAATGCCCCAGGCTGCATCTTCCTCATCTGTTTAATTAAGAAAACTGGGACCAAGAGGTACAAGGGTAAGCTTGAAATCGCCAGCAGTGATTACCCTGTCATTTAATGGGAGAGTGGCAATGGTATCCTCTAGAGTATGAAGGGTGCTGGACAGCCTGTTTACCCCTTTAGACCTTTATATATATTGAAAGCATAGGAGGAAGACCCACCCCTATCAAGGTGCACCCCCAAAATATCCAGGGAATTTATGTCAAGCCTAGTGATTGTACAATCTAACAAATTCTTGATATACATGATTAGGTCACCTGCTGGCTGACCCCTGCCAAGCGAGGTAGCTGGACAAAAAAGTGGTATACCTAGATCTGAGAACTGGCTGTACGCATCAGGTTTTCTGTTACATTCATAGATCAAATGAGTCAATGAAAGTCCCCTAGTTCGGATCAGCAAGTCTGGAATTAAGGAAAGCAATGTTCCATGAGAGTATATTCTAAACTTCAGATTGTTGACTTAGAGTAGGAATCAGTGAAAGCTGTTCCGCTAGGGGAGTTAGCTGTCAAACCTCAGATGAATCAGAACCTCTATGCTGTGGTAAAGACAAGATGTTCTCACTGCAGCCCTTGGTGCATTACGTTTCAAGCTGGTCTTAGTTGGTAGTGGCTTTGGAAAACACAGCTCAAGAGCAATGAGGCTGTCTGCTATGCTACAGGAGACCAAAGTAAGTTCATCAGTGTCCAGTCCACCCAAGTAGAATGGAATTCCACCAGTGTCCTCGCGAATAACAGCCAGACAGTTCTTTATATTATGCAGCCAGAAAATTACTTTATTAGTCAGAGAGTCTTAGTCTTAGTCTTCTCTCACCTCTTCTGGCATCCTGGGTACAATGTGCGCGAAGATGGTACTGCGACACTCAGGGCTGTGCACTCTGGGGAAGGGATGTAATGAGCTTGCAGCAGGAGGACCATAAAAGCGATTTGGAGCCAGCACCCTTGACCCAGACCCCATGTGCAGCGTGAAGTGGAAAAAAACAGGCCGTGTGGGATCGAAGGTACATCTCCCAGATTCATGGGGAAGCATGGGTGGAAGAGAAGGCAACCATAGCAGGGCCTCACAATTTGCTGTCTCCTCTGAGAAGTATTGGAAGTGCTAAGACCCTGTGGAATACAAATAGCCCTGAAAGGGGCTGCCTTAACCTTTTTGCTGGATCAGGGGCCAAATGCTTCCTACCAATTGCAGGAGGGTCACATGCTTCCAGATGATGGAGTGAGGGCCGGTTGTCTTAGTGTAAATCAGTTAGCGACTTTATTTGCACTTTCAAATCATTCACTTCCAATTTGAGGTTCTGTGAGACAGTAGCCTCTTTCTAGCCTTGTTACCCCCACTTTTGGCCTGTTTGTGAGTGTATGTCAGGGTGTTTTCACTGTCTCACTGGGATCCTGCTAGCCAGGGCCCAGTGCTCATAGTGAAAACCCTATGTTTTCAGTATGTTTGTTATGTGTCACTGGGACCCTGCTAGTCAGGACCCCAGTGCTCATAAGTTTGTGGCCTATATGTATGTGTTCCCTGTGTAGTGCCTAACTGTCTCACTGAGGCTCTGCTAATCAGAACCTCAGTGGTTATGCTCTCTCATTTCTTTCCAAATTGTCACTAACAGGCTAGTGACCATTTATACCAATTTACATTGGCTTACTGGAACACCCTTATAATTCCCTAGTATATGGTACTGAGGAACCCAGGGTATTGGGGTTCCAGGAGATCCCTATGGGCTGCAGCATTTCTTTTGCCACCCATAGGGAGCTCTGACAATTCTTACACAGGCCTGCCACTGCAGCCTGAGTAAAATAACGTCCACGTTATTTCACAGCCATTTTACACTGCACTTAAGTAACTTATAAGTCACCTATATGTCTAACCTTTACCTGGTAAAGGTTAGGTGCAAAGTTACTTAGTGTGAGGGCACCCTGGCACTAGCCAAGGTGCCCCCACATTGTTCAGAGCCAATTCCCTGAACTTTGTGAGTGCGGGGACACCATTACACGCGTGCACTACATATAGGTCACTACCTATATGTAGCTTCACAATGGTAACTCCGAATATGGCCATGTAACATGTCTATGATCATGGAATTGCCCCCTCTATGCCATCCTGGCATAGTTGGCACAATCCCATGATCCCAGTGGTCTGTAGCACAGACCCTGGTACTGCCAAACTGCCCTTCCTGGGGTTTCACTGCAGCTGCTGCTGCTGCCAACCCCTCAGACAGGCATCTGCCCTCCTGGGGTCCAGCCAGGCCTGGCCCAGGATGGCAGAACAAAGAACTTCCTCTGAGAGAGGGTGTGACACCCTCTCCCTTTGGAAAATGGTGTGAAGGCAGGGGAGGAGTAGCCTCCCCCAGCCTCTGGAAATGCTTTGTTGGGCACAGAGGTGCCCAATTCTGCATAAGCCAGTCTACACCGGTTCAGGGGACCCCTTAGCCCTGCTCTGGCGCGAAACTGGACAAAGGAAAGGGGAGTGACCACTCCCCTGACCTGCACCTCCCCTGGGAGGTGTCCAGAGCTCCTCCAGTGTGCTCCAGACCTCTGCCATCTTGGAAACAGAGGTGCTGCTGGCACGCTGGACTGCTCTGAGTGGCCAGTGCCACCAGGTGACGTCAGAGACTCCTTCTGATAGGCTCCTTCAGGTGTTAGTAGCCTATCCTCTCTCCTAGGTAGCCAAACCCTCTTTTCTGGCTATTTAGGGTCTCTGTCTCTGGGGAAACTTCAGATAACGAATGCAAGAGCTCATCCGAGTTCCTCTGCATCTCTCTCTTCACCTTCTGCCAAGGAATCGACTGCTGACCGCGCAGGAAGCCTGCAAACCTGCAACATAGTAGCAAAGACGACTACTGCAACTCTGTAACGCTGATCCTGCCGCCTTCTCGACTGTTTTCCTGCTTGTGCATGCTGTGGGGGTAGTCTGCCTCCTCTCTGCACCAGAAGCTCCGAAGAAATCTCCAGTGGGTCGACGGAATCTTCCCCCTGCAACCGCAGGCACCAAAAAGCTGCATTACCGGTCCCTTGGGTCTCCTCTCAGCACGACGAGCGAGGTCCCTCGAATCCAGCGACTCTGTCCAAGTGACCCCCACAGTCCAGTGACTCTTCAGTCCAAGTTTGGTGGAGGTAAGTCCTTGCCTCACCTCGCTGGGCTGCATTGCTGGGAACCGCGACTTTTGCAGCTACTCCGGCCCCTGTGCACTTCCGGCGGAAATCCTTTGTGCACAGCCAAGCCTGGGTCCACGGCACTCTAACCTGCATTGCACGACTTTCTAAGTTGGTCTCCGGCGACGTGGGACTCCTTTGTGCAACTTCGGCGAGCACCGTTTCACGCATCCTCGTAGTGCCTGTTTCTGGCACTTTTCCGGGTGCTACCTGCTTCAGAGAGGGCTTCTTGTCTTGCTCGACGTCCCCTCTCTCTGCTGGTCCAATTTGCGACCTCCTGGTCCCTCCTGGGCCTCAGGAGCGTCCAAAAACGCTAACCGCACGATTTGCAGCTAGCAAGGCTTGTTGGCGTTCTTTTGGCGGGAAAACACTCCTGCACGACTCTCCACGGCGAGAGGGATCCGTCCACCAAAGGGGAAGTCTCTAGCCCTTTTCGTTCCTGCAGAAACCTCAGCTTCTTCTGTCCAGTAGAAGCTTCTTTGCACCCGCAGCTGGCATTTCCTGGGCATCTGCCCATCTCCGACTTGCTTGTGACTTTTGGACTTGGTCCCCTTGTTCCACAGGTACCCTAGATTGGAAATCCACAGTTGTTGCATTGTTGGTTTGTGTCTTTCCTGCATTATTCCTCTAACACGACTTCTTTGTCCTTAGGGGAACTTTAGTGCACTTTGCACTCACTTTTCAGGGTCTTGGGGAGGGTTATTTTTCTAACTCTCACTATTTTCTAACAGTCCCAGCGACCCTCTACAAGGTCACATAGGTTTGGGGTCCATTCGTGGTTCGCATTCCACTTTTGGAGTATATGGTTTGTGTTGCCCCTATCCCTATGTTTCCCCATTGCATCCTATTGTAACTATACATTGTTTGCACTGTTTTCTAAGACTATACTGCATATTTTTGCTATTGTGTATATATATCTTGTGTATATTTCCTATCCTCTCACTGAGGGTACACTCTAAGATACTTTGGCATATTGTCATAAAAATAAAGTACCTTTATTTTTAGTATAACTGTGTATTGTGTTTTCTTATGATATTGTGCATATGATACTAAGTGGTACTGTAGTAGCTTCACACGTCTCCTAGTTCAGCCTAAGCTGCTCTGCTAAGCTACCATTATCTATCAGCCTAAGCTGCTAGACACCCTATACACTAATAAGGGATAACTGGGCCTGGTGCAAGGTGCAAGTACCCCTTGGTACTCACTACAAGCGATTCCAGCCTCCTACATTGGTTGTGCAGCGGTGGGATAAGTGCTTTGAGACTACTTACCACTCTTGTCATTGTACTTTTCATAAGAGAAAAATATACAAAACAAGGTCAGTGTATATACACATAGCCAAAAAGTTTTGCATTTCCTCTTTTCACTCTTTTCTAAGTGCTGAAAAGTACTTCTAACTTTCTAAAAAGTTCTAAAAAGTTTAAAAAGTTTTTTTCTCTGTCTTTCTAAAAGCTCTGACAAACTTTTTATCTTTTTCTATCACTTTAACTCTCTCTAAAAATGTCTGGCACAGGCCAAAATGTTGATCTGTCCAAACTTGCATATGATCACCTTAGCTGGAAAGGAGCAAGGAGTCTCTGCATAGAGAGAGGTTTGAGTGTAGGGAAGAATCCTTCCTTAGAACTGTTAATTAACATGCTTAGAGTACAGGATAAGGCCATAAGTGCCCCATCTGTTGAAAAAGTAGCTAATGGTTCTCAATCTGATCCAGGGACTCCCCCAGGAAAAGATTCAGGAAAGAAACTTCTCAGCCTGCCCATTACTAGACAGTCTAGCATAGTTGGTACAGAGGTTGAATCACACCATACTGATGGTGTGCTCTCACATTATACTGTTAGCCAAGCTGTTAGGGTGCCCTCTGTAAGGGACAGGTCTCCTTCTGTTCATTCCCATCATACCTCTGTGTCTAGAAATGTCCCTCCCATCCACCCTGATGACAGATTGTTAGAAAGGGAGCTCAATAGATTGAGAGTGGAACAAACCAGACTGAAGCTTAAAAAGCAACAGCTGGATTTGGATAGACAGTCTTTAGAATTAGAGAAGGAAAGACAGAAGTTGGGTTTAGAAACCCATGGTGGCAGCAGCAGTATTCCCCATAGTCATCCTGCAAAAGAGCATGATTCCAGGAATCTGCATAAGATAGTTCCCCCTTATAAGGAGGGGGATGACATTAACAAGTGGTTTGCTGCACTTGAGAGGGCCTGTGTTGTACAGGATGTCCCTCAAAGGCAGTGGGCTGCTATCCTATGGCTATCATTTAGTGGAAAAGGTAGGGATAGGCTCCTTACTGTGAAAGAAAGTGATGCCAATAATTTTACAGTTCTTAAGAATGCACTCCTGGATGGTTATGGCTTAACCACTGAACAATACAGGATAAAGTTCAGAGAGACCAAAAAGGAGTCTTCACAAGACTGGGTTGATTTCATTGACCATTCAGTGAAGGCCTTGGAGGGGTGGTTACATGGCAGTAAAGTTACTGATTATGAAAGCCTGTATAACACAATCCTGAGAGAGCATATACTTAATAATTGTGTGTCTGATTTGTTGCACCAGTACCTGGTAGACTCTGATCTGACCTCTCCCCAAGAATTGGGAAAGAAGGCAGACAAATGGGTCAGAACAAGGGTGAACAGAAAAGTTCATACAGGGGGTGACAAAGATGGCAATAAGAAGAAAGATGGTGAAAAATCTCAAGATAAGCATGGGGATAAGGGTAAAACCAAAGATCCCACTTAAAATCTTAAACACTCTTCAGAGGGTGGGGATAAAACTAATTCTTCCTCTTCTTCTCAACCTGCACACATTAAAAAGCCTTGGTGCTTTGTGTGTAAAAACAGAGGCCATAGGCCAGGGGATAAGTCCTGTCCAGGTAAACCCCCTGAGCCTACCACCACTAATACATCAAGCTCTAGTGCCCCTAGCAGTAGTGGTACTAGTGGTGGGACTGCTGGCAACAGTCAAGTTAAGGGTGTAGTTGGGTTCACTTTTGGGTCCATAGTAGAAACTGGGGTAGTCAGTCCCAAGACAGTTTCTGTCACACCTAGTGGCATTGGCCTTGCCACACTGGCTGCTTGTCCCCTTACAATGGATAAGTACAGGCAGACAGTTTCAATAAATGGTGTTGAGGCCTTGGCCCACCGGGACACAGGTGCCAGTATCACTTTGGTGACTGAAAACCTAGTGCACCCTGATCAACACATCATTGGACAACAGTATAAGATTATTGATGTCCATAACTCCACTAAGTTTCTTCCCTTAGCTATAATTCAGTTTAGTTGGGGTGGAGTTACTGGCCCTAAGCAGGTGGTGGTATCACTTAGCTTACCTGTAGACTGTCTCTTAGGTAATGACCTAGAGGCCTCAGGTTGGGCTGATGTAGAGTTTTATGCCCATGCAGCCATGCTGGGCATCCCTGAGGAATTGTTCCCTCTCATTTCTACTGACATGAAAAAGCAAAGGAGAGAAGGCCTGAAAACTCAGGATCCCTCTCCATCAACAGGTAAAAAGGGTATCACAGTATCCCCTAACCACCCTACCATTCAGGATACCATTCCTGTGGTGGGAGAAACCTCTCCTGGGGTGGCACCTGTTCCAAGGGAATCATCAGCTGGCAAAGCTGGACTCCCTGAGGTAGAAGTACCTCTCTGTGGGATAACTAACATTGGTGACAAAAAGAGCACCATTTTAGTTAACATGGAGCATCCCTCCAACCCTCCCAGAGAAACTTTAGTGCAGAAACCCTGCACTGCCTCACAACACTTAGGACAGCATCCCTGCCCTAGTGTGGAGCTCATAGGACAGCATCCCTGCCCTGCTCCAACTCAAGAGAAACAGCATCCCTGTTCTCTCTTCCAGCCATATGGACAAAGTTTTTGCCCAGCTATGGCTTTTCTGAGACAGCATCCCTGTCTGGCATTTCCATCACTACAAATAGGTTCAGTGGACAATTCCCACTGCTCTAAACTAAAACTTACTGATAGAAACTCTGAAAATACATCTTCACATTGTTGCTTAGCTAAAAAACTTCAAACAGGGTGGTTTACATCCCCACAGGGAAGTAACCATATAGTGGATGATAAAGGGAGTAACCAGTCTATTGCAGAGCTACTCTCTACTTATCACCACTTAGACAATAAAGTCTCAACTGGCCAAGGTTAGCCTTATTGTCCTTCGTTTGGGGGGGGGATGTGTGAGAAAGTAGCCTCTTTCTAGCCTTGTTACCCCCACTTTTGGCCTGTTTGTGAGTGTATGTCAGGGTGTTTTCACTGTCTCACTGGGATCCTGCTAGCCAGGGCCCAGTGCTCATAGTGAAAACCCTATGTTTTCAGTATGTTTGTTATGTGTCACTGGGACCCTGCTAGTCAGGACCCCAGTGCTCATAAGTTTGTGGCCTATATGTATGTGTTCCCTGTGTAGTGCCTAACTGTCTCACTGAGGCTCTGCTAATCAGAACCTCAGTGGTTATGCTCTCTCATTTCTTTCCAAATTGTCACTAACAGGCTAGTGACCATTTTTACCAATTTACATTGGCTTACTGGAACACCCTTATAATTCCCTAGTATATGGTACTGAGGTACCCAGGGTATTGGGGTTCCAGGAGATCCCTATGGGCTGCAGCATTTCTTTTGCCACCCATAGGGAGCTCTGACAATTCTTACACAGGCCTGCCACTGCAGCCTGAGTGAAATAACGTCCACGTTATTTCACAGCCATTTTACACTGCACTTAAGTAACTTATAAGTCACCTATATGTCTAACCTTTACCTGGTAAAGGTTAGGTGCAAAGTTACTTAGTGTGAGGGCACCCTGGCACTAGCCAAGGTGCCCCCACATTGTTCAGAGCCAATTCCCTGAACTTTGTGAGTGCGGGGACACCATTACACGCGTGCACTACATATAGGTCACTACCTATATGTAGCTTCACAATGGTAACTCCGAATATGGCCATGTAACATGTCTATGATCATGGAATTGCCCCCTCTATGCCATCCTGGCATAGTTGGCACAATCCCATGATCCCAGTGGTCTGTAGCACAGACCCTGGTACTGCCAAACTGCCCTTCCTGGGGTTTCACTGCAGCTGCTGCTGCTGCCAACCCCTCAGACAGGCATCTGCCCTCCTGGGGTCCAGCCAGGCCTGGCCCAGGATGGCAGAACAAAGAACTTCCTCTGAGAGAGGGTGTGACACCCTCTCCCTTTGGAAAATGGTGTGAAGGCAGGGGAGGAGTATCCTCCCCCAGCCTCTGGAAATGCTTTGTTGGGCACAGAGGTGCCCAATTCTGCATAAGCCAGTCTACACCGGTTCAGGGGACCCCTTAGCCCTGCTCTGGCGCGAAACTGGACAAAGGAAAGGGGAGTGACCACTCCCCTGTCCTGCACCTCCCCTGGGAGGTGTCCAGAGCTCCTCCAGTGTGCTCCAGACCTCTGCCATCTTGGAAACAGAGGTGCTGCTGGCACACTGGACTGCTCTGAGTGGCCAGTGCCACCAGGTGACGTCAGAGACTCCTTCTGATAGGCTCCTTCAGGTGTTAGTAGCCTATCCTCTCTCCTAGGTAGCCAAACCCTCTTTTCTGGCTATTTAGGGTCTCTGTCTCTGGGGAAACTTCAGATAACGAATGCAAAAGCTCATCCGAATTCCTCTGCATCTCTCTCTTCACCTTCTGCCAAGGAATCGACTGCTGACCGCGCTGGAAGCCTGCAAACCTGCAACATAGTAGCAAAGACGACTACTGCAACTCTGTAACGCTGATCCTGCCGCCTTCTCGACTGTTTTCCTGCTTGTGCATGCTGTGGGGGTAGTCTGCCTCCTCTCTGCACCAGAAGCTCCGAAGAAATCTCCCGTGGGTCGACGGAATCTTCCCCCTGCAACCGCAGGCACCAAAAAGCTGCATTACCGGTCCCTTGGGTCTCCTCTCAGCACGACGAGCGAGGTCCCTCGAATACAGCGACTCTGTCCAAGTGACCCCCACAGTCCAGTGACTCTTCAGTCCAAGTTTGGTGGAGGTAAGTCCTTGCCTCACCTCGCTGGGCTGCATTGCTGGGAACCGCGACTTTTGCAGCTACTCCGGCCCCTGTGCACTTCCGGCGGAAATCCTTTGTGCACAGCCAAGCCTGGGTCCACGGCACTCTAACCTGCATTGCACGACTTTCTAAGTTGGTCTCCGGCGACGTGGGACTCCTTTGTGCAACTTCGGCGAGCACCGTTTCACGCATCCTCGTAGTGCCTGTTTCTGGCACTTTTCCGGGTGCTACCTGCTTCAGAGAGGGCTTCTTGTCTTGCTCGACGTCCCCTCTCTCTGCTGGTCCAATTTGCGACCTCTTGGTCCCTCCTGGGCCTCAGCAGCGTCCAAAAACGCTAACCGCACGATTTGCAGCTAGCAAGGCTTGTTGGCGTTCTTTCGGCGGGAAAACACTTCTGCACGACTCTCCACGGCGAGAGGGATCCGTCCACCAAAGGGGAAGTCTCTAGCCCTTTTCGTTCCTGCAGAAACCTCAGCTTCTTCTGTCCAGTAGAAGCTTCTTTGCACCCGCAGCTGGCATTTCCTGGGCATCTGCCCATCTCCGACTTGCTTGTGACTTTTGGACTTGGTCCCCTTGTTCCACAGGTACCCTAGATTGGAAATCCACAGTTGTTGCATTGTTGGTTTGTGTCTTTCCTGCATTATTCCTCTAACACGACTTCTTTGTCCTTAGGGGAACTTTAGTGCACTTTGCACTCACTTTTCAGGGTCTTGGGGAGGGTTATTTTTCTAACTCTCACTATTTTCTAATAGTCCCAGCGACCCTCTACAAGGTCACATAGGTTTGGGGTCCATTCGTGGTTCGCATTCCACTTTTGGAGTATATGGTTTGTGTTGCCCCTATCACTATGTTTCCCCATTGCATCCTATTGTAACTATACATTGTTTGCACTGTTTTCTAAGACTATACTGCATATTTTTGCTATTGTGTATATATATCTTGTGTATATTTCCTATCCTCTCACTGAGGGTACACTCTAAGATACTTTGGCATATTGTCATAAAAATAAAGTACCTTTATTTTTAGTATAACTGTGTATTGTGTTTTCTTATGATATTGTGCATATGATACTAAGTGGTACTGTAGTAGCTTCACACGTCTCCTAGTTCAGCCTAAGCTGCTCTGCTAAGCTACCATTATCTATCAGCCTAAGCTGCTAGACACCCTATACACTAATAAGGGATAACTGGGCCTGGTGCAAGGTGCAAGTACCCCTTGGTACTCACTACAAGCCAGTCCAGCCTCCTACAGGTTCACCACAGATTTTATCAAGGATTGAACCAGTTCAATCAGAGAGACAGCTAGGCAAGCTGGACCCCGAGTCCATCTCAAGAACTGGCTCAACAGCATCAAGATGCCCCACACTTGCCAACTTAGAGAAAAGCGGTTACTGCATGGTTCATTAGGAGCAGAAAGAGGCTTGGGCTAAGGTATCTCTTCAGAAGGAGCAATAGCCAAGGATCTCATAACAATGCAGCCATTTCTTTTGCTCTGAGGGTGGTGAGACTGTGAGCTGTGTATTTGGGTCCTGTGCCCATTAGTCTTTGTGAAGACTACAGCAATGGGTTTCCCAGACCCTTTATCGCTATGAGGTACAGTAGACTACAAGGGCAGTGGGTGACTAGCCAAGGACAGGGAATTAGATTGTAGCATTGTTTCTACTTCCTCTATCAGGTTATCTATCTCTGATAATGTGTTTTTAGCTGATGCAGGTGTGGACCTTTTCATAGCGGTGAAAGCCTCCATGGATGTCTCCAGTAGCTCCCTTCTCCTAATAACAGTGGGGTGAGTTGACACAATAATATAGCCAAGGAGTAGAAATAGATATATCTTCTTTACAGCCCAACCGTATACAGATGAAAAGGACCGAACCTTGGAGTGTTGCAAGTGTCAGAGGAATGGCCCAGTCCAGCCTCCTCCTGGGTGCAAGACTGGCCAGACTTTGGCCCGGGCACGTCCCACGCAGCGGGAACAGTGTTGGCATTGTAGCGCAGTGTAAGGGCAGCCCCTTTCTTCTGTGATGGTGCCTCCGGTACTCGATGGCCTGTGGGACTAGGAGTACCCTCTTTTAGCCATGCAGCAAATTCTGGAACTCAGCACCCCTCAAAGTGGCTGCAGTCCCATAAGGCATCCCCCGCAGTTGGAACAATATCTGTGTTTTGTGGCACGGGTTTAAGCGCAGCCCCGCTGCTTTTCCTCTGTGATGGAGCATCCTCAGTGTGACTGCCTGTGGGACTAGGAGTTCCTTCCTTCAGGCGTGCAGCAAGTTTTCAGGCTCTGCACCCCTTCAAAGTGGCAGCAATCCCGTAAGGTGGATACTCTTTCATATACGTGGCCCCAAAACTATGGAACTATCTTCCTCTGCAGTTACGGTGTGGCCAACGGAAGGAAGCTTCCATATGTAACTGAAACATGGCTCTTCTAATCAGTCTTATTGGCTTACTGAGGCTCTGTGAAGTTCGTTTAGTGCTGGGAAATCCTGTTCGGGTAGCTTTGCACTTTTTAAATCAATAAAATAAAAAATAGAAATATTTACAATAAAGATTTCCAAAAACATTAAAAGAAAAATTAGCAAAGATAAGAGGCTGGCAGCCAGTGCCTCTTTAGTGTTAGCTACGGCCTTTTGATTTGACTAAAATTATGTTTATAACACAGTTACTTACACAGTCTTTCAGCCAGACTTCATTCATTAGTCCGTTGTTGTCATTCATTTTTTTCTTGTACCCACTGAAGTATGCATCATAGGGCAGTTGGCCAGCCCATTTCAGTCACTGGCTAACTTCACAGTGAGGTACAGCATGCTGCTCTTTCACAATGAGCAAAGCAGGTCCAGTCAGTGCAATGGGCTACTATATCAATGAGCACTTTTTTGAGAAAAAAAATAGTTTTGCTTTAAGCCAATGTTTTTTTTTTCGTTTAGATTGGTAATGCCCAGCAAAAGCTATGCAAAAACATGACAGAACAATGCAAGAATTGCCAAACCCAAAAGACTGGTAGGCCAGTGCTGGACCTATTGGCTTTGCCAGTGCTTGGTTTTACATATGGGCCAACAGAATGGGGGTGAATCCCAAGCTTGTCATACTTGCCATGTTGAATGGCTGCACTATTCTTGCTCAGGGTCTGCCACCATTCAGGGAAATCTACCAAACCCAAACCTTGTTGAAAACTAGATACCCGAGGATTTCTAGGTTAGTGTGTCTTGCAAGGATACCATTATGACGTTTACCCACAGTGCTCTGCAAACCTTAAACTTTGTCTTAAATCACTCATCAACAAAATTCTTGCCACCCAGAGTTCCCACTCTTCTCTTGATAAAAACGGTACCCTGCAGTTGTGAATCGGTCTAGCGCCTGCCAAACAAAAAGCCTCAAAAGGCAATGCAGAGATATTGCCAATAGGAAAAGCTTCTGTATTTTGGCCCGGGCACAGTCGCCACTGATTTACCTACCAAACCCAGACGTTTCTGAAAACTAACATCTAGGGGATTCCATGGTACTGTGCCTTTTGTGGATCCCACAATGGTTTCTTACCGACAATCCTCTGCAAACCTCCAACTTTGCATAAAATTGTGCATTTTCCTTGCATTTCTGTGACTGAACGTTTTGGATTCTGCAGGGCTCTACAACATGTATGCTCTGTAGTGTTCCTCCACTTGTCCTGGCGAAAAGGCTACCCTATTTGTTTGACTGGACCTAATGCTGGTGTCAGGAATGAAATAAACCATGAAATAAACCAGTGAAAAGTTAGTGGTAGTAATTATGTGGATTCCTGATGTCTAGTTTAAAAAAATGTCTGAGTTTGCTAAGTTTCCTGGATGTTAGCCAGCCCAGGCCCAAATACCACAGCTACCCCCATTGCCGAATCAGGTGTCTGTTTATGTGTGTGTATATATATATATATATATATATATATATATATATATATATATATATATATATATAACTGGTGCTAAGCCCATACAAGTGACATAGCTTTTCTTTTTTATCAGGACTAGTGTGGGGACACTAGGTGGAGTGAATTGTGTAGATACCTGCAGATTCTGGGACTTTTTCAAAGACATGTGAGGAAAACACATGGTTTTAGCCAATGTTTGAGGTGTGAAATGGCTTCTAGGTAAGAAAACCCAGTGAAAAAAATGGATCTGTCTATGTTGCATTTTGTGGACTTTCCTGTCACAGGCGCTGAGCCCACCAACACAAATGGGGTTTTATCGGAAAAAGTAGGGGAAGGCTGGGTGGTAGGAATTGTATTTTCTGCAGATTACAGAACTTTCTCTCTCAGAAATGTGAGGAAAGTTGTGTGTATTTAGCAAACGTTTGACGTTTGCAAGGGCTTCTGTGTATGAAAAAGTAATGGGATCCCCTCAAGTCACACCATCATGAGCTCCCCTGGATTTCTAGTTTTTAGAAATAGCAGGGTTTGGTAGGTTTCCCAGGGTGTTGGCTGCAGCTACCTACATTTAAAAAAGAAAACATTGATTTTGCTGGGCAAAATGTTATGTCTTCAGGTCGTGTTTTGGGATGCTTTGTGTCACGGCTGCTAGGCCCAGCACACAAGTGAGATACCACTTTTTATGGAGACATCTAGAAACAGAGGATAAAAAACCTTTGTTATTACCAACTGGGTTTCTATGCATTTATGGTATATAAGCCAGTGTGCAAGAAGGAAGATGTTTTGCAAACTGCCTTCTGAGTCACAAGATTGAATGGGTAACCCCAATTTCAGAGGTGTACAAATAACTACAGTTCCTGAACTTAATATCTTGTGCACATTTATTTCAGAAATACATGGGTTTCCTCCATACCAATTTTTCATTATATAAAGCTTCTGCTCAGTTGTTGGCTCAGTGTATCACACGTTTTTGGAGAATTTACAATATATAGTGTCATTAGTAATGGAGTTGGAGTGTTGTATTTTGATTTTTTTCATTGTTTGGGTTGATATAAGGGGAAATGGCCCTAAGAGGTCCTCTTCGATGTGTGTCCATAAGGGTTTGTCCGTCTCATTTGGGCAGATCTACCAAGTGGCTTGTCTAATCAGAAAGGCCATCTGGTATTAATGGAAATTCTGTAGACTACTTCCACCTTCAGATTTATGTATTCCGAGTTTGTTCAGTGCTACTCTGCTTTTCTTGTTTTTCCACCCAAAAGTCTGATATCAGGATAGTGAGGTTCTTGAAGAAATGGCGTGAGAGCAGGAGGGAGAACATTTAAGTGATAAAGATAACTTGGGTGGCAAACATCATTTTAATATTCTCTATCTTACCTCACCATGTTAGAAAGTTTGGGGACCACGTGGATAGCAAGTCCTTAACCTTTTGGGTGAAGACCTCTTCTGGTAGTTTCCTTATACCTTCAAGGTTATGTTTAAATTGTATCCCGAGGTATTTAATTTGGTTTGACTGTTTTCCTTAATTTGGTGTTGGTGATTATGGAAGGCAAGCAGAGATTGTTGGGAGAGAGCATTTTGGTTTTGTCTAGATTTTGTGGCGTATGCTGAAACTTCTCTACAGAGGATAATTATTTCTAGGATCCCAGATAGTGCCATCTCTGCATTTTGTGAAAAGATTAGGACATCATCACTATACGCTGCAACTGTATATGTGTTGTTCTTAAAGTGAATGCCTTGGATGGTTGTATTCTCCCTTATTGAAACCAGTAATGGTTCAATGGCTAAGAAGAATAGTAGTGGGGCTAGAGGACAACACTGCCTAGTTCCTTGAGATGATAAGTGTATTTTATTAGGGAGGTGTCCAGTAAGTCGCGTACAAGCTGATGGCCGAGTGTACAGGCTAAAGACCATGCGTACAAAGTTGTTGCCCAGTTTTCAGCTTTGCATGACTGAATGCAGGAAGGAAAAGGAAACCTTACAGAATGCCCTCCCTCATCTGGAGCTATATCCATTGTAGTGGAGGAAAGTGTTTTGGCTTTCTCAATTACGTGTCAAAAAAGCCTTATATTATAGGATGCGGGTCTGTCTTTAACAAAGCCAGTTTGGGTGCAGTGGATCAGCCATGGAGGAACAGTCTCCTGTCTCAATGCTAGGACTTTCCAGTAGATTTTACAGTGTACATTTAGCAAGGAAATGGGTCTTCAATTTTTTAACTAGACAGTGTTTCCCTTCTTTGTCTAAGACTGAGATTGTTACTTCGGAAGTTCAACCTAGGATGTCTCCAAATGTTCTGAAATGTTAGTATAGTGCTTCCATGTATGGAATTAGGGCATCTTGGAATTGTTTTATAGAAAGCTTTCTGGAAAACAGTCAGGTCCTGGAGCTTTTCTGGATTTTTTTTTTATAAAGATTTATTTATTTATTTAGGGTTAAAGAAACAATTAAACTCATAATAATAACAAGTAACACCAACACAAATACCGACAATGCAACACCATCTACAGGATTTAACACCTGTCACATCTGACTTGATAGTCTTTCTAGTCTTTATGTTTTTGATATGCACAGCGGGTTCCATGTGAATGGGATAGGGATTAAGGTCTAGGCCTGCTCCGATCTCAAGAGCGCAGGATCTGCAGACCCCCGCTACCACATTGCCCAATAAAGTCCGGTTTCGTCTTCATGCTACCCCAGTGGGCTTGGTCCTTCCCTTGTTATGAAGCAGGGACTGCAACTAGATGCGCCACTTCCCATCAGTTACGTGGTTTCTCCAGATAATTCTGGGAAACTCTATTCTCATAGGTTAATCAAATGTTCAGTAAATTGTCCCAAGTCCCCCATATTCTGTTGTACTTGTCTGGACACCCCCTCACCTCATATACAAGTTTTTCACATCTTGCACACCAGTCCATACCTCGTCTCCATTTGGCGAGGGCTGGAGCTTTTACGGCCTTCCATTCTGACATGATGTCTCTCTTCGCCACCAAGCAGGCCACCCCCATGAAGGTTCTATTCGCTCTGTTTAGCCCCATCTCGCCCATGGCCCCCAACAAAATTGGAATCGGAGATATCTCTATCTCAGTCTGTAGGACCTCGGAGATCTCCCCCAGGACCGACCCCCAGTATGACTCTATAATTGGGCAGGTCCAAATCATATGGAAGAAGTCAGCCCCTGGATGAAAGCAACGGGGGCATTCGTCTGTGGGGCGGAGATTGGCTTGGTGGAGCCTTTTAGGTGTAAAGTAAGCTGAGTGTAGGTAAAGGGTTTGTAGCTGTTGGAATCGCGTAGATATGGCCAGATTCCGGGGGGCTATTAATGCTTCTCTCCAATCTGGGTCGTCTATGGGACCTACCCAACCCTCCCATTTCTGGCGTAGCTTGTCAAGGGGGGAAGTTGCATTTGCAAGGATAGTTCGGTAAATCTGGGAGATCCCTCCTTTGTTTAGGTGTCCCATCATAACCTTCGCCTCGAGTGGGCTGTGTTCTGGGATGTTATCCCCGCGATGTAGGTGTACTAGTAAGGCATGCCTAAGTTGCAGATACTTATGAAATTGGGTCTTGTATAAAGAATGCGTTTTCTGAAGCTCCTCGAAGGACAGGATTTGTGAATCCCCCCAAATGTCACCCAGTGTAGATATTCCTATAGTGTCCCATTTCCGGAATCCCTCCAGCGCGGAAACTTCCCTCAACCATCTCCCCTTCCAAAGAGGTGTCTGTTGAGTTAGTCGAGGCCACCACCCCGTGGTCTTCTGTGCCTCTCGCCACCCCGTCAATACCAGCCTAGTAACCTCAGGGGTGGTCTGTGGAATCGCTCCTCCGTATAGGGCATCGAAGACCCATCGTATCCCAACGTCTGGAGCTCTAGTCTATATGCAGGGTCCGTCCAGCCTCCCGACAGCCAGTCGTTGATCACCTGCAGGCGCATGGCCAGGTAGTAGAAATAAATGTTGGACATTCCCATACCCCCTTCACTTATGTCCCTTTGACATGTAGCAAGGGATAGCTTAGTTCGGGAGCCGTGCCATAAAAACTGGTGTGCAGTTGATTCGATGTCGTTAAACCACTTCCGGGGGATTGGGTATGGGAAGTTTTGCAATTGGTAAAGGAAGCCGGGGAGTATCATCATTTTGTATAATGCAATTCTACCCAGTGTATTGAGTGGTAGGTCCCGCCAGCGCTGAAGGTCTTTTTTAGTCTTCTTAAGAAGTGGTGCGATGTTAAGTTCCCATGTCAGTTCGGGCAGCAGAGTTATGTGGACTCCTAGATACTTGAAGCTGTTACGACGGATTGGAATGCTTTCCTGCCAGTCTATGCAGTCTCTAGAGGGGTGTAATGGGATCAGCAGGGATTTACTGGGATTCAGAGTTAGTCCCGAGGCCTGCGAGAAGAGGTCCAGGAGTTCTAAGGCACGAGGGCCACTCGTTGCTGGGTTAGAGAGGTAAATGAGTACGTCATCAGCGTACATTGCTACTCGGTCTTCTGGGCTTGTGGGCCACTCCCAGCCCGTTATCAGCGGGTCCTCTCTCAATAGTATGGCCAGTGGCTCAATCGCTAGGGCGAAGAGCAGTGGCGACAGCGGGCATCCCTGACGGGTTCCGCGACAGATAGGGAATGGATCAGAGGCCACCCCGTTCACTTGAACCCGGGCGGTTGGGTTGGAGTAAAGCAGTTTTACAAGGCCTCGAAACTTTGGTCCAAATCCGTTCATCTTAAGACTTGTTCTAAATATGACCAGTCCACTGTATCGAAAGCTTTTTCAAAGTCTATTAGGAGTAGAGCGAGAGGGGATCTAGCCAGGGTGCCGCGCTGAGCTAGTGCGACCTGCAGTCTCCTAATGCAATGTCTGGTGCTGCGGGAGGGCATAAAGCCACATTGATCCGGGTGTACCAGTGTGGGGAGCACCGTTTTCAGTCTTGTAGCAAGTAAAGTTGATAGTACCTTAATCTCCGCGTTCAGCAAGGAGATTGGTCTATAGGCCGAGAGATCTCGTGAGGGTGGTTGAGTCTTTGGGATCACCACTATTGTGGCTTGGTCTATCCCAGCGGGGAGGCGGCCGGTCTTCTCTGCCTCGTTAAACATATTAAGTAGGTGGGGGCCTAAGATGTCCCCACATCTTTTGTAGAGCTCAGCCGGAAACCCGTCCGGTCCGGGTGTTTTACCTGACGTCAGACCAACAATAGCTGTCGTGATTTCGGTCAAATTTATGGCTTCATCCAAGAGCATCCTAGTTGTATGCGGGATGCTAGGGAGAGTGATGTCTTTCAGTAGAGGGAACTCCCTTTCAATTAGTGGGCGGTGACGCACTGCATATAAGTGAACGTAATAGGACGCAAAGCTCCCCGCAATCTCACTAGGGGTTCTTGCGACCAAGCCTGCCTCATCCACGACCTCGGGGACAACTCTATTGGCTAGTGGGCGCGTGGCCAACCAGTGAAGGAGTTTGCCGTTTTTATCACCCCATCCATACACGCGCGCCGCCGATGCTCTCCAAGCATGTTTCGCGGCCTCGAGTACCAACTGCCTAACCTCCTCCCTGATTGCCGTTAGGCGTCTCAGAACTGAGGCTGATGCGGCAGTGGTCGTGGAGCGTTCCAGCGCAAGGGCTTTGGCCTCAAGGGCTGTCACCTGCCGGTCCCGAGCCCTCTCACGGGCTCGAACGCGATGCTTTGCGTAGCCTCTAAGTGTGGCTTTGCACGCCGCCCAAATCGTGCCGGGGGACTGAACGGACCCCAGGTTATGAGCGAAATATTGGGTAAGGTGGTCTCTTATTTCAGTGGTGTAATCATCGTCCTGTAGATACCATGCATTCATGCGCTACGTGGGGCGCTGATTGGGGGGTACGCTCCCCAGTCGGATGCGGATTGGGGAGTGGTCCGAGACTCCTCGGGCCAATATCTCAGCACCAGTGACTCTGGAGATGTCCAGGGCAGGCATAAACACTAGATCAATTCTTGCCTGAGAGTGGTGTGCTGCCGAAGTGTGAGTGTACTGTCGTGCCCTGGGGTGCCATGTCCTCCATACTTCACATAGTCCTAACTTTATCATCCATCCGCTCAAGGTGGATGCTCTCCCTGCCCGGGTCGAGAAGACAGGTCCGGATACGTCTAGATTGGGGTCTAAGACTGAGTTAAAATCTCCCCCTATGAGTGTGAGTCCCTGTGGGAGGGCAATGAGCGTCCGGTGTAGATTTGGTAAAAAGGCGTCGAAGCCGGCTGGGGGAGCGTATGCACTTACAAAGTTAACTGTTGAACCGTGTAATGAACCGGTCACCGTTACGAATCTACCATGAGGGTCCGATGTAGTGGAGGTAATTACTATTGGCAGTGAGCGGTGGAATAGGATGGCCACCCCCCTGGAACCCCTTGCGAAGCCTGCATGAAAAACCTTGTCAAAACCTCCCCGAGCCAGGATAGGGCATTTGGTGCCAAGTAGGTGGGTCTCCTGTAGAAGGACCACTGTGGGGGCGTATCTGCGCAGCGTGCTAAAGATTGCGGATCTTTTGACTTTATCTAGGAGGCCATTAACATTCCAAGATAAGATCTGTGTCAGCGGAGAATCCACTTGTGCCATATCTGTGCGTTGGGAAAACAAGGACTCGATTTGGGACCCAGAGACGGAGATATTGATTGAGAGGGATCTATACGATAGATGTCGGTGCTGTTGCGGTAACTTATCCTAAACACTACACTAAGCCCTAACGTGAGCTTTAAACACCCCAACTTCCCCCCACCCCATACTTCTACCCTTGAAGCATCTGTCGCCCTAAAGCCCAACCGGGGCAATACAGCCATGTAGACTGCTTCTGAGTGGAGTGGTGGACCCCTCCTGCATGTCGGATCAGTTGCAATTAACTTGGTAGGGAATCCTCACCCTTGGTAAAGTCAGTGGGGTGTACAGCAGAGTGACAACCCCTGCGCATCCCTGTTCCATCAGCGTGGATTGGCACCCGGCGCCGCCGGCAGGTCCCGACGAGTCGGAGTCCAGCACGTGTGGGCTCTCCATCAACCCAGGTCGGGGGACTGGCTCAGGCGATCATCTACCTGCTCCTCTCCCACGGTCTGATCCCCCGGGCCGTCAGTCGGATCCCCCCCCCCCGGCGGGGGATCCCGGGTCACGCAGGCCTCCTCTTCTGTCCGGCTGTTGGGACTTCTAAGTCTGCCACGCCTGGATCTGGTACGCTTCCGACCCCTCCTCGCGTCCGCCTGTATGTTCGGGCGCGTACCCTTGGGTTCCTTAGGCGGGCCAGTCGGGCACTTGCGACTTCTCAGGCCCTCTTCCGTCAGCCAGTCCCATGCCTCCTCGGGCGATTCGAAGAAATGTGCTTTATCGGCCAGGATCACCTTCAAACGAGCGGGGAAGAGGAGCATGTATGAGAGTTGCATAGCTCTCAGCTTCTGCTTCACTTGTTCATATGATCGACGTTTGGCTTGGACTTCACGTGTGTAATCAGGGAATATCAAGATTTTCTGATTGTCCCAAAGGAGGTTGGGGGAGCGTCTAGCTTCCCTGAGGATGGCATCACAGTCTTTAAAGTTAAGGAAGCGCGCTATCAGGGGTCGTCGGGGGCCCCCCGGTGGGGGCCTCGGGGCCAGGGCCCTGTGCGCTCGCTCTATCGCAAACCATGGCGAGAGAGAGTTCTCTGGCATCCAGGATTTAATCCATTCTTCCAGGAATTCGGCGGCCTTGCCATCCTCGGCTCCTTCTGGCACGCCTACGACGCGCAGGTTATTGCGCCTGGAGCGATTCTCCGCATCCTCAGCTCTGCGATGGAGTTCTCCGGTCCTCTTTGCAGGTGGGCCACCTTGGATCTCAGATCAGCCAGGTCGTCCTCGGTTTGCGAAACACGGGTCTCCACCTCTGTGATTCGGGCCACCGCATTTCTGAGGTCTTGTCTCACGAGGCCCATCTCTTCTCTCACCTCTCCAATTTTAGATTCCACTGCTCGTTGTGAGGTTTGGATTGCAAGCAGGATAGTGCTGACTCCCTCTGCGGCCTGATCAGGGGGTGGGGCGTCTCCTCCAGTTCGAGGGGCCGCCGGCGTGGTGAACTGGTCAATTTTCTGCTGGGATGGATGAGCCTGTTTGGGGGCTCTGTCCTTCCCCATTGTGTCGGTGTTGCAGAGCAAGCACAATTACGCCCCCGGGGGTCCGGTCGTGGTTAGGATCTCGTGTCTCTTCTGTCTGAGGGTCCAGTTGACCACACCGGGGGTGCAACCCGGTCCGACGGGGGTCTACTGGACGGGCGTCATCTCCGGGAGGGCTCCATGGTCTCCACTCAGTCCACTAGAGGATTGGCGTTAGCTGCGCTGTCACACGGCGAGTCCAAGACCAAGATGGTCAGCAGGGGGCCTCCCCCTACGCCGGGTGCAAGCTGGGGAGGCCGATGAACCATTGGACCTCACAGGCACCCCAGTCCCTCTTCTGACGTCTCCGCTATTGACTCTGCATCTTCAGTGGGAACCACCTCAAGGCCAGTCTGGTGTGATTGGTGCCTCAATGGGTAGGCAACCCCCTCCGGTGCCCGGGCCCTGGTCGCCTCGGTCTCCCGCGACTCCCCACTCCTCACCGTTGGCCTCTCCTGAATCGGGGCCGGGCAGAGTCTCTCTTATTTCTAGGCCCGTTTAAAACCCTCTTTCACTCCTTACTTCCATGACCACGTATTCCGGCTGCTCAGTCTATTCACCTGCTGCAGTGATGCGAGTCCGGCTCGGGTGCTCCAAATTGCAGGCGCCGATCCGGCAGCTTCTCCGGGTGGGCGGGCACCTCTCCTCCCGGCCCGTGCCCGATCGGGCCCGTAGCGCCGCCCGGCAAGATCTTATTTAGACCCCGAGGGCTCCAGCCCCAGGGGTGTGTGCCTCTCTTTTTTCCCTCGCTCTGCCCAACTCGGGCCGGCCGCAGAGTCTCGCGGCGCCGGCCCCGCCCCTCTTCTACTTGGCCGCGAACAGCCGCAGCTCCCCCAGGCACGCCGAGGGGGAAAAGCACCTCCCGCCGCGATCCCCGCGGCCTCGGAGGATCCGGCTCAGCGACGTCCGGTCGCGACCCACGCTCCAGCCCGGAGCGTCCGGTGACTCCCCCTGAGGCGCAGTCCAGCGCCCGGGGTCGCTCCTCTCTCGCCGCCTCTACGGCCCTCCGGAGCCTCGGGCTCAGATCCACGGGAACCGGGAGGCATCCAGGCAGCCCCCACACCACGGCTGAGGATTTCAAAGGTCGATTATGGTGGCAGGTTCCGGACGGATGACGGAGGGGTCCCGAGCACTCTTAGAGTGCGACCGCCATCTTGACGTCCGCGGCCACGCCTCTCGCTTTTCTGGATTTTAGTGAGTTGATTGCAACCCAGTTCTCTAAAGCAGTGATGCACTGCTTGACAGGGGCGTTCATTGGGTCACTGTGTCAGGTTAACTGTATTTTACTTGGATAGATTAGACATTTATTTTGGTTGGGGAGGGGATGTTTTTAGATTCTACAGTTCAGAGTAGTAGTCTTGAAATACCTTAGTTATTTTAAGAGGGTTTAAGACAGTATCACCTGTTTTGGTTTTGATAGCAGAAGTATAGGAATTACACAGATTGTTTTTTAAGATAATTTGCTAGCATTCTGCATGCTTTGTTTGATTCTTTAATTTTCCTCTCTTTGTTGTGTTGGGCTCAGGTATGGGCATGAGTGCTAATGATTTTGTTGTTTTCATATTGCAGTGGTCTAATTTATGTAAGTAGTCCAGGTTTGATGCACCGTTTAGATTCTTTTCTAAGTGTTTTATTTCCGATTCAAGCTCATTTAGTTGCTTGTTTGTGGATTTGCTCCTGGCCACCATTCCAAGGACTGTCACTTTCAAAGCACAGTTTCAGGGCAGATGTCCTCCAAGGAATTTTCCTTTAAAAAGTTAATGATGGCAGTATCTATTTTATTGCTGAGCTTTGGGTCAGAAATTATCTCATTGTTCATTCTCCATTGTTTCACTTTAGTAGTATTGTGAGGTATCTGAAGTTCCATGGTGATACACGCGTGGTCAGATATTAATTTTGATTCAATGGTGAGGGTCTTAGTGTGTGTAGTCAAAATGTTATTGGTCATGGTATAGTCAATCCTTGATAATGAGTTGTGTGGGTGGAAGCAGAAGGTGAAGTCGCTCCCTGTGGGGGTTATGTAATTGGCATATCTTATTCAGGTTATGCTGCTTACATAGGATTTTCATTTGTTTGTGTGGTGTGTTGGGCCTGTAGGTGCAGGAAGAAATCCTATCTAGTTTATGTCTAAAGGGAGGCTGAAATCTGCTGCAAGAATAACACCATAGTCACGATGTGATTTACATAATTCCTTTTTGAGGGTGATCCATATTTAAGGATCGTCTGCCATAGGTGCCAAAATATGGACTGTATTAAAGATGCTTTGGTTGTTCATAAGTTTTTAAATTAACCACCTTCCATCATTGTCATGGTAAGTGTCAAGGCTATTGAGGCAAGCTTTTTTCTTGATTAGTGTTACAAATCCATTCTTCTTCTTCAGTGACCGGGAGCACACACAACTTTGGATCCACCAATGGCTTAATGTATTGCTTTCTCTGGCACTTTTTTTAGTTTCTTGGAAAAGGATAATGTCTCCTTTGAGTCTAAAGTAATAGTCCACTAGTTTCTTTCTCTTAACTGGGTGGTGAATTCCTTTGGTATTAAGAGAAAGATGTTTTATTGTTCTATTGGCTCTTATTTTAACTCGAGCTTTTTGTTTGATTTATAGGCATGGAAGTTTGCTCTCCTATAGTATGGTGTAGTGTCATGACTGGGTTGGGGGAAGCATCGCACGGGTAACACATTTGTGTGAATGACAGTTGAAGAGTGAAGGGAAAACATTGATGGGTTAAGAAAGAAAAAAGGGAAAGGAGTGAAAATGAGGAACAGCCACAACCCACCCAGTCCTATCCCCATGAGTGTAGGAAGGGGCAGTGAAGGTCATGGGAGGCCAGATCTCAAAGAGCTCTGAAGAGAAAGACACTGCATAGAGAGGGGAAGATCTAGTTGTTGCAGCTTGAGTGACATTATTTTAGTTTAATTTATGCCATGCAAGGGAGTGTGTGGGTGTGTGCCAGCAATGTAGTAGGCTTACAACTAATGTTGGTTGTGGGTAACATCATCTAACTAGGATATATTTATTAAAGCCTACAATTGTCAAAGTAAACATGTGGCATATTGATAAAACATATGAAATGACCATGAAGATATCTAGCCACTGTCAATCTACATTAAGCATTGATTTATAAGGAAGATTGCAGAACACAGTAAGGCGTCAACATGGCATGGAATCATGTAACAATCCAGAATGTACAATAACCAAACGTTTTGACACATAGTAAGATAGCTAGGTGTCTGACTCAAAAACATAAAAATGCATTCTTGCTAAAGGTCTTACTTGAAGGCAAAACATTATTGAGAGTAACCATGTATGTAGTAGTATGAAAAATAGTTAACATGAGAGCAATAGGAAGGCTTGTTAGAAACTTTAGTATCACATAGTTCTGGAGTTAGGTGAGAGTTTGGCATCATTATTCACTGAAAATGAGATTGAGTGAGTGAGAAAAGCATTGTTAGGCGATTTTAGGTTTCGTTTTTAGTGTTATTAATCGTGGTTATCAAAGAGGACCGATTATCATCAATTTTAGGAGTTCTATTACTTTGTTAGTGTGACTGTTGTTAGTTTGTTAGTGTAGACAGTTGTTGAACTAATGTAGTTGGAATAAACAAGAAGGCGGCGGCGAAGAGTCTCACTGTCTTCCGGATGTAGAGGATTTGGCAGGTAATAGCACCTCTAAAAAGAAATTATTATGATTGCAGTGTTATTCAACAGTAGTAGTAGTTGAATAGAAAATGTATGATTAGTACAGGAGCCGAAGATCGTGAAAATCAGAGTTATGCATGAAGAGAGAGCATTATATACATTATACTTTATACATCCATATCGGTTTGCTGTAGGTTGTCAAAGAGTGCATCAAGATTGGATGGATCTTTGAAGAAAGATGTCTTACCATTAAAAGCGATTCTCATTTTCGAGGGGCCAGCGAAGAGGAAGGAAATGTTCAGTGTTTTCATTTTATTTGTTAGGGCTAAGAAGCCCTTCCTGCATGTGACAGTTACTTTAGCGTAGCCTTGTGATATTCCTATTTTGTTTCCTTTCCATGTTATAAATTGTATTTTCTTCATTTGATCTAGGTTGCTTTCAGTGTGGGGGGTAATGGAGGGATCTGAAGATCATTGGTCGAGGGGATTTCAAGTGATCTGTCATTCTGGATGGTATACAGTGGACTTATCACCACCATATAGACTGTATTAATTCGACTGACCGGCAACAAATATAGTATTTAACCTGCTATAAAAATAAAAATTAAAAAAACTTTTTACTTAGATGACTTGATTCTGATCCCTCTGGTAGGTCCACTGATTTGAATAGTATTTTGTGACTATTTTTATCTTCTCATCTATTTTGGGCAAGAGACTCTTTGCCCACATTCTTCGGGTGTGTTTTTAACACATACATGCAGATTGATGCATGCTCACCTTTGTAATATGTTCCAGTACTAATATGACTCCTTTGGAAATACAAGGGGTTTCTTTCGGCACAATCACAATTTGGCACTTTTTCTCAACGAGTTATGGTTAAGACCTTTTGTGTTCCGTTGTTGTAGTTTCGTCTGACTTTATCATGTCCTTATGCATTCACTAACTGTTTTTCAACAACCACACATATTCATTTCGTTGCAGCCTTGAAAAAGTCAGTGGGTGACGAAACACGTGTTGGCTGCCATTGCAAAGAAAAATTACGTGTGGCTGTCACTACCAAACTTGACTACAAACTATAACTTTTTGGACTTTATTGAATGGAAATACAAATCACATCAAGGAGGACTCTCTTCTTATACAATTAAATAACAAAATTGCTCTTTAAGTGAATTCTTTTTGGATAAATAACTCTTTAGAGATAACATTTATTGAACACTAGATTCTTCGAGAACATATGCTTACTGTATATATATACATATATATATATATCAAAAACGAAGTTGTCCTCATGTGAAAGCGCACTCCCAACAGGTTATATAAACAGGAAGAAAAAGCAAAGCCAGCAACTCACAGTGAATTCTTTAAGCAGTTTCATTATTCCAGGCCTTAAGTTATAAAATCATCTCTGGACACGTGTTTCAAGGTCAATCCTTTCTTCAGCAGAGAAAAATATAAAAGTGTTTCACCCTCGTAGGTGCAGCCAGTGCTGGAAGTGTTCCAGGCATTTCTTTCTTACTGAAAAGACCGGCATGGCTTCAGCTTGTCTAATTACAGGCACCTGATTAGTCTCTTTGAATACCAGTCCGCCCCAGTGGGCCTCTCAAGTGAGTAACAGTGCATGCTGGTTGTGGTGGTCCTGCAATTTTATCATTTTGCCCCAAGTGGGTTGCTGGAGCCAAACGAAATAATGAACCAAAGTGCAAAACCTTTGTAGGTGAATCCAAAGTAAAATTGTCAGATTTGCTGTGAATATCCCAACCTGACTGCTCTTATGTGACAATCCATTTTTAGTCACACAGACCTGCTTCGATGTGCAGTGGTGCTGCTTTCCCGACTGGACAGGCCGGTTAATTATCAAAAACGAAGTTGTCCTCATGTGAAAGCGCACTCCCAACAGGTTATATAAACGGGAAGGAAAAGCAAAGCCAGCAACTCACAGTGAATTCCTTAAGCAGTTTCATTATTCCAGGCCTTAAGTTATAAAATCATCTCTGGACACGTGTTTCAAGGTCAATCCTTTCTTCAGCAGAGAAAAATATAAAAGTTCATTATTTCGTTTGGCTCCAGCAACCCACTTGGGGCAAAATGAAAAAATTGCAGGACCACCACAACCAGCATGCACTGTTACTCACTTGAGAGGCCCACTGGGGCGGACTGGTATTTAAAGAGACTAATCAGGTGCCTGTAATTAGACAAGCTGAAGCCATGCCGGTCTTTTCAGTAAGAAAGAAATGCCTGGAACACTTCCAGCACTGGCTGCACCTACGAGGGTGAAACACTTTTATATTTTTCTCTGCTGAAGAAAGGATTGACCTAGAAACACGTGTCCAGAGATGATTTTATTACCTGAGGCCTGGAATAATGAAACTGCTTAAAGAATTCACTGTGAGTTGCTGGCTTTGCTTTTTCTTCCCATTTATATAACCTGTTGGGAGTGCGCTTTCACATGAGGACAACTTCGTTTTTGACATATATATATATATATTTGAGTGCTGTGGTCTTCAAATATATATTCACATGTTGTGTATATTTTGTGATACATACAGGGTTGTCTTTAGGCAGTAGGAGATCAATGACCACTTATCACCACCATACTGACTATTGGACACATATGGGAAGTGCTTTTAGGTTTCCAATACTGCCTTTGCTTTATTTATGTTCACGTAAACCAGATCTGTTTCACCTCACTAGATCTATTTCCACTTCAAATGTACACCCCGTCCAGTGTTATGGCAATAGGACTCTAATTAGGTTGCTAGATTTGATCTTCTTAAAAGGATGGCCCCAGCTTTGGGAACAATTAAGATCAATCTGTTTATGATTGTCTGCTTAAACGTTGATGTTCTTCTGGAGCAGGCTTTAAAGTCTGAGTGTTGAGACAATAATATTGTTAATCATAGATCGACCATGGGTACGTAGACAATCCAGGTCAAATCAGGTCACAGCTGGTGATCAATATTAGCAAAAGCTATTTAGGCATTGCCCCTGCTCTTAATCCCACTGTTTGACTGTACCACATATAATTTCTCAACAAATCCTTGTTGCGTTTGAAGCATATTGATTTCCAGTCTATCAGGTATGTTTTTTTCCAATTCCTGGGTAGCCAAGAGCTATATCTTAATGTGCAATATGATGTGGCAAGCTCACGAGTCGCTGGGTCAGACCATGCCACAGTACCTTAGAAGATTATTATGTTTGTGATTAGACATAGCGACAATCTGCAACCTTTTTGTGTCGGGCCAGCCTATAGGTTAAAGGTAATTGTCAGTTGATGTACATGTCTTCAGTGTGATCAATATGGCTATGTGAGTTGGCCTTCCATAGAGCTCACATATTGAGGGTAGATGAAAACATTGCTCTGGTTAATGAAATGAGGATCACATGGTAATGTGGGTTTACTTACACACATTGCTGCTAACCTTAGTCACTGTGCAATCTCCACTGTCTGGTACCTGCAAGACAGTAGAAGACTTTGGAATGTGCTGTGGCGCAAGAGTGGCAGGAGGGGTTAATCGTGGAGTCAGGAAGGCACAATCTTGTTTTCGAATTAGTCTTCAAGTCGGTATGGTTTTACTGTTCCATTCGGGCTTAGCTGGATCTCTTACCTCATTGTTATTGCTTCTCAGTTGTCTTGAGTCAGCAGGAGAGTAGGAGGCTATCGGATTTTGAAGTAAGCCTTGGTGCTTATTCGTGGTGCAGGAGCTTCGGGAAATCTCAGCAGTGGTGTTGGGAAGGTGCCCTCTTGTTCCCGAGCTGATCTGCAGGATGGTGTTGGTGGCAGCCCACCATGTGAAAGAAAAAAAGAATTGTGGCGATTCTTGGCGACTTTGGGCCTACAGCACTTCAAAAGGAAAAACTGCTCCCCATATGTGAAATGAAAGGTGGATTAGATTGTTATTGATCTCTGGTTATTCCATCTGTAGCAGCAGAGCAGTGGGATTATTCAGCCATCTTTTCCAGGCTGAAACCACAATTTCCTAATCATTCTACTGCAAACCCTCTACCTCTGAACCCTAATCCCTATCTCAGCCCTACCCTCTCGAGATCAACACCTTTCTAATCTTCATTTCTGATGGATACACCTACCTGTGGATTCCGCACCTAAAGAATTCGCCCCTCGCGCCAGCTTCGATGGAAATTTCTTCTAGCTCTGCACGTCGACGATGACGTCACAATAGCCCGACTCCACGTGACGCCGTATGATGCCATCTAGGCAATAAGAAGCTCTTGTCGACATGCAGACGTCAGTTCCCTTTTTTCCGTGCCTTCGAATAACGTTTTTTCTTTGAGGCTAACAGGGAGCTACAGTTGCGCATCTGTAGTTACAATGTCGCAGCCAAGAAAATCTGGTTTTAAGCCTTGTACCCAGTGTGGGGGTCGGATGTCGGTCACTAACCCCCATGAAAATTGTATCTGGTGCCTTAGTTCCGACCATGAGGTCGAGTCATGCGGTTCCTGCCAGCGCATGAACCCTAAGGCGCTTAAGGAAAGAGAGGCTAAATAGTTCCTGGCCGGTTCCAAGAAAAGGAAGGAAAAGCGGCATCGGAGAGAGTCCTCTTCGATATCTTCGAGGACTCATCGTCATCATGGAGACTCTCGGCGCCGTCACGACTTCCGGCGCTGATCGAGTAGAGGTCGGTCGAGGTCCAGATCTGCATCTCCATCAGCTCGGCGCCATCCAACGTGGGAGATTAGTCACTCTTCCACCTCCTACGACTCCGACTTCACCTTTGTCGGTGTTTGAAGTCGAGCCTCTTCAAGAACCGGCGGCCTCTCTGGAGCAGGAGTTGCCCGGCCCATCATCGGCTTCTATGCCGGTGCCGACACCGTAAACATACCCAGCTTTCCTGGCGCCGGGTACGGATCTTGCGGCATTTTTAAATGCCATGTTTAATATCTTTTCCACCATGGAGCCTGGTGGAGGGCATGCAGGTCCGTCGGGCCCTTTAGCTTTTAATTTGGGTGCTCCGGCTCCTTACAAGCCGACGCCCTTCATGCCATTTTCGCTGTCTGGAGCCGCTGCTGCGCCGATGCCCTTGGCGTTGCCAAGGAGACCAGTGACGCCTACAACGTCCGCGACTCCGGCGCCGGTGGATTCTCCACGGATCCAGTCTACTGTCAAGGTGCCTGTGGCGCCAGAGGGTCCGGCGTCCGATGGATCCGAAGAACGGCGCCGGCGAAGATCTTCGGTGTCGGCTGACGCCTTATCGACGCCGGGTCTCGAATCCAGACTCCGGTCCAGACGTCTAGCTTTGCACCTCCTGGAGGAAGAGGAATATAGCAGGCAACATCTGGAGGAAGGCGAAATCTTGGAGCCCTCGGGTGATTTTCAGAGTCTGGACACTGCAAGCGGTATTGATACTTTCCCTGAATGGGATTTGGCTTCCCCGGGGAGTATACCGAAGAGGCTGCATCTTTTCATGCAGTAATAAGGAAGGCTGCAGACTTTTTAGATCTTCCTCTTCCAGCTGCTGAGGTGAAAAGGAACCTTTTGATGGAAGTGCTGCATCCGGCCTTGATGGTGGCGGAGCCTCTCTTGCCCTTCAATGAGGCTCTCCTGGACCCCATCAAGGACATTTGGAGGAAACCTGTGACTTCTACAGCTGTCAACAGGGCAGTAGCAAGGAGCTATCGTGCGGCTCCAGGTGACCCGGACTTCCTCTCCAAACATCCAAATCCGGAGAGTTTGGTTGTTCAGGCTTCGTGCTCTTCCCGGTCATCCTCTGATTCGACCCCTGCGGACAGGGAGTCGAAGAAAATGGACCACACTGCAAAGAAGGCCTTTTCGTCATGCAGTATGGCCTTGAAGTCGACCAATGCAACCTGCATTTTGGGACGTTATATTCATGCCCTTATGGAGGAAGCAAAAGGTCAACCAAACTTGCCACAAGAGGTGTTGCATTTGCTAGCGGACGCTCAGGCGGCGGCGACCCAGGTGATCCAGTCTGGGTTGGACACCTCTGACTCTGTGGCAAGGGCTATGGGCACATCCATAGTATCGAGGCATCAGGCTTGGCTGCGCTCATCATGCTTTTCTACGGATGTGCAGGCAACTCTCCTGGATCTGCCTTTTGATGGAGAAAAACTCTTTGGGACAAAGGCAGATTCTGCTCTTGAACGTTTCAAAGAGAGCAGAGCCACAGCGAGGTCGTTAGGACTTCAGGCAGCTACTTTCTCTTCCTTTAGGTCATATAGGAAGTTTAGGGGTTTTGGACGTGGCTCCTCCTTTCGTGGCAGAGTCCAGACACCACAACAATTTACAAGCTCCCTGCCTTACAGATCTTTCAGAGGCAGGGGCAGAGTACGCACAAGCGGAGCAACCCAGCAGCACTCTGACTCTTCCTCTTCCTCCGGAGGGGTGCAGCAGGGAAAGCAGCCTTAGTCCTCCACCACTCCCTGTTCACTTGTCTCCGGTAGGGGGGAGACTTGCCCAATTTCTTCCAATGTGGGAGTTTATAACATCAGACTCTTGGGTCATCGACATTGTGAAGAGAGGGTACGCTCTTCCCTTTCGGGAGTTCCCTCCTCCCTTCCTTCCCCACCCATCCTTCTGTTCAGAAGACCATCTTCTGTTACTGCAACAGGAGGTGTTATCCCTATTGGCAAAAGGCACAGTAGAGTTGGTTCCCGAGCAGGAGAGGGGTCAGGGCTGTTATTCAAGATACTTCCTGATCACCAAAAAGGATGGTCGGTTGAGACCAATTCTGGACTTGAGGATTTTGAATTGGTTCCTCAGGCAGGAAAAGTTCAAAATGCTGCCTCTTTTACAATCAATCACTGCATTTGTAAAGCGCGCTACATACCCGCGAGGGTCTCAAGGCGCTGGGGAGGGGGGGTGCTACTGGTCGAAGAGCCAGGTCTTGAGGAGTCTTCTGAAGGCCAGCAGGTCCTGGGTCTGCCGTAGGATGGTGGGGAGAGTGTTCCAGGTCTTGGCGGCGAGGTAGGAGAAGGATCTGCCGCCGGCAGTGGTTTTTCGGATGCGGGGGACTGTGGCGAGGGCGAGGTTGGCTGAGCGGAGGCTTCGGGTGTGGAAGCGGAGTTGGTTGTTGAGGTAGGTGGGTCCGGTGTTGTGCAGTGCTTTGTGTGCGTGGATCAGGAGCTTGAAGGTGATCCTTTTGTTGACGGGGAGCCAGTGCAGGCCTCTCAGGTGGAGTGTGATGTGGCTGCGGCGGGAGACATCGAGGATGAGTCGGGCCGAGGCGTTCTGGTTGCGTTGGAATCGTCTCAGGAGCTTGTTTGTAATTCCTGAGTAGAGGGCGTTCCTGTAGTCGAGTCTGTTGGTGATGAGGGCCTGGGTAACGTTTTTTCTCGTGTCGAGGGGGATCCATTTGAAGATCCTGCGGATCATACGGAGGGTGTTGAAGCAGGACGCGGAGACGGCGTTGACTTGCCTGGTCATGGAGAGAGTGGAGTCGAGGATGACCCCCAGGTTGCGTGCGTGGTCCGTGGTTTCCGGGACTGTGCCTAGTGACGTGGGCCACCAAGAGTCGTCCAAGGCTGATGGGGAGGGTCCGAGAATGAGGACCTCCGTCTTGTCTGAGTTCAGCTTCAGTCTGCTGTCCTTCATCCAGTCAGCTACGGCCTTCATTCCTCGGTGGAGGTTAGCTTTGGCGGTGTGGGGATCTTCGGTGAGGGATATGATCAGGTGGGTGTCGTCTGCGTAGGAGATGATGTTGAGGTTGTGTTGTCGTGCGATGTTGGCGAGGGGGGCCATGTAGATATTGAACAGTGTCTGGATGAGGGAGGATCCCTGTGGGACGCCGCAGATGATCTTGGTGGTTTTGGAGCGGAACGGTGGGAGGCGGACGCTCTGGGTTCTGCCGGAGTGGAAGGATGTGGTCCAGGCCAGGGCCTTCTCTTGGATACCGGCGTCATGGAGGCGTGCTGATAGGGTGCGGTGGCAGACCGTGTCAAAGACTGCTGATAGGTCCAGGAGGATGAGGGCGGCTGTTTCTCCTTTGTCCATCAGGGTCCGGATGTCGTCAGTGGCGGCGATGAGGGCGGTCTCTGTGCTGTGGTTACTGCGAAAACCGGATTGGGAAGGGTCCAGGATGTTGTTGACTTCGAGGTAGCGGGTCAGCTGTTTGTTGACAATCTTCTCGGTCACTTTTGCCGGGAAAGGGAGCAGGGAGATAGGCCGGAAGTTCTTGAGGTCCTTGGGGTCTGCCTTGGGCTTCTTCAGAAGGGCGTTGATCTCGGCGTGCTTCCAGCTTTCTGGGAAGGTTGCTGTCTCGAAGGAACAGTTGATTGTTTTCCGGAGGTGGGGCGCGATGGCTGCGCTGGCTTTGTTGAAGACGGCAGGGGTCCGATGGGGATCCGGAGTGGATGGAGTTCATGGTTTTGATGGTGTCTTCGTCGCTGACGCTGGACCAGACGGTCAGGCGACTGGTGCGAGTGGTAGTCGCGGGGGTGGTGGACTCGGTGGTGGGTGCGGGGGGGTCGGGGTTGAAGCTGTCGTGGATGTCAGTGATCTTGCGGTGGAAGAAGGTGGCACAGGTCTTGAGATGGCGGGATGTCGTTGGTGATGGAGCTGGGGTTGGAGAGTTCTTTCACGATGCTGAAGAGCTCTTTGGTGTTGTGTGCGTTGTTGTCTAGGCGGTCCTTGAAGGCGGTCTTCTTGGCGGTCCTGATGAGTTGGTGATGTCTGCGGGTGGCGCTCTTGAGTGCTGTGTGGTTGTCTGGTGTTCGGTCGTGGAGCCATTTCTTCTCCAGCTTCCGACAGGTGTGCTTGGAGATCTGGAGGTCCTCGGTGAACCAGGCGGCTTTCTTGTTGGTGTGGTTGGTTGTAAAGGTCTTGAGAGGGGCGAGGGTGTTGGCGCAGTCGTTGATCCACTGTGTGAGGTTGGTCACGGCGGTGTCTGGGTCGGTGGGGTCGGTGGGTGGTCTCAGGGCGAGGGCGGTAGTCAGTTGGTCCTCAGTGACCTTGCCCCAGCAGCGGCGTGGTAGCTGTTGGGTGCAGTGGTGTGTGGTGGGTTTTCTGAAGGTGAAGTGGACGCATCTGTGGTCGGTCCAGTGTGGTTCGGTGGTGTGGTTGAAGGAGACGTGGGGGCTTGCGGAGAAGATGGGGTCGAGCGTGTGTCCAGCGGCGTGAGTGGGTTTCGTTACGAGCTGTTTGAGTCCGAGGTTGGCGAGGTTGTCGATCACGGCGGTGGAGTTGGCGTCGTTGTTGTTCTCGAGGTGGAAGTTCAGGTCCCCGAGGAGGATGTAGTCCGTGGAAGCGAGGGCGTGGGTGCTGATGAGGTCGGCGATGGTGTCACTGAACTGTGGGCGGGGTCCGGGAGGTCTGTAGATGAGAGTTCCTCTGAGGGTGGTGTTGGGGTTGGTGTGGATCTGGAATTGCATGTGCTCGGCGGTGGTGAAGGTGTCATCGGTGTTCGTTGAGATTTTGATGGAGTCTTTGTGGATGATGGCGATTCCTCCTCCCACTCCGTTGGTGCGGTCTCTGCGGGAGATCTTGTAGCCCTGTGGGATGGCTATGGCGATGTCTGGTGCTGAGGTGGCGTTCAGCCAGGTCTCCGTCAGGAAGGCGACGTCGGGGCGGTGGAGTCTAGGAGGTCCCAAAGTTCGATGGCGTGCTTGCGAGCGGAGCGGGTGTTGAGGAGGATGCAGCAGAGGTGGTTGGGTTCTCTGGCTGGTGGTGTGGAGGGTTGGATGCTGGTGAATCTGCAGTTCCGGCAGGTGAAAGGCCCCTGGGTGCGTTTCGGGGTGGCCCGGTAGCAGGGGTGGTCTCGTCTTGTGTTGAGTGCGTGGAGGGTGCTTGCATCGTAGTGCAGTCTGGCGTTGCGGGGGGTGCGAGTTCCAGGGGTTCTGGTGCTGGGTGCGGTCCAGGCGTGGACGGGCACAGACGGGCTTGCCTTACGCACGCCTTTGGCGCGCCAGCGGCGCGCCCGCTTCGCAGCCTCCATATGAGGGCAGAGGGAGGGAGGAGCAGCTGGGAGGTGGGAGCGGGGCGGCCAATGGGAGTGAAGGGGGCGGGGCAGCAGGGGCTCAGCAGCAAGGGAAAAACCCGGGGGAAAACCCGGGGAAAAAACGGCGGGAAAAGACGGCGGGAGAGGAACAACAGAGCACAAGGGTACAGAAAGCAAAACACAGGGGCACAGAATGAAAAAACGAAGTGGCACAGAAGCCAAGCGCAGGGGTACAGAAAAAAGGGAGCGAGTAGTCAGGCGGCAAAAGCGGCAACGGAGGTTCAACCCACAGGGGGCTGCGTGGCAGATGGGGGGAGCGACCTGCCTGGTGACACTGGTTCACAGGTTCTTTTGGCGTTGAACGAAGGAGATTGGATGGTGTCTGTCGATTTGCAGGATGCGTACTTCCATATTCCGATCCTCAAATCGCACAGGAAGTATCTCTGGTTTGTGGTGGGATCGCAGCATTATCAGTTTGCGGTCCTCCCGTTTGGTCTTACTTCAGCACCTCGAGTCTTCACAAAGGTGATGGTGGTGGTAGCGGCAGAGCTCAGAAGAAGAGGGATTGCGGTGTTTCCCTATCTGGACGATTGGTTGATCAAAGCCAACACTCCGGAGCTCGTGCGGCGTCACCTGCAGTCGACAACTCAGTTGTTGTACGACCTGGGTTTTTCAATCAATGTGCCCAAATCTCACCTGGAGCCCTCTCAACGCCTCCTGTTCATAGGGGCAGTACTGGACACAACATTGAATCGGGCCTTTCCTCCGCCCCAGCGGGTTCAGGACATTCAGGCGTTGATTCCGATGTTTCGAAATGGAGCGGTAGTTCCAGGCCTGAAGTTCCTTCGTCTGCTCGGTCTGTTTGCTTCTTGCATACTGCTGGTCACTCATGCACGCTGGCACATGAGGGCTCTTCAGTGTTGCGTCCGCAGGCAGTGGTTTCAGCACAAAGGGGATCTCGAAGATTCGATCACGATCACCAGAGACACTGCAGTGGATCTTCATTGGTGGGCAGCGATCGGCAACCTGTCGCAAGGAAGGCCGTTCTCGCTGCCTCCGCCGGTGGCCACAGTTGTAACGGATGCTTCCACTCTAGGGTGGGGAGCTCATCTGGGGGACCTGAAGGTCAAAGGCCTTTGGTCTCCAGTGGAACAGAGATTTCACATCAATCTGTTGGAACTGCGGGCAGTACGTCTGGCTCTCAAGGCCTTCCTCCCTTCCATTTGTGGTCAGTCATTCCAGATTCTGACGGACAACACTACCGCGATGTGGTATATAAACAAGCCGGGAGGAGTGGGGTCGTACCTTCTTTGCAGAGAAGCTCTTCGACTCTGGCTTCAGGACCACAAGATTTGCTTGGTAGCAAATTATTTGGCCGGGGTTCTGAATGTACGTGCAGATGTTCTCAGTCGACGCAGCTCGGTCGACCACGAGTGGCGTCTTCATCCGGATCTGGTTCTTTACATCTTCCAGATGTGGGGGTGTCCGCAGATAGATCTGTTTGCTACTCAGGAGAACGCGCAGTGCCCGTTATTTTGCAGCCTCCAGTATCCGGTGCAAGGAGCTTTGGGGGACGCGTTTCAGATGTCCTGGAAAGGTCAGTTGCTTTACGCGTTTCCTCCCATACCCCTGATTCCTCGAGTTCTGAGGAAGATTCGCCAAGACCGGGCCTAGGTCATCTTGATAGCCCCGGATTGGCCAAGAAGGGTGTGGTACACAGACCTTCTCCAACTTTCTCTGTGCCCTTCGCTCCGTCTCCCTTACAGGGTGGACCTCCTCTCGCAGTCGCAGGGGCAGATTCTACACCCCCACTTCCAGAGTCTGCACCTTCATGCCTGGAGATTGAACGGGGCAATCTGAGTGCTTTTTCTCTCCCCCCGGAAGTGGTGGATGTTATTTTATCGGCCAGGCGACACTCTACCAAATAGATCTATGCAAGTCGATGGGCTAAATTTGTACGTTGGTGTGGAGAGAACCGAATTGATCCCTTAAAGGCTCACTTGTCTGATATATTATAATTTGCTCTTTCCTTGGCACAGAAGGGTTGTGCAGTTGCCACAGTTAAGGGCTATTTATCAGCACTGTCGGCTTTTCTGTGCCTCCCTGATCAACCTTCCTTGTTTAAATCTCCAATTGTTTTGTGGTTTGTTAAGGGGCTCACTAATAGGTTTCCGCCCTCACCATTTGTTATGCCTCAGTGGGACCTTAATTTATTATTAGCATTTCTAATGGGATCGCCATTTGAACCAATGCATTCTTGTGCTTTGCGTTTGCTGGTTCTTAAGACTGTATTCCTGGTAGCCATAACATCGGCCAGAAGAGTCAGTGAGCTTCAGGGTCTTAGTGTAGAGTCTCCATACCTTTCCTTCTTTAGAGACAAAGTGGTGTTAAGGACCAAGGCGGCTTTCCTCCCGAAGGTTGTTACACCCTTTCACTTGGGGCAATCTATTACTCTCTCTTCCTTTTACCCTCTGCCTCATCCATCCAAGGAGGAAGAGAGGCTCCACCGACTGGATCCACGAAGAGCATTGAGCTTCTTTGTCGACAGGGCGAGGGAGTTCAGGCAAGGTGATCAGCTCTTCGTTGGATACGTGGGGAAGAGGAAAGGCAGAGAAGTCCACAAGAGAACGCTATCCAGGTGGGTCATTCTCTGTATTAAGCTTTGTTATTCCTTAGCTAAGAAAGAACCACCTGTAGGGCTTTGTGACCATTCCACCAGAGCTAAGGCTGCCTCTTCGGCTTTGGCTAGGGGTGTTCCTGTGGTTGACATCTGCAGGGCGGCAACTTGGGCATCCCTCCATACTTTTGTCAAACATTATTGTTTGGATTCTGAGGTTAGGAGGGATGGCCATTTTGCTCGCTCAGTGCTGCAGGATTTCTTGGTTTGACCATTCGGGCACCCACCTCCGGAGGTAGTACTGCTTTGGGACTGTATTCTTTAGGTGAGGAATCCACAGGTAGGTGTATCCATCAGAAGAATAAGTTACTTACCTTCGGTAACGCTTCTTTTTCTGGTGGATACATTAACTACCTGTGGATTCCTCACGGTACCACCCGCCTCCCCGTTGCCTGAATGGTTGTTCCACGAAATCCTTGGGTGAGCGCCAATTGTCTTGTATATATGTATGTGTGTGTGTGTGTGTGTGTGTGTATATGTGTATATATATATATATATACCTACTTTATGTATATAGTTATAGCATGTATATATGTATTTCTTTCTCTGGTCTTGATAATTCAAGTACTCATGATTGATTTTGACTGGCATATTTAATTTCTTGTTATTTTTTGTGTAATAAATGTTGCGTTTTCACTTCTTTGGATGTGATTATGTTCTCTTCAAGGTCATATTTTCACCTGTTCGCCTCTAAGGCAAAATGGTGATAACTGACGTCTGCACGTCGACGAGGGCTTCTTATTGCCTAGATGATGTCATATGGCGTCACATGGAGTCGGGCTATTGTGACGTCATCAACGACGTGCAGAGCTAGAAGAAATTTTCGTCGACGCTGGCGCGAGGGGAGAATTCTTTAGGTGAGGAATCCACAGGTAGGTGTATCCATCAGAAGAATAAGTTACTTACCTTCGGTAACGCTTTTTCTGGTGGATACATTAACTACCTGTGGATTCCTCACGGTACCACCCGCCTCCCCGTTGCCTGAATGGTTGTTCCACAAAATCCTTGGGTGAGCGCCAATTGTCTTGTATATATGTATGTGTGTGTGTGTGTGTGTGTGTGTGTATATGTGTGTATAATATATATATATATATATATATATATACCTACTTTATGTATATAGTTATAGCATGTATATATGTATTTCTTTCTCTGGTCTTGATAATTCAAGTACTCATGATTGATTTTGACTGGCATATTTAATTTCTTGTTATTTTTTGTGTAATAAATGTTGCGTTTTCACTTCTTTGGATGTGATTATGTTCTCTTCAAGGTCATATTTTCACCTGTTCGCCTCTAAGGCAAAATGGTGATAACTGACGTCTGCACGTCGACGAGGGCTTCTTATTGCCTAGATGATGTCATATGGCGTCACGTGGAGTCGGGCTATTGTGACGTCATCAACGACGTGCAGAGCTAGAAGAAATTTTCGTTGACGCTGGCGCGAGGGGAGAATTCTTTAGGTGAGGAATCCACAGGTAGTTAATGTATCCACCAGAAAAAGCATTACTGAAGGTAAGTAACTTATTCTTCTAGGAGATAGAGAACCAATTTCAGATCTATCCTAGGCATTTCCTCTGCTTTACATTCTGAAGTTTCATTCTTCCAACCCAAATCTATTTTTAATATTTAAGTAACCTACTTCATTTCAGATTCCTCCCTTGGTGCACAATCATGTTGTATGTGTTTTTTTTTAATTACCATTTCTTCAATAATTTGCATTTGACAACTACACTACCAAAGAACCATGTGCTCAGGTGATTATCTCACTGTTGTGATGATGCCCTGATTTTCACAAAAGGGTCGAAAAGCCACTAATGATCACTGCACTAAAGACAGTTTAGAAGATTGCAATCTTTAAAGAACGCGTACATAAATAGACATTGCGCCTCTCAATGCAAAATGTAGTTACTTATCTGTTGCCGTTTCTGTTCAGCACATTTGGCCAATTCCAGTTTTCTTCACGGTGCACCGTGTGTGCTACTCGTTTGCACTGAGCACATTGTGTTCCTTTCTGATAAATATTATTACCTCTGTTGAATATTCCATGTTTCAAAATGTTATTAATACTTTCCATCAAAAACTGCCCAGCATAATTAAATCTAAAAAGATTAAAACATTTCTTGGACTACTTGCACATAGAAAGAAAAGTGATAATGGAAAGGAAGTGCCAAATGAATGCCAAAAACGTCTACCTCACCTAAAACTGCTACAGCCACCGACAAAAGAACTTTTTTTTGCAGGCGATAGAAAAACCCACGGACGCTAGCAGAGGACACCTGCGGGCACAATACTCCACTCAGTTTCTATTACAAACACGATGGAAACAGACAACTTATGTATACTTTTTAATCTCCCTTCCCCTTTTAGATGAACTATTATTCTCTTCAGTTATTTAACCTACTGTCTCTAGCTATCTCTTCCCCAGGAAAATTCCATCATGGCACGTGGATGGCTTAGTTGCCAAACTGGCTACCATCAAACAAACCTAAGCTCTAGGGCACACAGACCTGTGAAGTTTAAGTAAAATTTCATTGTGTGAAGGAGAGAAGCTTCATGCTAAGAAATGCCTGAAGCACTTCTGCTCCAGGCCCCCACTACCCCTCCCCATTTAAATAAAAAAAGAAAGAAAAAAAAAAGAAAGGTTTGCTCTGGCTGACGCTGGTGTTTTCATGCTCCTTAGTGGACCTCGGCTGCTTAAAGCCTCCAAAGACGAGCTGGAAACCAACAGTGACGGGTTTCTCTCTTCCCTGCCGTCATGTGATATTAATAATTTACTCCACTCCTTTCTCCCAGTCCCTCCCTATGGCCCTGATGCAGAGTCGCACGGTACTCGGTCTACAGTAAAAATGTATGCAATTTTACAGTTTCTGGGCAGTAAAATTGTCCCACTATTGTGCAATTACAAGTAAAATCCCATGGAATGAGGAATGAAAGTGTGGGACCTATTTTTCCAGTCTCAAAACCCCACAGCAATCCCTATTGGATGCAGTTTTGCAGCATACATTAATAACTGCTGTGAGCAGGTGGTGAATGTATGGATGGTCCAGTGGGAGGGGCAAGCAAAAGGGGTGGGGAGTGTAGGGGAGGAAAGGTTTTTTAAAATGTTACTTGTTTTTAGGTTTCGACCTGCACGCGCTGTGCTTCCGATTATCTTTTGTGAATAAAAAACATCTTAAAAGGGGCTTAGAACCTGCCCCTTACTTACCTGAACTTACCATTGGCTTAGATCAATGTTGCTGTAATTTACATGCTTCTGATTGGCCAGCATGTTATCTGCTTTCACTTCCTGCTTTCTTCTGCTTTGCCATCCTGCCGTCCATGCTGTTGTGTGGAGTATGGACCAAGTACTCCTTCTGGGCACTGCCATTCGCTACTGCCTAGTGTCCTTCCATTGGTTACTTCACTGTGAAGGTATGTTTTAAAATGTTATTTATACACAAGCACTCCATCTGCACTCCCACCCTCCTTCCACTCTCCCTCGTGAAAAAACGCTCTTTCCTCCCATCTTCAATGCAGTATTTGGAGATCGATTGATATTTGCATTACTACATTGTTTTTGGCTCAGAGCAGTTACGGAACCAGCACGATGTAATGTTTGATTTGCTGGCTCTTGAAACATGCTTTTAAAAGTAGGCTCACCATGCTTCTGGGACAATACATAGAAGATCACAAGCTTGTTTCGGCAGCTTGAGCTGTTTTATTATCATTCATCGGTTGTAAAATATTACAGCGAGTAAAAGGCAACGCTGACCAAACTCCTCTTGGTGTGGGCAACGTTTTCACTGTCACCGTAGAGTGCCAGCCTCCTAAAATACAGAAACATACAGACCCTGGCCCCATCAACACCATTGTGTGTTGTTTTTCAGCACCTTTAAGGCACAAACACAACAGAAGCTATTCCAGTGCTTACTAGTTTCACTTGCTTCCACACAATTGTGCATGTGCTTGCACCACATTGCCTTTTAACTTTGGAACTCTCCATTCAGAGGCTTCTATTATTATGTATTATGTATTTCTTTTGTTGGGTCATCTACGTAGCGCAAACTAGAGACAAGCGTAATGGAGTGCTTTACATGGCCGAACCATCGATTAGGCTGTAAGTAGCACCGCCACTCATTTTATCCTCCTGACTTCTCAAAATGGTAATCCTGCGGTGGGTTTTTATTTTTCTTGGTTTAACTTCTCATGAACAGTATACCTGCATAGCAACCCGCTGAAGACTGCTTATGTCACTGTATCCAGTGATTCAGGAAGATAAAACGAACTCAGGAAGTGCCACTGTAGCACACACCAGCTTTTGTTTGTGATGCCTTAGCTGACATTTTACACAAGGCCCATTGTAATGTCGCGCCCAGTGAAGTGAACTGGAGCGCGGGCATTACCACTGAAACTTGCCAGAAAGGGGTTTTCACCCTTCTGGCCTGTTTCCCCCTTTTCCTACCACGGGTTGTGGTTAGAGCCAGGGGTGATGTAATAAAAGGTTTAAATAAGGAGGTGCGAGCAGGTGGGGCAGAAAGGAAAAGAGCACCATCGTATACAGCCCTACTCTCAGCCGAAACTAAAATAAGCTGCGTCTAGAGTTTCTTTCAGCGCGGTGCGTGCAGCAAGCTTTGGGGCCCTACCAAGACTCCACATTGGTGACAAAGGCGACTCCGGACCACCTGTCCATCGAGCAACGCAGGAGTCTTCCTCTCGCACTGCCGCGATTGCAGCCACATGACCGCCATCCTTGCTGCTCACTGGAGTGGCACCAATGGGCGTGGCCTGCTCTCCACTGCACTGAGGACATCTCCTTTCCCCAGACTGTTTTGCTGGCAAGCGCATTGATGCACGCGCCTCCTGCCCGTCCCCCTGCTGCCTCGTGGAGGCCGGGGTACAGCTGCCTGCCTGCGTGCAGCTGCCTGCCGCCTGCATCCATCCACCAGCACTGCTAAGGACTGGGCTAAAAATAAACACACAAAAAAAGAAAGAAGGCCAATAGAATATATAGAGTGCAAAGTGCCTGACTTCCATGGTCCTGACAACCTACTGCCACCCCACCTGCAGTGCTGATATAGGAGGTTCACAAAAAAAAAAAAGTACCCACAAAACATATATAAAACCCCCCTGACTGGACACTGAACACCAGCACACCCCTTGTCACGCATGCTGAAGGTTGATCATTCTGGACAGTGCCGTAAATACACATTTCAAACAACATGGCCACCATATCTGCAACTGAGCCATTCATCATTGAGGGCGCGCCGTCCGCTCAAGCCTCCAGGTGGAAAGACTGGGTCGAAAGACTCCTCCTTTTCTTTGAGGCAACCAAAGTGGACAACGCCCAGAAAAGAGCAATGCTCCTCCTTGTTGGAGGGAAAGACATTCACAGAATTTCCAAGACCATTGAGGAAGCCGCCTCAAAGACCCACCTCACGCTAATTGCTGCACTAAATGCCCACTTCGAGCCGTTGTTTAACACGGACTACGAACATTTTATATTTCACCAGGCACGACAGATGGCGGAAGAATCTATAGACTCGTTCCACATGCATCTGAAAGAACTAGCCAGCACCTGCCAGTTCGCAAATGAAAGAGAGGAAATCAGAGGGCAGATAATACAAGGGTGCGTGTCCACAAAGCTAAGAGAAAGAATCCTAGAAGAGTTAGGACAATCATTAGCTGACATAGTCACCCTGGAGAGAACAAAGGAACTCTCCAAGACTAGAGCGTTGCTTAAGGAAGTAGCATGGTCATGTGAAAGAAGAACCTGGGAATGCAATCACAGCGACACCCAACAAACCGAAACCCAAACAACGCTATGCCTCACCCAGGATGTGTGGCTATTGCGGAGGACCCTCTCACCGCCCATCAGAATGCCCGGACAGAGGAAAGACATGTGCAGGGTGTGGGAAACTTAACCATTTCCTGAAGGAGTGCAGGTAAACAAAAGGAAAGACTTTGAACCCTAAGACCAATGCCATTTTCAATCCACAAAACCAGACCAGCGACATGGATGATGATAATGATGAGGAACATGCCATTCAATCTATCTTCACGATTGGCTCGGCGTCCGGCACAACACAACTACCCAGATGCAGCATACAAGTTGGAGGACACGCGACCACAGCGGTCGTAGACACGGGTGCCTCAATTAATACATGTCATTTGACATGTACGAGGAGATGTAGCCACCCCAACGTCTGACCGCAACAACCATCAGAGTATTTGCCCATGGCCAGGCTTCCCCACTTGCCATGAGGGGATAATTCAAAACTACATTGGCAGTTCAATCGAATAACAAGTATATATGGCAAAAGATGGCCATGGCATGCTGCTAGGATGTGTAGCCGCCGAAGCTCTAGGCATAGTGTCTTTTAGTATACGAAGAGTCCATAGCAGACATGTTGAAAGATTTCACTGGCATCGGCTGCTTGAAAAGCAAGGAGATCAAACTGCATATTAACAAAACCATTCAGCCAGTAGCCCTTTTCCATCGCCGCATCTCCTTTCACTTAAGACCACAAGTCAAAAAGGAACTAGACAACCTCAAAGCAGGCATAATTGAAAAAGTAACTGGTTCCACACCCTGGGTATCCCCGATCATGATATGCAGGAAGCCCAAGCAGCCAGAAGAGGTGAGGATTTGTGTCGACATGAGGCTACCCAGTGCATCCATCAAGAGAGAACGACACCTCACCTCAACCATAGATGACCTGATCAGTGAAATACTTGGAGCCTGTTGGTTCTCAAAGCCAGACTTGTGGTCTGGATACCACCAGCTGGTTTTTGCTGAGGAGTCCAGATACATAACAACTTTCTCAACAGATGTAGGGCTCCGTCGCTATCGCCAGTTCAATTTTGGAATCTCTAGTGCTGCAGAGGTGTTCCAAAATACCAACCACAAACTTCTGGCTGACCTCCCTGGCATTCTAAACGTCAGTGATGACATCCTCATGCATGCTCACACCCTGTCGGAACACCAGAGTCTCCTAAGGAAGGTGCTCCAGAGGATCCAGGAATCTGGTTTGACCCTCCATCGCAACAAGTGTGAGTTCCTCAAGAGGAAGCTGCACTTCTTCGGTTATGTTTTTCGTCGGAAGGTGTTGCTCCTGATCCGGCCAAAGTCCAAGACATCAAAGATGCATCTCCCCCCACGACAGTAACAGAAGTGCGCAGCTTCTAAGGAATGGTTAACTATTGTGGCCGTTTCATGAAAGGTCTCACTCTCCTAACGCAACCGCTACGAGACCTCACCAAATCAGCAACGCCATGGGAGTAGGGGACCACCCAAGACGCTGCATTTTAAGATACCAAAGACACGCTGTCTGCAGATACCATACTGAGATACTTTGACCCTTCCAAGGACACCACCATAGCTGTAGATGCTGGCCCAAAAGGACTAGAGGCAGTGCTACTTCAAAAAACAGATCAAGATGACTGGTTTCCCGTTGCCTACGCCAGTCGGTCTCTCACCCTGACCGAGCAGAGATACTCACAGATTGAAAAGGAGGCTATTGCGATACATTGGAGCTGTAGGCACTTCCACCTCTATGTGTACGGACATACATTCACAGTTTTGACGGATCACAAGCCTTTGCTTTCCCTTTTTGAAGGGACGGCATCTAACCCACCTCCTCGAATTGAGAAGTGGAAGCTCCAACTTCAGGAGTACAACTGTCAAATAGAATATCGGCCTGGATCCAACAATCTGGCAGATTACCTCTCGCGCCACCTACAGTCAGCTACTGAAGAATAAGAGAGAGAGGTGCAGGAAGCAGACAAGTATGTTACATACGTTGCAGAACGATCTCGCCCTCGACCCATCTCCAGTGAGGAGCTCCGCCAAGCCACCGTACAGGACGAGTGTCTCCAAAAGGCACTTGCTGCAATTCGGAGTGGCCAGTGGCACGTTCTCAAACGACAGTGGTCCCAACTCACGATGCAATCCAGGCGCATCATGGAGAGCTTACACCATGTTCAGGAAGAACTCACTACGGATCCTGAGGGGTGCCTCCTCTGTGGACATCGTCTCATCATCCCCTCCCGCCTCACAGAGCAGGCTGTTCAGTTAGCCCATGCGGGTCACCAGGGCATGGTAAAGACCAAGAACTGATTGAGGGCCGAAGTGTGGTTTCCCATGATGGATGAAAAGGTAGAAACCATGATCCGATTGTGTGAATGGTGCCAAGTGGCGGGGATCCCCAGTCCTCCCGCCCCCATCACCACTAAATGTGGACCAAATCGTCCGTGGAAGGTAGTGATTATTGATTTTGAAAGTCTGCCAGATGGTCGGCACACGTTAGTCTTAATTGATGACTACTCAAAGTATCCAGAGGTAGAGATCCTCCAGTCCCTAACAGCCACTGAGATGATCCCTAGAATAGAAAAAAATTCTAGCTATTTCGGGCCTCATAAAGGAGTTGTGAACGGACAATGGACCACCATTCCAAGGTCGAGAAACTGCATCTTACCTGATGTCTATGGGAATCCTCCACAAGAAGATAATGCCCTGCTGGCCCCAAGCAAATGGCTAAGTGGAGAGGTTCATGAGAACTCTCAACAAGGTTGTTACAATTGCCAGTGCATCTCATCAATCCCCTGAACTGGCCATCTACTCATTCCTATGAAACTTTCATGTGACTCCCCATGCAACGACAAGATGCTCCCTGGCTCATCTTTCTATGGGGCGAGTAGTGCGAGACTCTATTTCCCATCACCCAGGCTGGGCACCCAGTTCTATTAATGATGACCAGACCTATGAAAGGCGAAGAGTCATGAATGATCAAGCCAGCCGTCACTGCGGTGCCAAAACGTTGGATCTCTGAGTAGGCGACAAAGTGCTGGTGAAAAACAGAAACCCTGGTAGTAAGTTCAGATTGCCATTTGACCATCACCCCTGGACAGTCGTGCAGCATCAGGGCACCCTAGTAATCGCTCACCGGGGGTGAGAAGAACTCACCCGCAATATATCTGTTTTCAAACGTTTTCATTCCCCATCCCTGTCGTCTGGGCCAACATCAATGATTACCCCACCTGTGAACATGCCATCTGGTACCCCGCTGATGACAGCTTCCCTGACACTTCTGGGGACGACATGGACCAAGTGCCTGCCCTATCAGTGCTATCACGTTGTGAAAGTCTACAACTCAGTATCTCCCGTTGTAGTCATTAAAATAAGTCACGACGTATTACTTGGGCACATGCCCGGCATTTCCTCAGCTTTTGCTTTCGCCATTGGTCAGACCTTCTATTTGGTAATTTATATGCAAGCTCCTCCCAACCCAAACCGCTATTTTTTTTAAATGTATTTTACATTTGGCAAATGTCAGGATAGGGTGCATGAGACTGCTCTGGCTGCTTAAAAAAGATTTCTACCTAGGTTGGGCCAGCTTAGGCCATGCGGGGGCTTGCAGATTGTGGAACTCCAAACATGAATCATGGCTGCACCTTTTGTGCTGCTGCCCCTCCCTAGATGCCACAAGGAGGACCCTACTGAAACCCATTTTCCTGGCAAAGGGGGCTCGCACTTGCCAAGGGGCTTCCTCCCTCTGTCTCTCCCAAATGACACAACATCGCTGGCAAGATGCACCCAATCTGTTAAGGAACTCCGAGCTCTCCTGGGACCTCACACAAAGGACAATTACGGCCAAAAACTCATAACAGACTACTTTCCCAAGAACCGATCCCAAGAACCAACCAAGACATTTGATACAAGGATGGACCTCTGCACGTAGCACTTTGGACACTGGTTAAGTCCTGTCTAGTGGCTGCACGCCTGTGCCGTATCCCTCTTATCGATCATAAACTGTATGGAACTTGGATGACCCCCTACACGTAGCACCTATGAGTCAGGTCAGCCCTTGTGTAGCAGCAGTACATCGAAATTTAATTCAACAGGTTTCGAACTTGATCAGTAGTTTAATTATTTTTTTCATACTTGTCTACAGCAAAGTAATTTCTTTTTAAACGCTCTATTTATAATAATCTATCGTTTGTTATGTTTTTTATTAACTAAACCAGTGGTTCCCAGCCTGTAGTCTGGGGACCCCGGGGGTCCGTGAAGCCTCCTCAGGGGGTCCCCGACTGCTTACAAAATTAAATAATCTTAACAGATTAGGTCCCCAGCTTTAAGTAATGACTCAGTGGAGGGGTCCCTGGATTCCATTAATGACTCAGTGGGGGTCCCCTGGTTCCAGTAATGATAAAGTGGGGGTCCACAAAAGGTTGGGGTCCACTGAACTAAACAATAAAGTTGACATTGACATTACTCCTTAAAACATCTACACGTTTGTCTTTTTACTAACATGTCCATTAAAGTAAAGCAGAATTTATCATATGCTTTAAAACAAAAGTCAATTAATTATTAATATCATGTTCACAATGGTAAAATAGAATTTAGCATAAGTTGTTAAAACTATGAACTAATGAAGTGCAACCAATGAGCAGTGTTACCAAGTTTAAAAATGACAAAATAATGAAGTAATACTATTACAAAATGTGCCACATTATGTTGCATAATCTGCTTTTTCTCGCCGCATATTTTACTCAACCCTGCTGCATAAGTTCACCCTTCCCAGCCACATAATTCCAGTGGCCCTAACAATACTTTAGCTCTGTGGTTCCCAACATTTTGACTTCTGTGGACCCCCACTTTACCATTACTGGAACCCGGGGACCCCAGATGAATCATTATTGGAACCCAGTGACCCCGCTGAGTCAGTCAGTACTGGGAGCTTAACACTGTCAATGATTTGAACCCCAAAACAATACACAGAAAATACAGAAACAAGCATTCCATCAAACACATACACAAATGATAACACATTTTAATTAATTTGCAATCACATGAAATAGAAAAATAAACATTTTCATTTTAATAGGAAGGTTAGAGCTTTTCTAAATTCAGTTGAGGTCACACATCACCCATACTATATTGAGTTTGATGCAGCTGCACAACTTCCACAAATCAATCTGAGGATACTAATTTAATTTGTAGCCTCCATTTCAAATTCCTAGACATTTACAGTAGGTTTTAATAATGTTAAGTGTACATTTAGCCACTTGATTTTACACACTTTATTAATCTGTTAATAGTAGTTAATTTTCTAAGCAGTCACTGACCCCCTGAGGAGGCTTCGCGGACCATCAGGGGTCCCCAGACCACAGGTTGTGAACCACTCACTCCTTTAGCTCCTAAGTGAGCATAGGCGAAACCTATTGACTTTGCCAGTGCTTGTTTTCCTAGTAAGGGTGAGCATGGCATTCTCCCTACCCCTGCTATTAAAGAAAAACACGGAATAAAGCTTGGCTATTACTGCGGCGAAAATCTAAAGTAATTTTTCTGGCTGAAATTACCGGCAGGAACATTGAGTTTGGCTTTCCCACACCCAGTAAAACTGGGTGAGGAGAAACCAAACATGTCCTAATAATGTGGAACAAAATTACTGAATGAAAGTGTGTGTTAATTTCAGTCCGCATTTCCTCTGATCAGGGTTTATGTTGGACTTGCCCTGCCTAAAACCAAGTGATGGAAATATGTTTTCTAAATCTGTAATTGGTGCCTGCTGCCAATGAGTGCGGCTACCACTGAGATCTAGTTTTATGGAAAAAGAGAGACTCAATGCCAAGTCCTGGGCTGTAATCCCAACCTTTTTACTGCAGTTTCACAGCAACAGGAGTTGAAGGAACTATATTTAATCATGGATTAGGGGCCTGAGAGTAAATAGAAAGCTAATAAACTCTACTGACGCTCACGAAAGGCCCAGCGAATGCAGCAGTTAATGTTTCTTTTTGTGACGGCAAATGGCATGTTTTACTGCTGGAGTTTAGCAAATATATCCAGAATCTTTAAGGTGAGGCACCTAACCAGCAAATATAAAAGAGAACATTGGAACAATTAACTGTGTATCGAACGGAATCTCCCCCTTAGTGTAGCTTTTTGGTCCCTCTTTTGACCACCTCAAATCAGGGCCGGACTGACCCTAGCGGGCATCGGGCGTTTTCCCTGGAGGCTAGAAGGGTGGGGTCCAGTTTTGCAGAGGTGGGTGCTGGTTTTGTTACTGGGCGCCAGTTTTGAACTCTGCCCCCAGTAACAAAAGCAGCAGTGCTTTGCATTTGCTTGTCTGGATTCCCAGTCCTGCCCTGCCTCAGATAGACAAGTACTGACAAAGCCAACAGATTGGCCCGGGCAGTCTGAATTTATTTATTTGTTAAGTTATTTATTCATTCAGTACAATTCAATGAAATATAAATTAAGGGTCTAATTCACATACTACATTTTCGATTCATCAACCTGTGGACTGAGACACTTGTAAGCCTATGTTTTCATAGTAAATGTGGAAGGTACAACGGGAGCGGCTGAAAAATGTGGAATGCGTACTACAAAATGTGATACATTTTAGGGAAAAGTAAGTAAGAGGTTGGGGGGATAGGCTACTACAGGAGAGTAAGCCCACTGCTACACATAAACTATACTTCTAAAGTTGCCATAGTGATAAAACAGTAGTAAATGTATTCCAGCCTAGCACTGAAGTAACTAGGGCACCACACATGACAATTCACAAGCAATGCAAGACACCCCCATAGAAAATAATTGTAGCATAGGCTTAAAATAACACCCTCATGAGAAATAATGTTAAATAAAATTATTTCAAAATGTAAAATATAATATATGGATTATTATTTGTGTTAATATATAATTATTAAATAATTATTTTAGAACATAATACTAAACACAATTTAGTATAATAGTAAGTTAAACTTGTAATCGTTTGTTGAAATCATAATTTAACTTAATTCCACAAAGTACTTTTGACAAAATGTAAAACATATTAATAAAAACATTATGATGGTTGCGATTTCTTAAAAATATTCCTTAAGCGATAATATTTGTAAATTAAATATATTTATTCTAGTCTTAAATAGCCCACTGAAGCATCAGCAGGAAGCCTGAGTGCAAGGTGTCGCCTGTAGCCTGCTGGCATGGGCTTTCTACTTAATTTTGGTAACCGTGTAAAACTAAAGATCATGTTGTTCTACCACATGGCTATGTGGGGCTGGGGGGGCAGGGAAAGGATGATTAGGTTGAGTGCTTGGCCGCAGGTCACTCCCTCATTACAGAGACTTTAACAGTGTCATGCAGTGTCTGGAAGTAGGAGAACTCTGCCTTGGCCATAGCTTTTGCCCATGCCATTTACCCAATGAACACTAGGCTTAAGCCTTGGTTGGGGTAGAGCAAGTTTGGGCTTTGGCCCTGCCCAACATCTACAATTTTCTTAGCCTGGCCACTGGCTGTCCCCAGTGGGCGCTGCAAATAGGGTAGTGGGCTTAGTATATATTTAACGCGTGGGTATCAGGCACAGGACATGGCCGAAAGCTTCAACTTGAACCCAGTACAAACTTAAAAAGGTCAACAAGTAGTGAGTTAGGCACAATGGGGACCGGGTTAGTGCTTAAATCACACAAATTGGAGAGGGGGAGGTAAGCGCCACTGTGCGTTCTCCCTAGACTAGATACTTAAACACAAAAAGGAGCTGGTAGCATAATATAAGCCAAGACTTCTTCCCCTACTTCGAGATACAGGTTAGTGCCCTATATGGACATCACAGTAATCCTGTCAGGTCATGTGGAAAAGCCATTCTTTTTGGGAGAGGAAGCCTCACACACTGTTCGCGTTATGCTTCATCATCAGCAACCTCTCCCCACACTGGTAGGGCAATGTCACCAGGTCGGACTCAACCTCCCAATGAGTTAAAAGCATCGAGGGAGTTTTTAAATAAAGTTTGACTTGACAAGTGACAAGATCCAGATAGATATAAAAATACCTGTGGGTACCCAGGCGTGTCACTTTTAATACTGGGACCCCAGGTATATCTAAAAACATTACTGAGATAGTGAGTCCTAAGCCAACATGTTTCTGCCCCTATGGTTAGCCTAAATGGTTTTGTGAATTTGTCAGGGCCAAGGATCACTAACGGATTGGCCTATTCAGCAACAACAAAATACTTGGTGAAACCAAGCACCCAGGTGAGTCCTACCTGGATTTAAGAACATTGCACCTAGAGATGTAAGCGCATCACAAACAGGAAAGAATTAATAAAAATTAAAATTTTGAATGGTAATCCTACGCAAACAAGACATGTCTCAATGTGAAAACACATGTGACAGTGCAAATCACACCATTCTACACACGTGTCACAAGTGGGCAAAGTGCATGCAGAAAGTCCGCACCCCTGCATATTAAAGATTGCTCATTGGCACTTAGGGCCAGATGCATCAAACATGTATCAAACAATTTTGCAATCGCAAAACTGCATTTTGGTATGTATCAAATCCAATTTGCGATTCTGTAACTCATTAAATTGGATTTGCAACTACATACCGATTAGGTATTAAGAAGGGGTGTGCCAGGGGTGTCCCTTCCTAATACTGAATCGCAGAGGTATGTATGATTCTTTTGTGACCGTCAATGCGGTTGCACATCAATTGCAGTTACCACCAATTTCAAATTGGTTGTAACCCATTCGCAAAGGAGAAGGGGTCCCCAAAGGACCCCTTCCCCTTTGTGAATGCATGCGAAAACATTTTTTAAGAGCAGGGACCACTGCCTACTCTTAAAAAATGAAAAGAAAACTTTTCATTTTTCTTTTTTAAACGCGTACCTTTTTCCTTTAATTCTGTGATTGTAGCCATTTGCAATGGGTTGCAAATTGTGACCTACCTCATGAATATTAATGAGGTAGCTCCATTTATGAGCCCTTGCAATTTGCTATACGAAACTCCTGGAGTTTCATACATTCCAATAACGATTACTTAATTGCGATTCGCAAAAAATCGCAATTTGATAATCACTATTGGAAACTTGATACATCTGGCCTTAAGAGTCTATTCCTTACCTAATGATTAGAGGGAACCAGCTCCCTGGTCTGGGAGAGAAGATGTCCTCTATAGTCACACACTATATGTAGGTGATACAAAGTAAATCAAGAAAGCACTGTAGGTCGTTCGTAAAAGGGTTATTTGTTAAAAAGGGGGGAGGTCCACTCTGCTCATACTTCAGATAAGGAGAAACTGTTAACTAACTCTAATGTTGAAAGCATTTTAGAAGGAAGACCCTCTAAAAAAACCTTGTATGATAATGTAAGTGCCATGATAGTAAATTGTCACTATACCAAACTTAATTGTGTCTTTTTGGTAATATTACACTTGATCATACAGAAATAGCATCACAGCTAATAGAATATGCATGGAATTTTGTAGCATATATGTGCTATTGCCCAAACGTTGGTGGTAGTGGGAGCCCCTCGTGGGGCTCCCCTCACTGACCTTAATTCATTGGTGGCAGTGGAGGTCACAGGGTGATTCATGCCGCTGGGTGATAAAGATATTACCATCATTATTGTATTTGTCAGTTCTGCCCAAATGAGTGTGATCATGTGGGTAAGAAACAGAAGTTCCTTTATTTCAGATAAGTGCATAACCATAGGTAAAGAATGTCCAAAGCGTCACGACCACTGTGTAGTTACTGCCTTACGTAGCCAGAACAAAGTAACTGATGCAGGCAAGCGGTGTGCTAAAGCGTGCGCAGCGCGCCCAGTGAGCGTTAAAGGGTGGGCTTACACCAACTGAGGAGCACCCCCCCCCTCCAAAGACTTACTTCATCAAGAGTCCATCATGGCAGACCACCTACGCTGATGGCACCATCTCCCAGCCACTGATATACCTGGTGGGAGCAGCCGGTTACGTTTTATCGTCATCTGGCTGTGAAATTGTGTGGAGGGCGCAATAAAATACGTGATTGCGTCACATGTTCTTAACACCCAGCGAGCCTCTAGGGAATTATAGTTCTGGGGACCCAGGGCAGCATAAACTGAAGAAGGAAAGAACCATGATCCACATATGTATTATGGTAATCATGTACCCGTAATGTGTATTATTTATAGTAATATGCCTAAGAACTACTTGTGTTTTGTTATTGAGAGACTGCTTTTTGCATGGACAACTCAGAAGGCTTCATGGGAATTGTAAATATAAAGTCCTGTGGTGATCAAAATCAATAAAAATTAATTGGTTATGGTAATATGATACTTACGACAAGGAGTCAGGAAACAAACACTCGCATTTATGTAGTTTGAGGGCCTGCATTGGCAGGGACAGGTCACATGGCAATGTAGCGCGTGGGACCCAATGGGAGATGTAGTTTTTGTTATAATGAAAAGAATGGTCGTTCTGAGGCCCGGCGGAAGCAATGAATGGTAAACAGACCATGTGCATAGGGTACTTCTGGGTGGTAATAATTTCAAAAGAAGGGGGGGGGGCAAGTCCTTGGGACCCTTTATTTAGATGGCATTAGCATGGCCCAACTTTGGCAATATTGTGCTACAAATATAGAGTGAGTGGTGTTGAAAAAGACTTCCTATGGTGTGAGGAGTTGCATATGCATATTATTAGCATGGTTCTGGCATATAATGTGTGTCCTTGAGAACCTTCATTAACATAGCATAAGCAAGGCACCAGCCAGGTTGTATTGTGGTACAACAATAGAGTGGCAGAGAGCTTAAAATAGTTTTTGTGCAAGTCTACTTATATTATGAAACAAGACTACTTATATTATGAAGGGCTGCCTAAGCGCGGCATAAGCACGTTCTAATCTTGTGCCAGTGTTGCACTGAAGGGCCTTATGGGAGATGTAGCTCTGGGGCCCAGGAGTGAAAAGAAATCATACAATAATTAGGCCGTGAGAAAACAGTGGACCCATAATCAACAAGTGTCCTTCATAGTGTACTTTACGAGGGCAGCTTGTCTGGCTGCGTGTACCTTGAATGCTAAGCCATGCTCCATAACATGCTAATGTGTGTGTTCAGAAATGTGAATGCACCAACAAGACATTTCTGTGAGTTGATGCATCCGCTTGGCATTTCATCATTTAATCCATGCAGGTCCGTGCGGAATCTATAGACCCATGTCTGCTCAAAATATGAGGAGAGGTTTTCTCATGTCTTTTCTTGTAGGTTTCATTTTCTCTAGGACGTACCTTTCCATGTCGTCCACAATGTATCTTCTCCATGTAATGTCTAGTGAGTTTTGTGGTGTCACGTTTACATCTGATTTTGCTTCATTGTTCTCTGATTCTGGTGTGTAAGCATCTGGTAGTCACGCCGATGTAGATCAGTTTGCAGGGGCATTTTATCAGATACACCACATTAATGGAGTTGCAATTAGTGATGCTCTTGAGTCTCCATGGTGTTCTTAGGTCTAGGTCTCCCTCTTTTGTCCTCTTAGTGAGAGAACATCCACTGCACTTCCCACACGAGGAGTGACCTGTAGAAGGGGGTAGGTTCCAGAGTGTAGCTTGGTTACTCGGTCCTTTAAATCTTCTTGGGCGGATGTGCACCAGAATGTCCATAATGTTTCTGGCTCATTGAAGATGTACGCCGTGTTTTCCAATCCCAGGCCTACTGACTGTAGGATTCCCCAAGGTTAATAGGCACATGGTGAAGCAGATGTCCATGCTCTATAAACCTTGTTTGTCCTGGGTACAGCACAGTCAAGTGTCAAGTTGGTAATGGAGGCAGGGTTACTGTGGTCAGAAGCAGACATAGGGCCTTATTACGACCCTTGCAGTCCAATGACCGCAAGGGTCACAGTGACAGTCAGACGGTCCGACCTCCACATTACGTCTGCAGCAGTAGCGATGTGGTCGGACCGCCAGCACCGCCGGATTACGACTGAACGTCTTCTGACAGTGCTGGATGCCCTAATCTGCCTTGAGGATCACGACTCCCTTCTCTGCCAGCGGTTTCTTGGCGGTCGCACCTCCATGAAACAGCTGGCAGAGACAGGGTGCAGAGGGCCCCAGGGAGGCCCCTGCACTGCCCATGCACTTGGCATGGGCAGTGCAGGGGCCTCCCTGGCCAGCCCCATCGCAATGTTTACTGTCTGTTGACTGAACATTGTGACGGGTTCTGGTGCACTCTACGCGCTACAGCATTGCCAACGGCTCTATTACGAGCTGGAGGCAATGCTGTAGACCGTTTCCCACTGGATCAGCAGGTGGAAACTTTGTTTCCACCCGCTGACCTAGTCCGTAGCTCGTAATGGGGCCGGCGGCGAGGCGGCCGCACTGGCAGCATCCTACCCGTCGGGACTTCGGCAGAAGGGCTTTACCATCCGCAGAAGTCGTAATGACCGTCATCATCCTTACCTTTAGATTTTGGGTACTGAGGGTTGGCAAACAAGCTTAAAGATGCTACAGTATAGCAATACAAAACTCACAAGGAAAACTTTTTGTTACTTCTCTTTAATAAGAACAGTAACTAACCATTATAAATATAAAAAGTCCTTTAAGCAATGTCATTCGAAGGGACAGTGTGCTTACAAACTAAAACCTTTAAAAAGTCCTCATTTATAAATAGTTATACAACCATGCCAGCTCTCTATTGCATTGCTTGTGCGCTCGCACATGCTGTCGCAAATTACATCATCGGTGAACTTGCAGGTGGTACTTTGCATGACTTCCCTGATGGAACAGCCAGTAGCATCACAGAAACGATTCAACTTTTTTCACATGTTTAATGATGCCAGAAGTGTGCCATTTTTCCCCTTTGTTATTTATTTAGCAATGAATAGAAGTTGACCCTGGTACCAATGCTTTACAACAGCGTCTAATGCCTGTGGAAATACATCTGAACTACCATTGCAACTTCAGCATCATTTATCTTCTATTAAAATAGGCTTCTTTAAATATCTTTAACTCTTTCACTAGTTAGCATGACTCTTATGCTTCAGGGATGGATTTTGCCAGTGTGCATGACTGCCCATTCCCAGGCAGGTGAGTGGGGTGACACTGGAGTAGCAGAATACAGAATGCCAGTCCAGACTCCGAGAATAACACTCCTCTGGTAGATTGGCTGGGTGCATGGCAATCAACAATGGGTGATGCATGTGACCTATGCCCTTTTTACAGTTGCTCCGTAACCATTTACCACTTTATAGTGTGTGCTGGTTAGGTGCAGTATGTGGCACTGTTATATAAACCACTTTGTTTTTGAATGGTTGGAATGGTGCAAGAAGTTCGTACCATCAGGGAAGTGGTGTTTTGTTGCTTGGCGAGCACCCCAACACTTGTAATGTGAACTCCAGCTTGCCTGCGGCTTCACAGTAGTGTATGCTGCATGTATAAAGTTCCTGTGGTTGGCCTAAATGTCCCTTTTTACAGAAAGGGCGTTACTCAGAGTCAGTCAATCACCATTTGTGGTACCAGGGTGAAAGAAGACCTCTGTGTTACTGTTCTAGAGGCTGAATGGGCAATGGGGTTCACTGTGGTTTTAAAACGTCTGATGTGGAAAGGGCAATTTTCGTTTGGAGGAGATACCTGTGGCTAGAACATGCAATTTATGGGTGTGTAGCCAATAAAGTACAAGCAGCAGAAGCACAAAGTAGTCGCTGGATAGGATTTACAAAATGTCGATTGACAAGGCAGTTTTTTGCTGAGGGTATCCCTGTGAAGTTCCGGATGTTGGGCCTTTGCTTCCACACAAGACTGTAAGCCCGGTGTTAGGGCACGCTAGAAGTTGACCACGGGGTCGCCTGCCAAGGGGATGCATTTGGAATCTGCCAAAAGGCTACTGTCTGCCATAAGGGAGGCTGGGTTTGGGGGGTTTTCCTATTATGTTTTAGAGCAGTCGCTTCTTTGCCCCTGACCATTCGGTAAGATTGACTTGTTGTGTGATAAGTCTGGTATGGTGCATTGGTCATGTCCATCTAAAACATGTTTGGACTGAAATTGCTGAATTCATTGGCCACTAGCTTGAAGCACAATAGTTTCAGTAATCCCAGAGTTTGCCTGTTGGGTTTAATGGTTAGATCTAAAAATGAAAAAGACTTGAATGCACTGGCTAAGAGACAGATTACAATGATCTGGAACTCCTCAAATGCTCCACAGATACTTCAGGGGTGAAGGGAATTAACTAAATGCCTTAGGCTGAAGGTCTGGCAGTCACTGTGCAGCATAGGGCTGAAGGGACAGCTGGGCAGGTGACTGCCTAGGATGCAATACTCCTAAAACTGTCTTAAGAAGACAATAGACCCCCATTGAAAATATGTCAGAAATGTGTCAGAGCAGTTGGGAGGCCAGTACATTGTGTCATTATAAACTCCCACCCGCGCACTTTGTTAGGTAACGCATGTAGAAATTTTATAATGATTTCTGTTATATGGAAGTACTGTATAGCACGGCCAACCTGTGCATGTGTTTCTCCTATTCTGAATAATTAGGCGAACTTGCTACCTAGTTCATGGAAAAGTACCCTCTCAGACTTTCTGGATGAATACACTTAGGGCATATTTACAAGCCCTGTGCACCACCGCTTTGTCACTTTTTGTGACATACTGGCAGAGCATAGTGCAAACCCATATCTATAAGGCCACGCAAAGCTACCTTGTGTGGCTTTTCATTGCCTTTTTGATATGGTGTAATGTAACGCAGCACAAGTCGCCACGTTGACTTGCACTGCATCAGGGAGGTATACCATGGGCGTTGCAGTGGGTATTCCCAAACAACGCCCATAGGTTTTAATCAGGGGTGGCTCCTCCATAAGGGTGGAGGAGCGTTGCCCCCTGCCAGCAAACCTTTTTCCCAAAAACTATATAAACTGTGTTTATTATAGTTTTGGGGGAAAGGGGGCGGGCCACTGGGGTGATGAGCAATGAGGGTACTGCGCATGTATATTTCGCCAGTGGTCTCGGTCCAGCTAAACACACATGCGTAGCAGGGTCTCTCCAGCAACAAAGTTGCGGGCTGGAGAGAGCCTGCACAGCTAATCCTGACACTGCTCTGAGCAACATCAGGATTAGCCGCAGGGCAGGCTGGGAGCCTGTGCCTCCAGCGAGACGGAAGAGCAGAGGAGCAGCGCGGTGCGAGAGCGGAGGTAAGGTTTTTTTTTTTATATATATATTTCATTTAACAATTGTTCATCTACATCATGACATTTTTTAACAATTTTGTCTTGGTGATTGATGGAAGCCCTTTTATTTTGTCAAAAGCTAGCAGATTGTACCCAATTCCTTTATCAGAACATTTACTATTAGCTGGAAACACTAAAACTTCTGGCAAATCTTGTTGACACAATACACACAGGTCCCTATCAATCTCAGTTCAAACATTTTCTCTCGTCCTCTTTTCACTAATATTTCCAATTTCACATCTTCTTTTGGAAGACATTTTTACTCATTGACAGTGGATAGTCTTTTCACAATTCAAGAAACCTGCAGGAAAACAAATAATCAGTTAGTTTACAAGGGCAGTGCAGCATACTGTTTTATTTACATTATAAAGTATTTACTTATAGGATCCATTAAAAATGTCTTGTACTTTGCCAGGGGTCAACTAAAATGCAGAATTTGTACCACTTTTGGCATTCCTGACCAAAAAAATGTGTGAAATGATTTGATGGATGCCTAACATTAGATTCACAATCGCTAGTGGCAGCCATTTTCTTTCATGACATTATATGGGAAAAGTAGCCATACGATTTTTGAGATCTAGATCACCATTCATTTTTTATCTTATTAAGCCCTGTGCAAAGTTTCAAGTTGGTATGACATTTTGGCACGATTCTAACGCTGTGCTACCTCGCTGTACCTGTTTGTCACCTGGTGGATCCAAGAGATACTTATGATCAACAGTGAGGCCGAGCCTACTGGGAGTGCAATAGCAGTAATTTAAGGCTAACAATCCTATAAGTGTACAGGTGACGATGATTGCGACACCCTCTTCGCATTTAATAATCCTTGCTACAGCTGTTTAATGACAGAGCCCCTTCCAGTTATTTGATTAGTTTAGCTTGTCTTTTGTGTCATTTGACTTCAGTTCTTCAAATCAGTTAATTAAATATTAAAGTTGATTGTGGTCTTTGACTCCATTCATGTGTTGAGTGTAGTTATCCATAAATTGAAATTGGCTGTGTAAACTGAGGTGGAGCAGCAAAAAGTTTAATTCATATCTTTGGTGGGTGGTAGGGCCCACCTGGGTATGATTTTACTCTATCCCTCATAATGGTCAGGCAGCAGCTCGCTAGGAAATGTATCTTTACAGAAAAGAGTGGCAATGTATAGAAGTGTTTTACAGCAGAAGTTTATGATTCTAAATCAGTACTAGACCTCGAAAATGTCTGGTGAAGACAATGGACTTAAAGAGAGAGCAGGGAAACACCCACCGTTGGTAAAACAAACTTGACGGATCTGTGCGATTCTGTGACCAGATTGTGAGAAGCAAAAACCGGGACAGGCCAGACGTAAAAGTAGGACTAGAGTCTTTAGTCTTACTTCTCTATCTAGCTTGTCTCATTTTTTGCATAGTCTTGTAAATATGTGCATATCTATATGTTTAGTCTTGTAAATATGTGCATATATATGTATATATATATATATGTCCAGAGAAAATGAATAATATTCGCACACTCAGGGCTCAAGGAAAAGCAAAAATCCTTTAATCACAAACACAACATGTTTCGACTGACGCAGCAGCCTTGGTCACGTGATAATTACCACCAATAGACATCTACTAAATATTGCCACTTCATAGACATAGAAATGAGACAAAAATAAATAACCATAAGAAACAAAAATCTACTATCAAAATACATACTTGAAAAATAATAGTTTGTCTGTCACATTATATTATGCTGAGTATAAATATATATAAACAATATACTGGTTCATATCAAAATATACTACAAAAAACCTCACAGACGAAAAATTCCTTCATGTGATACCTTTAAATTGAAACTAGAGGACCTGCTCTAATTATCAAAATGTGGCACTTTATATATAAATATTGATATATATTAGCAAAGAAAAGGGGTGCGATATTACACAGATTATACTCCACTGGACCATAATATAAATAATAAAATATCATCAATATAAGCCCAATGGTGGTAATCACAATTAATAAAACGCACTCCCTCTAAGCCAGAATTCCTAACCAAAGTGACCCCGTACAGATAATAGTCATCACATTCAATTATACTCGCAAATTTGTAGTAAGAGTCAGTAATAATAGGATAGAAAAACAAACTATAAAATATATAAATGAAAATAATTTTCTTATCTGTGAATCTGCAATAAAAAATCATCACCCAGTAATAACGTGCAATATAGAGAAAACATTGGCAAGTAGTTTTCCATCCGGCCCACAACATATGAAAAAATATATAAATAATCATTACATATATACAAATCAAGTCATCTTCTAAACACAAAAAGTTAATTCATAAACTTAATTAAATACACTAAAATCCACTATTTATGCATCCAGATGAATTGCAACATCCCATAGATCCATCTATGTTCCATACAAAAGAGTCCGGTCAATTCGGACCACTAAATCTGACTGGATCTACATCCATCATCCCACTAATTATCATATAAATGGGTGCTAAGTTCTTCACCCGTATTTAATCCTTTCGGTATCTTAGTCTCTAAATCTAAGATATATTTTGACTCTTTTTTCCTCAATGTCAATTCTCTGTTACCACCTCTGTGATATGAAGGCACATGTTCAATACTAAAATATGATAGCAAAGTACAGTCAGAGTCATGTTTTTCTTCAAAATGCCTTGCTACCGGATAGTGTTCATCTTTCGATGTGATAGCTCGCATGTGTTCCAAAACCCGTTTCTTAACACTGTGTTTGCTGCTACTCACATACCATCTTAAACATGGGCACTCCAGTATATAGATCACAAATGGAGTACTACATGTTATAAATTGATTAATTTGCCTAACTTTCCGAGGTTTACATAAGGCATATTGCTTCCGCATGACACTATAGAGACATGCCTTGCAATGTCCACAGGAAAAGAAACCTTGTAGGTTATGTTGTCTCAGTTGAGGGATGGTAGTCATATCATTAGATCTTAAAATATCATGTAACGTCCATCCTCTTCTATAAGTGATCTGCAGTCTTTTCTGTATTGAGCTCCCAATAATGGGGTCGCTCTTCAAGATCTTCCAATTCTTAGAGATAATGTTGTTGATCTGTCTCATGTCCTCATTGTATGTCATAATAAGTCTGGTTCCATCATTGTCTAGTAACTCATTTTTCTCCAGTTCATACAATGCTATTATATATATGTCGGTCTATATATTTATATATATATATATGTATATATATATATATATATATATATATACATACATATATATATTCACTGAAGAAACAAAGGTTACAGGTATGTTATAGAAAGGAAATAGTTTTTTTTTTAAACATAGAAATTCACTTAAAAAATCAAAGGTGACAGGAACGTTATAGTTAGGCTCATATTTTAAACATACGAAACCATGAAAATTCACCAGTTATAGCTAGAGTTACCTCAAGTAACTATAACTCATGCCCTAATAACTTGTGCCCCCGTTCTGCACAGTTGTTTTGTCAAAAATGTTACTGCAAATATTACCTTGATATTCTTAATGATATTATCAAAAATGTCATGAGTGCAAAACAGCTATGTCCCAGGGAGGGGCACCCTGGAACATAGCAGGAGCCAGCCCTGGGGGTGGCGGTCCCCAGGGTAATCAGTGGCGCCATGTTGGGGGCAGTGCGTCCCCCCCTCCAACGTATGCATAGTCCCGGGAGGCGGTGATCCCTCGGGCTAATGGGGGTCTGAAACTGACCCCATTTACACTATTGAGTATGTGCCCCAGGGAGGTGGTAGTCCCCTCTGACATATGCATAGCCCCGGGGAGGTGGTGAACCCTCGGGCGAATAGGGGTCCGAAACGAACCCCATTTACATTATTGAATATGAGCCCTGGCGAGCTGGTGGTCCCCTCTGACATATGCATAGCCCTAGGGAGGTGGTGGTCCCTGGGGCTGTGGGGGAGACCATCGGGCCTCCCCCACTTATTAAAAGCATTTTTGCCCTTGAGTGGTGGGCTCCGGGCTTGTGGTGGGCCAGGAGGGACCCCTGTTAAAAAGAAAAAAGTGCCCCCCGGACCTGGCCATGCAAGGGCTTAGTTAAAAACAAGTGTGGGATCCTTCGCTTGTGTTTTTTTAATTTTTTTATTTTACCGTGGATTTGTGACCCTGTTGCAAATTCACTGTAAAAAAATGTTTTTTATTTTTTTTATGCTTTTTAGTCCTCGGTGGTCCCTTTGTGACCCCAGCACCAGAGCTAAGGAGTCAGGGTGTTTCTACCCTTTATTTTATTCTGGGACTCGGCTTCAGCAGAGTTCCAAAATGGCTGACTACACTTCAACGGCTCCGTTGTTGCAGTGTTGTCTGCCAATCAGATCTCAGCACAAGTTTGGGAGAGGTTGCAAATCCTTTGCGTCCCTATATGTACAAATTTAGATTTTCTTTAATTCTCTAAAACTACTGAACGGAATTACCCCAAACCAAAAAGGTCACTTTCTGGACCAGGACCTTCCTTTCTGCCAAATTTGGAGTAATTTCGTCCAGTAGTTTTGGCGCTATCTCTGTTCAAAATCCTTATGAGAAAATGAATGTGAAACTTATTTTGGGATCCCCTTTTTCTCGGCTCCCCTGGGCGAATCACCTCGAAACTTTCCAAACAGCAGCTGACATGACTGGCAAATAATTTTGGAAAGTTTTGTGAAGATTCATCAAGCGGCACCAAAGATATAGGGAAGTAGAAAAGTGTTTTTTATGTAGAAACTAGGTCCTAACTATAGTGCTTGAGAATGGAGCGTATAACTTTCAATTCTGCTTTGCAGAATCACCGGACCGTTTTCCCAAATATCAGGACATTTACCTAAGATTAAGATAAGTGTCAGGACACTAGGACAGTCCTCTGAAAACCAGGACTGTACAGGAAAATCAGGGACATCTGGTCAGGTCACCCTATGTGTAAATCGATTTTCTCATTTGGGTATCCTCAACTTATTTTAGTTAAATCTGCTCATTTTTTTTTCTTAAGTGTACACCATCCTTTTGTATATCTGGTGTTAACGAAGACATTTTGAGTATATTACAGTTATATGCACAATGCACTTGTAGTGTTTCCAGCCTGCCCTCTTAATCTATTGGTCTGTTATTGTGTCCGTCACAAATGTCCATCCCCCCACTACAACATACGAAATGTGGCATTGTGTCAGCCCCATTCAGCCATTGGCTAACTTCACTCTGGTTGAAGCCATTTTGTCCTTTCACAAGGAGGAAATCCACACACATATGAGTTTCCATCAGTGCCAGTTACTACTATGGTAATATGTGCTTATTATGACAAATATTTTTGCTTTTAGCCACTCTTTCTTTGTTTTTCGATTGATGAGTTCCCAGCAGCTTCCCCACAATATCGTTTTACAAAAATAGCGAGAAAACAAAATGTACATCAACAAAGGCAAAAGGCTGTCAGCCAACGCGTGTCGTCCTCTTGACTTTGCTAATTGTCGTTTATCTTAGACTTATGAAACCATTATTGTAATTCACGGAATCAATATGGAAAGTTAATGCTCGAGTTTATGCTCCTAAAAACGTGAAAAGACCTAGATCACAGCTATTACATGTTGGCAGTGAAAGGAGCTATGTAAAAGCCAAGTATTGAATTATCCTGCAAAAGAAACCTTTCCAAAAACCAGCAGGGGGAGCTGTTGGCCTTCTTAGTCGATGATCTCTGCGCACAATGTAACCCGCCCTGGAAGTTAAGTTGGTACGATTTAATGTAGTCCGTTGTTTTCTGAAGTTTTATGTTAGTCGAGTATTTAGACCTTACCGACTTGTTTGACAGAATGTCTCAAATGTATTGTTTTTTTTACTGGATACAGTTACAAGCATAACTGATTGTAAACTGAAAGCTATGGGTGCAGTCGCGAATTAAATGGAAGTCGGTTGATTCATCTCAACCGACATGTAAGACTAACCAAAAACCTTAAATAATTGATATCATTTTCAAATGCACTGGGAAGTTCAAACGAATTCGTGGCTTCACGACAATATTAATGTCCTGCTGCCATGAACATGTTTATCTGTGGGCTGGCGATTCATATAAAGGACAGTGGAAAAAAGATTTACTTCATCTAGTACGGATGTAAAACCTATGTGGTATTTCTGAGCATGTACTCCTAGAAAGTGCATTTAACTAGCACAGGAGGACATTTCAAATAGTGAACAGAAGAACCACAAAACAAATGAAAGGTCATCATCTGTTATGGGCAGACAAGCCTCCTTCCACTGTCCCGCAGGCTATCCTAGCAGTAGAAGTGACTTGAGTACAATTTCATAGCTCACTTTACAATAATCCCGTCTTTAGGTGCAGTTCAATTAATCGCTGCTTTATGGCTTAAAATTCGCTGAAACCTCATTAAACACTGGGTCGAAATGTGAACATCGAAAATCCATTTTGATGGCAAGAATTAATCTTTTTGTTCAAATACTGGAGAGCTGCCTCTTGGCGCAGTAATGTACAATGCTTATACATATGAATTGGTTTCTGCTGTCAACCTGTGCCTTTCTAAGGCTGGAATGAGTGAGACATTGTATGGCCGTGTACCCTGGGCCTTCCTGAACATTGTCACCTGAAAGACCAGACTACCAGTAACGGTCAGTATGTATGTGGAAATGTGCCTACCCAACTGCGCCATCAACAAGAAGAGGCACATACCCTCGCCCCGCCCCCTCCCTGCCCGCATTCCGACTTCGGCAGGGCCAAGAGTTTCTCAGCATTTAAGATCGTGACAACCAACGAGAGTTGCCTTTGGGCGTGGTCATAGCTGCCAAGTTTCCCAGGTCAATGCGTAATGTGCTGCTTCAGTCCAGGATTTTTACTTTTGAAATCTGAGTCTTGAAATCATGTTTTATAGCGGTGTAAACAAAACTACAAGTCCCAGAATTCTAATAAAAATCCTGGACTAGAGCAGCACATGATGCGTGGACCTGGTAAACGTGGCAGGGCTGTGTGCCCTGCATTGCCATTTTCCCCGCCCTCCACAGAGTCTGAAAGTATAGGATACTGAACCGCGGGGTGAGGTGTTGCAAGTCTTCCAGAATGTGCTAGGTGTTGGTGGATTTCTTTGGTTACTCATTGATAGAGACGACGCTGATCTATGAACCCAGAAACTTGAACGCTTTTGGTATCTCCAAGTCACCTTCCAGGCCTGAACGTGTAAGTCACTGAGCTGTACAGTGCTTTGGGTGCAGGAAGGGATCGTGGACTTACCTGAGCGCTCACTGCCATCATTTGAAGCCATGATCTACGCACCAATCAAAGAGAGACACCCTTGATGTCCCCAGGTCACCCTCCTGTGCCTGAAAGCAGGCGGGCTCAAATTTCAGGAGGAGAAAACTGCATTTCGCAAGGAGACACTATAATTCTTCTGTTAAGTGTTCTCTTCAATGGGAGTGAAAGGTGACCCGGAGAAAGAACAGTGCTTCAGCACAGCTGAGCCGGCACAGAATGAGCCAGCAGTATACTGCTTTCACTGCATGGTCTGTTACTGTCAATGATTCATCCCCACCCTTGTCACGGTAACCAGAGAGCTCATCAAGAAATATCTAGATTTTCATTGATCCCTGTGCACGAAGCAGCATTCTAAAACCTTAAATATGTGAGGGATGATAAAGCGTGAGGTATTTTCACCCTGGAGTAATTATAGAATGTGGCAAATACTTCCTATTTTAGATTTATTTTCCCCTAAGAGTGACGCATAACCTGCAGAATCAGTATTTACAGCATCAAATTCCGAATGCTGTGCCTTTCTTCTGCTCATGTTCCCATGATCATTTTCAGCAGGTTTGACTTGCCAAAATGGTGTGGGCGTATTTACCTCCTCCTGGGGATCCCGATCCGAGTGCAAACTTCTGTTTGTAGAGAGGTTGGAATTTAACCCTGAACCCAGAAGAGGGACCTGAGTCACAAAAACGCTGTGCTCAATGACACAGTGATGGGCTACTTTGACCCCCACCTGCCCCATGAAACTCCTGAGATATGTCAGTCTATGTGTATCAGAAGCTGTCATATTTCAAGGGAACTTAAGTCGGAAAATACACTCGTGTCAGTGTGAGTAATGCTCTCACCTCCAGTGTCCAATGCTGCTTGGAATACGTAATAGCAATACAATGGGAGTGTCGACTTTTCCAGATCTTCCGTTTCATACACCTGTTCAGTCACTCATATCACTATTGCAAGGGTCTGCACCTCAGCCACTACTCAGGATTGAAAATGTGATTCTGTTGCTACAGGATTACAAGTTCTCACTGAAGAACTGACCAAGTGCAGACAACTTGGTGTTCCGCTCTCTCAACACCCCCACCCATCCACTAGTCCAGGACAAGAAATATCAGATAAAATGGAAGAACACATGAGGATGGTACTGGAGCCCACTCACCCTCACCAAAGACGCACTAGAAACATCAGTCGATGCATGTCTGCAAACCATGGCCTGATCCACAAACACCATCTGTGGGGAAGGAAGTTCAACATCCCATTCAAATGGTGAAAAAAGAGCTCTCCTCGGCATCAGATACAAGATTGCTGTGACAAGAAAGAGCCGGTATCCAAAAGATGGTCACTTTCATACCGCTGTCGTTGACCCGGCACATGATTCAGCTTTCGCATAATGGCTATCAAGGTATTGACAAAGCCTAAGTTTGAATCCAGTGATGCTTGTGGCTCCTCAGAGCATATGAAATGGCAGGGGAAATCTACGCATGCCTCTTATGCCACGCATCCAGACCATCCGAGAGGTGCCCCACTCCCTCTTCACTGCTGACTGACAAAACGCAGATCTGTGGGAGAGGCAGAATGTTGACGTCTGCCCTTTGCCAGATGGGAGTTTATTCTAACTGGTGATCGGCATGCATTTTAGGTAAATGTGACGCCATTGCTGAAACGAGTATAACTAGTGCACCTGAAACTAGCTTAAGGTAGCTGCTTGTGAATTTCTGACTGACATAGTCGACCTTTTTCACGGATATGAAATCTAATACTGTCAAGAATGATCCTCTCTGGCATATCACCCAACGTTAGCCCCCAACCCATTCAGAAGGCCACACAGTTCAGGAATATTCTTTAAAAGACTGCATTTAGCCTTCTAAACAAAAGGTGGATCTTGAAGTACAGGTTTTCAATTCCTTGAAGAGTATGCGTTGAATCCCCACAATGCTACCTTGATGGTCCTGACCACCACTCAATAGGTCATCAATGAACAGCATAATTCTCAATAATGAAACATGGACACTAACACCGCTTAGACCAGGTCTGGCAGATGTGAGAATGGGAAAACGTTTCAGATTACTAGTAAAAGAACATGGTTCCTCTCCTATAGTAAAGATGTTATTATTCACACTGCTGATCATTTATATACATATCTCAGATCTAACACTTAAGACATACTATATTTACCTATGTGTAACTGTGCAGTAATGGTAACCCGATACATTTTTATCCATATATGATAATGAGAGTTTTTCTGATTGTTAATGGGACCATAGTCAGCCACAGAAGGTATGATGAACTTTTGTATAGCTGTGTGATATGCATGGATATCAGTTAAGCACACAGGTGGATGCCTTATCTAGTGGGTTTGATGCCACAGTGATCACAGGTTGCTGTTAGCAATTTTCAGTCTCTACGGTGGCATGCAACACTGGGGCGTGGTGGTGAAAAATGTGTAGTAAGCACTATATGTTGGGGACTGTAGGTGATATGAATCCTTGTGGATATGTTGTTTAATCATTAGAGTAAATAGTTTTTTATATGCAATTTTTGTACCATTGCTTACAGAATTGTGTGCGTTATGTTTAGACCAAACCCCACATGTTGGTTGAACAAAGAAGATAATCTGTTTAGGTCCTGAAGAAGAAGGTTATAAAGCAATAATTCTACTACAACATGCTTTGACCACTTGTGAAGTTACCCTGGCTATGACTCAACTATTGTGGAAAAAGGGAATGTTCTCCATGTTGGGTCAATAAGAATGCCTGCGGCGAAGTGAGTGTTGTTGAGCAGTATGTATGAGTATGACTTTATGGTGTGAATGAGAAGGATTGTAGTGGGAGTGGGATTTATGATCGTTATTGCCATTGTGTGTGTGTGTGTGTGTGTATATATATATATATATATATATATATATATATATATATATATATATATATATATATATATATATATATATATATATATATATGAATTGAGTAAATGTTTGTGATAATTGGTAAAGTTATATGCAAATAGTGTATTTTATAATGTATTAACAAGATCTAACAAATGAAAAATTAAAGAAATATAATGAAAAATAAAATTAGGTCAGCAGCTCATTGTATGATTAATTATTTAGAGCAGCAAAAAAGGCTAGTAGGAATGTTCTCTGTTGAGAGAGTTGGTGATTTCCCCCTTTTCCAGAACCTACTTTTCTGGGAGTGCCTTATGTGTTATGCTACTTGCACCTATGACTCAATATTCTCATCCTGCCTGTTGCATGTGCTCCGTAGCTCCATGACCCTAACGTGGAACATGTGTGTAGATACACCACATATCTGCTTGGATTGTCTGAGCAAGCATGTTTCACATTTGGTGTTGAATGGCAGGCTGAGGTCGATCAACAGAGCCAACTCCTCACCTAATTATGTGACCTCTTGGTTATGGGCCCTTCTTTTTACTATGAGAAAGTAACTCTTTAACCTTACCATACACACTATACACAGGGTCTACTACTGGCCCATGACACAGGGGCTGCAACCTCCCAGAAGATTGTTGTGGGTTAATGTAGTTGCATGCAGTGACTTGGGCAGGCCTAACACTGCATCCCATATCCCACCCATATGTGAAGCGTCTTGCTTTTCTTTGTAGCACAAGGTAGATGGGCCCCGGCCTGACCCATTGCCATTGTTGTGGGGATATACTCTGCCCGACTCAGATCACCCTTGTTGCCTTTCTGCACACCAATGAAGAAACCGAACCGGACACAGAGGTGGTGTTCACTTCTTGTGTGTGGAACACCCTTCTTATATTGTCATGAGCATGCAGTCATCTTGAGTGTGAGGGCACCTGAGTGCATTTGTGAGTGTACTGCTACTTTGAATGGAAAGGCTACAGGTTGGGGAGACATACCAGGTAAATTTTTTTGTCCATCATATTTGTCACTGCTTGCATGCACTGAACATTTCTCAGTGGCATTTTCTGCATTTTACCTAGAGAGGCCTTGTGTGTTTTGCTGTTTGAGCGACCTTTCCAATGCTTAATTCTTTTAAAATGAGCCAGTATTGGCAAAGCCAATAATTTAGACGTGTCATCTTGAAAGCCATTTGTTGTACTTTCAAGATGACTGATGTGTTTCGAGACACAATGTGGGGGCCATCTAGAAGGTATAGAAAATATTATTTTCATGCTTTTGTGTGTAGCAGGATCCGGACAGTGAGAGAAATCTTTGGAAGGAAGAGTGAGCGAGAAAAGAGTCACCAGGAAAGTGCTACAATACAACATTTAGGGCATCTCCAAGCCCACCATGTGGCACGGGACACTTGGCCAGCCGTGGAGGAGTCAAAGACATCGCTGTCCATGGCAGACAGCTGAAGCTGTCTTTAGCGGGACTGCAACAAACGGTGCACAGAGGAAAATGGGTGCGGAATTGTGCCCTCATTACGAGTTTGGCGGTCATTAAGCCCACCAGCCTCGCCATGGCGGTCCCACTGCTGCGGAGCTGGCGGTAAGGGACTGCCACATTACAGGTTGTGAGGCTTGGCAGATGCCAAGTCTCCACAACTTTGCCTGGCCCGCTGCTGCGCTTCCGGTGAGCATCTCCAACCTGACGGCAGGCCTCAGCCTGCCATCCGGATTACGGGGCTTCAAACCGCCAGGCTTTCCTTGGCGGCCACCCCGCCATGGAAACCTTGGTGGTCACGCACCCGGCGACAGCAATCTTCATTCCTGTCGCCGTCACACATATACACACATGTCCGCACACATCCCCCCCCACCCGTCCACACACTCACACACACACTTCCCACACCCCTTCACGCACGCATGCACACACATACACACCCGTTCAGCATACGCATGCATGCGCTCAGACACACCCACTCACTCACATTCATCCACACAGACACCCCCACTCACTCACTCACACATACACACATACACACAAACATACACATTCAAATACACACATGCACTCATTCATCACCCCCTCCGCATTCACCCACTCACAGTACCCCCTCCTCATACTTGCACACATTCACTCACATACAGACACCCCAGTCATCAGCAATCATTCACACCCCTACCCCTCCAGGCACGCATACATTGCACGCTCCCACTCTGTGTACACGCAACCACACACACAGTCATCCTCCCTCCCCTACCCCTTTTGGATGCCCTCTTAACCTCTCCGTCGAGGAGGATGTCCGGAAGGGGATGGGTCCTGGTGGTCTTGCACCGCCAGTACCGCCACGCCGGCAGGACTCCTCCAAGCCGTATTACAGCTTGTAATACGGCGGGTGGAGTCCTGCTGGCGTGGCGGTGCTGGCGATGCACCCGCCTCTGCACCGCGTTCTGCCAGCGCGACTGCTGGCGACTTTCCACCAGTAACATGGTGGATGGCTGCCAGCAGTCATGATATGACAGTATGGAGACCGCCAGCACTGGTGGTCTCCTGGTGGGTTTGGCTTCGGTGGTCTGGCAGAAAGTTTTCCCTGCTTTATTAGCATTTTTCTTGCATTCCAGCCCGGCAAAAGTTGGCTATAGTTGCAAGTTGCAACATTTATATGATGGTAAGGCTAGATAGCAGATCAGCGTTTAATGGTTTCTTCTGTGTCAAACAGAGAATTCCAGTCCTTCAGACCCTTATCTCGAGCGTGAGAAAAGAAAAAATGCTTTATTAAGTTAAGTATTTAGACATTGTTCTAAAAATCAGCAATGGTGTTCACATTGCTTGTTATTTACACAACTTATACCACAAAGCTAACTGTAGCAAAAACCAAAAATGGTTTTCAGAGCTAGTAGGTCTCAGCTCTATAATGGCGAGTTGTTGGCTGTGGCAATTTTTTTATTGCCATTTGCATGTGGACCTTCATGGCATGATGCATTCGCAAACATGGCCAGTAATCTTGCAGCGAGTTTTCTATAGGAGAAAACGAATTCCAAGACTGTCCCTGGCACTAGAGGACACATACGTGCATCATGAGATTTACATCATGATGCATGGCAGCCATTTTTATATTTTTAAAATTACCATTCTAATATGGCAGAAGGCCATGTTAAATGGTAAATTAGAAGTGAAACACAGTGTCTTACAGAGAAAAACAGGAGAGCAAGTAGCTCAGTGAGACTTTGTTGCTGCCGGGCCCTTGTTTAAAAAAAAAAAAAAATTGGGAGAGGGATGGCAGTACAAAAAAAGCTAGCAGGCAGAATAACAAGTTGGGGAGAAAGTCATAAAACATATGTACTACCAAACAAAGAGTCTCCTACAGTTAACGATGGAAGGATATAACTTGCTCACCCAGAGAACTAGAGACTAAAATGGCCCTGGATGAGAATAACTAATAATAGGGAGGGAAGTTATCGAACCAAGAGCAGGCACATAGGTAGAGGAACAAAGCCACCCAATTATTAGCACACTGCCTCCCCAAAGCCCACTCTAAATATTTATTATGTAGTGGAAACAGCATTTCTACCTACAGACAGCTAAAGATGTCTGTAGCCAAGAGCTAAAAGTGCCAGTGTAGTGGGTGGTGGGGACCCGGACAGCCTAGGAGTGGGCTGTGGCAGTGAGTGAAGCCGTCCATACAGCCCAACAGCAACAGACAGAGCTGATTTGGTAGCGAGCAATGGATGACAATGTCCAGGGTCCCGGGTCAAGGGAGCACTGCAGGTGGGCTGCAGGGGTGCCAGCTAGCGAGCAGCTGAGAGTGAGGCGGCACTCAGGTGGGATGGAATGGAGCTTGGGTTGCTGGCAGACCCCGGCGCTGGGACAGTCCTTTAGTTAAGAGGCCATGGAGCAGGGATGAGAGGTGTCCCCAGGGGAAGAGCAATGTGCAGCCTTGAAGATTGAATTGGCAGAGTTCGTGGTGAGAGGGTGGCTTACTATTGCCTGAATGTGAATCCAAGAGTCACACCTGCAACTCGGCAGGGAGTGGAGGAATTTGGACAGTTGCTGAATAGTGCCAGTATTTTGCCATTCCAATGACCCGTGGCTGGATGTCAAATTAAGGGGGTATGCACATGTGAGAGCACACAAATACGGACGTCAATGGAGGTGCATGAGAGAGAATGCATGTGTAGCAGTAATGACAGTGAAACTTTTATCGATTAATGTGAGGGGCCTAAACCTCCCTACTAAACCGCAGAGGCTATGGCATTATCTCGGTAGGATTAGACCTGACATAATTATTTTACAAGAAACGGAATTGCTGATGTCAGAACAAAAGAGATTGACACACAAACACTATCCTATACAGATTGAGGCATCCACAAGCACTAAAACTGTGTGTGTGTCGCAACATTAATTAGCCATGATTTGGGGGTTCAACTTTTACTAACTAAAAGAGATAAAGAGGGTAGATACACACGAACCCAAATAGACCATAATGGAACAACCATATCCCTACTTAATGTACACACCACGCTCAAATGCGGAATCCTACCTACGGTCTTTGTTGCGGGAGGGGTGCCGCCTACTAAAGGAAGAAGTCATAGTGGGGGAGTTTCAATTTGGTTTAGGATGGGACTATAGACCAGTCTAGCCCCCAAGGTCAGACACATGTGACAGTCAGTAGGAGGCTTATGTAGGTTGATAGAGGAGATGGGTTTGTGGATTTGTGGTGAAGTCTATGTGGGAATAAGAGAGACTTTTCCTATTTCTCAGGCACACAAAATGCATGTCGGAATTAGTTAAATAATGGTTGGGGTGAATTGAAGCGGTAGAGATGGGGGATATATTATCCTCTCTGACCAGGCTCCTGTCCTTTTGCAGTGGGTGATGGGCCCACGGGAGCAGTGCTAAAGTGCTGGAGATTTAAGGAATATGTCTTAAGGGACTTGGTTAATATACACATGATAAAAGACAAGATAGGTGACTTTACCACCTCCCATGTAGAGGATGACATGCCACCCTGTAATCAATGGAATATGCTGAAGGCCCTATTTTGAGGTATTCTGATAGCGGTGGACATAAGAAGTGGTTAAAGAGATGGGTGGAGACAAATAAAATAAGATATCAGCTGTAGAAGGCTGAGAACATGCTGCTCGCCACAGAAGGCAGAATACATACAATCACTAAGTTCATGCGGCAACTTATGGTCCTATCTCCCAGTAGAACGGAAAGATACCTGCTACAGTCCCAGGTAAAAGTTTACCCCATAGGTAATAACACAGGGATAATACCAGGCCTTTAATTGAAGACCAGAGCTAATAGGGCCTACGTGACTGAACTCAAGGGCCCTGCAACAGCTATGATAAAATATAGGAAGGGGCAACTGAATGCATTTCAGGAGTTCTATCAGGAACTATACTCTGAGGGGCCAGAGGAGAAGGAGAAGGGGCTCAAATATTTGTCCAAATGGGATCTCCCTGCTTTAACAGCAGATTAAATGGCAGAAGTAATCACAACTATCAAAATCCTTAGGGAGAGGAGGGTAAGCGCTGGTGCAAATGGCCTCATGGTGGCATTTTATATAGCGTTCAGGGGAGCTTTAGCTCCACACCTCACACAGCTCTTCAACGCATTTGTGGAATCAGGGAAGGTCAACCCATCAGTCTGCAAAGCTACTGTGGTATTAATTCTTAAACCTGGCAAGGGCCCCAAAGACTATTGCCTGATTGTGTTACCAAGTCCAGATGCTAAACTAGTCATTAAAGTCTAAGCCAACAGACTTGGTAAATATATGCCAGGGCTGGTTGATGTGGACCAATCTGGATTTGTTAGAGGAAGGCAGACTCTTGGTAACTTCAGGAGGGTAGCACACTCGCTAGAGAAAACCATCAAGAAGAAAATATCGGCCTTTTTGATCACGTTACATGCAGAGAAAGATTCTGATCATGTCAGTCCTTTTTGTGCAGACTAGGAAATGGCGTGCGGATGAGAAGTTGCAAAATAGTCAACTATGACGCCACAAAGGCGAACATATCGGTTGATGTTAATGTCTCCAGTGGATGCACTGACAAAGAGGAACCAGACCACTTTCGTCTCTTCTGTTCACTTTAACAATAGAACTCCCTGGCTGTGAAAATGGGGTCAGATCTAACCATTCATGGGATCTCCTTTAGTGGGAACACTCACAATTTAATTTTACTTGCACACAATATCCTTCTCACATTGACTAATTGGGAGATGTTGCTTGAGGCGATAACCCAACATCTGACCCGCTTTCAAAATGTGGTGTGGTTCAAGGTCAACAATAACAAATTGGAGATACTCAATCTGATGCTAGGCCTAGTTGAAGTAAATCTACAGGCAAAGTTCCCTGTAGGTGGGCTACATCAGACCTAAGTATTCAAGCATTAATATTACCCTCTCTCTATCAAATATGATGCACATCGACTGGGATGGCCTTAAGAGAGAAGTGAACTGCTACCTGGACAGATTGGAGACTCTGACAGTTTCATGGCTGGGTAGGATTGCCACAATCAAAATGAACACACTGTCATGGTCACTGTGTCCGTTTCAGGCTATCTTATACCCTAATCCACAGGCAGACATATGAGTCCTGCAAAAATCTTTAGACTTTTTTTTTGTATGGAATGGGAAGAGGGCCCACATCTCCAGGAGACTTTTAATGGCTCCTAGAGTTAAGGGGGTCTGTTGTTCCTCGACCTCTAGAGATACTACCAGGCTGCCCAATAACAAATTCTTCAGGCCAGGGTGTCAAGTGAAACGAACAAAAAGTGGGCATGCATATACAAGATGGTCATGAAGTGATCTTTATAGGATGTTCTTTGGCTCCCACGGCAGGTGAGACCGAGTAATGCATATGAACCATTATGTCAACATGGAACAAGGTGAATACAAAATTAGGGCTTGCATCATATCCATCTTCCTACACCCCCATACATGATAAACCGCAATTCACACTGGCACAAGATATTTTAAGATGGAGGGAAGGGGGCTGTCCAATTCTCAACCTTTGTTTGATAAGGGTGTTATAAAGTAGTTTCATAATGTAGGGCAGCCATATTACTCAACAAGATCAGCAAACAGGTGCGCAACTTCGTCACTGGGTCATGCACCCCCAAATAAGGAAGGAAGCCTAACTAGTTTTGAAACATTCATTAGATCTCGCCCAGAATCGTGGGGATGATATCTAGTCTTCACAAGATCCTTAAAAAAGAGGAGAAGAAAGAAAAATTGAGCTTCCAAAAGAAGTGGGAAGATAGTTGGGGAGGAAAATCACTGATAAGGAATGGGAAAGTCTCAGGGGCGTAGCTTGGTCAGTCAGTAAGATTAAGGGTGGGGTGAGCTTTAGAGTTGACAACAATCTCGCTGGCATATAATGTTAAACTATATTATACAACAAGCAAGGCACATGAGAGGAGCTAAAGGGGCAGTGGAAAGGGACACGAACGCTGATTGGTATGAGTACTAAGTGAGAGAAAACACAATATTTTGTAAAATAACCAACACTTTTGAAGACTTTCAAAGCGAACAGGGGGAGTGTGTGTGCACGTTTTTGTCTGTGTGTGTATGTATACATTCTTGGTGAAATTCGACAGACACACTACCATACCCCACTGAAAGTACCTCTACCCTACTATTTATGAGAAAATACATTTGTTAGAGGGGTGTAATACCGGTCATGGAAACTCCATAGAGAGAACTGCGCGTCACTGAAAGCCGTGGAGGGAGAATGACAAGGCCCGAATCCGATAGACATGTTTAGCTCTATTTGTGCATAGGTGGAGGGAATCAGTTAAGTTCATTTTTTTTTTATTTGGAAGGATAATGAGTTAAACGAGAGAAATGTTTCTGTTCAAATATTGGCTGCATTCATCTGTTGCGTTATACTGGAACGTCTCAATAAAAAAAAAAAACATTTAAAAACGAAGAAAAACTATCTGCATAAGCAACATATTTTTAAAAAGCAGCACAAATTAAAATGAAAACCCATGCAGGAAGGGACAATAAACCTTTTTTTCCGCTCAGAATCTGTTTTATTGAGTTTTCACATTGTTATACATTGCAACAAAAAAGACAACAGAAGGGCATAGAGCTTATCAGTGACGTTGCAAAGCTGGATAGAGTAAGAAAATACAGAACAGCAGCACAAGAAAGGTATAACACTGAGGTCATCATGTAAGGCTATTTGCGTACACAATGACAATCCAAACCAGTGGGTTTCAGTTAATGTTGCTCTCTGTTTTGGCAAAACTATTCAACAAATACTTGAAGAAGAGAGGCGGGAGTGGAGGGGCAGCTGCCACTGAAAAGGGGTGGTGGAGCAGGAGAAGGCGCGAAGGGACGGGGGTGTTTAAAAATAAATAAATGAATTAAAAATCACTTACCTTCGAGGGGAGACGCGTTTGTCTCCCCGCAGTTCTTTTCCTCTTCCTGGCTGCACAGGCTCCCAGGAAATCACGATGCTGCTGACAGCAGCGTCGTGATTGGCCTGAGCGGCCGGCTTCACCGCTCAGACTGAGAGCGGGAGCCTGACCATGTTCTTCACTCGGCTGTGCCATACAGCTGGGTAGAGAACATGCAAAGTATGCAAGTCTTTTTGGCTGGCCGAACACGGCCTGCAAAGAAAAATAGAATGATAATAACGTAATATATGTTATTATCATTTTATTTTTCCTTTCTGGAAAAACCAGTGGGGCAACACTCCTCCGCCTTAGCAGAGGAGCTGCCCCTGAATCAGACCTTGCATGGGTATGCTGTGGGAGGGGAGGGGAGGAGAAGGCGTGCCCAACTAATGACCAGGGGAGGGATCAGGAAAAAGTGGGGGCTAACTTGGGGGGTAAGTTCTCAATTATAATATGCTTTTAACCTTTATTAAGGACCATGGTAAATATGCAGCATGAAGAACTAAAAAAGGAAAGTTAAAAACAGTTAGATAAATGTTAGTAGCTATTTAAAAAAAGCCTCGAAAATTGGCTGCTTCCTAGCATCAAATTGGGAAGAGTCTCTGCTGCAGGTGTTATTGAGCCCCAGCAGCTTGTGTGCGAAGCTGGTCTTTATCCCGCTATAAACATCATGTGGTTTGGAACGAAAATTAGAGTCCGGGGCCTCAATATAAAAGAAACAGTAAGTCGGCCATTTAGAGGATAGTTATTTGCCCCCGTCTTCCTTACAGTCACAACAGGGAATGTGCAGGGGCGTAGCTTGGTCAGTAAGACTGGGTGCAGAGGAAGCTTCCGAGTTCCCAACAATCACATTGGCATATCTTGTTATAATCTATTATGAGACGTAGGACACGAGGGGCGTTTAAGAAGCAGTGGAAAGAGAGAGGTGTATGTAATGTGAAGGATACATTAAACACAATAGTTTTCCAACTTCATACTAACCACGTTTTAAGGCAGAGGCGAGAGTGAGAGTGAGAGTGTGCGTGTGTCTGTTTTTGTCAGTGTGGGCATGTAAAAGTAAATCTATGGTGAAATCCGACAGGCATTTCACAATACCTGACTGACATCACATCTACCCAATTACTTACTACTACAGAGTACAATTACCGGGGGTGGGGATGCATAGTAACCACCCCTGAACCTATGCCCCTGTGAATGTGGCCTGAAGGGCAAGCCAGGTGTCCGTGGATAATTGTGTTGGTTAAAGCATGAGGTTTGAGCGGCCGACGCACACTGTGACATTCATTGTGGTGAGCCAACAATCTGGCCACATGGTTTTTTTAATAGAGGTGTGAATTGATCTCTCCCACCCCTCCCATCACAGTGTGTGCTAATACTCTGTTGTAAAAGCACAGATATAATATAGCAGCAAGACCGGTGCATGAGAAGAGAAGCAGGCATTGAGCCTTCCGAGGGCTCTGCATGAAGGCCAGTATTGTCAACCCTGCCTTAGAACATTCCCAATGCTCCGATGAGTGTCTGTAGGAAGCAAGGCTTTGGAAAACTGTTATGAGGACAGATCTTCAAATCAAGAGCACCATTGTTTTTCTCACATGGAAAAAGTGATTATCTCAAAGGGATCCTTTGTGGTAGAACTCCTGTAAGCAGTTGTTACCTGTTTGCAAGAAAATTGCATCTTTCTGTGATACCGAGAAGACTCTTTACCTTGCTCTCAAATATAACCATTTGTGGGAAGTTATGATTATTTGACACACCGGTCATTAATACAGGAATACAGGGGTGCCTGGTGTGAGAGACTGAACCACAAAGCTGATGTCTCCGCGAAGAGACCAAAAAACCAACTCAAGAGGTTTGTGTATGTTGTAATTTTCTAAGAACTATGTGCAGGTGCTAATTATCCATCCCTGGAACCTGCGCCTAGTCACTCTCAGGGCAATTCCAAGACTTGGATGAGGTGGACTTGGAATTGTCATTCGAAACGCCAGCAGTAGATTGGAGCTCATCTAATATGGAATAGTTTCTAGTTTTCGATCAGTATACGGGACAGAAAATAACCCAGTTGCTGTTTTTTTTAATTTTTTTTATGTTTTTACTTTCGCTATTGATTTTACAGCATTGTTCGTCAAACTCTATACTAGTACCTTTATACCCAAATAAATATTTACATAAATATCTTTGTTCCTCTACAAAAGGCCGTTGCCTAGTTAAGACTGGATCAAAATTAAGGCTACATGTAAATTGCATCTCACTTAGGATAAGATTTAAGAGACAGATTTTTGCCTTTCAACCTGCAGATGAGCTCAAAGCATATCTATGTGCTTTTCAGAACAGAAGCTGTCTGTGAGTAGTAGCTGGCCTTTCACAAACAACTTGCCATGCACTGCATTTGGGTTTTAATTATGAAGAGAATATATCATCTCATTCGGTAAATGGTGTTGGATTAGCTCTTTCTTCTGCTTTTGTAAATTAATGCCTTAAGTGTGCAACTGATAACATTGCTCAGTTAGTTGAATGTTCCATGCCGATGTACTGTAATGTTTTTACCATGAGTTGTAACCCTACCAAGTCCAACTTGTCTTTCTATTATTTTGCTACATTAATTTAATCAAGAAAATGCACTATCGCTAAAAAGAAAAAAAATCACTATCCAGGACTTATTGGTTTTGCCAGTGCATATTTTTAAGGGCAGTCATCTCCACCTATTTTAACCTTCACTTGCGTTCAAAGATTTGTTTTTTGCGTTGACCAGGGCCGGACCGGCAAACCCGAAGCAGCTCTGGCAATTTTGTCAGGCCAGACCCCAGGATGGGTCTGTATCGTAGACTCCAAAACCTCTGCATTTTTTAAAACAATTTCTTGCAATTTACATTTTTCTCTAATTTAATATATATATATTTTTTTTTTAAGGAATGACTTTGCAGGTGACATATACAGGATTTTTGCTTTATGAAATTTGTATTCAGTGCAGTAAATACAGAGTTCAGCATTTTATAAGAGCTCCTAATGGTGGCAGACAAAAGTGGGCCTACCCGGAAGGCTGATCCCAGAAAGCCAATAAGAGAAATCTTTTGGCAACAGTTATTTTGCCCTCGCTATCCAGGATAGTTTGGCTCACTTAAGGGAGGTTTCCTGTGGCTTACCTTGGCAGGTAGTAAGCGTGCACTCATCAGCGATCTTCATAAATCTGCTGGGTAAGCGCTAATCACTTCTCACTGCACCTTGTACCAATCATGAGCTTTAGATAAAAGCGCTTGTCGGGACTAAGAAGATCATCAGAACAGGTCCTGCTTGCCCCCAGAGCTTATCAGCCTGGACAGTGTGACTCACCTGCACAACTGTCAAGGTCCTGCATTCAGTCTGTCTGCTGACATCTGTGCGAGCCACTGCTAGGATATGGTGCCTGTCACCACCTTGGTTGCCCACTTCCTGAAGTGATGTTGGTGGGACCTGGGTCATCATTAGGTCTTTCCTCTCTACACCCACTTCAAACACGGATGCTCAGAGATTGAGGCATTGATCACAAAGCAGAGAAGAGCACCAGCTTGTAACCACTATTGCTGGCACTAGGACTACTCTGGCTTTTTCAGTGTCGGAGCCAAAGGATTTTCAATAAGTGGTTTAAGTGTGGACTGCTGTCCATTGTAAGGAGGTGTTCTGAACCCATGCCGAATTTTCAGGATGATCACTGACTGTCTAAATGATATCCACTGTGTATTTATCTAATGCACGTATCCTGGAATCTGGCATAGCTCCTTGTCTTTGTTGACTGGAAACGTCTGCACTAAACCAGAGTCTGCTTAAAAGAAATATTGGTGAACATATCAAGTGTTAAATGCATGGGGTTCATGTGTGTTTTAAAAGGTAGTTGTTCATGAAGTGTATCTGTTTGATTTTCCAAACATATGCTTATGAAAGTGTATGGAAAATTTGAGTCTGCTGCAGAAGCTGTTACAAAAGTGTCCATTCCCATTCCTCACACTTTCCTTGTCGGTATCACCTGCTGCACTTCTGAATCATTTTTGGCAAGCATTCTGGTGTTAAATACTCTTTAACATCCATCCCCTACTTAATGATGTTCTCTGCCAAATGTTCTCATGTCAAATTTATTTTCCTTGTCAGATCCTATCTTCTTGCCCTCTCCCCGTTAAGTACTTTCACCTACCGTGTCCATTGTGAAATCTCTGTTCCACTGCTAATGCCCAACCTCCTGCTCGCTTCCAGAGATGGCAAGATTAACATAGCGCTCTGTAATTCGTCAGCTACATGTGCCAGTGGAAAATGAAAGGATAATGTTCAGTAATGCTGTTGCTTTTTAAAGCCAGATGCACTGGGTGAACTCAGTGTTATTTTACATCTAAAGTATCTTCTGTTTGTCCTTTGTTTTTGTCACTCTTATCTAGGTTACTTTTGTGGCTTTGCTTCTCCAAAACAGATTTAGTGTTTAAACCAATTTATATTAGCTCTCTGATTTTCTAAGCACTTCCGTTTGCACTCCTAATCAGGAGCCTTATAAGAACTGGAGACCTTCATTCATGTGAGACATTTTCTTTGCAGGTTAGAACAGTGCTTTTGTGTTTTCTGTACACTGCTGTTACTGTTCGACGTTTGAGGCAAGCAGTTTTCACTGCATCAGATGTTCTCCGGTTTGAACTGTGATGGCCTTGCGCTCTCTGGGCATGGATTGACCTTATGTTCATCCCTGCAAAGATGATATACTACCTGGCTGCCTCTCTACCCTGTCTGGTCTCTAATCTTTTCTGGCACATCCGCTACTTTGTACCCCACTGTTTGACCCTCACAGTACCAACACTTTATCACTTAACCTCAGAATTTACACATGTTGAAAATACCCTTATATTTATGGACACTTTATGGGCTTCAACGCCCAAGTCTATAAAGACGCCCTGCTGTTCAGATAAGATAGGTTGACAACTAGCTGTCTCTTGGCTCAGACCTGCCCCTTCCTTCTTATTGCCACTTGTTGACCTGCTCATATGTTGGCTTTCATAATGTCAAATGACCACTTGACTGGTGTGTTCTCCACTTGGCCTCTCTGCACCCAAGTTCATTTGTATTCAGCAACTACAGTTGCTGTTCTTGCTAAGATTTTGTTGCGGGCATGGCACCCTGTTTAGCGACTCCTCTCTGGTACCTTCCTGTTGAAAATGTGTTTTTTTAGAAAACATTTCATGCCCACAACCTACCCTGAGAACTTCAGTTGCATATTGTTGAACTGCTCTTCAGCTGTCTCCAAGATTATTTCCATTTGCATTGCTATTGTTGCCTTTTGACTGAAATCTCACTGAAACTGGAGACAACCCCTGCTCTTGCCTACCTATTTTCCTCTGGACATCTGATAGTTGGAATTAACTGATCCACTTCAAACTTAGTTTGGCTTTTGTATATTGGAGTTCTTCTAACATCTCTAAAGGTGATGACTCTGCCGTTCTGCCACTTTATCTCTATAACATTTATTTCCCAGTAAAATAGTTGCTAATTGACAAATTATTTGAATTAATAAGCCTTCGTTCTTCTTGTCAACCAAACTTGTCAATAGACCTGGCATTCCACATAGACAGCCACACACAAAGGAAGCTTAGGTGTGACTTGATGGGGCGTCTGTTTCCTGATAGGCCATCTTCGGCAAGATGGGAGGAAGGAGCTGGACCCAGCCTCACTTACACCTTAATAGTCTGTGTCCGGTCCACACACAAAGGACTGCATACACCCCTGTAGTGAGTCAGGAGCCACAACAGGAAGGGCAGGGCATCTGTGCCCTTCAAAAGCCTGTCTTTGAATTCTCCCCACATCAAAGACACCACTGGGTATGGTATGAAGTCTGTCAATGCTACCTGTGTGCTGGGGAGATATATTCATGCCCTGATGGACACGGCAAAAGCTGTTGTACCAAGCTTCCCTCAGGATGTGCAGGGTCAGTTTGATAAACTCCTGTTGGACACTCCAGCGGCGGCCAAGCAGTTTATTCAGTCTGGGTTGGATACAGCTGATTCAGTTGCCAGGGCAATGGGCTCAGGTCTTCTGGCGTATCCACGGATGTTCAGGCAACCTTGCTGGACCTTCCGTTTGATGGCGAGAAGCTGTTTGAGTCCAAAGCCGATTCCGCTTTGGAGCGTTTTAAAGACAGCAGGGCTACTGCAAAGTCCTTGGGACTCCAGGCTTCAGCGTCCACACCTGTTAGATCTTTTTGGCAGTTCAGGGGTTTTGGCCATTGGTCCTCTTTATGTGGGAGGCCACAGTCCAGCATGCAGCAGCCTGCCAACCCTCTCTAAAGGTCTTATAGAAGGCAGGGGAGGGTTAAAACACGAGGAGCCACTCAGCAGCCTCCCATCTCATCTTCCCCCTCTAGGGGATCCCATCAACGAAAGCAGCCCTAGTTTTCTCTCCATCTTGCATCAAACTTCTCCCGTAGGGGGAAGGCTATTTCATTTTCTCCACGAGTGGGACTAATCACATCAGACTCGTGGGTGCTGAATATAGTGAGGAAAGGTTATGCCCTTCCTTTTCGAGAGCTTCCTCCTCACATCCCTCCCCGTCATTCTTTTTGTACAGAAGATCATCTGCTGTTGCTTCAGCAGGAGGTACAAGTCCTTTTGTTAAAGGGTTCAGTGGAGTTGGTTCCAGAGCAGGAAAAGGGTCAGGGATGCTATTTGAGGTATTTACTGATTCCCAAGAAGGATGGTTGATTGAGGCCTATCCTGGACCTGAGGATTTTGAATCTTTTCCTCAACGAGGAGAAATTCAAAATGATGACCCTAGCACAAGTGCTTTTTGCATTGAACAAGGAAGACTGGATTGTGTCTGTCGACTTGCAGGATGCTTATTTTCATATCCCCATTCTGAAGTCGCATAGGAAGTATCTCCATTTTGTGGTAGGGTCGCAACGCTACCAGTTAGTGTGCTTCCTTTTCATCTTACTTCTGCACCTCGAGAAAATTTAAACGCACTTGCCAAGCCTTAAACTCCTCTTTCATTACAAATAAGTCATCCTTTAGGTAGGCCCCTATGTAGCTCACAGGGCAGTGGGCATTGTAATTAAAAGGCAGGACATACATACTTTGAAGTTTTACATGTCCTGATAGTGAACAATTCCCAAATTTGTTTTTCACTACTGTGGGGCCTACCCCTCTCATAGGTTAACGTTGGGGATTCCTTATGCCATTTAATAAGATGTAATTCCTAATGTAGGAGGAGTGGATGTGTCATGTTTAGTATCTATGGAATTGTAATAATAAATCCTCTCTAATAGTAAGGTCAGATTTATTGTTACAATCCTGAAAATGCCACTTTTAGACAGTTGGCATTTTTCTGCTCTTAAGCCCTGTGCATCTGTAACATGTCTTCATTACACATCAGGGCTGGGGTGGCAGTTGGACTTTCTGCATTCCCTCTAGACAGACACACAAAAAGGATCTTAGGTGTAACTGATGGGCCATCAACATTCTGATGGGCCATTCTGGGTAGGATTGGAGAGAGGAGCTGACACCTGAATAGGCAATTTCCTGCTTCAACACAAAGAGCTGCATAACCCCCTTTAGCGAGTCTTGAGCCAGGAAAGGAAGAAAGGACCTCTGTGCACTTCAGAGACCCTCCTTTAAAGTCATCACCACTCCAAAGGCACAAGTGGACTTATGTACTGGACCTCTGACCCTACTAACTCAATACACTGCTGAACCAGTGAAGAACTCTGCCACGAAGAAAGACTGCTGTACTCCTACAAGGACTGCCACTCTGGACTGCTGCTCTGGAAAAACTGCTTTTCTGCTGTGCTGCCTGCTGCCCTCTGTCCTGCTGAGGAAGGACAGGCCCCAACTCACTCGAACCCAGAGTGACTCCAAGGGCTAGCTGGCTTGCCTCCTGTTCTGAAGTCTCACGGACATCAAAGACTTCTTTTCAATCTACAGACAGCACCTGGACTTTGCTTGCTGCAAGTTGTGCTCTTCCAAGTGGTGCCAACCCAGTCAAGGACCCCGTGGAAGTGAGTATAAAGTGCTGCAACTACCAGAACCCACACATCTTCATCAGAATAGGTGCAGCTTCGGCCATTGCATGAAGAAATCCAGCGCATCACGCTCGGAACTGCTGCATCACCTCCGGAAGTCCCGCTTCAGAACCTGTGCATCACCGCCACTGCATTAAGGAAGATCAACACTTTGCCCCCTCCAGTGTGAATTAACCCGGTGCATCACATCGGGAACCGCTATACTCAGAACCAGTGCTTCACTCAATGGAACAGACATATCACTGTAGTTGCGCGAAGAATTCTGGTGCAACACCACAACAGCATAGGGACCACTGAAGCATCTTGTGTTGTGACAGGAATAAGGTACTTTTGCTTAGCGGGCTCTGTGTGGGTCCTGTCTCCGGCCTGCGCTCCATCATGGGCAATGCTGCAGCTGCTTCTCTGGTCCTAGTGGTAATTCTTCATTCCAGGTCCTCTAGAAAGTGCTGTGGCTGTTTCTCTGATCCCAGTGGCAAATCCTCATTCTTAATCCTATAGGCGATGCTGCTTGCTGCTGCTCTGGTCCCAGCGGTAATTCCTCATTCTAAGTCCTTTAGACAATGCTGCAAGCTGCTTCTCTTGTCCCGCCGGGTGATTCCTCATTCTAAATCCTCTAGACAGTGCTGCTAGCTGCTTCTCTGGTCCCAGTGGCAATTCCTCATTCTTAGTCCGGTAGACAATGCTGCAGCTGTTTCTCTGGTCACAGTGGTAATTCCACATTCTAAGTCCTGTAGACAGTGCTGCAGCTGCTTCTCTGGTCCCAATGGTAATTCCTCATTCTAACTCCTCTAGACAGTGGTGAAGCTGATTCTCTGGTACCAGTGGTAATTCATAGTTCTTAGTCTTGTAGACAATGCTGCAGCTGATTCTCTGTTCCTTATTCTAAGTTCTCTAGACGGTGCTGCAGCTGCTTCTCTGGTCTTAGTGGTAATTTGTCATTCTTAGTCCTCTGGGAAGTGCTGCTAGCTGCTTATCTGGTCCTGTCAGTAATTCCTCATTCTAAGTCCTCTAGAGAGTGCTGTTAGCTGCTTCTCTAGTCCCAGTGGTAATTCCTCATTCTATGTCCTCCAGACAGTGGTGCTCACTGCTTCTCTGGTCCCAGTGGTAATTCCTCAATCTAAGTCTTGTAGACAAAGCTGCAGCTGCTTCTCTGGTCCTAGTGGCAATCCCTCATTCTAAGTCCTCAGTACAATGATGCTTCAGCAGCTTCTCTGGTCCAGTGTTAATTCCACATTCTAAGTCCTCTACACAGTGCTGCAGCTGCTTCTCTGGTCCCATTGGTAATTCCTCATTCTTAGTCCTGTAGACAATGTTGCAGCTGCTTCTCTGGTCCCAGTGGTAATTCCAAAGTCTAAGTCCTCTAGACAGTGCTGCAGCTGCTTGTCTGGTCCCAGTGGTAATTCTTCATTCTTAGTCGTCTAGACAATGCTTCTGCTGCTGGTCCCAGTGGTAATTCCTCATTCTTTGTCCTCTAGACAGTGCTGCTAGATGCTTCTCTGGTCCCAGTGGTAATTCCTCATTCTTTGTCCTCTAGACAGTGCTGCAGCTGCTTCTCTGGCCCCATAAGTAATTCCTGTCACTAACTCCTCAAGACAGTAATGCAGCTGCTTGCTTGTCTGGTCCCAGTGGTAATTCCTCATTCAGTGCTGTAGACAATGCTGCAGCTGCTTCTCTGGCCCCATAAGTAATTCCTTACACTAACTCCTCAAGACAGTAATGCAGCTGCTTGCTTGTCTGGTCCCAGTGGTAATTCCTCATTCTTAGTCCTCTAGACAATGCTGCAAGCTGCTTCTTTGGTCCCTTCAGTAATTTATCATTCTAAGTCCTCTAGGCAGTGCTGCTAGATGCGTCTCTGGTCCCAGTGGTGATACCTCATTCTTATTCCTGTAGACAATGCTGCAGCTGCTTCTCTGATCACAGTAGTAATTCCTCATTCTAAGTCCTCCAGACAGTGCTGCAGTTGCTTTTCTGGCCCCAGTGGTAATTCTTCATCCTTAGTCCTCTCTGCAGTGCTGCGAGCTGATCTCTGGTCCCATTGAACATTTCTCATTCTAAGTCCTCTAGACAGTGCCGCTAGCTGCTTCTCTGGTCCCAGTGGTAATTCCTCATTCTTAGTCCAGTAGACAATGCTGCTGCTTCTCTGAACCCAGTAGTAATTCGTCATTCTAACTCCTCCAGACAGTGCTGCAGATGCTTCTCTAGTCCCAGGTGGTAATTCCTCATTCCTAGTCCTCCAGGAAGTGCTGCTAGCTGCTTCTCTGGTCCTGTTGGTAATTCACCATTCTAAATCCTCTAAGCAATGCAGCAAGCTACTTCTCTGGTCCTATCATTAATTCCTCATTCTAAGTCCTCTAGACAGTCCTGCTAGCTGTTTCTCTGGTCCCAGTGGTAATTCCTCAGTCTAAGTCCTCTAGGCAGTACCTCTAGCTGCTTCTCTGGTCCCAGTTGTAATTCCTCATTCTTAGTCCTGCAGACAATGCTGCAGCTGCTTCTATGGTCCTTGGGGTAATTCATCATTCTAATTCCTCTAGACAGTACTGCAGCTGCTTCTCTGTTCCCGTCAGTAACTCCTCCATTCTTAGTCCTCTAGACAGTGTTGCAGCTGTGTCTCTGTTCCCAATGGTAAGTCCTCATTCTTAGTCCTCTAGACAGTGCCGTAGCTGCATCTCTGTTCATACATCCATTACACTCTAAACCAAAACACATAGGTAAAAGATACTCATTTACAACGCCAATAGCTCCAACTCTCACAAAAGCGAACTGTTGCTTTGCAATTGCTTGATATTTCTTGCGCCGCACATACATCACGACAGAGAGGCTTCACAAAATGTACCCGGGTTGATTAATGGCTTTTTGCGAGGTGCACTGTGAGCAACTCTTCATTGAAGCAAATGGCATGGCAGGTGGTCCCTTCAAACATACTGGGTTTGAAACGGTTATCCTCCATTAAATTCGAGACCAGGGTGAGGCGTTGCCTGTTGGGACTCAAACTGCAACTAAAGAAGGGAGAATTCATTATGAATTTGCTTTTCTGCATCTCCTTGTTGGTAAACGCAGACTGGCCCTAGCAAGGAAAAGACCAATAAAAGAGGTGTCTATCGATGAAGGAGTTGCACATGGCTTAATGCAATGGAGGAGAAATCCTTAATGTGTTTTCAGACCCAGAGGATGCAGATAAGGATGGTACACAACAGAGGGATCCAGTTGTGGGAAGGTAGAGTGTGCCAAGGGAGAAGTGTGAATATTGTGATCGGGAAATGGAAAAGGGTCTCTTAGGTTATAGCTTCTGTGGAAGATTGACAAATGCCAGGGGTGGAAAGGATACACTCAAATAGTTGTGTAAGTGACCTGTTTACAGTTTTATTATTATGTGCAATCCTCAGTGATAGTATGCTCCAACAATATCTACTGATCATTTGCTGTCTTGTTCTGCCTTTGGAACAGGGATAGGGAGGGGGGTGAGTTATTATTTTCTGGTGATATTGTGCTTCCTGTATCACAAACTGAGTTACATACACAAAACCCGAATAAGGAGAAATTATAAAAAGAGTTTCAGTAATCTCAGCTAATCTAAAATGGATTACTAAAATGCCCTTTACCTGGCTGTGATGCAAACCACATCCAGCAAATAAAAACAAAGTAGAATGTGGTTACTCAACTTTGTACTAGAGCTTGGAAACATGATTGATTTTCTCACAGATTGTCTCTCAGTCATCTTTCATTCTCTGTGACGTATTTTTATATGCAGAGTTCCTCAAAACTCTGCATTTCCTCCCACTCTACTTAACATCTACATTCCGCCCCTGGCACATCTCATCCAGTCCAACTGTTTTAAATTTTGTTCCTAGGGAGACGATACCTGGATCCTCCGCTATTGGTATTAACATTGGAATCATTCCAACCCTCAACCTTTAAACTAGATGACAACTTTTCTAGTTGAATAATGGGATACTGGCTAAAGTTCAATAACAACAACACTAAAATGTTGGTGATTCGTGGGCATTATATCATATGAAACTCCTCATTTTCCCCCATTTGTAGGAGTGTCTGTTCTTCTCCTGTTTTATTAAGATCCTTTGGTACACTCCAATACACTCTCTAGCCACGCTAGTCTGGCCACTGATCCACAGATGTTTTTCCATCCAACTAAAACTGCTGAAAATCTTCCATTGCATAGCTACTTCCTGTTTGATTATTGTTAATAGATAATCCATTGTATTCAGTTTAGACATTGTAGGTTACTGTTTTTTGGAATACACAATCTCTGGCTGATCAACTGTGGCTATTGAAGAGGTTTGCTTCCGGCTCCCTGCAGGAACATCAAATCACAAGCAAAACTCCCTCCAAAATGTCATGGTGTTCTATGGCCCTATGTTAGGCTTGCCCTTTCTTGTTTAATAATCTCAAGCATTATTGCTCTAACAGTTGCCTGTGATCTGGAACACAATTTCTCTTTCTAACAGCTGAAAATAAATGGAGCAACCCATGTCAAACTGTGTCCCCTGTTATTTAATACCCGATCAAATCACTTCGGTTTTAAATATTGAATAGGGCTCTTTGTATAAAACACTTTTTGAGGACTACATCAGGTAGTGTAAAGAAGCCCAAGTGCCTACCTACATGCTATAAATACGGATAGCATGGTACTATCCCGTTAAGGCGTTCAGAGCTCCAACCGGGAATAACCTTTCAAGTCCTCCTTCTCATTCTCACAGACCCTTACTACCCAGTTGAGGGCTGGAGACTGCTTCAAGACTGTTAATTCACTATTTGTAAACCATTACTGAGCATGAAAAGTTGCACGCCTTAGATGCTGCCCAGCCCCATTGTGTGTGTGCCCTCCACAGTTCCCTCTTTTTTTGCTGGAGGCCCTGACTCTGAGCCTGCTTCTTTTGAACTCTCAGTTGCCTTATGATAGAATGAACCTGATACTTATTTGAACTGTTCATTCTTTTTTGCTTTTGTTTCCACTTTGTTTATTCAGCTAAGGTAAATTAAGGTGTTTTACTCCTGCTTTAAGCCATAAGAGTCACGCCACGGACTCTACGCACCACAGATTTGGAACTCAGTCTCTACTTCAAAAAAAAAGATGAACACCCATCTCATCAATCAGTTTCATGTCAGAGCATAATTGCCCAATTTTTGCACTTGCCTAAGAAAACAACAGGCTCCTTCTGCATTGCCTTAGCCAGTTGTTCCTTCCTCTGCCATTGGCCCATCATTATTTTATTGGTAACAACTATACATTTATCCCCTTTCCTCAACCGTGTACCCTCTTCGGTATTCTATATTTCTCCTAATCGCTTTCCACCTTGCACAGAAAAGACACTTATATGCAAGCAGGATTAGAAGTACGGCGTGTTTGTGACTTAGAGCCTGGAGTTTGCACATTACCACAAGTATTTATCATTTGACTAGTAATACAATAACTTCACACCAAAGGGCACATTGCTGAGTTTTAGGCTTTGGGCTGAAAAAAAATGATGATGGTTTATGAAGATGTATTTAAGATAACCGTAGATAGGAGTTGGAGAAGACATATGTACCAGTTAAGCAATTATTTGAAAACAACAAGGCTCCGACTTAGAGTTCATTTTTGTGAGCTGCTAGACTTCTTGGTCATTTCCTCTTTTTGGGGGTTTAAATTGAATGCATTTCAAGTTATGAGAACAAATATGTAGCTCTGTATTTCTAACTTTGCTTACTTTTTTCTGACTCTATGTACTCGCACACTGTTTTTCCATGGTAAACATCATGAAATTCATAGTTAGGCCACTCATTTGTTGTTTCAGTTGTAATTTGTTTTTGCTTGGTAGTTTTTATTATGTTTTTATTGATTCCCATAATGATAGTAACACTTTCAAGCAAACACAGTTAACTCAAACCCCCTCCACATGAGCCCCAGTCATAAATATGGCACAGTAATGAGATGCATCTGCAAACAGACCCCTCTCCCCCAAATAAAGAACAGGATGCTCCTCCTATGTTACCCAACATAATTACTTCACTAAACCGATCCCTGTGCATTACAAGAGGCCACCTCAGCCAGCACTCCAAGGTATTTAAGTTATGTTTACTACAAAACTGTCTTGTAAAATAGAGTGCCATTTAAATGCCAAGTGTCCCATGTCGCAGAAGGCAAAGATGCAGGAGAAGGTGATTTCAGAGAACTGAAAGAAGTAGAAAAGGAGTATAATTAGAAGGCATGACACAAGGATTAAAGACCGAGTGGGACGAGGGAGGTGTGCTCCCTGGTTTTTGTTAATTTACTAATTTGCACAAAAGCATTAATACGAACACAAATGTCAGAACTCTTGTTAAGGAGAAAATAATAAATACACATGCCAATGAATGTAACCTCTTGAGAGGAAATGTGAATACAATGCATTCCTGAAAATTAATGTGAAGCGTACAGGTGTTGGGCTAGCATATCGGGCACCCTGGCACTGCCTTCAAAGATTTAGTGTGTGGGACGTTTCAGTGTTTTTTTTGCCCTGTCACCGCCCACAGGACAAAAACCTGGCCCATTCACTGGCGGTTTCAAACTGGCCCACAAGTGAGTCCCAAAAATGCTAAATAGGCCTATTATCCTTAAACACATGAATGACTGCTCCTTCGTTGCGAATTTCACCCAAACTCTCAGAACCCTACGGTCCAACTGGCAGAAGTGGATCGGCGACCTTGACGACAGCAACTGGAGAGCTGCGAGGATGCCCCCTAAAGAGTTAGTTATCGCTTCCCGTTTACACCTGATCCAGCTTAAATTTTTTCACACCTCATATAACACCCCACGCCGGCTTTGGAGACTTTTGGCCGTCCCTACCCTGGTCTGCTCAAAAGCACAGCCATTGAGGGTGACTTTTTCCACATGGTATGGGCCTGCCCATCATTTGCCAGATACTGGTCCACTAGCTTCACGACCATATCTGAATTTCTGGAGAGGCTCATTGAGTGTTCTCTTTGCGTGGCCTTGCTGGGTATCATGGAGGATGTTGGGGGACCGATGGGGGAGCGTATGCTAGTGGGCATTGGCACTGTTGTGGCCAAGCCTAATAGTGCCCGCCTCTGGTAGCCATCCACACCACCAACAGTTGCAGAATGGTGTTCCAGGATGGATGGATGGATGGATTGGTGCACAAAGGTAGACGAACCATCTATGCATCCCGGAGCTGATCTCGACAGCGTGGGGGGGTTCTTGGGGAAGTGTCTTGAGGTCAACTAATAGGAAAGCTTTGGTTTCTTCTAACGTCTGGTATCATAACAATGAATTCACTTTGCAGATGCCTTGCATTATATCAGAGTTTGACCTTTATTGTAAAATCAGTCAAATTTTGTTTATTAAAAAGAAATACACATGAAAGAACTAAAGCAGTCTAAATCGGGTGAGTGACTTGCTCTGGCTGTTTCAGACTCTGTTTTCAAGGCGTGTACTCCATTATTCCAAATGCAGCGTCTAATGAGGTATCTAGTGTTGTGCACAACTTCCTTTTCACACTTGTTGAACCTCTCCCCTTGCGTCCCAGACACCCGTTACGTTTGTATTGTCTTGTCACGTTGATAAGAGACTTTGAATTCACTGGATGCCATTAAAAAACAAAAGAAAAAAAACAGAGATCCCCTGATGTGAAACGGGTTTGCCGCTGTCCGACATGCATGATGTAGCTATAATTTTAGTAGAGAATGGTGTGTGCTATTGAGCAGTTCAAACCAGTAAATAGTAAAATCACTCTGCAAGGACAGTTGTATCAGCAGATCTCAGAATCAGTGCGAAGTCTTCTGGCGAGATACAGTAGTTCAAACTAGCACTGTATACCTCAGTTTTGCCTGACAGTGGCTTCGAGAAAACTGGATACGATATAGATATGTATCCCCCGCAGACTTGAAAGTGGTGAGAATTTAGCCATAACGGTTACCATAAAAACTCTTCAAGTAACTTGTTTTAAATAAATTTGATATTTCTTTGTACTTTGATTCTCTGTAGACAATGGGAAATATGAGTTCACAGGAAAGACATATTTTAGCAGGATGTGTTATTGTTCTGCATAGATTACACACGAGAAGTAGTCTACGTGCTCCATGCACGCAGGTAGTCAAGCAATTTGATATTCATTGTTCTTTTCCCTGCCTAGTAAAGTTGCTGAATACTCACAAGTTTGTAAACAAGCACTCCTAAAGATTATAGGTTCAGCCTTCGTGATCTAGTACAGTGGTTATTTCTTCATTGGAAGCATATCCCACAAACCAGCATTAGCAAAGCCAACAGGTGTCGGCAATCTGAGAGCTATTGGTGTTGGCCTTGTTAATGCATTTGTGTATATCAGTAAGAACAGCCCCAGAGCCGTACCCAAATACATTTATATTGCCAACGCCTACAGCTCTCGGATTACTGAGACCTGTTAGCTTGGCCAATGCTAGTTTAAATTTGGGATACTCCAGATCGTGTTTGCGCTGTACAAGCAGGGAAACTGGATTGTTTACAATCTGGGCTTAGAATAAAACTTTGAGCGGACTGACATCCTTGAAGGTAAGTGTGCACACAGATCCTTGCAGTGATTGCACTAAGTCGCTGAGCCACCTTTCTAATTGAGATATGTTTGCTGCGTGTTGCTGAGGCACCCCTTGACCACTGTGTATTCTATTGCATCATAATTGCATTTACATAGCGCTTACTACCTCTGACGAGGCGTTGAAGCACTTTGGCATCCTCTTTGTAATCAAAATTACTGCACAGCACCTTCCTGAGACGGGAATCGCTGTGATTAGCACCCTAAGCCAGCATTAACTGTTCAGATTGTTAGTTTTAGCAGTTGGAACACTGCTGCTCTCATGTTATTAACCCTAAAATGAAAAATGGCTGAGCTGGCCCTCCTGAAGTGCAGTTTCTGCATATATAGGCACCACAAGTACTAAAGCCTCTCCTCTGTCGTGCTGTCTGGTATGAATTGTGCATTGTTCATCTGTGAGAGGGCTGCTTTACGAAATTCATCTGAGAATAACATTGACGGGATAGGACTGGAGGAAAAGGGAGTAGGGAAAGGAAAACCAGAGAACATCAAGCGCTAGAATCTTCCAACTCTTTGCTGCAGGGCCAATTGTCCTGCATCTTCTATGAACCAAAATCCATGCACAGATGGCACAGAGATGCCCCTGAGTGAGGCTGGGCTTTTCTGTGATGGAAGCGGTATCTGTGCCATACTGTCCAGTGCAAATCATTGGGGACGGGAGAGAGCCCCTTGGTCTGGGAGCCAAAGTCTGGGCGACACAGGAAAATGTGAAAAAGAGGATGCAGAGTTCACCACAAAGTATAACCCAAGAGTCACTTCTTCCTACTCCCCTAAGTTAAGGTGGAGCTTCAGTCAGATGAGTTTGTTGTCCATGCATCATTACAGTCTGTCCTTTGCGCCTATTTTACTCGCACACACAGCTGCCGTGTTTACATCAGCAGTAATGATAAGGTGCATATTTCTTGCATATAGCACTTACTGTATTCAATGCAAGCAATAAAAAAATAAATTAAAAAAATTGCCGCTCAGCGCTAATTCAGACAACAGTGCTACTAATGTGTGGCGGATTGGTCACCCATTTAAAAAAGTAGTCCTGAAACAGTAGTTAAAAAACGCCTGCTGCGTACGTTTATAGTACTTGGCCGGTGCTCTTGGGGAGAACTACACACCGGAAGAGGCATGACATATGCATGCCCTTGTCAAATGGGGAGAACGAAAAATGGAGCGACGATTGTGCCAGCAAATGGGAAGCCTATGGGCGGGCTGGAAGCCCAGGAAGTAGATACAGCAAGTCTCAATTCAAGACAGCGCATGCACGACATCTAGAGTCGGGACCTAAAAAGAGGGAAAATATGTCTTCTAATCAAGGGTGCCCTATGCTTGCAATAACAAATTTTAAAATAAACTAACCATTGCATATCATTTAGTAGAACTCAGAGAAAATAAACAGTTTTTAGTCCTATTGCACATCACAGGGAAACATGATTCTTACTGGTACAAACAAATAGTAGTATTGGTTTTGAATTAATGTGACTAGAAGACAGTACAAATATACAAGGATAAGAAAAAAAAAAAAGAATTTCCAAAGCCAAGAGGTCTGGCAATTCTCGTTTTGCTTTACTATGGTGTTTGAAAACAATTATTGTTTGAGTAAATGCCAGGCCCTCATAAATTTCAAAACAGGCAAAAAGGTTTTTTTGGGTCCGAAAAAACAAAACACTCCTTCTGAAAGAGTGGCATGCTGAGCCCATAGTGAAGTCAGCCAACGTCACAAGCGGGCTGATAAACTGCCCCTTAATGCATGCTGGAATGAGTGGAAGAAAAATGTGAATTACGTCAGCAACAGACTAATAGATGAAGTGTGCCTGAAACCCATTTAGGTAACTATTTTATACACATAGGTTTAGTAAAATCAAACAGTCCTGGCTAACAAAGACCTTAAAAAAGTCAATCAGTCTGCCTTTGAGAAAGAAAGAAACAAGAAAAGAGATTGAATGAAGGATGGAAAGAGAGAATGAAAGAAAGATGGGAAGAGAAGGATAAAAGAAAAGTAAAAAGAAAGAAGAAAGAAAAGAAAGAGAGAATGAAAGAGAAGGGAAAAGAAGGAAAGAAGCAGAGATGCAAAGAAGGAAAGAGAAAGAAAGAATGACAAAGTGAAGAACAAGAGAAGGAATAAAGGAAAGAGACAGAAGTAATGAAAGAAGGAACAAACTACAAACAGAAGGAAAGAAAGATAGCGAAGGATAGAAAGAAGGAAAGAAAAAGAAAAAAGGAGTGAAAGACAGCAAGAGAAAGGAAAGAGAAATGAAGAATGAGAGAAGGAAAGAAAGAAGGAAAGAGAGAAAATAGAAGGAAAGAGTAAGAAAGGAAAATAATGAAGAAAAGAAAATAAGAGAAGAAAGAAAAGAAAGTAATTAGGGAGGAAAGAGAAAGAAGGAGAGAAAGAAAAAAGTAAAAAGAGCATAACAATACAGAACAGTTTGAAATGGACACAGTCTGATCAGGTGTGCTGTGAAATAACAGCGGTCAGAAAAGCAAAACACTCTAAAAGGAGTTTACAACGGCATTGACAGGAGAAGGGATCTGATAAAGATTGAATGTGCATCAGAAGTGTCCTGCTGTCATATCAAGTTCTAAACACAAAGGCAACACTAAAGTAATTATAAAGTATAAATAAAGCATTTGCACTGAAGGAAACCAGCTTGTGTGCGGATGTGCTTCTTGTGAGAGAACAAACTTAAGTCACTTAGAGTGAAGTTAACTAGTGGCTTAAGCAGGCTGACCCACTGGCCAATTCTGTATGCTTTAGTGGGTGGACGCTAAATGTGAATGACCCAACAACAGATAAATGGATGAACAGACGTTATTGAAAGCTCCTTTATGTAAGTATATTGTACATATTTTAGTCAAATTAAAAGTCATTGTTAATGCCAGACCTAAAAAGGATGAAGAATGAAGACTAAAAAGCTTTGTCAATGTGAAGTGCTCTTTTTTTTAGTTGAATGTGCACAAGTGATCAAGCAAAATGTCATAACTCACAGTGAATGCAAAGATCCAATGGTGAAATGGGCTGACACATTGCTCCCTGCTGTGGTGGACAGAAGAAAAATGTAAACTAACATTGAAAAGACCATGAATAAAAGGGGCTTATCATGTCCCCCTTTTTAGGTTTCACCTGAACAGTTGCAAAACGTCTTGTATTGAAAAAAATATATGTAAAAGGGCTTGCAGTCCGCCCATTACTTATCTTTACATGCAATTGGTTGGCTCCCACGTCAGTCTTGTTTCTTTGCTTCTTTTGACAGCGCCTCCTCGCCTCTAGCTCCCTCCTGGGGCTTTGTGTTATCTGTGGAGCCTGGACCAAGTACTACTTCCTGTCTGTGTGTGTGCGCCGGCAGAGGGTATTTTTTATTTTGTAGTGTAGCACTTCATCAGAGTGCATTGTTTTACAAGCTATCTCTGCCTGCCCTTCCCACCCCCCGCATTTGTTGCTGCTTGCCCTGTACTACCTCCTTCCCGTTGTTGCTTTCCTCCTTAGACCTTGTGACTTGCCTGTACACAGATTCTTCCATCCCCAGAACTGTCATTCCCTTTCCCTTTATTACTGGCAGCTCCACCCATAGTGCCTTTAATTGTCCTTTATTGCTTGTTACTATCTCAGCGTCTTTCTCATGACGTCATCAAAATCTGCCAATCTATGCCCTTTTTTCATTTTTAAGTGCTTTAAGTGACTGTAGAGCTCTACGATCTTACTCTTGCTGTCTCTGCCCACCCTTACCACCCGCCCGCATTTGTTGCTGCTTGTCCTGTTCCCATCCATTTATTACCTGCTCGCCCCCTCTGATCTTGTGGCTTTCCCCGTCTACAGATTTCCCCCCCTCCCCCGACCCCTCACTGCATTTCCCTTTGTTGCTTGCAGCTTCCTTGTAGCTGTACTCCACCCCAGTAGCCCTCTTCATCTCTCCCACGTCTTAGTTTGTTCTTTCCCTCCCAACACCTCTTGTGTTGTTTTTTTTTTTTTTTGCACCCCCCCCCCCCACCACAGAACAAAAAGCGCTATGATGGCCTCACCACAGCGCTCTGTTTTTATTTACTGTAAGCCATCTTTTAAAAAAATAACAGAAAGCTTGCGGCAAGCTATTTGGCTTTGTTAATGTGTTTTTAAACATGGCTTTTTGTAAATGAAGGCAAAGTCTTATGGCGCAGTCAACGCATCCGTGCCATAGAATGTTTTTTATTTACTTTGAACCATGTTGCACAGTAGCTCGTGCAGCTGTGCAACATCTTTAAAATTTTGACAACGCCAATAGGTCTCTCACAAGTCAAACACTGGCTTTGCCAATGCTTGTGCATTTATTATTACTATTTATTTGTTTTTTTACTTACATGAGCCTGACGAGGCATGTTAAAGCTATTTCTGGGCAAGACATAAAATGAAATGCTGTCTAGTTCATCAACTTTATGGATGGTATCAAAAGTGAAGAAAAAATCTAGCATGACCAACGTAAAATGTCTCCTGTTTTTTTTTAATCTGCTAGATGTGACTTATGTTTTAAATGGCTGCTTTTGTCTCATAAAGTGGGACACATCTTGATTGACAGCATGGATTTGTCCACACATGCCAGTTGCTGCCGACTGGACCCTTTCTCTGTAACCTTAACTAGCATAAACCTTCCTGACATGTCAAGATAACTGCTGTCGTCTTCCATTTTAAGACTGCTTTTTAATCTAGAATAGTGCTGGCCACACTTTCTTTTACAAGAAACTGAAACAGTCCTGCGTTTTAGACCTTAATAACAGCGAATTCTGGCACGAAGTACACATCCTGGCAATGCATTTCCTCGTATGAAAAGCTCTTCAACTCCTCATCCGAAATTAATGTGAATCTAAAGCAGATGGGATTAGAGAGCGACCCGAATGGTATATTAATCTTTTATTCATACTGGGCCCGTACCATGCTGCCTCCTGGTTTGTTTATTTAAGCTTGACAAGTATTTTGCTGAGCTATGACAAGCAATACGTTTTTGATTTGCAATCTCTCCTCTCTGCAGTAGATTGCTGCACTGATCATGAAAGCAGGGTCCACCAAAAGCTTTCTCGTGTTTGTGGCCACTGCCAGTTATAGGACCTATTCTAATATTTCATTATACAACATGTATTCTGGATTCAAGTCTCACAAGGAATGTGAATGTTATTACGTCATTTGTTGCAGCTACTATATTTGCAACTCTCTTAAAGGTAACTGGTCTGCCGCGACCAGCATGATCCCTGTGGAACCCCAAACTTCGTTGGCCTTCTTTGTAATTTTGTCTCCCCGTATCTTTGCTTTCGCAATTCTTGGACTACGAAAGAAGCAAACCATGTAGTGGTTTCCTTCTGTCACCCTAGACAATAATATGGAGGTCGAGGGAGTCAAAGGCTGATGACAACTCCAACAACATTGACCCGGTTGTGTCTCCCTTATCCATGATTTTCAGCTGGGGAAGATTGCACATCCAACCGACTGGCTGTGTTACATGATTGGGGAGGAAGCCCGACTACCTGATATACAGTTCATAATTAATTTTTAGATGTAGTTGGATTGTTGCACCCTTTTCATTGTAAGTAAGAATGGTAGGTTAGAAATTGGACTGTAGTTTTTCAGCTCTGCTCTAATCAAGAAGGGCTTTTGTTAATGTTTAGCAATATATGCCCACTTTAAATTTTTGGTGATCCCACGTGAGTGAACTTATTTGTTCACAATTTTTGTTAAGGGAGCCTATTCCCAGTTATGTGTGCCAATGATATTTGAAGGACAGTGATTCCCCAAAAAGTTGGCAGAGTTCATGCCTTCTGTCATTTTCTTGCATCAAATGTCACCTCTCGAAAGGAGAAAGTGCCTTTAGCAAGCCTCAGGATGGATGGGTCTTCAGCTGTACAGGGCTCATTTGTGATTTCGCAATAATATTTAAAATTGATTGTCTGGAATTTGTGATTTTGTACTCAAAGTATTAAAATAGCTATTGACACCCCTCGTCCTCGGTAATAATTCCTTTAACGCCTGATATTTTAAGGTGCTAAACAGTTCTCTTAGTGAGTTTGCTGTATAGAACGAGTTATTTACTTCTACCACTGATTTAAAAAAAAAAATGTTTTTCATTTTCCTGTTGCCCTATTGTATTAGCATCAGAGTTCTGTTTCTGCCGTTTACCCCCACATTCGTCTCAGCTTAGCTTTAAGGCCCTTAATTCTGCTGTAACACGTGTATTGTTTTTCTTTGTGTTGGATTTCTTCACCTTTTTTTCCTACACAGCATATTTCTAACAAAGTGTGCGAGAACTTTATTCTATTTGGTGACTAGTTTGATTATGATCAGCGTTACCCTCAGACTTAACTCCACAGGATTGGACTTAGATGTTCTTCTAAATTATCTAAAGTTAGTTTTGAAGTTCTTTCCCTTCCTAGGTTCCATATGAGTTCGAGGTAGATTGGCTCTCAGACTAAAATTCATTATTTTGTTCTTGGTCCAGTGTACTTTATGGGTACACATCTCTGATTATTGCTAGTGACTAATACTTAATGTGCTAAGTATATGAACAATTCAGTATGGGGAGGATTGGAGCGATTGCCCAAGCACCTTTTTTCGTATTGCTTGTCCCAACTAAAATACTTGGCTTGGCTATCCTGATTATTTTACTATAGACTGAAATCTGTGAGTACTTGTTTCTGAGTACAGTGTTGTTTGTAAAGAAACATGATATCCAATAGATTAGTCTTCAAAGTGTCTCCCTCCATAGGTGGCCTATATGTGAGTAGAACTATAATCGTTCCAATCAGTGATTGAAATCTTGTTGCCTATATTTTCAAAAGATTCAGTCCTACTTGATTCTACTGCCTTGCTGTTATATTTAGTCTATGAACAATTGCCACATTTCCACCTTTCATTATATATACTATAGGCTTTGGTATCGCTAACATTAATAGTGGGCTCAATGTGTCGTTTAAACAAGTATCCATAATACTCAAGAGGTTGCGCTGTTCATTGCATGAAGGGTTATTGATTTTCAAGGCACTTGCATTTATGCAGTGCGTAAAATAAGGGTAAATCTAAGGTCCTGGTTAAATGTACCACATCGCATTGCCATGTCTTTATTAGGCCTAAGCCTGAGTTACCGTATTTGGCCTAATGTCATACACAGCTTGTGTCAGATCCACAAATTCTGTATATGGCTCCATGGTCCGGGATTCTGGCGTTGAAACGTAAGCAGCATGTTTGTGGCTATCTCTGATATGGCTGTCTGTTAGAAACGGCTTCAAGTGTTCATGTCATCCCCTGAGCTCAAGTAAATGATGGAATTTGCGTCGTGCTTTCCCAGTAGTTTTTATTTCCGGGGATCTTGGTACTTGCTAGTTTCTCAAGTTCTGGCCCATCTTTATCAAGCTCTGCTATAGTTTATTGTAGACCGCACTTCATGAGGCAGAATAGAAGTTTTCCCTCCAATTTTACCCAAGCCTTTCTCCTCAGCTGATTATTCTGCCCTGTGCCTTTCTTCAAAAGTCATTGCCTCCTAAACTATCATTTTCGTTGTTCTGAAGGATATGTTTTCTCAAATGACAGAAGTTTTAAAAGGTATCATAGTGAAGCCAGAACCCAATGCACAGTAGCCACACATTACCCAAAGCTGATAAACAATTTAGTCTGTCAGAAAATGATATCACTCCGTTATGCTTAAAAGCAATTTCCTACACCACAGGAAAGCTTCTGGGTCGGGTGGAAAAACTTGCTTAGTCCAGTTTACATGGAATGCATAACTGTTTGTCCTGACGATCTTTGCTGTGCTTGTCACTTTGGCCATTTGGTGAAGAGAGATTGTATCATACAAATTGTGCCATCAGTATATCATGTACTTGGACTGCGTGTTCTCCCATTATATAACTTTATGCACACTGTGCCCTGTCTTTTGTTAGAACTGTAACCACGTGTCCAGTCGGTGCATGTGATGGGATCTTTTCTAAGTCGATGCTATAATAATTGCAACAATTATTTTCAGAAAGAAGCTATTTCGAACATAGGAAGAACAGTAGTCTAGTCACGCGTTATTTAACAGTGAATCCTTAGCAAGGGGCAATATTGAAACACAGGAATGATATAAGATTGTTGGTCTAGTCACACGTTATTTAACAGTGAATCCTTAACAAGGGGCAATATTGAAACACAGGAATGATATAAGATTGTTGGTGGCTCGAATCGCGATTCTACGCAGGACTCGAGGGAGACTTTCCGGTAATTTTATGATTGCTTGCTGACCACGACATTAGATCATTTTTCGTACTAATGACAATAGCTGCCAGAAGTTTTCTCATAATGATTTGAACTAGCCTTGAAAAAGCCCCCGCTTACCCGCAATAAGGGGCGAAAAGTGAGAACTCACCACCTTTTTTCCTAGTAACTCAGGTAAGATGTCTGTGGGTGTTCACACATGGATTAGAAGAACAAGGGACTTACTTTCAGTAACGTTCTCTCTGATAGATAGTTCAGTGCACAAATAGTCCTTATTGCTTTCCGGCCTGCCATTTTGGGTGTTGTTTGATTGGCTTTTTGCAGTTGTAGACATTTGTGTTCCTTCTGCAGCATCTCTGCCTCATTAGGGAGTGGAAAATCAGATTGGAACAGTCATCACTGGATTTCTATAGGGAAAGATGAAGTCACTATCTGAGATTGTGAGGCCCCATTTTGCTTCACTGTTTGGTGTCAGCAGGGGCTGGTGATTGAATATGGCACCTAAACAATTTCCGTTTCGCACCTCGAGAGGGTTTACGAAAGGAATGTATGAGACCTGAACCATTCATCTGAAAGAGCAATTAAGGAGTTTGTTTAACAGCACTGGTCTCAAATCGGTGTACCTCTGCTGTGTACTCCCATCAGAAGGCAATATTTGTGTTATTTTTTATACCTTATCCCTTTCAAAACATTATTGAGTATCTACTTGGAAAGGAGCTAATAACTGAGTAAAGGACTTCAACTCACGATTGTTCTTCCACTTAATACTCGTAATCCGATCCTGGAACATTTTTCAGACGCAATGATTCTTACTTTGCTCATGAAATCAACGTTGTTAATGAAATCATTGCATTTTACATTAAATACTACTTTTCAGCTAAGATGCTTTTCAAATATTGTGCACATTTTAATGGTATACCTTTTTGTAGTGCCCTTTTCCTTAAAAATAACATTCAAATAAATAAAAGTCTGATCCTCCGCTAAGACTGTTTTTTGTTGGACAGTATACCTCAGGGACAGAATGTGTGTATGTTGTCAATACAACTTAGTTGTTAGCAACTCCTACGAACTCAACAAAGCATTCAAACTAATTTAAAAGACAATAATATCCATTGTACGAATAATTCTAGATTTGTAAAACACACGTTCAAAGTAAAAGGTAAAAGAGTTGGAATAAGACTGCTTCATGTTTGAGAATACCTTTGGTAAGTTAGTGGTTTTAGTAATGGTTTAACCATCATACAACCTCTTCTTTGAGTGTGAAACAAATAGTTGATAATGGCTTTGATTTTTGCTTTTAAATTGTATTCCTTTCTAGGTCTTGCCTACAGACAGCTTCAGCTCTGTACTGGCGAAGACCTAAAGAGTCTAATGCACTAAAACTGTGGTTCTTAACCTTTTTACTTTTGTGGACCCCCACTTAATCATTACTGGAATCTGGGGGCTCCCACTGAATCATGATTGAAATCCAGGGACCATCATGGATTCATTACTAGAAGTCGGGTAGCCTGGCATAGGCAATTTCCATGCTTTAAACCTCAATACAATAAACAGCAATACAGAAAGAGACATTCGTCAAACAAATAAAACATGAAATATTTTATGTAATTCACAAACATATAAAAAAAAATATATAACTTTAAATGGAAGTTTGAGGATTTTAAGACTTTAACTGAGGCCACCTGTCGTCCAAACTACATTCTGTTTGATGCATTTGCACTGCTTCCACGAATCAACCTACTTAACAACTTATTTTTAGCCTGTCATTTCAAACTCCTTCACGTTTACAGGCATTGAAAAATGTCAATTTTACATTTAGTTTTTTTGTTTGTATACGCTGCATTAATCTATTAATATTATTTAATTTTCTAAGCAGTCTCAGGACCCCTAAGTAGGTTCTGCTTGACCCCAAGAGATCCCCGGACCACTGGTTAAGAACCACTGTATTAAAATATACACAGAGAGGGCTTTGTATCCTTGTTCTTGATTGGATGAAACGTTGTCTATGTAATTTTTCTCCTTCTTATTTAATGGCTTTCCTCACTATACTTTGTGTGTCCTGCTCCTGGAGCATTTCTCCTTTACGGTGTTTTAATTGCATGACATAAGTCCTTCCACTGTTTGCACACAGAGAACTATGTTTTTTATTTTTTTCTAGCTCTCCATAGGAGTGCATTTGTTTACTTGCTCTCTCCCTCATGTGCTCCTCCACCCCTAACTTCTCCATCCCAAACCCCTAAGCTATTCATTACTTCCCCACTGGCTTTTTTTTTTTTTTTTACATTTTTCAACCCCAACTGCTGCTACTGCTGTCTCTCTCCTTCTGCTCCCTGTGCTAGGCAGCGTTGACTTATTTCCCCTGAAGATAAGGGGGCCACTTTGCTTTGTGAGAAAATGACTGCATTTAATATACCACCACTGGAGCTGAATATTTACAGGTATCATTCTGCTTCTAGGGTAAATTATTTAGAAAAAAGTACTATATTGTTGTCCTGAGTTCCATTTACCTGCGCGTGCTTCCATGGCCTTGTTTCAAATGTATGTGATGCCTTGTAGTGAATGTTCTATGTGTTTTCAGGTAGGATGCTAAGAATGCACTTGGGTTTGAGCTGCTTTACACATAGTACTTTGTGACTTTTGTATATGTAACATGAATTAAGAATTAAATCTCGTTGCCTATCCCGGTCTCCCTCCAGGGTTTCCGCAGGAGTATGTATCTTCCATTACCGCACCATTACCACAAAATGCTTTATTGTTAGGGAGCATTTTTTTGGGGTTGCAATAATAGGGAACACCGAAAACCAGCATTATTATTCTACTGGTACAATGGTTCCAGTTCCCATGCTGCTGAAGAAAATCAGTCTTTACCCCTAGCATACAATTGCAGTGGGTAAAGATTACAGGCATCATGCTTGTTGAAATACTGTTTGGAGCTTCACATTGTTATTGGACAATGATTAAATGCAATATACCACGGTTAGTGGCAATGATAGCCTATTTAAAATACATGTCAAATCCAATGTTCAATATGTGTTGGAATGTATGTAGTGCTTTAGAAAACTTGTTAGGATTCAAGGGAGCGCTCTGCATTGCCATAGCTTCGGAACTACAGCAGGGGAAGGGTCTAAACGATGGAGGTAGTACCAGTGATTGGAGTGGACAGCATGCTGCTGCAATCGCTTAATACTAATAGTGTGTCCTGAAAGTCATTACCATTTTTAACAAATTAAGGAATGACTTGAATATTGCAGAACAGCAATGATTACTGGCAGCAGAAAGTTCCTGCTGGTTGTGGCAGTGGAGAGGGGTGTAAAGAATACAGACTGAAATGCATCTGATGTAATGAATCATTTTAAGCATAGCACCACTTTCAGAGACAGTATCACAACATACTTCATTTAGGAGTGTCTGCCAGCTCATATCAGCAGATCATTGGCTGATATTAGTACATTGTGGCCCATCTCTATAATTATTTGACTCACTTTATAGAAGGATTTTGACCACTTCATAGAACATCCATTGCTACAGTGTAGTATATCTATGTTTTCCTTTCTAGCAGTTCTGTGAGCCAGATAAGTGGATTTATATATGGCTTATATTGCAGCACGGGCATGCCTTCTGTTATAGAAAATTATTGGTTAACATTTTAGCATACATTTTTCATTTATCAGTCAGTGTCACACATTGCAATTGGCGAATCGCTCGCATCTTGGTAAGTGGTCTGGCCCATTTTTTGTAATGTTCTTGACTTCTGTCTTGGAAGACTCCTGAACTGTAGCTTGGAACATACATGACATATATTGTAGAGGTTTTGGTTCATACCTTGGAAGGCTCCTTGCCCTTATGCTGGAAATTCCATGGCTCATTTCTTGAAAGGTCTCTGGTTTTTCTTGAAAGGACCATGGTTTGAGTCTTTGAAAGCTACTAGCTCGTTTCTTGGAAGGTTTCTGGCTTATATTTTGTAGTGACCTAATTGATATCTTGTGAGCTTCTGATTTATATAAAGGAAAATCCTTGTTTTATATCTTCAAACTAGAAAGTCCTTTACTTGACTCTTGGAAGGTCCCTAGCTCTGTTTTTAAAGGCCCATGTCTCATTTCTTGGATTTGTTTCTGGCTTGTCTTCAGGATCACTGGATTTATGCAGCAGTGGAGAACTACATTGTGTAGTAGGGTTGACTAAATTATGCAGCAAGATATTTAAATTCTGCAGCACATTGTGTGTCAGTATCATTTAACTATATAAACATATGTTCAATCATTAATTCTGTCCGGTCCAAGGTTTAGGTTTCCTGATTAGGTGAATTTAACACTGGGATACAGCAGTTTTCAACTAAAAGGGGACTAGTTAACCTTTACAAACTTTCTGCCATTTCACAGGACCCTATGTGCCACTTTAATAGACTATGATCAGTTTGAACCAGAACCATTTTTGTTAAAATCTGCAAACTATGCAGCATGTGATGGATTTTGTGGCAAGTGTAGTAAATTCACAATTATGTAGAAAACGCTGCAGCCCTTTCAATCCCGTAATTTCAGCAGCCCTGCATATATGTGGATAGTGGTTACAGGTGCTTTACATACAGCTGGACATTTTGGCTAAGTGCTCTAAGCGCAAACAAGATATGGTAGCTTTTTTATGACAGACTTGTTGGTCGTCCAGCGCTTGATGACTGCAAGGCGGGCAGTTTTTCAGTTGGTGGTGGAAAGTGATGAATGTTAAAGAGAAGATCATTTGTCTGTCATTGGTGTACTATTGATAGGACAAAGCCAATTGAGGGAATGTTATCACTTAGAGCGAAAAAGGCTGAAACCTAAACTGAAAATTGGGGGGAATGCTTGGTAATGGAGATGTACATGGCTGTTGTTAAGAGCACCAGACGACTGAGAGCGAACGATTAGTGTGGACGAGACCCCATCCTGTGCAATGCTGGTATGCCTGTAAAGATTAGATTTGCTGGCATGGTGGGGTGGTCAACCCTGTTAAGGAGATGAGTGTAAACCTTAGGTGGTTGCAGTGTGCAGATGGACATATGTAAGAACAGTGTCTCAGTGGAATGGATTTGCTGGAACCCAGAGTGCAGAGTCATTTAGGAAGAGCCACAGCTGTTTGAGGGCCTCATTCTATTTCCCACAGAAAAACTGGTAGGTAAAGCCTCCTATGGGGATACCAATTCTGTGCCTTGTATTTTTCCCAAGGGCAGTTTTACCTCCCCACTCTGAATTTCTGACGATGGAATGAGGGATAGCACCCAGAATCAATGTTACTGCACCCAAATTTTGAGCATTTTCCCTTCCTTCGGCCTTTTTACCCAATGCAGATTTCAGCAGGTATTACTTGCAGAAACGTGTGAAGGGAAATATTGCAGGTGTTCAGTTTATTGAAGAAATTTCAGGTTATTCAATTTGGAATTCTAGAATTGGACACAAACAGTCTTTGTATCTGATACTAGTATTTCTGAATAACATGTTTATTTATAAAAATGTGTAGTTTTACCCAAAGATTTAATGATGTTAAGGATTTGCTGCCACACAGAGTCACAAAACAATCAGAGGTAGTGATGTCAAGCAGCATCTAAATTATAAAGATTTGAGAAAGAGCCATGCTTTTACACTTTTCCTGACGAAAGGTAAAGAAGTTTGAGTTTGCAGAGATATAGGTAGAGTAATCCAGTGCTTAGCACCAACAACAGAAAATGCTCCTCCCCACCCCAGAAGAAAGCTTGAACATAGAAGCTGCTCTTTCAGATCTCAATTTGACATTCGGTACATAACGCACAGACCTTTCAGACAGGGTATTCTGTTTTTGGATTATACATAGCCTTATGGACCAAGCAAAGAGCCTTAAACCAAATCCTGAACACCTAGACATTCTAGCATTTTGGAGTCCAATGGGATTTTTGAGACAGGATTGTTGAACAGATATGAGGCATCTGCTGGTGACTGAATGGAGAAAGTGGCTTAAGAGAAGGGGAAGACAAGACATTGGCCAAACGATTTAGGGTCCAAATAGGTTGAGTAGGGTACCTTATAGGCAAGCAGACTGAGGAGGACCTTGATAGGCAAGGTGGTGTGAGTAATTCTGAGAGAAACTAGGCAGTACGCAACAGTATTGAGCAGGGTATAAAGGGATCTTTTTATGGCATGATATGAGACAATTCTTTGGTATCTACTTGCATTCAATGGTATTTAGATGTGGAACTAATACTTTAATAATTTTTTAACCATACACAATATCCAAGTATGTAAATGAAAATGAGTTACCTCTGCATAGCAAAAGAGTTGAACTTATTTTCATATCAGTAAATGTGTAACAGTCAGACTGCAAAAACCAGGACACACTCACTATTCACTAGTCCTCCCCCTCGCACTTGTTTCTCAAATCCTGATCTGTGAAACAGTTTACAGTATCATTGCATCTCAAATATTTAATGCTCTTTGTTCAGCTTGTTTTTGGTCTACAGTTCAAAATACCTAAAGTGGGCTATGGGTCTCACCTTTGTTCATGATTGGATGGGTTTCTTGTGCAGCTCAGTAACCTGCTCATCATTCAATGGCTTACTCCCTGGAGCATTTCTTTTTTTACCTTGTTTCTGATTGAATTATTGATTTTGTTCGACTGATGCCATCTTTGGACTATTTATAGTTGTCTTTAAGTACTGTATAGGAGTGAGTCACTTTCTTAATTCTCTCCCCCTTCATTTATTGTGCACACTGAAACAAGTACTGTGTCTGCTCTGCTTATGAGAACTACACTGTGAAAGGGAACTTCTTTTGACAGTTCAAGGACCTGGACAGTGGAATCAACATTTCCTGTTTGCATCATTACTATAAAAGTAGGTCTGACACCACCCCACGTAGATCCAGGTTTCTCACTGAATGAAGAGTTTGTACTTTTCAGAATACTAGAGGAATTCCTGAGACTCAGGGCCAGTGTCTTTGGCAACCAGAATCCTGGAGATGACAGGACATCACCTAGAAAGTTTACAATGAGCTGCTGCAGAAGCTGTGGGTCTCTGTTATAACTGGAGCCTGCCTGGTGCCTAATGAGAGAGGTGAGCAGGAGAAATCATGCAGGAGGACACTGATGAGAGGAATAACAGCCCAGAAGTTTCTACAAGTATAGGAGTGATGTAAGAGCCAGCATGAGTCTTGGAGTTGGGCTCCTGTGTCCCTAGTTGTTTCTAAATCACCACCAGTGCTCTGCGTTGAAGAAGGAAAGGGAATAATGGAGCCAACCAGAGTGCTTGAATGGGTTTCCCTGTCTGCTGATGCTGCTTAAACCATGACCAGCACTGCACCAACCAAAAAGGAGAAAGCTCAATTATGTGTATGGCCTCCAAAGGCTGTGCCCAACATATGACATCCTGTGCTGTCTCCGTAGGTGAGCGAAGACTTGGCCAAAACCGAAGTATGACTGGTACCGGAGAGTAGGCTTTTAACTTTTTTGGGAGGAGTGCCTTTATGGTCAGCCTGTTTCTCCATTTTAGTCTCATCCGCTAACCTATCCCAAATACACCTGATTTGAGGGCCTCGCTCTAGGGCCCTTGCTACTGTTACACTTGGGTAACTCACACCTTTGAGCTTGTACTCACCAGACATTGGGACTGTTTTGGAGTTAGGACAACCTGTGGTGTGGGTTGCCAGTAACTGGGAATGCCAATGACTATAGCATTAAAGAGCCGACTTATGAGCCACCAGCACAGAAGTCTGCTTATCCTTATCAAATGATAGATTTTTGCCTGTTTTACTATGCCACCTGTTATAGAACCTTGTGCCCACATGCATATTATTTTGTGTGGTATTTGTTTTGCATACTAATGTACTTCTCTGTAACAAAATATAAGCACTGGATTGAACAATCATAAATACATGCTATTTGGTGAGTGTTGAGCTTTGAGTCTCTACCCCCATATTACCGACCTGGGAAGCTTTGGGGTGCTCTCCCCACTACCCTGACCCAGGTACTGAAAGGGTGTCCCTGGTGTTTACTTTGCAGTGCCATGGTAAGTGAGGCTACCAGGCTCCAGTCACCACAGCTGTAGCCCAGTAATTCCGGCTTTGGCCCCTGAAAGGGTTCCCAGACCTATCATTCATGTTTTTTTATTCGTGAGAGAGAGCGGGGGAGTGGGTGTGTGAGAGAGATACGAGTACGAGCCAGTCGTATTTTATCGATATTATTTTTGTCACATCTGCATATGATTCTGGGACTTTTTTGTATTTCCCTGTTCTTATACGGTGTAAATTCCATTTGTTAATTGGCTTAGAACATCTGCTTGCAATCTAAAGAAATCGCTTACAGGGCTTTAAATGTTTGAATCGTCCACCCTAGCTTAACCTAATAAAACATAATTGTACATAGTGCAGCAATCCACATTGTACGGTATGTATTTTACAATTTACACTACCTTTATAAGTTGTAGCATGACAAAAACACAACAGCCCTATAAAAAGACCTTTTAGGAAAGTCTAAACTCAACATAAATGACCTGCTTGCTTATCTGCCAGCAAGATCAAATATATGTTTTCTCCCACTTGACTTTCCTTTAAGAGTGTATGGCCGACCGGGAGCCCAGGCAACATATTCAAGAAGGAGTGCAAGGAAAATCTGGTTTGAACTGTGAGACGCGGAGGTTAATATTTGACAAGATCCCCCGCAGACTGGCTGAGAGTTCATTTAAAAAATGCATTTTAAAAGCATTTTAGCTCTGCAGAGTATAGTTCTTGTCACGCAGAAATGTGTATTGAACCCCACCAATTCCGTGCCACCTCAAGTGCCCATTAGGGTTTGACGAACATATACTCATCTGTCCTATAAATGTATTCTCCAGCGTTGGTTGTCACTCCAGATATTTGCATAGTAGCAAGTACAAGTTCCAGGGAGCAATAAAAGGCTGGGTTCATTATGTTCTCGGAATGTTCAAGGTAAATGGAAGGCGAAGTGCACCTTGGACCCTTCCCACAAGCTGCCTCCTTTCTGACCCTTCCTGGTGTCAGCCGGTTTGAAGTCACATGTTTCCTTGATTGTACCTGCAGGAGATTTGCTTTCTGTCGCTTGCCTTTTAAAGGTTGTTGTAACCTTTGTGTGTTTTATGAATCAGTCCATGGTGAGAACGGTTCCTGCTTTACTGGTTTTGCACAAGTCCTTAAATGGATGCTTGCTGAGCTGTAGTTGGGATGGTTACAATTCGACGATTACACCCCATCTCCTTAACAGGTCTTCGTAATCCAGTGCAGGGGAGCACCACTTTCGTTCACAACACTCAGTTCAGTATTCCCTTATATTTCGTATATCTGTGCATAAATGTACTCTGCCTGCGTCCGTTACATTCGTCTTGTTGCTATCATTTTTAAACAAAATTCAATTTAAACCATTTCTATTGAGTTTATACAAGCGCCGCAACGTGTCGGCGAATAGAATGAAAAAAGGAAATGGAAAGAAAGAACAAGCATTTGCAATGCAGTGGGTCTAGCGTTTGCTTGAGTTAGCGCTACTAGCGTTGTAAATTCCTAACTGGCCTTTTCTTGCTATTTAAATTGAAAATAAAAAGTCAAGTTTGACATAAGCGAGCTGATTCAAAGGGCCACGGCCACCATGAGCATGAGTGCGAAGGAGAGATATAAAAGGAAAAAGAAGTTAGCTCGCAGTCAAACGCATCAGCAATCGTGCAATTATCCATGTAACAGGGGCAGTCTGCAAGGCGGTAACAAAACCTCCCCAAGGAGGGACAAACGTAAAGCATTTACCAATGATGATAAAGGATTTTTGAAAGGCGAGCCCACGAACGGGTGAAAGTGATGGGCGTGCAGTGGGCGTGGTTAAAAGCCCACAATGCTCACTACAGGTCAGAGCACTTGCGCTTGACCTAAAAATGAAAGGAAAAACACACCTTAAGCACTGTATTATGAATAAAAGCGAGTGCGACTGCTCCTGTGCAGCCTGCGATTCCAACACCTGTTCTAAGGCTTAAGTATATTAATGTATTCCCACCATCTCCTCCAAATGCTGTGGAGCTTATAGGGGCGCTTCCTTGCTATGCATATGGTTTCCTCCAGTTCCCCACACCAGTGCATCATCGCTCTTGCTCAGCTTGCAAGGGGGCATTTATCAATTTCCAGTGGCGAGCAATCTCCCTCTTGGCAACCGTAACCCCCTGCTGCTATCATTTTAAGCCATAATATCTGAGCCATGGTTCCTAAATTACTCAAATTTCTTCAGATACCCTATCTCCATATATTGCTCAACCGCCATGCAGCAATTCATGTTTTCACACCATCCTTTTACAGTAGCCGGCTCCACAGCTCCATCTTTGATTACGTCTCAGTTCAACAATTAGACCAATACCATATAACGTTTTTATATACCTTAGATGTGTATGTTCCCTTGACATGCCAAGTAAAATCAGCTTTGCATTACCAAGAAGTACTGTGTCTGTATCCGAGGCCGTCATGTTATGTTATGTTATGTTATGCTGTAGGGATTTATAAAGCTCGTGGCTACCCAAGGGCCTCCCAGCACTGAATGCAGACCATAAAGGTAAAGTCTGAAAGTTATGTTCAGAATAGCCAAGTTTTAAGCAGTCGCCGAAAGGAAAGTTCATGGCTGGTCAGCCGAAGGCTGAGGGGAAGGGAATTCCATAATTTACTTCCTAAATATGCCACAGAAGTTCCACCCCATCTGGCTTTTTTTACCATTGGAAGTCTAACTAATGCAGCCGATGAAGATCTGAGCTGCCTAGAAGGCATATAGAAAGAGGCTAATGGCCTTAGCAAAGATGGACCTCTATTGTATAGGGACCTGTGAATATAGCATGTCCATAACACTGACCCTGAAATTGCACTCCTTAGACACTGCTATGTAATAGGACGAAAACTTACACTTTCACTACATCCTTGTATATTAAAATCATTATGTGCTTTCCCTAAGTGTTTCATTTGAATATGTGCAATACATATTCTGTGTAGTATCTACGTTGTACAACGTGGAACCCAGACATGATTGCCATCCCTAGAATGGCATGTTCTTTTTTGGACCAGATCCATCACCTAACAGGATTCCAAATGATTCAATGTAAAGCGATTATGTTGAATGGTTCAGTGTATACGCCACTTTCTTTTATAATGGTTCAATCAATAGTCCATTTACTATGGGATAACGATTTTGAATTTCCTTTTTTACGATCATATGACTCTTCAATCCATTTGTCATTGTATGTATTTGCAGACTTTTGAGGCAGCCAACTTACATTTATAGTTCAGCCGGTCAGAAGTCATACCCTGCCATACCCTTATTTCCACCAGTGTGGGTATCGCTATTCAGTCCCATTTTTGAAAATCCTGCAATCGTTTTAATTCTCACTAAATGTTAATAGTCATGCAGGAGTAGATTTCACTAGGAAAATCTTCTAGTCTGTTCCATCAAGTGACGTATTCCAAGCTCTTACCATCTTTTTTTGTGTTACGATAGCATTTTCTGCACTCTTTCTGCTATTGTGTATCTCTATTGACCCAGAATGTCCCACTCTGTTTTTTCAGGGAGGGCTCCCGCTGTGGCACAAAAGTCCTCTGATTCACAACTATCAACTATGAGGCACAATATCAGCTATGCTCGTCTTGCAACGCCATACCACCATAAGGCATTCTTAATAGAATTCTAGGCAGGTCACAATCCCACAGAAGTAACCATGGTGTCTCACTTACTGTATATGAAAAAAACCTGGAACCCAGTATGGCGTCTTCTGGAGTATATTTAGGCCTGTGTGGAGGACCATTATATGAGAGTGCTGCTCGACCCGAAGGAAAGTGGGATCTTCATCCAGTGTTGCACGTTATCTTTAAAGTTTGTGACAACCATCATGAAATTTAACTGGATAAAGTCTTCCCTGTCTTTGTCACCTGAAATTCTTGAAATGTAAAATTCTGCCTTTCAAACTTAAAAGGGCATTTATTAGAATCTAGGTTTTAGAATGTGTTCTGTGAGCAAGTACACAACCGAATTAGTCAAGTTTCTATTAAACCTCAAATATCTGCCTAACACACAATATATACATACTCATCTGTCTAAGGATAATTCAGGATCTGAGACAAAGAGAGGAATATCAGCCACATACAGTGAACTTCTTTCATCCAATGCAAAATTCTCTCCTCCCATCGAAGGCATCTCACAAGTGTGTCTCTCCTGTTGCAGCACATCAAGGCTCTAAGACCAGGCCAAACAGTAGTGGCGATAAGTGGACCTCGTTACAATTTAAGGGGACCAGTAGGGTTTTACTCGCCTCCTACCTTTTATTGTAATGCAAACTAACTTGGCACAGGACAAGAATAACAACCCAAACCACTTGTTGTAAAGAACATCAAGCATATGGGGCCATTGGACTGAATCAGGTGTTTTCTCAGCACTGAGTGAAAGCACCATAGTAGGCTGAGGTCAACGTGTTCGTATACTCTACTTACCCAGACAGCCTTCTGCATAAAGTCTGCATGATCAGGGTGCACTAGCTTTCCACTTATTTAATTTAATTTATTGTCTAGTATTTTGACAAGATTTTTTGTATTATTGGCCTATATGATGACCACCCATCCTCTGATTCATCAGTTTGCATAACAGTACAATAGCGACCATTCTCAAGTCGGGACTTAGACACCCTTCTTTTCTGGCCATTCCAATAATTTGAAACAAGTTTGCCTAGGTTTTTGCAGCCATACATTTAAACAAATTCAGTGAGTAGACCATTAGACTCTGTACCTTTCAACTCTGAAACTAGCCAATAATTTCCCTCATCCTTTTCCATCGTAGATTCTGAATCCTACAAGCTTTTGTTATCTACTGACAGCCTGTGGATTGCTATCTTCCCCACAAAAGGTCCTGGGAGTGACACAGTCATCTGCACTAACTGCTTTTGCAAATAACTGAACCTGGGAAACAATGCAGTGCTGATCCTATTGTATCTCTCTGCCGCGTTCGATCCCATCTCACATTGCATACTCCTTTAATGACTCAAGGACGGTGGTGTTTCCCATAAAGCACTGGCCTGGATTAAATCCTTTCTAGCACCCCGGAGACAAGTAGTCACATTAGGACCTTTTTCATCGATAGAAAGACCAGTGACATCAGGAGTTCAGCAGGACTGTGTTATTCAATGTATATATGACCCCCCAATCTCTCTGATAGCATCTTTTGGAATCACTGCAACACCCTAGGCAGATGATACGCAGCTCATTCTCTCTTTGGACAATGGGTCCTTTGGCACAGAACTTAACTTCCGAAACTGTCTGACCAAAGTTGTCTTGTGGATGCAGTCTTACCACTTAAAATGCAACACAGACAAAACGGGGATTCTGCTGTTTGGCAAGTCCAACTGCTATTCTCCAATTCAGTGGTGGCTGAACTCCGTGCGGTGACTGGGACATGTTTCAACTTAATTAAATCCTTTAGAAAGTTTTTTTTACTTCTTATTAGCTGCTAGAAAAACAGAAACAGTCTCTATGTAGACTCCTCAAAATATATACTTTCAAACTTCAGATGGTGCAACATGCGGCAGTCCGACTGGTGCTGAAACTCCCCAGACGGAGTTCTGCTTCCACTGTGCTAAAGACTTTGCATTGGCTACAGATACACCAAAGGATCCTTTTTAAGATATTTTTACTCGTCTTTAGAGCATTCAGTGCCACCGGTCCTAAATACTTGATGGACAGATTCATGCACTATACAACCCAAAGAACCTTGAGATCCTCTCATATGAATCTTCTTAAAAAACCATAATTCAGACTTAAAATCCGAGATGGCAAATCCTTCTCGGTACTAGGATATAAGGCATGGAATCAGCTCCCCAGCCCTTTGCGGTTTATAGAATCAGAAGCCCTTTTTAAAAATCATTTAAAGATCTGGCTTCTCCTGCCCCCCGGTGCACTCTGTTACTCCATTATCTAGTCAGCCTCATTTTCTCTATTTTCTCCTTCTCTTATATCTGGGTTATTGGATTTAAACTCGCAGCACCAGCATGCTCCTTCTGAGTGGCAGCACGCTTTATAAGCGTACAATTCATTCATTCATTCACAAGCTACTGAATCTTCACCTTTGATCCCTTTGATCATGACCACATTAACCCTGCTGATATGGACCGTCTTTCTAGCTCCTTCTTCCCTTCTGTTATTCACACTATCAATTTCGTGGCTTTATTTCCCACCTCATTTAGTCTTCTCTGGATGCTTAAATGCTGAGTCCTTGCTTTATTGTGAAGTGGTGCTCCTTAATCAGCATTTTCACTAATATACTGTGATCTATTAACAGATAAGGATAACGTGTTGCTCTTTTTCTAATTACATCACCTCCTCCCCTATCTCTCTAACCTTTTATCTGTTTTTTTTCACTTCCCCGTGATACTGGTATGGCTTGACCATGATAACTGCTTTATATGTCTCACACACCTCTACCTCCGAAAGGATCGACCCGCGTTTCCTATAATGAAGCAATCAGTATTGTTTGCACTTCCTCATCTACCTTTCGATCTTTTAATTCCCGGGGTTTGAGCACTTCCCACTATGACAGCATCTGCTTTGCCACCATAACCTACCTCTCACCTTGTCAGCAGGCCACCACCTCTCAGGCCTCGCAGATGTCTACTGCATGGACCTGCATTTGTGGAGCGAGGGAGTCCCTAGCACCCCAAGTCTCCATCAAGATTCTGCTTTGGCCCTAATCTACCTCCTTGACCTACCAGAGAGCTCGCGCTTCTCCTGTCCGTCAATGCCCTTTGCAACCTCGGGCAGTCGCCACTGCCTTTTTGCACTCAGTTCCTGTACTTTGGTCTCACAAGTGCCATGGCGTCTCGTTCATTATGTGACTTTGCAGGGCCATGGATGTGGGTGTGGCTGGGAGGGCTTCAGTCTGCACTCAACACAAAGGCATCCACGGAGGACAATGCATTGATATGGAGCTGCAAAGGTCATATTGAATACCAGCCATCTTGCATTATGGCAGACAACATGCCCTCTAATTAGAACTCTTGACCTCTCCTTAAAAATGAAAAACTAAAAACCTATTTATTGAACAGGGCCAAGCATTGTATCTGTATAGTATGTCTGTACATATAGGCAAGGCTTTTTGGTTTGTCCCTGTTTACAAAACGAACTGCGCTGGTTAAGATCAAATTAAACAAATCCTTCTGCTTTGTTATTTGGCCTTATCTACAGTATGTTTAGGTTGAGTAATAATAACATTTTACTGGGCATTGGCCTAGTTGTTGTGTGAAAGTTTCCCCTATCTCACCAATCTGCGGACAAAGTTGGCCCTTCTAACTTAACATGCTCCATTATGCTGTAGATAGGCCCATATACCCGTCTTAAGAGGAGATTTCTTTCCTGTCTCCGTCCACCACAGGAACATAGTAAATGTGAGATGCCTTTCATCTTGAACCCACAAAACCTGCAATAGCCACATTTTGTTTTCCAGTTGTATTTAATTGCTTTCAAAGGTAATTGTCAAAATGGAAGAACCCGATCCCTTAAATACTTACAAATTGGGTCCTTAGATAACTTTCAGAGCCAAAGCCACTAAAAAGATTCCTGAGTGACCTAATTTTTTTTATTTCATGCAGGTTAATTGAAAAAGGGTGCAGTTGTGTGTGTGGATTAACCACGTGCCTGACTGTCCTAAAATCTGTGTTTGAGACCTATTCGATGGAAACATCCAGGCAAGTTGACTACTCCATAAATACTCTTAACCACCTTTTCCAAGCGCAAGATCCAGGACATCTACGACAGCTTCCTCCTGGAAAAACCTGGCACCAGAACCTGCGACCGACCCACAACCCCAGAACCCACCCAGACCATCCACAGCTGGTCCACGCTCACCATGGAAGAAAGTCCGCATCATGAACAGCACCCACTCCGGGGTCCCCAAGAACCCTGCCCGCACCACATATACATCAGAGCCACCACAGTCATCGCCTCCGAGCTCCGAAACACGACGAACTGCTCCATCAACACTGGCACCTTCCCAGAGGGCTGAAAACATGTCTCTCCTGAGACACTCTCGGCCGACCCATCAGAACGAAATAATTTCCGTCCCATCTCGCTGCTACCCTACCCCGCCAAAGAACTGGAGAAAGCAATCAACATGCAACTATGGAATTTCATTGAGGCCAACAACTCCCTGAACAGCTCCCAGTTCTGTTTCCGCAGCAACTGCAGCACGGAGACAGCCCTCCTGTCAGACACTTACGACATCCAATCACTCCTAGACCTCGACCACACCGCAGCGCTCATACTCCTCGACCTTTCAGCAGCCTTCAACACAGTCTCCCACAGCACTCTATGCACCAGACTCCATGACATAGGAATCTGCGGAAGAACCCTGGAATGGATCCACTCCATCCTCTCCGGTAGAACTCAGAGGGTCAGACTCCCACCCTACAAATCAAGACCCACAGGAGTCAACCGCAGAGTCCCCCCAAGGCTCCTCAATGAGTCCCACACTGTTCAACGTATACATTCCCGCTCTCGCAGCCATCATCAGAAGCCACGGAATGAACATCATGTCATATGCCGATGACACACAACTCATTATTTCCCTCACCAAAGACCCGGACACAGCCAAAAGGAACTTCCACTCAGGAATGGAAGCCGTCGCTACCTGGATGAGAGAAAGCTGCCTCAAGCTCAACTCCGACAAGACTGAGCTTATCATCTTCAGAAACACCATCTCAGCTTGGGACGACTCCTGGTGGCCCACGTCCCTCAGCCTCCCCCCCCCTCCCCACCTGCACTGACTGAGCACGCCCACGACCTAGGAATCATCCTTGACTCCTCCCTATCCATGACCCACCAGGTAAACTCAGCTGCCTCTTCATGCTGGCACACACTCTGCAAACTTCGGAAAATCTTCAGATGGATCCCAGCAGACTGCTACTGGACAGTCACCCATGCCTTAGTCACAAGCAAGCTCGACTACGGCAACGCTCTCTACGCTGGTACATTGACTAGAAACATCAAAAAAACGACAACTCATCCAGAACACCTCCGTCGGACTCATCCTGGACCTCCCAAGCCAAGAACATATCTCCCAACACCTGAGGACCCTCCACTAGCTCCCAGTCGAGAAACGAATCACCTTCAAGCTTACTTGAACCACTGCGTCTCCTCCCCCTGCCCCCTTCCTCCCCCCCCCACCAGCTTCCTCAGCTCCACCCAGCTGGCCCTGGCCACCAACCCTCACGGGTGAGTAGCCGCCCTTTACAAAAACTGATTGATTGATAGGTTGAGCACCTGACAACCAAATTCGTTCCAGAGGAGTACTTCCAAACTATCACTTAGGGCCTCTCCCAACCCTAGGATACACGTAGTGGAAGCCAGACCGAGTTCTTACTTGAACCTCAACACCCTGGGGCGGCATTTAACAAAGATATCTGGTTGTCTACTTGCTTGTCCACTTTCTGGGCGCCCCATGTAGCTTTTTTTTTTTTTTTCCTTCTTCTGTTACACATTCAGGGTTCCTCTCCCATCATCCCTCTCCCTGCCAAATGTTTGCCTGGTGTGCTAAAGTGCCTTTCTTCCCCCTACTTACCTGGTTAGGTATTCTTCTTTATTTCCCCACCTTCAATGTATTATTTTCATCTACGTCTGCTGTGGCAGGCCTCTCTCTGTACATGTACTTTGCCCAGTGTCAAACCTCTCTTGACTGATTTACGGATGACAACATCAAAAGTAGATAGCGCAAAGGCACAGTCTGGAATGAGTGAACCATTAAAATATGGTTTGACTCTGATATGACACTGATTTGCTGACAGACAGCTGTGAAATTGGAAAATCACTCCTATGAGGCTTTTTCCAAATTTGGGAGTGCTGGGCTAGTGGCTGGGTCTAACGAGATTATAGACATAGCCAGTGGCTGTTCTTTAACCATATAGGATTTGCCCTTTTGAAATATGCTGTGTACCGCTGCAGTTTGCCAACACTTGGACACAATCCCCCATACTCACATTTTGTGTACTCTGCTTTTAGAGAAGCAACCTTTAGAACGGGGAAGGGTAATCTCTTATATTTAATGCAGGTCTAGTCTAATATAAATGCCTCACTTAAAAGTCCATCACTACTCCTTTTGTTCGAACGTCAGCCTGACAGGGAGATAGCAGAGTGCCAATGTCATTGGGGAAACAAAGACTCTGGCCCTTATTACGAGTGTGGCAGTCTTAAGACCGCCAAATTCGTGGTGGCAGTTGGACCGCTGCCAAAGTGGCAGTCCGACCTCCACATTACGACCGTTGCGAAAGTGCCAGGGTCGGACCGCCGGCACTGCCACTTTTAGGCCAGCCGATGGCCTGACGGTGCCAGCTGTGTTAATCCTCCAGGGCAGCGCTAGATTATGACCCCCGTGTCCGCCAGTTTTTACAGGGTAGTTCCACCGCCATGCAAAGGCCTGCGGAGACAGGGTGCCGAGAGCCCTATGGTGGCCCCTGCACTGCCCATGCACTTTGCATGGACAATGCAGTGGGTCCCATGGACATCCCCGTTGCGCTTTTCACTGCCTGAATTACAGGCTGTGAAAAGCGTGACGGCTGCTGTGGCACCTGACGCACCGCAACATTGCCGCTGGCTCGATTACGAGCCAGCGTGAATGTTGTGGTGAGTTCCCCGCTGGGCCAGCGGGAAACTCGTAATAGGGCCAGTGGGCGGAAAACCGGAGTGGTGGTTTTCCTGCCCAAAGAGTTTGCCGGACGGCCTCTGGTGCCCACCAAACTCATAATGAGTGTGTTTGTTGTCACTTAATAGGTGCTTAGAAAGTTAACTATGATTTTGAAGCAGCTTTTTGACTTTTCAAGCTTTGTCTTTAAGAGAAATTAATGCACTATAAAAATCAAATATATCTGTTTTTATGATTAGAATAATTAATAACCACTTATATTGCAGTTACTAATGAATGTTTATTTCTACCAAGAGGAATCTCTTTTAGCAACCTTGAAATAATTAAAGACTGAGAAAACCATAATGTTTTAAACTTATGCTATTTCCATGATGTTTCTGATCCCGGTTTATAACCTGCTAGTGAGCTTTATTACAAGGATTGTAACTTGTGGCCTGCAGATAACAGAAGTGCTAGCTTTCTGAGCTATCAACATGATATACAAATGAGGGAACTGCAAGATACGTGCTGTCATATGAACTCTCTCTAAACCTTTATCCTATTTTACAATGCACATATATCTACCCAGCATGCACATTAACGTCCAGAGTTATCTTATGACTATTAAACCCTGGGTCTTGCTGAGTGAATTCTGAAAAATCCTATGGGGCTAAGGCATCTCTTTGTGCAATCTGTGACCAATGAAGTAAACCTGAGCAAATTTATATCATGTTTCTCCTTGTTGCCACAATTTCGAGGCAGAGCTTTTAGGAAAATAGATGTCTAAGTTGACCCAGAGTACATTCCTCGATACTCCACTCCTTGTGACTACTTCGCCGTTCTGATGCTACCTAATGACACAGTATTTATGTGGTCCTTGACTATTTTAATGACGTTTATGGTTGAAATTTCCATGGTTTTTTAAATTCTCAACGAATCCCAGGTGCAGTGCAACCTACAACCACTAGAAGTACTTGTTTGTGTAAACATTTACACAAAGAGGGGTCTACCAAGTCTACAGATTAGCTTGTGCAAAGTAAATTAGTTTTCCCTGTAGAGAAGCCCATGCCTCTATTCACTATATTCCTCCAAATGTTTTGGGATATTCCTTCCCCTTTCTAGCCCCGAAAATGGGCATACTCCGAACTTTGAAAGGAGTAAATCTCTGACTTCTGTCAGAGTGGAGAAAGTATCTGCGAAAAGTTTATGATTCCCAGACACTTTGTGAATCTGGCCGTAAGCAAGTGGTTGCTGGAAGAAGATCTAACTTTATTGGAAGATTTTTTTCGGGGTCTTAAAGGTAATAAATTATCCTAAGCAAGTTATGGATTGAAAATTGATATTAAGTTAGAGCTGAAAGGTTCGTAGGCATGCTTGCTGTTTTTAAATAAGATGTTTATAGAGGAATTGTACTGCTAAAAAACAAACGTTAGGTGAATGACCAGATTTTGCCTTATCAAAAAAAATTGGTCAAATATAATGACACAGAGCATAAGTCTTGGCCCTCATGTAGCAAATCTGTCTCCCAAGGTACACAGATCGACAAGGCCTGGCTTTAGACCGCTATAGCACAGCAGAAGGATCCCTCCACTGGCACAGACCACATACTGTAGTATTAGGATTTAGACTCATGTTACAAAACTATTACATGCTCAAGCCTAGCACAGAAGAGCTATCCCCACGTGACACACAACAGTTATGCTTTGGCTTCAGATAGTACAGCTTATTTCATTTTACATTGCCCTTACATGCATTGACTTCAGTCAGGAGACCTATCACTAAGATGATATAGAACATCCACTCTTTGTCAATAAACGGCAAAGCTGTTTCTCAGACTGCACAGCATTTACTTATTCAGACCTTAGATAGCAGAGCCATCCCTCGGGTTAGATATGAGTGTAGGAGGCATTAGATAGCTGGGTTATTCTTCAGGCTTTTAGCTATCATTCAGGCCTTAGACAGCAGAGCTATCAATCGCACGATTACACGATGTATTAAAACATACACCAACCTAGTGAGTTGTTCAAGATCACAATAAGAGTCAGCAAGGCGCTAGCAAGCCCTCACTTGAAGCACAGCTGTCTTCACCTCACCCTGCATTTTCAGATTGCTTACAGCCCATAGATTTTTAGTATTCTGCAATCCCATGGGTAAAACTGATTACTAGGGTTGGTTTCTGATTGACAACACACCTGACTGTTACATAATGTACTGCTGGTCGACCTTTGTGTACAGAATCTGTCGCCTAATACCTCTCATACCTGCCGCCTTCCATCTTTTTAGGCCTCTGTAACCCTGCTTGATTCTCTCTCCTCATGAAAGTAGCTAGTAATGGTGCAACAGGTCCAATAGCACCGGAGTCCGTCGATGCGAATGCCCCAATGCACCCCAATTATAGGTTTTTTTAAACTACCAAACTAATGGGCAGTATGCCCGCGTTCCTTGCTTGCATGAGAGCCATTGGCAACCTTGCTGTGCCACTGTCTCTGAGGCCCCAACATCAAAGAGGGGATATTGGAAACAGAAGCAGCCCTACTCTTTCTTCCTTGCCTCTGTCTGAGGTCTGCTTCTACGCTTGAAAAGACAACCTGTAATGTTAAAATGCCAGTCGAGAGCCAGAATCAATAAAGTGGCAGAAAGAAATACTTAAACAAATATGTACATTGTTGAAACATTAATGCAAACATGGACCGTCGTCAAGGAGCGAAAGAGAATGGGCGCAAACCTACCCGGCTGGTTTACCGTAGACCCGTTAGGATAGAGTATGTTCAAAGTAGAAACTGATTTAATCATTTGATACTGTTCGTCTCTACTAAATATTTTAATTGCTCGAAGCTGTCATTTTATTTTGGCACAGAACATTCCGATCATCTTAAAACGACTTTGGATGCTGTCAATTTTATTTTCATGAAAATACGTTGTTTTTGCAGATGGTAGGGTGCCTTCCGCGCAGTGCCATCTGCACTGCGAGGGGGGAATAGAAGACATTTTAGTAATTGAAAATGAGTTGCCAGTTTGCAATTAAGCGGTATTATTTTTTTAAAGAACTGTGTACTTTCTGTTGTTCAGATAAGGCGTTCCTTTATTCTTGCAGGAGTAGCTAGCATTGTCCTGTTTTTGCCACTTCTGTGACATGGGTTGTTGGACATTAAATCTCCTAGTTCATGCCATGTCATAATAGCTGAATGCTTGCTCGTAGATTTGTATGCTTCGTCGATTCCTTTCTATGTCGCACATGTTCAGTTATGATTGGTTCTCTGATGTGATCACTTTCAGTACCCTGGTAGATCCTTTTTAGTGCTGTGAAGGATGGCTGTCTTAAACTCCACCGTCGGGTGTCCGACGAATCAACAGTGATGGTTGGGGATGGGCTGGGGAGAGATGGCTGGTATTTGGGTGATGCCTTAATATTCCCAGCTGCTCCCTCTCTTGTCTGAGCAGACCCAAGGTAAGCAGAGGGTTTATCCCCCACTGTTGACAGTTTGTCATAGGGTGATCCCAGTACAGCCCCTGCTGGCTGCTTGAGAGCAGAGAGCACGCCACTTTCAGATCTGCCAGCTTCCAAAACCATTTCGCCATGTGAGCGAGAAGGGGGGATGCAGAGCCATTGTGGAGGGGGCAGGGCGTGATGCCGAACATTGAGCCCCACTTCTACCTTCTCCAGAAATACAAAGAAAATCTTATGAGCTGCCACTCATATTTAGCAAAGGTGACAGTCACCCTGCTGGACGTCATCACCACAAGTGGGAAAACCAGTCAGTGAAGAGATGTCGGGGTCACAACTATCAGTGTTTTCCTCTTCAAATGTGTATTATAGTGGTGAGCAGATGGAGTTGGGAATCATGGCAGGTTGCCAGGTAGTTTATTTTTTTTGGGGGGGGGGAGGCGGGGTCTGGAGAGATTATGGAGATGACAGGAGTGCATTTTATGTGATTTCATTGTGACTTTTCTTCCAGAGGAAATGTATCAGGATCTGTTTATAGGTGGCCGGATTTTGCCAAGAAGATGGAAGCCACAACATAAAACTAAATTGATAGCTCTCTATTAGCTACAGTTGTGTACCTTGGATTTCCAGGTGACATTGTAGAAAAATTAATTTTCACCTGTGCTGCCTTATATCACTTGAAACTCCGTGGTGGCGAACATCAGTTATTTTCCGGTCTATCAATGTCTTAATTAATTCGTGCATTAATTGATTTATTTATTTATTGGTGTTCTAGAATGCTAGATCTTTTATTGTGGTTACTTCAGAGTGGCTTGGTTTTTGATTGTGAAGTTTGTAAAAGGGTAGGGAGAGTTAGAGTTCAATACTATAAAGGTGAGTGCTCCTTCCAATGGTCTTCACTCATAGCTCCTATCTTGTGTACAGTCTAGTTGAAAGCAAGCTTGAGTAGTTCGGTCTTTAAGAGTTTTCTGAAGTGCTTGTGAGTTGATTCTGCTCTCAGGCTTAAATGCAAGGAATTCCACAGCAGGGAGCTCTGAATTTTCAGAGATCTGCCTCCATCCTACATATGTTTTTTTGGATCGCTCCCCCAGGTGTGAGTTTGCAGAGCACATGACGCATAATTGAGGGATGGTTTCAGAACTTTCCTGACCTTTTCTTTCATTATACTTTTTGCACCTTGTGAAGCACCATAAACATGATGCTTGAGATTGCTATGAGTAAATAGAGTACTTTTTTATGGCTGCAGTTTCAAACACATTCTGGTTTCCTGATTTTGTAAACTATGCAGTCTGTCACTATGTTTCGATGGGATCCTACATTTGATGAAATTGTAGTAGGTCTGATGTGCCACCTCTAGGCTCTTGACAGCTCCACCCAATAGACAATTTGGGGTAAAGGAAGGATTTTGTGAAGTACAGAACCAGATAATCCAGTGAAACATCTGGTCTAGTTATGTCTTGATATTGGCATGGGTCAGACATCTGTTTACATGTCAAAAGAGGATTCAAATATTGTTCGTAGTTCACTTCATACTGATCAAGAAGGTACACCTACTATCTCATCCCAGCTATACTGCACAGAACATATCCCCCCTTTGACACCTGCCCCAGATCTCGAAGGATATAGAAGAATTCCGAAACACAGAAAAGGTCATGGGAGGAGTGCATGCAATTTGTCTAACCACTGGCAATCGCCCGAGGTAGCATCCATACCCATCATTCTTTTGCTCACCATGCCACTTCAGTTTGGACCCAGCCACATGCAAATCAGTCTTGACCCTGCTCCTCATGGGAACAGTCCAGCCCAAACTGCCAGGCTGGGTCCTTCCTGAACCAGAACACAAGCAACCCAGGTCTGGGTTTTTCCCTAGTTATGGGTTCATCTGCTGAGTATAGCTTGGTTCCAGTGACACAGTGAGCACAGGACCCACGTCTGGGCATACCATTGCCCCTTAGGGTGATACATGAAACACATAAAAGGTGATGGGAGTAATGCTTGCAGTTTGTCTAACCACTGGCAATCACTCAGGGTAGCATTCCAACCCATCATTCTTTTGCTCACCATGCCACCTCAGTTTGGACCCCGCCATATACGAATCAGTCTTCACCCTGCTTCTCATGGGAACAGTCCAGCCCTTACTGTCAGGCCAGATCTTCCCTGAACTGGAACACAAGCAACCCAGGGTCGGTTTCACCCTAAATATGATCTCATCAGATGGGTACAGCTTGGTTCCAGTGACACAGTGAACACTGGACACATGGCTGGGCATACTATTGCAATTTAGGAAGGTACATGAAACACAGAAAAGGCAATGCTCTATTGAGATTATTACAAGCTCTGGGAAGAAGAACCAACCCTCTGAGTTTCTTCTCTCTCACTTCTTTTATTCGCTTTAGATTATGTGCCTGCGACACCTAAGGACTGTGGCTGCTGGTGGACTTGCACCGCACCCATGATCTTCCTTCCAGGATAGCTGCTCTACTGACTGGTAGTGTGCACTTAGATGTATGGCAAGGGGATAGTTCAATAAGATCAATACATCTTGCTGACTTTTGGAAACTGATACATGTATCTTTCCATAAACATAGGCACTGCAGGGTTTCCCTATGCAAAGCGAATCCAAGAGATATGTCCTGTTATATAAGGTTGATAGACTTGTGCTTAGAACAGTTGGAATCATTCTTGCATGACTTTCACCTACAATACTACTAAAGAATCAGAAGCAGTTAATAAACAAGACCACTCAGTATGGACCCTGCCCAGTACTACCAACCACACTGTGTTTAGAATAAAATCTCAACAGATGCACTGAGCCTAAAGTGCTGTATTGCATAATAGGGCTACAGATGCCTTCTAGTCTGTTACTTCAGCATTTTATGTGGTCGTTAATAGGGAAGCTTGCCTCACAATTACTTAACGATGATACACTCCTTTTATTTTTTTAGATGGCGGCCACCTAGTGACACAGACCAACTAAGATATGTGTTGAGTAGGTCTCATTGTCTTCTTATTCTACAGATGTAGTCAAGAGCTCTGCATGTTTTGGCTCTGGCAAACTGTTTATAATCCTGTCATTTTCTCATAGGCTGAATTTGATGTTGCAGCTTGGTTATCACATATTACGCTCTGCTCATCAGTTATGATAATGTTTTTCAGAGTGAAGAAGACCGATGCGCTTTCATTGCTGAATGGTATGACCCAAATGCTGCTCTAATTCGCCGTTACCAGCTGCTTTATTATACGAAAGATGGGTCGGTTGAAATGGTAAGTTCTTTTATTAGTAGTTCGGGAAATGTCTGGTTTTTCCTCTACTTTAGTCACATTCTTCTTTTGCCCCTAATTATGGGCACCTCTTATTCCTTGCACACACTGTGGCAAAATGTGCTGTCTGCATTTACCTGCCTCGTGGGCGAATTTAACGTTACCCCTGTATGTAGTGACCAATACAACACTATACCTTGCATAATGTCCTATGCAGTGGTGGCTTCTCCGCTATGGCGGAGGAGCGTCGCCCCCTGTTAGCAGCAGCAGCTGCAAAACTTTAACAAGGAAAACATAATAATCTGTGTTTATTATCCTTACGCTGTTAAAGTGGCTGGGCCACGGGGATGACGGGGACGAGGGGAGTGCACTGTTGTAGGAAGTTGGCTCTGTATATACTATCTCAAAGTAAGAGATAGTGTGCACAGAGTCCAAGGATTCCCCTTAGAGGTAAGATAGTGGCACAATTAGATAATTCTAATGCTCTATTTTGTGGTAGTGTGGTAGAGCAGTAGGCTTATCAGAGGGTAGTGTTAATCATTTGTTGTACACACACAGGCAATAAATGAGGGACACACACTCAAAGACTTAACTCCAGGCCAATAGTTTTTATATAGAAAAATATATTTTCCTAATTTATTTTTAGAACCACAAGTTCAGGATTTGAAGTAAATACATAAAATGCAAGGTATTCCACACAGGTAAGTTAGGAACTTTGAATTAGAGCAGTCGCATACACAGTTTTAGTAAAAATGGCAATAAGCTATTTTAAAAGTGGACACTGCATAAATCACCAGTTCCTAGGGGAGGTAAGTAATGGTTAGTTTGTCAGGTAAGTAAAGCACTTACAAGTCTAAGTTCCTGGGCATAGGCAGCCCACTGTTGGGGGTTCAAGGCAACCCCAAAGTTACCACACCAGCAGCACAGGGCTGGTCAGGTGCAGAGGTCAAAGAGGTGCCCAAAACACATAGACTTCTATGGAGAACAGGGGTGCTCTGGTTCCAGTCTGCCAGCAGGTAAGTACCCACGTCCTCGGAGGGCAGACCAGGGGGTTTTGTAGAGCACTGAGGGGGAGGGGGACACAGGTAGGCACACAAAACACACCATCAGCGGCACAGGGGCGGGCGGGTGCAGTGTGCAAAGCAGGCGTTGGGTGTTGTATAGGAAACAATGGAGGGACCCGGGGGTCACTCTAGCGGTGCAGGCAGGGCACAGGGGGGCTTCTCGGGCCAGCCACCAACTGGGCTAGGCAAAGGGTCGCCTGAGGGTCACTCCTGCACTGAGGTTCGGTTCCTTCTGGTCCTGGGGGCTGCGGGTGCAGTGCTTGGTCCAGGCGTTGGGGTCCTTGTTACAGGCAGTCGCAATCAGGGAGACCCTCTGGATTCTCTCTGCATGCGTCGCTGTGGTGTTGGTTCTTTGGAGCTCGACCCAGGGGTGTCGGGTGCAGAGGGTGAAGTCTCACGCTTCTGGCAGGAAGAGTGAAGTCTTCAAAAGTTGCAAGAAAGTTGCAAAGTTGTTGCTGTTGTTGAGCAGAGATGCTGCTCACAGGAGTTTCTTGGTCCTTTGGTTCAGGGCAGTCCTCTGAGGCTTCAGAGGTCGCTGGTCCCTGTCGGATGTGTCACTGTTGCAGTTTTCTTCGAGTTAGGAGACAGGCCAGTAGGGCTGGGGCCAAAACAGTTGTCGTCTCCATCGTCTCTGCAGGGCTTTCAGGTCAGCAGTCCTTCTTCTTGGTTCAGGTTGCAGGAATCTGATTTCCTGGGTTCTGGGGTGCCCCTAAATACCAAATTTAGGGGGGTGTTTAGGTCTGAGGGGCAGTAGCCAATGGCTTCAGTCCTGGAGGGTAGCCACACCCTCTTTGTGCCTCCTCCCTGAGGGGAGGGGGGCACATCCCTAATCCTATTGGGGGAATCCTCCACAACTCAGCTCAGGGCACCTTAGGGGCTGTCCTGACTGGTAGGTGACTCCTCCTTGTTTTTCTAATTATCTCCTCCAGCCTTGCCGCCAAAAATGGGGGCAGTGGCCAGAGGGGCAGTCATCTCCACTAGCTTGGATGCCCTGGGGCGCTGTAACAAAAGGGGTGAGCCTTTGAGGAGTTAGGAAATGCTTTGTACATCTGAATAAGAATCGCAAATAGGTAATCCATGTTTGTGATTTCCTATTCAGAGGATCGCAAAGTGCGATTTCTACTGGGTAGAAATCACAATTTGTGATTCCCATCTGTAAAGCCCATTTTGCATTCAACGACCCAAAATAGAGATTCAGACTGTTAAGAAACACAAAATGGCTTAGTACATCTGGCCCTGTAGAGACCTTTATAAAAGCCAAAAATGTTCCAGGTTCAAAGATGGCCCTTCAGAGCTAAAGAAAACTAAGGCCTACGTCTTGACCTGAAATTCCTGACTCAAGAAATTAAAATTGGCCTCATAAAGTACATCTGCAGGGGCGTGGCCAGCGGTGCCAAATGGCGGTCAGAACTTAAAGCCACTCCGACCACCAACCCAAGATACTGCAAGGCCTGTGGCCATCCCCTACCCCGATCTGAGCCGCGCGCGTGGGCTTGAGTAAAGGACCTGACAGGGGGCCAGGGGGTGAGGAGTCAGTGCCCCCGGGACAGGAGAGCGCCGTATAGGCGCGAAGGCCAGGAGGCTGGTGCCAGTGCGCCCAAGGCTGCAGAGGAGCAGTGGGGGGTGTCCAGGGACGGTTTTGGAGGCGGACGCAATGACCCCCTGCAGTGGAGACGCTTGGGCCCGCTGGGGCTCTGGATGCCCGAAAAAGGCGGTAAGGAGCCACGGGGGCCTGAACCATAAAGCAGCAGCGGCCAACAGCTGGAAATCTTTATGGGAGAAGGGGTTGAGCATGGAGCTAAATAGGGTGGTCTTCTCCTCGCTCCTGTGCGATCAACTCGGCAATCAGTTTGGCCCCCCTCCTCCCTTCCGGGCAGCGTCTAGACTCTCTCGTGGCCCTGGGTGGTGGCACCCCCACTCCCTGCTTGCCTGTAATAACTACTGGAGTGCTGCCCGGCAGAGGACCTTACGGGAGTGACTTCTCTCTTCCTCTGCACCCCCTGTGTGACAGAGCCCGAGGCCTGCACATCATGCTAACCCGGCTGGGGCCTGGCGCTGGCTCCGCCGCTAATGGTGAAGAGACTTCTGACGGGGCCTAGTGGTGGGCACACGGGGGGACCTGCATCAGCTTCACCCTAATACAAGATATAGCACTGTGTGAGGTACACAGTGCACGGACACAGTCCTACAGCTCTCAGTCAAATATATGTTGCTTTTGTTGAGTAGCTACCTACCGAGAAGAAGCACTGTCTACCAACTATAACAATGAGAATGGGCTACAGGGGAAGACTGGGGCCCCCACCTCAAAGGCCTGGGAGTGCGGGGCTCCAATCTTTGGGGTGATGGATTTCCACCCCTCAGCACCAGAGATGGCGCCAACCACAGAAGCCAAACTTGACCAGATACTGGGGGCTATAGCAGCTTCTAAGCAGGAGCAAAGCACAAAGGAAGATGTTGTAGCCATACAACTTGGACTCCTACGAGCTGGCCAGCAGAAACTGTGGAACACAACATCACAGAACTCAGCCCAGTAATCAAAGGACTGGCAGAGCAGGTGCGCTCATTAACAGCCAAAGTGCGGGAACTGGAGACTAGAGACGAGGACTCCGAACAATGTCCACATCTTGGGATTTCCAGGAGGCGCAAAAGATATCAACCCTAAGTCCTTTTTTGTAGAGTGGCTGGTGCAAAAGGTGGCACCAGCATAAATTATCCGCAAACTTTCTAGTGGAACGTGCCCACAGGGTGCTTGCGTGGCATCCACTGCCGAAAGCCCCCCCAAGACCTGTGTTGCACACATAATGAACTATAGAGACAAAGAAATCCTGCTGCGGGTGGCTTGAACGACTGCTCCACTCCACCATGACAATAGCAGAGTGTACCTCTTTCTAGGTTATATGCTGTTGGTACAGCGTTGCAGAGCCTCTTTTCTTGGAGTGAAACGCAAACTGCAACAGGCAGACCTCCGCTATTCACTTCTCTTCCCAGCAAAGTTGAAGGTAATGACTGGCACTAAAACCCTTTTCTTTCCAGAGCCAATGGATGCCTGGGATTGGGTGGAACAACTTTGATATGAGGCCTCTTCACCTCCCTTGCCGGTGCACCAACGCCGCAACGCCAAAGACTTAAACACAGGAAGGCGGGTGTCGCGCTACGTCCGAGCGCCCTGATCCCAGGTGCGCCCACGCCAGAGCAAGCCAAGATAGAACAATCCTAGGCATTGGACACTGCTGGCGCTCTGTGGGTGGATAAACGCTCACCTCCGGAGGCCTCTCAGAACAATGATGTTACCCAATATGTCCATTAGCTCAGAAGACAGTATGACTTCGCAGTTACTGCCTAATGTGACACCCCAAACGGCAGATGATATTCTATGATACTTAGTCTGGAGAGTCTATTGAGCTTATGCTGTATTACACTGCGGCTGGGGCAAAGCGGGGCACCATACACACATAGAATCAGTGGTCACTTTGTTAACATGGGTCTCTAAATCCATGGTCCACAGGTTGGCTGTAGCCTGTAGCGGTTGCAGTCCTACATGTCCTCGTTAGGGATGATGACTCCCCCCGACTCCATTGGACTCCTAAGCACAGCCATCTGTATGGAGGCTAGCATGGGAGCACCCTATCTATGGGTTATGATCTTACTGGTTTGGGCGACTCCTCGTTCCGGAGTTGCCCTAGGTTGGGAGTTGGGAGTTCAGGTTATTCAAGCAGTTAAAAGATGTGATGTGATGAGGACCCTTCTTCTCTTTTACCTCCCATGGGCTTTACATTGGAGGTAGGGTCCACGGACTTACAGCAATAGCCCTAGATGGGCTTCTCTTACGCCTGTGCTGGATAGATGGCTCCACTTAATCTAATATCATGGAACGTCTGGGGAATGGGCATTACAAGAAAGTGACACTCTGTGCAACAATACTTAAGGAGAAGGGGGGTACAAATAGACTTCCTGCAGGAGACGCATGTGGCAGGAAGAGAGGAAGTGCGCTTGCACAAGTGCTGGTGTGGTCAGTGCTAAAGCACCACACATTCCGGCTTCGAACGAGGAGCTTTAGTCTGGATTTATCCGGGTGCTCCCTTCCACCTACTCTCAGCAGACATCGACCTGCAGGGTAGATATGTGTTGGTGGAGGGCCTCCTGGATGGCAAGGCAGTGCTATTAGGTGGCCTATATGCTCCTAATGTGGCGCAGCCGGCCTTCTTCTCCAAACTTTCAGCAGTTTTAACACACAAGACGCGCATCCCTTGGATACTAGGGGGCGACTTTAACTGTGTACTTGATACACAATGCAACCGCTCACACCCCCCACTCCCGAACTCCCCGGTTGTGTCAACAGCTATGTTATTTTCCCAGTGGCTTCAACATTGACTGCTCTTAGACTGCTGGAGGGCCCTGTATTCGAACAGGATTGATTATTAATACTACTCATCCGCTCATGACCTGCATGTCAGATTAGACGGAATCCTAAGTGACCCCCTACCCGGCTACTAGTAACGGGGTCGGAATATTTAGGTAATGCGTTCCCTGACCACAAACCAGTGCAGCTGCCATTAGAATGGGGAGCAGCCCAACCAATATTTCCCACATGGAGGTTACAACCAGCCATGTAAGAAGATCATGGACATCTAGATGAAACAAATGATACACTGACACTTCCTTTGAGGACAACTGGGATACATCCAGTTAGAAACTAACGGATTGGAAAGCAATGAAGGTGGTGTTGTGAGGCCATTTCATTTGCACGGTGGTTGGAGTGAGGGCAACAATACATAGGGACCTGACACAGACTTAGGCGTCCTTGAAAGCCTCGGAAAATAGAGCTAGAACCGACCCTATAGCGCAAAATGATTTAGGTGTAGCATTGGCCAAGCACACACTCTTAGTGGAACAGCTAAGCGGCATTGACTTTTGGTCATACCGAGCTAAAATGCATACTGAAGGTGACATGGCCTGTCACCTTCAGGCCTGGTTGCTCTGGAGCGCGGACCCTCACACACCTGTAGTGCGGATCTGCATTTCTCCAACAATGTTTGCCCTGCAACAGACACAAATTCATGAGGCATTCACGATATATTATAGCGCACTATAACATTCTCCACGAATTGCCACGGAGTACAACATATGCAGAATTTTGGGGGCGGTCGATCTTTCCAGCATAACCCTATTGGAGAATGAGGTGCCTATTGGAGAATGAGTACCTCAACACCCCTATTACATTGCAGGAGATAAGAGGGTCAATCCGAGGAGCAGCCACTAACAAAACACCGGGCTTAGATAGACTCACTATCAAATTTTACAAATCGTATGAACACCAACTAGCCCCTCGTTTACTTGAATTATACACAACTGCCGTTGATGAGGGTCATCTACCGCAGAGTATGTGGGAATTGTTATTGGTCTCCCTTCCCAAACCAGGTAACGACCCAGAAGAACTGGCTTCCTATTGTCTATTATCCATGTTAGGATCTATCGGACTACAAAATACTGAGCAAAATATTGGCAGGACACATACAGGGACTAATAGAGTCTGATACAGAGAGACCAAAATGGGTTCATCCCTTCGTAGACTGAATATTCGTAGACTGTATTGAGTAATGGACCAAGCCCCCACACCCCCACCCCTCCCCCAAATGGCCTTTGCCACACGCCTGGTCCTAAACCTGGAGACGGTGTTTGATACTGTGGATTGGGGCTACCTCTTCTCTACTCTGAAACAATTTGGGATCACGGGGAGGATCCAAGCATTGATACAACTGCTATATACAGACCCTATGGCAAGAGTATGAATAGGACAATGTTTCTCCCCCCATTGCAGATTAGACATAGGACACAACAAGGTTGCCAGCTGTCGCCCCACTACTATTTGCACTGGCCATGGAGCCCTTAGCACAGAAACTACGCCAATGAGGGGGGGGGGGGTGGGGGGGGGGGAGTGTGGTATTTCCGCTATCTGGGTAAATTCATACAGTCTCATTATATGCGGATGTTGTCTTGATTTATATCCGAGACATTCGTAATGGCTTTGCCCCAGTCCTGACTGCTAGTTTTTGGGTTGAGAGTGCATTGGGCAAAGTCTTGCCTATTCCCTTTGCATCCATACTGCCATCCACAGGATTTTCAAATGGAGGGACACCAACTACGATAGGAACCCAACAGATATTTGGACATTAATATCTACCTTGATAAACCGGATTTACTAGATGGTAATTTCACGAAAGCAGTGGCAGCAATGAGGCCTCAGATAGCTTTCTGGAGCACGGTGCCCCTTACCATTCAGGGTAGGGTGTCGTTGTCAAAAATGGTGATGTTAACCCGGCTGTTATATTTCTTTTAGAATCTACCACTCAATATACCCTGAACTACCTTTCATGCTTTACATTCCACATTAGGGTCCTTTATTTGGAACAAGGGCAGATTCTGAGTGGCTCTTGGAAAACTACAGCTTCTCATAACAAAAGGCGGCTTGGGAACCCCGAACTTTGAGCATTATTATCTGGCGGTGCAGTTGCAATGACCCACATATTGGTTGGAGGGACGATACGTGGAGGAGGTAGACCCCCTTGCCCCTGCACAGGTGCGAAAAGAGATGTAATGCCTCTTTATGCCTCAGGCGTGCCTCCCGCCAATGGAGAATACCTTATTGAAGATCGCGTTCGAAAGCTTCCACCGTAGCTTTAAACTTATACAAAGGATACCGCTTTATTCGCCATATATACCACTGCGGTCAGTATCTACCATTCGCGAGGTGCTAGGAGAACCGAGGCTGACCACATGGGAAGAGGCGGGTGTGAATGCAATGGGTTCTCTATTTCAGGACAGCACACTCTTGACATATGAGCAGCTGCGAGTGGAGACTGGGTTGCCTGTGGGACACTTCCTGGCACACGCACATCTACTAGCGGAGGCACGCCGTCTATGGGGCATTTCTGACACAGGACCAGACCCACACCCACTAGTGCAATTGTTGTTTACGATGGGTAAAGGGCTTAAATTGATTACATGGCTGGCCTGGGTATTTGCGCGGGCTGCGCAGGACCCCTTGGCCGCAACTCATAGAGAGTGGGAGAGGAACCTGGGTAAAGAATTCACTGTTAAAGAATGGGAGACAGCTCTAGAATACCCCAGGAGGGTGTTGCAAAACACAAAATTTCAATGCATCCAGCATAACATTCTGCATAGAGCATACCTCACACCTGCCTCCCTCTCCCGCATGATTGGCTCCTCGTCAGCATGCCCACAATGTCAGCTACCTGGGGCTGGCATGAAACACATGTTCTGGGACTGTACAGAAGTAGTAATATACTGGACTAAAATACACACCGAAAAAAGAAGGGGTTACGGGGCGCGCAGGCTTGTGTTCCCTGGAGGAGTCACTGCTTGCCTCTTCTGAAAATCACTGGTCGCCAAGGCTAAGAATAGATTTATTGATCTGGCGCAACTAGTGGCCCGTAGACTTATAGCTATGCATTGGAAATTCCAAGTGCTACCTAGTACAGTCCACTGGCGGGCAGCAACACCTAAGTGGGACCAAGTGGAAACTGTAGCCTTGAGACCAGAGGAAAATAGAGGCCTCAGTAAATACCCCATAGCTGCAGACTGGTAAACATTGTTGGTTGAACTTCGTGCTCACTCCTTGACACTTAATGCCACCCTGGACGACATCTAAAGATACTCCTTTTAACCAGTCAAGTCACCTGCAGTCCCTGAGTACGGGAGTGAAGGTATTACCGCACAGGGCTATATACGTTTACCCCTTCATTATAAACTCTGATATATTAACCCTACCAATCCACCCCCTTTTTATGATCCGTTTTGGGAGGGTAAGTCCTCTAAACCACACTTTATTTATTCTGTTTTTGGGCTACTGCCCCTCACCCCCAAACTCCACTTTTTATGTGGCCTGTTTTGGTGGAAAAACATCACCAGATCCCCCCTTGTTGGTATGTATTGGGAGGGCACCCCTTCCAAATCCCTTTTTACCTAAAACCCCCTTACCCCCTTTTACCCTCCCCTGAACCCAAACAAACCCTTTTAACTCTACCCACCACTGAACTCTAAAATCATCCTTACCTCCCTTTACCTCTACCCGTACCTAAATCACCCCTTACCTCCTTCTACCACTTCCCACTCCCTAACCTTATAATCATCCTTACCACCATGTACCTCTTCCTTAACCCCTAAATCACCCCCTTACCTCACTAAACCAATTCCCGAACCCTACCCCTAAAATAACCCTGGGCCAATTACCTCTACTTACCCCACAACCATAAAAGCATCCCTACCCCATTAGCCATACCAAACCTGTAACCCTAAAATCAAACCCCCGTTATTTCTCCCTGCTTCTTTACTCTTTTTCTTTTCTTTAAAATAACATTAAAATAATGTTGTTTGAAAGAAATGCATAACTGTGGAGTAAAGTATTGCATGGTGAAAGACGTGGGGTAAATGTAAAAATCCATTAGCATAATTTACCTGCGTGTTAACGACTGCAGGGTAAATGTCATGCAGTCAATAAGCTACAGGGTAACGGTTACATCATTATTTTCATTTTTGTTTGAAAAAAGTATGCACAAAACAAATGCTTACATATTGTTTTTTTTTATTTCGCAATCAAATATAGAAAAGATTGTTAAACTTCAAATTTTACTTAATTTGTTTATTCTTCATTTATTTTACTGTATTAATTTTAATATTATTTAATTTTGTAAAACTGATGCAAACCCCGTTAGTAGGTCTAAAGGATCCTAGGGGTTATTGGACCACAGGGTAAAAAACACTAATCTATAAAGTGGAAATGCTTAAAATGGCACCAAGGTAATTGAGATTAGAATTTTTGGGTTCCATATTGGCAGGAACTCGGGGACTTGAGATGTGCAATGAAGCAATTTCTGGAAGATACCAATTTTTAGAAGACTGAATGGGATTACAGATAAGAATAATGAGCATTTGGAATCCAACTGGATGTGCGTTGCTAGTCCCTTTGTGGTTTTCCTCAGTTTTTTACCATCAACCTTGCATGTTTCCTGTAGCTAACCATCCATTTTTGTACTCCGGGGTTCCCTGAAGGTGACTCAGCTTTGTTTTACCCTGAGGAGACAGTAGTTAACTGCATTCCATAATCCGGGACCCAGACCAGCAGTCCGCTGCTGTTTGTCTTTTGTTTGAAAACCTGTAGCTGGATCGTTTTCAGTATAGTAGATTCTTGGCAGAAGTGAAATGTGTGCCAAGGCACAAAGACCTTGTCCTCCAGTAAGCCTCATGTATGATGTAGAAGGTCTTTTATCATCAGCTCCACCGAGTATCCTTTTCTGGTCTCAAAGGCTTCCCACCAGTAATGGATTAGAGTTCAGGCACCAGGAAAAGCTGTGTTACTGAGTGAGTAACAAATTTAAATATGAAAGAAATATGTATTAAAGTTTCATATGAACATGCCTAGATTTCAAATGTAGATAAAAAATGCTGACGTCAATTTTATGACCTTGTGTTGGTTTTCTGTTTAAATTTATTTCCACAGTTTGATATGAAGAATCATCGTGTTTTTCTGAAACGAACCAAATATGATGACTTGCAGCTGAAAGATTTGTTTGTAGGCAACAAAATCAATGTCTTTTCACGTCAGCTGCAACTGGTTGACTACGGAGATCAATACACTTGTCGCAAGCTGGGCAGCAAAAAGGAAAGGTAGGATATATTCTTAAAATAACATTTGCCAGAATGTAATGTATTAGGTACAATTTTGACTCCTAAATTCTTTGTATCCTTAGCAGGATTGGGTTATTTACTTTTACTAGTAATCCTATGTCCGCCCCCCCCCCCCCCCCCTTTCTCTTATTCCCAGCTCCTAGTTACCCTACCACATTGTGGCTGGGGAAGAAATATCTTATTAAAGCTGGTAATATTAGAGACATGTGCAGCCAGAATGACATATGCATATGAATACAGTACTGGGCTATAACCCTTCATATAGATTTCCATAGTTAGCAATTCCATTTCCCCACAGCTCGTTGCAAACTGAAATCTCGTTTACTCACACTGAGTGTCTTCATACAGAGTGGGTCATGCTCTACTTCTTTTTTCATTTCTTTAGCTCCTTTTTTCTTCTTCTAGTTTTAGCTTCCCAATAGCTTTAAGTTTAGGTCATTTATGTTTTACTACAGCAGACAGCCAACTTAATACATTGTTTGCCCTGTTTACACATTTCTGGTGCATGCTTTGGCCCTGTTATGATGTGCCCCGGAGTGCAATAGGCATTTCCTGTCACTTTTTGCACCCCTAGAATTTCTATGCTACGGATGGGCTGCATGTGCTTTTTGAAAGTTCACTACTGCACTCAGGATATTGCATTTGGGTCTGTATTATAGCATGCTATTCTGGTCTGCACCAGGCACCATTTACGTAATACGACTTCTTCCCCTTCTGTGCTGTCATCACTGTAAGGTCCTTGAAAAAGAGCCTGCCAAGTAAAATCAAAAGGTGAAAGACAAAGCACATTTGTGAAGCACATTGTACAGTTTACATTCTGTAGTCACTGAAATCCTGATTTCCCTGCAGTGAAGCAAAAACGCATAAATGGAAACCAAAAGGACAACTATATGTCATATGTAAAAAAATAAAAAATAAAAAAAAGTTGAATTTCCAGTAGCAGTCAGTAGTACTGACTAGTTTGAAAGCAAGCATGCTGATAAGCTCCTCAGAGCTCTGATAGATGCTAAGATATCCTATCCACTATCTCTGGCCAAACACATAGGGTTATTAGTTATCTACTCTAAGTTTAACACACTGGATTATCCTACCATCTTTCTTCTGGTAACATGTGACTTGCTTCATTTGGATTGAGTCTCAAGTCTAGGAGAAGGGTGTTTCATGCCAGGACTCTAAGTTCCTTTGAAAGTCTGATCCTTCATCCACAACAGAGTCCGCTGCAGATGAAGTCAAACACCTATTCATGACATGGTGGCCCTTGTTACCTGTTTCACCAGAAGCTATTCGCTCTGGATGTGGAGGCACCAGCTGGTTGAGCACACATTCCTCTTTAGAAGCATTACAGTGCGTCTAACCGTGCCCTGCTCCCATTACTGTGGGATTACACTAGAGGTGTGGGTTGGGGGTGGTGGTCAAGTCAGTCTCAATTTGAAGTCAACATTCACAACAATCACTCTTCAGATAAGGTCTTTCTTTTCTCAGTTATCTTCTACATTAATGCTAGAGTCTACTCTGGTTCAGTGAAGATGATAGTTAAACACAGGCCCCACTGCCTGGTGAGAAGAGGATTGTCCTGATTTTTTTTTTTTTTTTTTTTATAAAGGACAAGCTTTACTAAGCCCTTGGTTCTGACTCAGAACTTGCCACTACTAAGGAGGGATACGAGAAGTTAATTTTGTTCTTTTTGTACTTACAGTTCTGGTTCCAGCTGATCCCTCTTATGTGGTAGAACACTAACACTATGGGCCTGATTCTAACTTTGGAGGACGGTGTTAAACCGTCCCAAAAGTGGCGGATATACCACCTACCGTATTACGAGTCCATTATATCCTATGGAACTCGTAATACGGTAGGTGGTATATCCGCCACTTTTGGGACGGTTTAACACCGTCCTCCAAAGTTAGAATCAGGCCCTATATGTCATCAGCTCTTTTTTTGCATCTAGAGTATGTGAGTCACCTTCTCCTCTGGGAGTGATGACTGGGACACTACAGAATAAGAGTATTCTAGTGACCTGGCATGAACGGTCTGTGTCCACTCAAATTCTTTGGACCAAGAATCACATTTCTGATGTATACAACTATCTGTGGATTCCTCACCTTATGAATTCACCCATGCGCCAGCATCCGATAGAAAATCTTCTTCCCAGCTCTCCACGTTGACGAGGACGTCACAATTGCACGGTTCCACGCGTCTCCATCTGACGTCACCGTGCCAATAAGAGGTCCTCGCCGCCGTGCTGACGTCAGTTCCCTTTTTTCCATGCCTTCGATGCTAACGGTTTTCTCCTAGCTAGCTCTGCTACTGTTGGAGGTGTTCCATCTTGTTGCTAGTTTCTATCCGGTTTCTAGTTACAATGTCTCCTCCTAGGAAGTCGGGATTCAAGCCATGTCGAGAGTGTGGGGATCGCATGTCGGTTACTGACACTCATGACAATTGCCTGTGGTGTCTGAGCATGACGTCGAGGAGTGTGTCTCTTGCCAGAGCATGAATCCTAAGGCTCTGAAGGAAAGAGAGGCCAAACTTTTTTTGGCCAAGGCGAAGAAGGGGCATAAGAGCCATTGTAGATCCTCTTCCCATGCTTCTTCGAAGAGACATAAGAAACGGCGTTGTCATGACTCTCAGCGTCGTTCGGCTCGGAACTGATCAAGATCAAGGTCTCCATCTCGACGTGCGACATGGGAGGTGAGTCCGACGGTGACTCCACAACCTCAGAGCCCTGAGGCTTCTCCGGCACCGTCAGTCTTTGAGGTAGTGGCACCTCCTGACAGTCCTCGATTTTCACCTGTTGCTCATGATTCTGATGTTCAGCAAGCACAGGTGCAACATGAAGATCAGCAGTATGCTGCCTTCCAGGCTCTGGGAGCGGATCCGGCTTCATTTTTTAATGCCATGTTCTCGATGTTCAACACGATGGCCCCTGCTGGTGCACCGGCTGGTATCACGGGTCCGTTGGCATTTTTGTTGGACTCCCCTGCTCCATATAAGGCAGCACCGTCTATGTCATTCTATCCGGCTGAGGGTGCCGGACTGGTGCCAATGACATTGCCGTGAGGCTCTGTGGCTCCCATAACATCGCCTTCCAGGCCTGTGGCGCCGATTTCATCGCCCATCAGTCGATGCCGATGGTGGAGCCACAAGTGTCCTCGGCGCCTTTCGGATCCGCTTCGGTGCCGGATCTGAGTGATGGATTCGACCGAAACCAGCCTTCCTCTCCTGTTTGTGTCAAGTGTTGAAGCCAGTGTCATCAACGTCGGCCAATTCTATGTCGACGCCGAGGTTAGAGGCCAGACTGAGGTCACGCAGAATAGCCTTGAGACTTTTAGAAGAGGAAGAGTACCAAAGGCAGTTGTTGGAGGAGGGGGAGATTGTGGAGCCCTTGGGAGATTATCAAGGGCTGGATTCGGCCAGTGGGCTTGATACTTCTGCGGTATGGGACTTGTCTTCACCGGGGGAGTTCACGGAGGAGGTGGCCTCCTTTCACACTGTAATTAGAAAGGTGGCTAACTTTTTAGATCTCCCATCGCCTGCTGCAGAGGTTAAGACAAACATTTTAACGGAGTTCCTGCACCCTTCTTCAACTTCTGCGGATCCTTTGCTTCCGTTCAACGATGCCCTTACGGAGCCCATAGTAGAGCTTTGGAGGAAGCCTGTGTCGTCACCTGCTGTGAATAGATCTGTAGCATGAAGATACAGAGTGGTACCTGGAGATCCGGGGTTTTTATCAAAACATCCTACCCCGGAGAGTCTGGTTGTTCAGGCCTCTTGCTCTACACGGTCTGCTCCAGGCTCCTTACCTGTGATTCCATCGGACTGGGAATCCAAAAGGATGGAGCAATCCACAAAGAAGACTTTCTCTTCTTGCAGCATGGCTCTCAAGGCTGCGAATGCTACCTGTGTTCTTAGTAGATACGTCCACATCCTGATGGCCTCCGCGAAGGCTATGGTTCCTGACCTGCTGCAGGATGTACAGAGACCATTTGGTGAACTTCTATCTGATGCTCAGGCTGCGGCAAAACAAATAATCCAGTCTGGTCTGGATTCCACGGACTCGGTGGCCAAGGCAGTGGGTACATCTATTGCTACCAGGAGGCACGCTTGGTTGAGGTCCTGAGGGTTTTCTTCGGATGTACAGACTACTTTATTGGATTTGCCATTTGATGGAGAGCAACTGTTTGGTGATAAAGCGGACTCTGCTCTAGAGTGCTTTAAAGATAGTCGGGCCACGGTGAAGTCTTTGGGTCTGCAAGCCTCTTCTGTTACCCCTTTCAGGTCCTTTCGGAGATTCAGGGGGTTTGGGTGTGGAGCCTTGTACTGTGGGAGGCCCCAGTCCACGGTCCAGCAGCCTACCAGCCTCCCATATCGATCCTTTAGAGGGCGGGGAGGGTTCGGACAAGAGGGGCCACCCAGCAGCACCCTGCATCATCCTCTTCCTCTGGAGGACAACAGCAAGGGAAGCAGCCCTAGTTTTCTCCCCTTTATCGACCACACTTCTCCTGTGGGGGAAGATTACCTCTTTTTCTCCATGAGTGGGAGTTAGTTACATCAGACTCATAGGTTCTAAACATTGTGAGTAAAGGATATGCTCTCCCTTTTCAGGAGTTTCCTCCCCCCATCCCTCACCGTCCCTCGTCTTGCTCAGAAGACCATCTCCTGTTGTTGCAGCAGGAGGTTCAGATCCTATTGTCAAAAGCTGCGGTGGAGTTGGTTCCAGAGCAGGAAAGGGGTCAGGGTTGTTATTCAAGATACTTCCTGATTCCCAAGAAGGACGGTCGTTTGAGACCTATTCTTGACCTGAGGATTCTGAATTTGTTCCTCAAACATGAAATATTCAAGAGGCTGACTCTGGCACAAGTACTTCTGGCATTGATCTGAGAGGATTGAATGGAGTCTGTCGACTTGCAGGATGCTTACTTTCATATCCCTATACTCAAGTCGCACAGGAATACCTCCGGTTTGTGGTCCATCCGTTTGGTCTTACTTCAGCACCTCGAGTCTTCATCAAGGTGATGGCAGTGGTAGCAGCAAGTCTCAGAAGGAAGGGGATATCGGTATTCCCTTACCTGGACGATTAGTTGATCAAAGCCAAGTCTCCAGAGCTTGTGTTGCATCGCTTGGAGCTGACAACTCGGTTGTTGTTCAGTCTGGGTTTTTCGATAAATGTACCCAAGTCTCACCTGGAGCCCTCTCAACGCCTCCTGTTCATAGGGGCAGTACTGGATACTGCATTGAATCGGGCCTATCCTCCGCCTCAGCGGATTCAGGACATTCAGGCGTTGATTCCAATGTTTTAAAATGGAGCACTTGTTCCAGTCCTCAAGGTCTTACGTCTGCTCGGTCTGTTCGCTTCTTACATTCTGTTGGTCACTCATGCATGTTGGCACATGAGGGCTCTTCAATGGTGCCTCCGCAGGCAGTGGTTTCAGCACAAAGGGGATCTTGAGGAGTCGATAACGATCTCCAGAGATGCTGCAGCAGAGTTACGATGGTGGGCTGTGGACAGCAACCTTTCTCAAGGAAGGCCGTTTTTTACTGCCGGCTTCTGTGACCACGGTCATGACGGATGCTTCCACTCTTCCTCCCATCCCTTCACAGTCAGTCAGTTCGGGACCTGACGGACAACACTACCACGATGTGGTATATAAACAAGCAGGGAGGAGTAGGGTCGTATCTTCTCTGCAGAGAAGCTCTGCGTCTCTGGTCCTGGCTTCAGGACCATCAGATTTGCTTGATAGCGAATCATCTGGCCGGAGTGCTCAACGTACGTGCAGACTCTGTCTACATTTTTTGGCCGATCACGAGTGGCGTCTCCATCTGGATGTGGTCCTGCACATCTTTCAGATGTGGGATTCTCCAGTGATAGATCTGTTTGCCACTCGGGAGAACATGCACTGCCCGTCATTCTGCAGCCTCCAGTATCTGGCGCAAGAAGCGTTGGGGGATGCGTTTCAGATCTCTTGGTGCAACCATTAGCTTTACGCATTTCCCCCATACCCTTGGTTCCTCTGGTTCTGATGAAGATTTTCCAAGATCGGGCTCAGGTCATTTTAATATCCCCAGATTGGCCAAGACGGGTGTGGTACACGGACCTTCTCCAACTCTCGCTGTGCCCTCCGCTCCGCCTTCCGCTCAGGGCAGACCTCCTCTCACAGTCGCAGGGGCAGGTTCTACACCCCACCTCCAAAGCCTGCACCTTCATGCCTGGAGATTGAACAGGGCAACCTGAGTTCCTTTTCTCTCCCACCAGATGTTATTTTATTGTCCAGGCGACACTCCATTAAGACCGTTTATGCCGGCAGGTGGGCAAAATTCGTGGCTTGGTGTGGAGGAAGACAAATTGATCCTTTGAAGGCCCACCTCTCCGATATTTTATTATTTGCTTTAGATTTATTAAAGAAGGGTTGTGCAGTGGCTACAGTTACGGGTTATTTAGCTGCTCTGTCAGCCTTTCTTTGCCTCCCGGATCAGCCCTCAGTGTTTAAGTCACCTATTGTGATTAGGTTTCTGAAGGGTTTAGTTAATAGATTTCCTCCCACTCCTTTTCATGTGCCTCAGTGGGACCTAAATCTTGTTTTAACCTTTTTAATGGGGTCACCTTTTGAGCCCATGCACTCTTGCCCGTTAGGGTTTCTGGTGCTTAAAACAGTTTTTCTCGTTGCTATAACCTCGGCTAGGCGGGTTAGTGAGTTTCAAGCTCTTTCTGTTAAACCGCCCATTACCTTGTTTTTCCCGGATCAAGTGGTGTTGAAAACCAGGGCGGCTTTCCTGCCAAAAGTTGTCACTCCATTTCAAATAGGGTAGACCATTACCCTTCCATCTTTCTACCCTCCTCCTCACCCCTCAAAGGAGGAAGAGAGGCTCCACTGTTTGGACCCTAAAAGGGCGCTTAGTTTTTATATTGAAAGAACGGAAGACTTTCACCTGGAGGACCATCTGTTTGTGGGGTATACTGGACAGAGGAAGGGCAGAGCAGTTCATAAAAGAAGAATCTCCAGGTGGGTCATTATTTGTATCAAGATTTGCTACTCGTTGGCAAAGAAAGTTCCCCCTGAGGGTATCAGAGCGCATTCCACCAGGGCTAAGTCCGCTACTGGCAAGAGGGGTTCCAGTGGTGGACATTTGCAAGGCAGCAAATTGGGCGTCCCTCCACACCTTCGCAAAGCATTACTGCTTGGACTCGGAGGTTAGGAGGGACAGCCATTTTGCGCCGATCTGTATTGCAGGACTTCTTGGTGTAACCAGGCAGTCTCCCACCTCCGAGTGCAGTACTGCTTTGGGACTCTATTCATAAGGTGAGGAATCCACAGGTAGTTGTATCCATCAGAAGAACAAGTTACTTACCTTCAGTAACCCTTTTTCTGGTGGATACAATAGCTTCTTGTGGATTCCTCACAGTCTCACCTGACTCCCTGTTGCCTGTCTGGTTACACTAAGATATGTGGTTGTATAGGTGTATGTATATATTAATGTCTTTTCCTGTATATATAAATGATGGTTTTGATTATATTGCATCATGGTAGTTTTATGTATATATATGTATTTATTGGAGTTATTGTGGGGTCGGTTCTCACCTGTTTGCCTCAAAGGCACGTAAAAAATGGGTGAAACTGACATCAGCACGCCGGCGAGGACCTCTTATTGGCACGGTGACGTCCAACAGAGTCGCATGGAGATGTGCAATTCTGACGTCCTCGGCGTGGAGAGCTGGGAAGAAGATTTTCCGTCGGATGCTGGCGCATTGGTGAATTCATAAGGTGAGGAATCCACAGATAGCCATTGTATCCACCAGAAAAAGCGTTACCGAAGGTAAGTTACTTGTTCTTTTCTGATCTTCTGCCCTTGACAATTAAGAGTGTGGAAAGCAGAGATCATGGGATTGACTAGGATATGTATGAACCCATCAAATCATATGGTACCTTTGCGAACTTTCTGTCCTTTTGAATGTCTCAAACAACCGCTTGCCCATCTTGTGTACCAAAAGAAGAACTATAGAGGCTGACTTATCTCATGTTCTCCAAGGCTTGGCACTGTTGACTTTAGGTGGTTTTTAGAACAACTTGGCTACCCTGATTAACCAAACACTGAGTTCTTTTCAAGTCAGAAGTAAAGTACCCTAACTGAAATACTGACAATGGGATCCTTGGTGGTGACAAAAATTGTTAGGCAGAGGTTCTGCATCCCTCCAAAAATATTTTTCAGTCTTCGCTTAGGCTTTCCAACCATTGACCATTGACTATTGAGTCCGCCATCTTAACAGTCATTCCATGTCACAAGAAATGTGAAAGGTGATGAACCATGATATCAATCATATTTATAGTTCGTCTCCGCACAACAGGTTCTGAACATTCTAGGATGACATAGTCTTTATGTCTTTGAAAACATAACTTGTGCAGTGGTTGGCATGCTATTACCTCCCTGACCGCAAATTTCATTCCTTCTGGCGAAGGCCTTCTTGTCTTTCAAGGCACACGCTTCCTTTCATTCCAAGCTTTCAGCCAGTTATACTTCCCTTAGGTTGATGCCCACTCTAGCAGGAGGTGCATTAGAATGATTCCCATGACTGTCATTCTATTCACATTTAAGGTAAAAAACAAATTGACACCCTCAGCCGTCCTTTGTTTTTCCACCTCTGCGGAGGACCCTCCTCCACCCTAGCAGGTGAGATCACAAAGGACACTTTTTTGTTCTTGATTGTCTGCTTGGACTATGTATATTCTGCTATTGTCCCAGCCATCGCTGGCAAGAAAACTCCTGCATCAGGCTACATCTCAGAATTTCTAGGTGGGAGTTCTAAAGTTCTTTCTACTGGGACTCTGATTCTCCCCCCTTTCCCTCTCCCTCAGAGGGGGCAACGCTAATTCTCTTGTATTCAAGATCTGTATCATCTGAGTTAGTTTAATCCACTACAGTTGTACAAAATGCTGACTTTGATATGACTGTTTACTGCTGTATAGCCGATTGAATTGGATTTGACACATACCTCTGGACCATGATCATGTTTAACAGGGAATCAACATTTTTAATAGAACATATTCTCCTTTGCTCTCTGCAATGGTTGGAAAGTGGATTATTAGTAAGGGCAGGTAGGTACCTACACTTAGCAACAGGCCACAACCCCCACTAGGTCCAGTCAAAGTCTCAGTAATGAATCCTTGCTCACTCAACCCTTGGTAGCTTGGTCCACGAGCAGTTAGGCTTAACTTAGGAGACAGGTGTGAAAAGCATGTAAAATCAACAAAACAGTGAATAAGTAAAGCACAACGCACAGTAAAAATCCAACACCAATGTATAAAGATAAGAAATATTTTTATCTTTAAATTGACACGAAAACAATCAAAATCCAAGGTAGGGAACCATAGATATGAAAAATTTAAAGATTAAAGGTAAAACTAGTGCTTAGAAGCAAATGGCGCTGAAAGGGTAAAAAAAGGTTGCACTGGACAAGGACAAAGACCAGAGTTCAGGCCACCCACGATGTAACACTGTTGCACTTACTTTCAGAAGTGTTTCTTGATTCAGGAAATTGGCCCACAGCACCGGCCAAGGGTTCAGAAGCTCTAGTTAGCCTCTTGGGGTTTAGGATTACAACTCCCACAGTGCACTTCTGCAATTTATGGATCTTTTTACAACAGTTGTTCCAAGCTTCCAGATCTTCTTCCAGAGGTCCTATTTGGGTCCTTGATGTGTCCACGGACTTGATCCAAAGTTCCAGAATCCCTGAGTTGCTCCTTGGGAGTTTGGGACTACAATTCCCAGAATGTACCTGGTCAGGACCCTCAAATGACCACTGGACACTGGTCAGCTTGGCTCTTCTGCAGGACTTAATGCAGGGGACTCTGGTCAGCTCCCTTGTACCAGTAGCTTACAGAGGGTCCACTCCTGGAGTTGCATAAACAAGGCAAAGTGCTTTTCTTGGTGAAGCCCAAAGTGTGCAGCTGGTGCAGTCCTTGTGAGTGCAGTTCTTCAGGTGCATGCCAGGACAGTCCTTCTTCTCCAGTATCTTCTTCCAGCAGGCATCTTAATTGTGGGGAAACTCTGCCATATTTATCCTTGCTCGTGTTTGGGGAAGCGGGGGGGGGGGTTATGCTGTCCAGTGGGGTGCAGGCCACCACCCTCTGGGGTGACCACTTCTTGTGAGTGTGGCAAAAATCAGTCCCAGAAAGCAACACTCTCTAAAAATCCAAGATGGCAAAAATTCATCCGGGGAGGTTAGATCAGGCTTAGTCCTCCCACTGGTGTGGCTAAGCCTCTCTTAACACACCCCTTCCAGACCCTCTTCTCATCTAATCAATGGGACTCCCATCTGTCTGAGGGAGCAGGAAATGGGGGAGGTCCAGTTTCTGTCCCATGTGTCTTTCCTTCCTTTGAAGACCAGTTTGCCTACTCTTTCCCCCATTCTGCTCTGCTATCTGCTGCAGCAGTTCTCCGCACACCAGATGCTTCCTTTGTCTCAGCCCAGGCCACTTCACACCTCAATAAGATAACCTGGTATAGGCTGCTAGATTCAGACCAATCTGAAAAGGGCACTACAGGGCTGAATTTGGTAACTTTCAGAAAGAGTTCTAAAACTTGTTCCCTGTGCTAGTTATATTAAATTAAACATTGGCAAGTTGTTGGATTTTTTTATAACATTAAGGGCCTGATTACAACATTGGAGGAAGGTGTTAATCCGTCCCAAAAGTGGCAGATGTACCACCAGCCGTATTACATGTCCTCTAAATCCTATGGAACTCGTAATACGGCTGGTGGTATATCCGTCACATTTGGGACGGATTAACACCTCCTCCAAAGTTGTAATCAGGCCCTAAATTTGGTACCAAACTTGCTATATTTAGCTAATCTCTACTGAATGTAAGACTTTATTATTTTAAATTAGAACATTGGAATGTTGGCAGCTCCATTGAAAACAATGGAGTGCCCCGGGATTTTACTGGCCGGTAAAAGCCCGCAGTGCCAACATTCCAATCTTCTTTGTTCATAGCAGCAGCTGTGAACAAAACCTCACGGAGCCTGAGGGGATTTTAATCCCCTCGGACTCTGTGAAGACTTTGTTTCATTTAGGAGAACATTCTGCGCCTAATGGCAGAATGTTCTAATAGCCTTAGAACCCGCCGTAGCGGGCTGTACTGGCTATTAAAGGCCCTCTCCCTTGTTAAAGGCCCTTGGGCCTTTAACGCAGGAGCGGGCCTTTATTAGCCGGTACAGCCTGCCACAGCAGGTTCTAAGGCTATATTAGAACATTGGAATGTTGGGGGCTCCATTGCAGACAATGGAGTGCACTGGGCTTTCACTGGCTGGTAAAAGCCTGGAGCAGCAACATCCCAATGTTCTCTTTGTTCACAGCATTAGCTGTGAACAAAGCTTCACGGAGCCTGAGGGGTTTTAATCCCCTCGAGCGTCGTTAGCAATTTGTTTTATTTGATAGAACAGTCTGCCCTCGAGTGGCAGAATGTTCTAATAGCCTTAGAACCCGCTGTAGCAGTTTCTACCGGCTCTCTCCCTTGTGGCCCTCGCCAAACGCAGGAGAGAGCCTTTAATAGCCGGGACAGCCCGCTACAGCGGGTTCTAAGTCTATAATAAAGTCTCCCAATGTTAGCCTATGGAGCCTATTGAGGACAATGGGGAAACATAATTTGGCTGTTGTTACCTCAGCAGGGCTTATAAAACATATTTTCCCTGCTTATTTTTACCCTGCACAAAACTCTGGGGTCACCTAGGGCAGACCTTAAGAGTGATTTATATGCAAAAAAGGCAGTTTGAGACTTCTGAAGCATTTTTAATTCCAGGGTCAACATTGTTGTTATTTTAACTTAAAAGCAACCAGCAAGGCAGGCCTGCCTTTACAATGACAGCAGGGGGGCACAGCTGGCCCAGGGGTGCCCTGTATGCCCTGGGGTCCTTAAACCTACTTTATAGTTGGGACTTAAAGGTACATTTTCCGAGCCAATTAAAATTAGATCTGATTTGCATATACCATTTTACATAGAGTACTTGGGATTAGTTACCAGTCCCCAGGGCACAGTCCGTGACTGAAAACACCAGCATCAAAAAGTGGGGGCTTCTGCATTCAGCCCAGTTTTCCCAAACATGTTCAGCTAAACCTGGCTTCAGTGGCAGCTTACTTGAAGCTTCCGAAGACCCACCACTATCCTTCCCTAGATGATTGTCCGTAAACTGTGTATTCTCGTGGCCTATCCACAAAGTCCCTTGAGACCCAATTCAATTATTTACTTTGCCAAAATCTTCCTTTTATCATCTCAGATGATCCAATTCATGACACCCATTCTGGGCATCAGAACTGATAGAACCCTTAATCCTTTAGACTTTTTGACAAAAAGAAACTGTATATAACTTCCTCAAGTTCAGTCCTATGGCAGCCAAGGGACCCAAGCATGATCAGTAACCGGATTGTGGAAATTGGGTGCAAATAGGAGAAACCTGATGACCTTTGACTGTTAATAATTCTTCCCAGAAGAAACAGCTCTTGAATACTACAGACTTGAATGATGCTGACTGGTAATTGGCGCAAACACAGTAATCCAAAATGGCCAGGGGAATGACCTTGAGTTTAGTGAAATGCCGCTGGTTAAAACTACTCAGCATGTACCTTGTTTGTACATAAAAGTAACATTAAAATGGAACGAGGAATGACTATCTGTACTACTCTGTGATCTTGAACAACACATGCCAGTGTGCCAAGTTACTACGAAAACGTGTCACCTGTCTAGCTGTTGAGACTGACACCCTGTTCTTTCTTCTGTCTGCAAGAAACAGCTAATGAGCACCACGAGAATGTACGGAAAACCTGACAACCTCGGAACATTCAGAAAACCTCCACGGTTAACCAGAGAATATTCTAAATTCTTGACACATTCCAATCAAAGCCCTCATTTAGAGCACTCAGCTATATAAGGTGATTATTTCCTGCAGCAGCAATAGAATTACTGTGAGTTATGATCACTGGCTTTAGAGGATTTGTGGGAAACATGAAGAAGAACCAACCTTTTAACTGGTGGTAACTTTCTTCAGTAATTACCATGAAGTTTCAGGAAAATACAGTCGATGAAATGCAATACAGCTCGAAAATTATGGAGCAACCCAGATATTATGTATTCTTACAGCATTCATGTCTTAATAGTATGTTGTAAGTGTGAGATCTAAATTCATGTCGTTTCTCAAGACCATGCTCATTCAGGTGTGTGCACAAAAAAGCCACCAAAACATCTGCTATGTGGAAAGTGCACTAAAGATCTGGGTTTTACAGTAAGAAGCTATTCGCCCAAAAGAAGAACACATCCTCATCAAACCAGGTGAAGAAGGGGTCGGTGATTCTTATACAAGATCTTAGCATTACCACTTGAAGGATGCACAACAGTTCTCTACAGAAGAGCTGTTGCAAGTGGTCATCAAAGACGACGGCACAGTTACATATAGACATATATGCGTATTAGCTTTGTAGCAATACTATCTTTTGTTTACAAGCCAAGTGTTAACATCACAAGCTTAAATACATTTGTGTAAGAATTGTGCCTTCCCACTGAGAAACATATAGTCTGCCCACCTATATTTGGTGGAAGATCAAGGCTCGATCGAGATTCATAGTCTCTATTTGGAATCCATAGCTCAGGACACCTGGTACTTCTTAAGGCCTTTGGATATGCATGCATCTTGACTCAAAGTGCCCTACCCTGCCAAACTGCAGATGCACCCCTTGCATCTTTACTTGCCATAGCACTGGAATAACCTGCTAAAGCATCAGTTCAATTCAGTTCCAATCCGTAGAACCTTCCTTCCATAATTGAGATGGTGGACATATGTTTCTAATCTGATTTCTCCAAGCACGTACTACCCATAAAGTTTATACATTGCTTTGATAATGGATTGCTCCAGTATCAATTGGGTGTAAAACGATGGACTCTCTTTAAGCATATTTTGGTAGAGACCATGTACAGCCCATTTATATAAACATGCTGGAGCTAAAGGTACTCCCGGCCTTAATATCCTTGCTGCCAGTTGTCACAGATTAGATGGTTGTGCATTTCATGTTTTTTTTATATGACCAGAAAACTTTGTTTCTTTGACCAGCTGTTTGTTACATGTGGTGGTGGTTAAGCAGAAAATATGGTGTCCAAGCTTCTGTTTACCTGGATGATAACCTCCTGCATTCAGCATTGTTACTTCTTGCACAGAGCACACTCTGCCCAAAGCAAAGGCAGCTTCTGCTGTGGTCTGCAGGCGCGTGCACCTGTGAGATGTCTGTAAAGAGAAGTGACTATGTCGGCCACACCAGAGACATTCTAGCAACTCTTTATGGTTCACTATACACGGATCAACACCTCAAGCAAGATGCATTGTTAAGGCTGTTTGCACAGCTTTTGATTGTGTAGAGTCGGTGTTCTCCTCTTTTTTGTATTCATCTTACTTTGGTATTTACTAATTGATTGGGAATGGTTCACAACTCGGATGTAGGAGAAGGGCATAGTTATTTTTTCAGTGACTTTACTCTTTCCTATTCCTGACCTCCCCCTTCTGCCATCTGCCAGCTCTCCAACAACAAGCTTCTCATTAATTAGGCAAGTGACAAGGGTGTGTTATCTGCTAGATAGAAATTGGCGTGAGGTACGTTTTTCTTTTGATACCAGTTCACTTAATAATTGCATTCATATTTTGTTTTTTTTTGTCTTTTATTTATTTCTTAATGATGGATACGCTACAAAGGGTAACCCTATCAAGGTTGAACTTTGTAGCACCGTAAGCATTTCGTGTGACACCTCGAAATAAATAATCATATTATTTAATTTTTCATGCCGCTCCTTGTTTGGGCAAGGAATAGTTCTTAACATTTTTGGGAAGCTTTAGTGTCTGCTAGGATTTTTCGTTGGTTGTCATATAATTATTTTACTTTCAGTACAAATGCTCGACATAATAAACTGACGCTGTGACCGGCAGGCCTGGATGATGCTAAGAAGTGAGATATTTGATACAACATGTGAAGCATCGGCAATGCCAATAGGTTTCGCCTTAGAGACTCTGCAAGTGTCTTGTCATCCTGTCAATACAGATGATGTACAGCATGAAGGAAAGTTAAAAAATAAAAAATAAAAATAAAATAAGCGCACATGCTTACGTAGCAGCGGGCTGGGGCAGCAACGTGGGGAGGAGAGGGAGAAGCACTAGAATGAAGGCGATTGACATGGAGGAGAGCCAGGGGGGCTAACTAACAAGCGCACAAACAAACAAGAGGAGCATGGGGGGATAGGACGCAAGCATGAGCCTATGAGCGAGAGCAGCAATCGAGGGGACACAGAAGCACATGGAAAGAGGGCAACATGAGCACGGGTGGGGGCCAGAAGCTCACTGGTGAGAGAGTGACTCTGATTGGGGGGGGAGCACAGGAGGGAGACAGCTTGAAAACACCTGCACTCTCATAGACTGCTTCAACAAGAAAGATAAAAGAAGTTCTCAAAACATGAGCAGTGGAAGAACACAAGTACCTTAGTCATTCAAGGAGAGGGCCAAACACGAGGTAAAAATATGGAGCTGGCATGCTGTAGCAAATGAGAAGCAAGCAGATGAGAGTGACAATAAAGCCAACCAAATTGAACCATGTAAAAATTAAAAAATGAATATAAAAATTAAAAAGAACCCCCTCCAGTTTGAACCCTTTGTGCGCAGACACCACAAAGAAACAGCAGCATGCCCAAAACGAGGAAGAGGAAGAAACAACATACGGCCATGCAGTGCAAATCGGCGAGGCAAAAGAAAAAAGTAGTGTGCCACACTAAGGTATATGGCTGATTGTGCAATAATCCATATAACAGGTTCAGTCTCCAAGGCGGTAACAAAGCAGCCTTAAGGTGGGACAAAAGTAAAGCATGCACCTACAAAATCAAGGTGATTTTGAAAGGCAGGCCAAGGAACAAATAAAAATTGATGGGTGTGAGATGAGTGTTGCAAGCCCACAGATGTAGTGTCGAGAGACAGCGCTTGCATGCTGCCTAGGTTCAACCTAATAAACTGACACTGTGACAGGCAAGAGAGGAAGGTGCTGTGGATGTAAGGCAGGAATGACAGTTGCCTTGGGTAACAAACAGTACAAGATGACGTTCTGTGCAGCAAGCAGGCCTACTTGATGCTGGGAAGTGAGGTATTTAATACAACATGTGAAGGCAGGCCCTTGGTAACACGTAGCATCTTATGAGAGGCAGAATTGGATGTCGCTGCGGGTGACACGTATGATTAGTCACGTTCTGCGTGACCTGCATGGTAGGCCAAGGTGGGGTCTGACAAGCAGGTAGTTGTCACTTTCAACCCAAATAGGAATGAAACTCACAAAAAATAAAGAAGAGAAAATTGCCCTGTGGTGCAGAGTGCTGCAGACAATGCCACTGCAGGGCGGTCCCAGGACACCCTTTCTTCGGAGACGTGAACGGCTGACCAGTACACAGGGGGTGTAGCCCTTTTGGTAACACAGACTCGACTGGGCAGTCCTCAGGGGAATACACATGAGGAGAATTACGTCAGCGACTTCAGTGCTGAATTATGCTTTCCTACGTTTCTTTCTTTTTGGTTGAGGGGTACCTGGTGTTGAACGTGCATGTCATTAGCTCCTTTGTGACTCGCATTCTGCTTTAATGGGGCATAGGGAAATTAATGCTTTGCTTGATGGGGGCCCGGAGAGGGCCTGGGAAAGAACGGGGACCTCAGCCCGCACTGGATTGGGCTGCAGCATCGAGATGACCCTTGAGGTCACCCTGGACATCACTGCTGGGGGGGCAGGGACTTTATGTGTAGTCTTGCTCACTGTCATGAGTGAACAACCTCCTGGCACTGCACCTGCCCCCCACCTCTTGACATACAATTGCTTGTTTTTACTGTTCACAGTTGTATTCGTTCACAATGTTTGTCCAGTTTGGACTTTGTAAACAGGTTCATTTGGAAGACACAAATTGATGAGATATGTTAGTGTGTTTCCAATGCGGTGGTAAGAGGGGAAGGTTATGTAAGATGTTTTGGTTGTTAATGGGCTCTTTTTTTTACTGTAGCTTGAGGGGTAGGTATGACAGGAGATGCTTCTTGAAGTGGCGCACTGTACTCTGCTTGCAGCTCAGGGTGATCCTCCAGATACATGTATAGGTCATACACTTGGGTAATACACAATGGGCACATCGGTAAACTCACCACCGGGAATGTCGGTGGCCTCAATAATTATCTTAAATGAGACATCTTCCTTGAAATGTGCTCCACTACCATTGCGTTTCTTAAAGAGATGCATTTACTGGATGAAGAAATGTTGAGGCTACGCAGGAAGTGGAGAGGCCAATCTTTGCCACAACTTACTTGTCTTTTGCTATGGGGATTCTTATCTGGGGTTCCCTCCTAACATAAATACTGTATAGGGGAGGGGTAGTCTAATAGACGGGACGGAGATCTGCCTCTTGAATAATTGCGCCCCTAGTTCAGACAATAGGAAGTGACGTTGTCATGCCTTGCATGGCTATACCACTAATTTGGGGAGGAAATTTCAATTGTGTAGTGGATTTAAGGTCAAGATAGATTTCTGCCCAAGTCTGGTGCCAACCTGACAAGACGGAGGCTCTACATGACATATTGACCAACATGAGTAGTGCAGATGTGTGGTACGAAATACATCCGGAAGCCCAAGAACTTTCATTTCACTTTCCAGTTCATGACACATATAGCAGACTCAACAGGTTCCTTGTCATGCACACTTAGACTCCTAGGATCGAGGACATATGGTACCTCTGAGCTCACAAAGGTTTCCCTATGGTGCCTCTTGGAGCAGGCTCTGGAGGACCCGGGGTTAAAGCTTAGTGTAGGCTCAGCCATCAGGAACTACATTTAAAATAGTTGGAAAGCAACAAATACCAGGGCCCTGGAATGGGAGGCACTGAAGGTAGTGTTGAGGGGAACTGTATGGCCACAGTGTATGGGGTTGAAAAACAGTTACATTATGACTTGGCACTTGCTACGGAAGCAATACCCTTCTTGCAACAGAATGCACCGAATGACAGTTGAAGAGTGATGTGTAGTGGCAGCAACCCGTCAGGTGGGTCGCTGCCACTACAGGCTAACTCACAAAGATTATAGACAAAGTCTCCACAAAGATGGTGAGCAGACAGATAAAAAGCTTGAGTGCTTCCCCAGTAGAGTGCGGCCTTCAACTGTCACTCTGTCTCTGGCCTGCCCTGATGGCACGCTGGTCAGTACTCAGACGGCCATCAATGCCATTTTATCGCTTAGCAGTACTGTGTAAGAAGACATCAGTCATCCCTGCAGCACGGGTAGTTAACTATTTGAAAGCTCTCAAGGTGTCCACATTGGCTTGGGACAATGTAGCTGAGCTGGAGCAACCCCTCATAAAGGAGGAGTTAATGGTGACCCAAAGGACATGCCAGCTGGCACGACCCCTAGCCCGGATGGCGTACCCTAGTTTTTTATCACTGGTTTTCAGGGAATCCTTGCAGAAACGTTTCTGTAGGGCTTTAGGAAGTTGTTTGACCGACATAGGCTTCCAGACTCCATGAGGGAGGCAATGGTCCTAATAGTGTCAAAGCCAGATAGGGACCCACAAAATCTAGGATTGTATAGACCCCTATTGATGCTCAACACAGACATGATGGAGGAACACACAAATTAATCTACATAGGCTCCAACATGTAATGTATGCATTAGCAAACACTGATCTGGAGGCCGCACTGGTCGCAGTGGATATCGATAAGACCTTCAGTACTCTGGACTGGGATTATATGCATATGGTGCTCGAGACAGTGGGTTTTGGCCCTAAGTTCTGTACATGGGTTAGGCTGTTCTGCACTTGCCAGACTGCTAGAGTCAGATTGGTGGAGTTATGTCTCTGATTATTGGGACATAAAGAGAGGGGTATGAGAGAGTGCTTCCCCCTCTCGCCATTATTATTTGCCTTATTTGCATTAGTGGTAGAGCTCTTGACCATCAGACTTCGGGAGCACATAGGGGAATAGGGTATAAATGTTGGACACCAACGCACGTGGTTACAATGTAGGCGGATGAAACATTACTCTATCTTCAGCCCACAGATGTTGATCCTTTTTTTCCTGCAAGAACTACAAGCATTTGGAAATACCTCGGACTGGTCCCTAAATGTGCAAAAATTGGTTTTGTTGTGTCTTGCACAAGATTGCCCCCCTAAGGGCTGCCGGGATCTTGGAAATTTAAACATTTCTAGGGATATAGATAGCAAACACTGTAGAACTACTCCACTCCCACAACATTTGGAAATTTCTTGGACCGCTGGAGACACTGGTCATTTTTGGAACAAACTCCTGATCACATTGATGGGCGGAGTGGCTCCAGCAAATACGGTCGTCCTTCCTACATGCCTTTATACCCTCTCCAACCCACAGATGTGATCCTGTTTCTCCTACAAGAACTACACAAATTTGGAAATATCTCAGGCCTGTCCCTAAATGTGCATAAAATGGTTTTGTTGTGGTTTGCCAGAGATTGCCCCCATAAGGGCTGCTGGGATCTGGGAAATGTAAACATTGCCAGGGATATATATATAGCAAACACTGTAGAACTAGAACACTCACATAACATGGGGAAAGTACCTGGAGCGCTGGAGACATTGGTCAGTTTTTATAACAAACTCCTAACCGCGTTGATGGGCAGAGTGGCTCTAGCGAATATGGTCTTCCTTCCTAGATGCCTCTGCACCCTGCAGAGTTCTCTCTACCCTATCCCGCAGTTGTCCTTCAGTATACTCGATAGGTTGTTAACCTCTGTGGTGAAAGCAGGTAGACGCAGTAAAGTACAGCTCCCATACATGAAACGTGACAAACTGGTTTGAGGCCTAGCTTTACCTGACCTAGAATTGTACTACTTGGCCTGCCAGCTCCAGTATGTGGTGCAGTGGTGTTTTAAAGGAGATAACGGGGAGAAGAACCTCCTCTGTGGCACGATCGAGACACAACTGCTTCCCCGTTACCTGATGCAGGGAAGTATCCAAATAACCTCCCTGTACTAGCACATAAAGGAACAGTAGCGTGGGGGCATGGCAGTTAAGAAGGAGCTTTGGCGCCCGCCGTTCTCAAGATGACTAAAACCCAAGGATGAAACCGGGCCATGTCCTTACAACAACGGAGAGAGAGTGGATGCATGGGCGTAGGAAGTGTGGGGGACGCGGGGGATATGTCCCCTCCAGATTTTGGAGTGGGGGGGACACAGGGGACAAGGGTGGGGGGGACGAGGGGACAGAAGAATTTTCCCTTCTCCTTTAATTCACAGGGCCATTAGCACATGAAAGCGCTACCTATACTGGCCCTCCACTTGACCTGTGACCTGGCTCCAGGACACTCGCCCTCCTCCCTTTTGTTGTGCTGCAGCACACAAGGGATTCCTTCTCACCTTGCCATCAGCTACCTGCAGTCTGCACTTCTGAGAACAAAGGGAGACGAGAGGCCCTTTGTTGATTGCTGTCTGCATCCCGTCCCTCCTGAGCCAACCCTTTGTGTCCCTTGAAGATCCAACCCTGAAGACAGCAGCAAGATTTGAAGAAGATAAGGAGGTTTGGGTAATTAAATAAACTATTGCTAAGTAACTCCCTTTCTTTTTAAGTCCAGTGCTGTGTTGCAGAGTATCTCCCTTTCTAAAAACAGTATTGTTGAGTTACTGTGAGATATGAGCAGGGCCGGCTTTTAGCACAGTACTGGCACCCTGTGCGCCAACGTTTGTTAGGTCCCCCGTTTCTGTCACCTCTCTCTCACTCTCTTCGCTCCTCTCTCTCCAGCTTGCCTGTCCCAGTGCTAATTATTGTCCCCTAAGTTGACATCCTGCCCCCCCCAACATTTCGGTCCCCTGTCTCTCCCTCAGCCTTCCTGGTATTTGTGAAAGCCTGCTCTGAAGGCCAAGGGCGGTCTGTAAATCTCATTTCCTGCCAATGGCCTGTGGATGCAAAGCCGGCACTGTGGCAGCTCACAGGCTGTACAAGGACTTCACAGGCTGTGGTGGAACAGAGCCTGACACTGCTGGATAGACAGCGGAGAGACCAGCACAAAGCATGGGTCCCAGAAAGAACCAGATGGCCAGAGAGATGGGCAGGGCTAGGTAAGGCAGCAGGGCGGGCTCTAGGGCGATGCAACCGGTGCCGCCGCACTGGGTGCTGACTTGGGGGGGGCTGGGGGGGCACTGTGTTTGCAACTATATTGTGACTTTAAAAGCACCTGCTGGGTGTTCCTTGCCACCAACAGTTTTCAGGCAACAATAAAAATCTCAAGTTAATTCAGGTGATCAATGGTCTTTCTAGAGAGAGATTGAAGTTTTTTCTAGTAGAAGTTTTGACTCATCATAACGTACAGGGTTACTATGCCTGCTACAAAGGATGTCTACATGCAGATCACAAAGTGTGTTTAATGTGAATAGGTCAGTGGGTTGGTTACTGCTTTTGTCAGATGCAGGAAAGTACCCTCTTTTTGGCATGGTTACCCCACATTTTGCCTGTTGTCAGTATGTTTTGACTGTGTTCACCAGGATCCTGCTAACCAGTACCCCAGTGCTCTCTCCCATTAAATTTGGTTGCTTGGCCACACACACACCCCACACTTGGCATACTGGTGCCCCTTATAAGTCCCTAGTATATGGTACCCAGGGCATTGGGGGATCAGGGGTTCCCCATGGGCTGCAGCATTTATTATGTATTATGCCACCTATAGGAGCCCATATAAGCTGTGTTTGCAGGCCTGCCATTGCAGCCTGCGTGCGTGAAAAGGTGCTTGCACTTTTTCACTTCAGGTCACTGTAAGTCACCCCTATGGTAGGCCCTCCTAGCCCTGATGGCAGGGTGCAAGTGTCTGTGTGTGAGGGCACCTCTGCAGGAGCAGAGGTGCCCCCACAAACTCCAGCTCCATTTTCCTGTATCTCTTGAGTGTGTGCGATGCCCTTTTACGCTTGTACTAGACATAGGTCACTACCTGTGTCCAGGTACATAATGGTAACTCCGAACCTGGGCATGTTTGGAAACATACATGTCAGATTCATACCCCAATACTATTGTCAGTATTGATTGTATGATTCCATGCACTTTGGGGGCTCCTTAGAGGATCCCCAGCATTGCTCCTACCAGCTTTCTGGGGTTTTCTGGGCAGCCCACGTTGCTGCCACCCCTCAGACAGATTTCTGCCCTCCTTCTGCTGCTTGAGCAGCTCATGCCCAGGGAGGCAGAACAAAGGATTTCATTTGGAAGAGGGAGGCAACACCCTCTCCCTTTGGAAATATGTGTTACATGGCTTGGGAGGGGTAGCCTTGCCAAGCTTCTAGTATGCTTTGAAGGGCACATTGGTGGCCTCCTTGCATAAACCAGTCTGTACCAGTTCAGGGACCTCAGCCCCTACTCTGGCACAAAACTGGAAAATGGAAAGGGCGTAACCACTTCCCTGTCCATCACCACACCGGGGGTGGTGCCCGGAGATCCTCCAGGTGGGCACTTGATTCTGCCATCTTGAATCCAAGGTTGGCAGAGGCCTCTGTGAGCATCTGAGTGGCCAGGTTAGGGAGGTGAAGTGTCAGCCCCCTCCTAGGTGGTCACTCTGCTAGGTGACCAATTCCCCCTTACTGGGCTATTTAGGGTTTCCCTCCTGGGTGGGTCCTCAGATTCAACGTGCAAGATTCCAGCAGGACTCCTCTGCAACGTTTACTTTGACTTCTGGCCACTGGAACCGCAACTGGACTTCACAGGAAACTACAATCTGCAGCTCCAGCAACAACTTCGACATTGTTTCTCCGACTCCTTCCAGCAACTGCGACATTTGCCCAGCTGTGCTTCCTCGGAGGGCAGCAAGTCTTCAGTCTGCATGAGAAGAAAGAAGGAAAATTCCTTGGAGTGAAGGAGTCACTTACCTGCATCCGTAGGCACCAACTGCAACAACAACCGGCTGCGTGGATCTCCTCTCCTCCTGAGCTGCGTGGATCATGCATCAGGGGTGGTAGTCTGAAGTGGTCCCCTTGGTTCTCTCTTCCATCTGTCCAACTGTGGAGTAGGTAGATCCTTGCCGTCCCATGCAGGACAGTACCCCCATGAACTGCATCTCTTGCAGCTACCAAGGCTTGTTGTTATCTCCTCCAAGGGATCTTCAGGCTCCATGTAGCCTCAGCCCCCAGCCCTGTTCTCAGTGAAGCATTGCCCTCAACGTGCTTCGCCTGCAACGTGGGACCTCTCTTCGGGTGTGCTGCGTAGGCCTCTCTGCAGCTCCTGGGCTCCTTGCCTATAGGTCTTCCGTGGGGGCTGCCTCTCATTCTCCAGACTCTCTGCCTTGCTGATGGTCACCTGGGACTCCCCTCCATGGGTTGAGTCCCCCTGGACCTTGCTGGTCCCTGGCAGCTCCACTTTTCTCCTACTGCGACATTTGCTTTTGCCAAGGGATTTTGGTGGGTTTTCCACACCCCAGACTGACTGCAATTCTTCATCCGGTGTGGGACATCAACTGCATCACCTAGGAACTCTTCATCTGCTCCATTGTTGCATTGCTGACCATCTTCGTCTCCCTGTCGACCAACTCCTGCATCCACAGATGGGTGGGTAGAGGCTCCTGCCACGACCAGACACTCCTACGTAAACTGGACTTGGTCCCCTTCTTTTCCAGGTGTTCCTCCTCCAGGATCCACCTCTAGTCTCTTGCAGTCCTGTCTGCGTTTTGCAATATCCTTCTCTGAAGTCCTTTTGATGGGATTGTACGACGGAACACCGACTTTAAAAACAACTACTGCCTTAACAACGAGGTCGGAACACCGACCTCGTTCTTACTACTAATGATTTTACCACGAATGCCTTAACAACGATATTTCGTTGTAAAGGCATTCCTGATAAAAGCATTAGTAATAGGCACCATTCACCCTACATCCCTCACCCCACCCCCCCAACCCCACCACAAAACCTAAAACCCCCTAACCCCCACCCCCTCCCCAAAACCAAAAACGCCCCACCCCCCAACCCCACCCCAAAATCTAAAACACCCCACCCCAAAACCTAAAATCCCCTAACCCCCACCCCCTCCGCAGAACCAAAAACGCCCCACCCCCCCCAACCCCACCCCAAAACCTAAAACCCCTTGACCCCCCACCCCCTCCCCAAAACCAAAAACGCCCCACCCCAAAACCTAAAACCCCCTAACCCCCACCCCCTCCCCAAAACCAAAAACGCCCCACCCCCAACCCCACCCCAAAACCTAAAACCCCCTGACCTCCCACCCCTCCCCAAAACCAAAAATGCCCCACCCTAAAACCTAAAACCCCCTGACCCCCCACCCCCTCCCCAAAACCAAAAACGCCCCACCCCCCATCCCCACTCCAAAACCTAAAACCCCATAACCCCCCCACCCCCTCCCCAAAACCAAAAATGCCCCACCCCCCAACTCCACGCCAAAACCTAAAACCCCAACCCCCCACCCCCTCCCCAAAACCTAAACCCACCACTTACCTTAGTCGACCCCTTCTCACCTGCGTCGTCCTCCTTCGCCAACTCCCTTCTTTGTACCTTAACCACGCATGTTCGTTGTTCAGAACATACGTAGTTAAGGCACAAAATAACGGAGTCGTGGTTAAAAAAAGCATTGTTGCGCTTTCGTTAACCACGACTTTCGTAAAAAGAAAGTCGTAAAAAAGGATGTTTCCCTTTTGGTGGGTTGGGAAAAAAACAGTAACTTACCTCTTTTCTCCTGGTCGCTGGGGGGCACTCTGGTACTTACCTTTGGGGTTTCCTAGTTCCTCCAGATCCCCTCTACCGATTCCACTTCCTTGGGTGGGGACCCGGCTTTCGCATTTCACTTTTTTAGTATATGGTTGGTCCCCTCCAGGCCTTCAGTATTGTCTATTGCTTTTCACTGTTTCCTATAGCTTTTTATGCCAATTTCTGATTGCTGCTGTACATATAATAGTGTGTTACTTACATCCTATTGGAGTATTGCCTATCTAGTGTTTTAGTGTTTGTGTTACTGTGATAAGGAACCTTTATTTTCGTAACACATGTTTCTTTCAGGTGTGTAAGTGCTGTGTGACTACAGTGGTATTGCATGATCTTTGCATGTGTCCTAGATAAGTCTTGGCTGCTCATCCACAGCTACCTTTAGAGAGCCTAGCTTCTAGACACTGCCTACACTTCACTAATAAGGGGATACCTGGACCTGGTATAAGGTGATAATACCATAGGTACTCACCACATACCAGACCAGCTTCCTACATCAGAGAGCTCCTTTTTTGTCCCCTGCAATTTATAAATTAAAACTGAATATAGAACAGTGAACAATGAACTCCTCAAATAGCTGCATGCAAACATCAAGGTGTAGATTAGAGCATTATGATTTCCCCCCACTTTTTGATTAACTTAATGTTGCAAAACAAGTTAATTTGAGTGCAAATCAGTTATTATTAAAGAGAGCCCCCAACCATGGTGTTATGTTTTAAATTCTGAGTTTGCGCTTCTCCAGATGAAGCACTCTTAAACTATACCTGCTACCAGTATGGATGACCTGTGAAACCTACACCTTGTAGTCCTCTGTCTTATGTAACATTTCATATGCACTGATTTACACATATATGATGAATGTCTCTGCGTAATATATGTGTGATGTAAAGTGCTTTGACACCCTAGACTGGCATGAGGGATGAATGATGGAACAACACATGCGTATATCGTGCATGCCTTAACATCGCGCTCTCAACAACGACCGTGTCTTTACTACTATGCATGCTTTACAACGAATTTCATTACAGTATAAAAGCATGTTTGGTGAAGGAACATGCGTGGTCAATTCTCCCTACCCTGCCGCCTTACACCTGATACCGTACTCCACCCCTCCAAGCACTTAAAACTGCCCCTGCCCTAAGCCCTAAACCCGCCTGCCCTGTCCTAAAAACTACCCAGACCCCCACTCTGAACCCTAAAACCTACCCTGAACTGCTCTAAAAACTACCTTGGTGCCCCTGCCACCACCCTGAACCCTAAAACCTACCCCACTCCAAAACCTAAAACCCCCTAACCCCCACCCCCTCCCCACTGTCCTAAAAACTACCCCGACCCTACCCTGTCCTAAAAATGACCCCAACCTCCCACTCTAAACCCGGCCACAGCCCTACTTACCTTTCTCTCCTCTGCTTCTTCCTGTTCCACCCGGACAGCTAGACCGCTTTCTATGCTGTAACCACGCATATCCGTGGTAAAGATATGTGTGGTAAAGGCATGCGTGCTAGACCCATATTTGTGGTAATGGCAGCGTGGTCAATGCATTGCATTGCATTGATTGCGTTGTAAGGGATGTTTCCCGGTATGAGTGGTGCTATAAAACTAATGACATGCATCTGAGAGAGAGTGGTGACGGATAGTAGTGAAGGAATCCATGGCGGAGGTGGTCACTAGGGGGCGCCAACAAACAATGTCGCACAGGGCGCCACCAGCACTAAGACAGGCCCTGTCAGACAGCACAGCAGTTCACAGGAACGCGGCAGCACAGAGACTGCCACTTGACAGTCAGACAAGGACCTAGCAGCAATCATAGGCCTTACTGACCTTCATAGGCAGGCAGGGGCCCAGAGACTGACACAGCCTGACTAGAAAGAAAGCTCCCAACAGGCACCACAGTGCATGGCAGGCAGCACAGGAATCAACGGGTAGAACTGCGCCCAGCAGGCAGTACAGGCCTCTTAGGACTTCACACAGGCAAACAGCATCACAGAGTCTGTTGCTGCCTAGCAGGCAGCAAAGGGCCCAGCATACAGGGAATTGCAGGCCACACAGAACTCGACTGGAAGCGACCGCCTTCCCCATCTCCCCCCACCACGGCAACCCTTCTGGGTGAAAACTTTGCGCAGGGGGCTCACCTAAAGGTTGTCCCTGTCCCCCCCAGAAATTTAGTGTCTCCTACGCCCCTGAGCTGTGGATGCCTCACTCTGCGGGATTTATCCTGGACAGATTCATGTATTACATTCCCTGACTGACGCATGCAAGAGCTTTAATGTTAGTTGAGGGCAGTTTCTACAGTTACGCGTGATATTTAGGTTATATAACGCCTTGAAGGGGGGCAGAGTGAAAACCCCTCTACAAGTACGACTGAACTGGGAAGGGGACTTGGAAGAGTCTTCGTCGGATGTAGAACGGAGCAGCGCCTGTGCACTGGTACAAACAATAGCCATCAATCTGAGGTTCAATCGTACACATTTCAGTATCTTGCATCGCACGTGTCTGGCTCCCTCGAGACTGTACAGGACATTCCCCCCAGACGTCTCCGGTCTGCCCTGAAGGTGGGAGTGTCTCGTCCCACTTCCTGCACATGCTGTGGGCCCATGACGCTGTGCTGGGTGGAACCTGTGACAATCCCTAGGCGACTAACACGCATATAGATAGCCCTGGAGATGAAACAGTCCCAAAACGTGTAACATTCCATGTAGGTTTTGTTGCACTGTGGTTGGTCCTGGGGAAGCAGCTCATTGTGATCCACTGGATCTCGACGCGGCAGCGCACGTGCGATACCTGGCGTAGAGACATGCCCGAGTGAGCCCTGGCTAAGGAAGGCGTTTGAGAGAGGCCCGGACCCGTTCGAAAGCTTTAGATGAGATAGCCAGGCTGGGGAATGATAACCTAGTCCCAGCCCACTACTGAGGCAGAGCTAACGAGCAGCGATGAGGCTGTAAACTGAGGTAGTCTGGAGTGAAATGTACGGGTGGCTCCTGGCTTCGGTCATGATCCTGTTACTAGTGGGTGATACTGATTTTTAATACAAGTTGTCACGTGTGTTGATTTCCACCTCCTTCTGCCTGCTGTTCCCTTTGCTCTTGCTCTCCACGGGGATGGAGGGCGGGGGGGGGGGGGGGGTGTTCAAATGGACGAAAAACTACTACTATATACTTGAGAAGGTGATACACTTGCTTCTAATCGTCCCCCTGCCACAGTTTCTGTATTGCCATTGTAATCTAAATATCAATAACAACATATTAAAAAGAAGGTACTAAGTAGAGAAACAGAGAGATCGGTGAGATAAATATAGAGGTGTGGCTGTGTGAGAAGTGGAGAGATCAGATGGAAAAAGAACCGTGAGGTACGGAGCGAGGGATGAGGTAGAGAGAGCTGAGGCAGACGAAAGCAGCGCAGAGCTGTCTTTATTAAATATGGCCGGGAGTGGCTCATTATACCTGCGCTAGTGCACAGACAAGCTGCCTAGCGCCCCGCAGACCTTTGCACCACGATGCAGAGCTATGTGTATGCTGTCTAGAATAGGATGTGTCCTAGAAGCACACCCTTACAGTACAACATCCTGTGCCCAGACATATTCTTAAACATTTCATATGTTATATGTGGGCTGTTCAGTGCAGCATGCATGCATTGTGCAGAATGCTTTGAAGCATAACCCAGCATGGCTATCATAGTGTCGGGCTTTGCGTCAACATCAATGGGTGATTGCGCTGATCTGCCCAAATTACACCCAAGAAACGCCCCCTTTAGTGGAACGTGGCGTAAATTGGCCAACAGCAGCTTAAAGCACTATTTGCAATGGGAAAAGGACACCTTTCCAGCACAAATCCCTTGCAAAAGTTGGCATCACTTTATCATTCTGCATAACTTTACAAAAGTGCAAACTCTTAGTAAATCTGTTCATATGTGTCTGTTAAGCACCATAAGACTGTCAAATTAGAAAAAAATGGAAATTAAACTTTCCTACTCACTTTACAAGGATGCCCTTTCGAAGGGGCCCACTTTGCCCTAGTCCCATGCCGTAAAATGTCTCTGGAAACATCATATGTCATGAGCGATGCTCTGTCTGTGCAAGAGCACAATATTCAACACCACACCTTTAAGAAATAGGCCTGATTGGGGCATGTCAAGCAATAAGGGCTGATGCTGTGTTGTGTGGTGCTCTGCAGTGCAGTATAGACTATCTTCCAGTGGAGTGGAAGGCATGCCATTTACTATCTGTATTTTAAATAATCTTTTTTAATTAGGGTGAGTAACATCCTATTAAAAGTCAACAAAGTGTGTGAAACCAAGAAAACTACCATTCTGGGGAAACAATACTATCATCACTGTCTTGGTTGGGACGTGTGGGCCAGCCCACAGCTATGCAACATGTGTGATGTATGGGCCCATTTAATTGACATGCCCTCTGTTGATCAAGTATTACTTCTGTCATCTTATCTGATGATAAAAGCCCTTTAACAGCAGGTGAAACAAGCATTTGCAACGCAGTGGGTCTCGTGTTTGCTCGAGTTAGCGCTATTAGCGTTGTAAATTCCTGTTTTTTTTCTTTCTCCCGTGCTGGTAATTTTATGTGCACTATTTAGTGCAGTATGTCATCCAAACTTAGAAATAATTAGCATTGCAGTCATGGCTAAATTCTGTTCACTCGACTCCCTTGTGTCGGTCCACTCCACTTCACCACTCTGTATCTTAGGTTTGCTTTAGTGCGAAAAATAATTCCACCAGCACATGCTTCCTCTTTTCTGTATTGACCAATGAGGATGTGAGAATTTTAGCCAGGTTTATCCTGGCAGGTGAACTAGGCAGTTTATCTATAACGACTCAGTGCTTGACTGGTGAAAGAGTTAAATCTCATAACTGTTTCTCATTTGCATTTGAAATCATTAAAATTAACGCCCACCGCATTCCCATTATTTCCTCAAAGTCATGTCTATTCATTTTGAGTTACCTTGAACTCACATATATGATCTCTTCTCTGCCCCACCTCTCCCATCTCATTTCTACCTTTAGACACCGCTCTTAAACTGTCCTTTCGGAGCCATTTATTTGTGAGAAAATGTAGATTTATTTTTGTCTGGCCTTTGTATACCAAAGTCTGGGCAAAGTTGGTGATAGTAGGAACACACTCAAATTAATATATAACCTGAGAGTTGCAGCCGCGGCCTGTCTTTTGGGGCTGAGAGGCCACGCCCCCTCACTTTTTGCCTCTCATGAAGAGTGCCTGTTAAGCTGAGTAAAGGTCAGCCTGACAGATACTCTTTATTTTCAGATTAGGCAGCCAGGAGCTAGACATGCGCAATTTGTGAAGGTTCCTGGCTGCCTTAGCTGAACTTTGCTCGGGCTGAAGAGGTCACAGCTTCTATAGGTGTGACCTCCTCAGCTCAGCAAAGGTCCCTCGAGGCCCTCTCCCTCAGTGACGAGGGAGGCGTCACCCATTGACTCTGTCCTGGGCACTTCAGGTTTAAGCCCTGAAGCGCCCAGGTAGAGTGTCAATCAGTGACACCTTGTCACAGAGTGGGGTGGGGTCAGCAGTCTTACTGACCCCATCCCACTCTGTGACGAAGTTGGGACTGCTGCCTTCCCTCATTGAGTCAGCAGTCCCAACCCTCCTGGGACCTTAGAGGCTGAGCTGAAGGTAAGTGTGTGTGTGTGTTTTTATATGAATGGTGCATGTGTGTATAGTTGAATGTTTGATAATGACTGTTGCGAACGGATGTGCGTGTGTGCGTGTGTGTGAATGAATGAGTGTGAGTGTGTATGTGCGTCCCGCCTGCCCCCCTCCATCCTAAAATTACAGTCCGCCACTGGAGAGTTGTAAACTGAATAAAAATCTATCTCGTTGTAGAATTTTTAGAAATTTATGAATTGATTAGTTTTAAAACATGCTTCGAAAAGATTAAAAAAAGCATTGGCACAGCCACTAGGTCTTGCATATGCAGGAGCTATTGGCTTTGGCAATCTGTTCCAACCATATTGGACACCACTATGGCTGCTGTTCACTGCCAGCTAGTGGGGTGGAGTGGAGATGGTGGGTGGGGTGGTTTGGATTGGAATTTGGTAGATTGGGATATAATGGAGTATTGGAGTGGGATAGATTGTGGTCAATTAAAGAGAAGGTAGAGTGGGGTAGGTTGAAGTGGGGTAGATCGCATAGTGTTGGATAGATTGGGGAGATTGTGGTGCAGTGAGGTAGTTTAAAGTGGGGTACATTGGAGTTGGGGAGATTGAGGTAGAGTGCAGTGGGGTATATTTCAGTGGAGGTGTGGAATCGGGTATGGTGGGTAGAGCGGAATGGGGTAAATTGAGTTAAAGTGGGGTAGATTGGGGTAGAGTTGAATGGGGTGGAGTAGGGTACATTGGAGTAGAGTGGGGTAGATTGGAGTGAGGTAGATTTGTGTGGAATGAAGTAGGGTAAATTGGTGTAGGGTAGATTGGTGTAAAGTGGAGTGAGATAGATTAGGGTAAAGTGGAATAGAGTGAAGTGGGGCAGATTAGGGTAGAGTACAGAGGTTGAGTAGAGAGGGGTAGATAGAGGTAGAATGGGATAGATTGGAGTGGGGAAGATTAAGGTAGGTTGGGGTATAGTGGGGTAGATTGGGGTAGAGTGGGGTAGAATGGGGTAGATTGTAGTGGAGTGAGGTATATTGGGGTAGGTTGGGGTAGAGTGGAGTGTGGTGGGGCAGATTGGGGTAGATTGTACTGTGGAAGATTGGGGTAGATTGTACTGGAGTGGCCTAGATTACAAAGTAGCAACGGTCACCATGGAATATGCAGATGGGCCGCATTCTTGCTAAAAGTTTTAACTACATGAAGTGACCAGGCCTCACAGATGCATTTGGTCCTACCATCAGGGTGCCTTCCAGCGACCCTGTTGATTTCCAGTCAGTTCAACGCAGTATCCATGTAAGGATTTGTAACGGCAACAGTGTAAGTACACAGGTAACGTGTTTACTGACTGAAAGCAGCACTGCCTAAAGCCCACCTACAGTGGTGCTTTATTGGGTCAACACGTGCAGTAATGGGCTGATTTGGCTGAAAAAAACAAGCGGTATTGCCTCAACATCCTGGGATTCTGGGCACAAATCACTTACGGTCTGACTCCAACCTTGGGGGAGGGGATTACTCTGTCCTAAAAGTGACGGATACCCCGTCCACCGTTTTACAAGTTACATAGAATATAATGGAACTTGTAATATGGCGGGTGGGATATCCAAAAAAATGGAACCTCAGTTTACAGCAGGAGCAGTGGACAGACACTAATTAAGTTAAATAAATCTGTACTTCATCCAGGCTCCACACAAGCACAAGGAAGTTACGCAGTAAAGCCTTGCAAGTGCTTCCGAATTACAGACAGCAAAGAGTGAAGGATTCCAACAAATGGTAACTAGAAGCCCCTTTTTAGAGAGTTTTTTTTTTTTTTTTTAGATACAACAGGGTGTTGCCAAGCGACAGCGCATGCGTGCTGCCTGCAGGCTCGACCTAATGATGTAACTGAATCCTAGTCAGGATCGACCTGAAGCCAAGAGTAGTTAGGTGCTACAGAAAATAAAATAAAAAATTCTACAAAATTAAATTCAAAGCAGAGCGCTCAATATGTTCTTCAAATAATGTATTCCTTTTCTTCCGAAATAAATAGCTTTTTCTTGAATGTATGTTACTATGTTGATTAGTGCAGTGAAGTGTGATATCATCTCAGGTGGCCTCTTGGTGCTGTTAAGATAATAATACCACAAACTAATTGGTTACTGAGAGAAGAAAAAAAGAACATTATCTTGAGTCAGTGAAAGAATTGGATCTTACATTTTTTCTAAAGGTAAGCAAGAGCTATATTGTTTTCTTACGTTAATAGTGTGCACATGCATGGTCATCAAAGAACCCTTATCTTTGGCTTCTGTTCCATGATGGACGATTCTGTTAAGTAGTTACACATGGTTTATACTCATTCTTGTTCTAATAGTTTGCATTGCCAATCCGTTTAATCCCATTAAATTGTTGTAGTGTCTAATTATGTTTTTAATTTAGTATTATATTCAACTACCACATCTCTCCATGGGATATGGCAACAGTGGTGGTTCCCAACTTACCAAAACATTTCATGGGTTATTTTACAGAGGTTGTCGGTGATGGGCAAGACACTTTCTGTCTTGTAGTCAAGACCGGGTTAGAGATGGCCAACTGAATTGCCAAAGCCATGAATTGTTCCATGACGTTAAGACAACATCCCTGGCTGCAGTCAACAGGGTTCTCAGTGGATGTCCAGAGCACGTTCATGGGCATCCCGTGGACAGCCAGCGTCTCTTTGGTCACAAAGCATATGCAGTTGTAGAACAGTTTAAACAAGGAGGAGCATTGCAAAATTACTAGGGCTGCAATCATCAGCAAAATATTTTGTTTCTTTCATAGGGCCAAGGCCTTCAGCAGGGGCTTTCAGTTCATTCAACGCTAATCCCCGCCCCAGCTGGTCAACACCTGCACAACCCCCTTGTTCAGCAATAGATGGGTAAAGGAAAAGGATGCAAGCAATCAGTCAAGCTTCTTCCTCATACTCCTCTTCTTGCTCGATCTCCTGCTGTCTCCTGCACCACCAGGAATGTTGCAGTAGTTCATCTGTGAAGGAGCATGTGATGCCAGTAGAGAGGACTGGTATCCTCTTTTCCACAGGCCTAGAAGGCCATAACTTCAAACCAGTGAATCCTGCAAATTGAGGAATATAGTTATACCCTTCTCTTCCAGCAGCATTCCCCCATACCTCTCGATAGCATTCCCTTGCATCCGAGAGCCATCTTTTAATCCTGCGGCAGAAGGTTGTTGCCCTCCTGCAGAAGGGAGTAGTGGAATTAGTGCCAGAAAGGGAAACTGGGAGGGCTACTACTCTCAGTACCTCATGGTTCTCAAGAAAAACAACTGCCTTGCAGATGTCAAACTAAAAAACATTTACCTGTGCAAGGAAAAGTTGAAGATGCTTTTCCTTGTTCAGGTCATTTTGGCATTGGCTGATGTCCCCGGACCCGCAGGACTCATAATATACTATCATATACCAATCCTGTGGTTGCACAGGAAGTACCTTTCGTTTGTTATGGGGTCCTATCACAGTTCTTCCTTTTTGAATAACTTCAGCATCTTGGGTCCTTACCAAGGTGATGATGGCAGTCACGGCCTAGCTCGGTCGGTTGACGATCATCGTGTTACAGTACTTGGATGAGTGGTTTCTCAACCTTGTTCGCTGCAAATGATGTTGATCTACCTGCAAATGACAGTATCACTGGTAATAATGTTGGGGCTCTCTGTGTACCCAAGTGTCACCTGGATCCCTCCCCGAGCCTCCTGTTTATAGGGGCAGTATGGAATTACAACCTTACTCTGGGCCTTCCCTCACATATAGAGGATCCAGAAAATTATTCTGATGTTTCAGACAGAAGCTCAAATTCCATCCTTGCTGGCTCTATGTCTGCTCGGTCTTTTGGCTTCTTACATCGTCTTGGTCATGCATGTAGGCTGGCACATGAGGGCCTTCCAGTGATACCTCTTCAGGCAGTGTTTCCAGCATGAGGGAGTTCTGGCAAACTCCATTTTGATCTCTGGGGATGCTATTGCAGACTCAAGTTGGTGAGAAATGATGAAGAATCTGCTTTGATGGAGGCCCTTCTGTTCCCCACCTGATCTGACCACTGCAGTGAAGGCCATGTCCACCTTTCTGTGGGGCGTGGATCTAGGTCCTCTGAAGCGTAGATGCCTTTGATTACCAGAACAGCAGAGACTGCACATCAGTGAACTGGAACTCAGGACTGTCCTCTGCTGGAAAGCGCTGAGGCCCTTGACTTGGGTGCACAAACAGACGGTGTGATTGGTAACCAATCATCTGACACGTTCACTCAATGTCAGAGCCGACAACCTCATTTGGCATCATCTTGCTGACCATGAATGGTGTCTCCCCCCCAATGGTGGTTCCAGGACATCTTTGCTCTGCGTGGCACATCTCAGCTGGATCGTTTTGGCACTCACACTGACTCCTGTTGCCTGATCTTCTGTGCCTTCCAGTATCCATTGCAGGGAGTCTTGGGTGATGCATTTCAGTTGAAGGGAAAGTTTTTGCTTCACTACATGTTTACTTCTGAAACTTTGACTGCTCAGGTCTTAGGAAGATTCTCTAGGGCTGGGCTCAAACCACTTTCATTACCCCAGATTGACCAGGAACGGTTGAGTATTATGCAGACGTCCTGCGCTTTCGCTGTGTGTTTCTCTTAGCCTCCCGCTCAGAGTGGACCTTCTCTCCCAGTCAAGGTGTCAGATCTTGCACCCCATATTTCACTGACTACACCTTTGTGTGTAGAGAATGAGAGGGGTCATCTCAGTTCTTTTCAGCTTCCAACAGAGTTGGTCAACTTAATCCTGTCTGTCCCTGACCTTTCAACTAAGTCTATCTATTTAGGGCAATGGAATACTTTTGTGACATGGGTCTCAGGCAGCTACGTTGATTATTTGAAAGCATTCTTGGCCAGCATTCTTTTCAGTTTGGCATTGTCCTTGGCCCAGAAGGGCTTTGCAGTTGGTACGGTCAGAGGGTTTATTGTAGATTGTCAGCTTTTTTTATGCCTACTAGACCAAAGTTCCTTGTTCAAGTCACTAGTGGTTGTCACATTTTCAACAGGTTTGACAGTCCTGTTTCGGCCTGGTCCATTTGTTGTGCCAAAATGGAACTTGAATTTAATTTTAACATTCTTGATGAGTGCTACATTTGAGCTCCGGCCTAGTTGTCAGTTCCAACTACGCACGTCTAAGACTGTCATTTTGGTTGCTGTGACCATGGCTCATTGCTTTAGCTTCAAGCTTTGAGTATTATGCTGCCATTAATGTTGTTTTTCCCACGTAAGTTTGTAAAGAGAACTAAGGGGGCTTTTCTTCCTCAACTGGTGCACTCATTCCGTCACCGCACCCACCTTTTATCCATACCCATCCTACCAAAGAGGAGCAGTTGCATACGCTGGAACCAGACATGCAGTGATTTATTACATTTGCTTCACAAAGGAGATCAGGTCTGATGACCAGCTCTTTATAGGGTACATAGGCAGCAAAAAAAGCAAGGCAATTAAAAAAAAGAACACTTTATCGTTGGATTCTTCATTAAGATCTCCTACACACTTATGAAGAAAGTTGTACCCGAGGTGATTTGAGCCCCTTCCACTAGAGCAAAATCTTCCACGGGTCCCTTAGCTAGAGATATGCTGGTGGCAGACTTATGTAAAGTGGTGATATGGGCTTCCCTCCACACATTTGCAAAGCATTATTATTGGATTTTGAGGTAAAGAGCGATGGCCACTTCATTTGCTCCGTCCTGTAGGATTTCCTCATTTTGATTTCCTTCAGACCCACCTCCTAAATCTTGGTAATCTATTCGAAGGTGAGAAACCTTCAGATAGAAGTATTCATCAGAAGAACCTTTTTTTAACCTTCGGTAATGATCTTTCTGGAGATTACTCTATCTACCAAGGATTCTTCATTGGTAGCACCCTCCTCCCCTTTCTGAAGGAAGTTCATGGGCTTTATAAAAAAATGTGAGTTTAGTCTATTGCACTTCTCCTGTTTTGTTGTATGTTATTCTCGTCCCTCCCTCAAGAAGTGTACTTAAAAACAGATGACAACTGGTGATGCACTATTGCACTATATGCCTCTGGTGACATCCCCACAACTTCGCTTCTGGTGTCGAGACCGAGATAGTGCCGTCTACTGGTGCCAGAGTGCTGTGTCAGAAATTTCCAGGTCCAGTCTAGCCTCTGTGACATCGGAAGATGAGGAATCTGCGGGTAGTTATAGTATCCAGCGGAAAGATTATTACTGAAAGTAAGTACAATGTTTTCAGAACACAAATGTAATTTGAAGCATGTAGCTTGTGAACGTGTATTCAGTCTCTTAAAGCAGAGAAAAATTTCCTGATAGTTAAAAATTCAGTGGCTGGAAACCTTCAAAGGTGCAGGTAGGAAACATATCTAGGATAACAGTGCAAATGTAGTTCTCTAGTTATGCCGGCTAAAAATATGTACTGTTCTTAAAAGATACTAACCTCCAATAATATCTTCAAGGTCATTTTTCATGTGATGTCCATCCTTTTTATTTCACCGCTGGGGAGCAAAGAAATAGTGAGCCTGTGGAAAAGTTATCACACTGTTTTCTCAAACATAAAAAAAAACCAAATCTGTGCAAATTTTGAACCTGACGGGCTACGTAATGGAGAGAATGTATCATAAGACCACTTGAAGTCGATATTAATGTTCACTAATTTAAGCCTTCAAGAACAGAAGTGTGTGATTGTGAAAACCTGTGGCAAAAACAAGATTCTCGCGATCCCCAGAGGATCTGGTCCTGGGTTCATTTTGGAGAAAAGTCAGTGAACAAGTCGATTATTATTTTCAAAACAAGCATTTTCAATGTAATAAGTCTCGCATTTGTGAGAGTTAGAGCTACTGGTGTTGTAAATTACAATATCTTCTACCTATGTGTTTTGGTTTGGAGTGTATTGGATGTATGCCAGGTGCCACAGCTACCCTCCCAAGCTTGTCACTGTAGGAGAGAGAACACAACAAGGCCACTATTTTGGGAATGTTTTTGCCTCAGTCTTATATTCTGGCTGTGATACCCCAGAGATGCAACACTTTCTAGTGTGTTCACCTAAACTTTTATCACACCAAACAAGCCACAAAGAGGCATCTTTGTGGCATTTAACCCAGAGAATAAGGGGTTCAAAAGGGTTAGGAGCAAAGAAAAGAGTGCAGCCAAATATTTCTCTGTGTTAAACTTGTAAAGGAATTATTCCTTTACATTGGCAATACCAACCTAAATTTTAAAAACATTGACTGTATACAAAGAGATCAACATAAGAGGCAGCTTAACTACAAATGAATTATAACAATTTTGTTAAGAATGGCACTTGCTTTGCAGTGCTATAAAATGACAGAACCTGTATTACCAAGAGTTATTCCCAGACTGCCCCAACACGCACCAGACAAAGAACCCTAGGGAAGAGGATGTGCCTCAAGGGCCAGAGCTGCCAACCTTGGAGCTGGGGAACATGGTTCGAGTCTCATCGCCGCCTCAACATCCTGTGATTCTGGGACAATCACCTAATCTCCCCTTGCTACCAAAATTTAATGTTTTTTGTGTAATATAACTGGTGCTCTTGTAAAGCGATGTAATACCTTTGTATTGAGATTGTGCTAACTGAACTCTATTTGAAGAGGCCCAATTTACATCGAAAGGCTAAATGGTTTTTGCTATCAAGATTGAGGCCTTGAAGCTTGGGTCTGGAATCATGACTCCTTTTCCACCATTTTGGAGACAACACCTTTAGTCATCTTCTTGCCTAGAACAAAACTATGTGCTTGGTTGGTGACCCTCCGGAGGTTATCAAAGCACGTGCTATCGCCTAGTGTTAAGCTCTACTCAAGTCAGTTGGTTTATGCACCCACTGCAAAGGTTTCAACAGAACAAGACTGTCCCAGATTACAATCCATCCTGTGATTCTGTGCAAATCTCATAATTTCCCCTTGCTACCAAAAATTAATGTGTTTTTGTGTAATGTAACTGGTGCTTATGTAAAGCACAGTAATACCTTTGTATCGAGTTTGCATTATACAAAACTGCAATAATCTAAAAAAGAGCTCCAGTACCTTTGTGTTGAGTTTGCGCCACATAACACTGCAAACAAATATCAAAACAAAAAACGACCCGCAGACATCTCAAAGAAACAGCAAGATACCCGAAACCAAGGAAGACGAAGAAACAACGTATCGACATGAGTGAAATGGCGAGGCAAAAGAAAAAGTTGTGTGCCACACTAAGGTACCTTCCTGATCATGCAATAATCCGTGTAGCAGGGGTCAGTCTCCAAGGTGGTAACAAAACAGCCTCAAGGTAGGATAAACTTAAAGCATTTACCAACTGCATCAAGGGATTTTTGAAAGGCAGGCCCAGGAACTAATGAAAGTGATGGGCTTGAGATGGGCGTGGTTGAAGCCCACAAAATAGATTACAATAGGTCTAAAAGCAGAGCTTGTGGGCTGCTATGCTCAACCTAAAAAAAAAAAAAGTGACGATGGGACCATTTGACGAATGGTGGAGTGGAGATTGTTGGATGATATGTATCCTAAGACAGACAATAAATCCTTTAACGAATGCAGAACGACTGTAAGCTAGACGAAACAGAGAGATTACACTATTGGTCACACTCCCGCTGCTTAGGGAAGCAGCTACACATGAATTAACCCCAATAGAACAGGTTTTCAGATTGTGAAATGGCAAGTGATGGATTATCCGTACACTATATTGGATCCTTCTTTCAATGCTTTATTTAGAGTCCACCCTTTCACAATTAAATGGAGCTCCCTCGTGCAGCAAACCCCTACTGAGCACTGGTGGACACATGCATTGAAAGATCTTAACAAAAGCTCTCACAGTACTTTGGGGAAAAAGGTCCACTACAAACTCTTAAACAATTAGTACATGCACCCCGTTGTACTGCACAAATATTACAATACAGTCGGCCCACTATGCCGGAGGGAGTGTGGAGGAGGCAGTTGGGAAGCCTCCCTCACATCTGGTGATGTTTTTGTTACATACAACCCTACTGGAACTATTGTAGGGTGCCCTCTCCTGGAAACATTCTCTTACATAGTCTTTGGGGTTGGTGCACTAGATACACAGTACTAATACAAAGCGAAAACGTGATTGCTTAGAACTGCTTGGTGACATCTAAACCTGCTCTTGCGGCATCCTGGGAAAGGAGAAGTCCCCCTGATATTATTCAATGTCACTCACGAATATGGTTCCTCCTAGCAGTGGAAAAATTGACATGTACTGCAACTGATGCTACTAAAGACTATGCAACTCTCTTGGTTACTATTGAACTATCTTTTTGAAGGGTCCTTCTACGAGCTTATCCACTGAGATTAAACGTTTTCCATCTATTTTAACCTAAAAAGCCTGCGAAGAATGGCTGACGACAGACTAGTGACGATAAGCAATCAGTTATTACTGTGACCTACTTACAGCATGCTTTCATATACAGATGACCCACACGCCCTGTTGTAAACTGTGGTCCTTTTTGAGTCACATTCAGTTTCTTCCATAGGAAGGGTGCACGTACATGTATTAAAATTGGCAATTAAATTTCAATAAAAATTGTTTGCTATAAAAACAATTTGTGACCCGCTCAACCTGGCTAATTATAAACTGATATCTCTACTACCTAACATATACAAACATTGGGTGAAGGCAGCCATTTCCCAACTAAAGAATAAATTTAGTGGAACCCAGCAGTTATTACTTCCAATGCCTGTTGGCTTCTAACCGGCCTAGGGAAAATAATAAGTCGTCACATCAGTTTTGGGTGATCTCTTGATAAAGGTGGACGATTCTTACGCAGGAATCTTAATACTTCTACACCTATTTGTCACCCTCAATGCCATTGATCATTGATCATTCAACTCCACTCCACATCATCTATTTTCTTATGTCATCGGGGGCATATCTTGACATGGCTCTTCTGTTTTCCACCTGGGAGAAGTCAAATGGTTCAACAGAGCTCTTTCCATTCATCTTTTCATTCTCTTCAATGGACCTTCCCCCAGGTACTAATAATCTCACCCCTGTTGTTCAAATTTTGCTTTGGCACCTTAGCCCCACCACTTCAGAAATTTTAAATTAAACTTATTTATTCCAAAATATGATTTATATTTAATCTGCATGGTGAAACCAACAATTTATTTTCTGATTTTCAGTTGACTCCTGACATAGACTAAGAGCAGTTGGAAGATTAGCCCTTCAAAATCAAAAATCCTACCCCTTCACAATAAACTGTGTAAATGGGAGAGCTCACTTTGGCCACCACACATGGATGACTCCCCTAAACTTTAATGTAGTCTGGAATTTAGACACGATTTTGCCATCTCCGGATGCTCAAATATCTAGAATAACCAACTCGTTAATTTCCCCTTGAAAACTCTGCCGAGAGGCTTCCATTTTCTAGCCTTGTCGCAAAGGATTGTAGTTGCTAAGGCTTATATTCAGTCCAAACAGGATTATTGCAACTCAGTTTACTTGGGTTTGCTGTAGTAAAGTCTGTCTGTCCCCAGAGAACACAGAACACATTTGTTAGAATCTTATTCAGCCTTAAAAGCGTGACCGTGTTTCATATGAAATATTTGCATTGGCTCCTAATTATCATGATCATTCAGTGCAGATCTGCCTGTATAATTCATAAAGTACTGTAAAACAACTGTCCAAAATTCCTGACAAACCTGCGAAATATGTTTCCTCCTGGCACTTTAAATTAAGGGGCAAACTTGAGCTTGCCGTAAAAACATTCAACCTAACTGGTCATTTCAGGCTAAATGAGTCATGCTTTGGAAAAGCTTGCCTCTTCCTCTAAGAGTCAAGGCTAATCTGTTTTGGAGTATATATTTACAAAAGGTTCCCTTTCTTTGCGGTTTAATTCAAAGGGAGCATTGGGAACTCCTCCGTATCTACTATTTGTATTAAACCTTCATTTCAGCGACTTAAAATGAGTTTGGGATGCCATGCTTCCCCTTATTGGATTAAATGGGGCTACAATATTAGAAAACTTCTAGATTAAAACATATTTTGCTTTTTGTGTTCTAAAACTACTTGTAAGTTTTGTTATGCTCTCCGTTATGCAAACAAATGAGTGAAACAATTGGGGTTGCAATTTTCATTTTGTACTGAATAATGTACGCCAAGCTTTTTCAGTGGTCTGGATTTTAATGAATGCCGAGAACTGTTTTTTATGTTTAGAGTATTTTATCTTATGTTATGTGATGGTAGATATAGTGCAATTTATTGTGATTCGTATGTTTATGTGTACTGTAAAACATAATAAAGGCGATGTAAACTTGAACTTGATAACATAGAATACATATGGCTGTTTCCATCTTGGTAGTACCAGTGCCACCGTTTGCCATGGTTCTCAGAAGTGGTGGTGTAATTGTTTTGGGGTCTTGTGTTGACCTGCTGTAGGAGTTAAATTTGAAACCATCAACTGCAGGCCTCTTTACCTATCCATGTTAAGTTTGCTCTGTCTCCGTAGTATTCTGTTATATTATTTGTGACAGGATTTGGTGGGCAGCCTAATATTGCTCCATTCAACATATTTGTAAAGTTTCTAATGTGTCTTACAATTTGACAGAGGAAATCCTTAGGGTTTTCGCTCAACTTATCACCAGTACTGAGGCATCTTGCTACCCCCAGATATGTCCTTTGAACAGGTTTTAAGTATACCCAACACTTTCTCCCTCAATACCGCTGTAGGTTAGATCATCACTTACTAATAAGCATTCTTTTTTTCTATGCATTGGTTAACCATAACTTGCTGGAATAAAACACTGATTAGTTTTCAGTGTGCTTCTTGATTTACAATGGATGTTTTTGTTCCTCACTAATATTGGTCACAGGCCTCATAATGTCCCAACCCTGCCAACTTGGTATCTGATGGCTTTGTTTATTACTTTTTGCAACAAAGAAAGCTCTTGTCTTGGTGTGGTGAAGTATCAATTATTTGCCAAGGTCGTCTGTACAACTCCTGCCCTGAGGTATTCGCAAAATAACTCCTGAACTGGCTCTTATATTTGTAGTAGGGTACCATCTTCCAGGGAAGGACATTACAAATGCTACAGGTGAGCTGTGTGGGCATTCGTGGTTTTTAGACTTGGCAGAATAATTGTCCTGGGCATTTTAACTATGTATTTTTACATCAGTTGGGGGTTGGTGGCCCTAAATTTACAAATGAATCTGTAATCCTATGGCCTAGTTCCGTTGGTAACCAGTCCCACTCATCGGGATAACCACTTGATTGATTTGGCCTTAACCTCAGAAGATACATAGACTTGTTGGTTGGGTAGCATTCTTCTTCTGAGTTAAGCTGACCATTTTCTGGTTCCGCTTATTTGACCCAAAGCGAGATCAGCAAAACTCACCGCATTGCAACACTGTTCACAATTAATTTAGATGACACTCTTCAGAACAGCTATGTTTGTGTAAAGTATGAATGTGGTCCTAATGTCTCCAATACCATCCTTACAAAAATGTCCATGGTTCAATATGAAATTCGTAACTACAGAGTACCCAAAGCTCTGTAAACTTCAGAATGTCTGTGCAATGCATCAAGCTGCATACCAGGCAGATTGAACATGCTTAAAGGAAGTGCTCCTCAGTATCAGTTAAAGAGGCCTGTAAACCTTAAGTTACAACATGAAAGTGTGGCTCTTGCTAAAGCCACTTATCCAGTCAAAATATCTGAGTAATCCCCCTCAGCCCCCCTCCACAGCTATTTCTGATCTTGAAGCCATTTATCAGTCCAAACAGTGAGCTCAGCTCCAAGAATGCTTCACAGGCTTTCTGCATTGAGCTTTCTAACTTTAATTTGAAAGTTAGAAGCATTTATGGGGGATTGAATAAAATCAGAAGTCCAGGCGAGATCTCCTGTATCCAACCCAATGTTCTGGTCCCCTTTGTAAGTCCCCTGTTCTCGTCTCTGAGGAGAAAGTAAAGTCTGGCTTTCTGGGCACCAACTAGTCTCTCATGATGAGCCTAGCCTTGTGGCATTGCTTTAGACCTCTGCTTATTATTTTCAATATCTGGAAAGAATTGTGTGATTGTCCCAGTTGATTGACCCACGCTTCTCCTTACCTTGGCCAAACTGCAGGACAGTTAAGAAGACATATAGCTATTGGGTTTTCTTGAGGAGTCCATTGCCCTTGATTCTTTACAGCTGACCATGGTAAAGAAATGGCTCTGGACAACATTGCATCCATTCTTGATGTCTTAGATGCAACATGAGTGATTCTGTGTGACCTTTCTACCACATTTGATACTATGGACATAGAGTGCGCAACCAGCTGTTAGCCAAGACTAACATTCTAATTGAAGTGTATAGTGTTGAAGTGGTTCATATCATTCCTTGTGGGGCCATTGGAGATCCTCTCGCTCAGGTCTAAAACGTCAGCAGTTCCATGTGAGGTGGTAAGGGGCTTCTTCCTGCACACACTTTTTTTTAACAATAAAGTTCACCCTCTTTGTTGGATGATCAGGTCATTTTGCTGCAAGGCCCTAGATTATGCAAACAACACTTACATTTATTATTTGGATAGCTCTGCATGTGACTGCTTTGAGAAAGAGCAAAGGTATGGCCTTTGTTCAATAGTGGATGGTCCACCAAATCTTGAAGCTCAATTCAGATAAAACTGGGCGTGTGATTGTTGGGAACAGCTCAAATTGTTGGAACAATTTCCTGTGACCTCAGTGCATGGCGGTGACTCTCGAAACAGCTTTCAAAGTTGTATGTAGCAGCCTTCATGTATCAAGAGGTTCTTTCGAAGTCACAGATTAACTAGCTCTTGGTTCCACCTGCTTTGCCTTCAGATTGTTCCTCTACTTCAATAGCAATCTAGTTGCATTTTTTCACGGTCTGGGTTGTTGCAATGGCTTTCATTTGAGTCTGCCTGTGTATATTATGGTTATTCTGAAGTGCATGTAGTACTTTGCATTCAGGACACTCGTAGAGCCTTTGTACATTAGCAGAAAGAGAGCTACTTTGGTTGGTGAGGAATCAAAGGCGGCATTTCATATGTTTATATCTGACTCCATCTTTGGAGGACTGCAAGACTTCTGAGCTTGCTAAGTATCTCTACCTTTACACTCCCACTCATTACTTACGTTCCAGGAACCCCCTTCACTGCATCCCTTGTGTCAGTAGGGAAACTTCCTAGTAGCCACTCTTTTTTAGGAAACTAGGCCTCAAGGCGTGGAATAAACTGCCTCTGCATTTCAGGAAAATTTATAACCATTTGGCCTCTCGAAGAGCTCTCAAGACCGTTGTGTTCAGTTAACTTTTCCTCTCATATACTTCTGCTTTTCTGATCAACTTTTCTGTCACCTTCAGGTTCTATTGTTTCTCTGTGCCATGAATCCTCTTGTGTTATCCCACCCCTTTACCAGTAATAAAATGAGCCCGAGCAAGGGACGCCCAGCTCTACTTCAGAACAAAGGAGGTTGGTGATGTTGGAAAGGTGTTGTTCTTATATGCGACTAGTCTCTGCTTGGGGCTGGTTTGTAGTTTGTTGGAAAGAATATACAATTTCTCCAAGGTCTTGCATTCGTGAAGGGTATAATAATTCCACAGAAACACCAAGAACTTTTTGCTGAAAAGCAATGTTTTCTTTTACTGTGTATTGTTTGTAGAAATCGAGAACATTCTTTATTTTGATATTGCTGTGCACCAACAACCTCTTCCACTAGGAAACAACACTAAGCACCCGATAGAACACAAGGAGACTGACTGCACATCCAAGACTGCTCAGAAGTTCGAAAGAACAGCCTAGAAATTAGGTCACAATAAACCATTCTCCATATACAAAGGGGATAAATATTTAGCAAAATTACAATGAAGACAGCAATTAATCATTGTGGACAATTGTTGTCCAAAAAGTATTTTAAATAATTCTCAGTATTTTTGTCTCTCTCTCTCTTCTACTCCTATCAAAAAAAGTGGAGTTGCGTGAATACTACAATACATATGATACATGTAATTCTTAAACTAAACACATAACACAATACAAGAAATAAAGAACATCTGTCAATAAAAAAAAAAGTACCAAGTACTGAAATCAATCTACAGAATCCACAAGTCCAGCACTGTCAAATGCTTGAGGCTCTCTTCAGATCTCGTTGTGAATCACTGCAAGGTTCATCTAATGTCCCTAAGGACACTAAAGAAGATGCAATGCAAAGGGGGACAAATCGCTTTCCATGCATTATTATGTCTTGTGGGAAAGGAGGATCTCCTGAAACAGAAATGGGCTCGCCACCTGTGCCACCAACAGATGAAAATGCTTTTTATACAGTGGTGGTCCAGAGGGCGACTGATACTGTAGATTTGCAATTCTTCACTGTTCAGACAAAAATATGAGTTGACTTTTTCAAACATGACTGGCTTCATCTGAGCCAATACTGCCTTTCAACGAAGCTCTTACTGATGTATGTATGGTGTCTTCATTCAAGCCATGCTCATGCCCTCCGGCCATTCGACCTGTGGCTATGTGAGACAGAACGTCTTCTGGTAAGCCAGACTCCCTAACCAAACTTTGTTCACGGAAAGCCTGATAATTCACACATTGACAAGTAAAGTCAATCCAAATCAAAAATAATTGATTCCTTTGGGAAGTAAATGTTTTATTCTGCTAGTTTAGCTCTCAGATCCATTAACAGAGTTTGTCTCCTGGGAAGTTACACCCATGCATTGTGAGGATTAGCCAGCTACATCTTGCCGGCTCAAGCGATACATGATGGTTAGGATGTTGTTGAAGTATATGCTCTGAGCTGGGCTGGACACTAAAGAATACACAGGCAGTTTTAGTGACACCATTGTTGTGCTTAGGCAGCACACATGGATGGGTTAACCAGGCTTTCAGGGTACATGAAAGTGTCTTTAATGGGCATGTCCTTTGATGCTTCCAGGCTGTTTGGTGAAAAGGTTGATTTGGTGCTGGAATGCTTTAGAGACAATGACGCTTCTGCTAGGTCTTTGGGGCTGTTGTCGTCAGCTAAGCATTTTCCAAACCAGGAATTTTTGGGGCTTCTACAGGGGGCTCTCATAAAGACAATACACGCCTTCAAAACATGTAGTCAAGGCACCAACCTAGGCCTTTGAGGCCTAAGGCATAGCAACTGACAAATCGTTTGCACCAGCAGAGGCAGTAATCCTCTAATTCTTTCTCCTATGATCCACCTTGTCTGGAAATCCATCATTCCCTATACAAGTGGTGGGCCTTACAATTGTCCAAAGGTTCTAAGCCTTACTTTTCATATCTTCCCTGCCTCACCTTCCTCCTATTCCAGAGAGTCTTTTGGAGGAGGACTCCACAATCCTGATGAAGGAAGTCATTGTTCTGTTGTCCAAAGGTGCTATTGAGTGGCTACTGGAATTGGAGAGATGAGAAGGGTGCTAACCCTGCTACTTCCTCATTAAAAGAAGGCTGCAGGCCTTGGACACAGCTTCAACCTCAACTCATTGACCACACTTTTGAGGAAGGAGATGTTCAAAGTGCTCGCCTTGGCTTAGGTTGACTCATCTCCAGATATGGGTGGCATCCCTGAACTCACAGGACATGGTCCATGGTGGACCAGAAACACAGGAGAGTGTGGGCAATGGCCGCAAGATGGAGGTCAGGTTTTAGGACCACTCCTGTTGTAGACCCACGTTCCACCAACACCCGCTACTACCAGCTCTTTTCTGGCACCAGCCTGTGGAGGGATGAAGGGGGGAGGCTGAGCGGCAGCCTACAAGCTGTTTATCTGGCCAGATGCGAGCTGCTGGACTGTTTTCTTAGTTGGTGCACGTCCATGTGGCCTCCAGGTCGGCATGCACAAACTGGGATAGGCTTGTGACCCATAGCATCCCCTGGCAACTGCTGCACCTGTGCAGGAGCCTGGAGCGAGGTGTGGCTGCCGCTAAGAGTGGGACCATGAGCTACATAGCTGTGGGTTCTGTTTGCACTGGTCTGGAGCTGGGAGCGGCACCCTCAAGTATTACCACACAACTGTAAACTAGGCCCTGGGGGGAATATAGAGGTCTGCAAGTAGCAAGGGCTTCCCCTCACCCCTCCCAAGACCTGAGGGGAGACACTACATATTAGACTGGCGAGCGTCAGGCTCCTAATAACCTGCGCTTGGAGGGAGAATTCCCTTTCTTCATAATCTATCTAACTCTACAGACACTCTCAATGAGGGGAGGACCCTCTGCCCTATTCATTAGCTAGGGGTGAGGGCCAAGAATGCCACATGGTCTAGAAACCTGCAGTGGGATTGAGTCCCTAATCACGCATGCTGAAGATATTTTAGCGACGTCATGAGGATGTGCATTGAGCAACTTGCCAGCACTGAATACCCTGCGGGGTGAGCCCGCAAAGAGGTCTGGTCTGCTCGTGCCCCCCTCATATTGTATCCTGCATGAACGTGAGGGGTGAGGCGGGTCTCAACCTCATCTGCTACGGCCTGCAAGCTCTGCCCTCCTAGCTTGCCGAGCACCACCATCTTGTCTGAGAGTCCTGGTGGCCTGGACTGGGACGCAGGGAAGAGGCTTAGACACATCCCCGAATCCCCACCGGAGAAGCTACAAAATCCACACAGACTGCACATTCTGCCCTGATACCCCGGATTCTCTGACAGAACCTGAGGCATGGTGGATCTGGAGGAGTGCAGGGGGTCTGCTGCAGTAGGCCACATGTACAATTGACCAGCCCTAGTTGAGCATAACTCAACTGGTGACTTGAGCTTGACCTGACTGGTGACTCTGATTTGCTCATGCCGAAACGAGGAAACGTAGTCTCCTGACTGATGGTCTGTAGGCTAGATGAGCTCTTGGTTAATGCTGACTCCGAGATAATGCCAGCAAATGCCCCCGCACGGATGCGAGATTCAACAAAATACTGGTGGAAATTGTGGAAAATAGAAAAAAAGCTATGTGGCAGGGTCGATGCAGTGGCAGTTGAAATGAGACAGCTAAGAGAAGATCACGCAAACGTGACTATTGAGTCACCCCACAGAAACTGCAATCAGTGAACTCCGTCCCCGACATTTAGAATTGAAGCGCACCGTCCAGTCCCTCGCCGCCAAGGTCCAAAAACTCGAAAGTAAGGTGGAAGACTCAGACTAGCTCAATAACATCCATATAGTTGATTTCCCCGAAGGAGCAGAGAATTTGGATCCGGTACAGTTCTTTGAGACATAGCTGCGACAGGTGGTGGTGCCTACTCAACTCTTTCTGTATTTCCTGGTGGAACGTGCACACCACAATCCCGCATTCAGGCCTGAGTTGGCGACACCCCCCCGGCCCAGTTGTGGCATGACTGATGAATTACAGAGACAAGAAAACTATACTCCATGGGCTGCAGTCAACAAGTCCAATCCAGTATGAGAACACACGCATCTACCTTTTCCCAGACTACACTGTGGCGGTGTAATACCGGCAGGCCTCATTACCTGGAGTGAAAAAGAAACTCTGCCAAGCTGGCCTCCGATACTCATTATTGTTCCCTGCCAAGTTGAAAGTGATGGTTAACAACTCCAGCTATTTTTTCACCAAGCCAACGGATGCCTGGGACTGGGTGGAGCAGTGCTGATATGAAGTGGCAGTTCCACCATCTCCAACCCAAAATAACTGGAGCAGAAGAGGCCAGAATGAAGAAGACGGAGACGCACATGCGATAATAGACCCACACAAGTCAATGGAGCTCCTACGCCAGAGCAGGCAACGAAGGACCAGTTGCACGTACTGTCCACTGCAACCTCCTGGTGGGCTGAGTGGCACTCTCCAACACCTAGGGCTTTGGAGGGCACTGCATCAGAGACGGACTCCTATATCTCGATGGACAGTGCTGAATCTTTGGTCTTCCCGGAGGTCACCCTGCAGACAGCTGACAACTAGATATGTGTGCCTGGCAATGATCCCGAGCTTACACTTGGCCTAAATCTCTACCTCTATATGCATACATTTAGATACTGGCCCGTCCTACAGGAGTTGATACTACTGTGAACTATCAGGCCCTAGGATACTCTAAGGATCCATATGCCCCGTACAGAATTGAAGGCCATGCTCACTGACTTGCAAAGCAACAACACTGCTTTATTATCATTTACAATATAGATATGGGTCAGATGTCTTATCTTTGGTTTGCTCTTTAAAACACTTGGCATTGTACTACTGTAACATGTGCAACGCCCCTTACATCATCTTCTTCCCCTCGAGAAATTGTATTGCATAGGAGTGCATGTTCTAGAGCTGCCCACTAGCTTGGGACCTTGGTTAACAGTTTGGGCTGCCCCCTGTTCGGGGTCCACAATGAGTTGGGAGGTGTGGATTTTTTTGCTTTTTTTTGTTCAAGGGGTCATGCAGCATGGGTTAGTCACGTCCACTATGGTGTCCTCCCTCCCATTAAGCAGTGCATACAGATGTACTAACGAGAATCCCTTGTGGCACCTCCCCTCTTCTTCCTGCACATCCTCCCAACTTAACTCTACTTGGCTAGGATTGACATGTTAACCTGAAAGTTTCTGGGAATAGAGACAACGCGAAAACAGCTTGCTTACAATACATGAGGAGAAGAGGCGCTCAGATTGCGCTTCTCCACGAGACACACATTGCAAAGGGAGAGGAAGCCCGTTTACAGAAACACTGGTGGGCCAGTGTTATAGCACCACATGGACGTGGATCACTTTATGGCTTCGGCCGTGGGTTTCCGTGGCAAAAGAAATAGACCCAGAAGGGTGCTGCGTTTTGGTGGAAGGTCAACTGGATGGCATACTTGTACTGCTTAGGAGCTTTTATGCGCCAGACGTGTTGCAACCAGCCTTCTTACCATGCCCATTGACTGTGCTCACCCGGTGGGCACATCTCCCCTAGGTTATAGGGGAAGACTTACATTTTGTTCTTAATCCCCAAATAGATAGATCGTACCCCCTGCCTGCCTTTCTAGTAGTGACTGCACCACCTGCCTCTCGCAGTGTCTAACTCATTAGTCCCTGCAGGACAGTTGGCGAGGACTTTACCCAGAGACTATTCTTATTTTTCATCCCCACATGAGTTACATGTGCAGTTAGACCACATTCTCTGCGACTCCACCATTCATTTACTAGTCACAGATGCAGAATATCTGTGGAAAATCTTCTCCAATTAGATGTTTTTTAAATCTCTTTATTGGCCTTTACATATAAGCTATCACATATGATGCACAATGCAACAGAAAATACAATCTCAAAATACAGAATTAGATAGGGTTTCCTTCATATAAAGGGATCCAATTCAATCAGCAAATCACCTGCTAGGGCATGTTGCATATCAGACAATCAGGATACTCTTCCCATATTATGTTAGTGCATCCAGTCCAGTCCAGTCCTGTGGAGAAATAGTCATGATGCCCAGAGAATAATGCAAATCACCCAACAAAAAACAAATAACAATATTCTCATCAGCCGATGTCGCCCCAGGCCACTCCTGTAGGTGGGTGAGGAAGGTTGGGGTGGGGGGGCGGGGGTAATGGGGGAGAAATGCACCCTTATGCTATCCCCATCTAGGAGCAGCCCATATTTCCATTCCGACCCAACATGTTTGTGTATATGTGTAAGTCTGTGGTCCCAAGGTCTCTGCCCTACCCCAGACCTATCCACTCCAAAGCCATCATCCAGATGAGGGGTTCATGCAGCCTGTCAAATAGTTTAAGCATATATGTGTCCCAGAGCATGGCAGCAGCACCACCACCACCCTGCAGTCAGCCGTCACGTGTTATGGTGTTCTCGTACGACAGGGCCCATTTATGAATCACTTGGATCCAACAGCGAAATGCGGGTGGGTGCTGGGCCCTTCCAAGCCCTAGCAATTAGGCATTTAAATAGAACTAAGTCAAACCCACTAGCTTTAAATAGTGTTTATAACTCTTGGTGCATTTCATAATCCCCAGAAGACAGGAGGGGATCTAATGATAACTGCATATCAATTACAGTTGATACCTGTGCTAACACCTGAATCTAAATATGCAACAACGGAGGGCGTTCCCACACCATATGCATAAATGTAGCTTCTGCATGTCCACAGCGAGGGCAGACCGTAGTCACCCCGGGAACGTTTTGTGGAGGTGGTTGGGAGCGAGATAAGTTTGATGAAGATAATTGATTTATGTACATTTCAGGCGGGTGTTGCGGGAAATGCATTTCACCAGCTCCAGAGCCATAATTCACTGCTTGATTGTCAAAACTGTATCTAAGCATTCATCCCATTTCGCCTTTTCATTGGTCAGGACAGCAATGCGGCATGCTAGTAGTGCAGTGTATAATGCTGACACCACCCGGTGACCCCATCCATGCGTTAAAAAGCACTGCAATACCATGTGTAGGGGCGGTTCAACCTGCACCAGGGATGACATGCTCATGATCTCAACCATGATGCATTATAAGTCAGAAAGGAGCCAGCACCCAACCCATATAGTTCCCTTAGTCCCTGGAAGGAGAGCAGTACACCCTCACTATATAAATCCCCCAGTTGGGTAATCCCCGCATCACGCCAAGGGGAGGGATCATGAGCCCTAAGCAATGGTTTAAAAGCAGGTGTGCTCCAAAGGGGTTACTGTGGTGCACATGATATCGGTGCACAGTGGGGCTGCATATAGTGGGCCCAAATGAGTTTGGCTATGCGTGTCAGCTTACTCATTCCTTTAGCGGGGCCTCTTCGTGAAAGCAACCAGTTTAATATATTCATATCTTTCAAGCCGGTCCGAACATATCAATCCTCCCCAATGTCATCACCAGTCAGCCACCACATGGGCTACTACAGCTGAACAGCTGCAAAATAGAGTTCCAGGTCAGGGATCCTGTGCCCCCACCCCCTCAAGCATGGGGAGCGAAGTTTGTTTCCAGCAAGAACTCGCTCAACCAGCTTGTCATGATCTGCCCGCATCAGGCTAGTCTCAACTTGTGTGGCTCCCAGTTGGGCTTCCATCAGCGTCTTGGAGTCTTTTATGGCCTGTAGGATTTTGCCAAATATGTTGGTTAGCTTCTCTAGTGGGTTCTCAAACTGTTTGATGGGATCTGTTTGAGACAGTGTGGCACCCAGCATGGCCATGATGGACTTTGGAGGTGGGAGTTTGGATGCCTTGGGACGAACCATACCCAATCCACTACAGATAAATGGTTTTGTCACCTAGGCACTCAGGGCGAAGTCACAGGAGCAGCTAGCAGTGGCTCCTGGCATGAGTCAGTTATCTCGAGGACCCAGGAATGAGTCACCTTTTCAGGGCGGCTTAGCAGGCTTATAATCTGCTCCATTTGGTCATAGGCCTGAAATAATACAGTAAAAACCAGGTCATCAACCATGCCGCACTGGGCCCACAGCAATCAAATGTGCATAGACCAGCTTTGTTGCAGGGAGGGGTGAGGAGGTCTCTCAAAGGCACTCAAGCACCTCTGTAGGTGCTCTCCCTTAAGCTTAGGATGGGCCTCTGCAAGTCAGAGCAATCACTTTGCTGTCTCACTGTCACAGCAGGGGACCGGCATGGCAATCAGGCCTGGCTGTTCCCAGTTATCACCATGTGGCAGACCAGGTACGTGGTAAATCAAGGCAGCGTTCTTCCACCTTCTGGGCCATCACCGCCTCGTTATCTCCATCATCGGGGTCTGTTGCATTCACCCTGGGGGCCCAGCACACACTACACTACCTCCCATCTGAAGTCCGACAGCAGGGAGGCCTGCAGGTGCCGCAAGGCCATTTCCCTCACAGATCCATAGGGAGCCGCCACAGCCGCCGCAATGTGTCCCCTGGTCCCCAGCTAGGGGGTTGCAGTTGTTCCAAGAGCGTGCCGCTGCGGCCTCTAAGCCTCTTTGCATCGACTCTCCCGATCCTCTCTGCAGCTCTGCCAGGGCCCCGGGGGAGTGGAGAGGCAGTCACTGCCAATCTTGGAAGCTCAGGGCCATCAGGGAGCGCATAAGGTTGTGGACAAGGGTAGGATCAGTGATGATGTGCCTCAGAGTCCGATCCTCCCACCATCTTGGTCATGCCCCCAACCTTCTCCAATGATAACCCACTTCAGCAGCACTTGGACTGGGGGGGCGGCGTAGCCACCAATCCCAACATGGTGATTGCAAACTATCATGCTGAAGGACCTGGCATCAGGGAGGAGGTCCACGAGGCTATTACCCATTACTTCACAGATAATTGGGGCTCAGCCAACTCTAGGCAAATTGCTTGGGAAGCTATAAAGGTAGTGATCAGGGGCCATCGTATTCATGCGATGGTAGGTGCCAGGGCAGGCCTGCATAGTGATTTAATGTATATTGAGGTATCATCGGGGCTCTGGAGGGGCAGTCAGGACAAATCCAGCGGAACTGCTGGCACTGACAGTGGCTTTCGATCAACATGCACAACTAGTAGATCGATTGCACTGTCTAGACTTCCGTATGTACCAGGCGATAATGCACACTGAAGGGAAACAATGCTGGCTATTGGCCTGGCTTTTGGGTGTTGCGATGCCTCATACCCCAATCACCATGCTCAGGCTATCCCCAGCACAAGTTAGCAGAAGCCAAGCAGAGGTGCATTCAGCATTCACCACACATTATCGGGCGCTGCATGATCTCCCCTCCCACAAGCCGACAAACACATTCTTTTGAGTTCCTTGATGGAATTACACTACCTGCTGTAGATCCCCTGGCCAATGAGGAAATATATGCCCCCATCCCAATCCAGGAAATCCGCAGGACCATCAGAGGAGCTGCCATGCACAAAACTCCAGGTTTCAACAGATTACCCGTTGAATTCTGTAAAGCCCCTGCTGGCCCCTAAACTCCTGGAACTATATCAGGCTGCACTGACAGAGGGACAATTTCTGCAGTTACTCCACAGGTCATTACTAGTGTCCCTTTCCAAGCCTTACAGGGACCCCTTGGACATGACCTCGTATCGTCCATTATCAGTGCTTGGAACAGATTATTAGATCCTCGGCAAAATAGTTGCAGTCCACCTTATAGAGCATATGACCAGACTGGTGCACTCAGATCAGAATGAGTTTGTCCTGGGCAGATCAACTACCCTTAACTTTCATAGGCTAAACAGAATAATGGAGTTGGCCCATCCTGGTGCCGCCTGCTTAGCTCTAAATGTAGAAAAAGTGTTTGACACTGTGGACTGGGGTTACTTATTCTCCATTCTGACAACCATAGACACCACTGGCAGTCTTCTCAGGCTAATCAAACTATTTTACATAGAACCCACAGCTCATGTCAAGATGCCAATGAATTTCCTGCCCATTTCCAGTGAGTACAGGGACCACCCATTACTCTTTGCCCTGGCAATGGAGCCGCTGGCACAATGACTCCATCAAAGAGGTCAGATATGGGGCATACCTCTGCATGAAGAGACGCATTTAGTCTCCCTATATGCAGGTTATTTATTTCTGCCTGTTATTTATGTCTGAGACATCCAGGATGGTATTGGGGAAATAGCAGAGATTTTATCGGAGTTCAAACTAGCTTCAGGGTTAGGAGTTAACTGGGCTAAATCTTGTGTATTCCTGCTTTTCACGTATGTTGCCCAGCACAACGCTTGACAGTAGATATACACCACCTAGGATGGGAATCCTTGTGTGTTCCGCTATTTAGGCATCCGCATATTCCATGACATGTGCGATCTCATTGATTGGAACCTCACCAGGGGCATTTCCTCCTTACGCCCCCAGATGTCCTTGTGGAGCACTCTTCCCCTTAAAATTCAAGAGATAGTGTGGTTGACTAAGATGGTGATGCTCTCTCGTCTTTTATATTTTTTTCATAATTTACCAGTGCGCATGCCGTGCACCATATTCTATGCACTACATGCTACATTGGGGAACTTTATAAAGGCAGACGACCGTCGCACTGCACAAACTCCAATTACACATTGATAAAGGAAACTTCAGAGCCCCTAACTTTGAACATAATTATTTAGCAGCACAACTGCAGTGGTCCACCCTATGGCTGGCTGGTAGATAGACAGATGGGATTGGTCTGCAGTCTGTGGCAATTGCGCAGAAAGTGATCGGAGAAGCACTACTCCCAAATGCAAAACTCCCTAAAGCAGCTAATAATCTGCTATGCACTGCATGAGGCTTGCGTCTCATGCCGGCCAGTAGGCCATATTCCCCAGAGATCAGGATACGTACTATCACTTCCTTCTGCAAGCTAGTTGAGAGGGATGAATTGGCGATCTGGGAGAAGGCCATAGGAAGCACATTGTGAGCATAAACCAGGGATGGTGCACTTCTCCCCTTTGATCAGCTCAAACTATGAATGAACTACCAGTGGGCCATTTTTTTGACCCATGGAAGCTGAGTTGGGTCATCTATTGCACATAACAGACCCAGAACCAGACCAACATCCATTAGTAGACATACTTCATTTCATGGGGAGTGGTCATAGACTTCTTACCTGGTTTACTAGAGCACTGGCACACACCACCCAATACTCTCTATTGCCAACACAGTGGTGTTCAGAGAGAGATTTATCCCGAGCTCTGGTAATCAAAGAATAGGAGAAGGTGCTCTCACCTACGAAAAGTATCATGAAACGTTACGTTCCTATACAGTCAACATAATATCCTTCATATGGCGTACCTCACACTGGCTAGCTTACATAAAATGCTTGCTGTTGCCTCACTGTGCCCTAGGTGTCAAGCACTGACCACTGACATGATACGTATGTTCTGGAACTGCCTGGTCACTGAGACCTTGTGGAGAGAGGTTACAGATGCACTGTGAGAAATGACAGGCAGTGAAGGTCTGTTTACTGCAGAGGGGGCGATAGTAGGCCTGTTCAAGCAGCAGAAAACTAAAAGGATAGTCATCTGTTTTATAGATCTAGTGTTACTCATTGCCAGCCCCTCCATTGCCATGCACTGGAAACCAGCTACGCTATTGAGACTGCAGCATTGGTGAGCTGCAACACTTAAGTGGAGTAAAGGCAAATCTGTAGTGCTTAGACAAGAAGAGGTGTGAGGCTTGCAAGGATCCCCATAACAGCTTCATGGAACACCCTCTTGCAGGATTTGCAAGCATTCAAAGAAACCCTTGCAGATTGATTTACGGTACGCTGTGGCAGCACAGTAGATATTAACACATTGCTGACTACCACCATGCCCTCCCTGTCATATGTACTTCTTGCTTCCCTGATAATTGCCCAAATTGTCAGTATGTACGCAACAGGAGATGAGGGGACATGATGAACATTCCTGTGATGGATTAATGCAGATGGGCGGGGGTGAGAGGGATGGAGAAGTATTATTCCCCATGCAAGGATTGTGGTGGCAAGGAAAGATTTAGACTGTCATGACGGAATGTTAGTTACTGTTTGCATAAAATTGTTATAGACCAATTCTTCTTACTAAATCACTGACCTTGATGATGCAAAACAGAACTCGTGAAGGGTTCTGCATGTTACTATGTATTGTTATGTAGTTTTCGAAAATCAATTAAATTGGTTTAAAAAAAGAAACAGGTGGACCAGAAACACCTTTACATTACCGTCCTTCTTTTCGGTCTTTCCTCTGCCCCTCGGGCGTTCAAGAAAGTGATGGTTGGCACACATCTTCAGAGATCAAGGATGCCTGCATTTCCATACCTCCAGGACTGGCTTCTCAAGAAGTGCTCACCACAGTCAGTCTACAGACCACCTCCAGATGACAAGCAAATTCCTGACATCCATTGGGTTTTCCATCATTGAGCTGAAGTCCAATCTGTGCCTCAAGCAGAGGATTCCCCTCATTCAGGCTGTTCTGGGCACTTTGACGTTCAAGGCATTTTCTTTCCAACAGCGAATCCAGGGCATTGGGGACCCCTTCCCTTTCTGAATCGGTTACCATTACCTTAAAGTGGTCAGTAAAATATTAATGTTTTGTGACGAGAGTTCAGTCCTAAAACATGAATACATACCATAAGGAATCAGTATTTATAAGGGACACCCTAGAGGTGCCCTTTCCAAATAATGATTCGGGTGGTTTCCTAATCTCATTTAGCTATTCAGTAGCCTAATTCTGAATAAATAAGCTGTTTCAGTACATTCAAAAAACAGAATTACTAAATTACAGAATAGCAGGGTTTGCAACTAGTTAATGTGTTTGTTCATCACACCCATGTTTTTGGCTCAGACGACTGAAATTCACCAGTTATGGTTACCAAAGCACACACATATTACCCAGTGCTGGTCGCCACTGGGTAGTTAGAGTTAGGACAGTATTTCCATAGGAAAAGCATTTTGGGGTTTGCTCATAATTTTGAGACCGTTTGACGAAACCAAACTTTTGAAATAAAAGTTATTTGACCTTATCTCATTCTTGAAAAGTTTTGTGGTGTTCCATCAAGCGGGGCTGTGAAAAGGGGGGGGTCCCAAAACACATTTTCCGCTTTCATTTTACCAAAGGAACTTTATACACAGCTACAGCCCAAACTCCTAAACAGGTTGACACCAATTCTGGTAGAAAGCTAGATCTTGGTCCAGAAAAAGTGCTTTTTGTGATTTGGTGTAAATCCATTCAGTAGTTTTTGAGTAATTAGGGCTAAAAAAAAACCTTGTATTTATCATGCCAAATCTGTTGAAATCTGACTCGCTGCCACACATCAACAAGGATGTGGCGGCAGCTATCTTAGGGCTTGCAACTTAGTCCTGAGCCCTAAAAATAAAGGTTAACAAAAGACATAAAGGGGGTAGGGATCTTCTGACCCCCTAGGCCTGGTGGTGGTGGGGGTGGCCCCAAAGGGACCCCACCTGGGGCCAAAAACATTTTTTAAAAACATTTTGCTGCAAATTTGTAGAGGATCCACTGCAAAACATTTGTGCAGGCCATTCTATAAACACCTGCACCCCCCAGAGTGGTGCAAAGGAGTCCATTCCTTGTTGCTGTCAGGTAAAGTAAGGGTGGGGGTACTCAGCCCCCCTCCACAAGCCTCAGCAGGCCCCAGGGACCCAATCCCCCGGGGCTGAATTCCATTAAAAGGGGAGAGGGCGCACTGCCCTCATCCCAGAGCCTTAAAAGGCCTTGGGGACCCCATTCTCTTGGGGCCAGTTTCATTGAAAAGGGGAGCTGGGCTATGCAGCATCCCTCCCTGAGCCCTAATAGGCCCATGGGACTCCACCCCCTGGGGCCAGCTCAATTAATTTGTCCCGGGGAGCCCACCATCGGGACACTAGTTTTCCTGTTCACAATAGCGCGGGCAGGGAAACATATGTCTGTTCCCACCCAGCAAGAGCATTTTTAAAGCTCCTTCTGAGTGGGAGCATCATGCCTTTCCTGCCCACAGGAACGTGGGCAAGGGAGGCATGTCTGCTCTCACTCGACAGGAGCTTTAAAAATGCTCCTGCTGGGTGGGAGCAGACTTTTGTTTCCTTGACTGCACTCTTATGGGCAAGGAAACACACATTGCTCCTGCCAGGCGGATGCAATTCTGGCTCCCTCGAACATCCAGGATGGGTACATGCAAGGAGCTGGTTGGGCTGCTGGGGCCCTGGTGTCCCACCTGTGGCTCCCAGATTACTGTTTGGTGGGTGCCCTGGGTGGTACCACAGGCCCCAGGGGAAGAGGGTCCCCAGGGCCACTGTAGACTCAGGGAAGTGGGCTGCAGGCCCCCCCCCCTTCATCAAGTTAAATTTGGACCTGAGGAATGGCGTCCCTGGGGCCTACTGAGTATAGAGGAGGCGTCCACACAACCCCTCCCCTTAAAGTATGTTTTGGCCCCAGTGGATAGCACCCCGGGGTCACTTTTGGATAAGGGAAGGGGGGATGTGTGCCTTCTCCCTTTTAAGGCCCTGGGCAATGGGATTCTAAGGGCCCCTTGTGTCTCGGGTATGGGGGACATGTGCACCTTTTCCTTTTCAAATATCTTGGGGGATAAGGTCACTGGGGCTCAAGCTGGCTTGGTGCAGGGAGCCTTTCATCCCCTCCCCTTAAAAAAAAAAAAAAGAACAGCCCTGAGGGATGGGGTCCACAGCACCTGAAGTGACTCTGGGAGGAGGGCTGTGCAAATGGGTTGGATGCAGGGCCTGGCTGAAGGTCATGCATGGCGTGGGGTTGGCTGCTGTCGGAAATGGCCATTTCTGCAGGGTTATCCCTAAACTTTTTGCCTCTGACTGTGTGCTACATTTTGTTTTTGCCGGTTTTAGGACTCTGGGTACTTTATCACTGCTGACCAGTGCTAAAGTGCAAATGTTGTCTGTCTAAATGAGATTGGTGATTGGCGATTGGCTTATCCATGAGTGGCATGATTGGTTTAATGGTAAGTCCCTAGTAAGGTGCATTATGTGTGCCCAGGGCCTGCAAATCAAATGCTACTAGTGGGCCTGCAGCACTGAGTGTGCCACCCACATGAGTAGCCCTATAAACATGTCTCAGACCTGCCACTACAATGTCTGTGTGTGCAGTTTTGAACTGCCAGTTCGACCTGGAAAATGTATCCACTTGCCAGGCCTAAACCTTCCCTTTTACTACATGTAGGTCATCCCTAAGGTAGGTCCAAGGCAACCCAAAGGGAAAGGTGCAGTGTATTTAAAAGGTAGAACACGTACTGATGTGTTTTATATGTCCTGATAGTGAAATACAAACTAAATTTGGGTTACACTCTTGTAAGGCCTATCTCTCCCATGTGGATTTCCTTGAAATAACTTTTCAGCATCATTTTCCATTGGAAGCAGATAGAGATAAGGAGTTTGGGGTCTCTAAACTCTCAATTTAAAAATACATATTTTAGTAAAGTTGTTTTTTAGATTGTAAGTTTGAAAATGCCACTTTTGGAAAGTGGGTATTTTCTTGCTAAGCCATTCTGTGCCCCTGCCTGCCTGCTGGAATACCCGTCTGGGTCAGAGTGACAGTTGGGCTGTTTGTGAATTCACTCTAGACAGTCACACAAAGGCAGCTGGTCTTCCTGGGCTAGAGTGGAGGGGTGACCTGACACTTGCATCTGAATATGGCTGTGCCTGTCCTTAAACAAAGCAGTCTTCAACCCCCTGGAGTGTGTCTGGGGGCAGGGCAGGACGGGGGCGGGAGGGTCTTGTGCAATACAAACACTTTCCTTTGAAGTTTGCCTACTTCAAAGGCAGAAATGAATATAAGTATTGGATTACTGACCCCACAACTTCAAAACACTTCTGGACCGAGGACAGTCTGCCAGGGAGAACAGCTGGATGCTTGAGGAGGCCCTGCCACTCTGCCTCTTGCTTTGCTGTGCTTGCCTGCTTCTGCTGTGTCTGCCCTGGGAATGAAATAACTGGACTTTTAATTTTACATCCTGCTTTGCAAGGTCCTCCATGGGCTTGAACTGAGCTTGCATTCTTGCTGTGAAGTCTCAGGAGTATCAAAGTCCATCTGCTATTGCCTGGGCTCTTTTGCTGAAAGTCCTGACTTGCCAAGTGGTGCCAAATACAGTCCCTGGGCCCCTGGAAGTGGAAGCTGGTAAACCTTAAGAAAAATCCACTCCTCGAGCCTTTGCAGCAGAAAAATTGATGCAGTGCCTGCACCGCTACTGAAAAATCAACACAGCACCTACCAAATCGACGCATTGCCAGCTTCAGCGCGCATCCATTGTTGCCGTGCATCTGGATTTTCCAGGCATTGTCCCTGGACATTAAATCTTAAACAACACTGCAAGGAACTGAGACTGCATGACCAAAAATTGACGCATCGCTTACCCGGCAGGGAAAGATTCGATGCACCCCTTCAGTTGCGAGTAAAGAATGGATGCATTGCTTGCTTTTCTGAGAAATAGCCTCTCCTGTGGCATTAGTTTTGATGCATAGAAAGTATTTTGTGCTAAAACAACACATCCATTGATTTCTAAGGATTAAGACTTTTAATTTTGAGAAGGTATATCTTTATTTGTGTATGTTGGGTTTTTGTCGTTTTGGTCTTGTTTTACTCAGATAGATATTGGCTATTTTTCTAAACTTGTGTTAAGTACTTTTGTAGTGTTTTTACTGTGTTACTATGTGTGTGTACAAATACTTTACACATTGCCTCTGAGATAAGCTTGACTGCTTATGCCAAGCTACCAAGGGGGTGAGCAGGTGTTATCTTAGATATATGACTCCCTTACCCTGACTAGAGTGAGGGTCTCTACTTGAACAGGGGGTAAGCTTACTGCCAACTAGAGACCCCATGTCTAACAGCTGCCTACGAGGGTTGGATGCAGGGCCTGGCCACAGCCCAGGCCCTGCGGCCAACCTATGCTGCATATGGCCAGTGGCTGTCTGTGGGTGGTTGGACATAGGACATAGGACATGGCCGCAGGCTAGGCCGTGCGGCCAACCCCATGCCACGCATGGTTTCGGCGGTGGGGGTTGGCTGCCTGTGGGGGATTGATTTTATGTATGGTAATAAAATATTAATATATGTTTAAAAAAAAAAAAAAAAAAAGCACAAAGTTCACTGAAAAAAACACAATGGCTAAAGTAATGTTATAATTGGAAGAAAATTTCAGTGACAACATAACATTTTAAATGTACATAAGCACTGAAATTCACTAGTTATAATCATTTTAAATAACTATAATTCATGGCCTAAGATAAGTCGCACCCCGACCATGCACTGCTATTTACCCCACATATTACATCACTCTTGGCATCTTCTGTGACATCATTGATAATATCACGCAACATTTGCTTTGAAATTATTGATGAGAAAATTATGCATGGCTGAGCGCCATAAAAATGCATGTATTTTCTGTGATGCACCTTGTTAAGGATTTCCCCAGAGCAGTTGTATTCTTGATTTGTTGCTCATCGATTTCTGGTGCAATGCTGCATTCTCCTTCAAGTACTGAAACCATTGAAAAAACACCCCCACAGAACACTTCATCTGACACTGCCAGTGCTGAAGTCACCTAACTTTAGGAACATACTCCAAAATAGCACGGTAACTGCTGGTAACTGCTGCGCTGTTATCAGAAACCAGTCATCCTTATTTTGCCGCAGGTCTGCAGAATGGCCTGATTCACATTGTTCTAGCCCCTTGTGTCAGTGCGCACCCTAAAAATAACTTGCGTTTATCTTTGTACCAGCTCAGATCCAGTTACAACAAAAACTCAACACAGTCCTGTTCTCTTCCAAGCCTCCTCAAAGAGTTAGATTGCTGTTGCTATAGAAATCGTTCTGTCTGAATATCAAACAATAAGCTACGTGTATGAATATCGGGCCACAAAATACTGATCGCAAATTGTGACCACTATTTTTATGACGAGTAGAGTAAAGATATTTAACAACCGTCCTATGTACTAATAGGTTGAGTCTTAAAAATCTTACTCATGATGGGTCACAAGCCAAACTACTTAATGAATATTAATGTTGTGGGTCACAAATTGTAACTCACTATGATTGGAAGGCATCTCTGGGTTGGTGTCCTGCTAGGGTCAGCAGTGCACCATGACTTTCATTTATTTTGTACTAAAGCAACGTTTTTTAAAAAAGATTATAAATGCAGCCCATTTTCCTTAAGGGAAGTAGGTCTGTGTTGAAAAAGAAAACTTTCCTTTTTTTTGTTTATTTAAGAGTCTGCAGTAGTCCTGTAGACTAGTGGTTCCCAACCGTTTGACTTCTGTGGACCCCCACTTTATCATTACTGGAACCCGGGGACCCCCACTGAATCATTATTGGAATCTGGGGCCCCCCCCAGAGTCATTACTGAAAACTGGGGACATAATCTGTCAAGATTATTCATTTTCTAATCAGTCGGGATCCCCGGAGGAGGCTTTGTGGACCCCCAGGGTTCCCTGGATCACAGGTTGGGAGCCACTTAGTAGACTATTGCCTACTCTTCAACAAACTCTTTTTTTTTTTTTTTTTTTTACACGAGATGCCCACAAAATATCAATGTTTTGCAAGGGGATTTCAGGAAATCTTTTAGGACTCCTAAACTGGGAATAGTACCTATGAAAATGCATTTTATGGATCGTAAACGCCGAATTGGAGCTTTTGCAACCGTTAAATGCTTTGTACATTTGCAGCAAAGGACTTTTTGTAACTGTTCTTTATGCAGCTTAATTTGCTACACAATTCTCTCTCTCTTGTTCCCTCTTTCTTACCATCCTTTTGTCTCCCACCAATTTTGATTGGTTTGTAATAAGAGCCATTGCTTTAACATAGTTTGTCAGAAAAGTATTTGAATGAAAACATCTGACTATCGCTGCAGGGTCCACTCCAGTATGTTCTTTGTTTTTTGGGCAGGATGCTTATATTCTTTACTGTCACGTACACTTACCATATATCCATGTGGACTTGGTCCATGTCTTATATTTACCTGGACTTTTTCTACATTTCATCGAATGCTTGTGCACAGACTCCTCCATGGCTTGTTGAAGTTATGTAAGGTGACAATGAAGCACTATATGAAAATACATCTAATCAATTAGTGGTACTTACGTATTTTGTCTGGGCTGTCAGTGTCCAGTCTGCCAGGTAGCATCACAGGGATCCTTTTTGTTGTCATTACATAAGTGAATCGCTGAAACCAGGGGTATGGATAGGCTTCAGTGCTTAATTTGTAGAAAACTAAGGAAGTACTGGGGCCCAGAATTTTGCTCAGAAGCACGCAGTCGGCACTAATTAATGTCAGGGTGCCCAATACAAATGCTGTGTAGTGTTGAATCTACTTCACGCTTCTTTAATTCACCGCCTGGCACTCCCTGCCTCCTAAAGTCTTTCTTGCAGGTTTTTTTCATACCTGCCTGCTCCCTTTTGTCACTGTTTTTTCATCGTTCTCTTCCCCCTTCCATTCCAGTCCTTGTTTTTCCTTTCTGCTGCTGAGAATCAAAGTCTGCTGAGGAGAAAAAATGCGAGTCCCTAAGAATGAGTGCTGGTGTGCTGCACCTGGGGGTACTGGAAATTAAGCACTGGACAGGCTACCAGATTTCCTGCCCTTCACCCCATTCCGATCTGTGTGGCTGTCTTTTTGTCACAATGTGGGGATGTGTCTTTCATTTGGCAAAGCCATGCAGGTATTTGGTATAACTGGAGTTATGGACTCTTGTGTTCTGTTTTCTGCACTTTGTGTATGCTCATCCATATTACGCATCCGATCCCCATGTATGCTGCCTCTCACACAAGTACCTATTTTTGCTTTATGCATGCTTGCTTTTTTCTACATTTGGCTCAAGATGCAATCACTGGCTAATCTTTGGAGCCTGTGCAGCTTTCCCATCAACTCTGGGCTGTTTTAAATCAGCTCACCATGCCTGAGGGGATCTTCACAGACTTATAAAGATTTATATTGGGCCTCTCTGGAGCACTTCTTACCAAGTCTCTATACCCAACGTGCCCTGTCAGCCCTTTTGACCAAGCTATGCGTGAGGAACACTCCTAAGCATTTCATTAGATTCCACATGGATTTCTCTTTTTTTGGTTGTTTCATGAGCTCATCTCAACTCCACCTTTAGTGTGTTTCACGAGACTTCACTTAGAGCAGCCTCTTGGCCTTTCCTATTGAGATTCTGACCCTAGGTGCCCCTGGGGCCTTTTCGTCTGTCAACACGAGGTGGCTTCCAGGATTTCAACTTGGTTCCAACTAAGGTGCCTTTCAGTGCCTGCTTAGCAGACTACAACTGATGTTGCCGCCAGGGTTTTTCACTGAGCTTCTCTCGAGGAGGGTACTGAGATACTCTGCTAAATACACCCTAAGCAGCTTCTGGAGTCTTTTTACTGGTTCTACCCGAATGGGCTGTATGGCCTTTTTATTGATTCCAGTCGAGGCAGTCTATGGGTCTTTTTTACCCAACACTAGACTCCCCTTACCTCATTTGCAGTGAGCCTCTCATGTATCTTTAAAGACTTTTCACTGTACCTCACCCAGTGCCATTCTGGATCTTCATTTGGCTCCATCATAGGTGCTTTTAAGTGCTTTATTTTTCACGCTTTTCCCAAGGGGACTTCAAAGCCTTGCATCAGATGTTTGTTTCCTGGAGTTCTCTTCAAAGTCTTGTTCCAGAACGTTCTTTAAGGCACTGCTAGCAATTCAGAGATCCTCAGACACAGCATAGCTTTTCCCAGTACACCATCACTGCTGTTCATTGCCCTTCAGTTTGCACTATTTAGTTACAAATAAGGTTTAACTCATGATTCCTTTTCAAGGTTCCAATGAAGGACTTCCCTTTTTGGATCTTGCACTTTACTCTGCCACTGATGTTTTACAGTCATTCACTGGGCTCTGCTTGAGATTGCCCTTTGTGTCTGGCACTGGGGAATCCCCTGGACCATGAGGTATTCTTTGTGTGGGTCTCTTGCTTTTATCTAGATGAGGTATGTTCCCTGCTCTGTTGATGGCACCCTATGGAATCTTTTGCCTGAAAGACACAGAGGTCCTTCAATCACCTTGCTGCACTGCATCTCTTAAGATGAGATTCCCCTCCTGGAGGCCTGTTGTGATTTGCTTGGTGCGACCAGAGGGGATGTTCATGAGGCGTGAGCTGTCAGGTTCATCCCATAGCCTTGCACTGGGATGCAGCTTGGCTGGGGTTTCCTGGGCTTCAACTTGGACACTATTTCTTCCATATCTCACCCCATGTGGCCAGAGCTGATTCCTTTCCACACAACATTTTGCTATACAACTCTCTTTTAGAGGATTTGTAAAGGCAAAGAACCTCTTTTGGTGCTCCGCTTTCATCTATTGTCATGAAACTGACAGATGAAAGCAGAGCAAGTGACCTCATGCACACGTTTACTGATAGTGGTGTGATTCGTAATATTCCCCCTTTATTTAGGATTGGGAGCACCTGAATGCTCTATTCCTGGTTTGATGTCATCATGCCATTGAGCCCTCTGAGGTTCAATGTTGTTTCCCCACCATTCAGAACTCTTATCGAGATCTCCTAACTGCTCATTCTCGCACTGCTGACCGCCTCTCAGCAGGTAAAGGCCCTGCTCAGCTTCCTGTGAACAGCATTCTAAGGGTTCCTCCTTTGTTCCTGTGTTACCTCCACTCTGCAGACAGAGCACGGCTTCACTCCCTGCTTCACGTTTCACAGTAAATCGGGACCTGCTGAGAACGTGTGCCCCTAGGTGAAGTGGGGGTGACTTTCCTATGAAGCATAGGGTAGACTCGCTGGGACTTTAAGCCATTTGGATTGGCAAAGATCACGTTATCGGGCCCGTAATTTGGTTTGATATGAGGAAATGGATGGATCAAGTTATACACAGTCTGCATGTTATTTCTCATTCTTGACTAAGTACCTTGTAATGCATGTTATTTGTTAGTGGGGTATGCGCTTCTGGCTCTGTTACCCTCACACCAAATAACAGACCTCATAATGAGGCTTTTAGTGGTTGTGAAGCTGAAAATTCAGTCAGCACCGGAACCATCTACGCTTTTTAACAAAGTTAGAACAGACCGAACAGCTACTTAGCTTCGTAGCAGGTATTTCATTTAACAAATAGTCCTTGCAGCCCGTTTCTCAAACTAAAAAATAACTTCATTTGCATGTGAGCGGAGCTTCCCTGCAGACCCTGCCAAGGATTTCAGCACATCGCTTTGGCACTGTCGGACCTTGTTCTTTCCCGAGAAGCCGCGCCCTTTAGAACTGTTTTGCCTGTTGAATAGTGGTGTCTTGTTTTGCTCAGTCTTACGTCGTTCCGGTAAAGCCCTTTCCTGGACGCTTACAAAGCTCACCAACAGAACCTGCATAGCAGGTTGTGACATGTATTTTCTCAACCTCAGCTGCCAAATAGTATGAGCTAGAATCAACGCTTCGAGTTCAGGAGAATCAATGATATTGCTTAGTGCCACAGCTGTCGCATTAAGGTGTAGGTCCCCACTTCTCCGTTGCAGTGATCCGCCATTTGTTCGGAGTGGGCCTAAAGTCTTTTCCCATTTCACCTTCCACCTGAATTGTTCCTCTCTTGTCGATCCTTATGTCTCCCCTGGTTTAGTTTAGATGCCTGTTCCTATTCCTCTTTGTCTGCCACCAGCTACGCACATGCCTTTATGCCGCCCTTTTTCCCTTTTTTTGTACTTCCTTGTTTTCGGGCCTTCTTGTTTTAGTTGAGTTCAGTGGGTTTATAAAACAATGTTTGGCTCATCAAAGTGCACGCAATGCTTAACTAAGCCTATCAGCTTGAATTAGCTTGCATCATGTAGCCCAACATATCCATTGTTGCCACCTTTCATATCTCTCCTCCAACAAATAATCTATTTTTCTTTTCTAATTGAAACTTCTAAAAAATATTCTTAATGAAATTATTTTTTGGATGCGCTGTGTTGGCAAACCTTCAGTACCAGCACAGTGGCTGTGCCATCCCCACCTTCCTTCCTTTGTCCCTAAATGGTTCCCTGGATTTTTTTATTCTTGGCACAGTTTATTGGACCCCTGTTCCTCAAGGCCTGTTATAACTGCGTATTTGCTGCTTCTCATTGGCACCCTTTATGTGACTTAAGAATTGTTAGAAACCTTATTGGTTCCTCCCACGTATGGTCAGGAGGGGGTAGTCTTGCATGACTCCGCTTTATAAGTACTGGATAATGGCAGCTGTTTTACAAATTGTTGAGGTTCCTTGGTGCACCAGAGTAGTTCCCTAGTGGATTGCTTATGTTAAAATAAGTCCAGAGGCAGAGAGATGGCCTTCCATGGAGATTATATATATATATATATATATATATATAGATAGATATATTTCTCCTACTAACGGTTGCCAGTAGGTAGTTATAGTTAGAACCACGTTTCCCTAGAAAAAGCTTTTTTTGACTTGCCTGTATCTTTGGCACCGTTTGACGAATCTTCACAAAGAGCTTCCAAAAAAAAGTGTCCCAGTGATTATTGTTGTGCGGGGAAAGTTTTGGGGTAATTGGTCAAGTAGTGGCTGAGATTAAAGGGGGGGTAAAAAAAACTTCTGTTTCCCATGTTAATTCCCATAGGAGTTTTGAACATGTTCACAGCCTGAACCACTAGACGGAATCACACCAAATTTGGGAGAAAGATAGGTTTTGGTATGCAGATTACGCTTTTGCATATTTGGTGTAAATCCGTCCTGCAGTTTTTGAGAAATTAAAGGGGAAATAAATTTGTATATCTAGGGCCACAGATCCTTTGTGATGGTTTTGTGACGATCGCGGTGAATGCGCATGCCAACAGGAATCCTGTGATTGGCTTGCACAACCAGACCAGAATGTTGAGCTGCCATTTTAGGTAACGGGACAAGGTCTCCGGGGCTGAAAAATAAAATGAAAAGTGTCATAAGGGGTCAGGGTGGAGGTACCCTGACCCAGAGCTGTAATGTAGGGGTCTGTGAGGGTGAAATTATATCCTTAAAAATATATATTTTTCATGCTGCGCTATATTCGCAAATATGTCGCAATGCTCAGCGTGGGCCTCTATGTTAGGTCAAGATGAATGAGCAAATATTTGAAACAACAAAAAACATTCACAGAGTCATTCATTCACTAATTCAGTCACCTCAAAGTACCACTCTCACACCCATTCACAGACCACCTCAGACACTGACGCACCCACTCACACTCAAACCCTCACGCACCCACTCAGACACCCATGCACTACTCAGACCCTCATGCACCCACTCACTCATGCACCCACTCACAGACCAACTCAGACCCTCACACACCATCTCACAGACCAACTCAGACCCTCACATACCCACTCACATACTCACGCACCCACTCACAGACTCCCCTCAGACAGTCATACATCCACTCACAGAACCACTCAGACCCTCACACCCCCACTCTCACATCCAGACAGACACTCTCACACCCAGAGATACCCCCTCACACTGATTCTCACATCCAGAGAGACAGACCATTCAGCTGTGCATGGTGCTGGGTTGGTTGGTTATGGGGGTTGGCTGCAGGACCTGGCCACAGGCCATGCGCGGCAGTGGTTGGATTAAATTATAGTAATTAAACTTACTTTTTAAAATAACTATAGAAATTCTCTGGAAAAAAAAAAAAAAGTTACAGGGACGTTCTAATTAGTTTCTGAATTTACTCATACAAAACCATAGAAATTCTACAGTTATAGTTATTTCAAGTAACTATAACTCACGCCCTAAGGTAACTATAACTTGTGGCCTCGCCATGCAATGCTAATTAATCCAGATATTACAGCACTCATGACAACTTCTATAATGTCATTAAAAATATAAATGAAACATTAGCAGTCAAATTATTGAAGAAAAATCTGTGCCATGACGGGGGCGGGAGTTATAGTTACTTCAAATAACTCTAAGTATAACTGCTAAATTTCTATGGTTTTGTACAAGTAAATTCATAACCTAACTATAACTTCCCTGTAACCTTTTTTCAGTGAAAAAAATGTATATATGTGTTTGTGTGTGTACATATATATGTATATATATATATATATATATACACACACACATGTGTATATATATGTGTGTGTATGTGTATATATATATATATATATATATACATATATATATATATATATATATATTCATTGAAAATGTGTGCCGGACTGAGCAAATATGCCCACTGTATAGTGAATGGCTGTTCCAAAAGGGGACGAGTGCCAGCCAATTCAAGGTGTAATTGTAGAAGGACTGAGTGAATGCACCCACAAGCATGTAGGTCAAATATAATGTACCCTAATGTTTTCTTTAGAATGGCTATTCAAGGCGAAATGGCTAGTATAGGTAGATGAAATCATCAGTATTTATGGAAAACAAAGTAATTGCCTTTTGATATGAACGGAAATTGGACATGCTAATATGGCTGCCGAAAATACTACTATTTGTAACTAGGATGGCAGTTGTCCTTTTTTGTCCTCATGTAATCTTCCAATAGGAAAATTTCTGAATCCTTTTAAGGAAATTGTCAAATGGTGTCTACTTTACTGAACTGCAAGCATTGAGAAAGACATGTCGCCAAAACACGACTACTTGTTATGACTAAATTAATTAATTTTGGACCCAGCGATTGCCCGTTGTTTCCGTGTGTGTGAGTGTGTGTGTGTATATATATATATGTATATATATATATATATATATATATGTATATATATATATATATATATATATATACATATATATATATATATAGATATTTATATATATTTTAAATGGAATATTTACAAACACTGATTGCATGCAAGTATCAGTAGTGCAACGCAGAAGGCAAGAATTATGATAAGGACCTTTGTCAACATTTCTCATATTCCTTAGTTAACCTTACCTGCAAGTTAATGAAAATTTTTCCAGTGGCTACGAATAGTGTTTGCAAAATAAAGCATGAGTACTGCCCACAAAGAACAACCCAATCTCCCACTTCTTTTTCCTAATCCTCCTAGGTTTCAACTAATCTTGAAGCAATATGCATATCTTCCTTCCAGAGTAGCACTTTGATTGTTTTTTGGAGCTCCTGGTGTCCCAGGCTTATCTCTCAAGAAAGAGTTTGACCCCTAATATCCAAGACTTCTCCCTGAATAAAGTGTCTTGACCACTTCTGAATTAACTGGACGTTTGAGATTGTGAGATTCACTGAACATTGATTGGCACTGTGACTTCTAGGCAACTGTCCAACTTTTCCATGAATGCTCAAGCTGCGCAGTAACTGAGCATTTTCGGAAATTAGAACCGTATTGCCTCTCGGTACTCCCAAAGAATGGAGCTTCTATGCTGCCCACTTTCTCCTAGCTAGAACTCAAATGTGTGTCCCTCTCTTAAGCTCCTCTTGCCTGTCTGCCTTCTGCAGACTTTGCCCTGCTATGAAGCCCCCGACCAGCCTGAAGAAAGCCTGAGTCCGCTGTACCGCTACACATAAGACCGAGGCGGCCTGCCAGGGATTTGTTCTCAGCAACCGTGAATGTTCAGAACAAAGCCACTCAAAATCTTCACGACGTGGCAGATTTGAGCTGCCCATGATATTGACTGCTGCAAATGCAGGAGACTGTGGCTACAGCCCGGTAAGCACAACCCTGGTGGCTGGTTCCATGGAACCCTGTGGTTCATTGTGAGCCTTGCGTGGTTTTGTGCTGCTACCCACACACCCTTGAGGGTGTCGTTTCCCATAATACCCATACGTACATGCAAGAGACCCCAAGGCACAGTCCTCTTGCATGCTCCCATGACACTGTTAATACTGTGAGGCTTCTTCTTTTGCATTATTTGTCAGTTCGCTAACATTTCGCTTTGCAACATATTTTAAATATCTGTAGAGATAAAAAGTATCCTGCTGGCAAGAAGATTTCAGTCGTCTGTTTTGAGCATGTGTCCTTAGCCGTGAAGCTTTCCAAACATAAGCTGTTTGTGAACTATTTGCAGGCTTGTACTTCAGTGATTTTTCCATTGCATCTGTAACTTTTCTGTTGAAAGTACTTTCTGGGGCTTGGTAAAAGTAGGGTATTGCGAACTGATGATAAACATAGTGTAGTTTGTTTAGGTAGGGACCATGGTTGAATAATTGTGTAATATGTAAACACCTGTTTTAACTGCTCTCTGGTACTCGTGGAGGATTACCAGGTCACTATTGTCTTGTGTGTTAAATTCAAATTTTATCTAGCACTGTGTTTTCTACTTTCCATTGTTCTGACATGTTTATATCATAAATATGTTTATGATATGCAATATTATTAAACGTCTTGTGAAAACTCAGCATTAACCAGGCATTGGTATGTAGTTAGCTCCACCCAGATTCACTTCATTACGTTTCATGTAAGTCTTGAATGACGGACTCTTTAAAACCTGTGCAGGCTATTATGTAGTAATGCAGAGAGCCTCTCTTAGTGTAAATGTTCCAAATTGCAACCCACCACTGGCAAACTAAAAGCACTGCTTTGTACTTCCAAAATTGGGCAATCGCAAATCAGTTAACAATTAACCGAGTGTTGTAATATTGGGTACATATCGTCCTCACCTGGAGCCCCAAAAACGAGTATAGTGGTGTCCATTAGTATTATAGTCCTGCTATTTGTATCTGATAGAGACATTTAGCTGCAGATTCCTTACCTTAGAATTTCCCCAGGTGTCAGACTGGATCAGAAAGATTTTTCGTGAGCAGTACCTCTGTATGCCAGTTGGTGGTATCGTTAGGCCCTGCGTGCATCATTGGTGTCATCGCCGCCGGAAATTACGTTTGCGGCACCTATATAGGTGCCACCAAGGCGAGCCAACATCAGCTCTTTTCTTTTCACGTCAGCCAGAGCTGATCCGGGGAAGAGCTACCCAGTCAGTCATTTTTTCACTGAACTTTTTTTACATTTTGCCGGCTCTTTTTCGGGTTTTTTCCTCCTTGTATGGCAGGGATGTCCTCCAAGAAGGCCAGCTATAAGCCCTGTGGTGCCTGTCACTTACCAGTGGTGTAACGGACCATCATCTTGTATGAATGTGGTGCCTGGAGTGCAAACACGATTCAAAGTCATGTCCAGAAGGCCGCGCCATGAACCCGAAGGTCTTGAGGGAGTGATCCTTCAAGCTCCTGGCGGCTCGGCATGCGATGCCGTGATATTCATGATCCTGGTTGAGGGGAAGGCCCCGGGAGTGGTCGCGGGCTCAGAGATCCTCATAGCACTCCAAGTCATCGGATCACTCAGGTAAGTCCCGCCATAAGAAGCAGAAATCAAAGAGGTCTTTGACTTCTCCGTTTCCGTCAGCCGATGAGAAGCAGGAGCATCATAATTCGAGGCCTGGCTCTACTTTACAACCTGCGCCTGGGCCGACTACATGCCTCCCCGAATTTCCAGGAGCCAGAGCAACCCCGCCCAAGTTAAGTGTTCTGTTGACAGGAACATTTCTGTTGTTTTTAAATTTTTTTTTAGCATGTGTTCTTAGTCGAGAAGCTTCCCTGACTTAAGCTGTTTGTAAACTATTTACTGGCTTGTACTTGCGTGATGCTTCTATTATATCTGTATCTTTTCCGTTCTAAGTACTTTCGTTACAGCAGGGTGTTACGATTTAGAACTGATGATGAACATTGTGTAGTGTGTTTTATGTAGGGATAAGAATAAATATTGTGTAATATGTAATTACCTATTTTACCTGCTCTCTGGTACTCATGCAGAATTGCCAGGTCATTGTATTGTCTTGTATGTTAAATTCAAATTTTATTTAGTATTGTGTTTTATACTTTTCATTCATCTGACTTGTTTGTACTATAAATATGTTTGAGATGTGCAATATTATTAAACGTCTTGTGAAAACTCAGCATTAACCGTGCATTCATACTTTATTTTTCTTTATTTTTCACAACTTTATTTGGTTTTACAGATGATATATGTTATATCAGTGATTAGCATACAATATACGTGGAGATACAATAAAATGCATACAACTATTACTAACTCATTAACAGATGTTCCATTAACCTTAATAAAAAAAGGAAAGCAGAACAAAACCTTCTAGGTTATTGAGTTATACCTTCCTTCTCTGACTCTGATGCAGCTACATCAAACATATAAATATAAACATATAAATGAGAGAGTTGAACTTTCTTTGGTATGTAGGTAACTCCACCTAGAGTCACTTCCTCATGTTTCATGTAAGTTTTAAATGAATGACTGACTCTTTAAAACCTGTGTAGGCTATCATGTAGTAATGCAGAGAGCCTCTCTTGGTGTAAATGCTCCAAGTTGTAACCCACCACTGCCAAACTAAGAGCTCTGCTTCGTTCTTCCAGAAATGGGCAGTCGCAAATGGGTTAACAGTCAACCCATTGTTGTAATATTGGGTACATATTGTCCTCATCTGTAGCCCAAAATAGTTGTATAGTGGTGTCTATTAGTATTATAGTCCTGTTATTTGTATCTGAGATAGACTTCAAGCTGCAGTTTCATTACCTTAGATTTTCCTGAGGCACCAAACTGGAGCTAGAAGATTTTTGATGAGCAGTACCGCTGTGAATGAGTAGGTGGTGTTGTTCAGCTCAGCGTGCGTCATCTCCATCTGCAATGCTGGAAGTGATGTCTGCAGCACCTATATAGGTGTCACCCAGGTGTGCTGACTTCAGTTCTTTTTTTTTCTGCGCCAGGCCGTGCTGATCCAGGGAAGAGCTACTCCGTCAGTCACCTTTTGACTGAACTTTTTTGACATTTTGTCAACTCTTTTTGAGGTTTTTCCTCTTGGTGCGACAAGAATGTCCTCTAAGAAGGCTGGCTAAAAGCCCTATGGCGCCTGTTACTGACTAATGTTGGTGACAGACCTGCATCTTGTATGAATGTGGTGCCTCAAGCAAGAACATGATCCAAAGCTTTGTCCAAGCTCCATGAACCCGAAGGCCTTGAGGGAGTGATCCCTTAAGCTCCTGGTGGCTCGGCGTCTGATGTTGTAACATTCAAGGTCCCTTGTAAAAGGAAGGTCCAGGGAGCGGTTGCAGACTCCGAGATCCTTGTCGCACTCCAAGTCATTGGGTCATTCTTGTAAGTCCCACCATAAGTAGAAGAAGAAGTCGAAGAGGTCTTCTACTTCTCCATTTCCATCAGCCGGCGATACGCAGGAATTTACAGCATTCGAGGCTTGGCTCTGCAGTAGAGCCTGCTCCTTGGCCGACTCCGCTCCTCCCTGCTGCATGTACTTCCTTCCTGTAAATTTTTAGGAGCCGGAGCAACCCTGCCCAACTTAAGGAGTTCCACGAGGGTATGCACCTCATTTTTGGGTAGGCTGACTCCTCCGGCGTGCCGAGGAGTCCACAGGGGCCCCTCCCCGTTCTGGCCTGGTGTCTCCAGCCCCAGCACCAGTTGACCTTCGCCGATGCTGACGCTCCTGGCTCCACCAGCGGCACTGCCCCATTCTGATCCCTGACTCTGATATGGACACGGAGGGGCGCCGATTCATGCCTTTTCCGGCGCCATCTGGAGCCAGGCCTTCCAGGTCAGAGCTTCGGCCCTATTCCTCTGGGTTAGGATTCAGGGAGAAATGGAAGGGGTCACTGGGTTCTGAAGGATACCAGCCCTATGAAGATCCCAATATGGACTGGTGTGAGGAACTGGCTTCTCCAGATACAGGTATGCTTTCTCCACCTACCATGTCTACAGAGGGAGCTTCATTTACAATGGTGGTACAGAGGACAGCTGGGGTCCTTGACCTTCAATTGCCTTTGGTGGCAGTCAAGACTAACGTCTTGTTGTAGGAGCTGCAACCAGAGTTTTCCCCTTTAGACCCGCTGCTCCCGTTTAATGAAGCCATGACTGATGACCTTGTAGGACCTGGCCCAAACACAGTACAGGGGCTCCTGTGTATAGGACCATTGCCAGTTACACACAGTTGGGCACTGGGAGACCCAGACTTCCTCACCTAAAACCCTACCCCAGAAAGCTTACTGGTCCAAGCCTCTGCATCCCAGGTAAATCCTGGCACTTTCCCTGCTGCCTTCCCGGGTAAGAAATCCAAGAGGTTGGACACTTTGGGGAAGAAGATATTTTCTTCTGCTACCATGGCATTGCGGTCCATGTACACTGTATGCCTTTTGGGCCTCTAGTCCCACACTCTGTGAGACACAGTTGCACAGGTGCTGCCAGTGGTCCCGGAGGAGACCTGGTCTGTGCTCACAGACTGTTGCCAATGGGAGAGATGCAGCAAAGTTCACATTCTTTTGTGGACTTGACATGACCGGCTCACTGGGAAGAGGGGTTTTATCGATGGTGGCCTTGAGGCACCATGCCTGGTTGAGGATGGCTGGCTTTTTGGGTGATGTCCAATCATTCCTGAAGGACACGCTCTTTGGTAGCTGCCGTCTCATTAGAGTCAAGGCAGATTCAGCACTGGATCGATTTAAGGACAGTAGGGCTGCTTCCAGGTCCTTGGGCCTTTCTGTAGCCCCATGTCACCCACAATCCTCGTTTTGCTCCTTTTGCGTTTACGGAAGGGGCTTCCAGCCATGCCGGTACCCTCCCAGCAACCGTGCTGCATATGCTCCACAGCTTCGCTTTGGCCGAGGGCACAGTTCCCACAGACCTTGTGGGCTAGACAGCCAGTGGTTGAGTCAATTCTCCATCTCCCCAGCAACCACAGCCTCCAAACCCTCCTAATCTGCCCACATGCCATCATGGGAATCCAGATGGCGGCAGCATTATCACCTGCCCCACTGGCAGTCCCCAACATCGAGCAGGTGAGGTTTGCAGATCGTCCGGAGGGGCTACTCTTCGTGACTACTCTTCGTGACTACCCCTAACCCCATGTCACCATCTTACGACAGACTGACGGAGGATTATCTTTCTCTTCTCCGCCAGGAAGTTACGGCTCTCTTGGCCAGGTGAGCCATAGAGAGGTGCTGATGCCAGATGTGCGCTGTGGTTGTTTTTCCCTCTACTTTCTGGTGCTGATAAAGGATGGAGGCCATCATCCTGTCCTGGAGCTACGGCCCCTCAATTACCTCCTCAAGAAGGAGAAGTTCAAAATGCTCACGCTAGCTCATGTCCAGGCTGCCCTGAATCCAGGAAACTGGATGGTAGCGCTAGACTTACAAGACGTGTATTTCCACATCCCCGTCCTGCCTGTTCGCAGGCATTACCTGCGGTTCGTGGTAGGCCACTAGCATTTTCAGTTTGCTGTGCTCTCTTTTGGTCTTACCAGGACCCCTTGGGTGTTAACCAAGGTGATGGCAGTGGTTGCAGCTCATCTGCGGAGATCAGGAGTGTCAGTCTTTCTCTGTCTTGACGACTGGCTGCTGAAAACTGGCTTGACCCAGGCTGTTGTCTCCCACCTTCAGACTATGGCAGACCTCCTTCATTTTCTGCGGTTTACTGTAAATGTGCAAGTCATACAAGACTCCCTCTCAGACACTCCCTTTCATCGGGGCTGTTCAGGAGTTTCAGGTTCATCCTCCCGAACGGCGAGTCCAGGATATTCAGGGTATGATATTGATGTTTCAGCCTCTATCCTGGATTTTGGTGAAACAGACTCTGTGGCTGTTGGAACTCATGGACCCTTCTGGTAACACATGTGGGATGGTGTATGTGGGCTCTGCAGTGGGTCCTGAAATTCCAGTGGGAACAGCATTAGGGGAATCTCTCCGACATGGTCCAGATCTTGGAGGGAACTGTGAAGGACCCCTAGTGGTGCCTAACAAACTGCGATTGGGTCGGCGGCAGACCCCTCTCCCTTCCATTACCAGATCTCACAGTAGTGACCAATGCATCACTCAGTATCTGGCAGGCTCTCTGAATTCCAGGGTGGATGAACTCAGCCAAAGACGCCTAAGCGAACACAAGTGGCATCTCCATCTGGAGGTGGAGCAAAGTCTCTTTCAGTAGCGTGGAGAACCTTGGTTAGATCTGTTCACCGCCACCGAGAATGCAAAGTTCTGCAGTTTTGCGAGGTGGAGTTTCCAAGACATCTCTCACTCTGGGACACTGTTTATCTCAAGTGGAGCTCAGGCCTCCTGTATGCCTTTCCTCCGATACCACTTCTGCCCAGAGTTCTCAAGAAGATCAAGAACCACCAGGCACCCAAGTCATGCTTGGGGCTGCGGACTGGACACGTAGAGTCTGGTATTCTGAGCTACTGAGCATGGCCAGCCATCCTCCGATCAGGCTGCCCCTTCGGGAGAATCTTCTGTCACAGCAGCAGGGGAGGGTCCTCTACCCAAATCTGACCAGTCTTTGCCTTCTTGCATGGAGATCGAGCGGCGGCAGCTGACAGTTTTCAACCTTCCTCCCAATTGATGTCATCTTGGCGGCCAGACAATCCTCCACTAAGACTGTATATGCCTGCCAATGGAAATAATTTATTTGTGGGTTGGTGTGCACACAAACAAGTTGATCTGCTTTCTCCCCCTCCTTCACAAGCTCTCCTTTTCATACTTTCTCTTGCCCAGCAGGGCTCTGCGTTGGGCACTCTCAAGGGCTACCTCTCTGCTATTTGTTCCTTCTTGCGGTTGCCTGACCAGCCATTCCTCTTCAAGTTCCCTCTTGTAAACAGGTTTCTCCAGGGTCTTGTACATCTTTTTTCCCCTTCACCAATTTTCATGCCTCTGTAGGACCTTAATCTTGTGCTAACATTCTTGATGTGTGCTCCTTTTGAGCCTCTCCATTGTTGTCCCTTCAGGCTCCTTACAATCAAAACACCCTTCCTCGTGGCGATAGCATCTGCCCGGAGAGTGAGTGAGCTTCAGGCCTTGTTATCTAAGCCTCCTTACATCATCATCATCTATCTTGACAAACTGGTGCTTTGCACAAAAGCTGCGTTTCTTCTGAAGGTGGTCACTCCTTTTGACATAATCCAACTCATCACCCTGCCTACATTTTAAGCCCCTCCACATCCCACTAAGGAAGAGGAGCGACTCCACCGCCTGGACCCAAAAAGAGAATTGTTGTTCTACCTTGATCGAACAAAAGAAATCTGGGTGGACGACCAACTCTTCATGGGATATGTTTGAGTGAAGAAAGGTCAGACCGTGCAGAAGTGGACCATCTCCAGATGGGTCGTACTATGCATTAAGATCTGCTATGCACTGGCCAAAAAGCATCCCCCTGAGGGCTTGTGAACTCATTCTACCAGAGCTAAAGCTGCAACCACTGTGTTAGCACGTGGAGTTCTGGTCATGGATATTTGCCAGGCAGCAACGTGGACCTCTTTACTCACGGTCACAAAGCACTGCTGCCTGGACAGTTAGGTCTGTAGGGATGGGCACTTTGTCCTTTCACTCCTGCAGGACTTCCTCAATTGAGACTGTGCTGCAGACTTATCAGGGATGGATTCCTTGGATATCTTTTTTACTTTAAGGAATCTGCAGCTAGAAGTCTCTATCAGATGTGCATGTTACTTACCATTTGTAGCACTTTATCTAGTAGAGACTGTATCTAGCTGCAGATTCCTTATTGACCCACTTATCCTCCACGCTCTGTAAACGGATTTCTAGGGTCGGGGCCCTAAATTTCCACACCAGTGGTCAGTGTTTTTCATGGCTCCTGGCTTTGCAAGTCATGGAAGTAAACTGACATCAGCGCGCATGGGTGGCGCTTAAATAGGTGCAGACGGTCGCCATTTCCAGCACAGATGATGCCAATGATGCACGTGGAGCCGAACAATGCCACCTACTGGTGTGCAGGGGTTTCTGCTCACAAACAATCTTCTAGATCCAGTCTGACGCCTGGGGAAATTCTAAGGTGAGGCATTTGCAGCTAGATATACTCTATACCAGATAAGGCGTTACCAAAGGTAAGTAACTTGTTCTTTAGCTCTACACATTTCTCCCGAATATGGTCACACTTTCACGACTTATGGACCATGATCCCAATATTGCCACAATCTTGCCAGCACTGGTCTGGACCGCCGAATGTAGTGAGGATTTTCTATGCATTTTCCTTGTTTTGGGAACAAATCAATGTCTTTGCTGCTCTAACGCAAATGTTTCTCCATTGTTCTATAATTTTGCTGCCTCATTCCCTTTCTCATGCCAACTTATATTTATGTTTTCTATTTGTCATTAATTTATTGAGTATTTGGAAGAGCCTTGCCTTTCTTTTTTCTGATTATTATGATGTATTAGTTCTGTTAGGGACACATTTCTTCATTTGGACCCTCCCTTACCTCATTAGAATTCAACCAGTAGGCCAATTGGGCCCATGTATATCGATCTTTTTTTGTCATCTGGAACCTTTAAGTACACTCTACATTGCTCAGTAGTTCACCATTTTCAAAGATTTCCCCCTTATCCTAGGAGGGTTATTGTGATTTCAGCTGTTGAACTTCCTGTCACTGATGGCTGGCTTGAACATTGGGCTATGAGTTATTGATGTTAGGCTATGTTATGTTATTGCAGAGTATTGTTATGTTATTTTAATATATAAAACAGAGGCATGGTCATTTCACATCTGAACTCCTAATGGCGTAGATATTATTGATGTTGTCAATATTCTGTTTACTTGATGAAAATCTGTTCTTAAATTGGTTTTATGTACATTATAGTAACCTCTGCCCCCCTCGTGGTGTTGTCTCCATTTATCAGTTAAGTCTAGGTGATCATTCCCTGAACTATGGAAGTTGGGGATGGATGACAGTTTGATCCTTGGGTTCAGGGTGATATTAAGGTCTCCTCCCAGACAAAGTTGCTGTTCATGAATTGACTACCTTTGGGAACAGCTCTGCTTAGAATGGCTCCTTATTTTCGTTGAGGCCATATATTGAGTATATAGTAATTGGGAGTCTTCTCAGTAAACCTTTAATTGCAATATAGTGACCTTCTTTATCAACTTGTGTATCTTCTAATTGCTTGTATCTTCTAATTGAAATGACAGTTGCTGTCAGAGCCGAGTTGTCATTCATGTTCTTTTATTATTCCTCCTAGTATGCAACTGTGTGGAATAACAATGCAGTTGCATCTGTGGCTGTAAATGTGTCTCCTGGAGAATTGCTGCATATACTCCCTTCCGGTGTAACAAATGTAGAGTGGTTTTTCTCTTAACTGGTGTACTTTGTTGTTTATTGATAACTTATTACCTCTATACTCGAATTAACCTCTCTCAAGCTAAGCCCTGGAATGACTGCTTGTGTCTGCCCCGAGAGTCGAGAGTGCTTAGTTATTACCCAGTGTCTTTTGCATGGCTGGTCATAAGAGCATTGGTGGCCAAGACCTCTTAAGTTTCTATTTGTGAAGAGTATAACTAGAGTCTTATGAGAACCCAGTCTGGCACCATCAAATATTTTAGCTAATAATCCATCTTCTTTCAAACTAATGGGGCATGAAAACACTAGTGTCTCTGGTTATTAGAGTTGTAACACAAAGCCCCACAACCCTACAGTGCAGTGGTGACCTAGGCACCGGGTTCAGGACAGGAGTGGCCCTCGTCTTCCTATTACATTTACCTTGAAAGTCTGTCTGAGTGTGAGGGAAGCCCATCAGATTTCGTTCACACCCCTGCTTGCCATAGTATTCCGTGTAGCTGTGGCAGAGTGCTAATTCATTGTATATGGAGAGTGAGATTGTGCTATAAAGCCATTGCTTTTTGTTGTCATTCATCTCATTAATCAACCATTGGCTGATTGTCTATTATTATCAGGAGGCCCGAAATCACCATTATATGGAGATTTATACAGGATGGCTTTTGCTACTCAAGGGGTTTTGTTGGTCCAAACAAAATGTATTTTCCACTGTATGGACTCAAGCACTCCCGGCAGGAAGAGTAGGTGCTACAATCTGACCATATATAACAAAGTAGGCAGTAAAATCATTCTAATACTATTATGTGCTCTATCCATGACACCTCAAGCTTCCACCACCAGTATAGTTTCTGAAGAGCTTGTCTATGACTGGGGGTGTTGTAATTTTATGCCTGTTGCATCTTCAGGGCTAATACTATAACCAGCCCTGTCCCTCCCATTTAATAAGTCAATTCAAATCCTTGTTCTCAAGGTTATCCACTCATTCTCCCCAATGTGCACTTTCACTCCAGCTCCCATACTCATGGACATTCTATAATTGACCTTAAATCTTCGCGCTTTCCAAAACTTTTCCATCTCCAGAAGTTTTGAAAGTAAAACTGAAGGGTTCGTCCAGAAGCAAAAAATGTCGGCAGTAGAGAGGGCAACCTTAAGCTGTTTCTTGCCATGTATAAACCTTTGAGTATGGGGATGAAATTCACTTTTATTATCAGGAGTTCCATCAATAGCATAAAAGTAGATGCTGGCAGCAGGCACCTCTGTTGCATGCCTACGGTTAAGGTTATCTGCTCTGATATTTGGGATATGACTGACACCTTGGTTGAAGATTTTTGAAAATTGGGCAGTATGAGTTTAAAACTTAAATCCTAAGCCTGCTTTATACTGGATCTTCCGAATGAATGCTCAATTTAAAATCTTTCTCCAGGTCAAGGGTGAGAAGAAGTAATTGTGTGTTATCTCCAGAAGCTTTGTTGGCCAAATTAAGTTTACCATCCTACATCATCTCCTGTCTATCGTTTATGAACCACACACAAGGTAGGGCAAGCTTATTTCTGGCCAAAGTTTTCTTATTCTAGTAGTAAGGATCCTTGTGTAAATATTAACATTGCTATTCACTAAGGCAATAAGCCAAGAAGATCCACAATAAGTGAGGTCCTGATGCAGAGGATCACATGGTTCCTATTTATACCCCTGTGTAAAATAACACTTAAAGATGTCTTGTATGTCCCCATCTGAAGGTTTAAGGCTTCCTTCAGCTGATTTTATATACTGTACATTATTCCTAGCCAACTTGTGTCTTAACTTACATGCTAAAAGCTTATCAGCTTTGTTCCGTCCTCTCGTAGTACAGTTGTTGGATGCTAAGTTTATGGGTCATCTCTGTCGCCAACAACATTTCTTCTTCACCTCCAGCATGTCAAAGGATTCTATAGTACATCTTATTTCTTACCTTTATTGTTTATAGCATTTTGTCTTACAATATAAAAAGAAAACATTTATAATATAAAGTTTAAAATTACACGTAAACTACTAGTCCATATCGTAAACAGACTTGTAAACCACTTGAAAAACCTGTTCTCTTATGTTGCTGTTCCATTAGGACTATCACCGTTTCCAGTTCTAGTCGTCTCATTTTAGCTAGTCTTACAAATGTAGTTGTGTGTATAGTTAACTCTCCCTTCATCACAGCTTTAGCTGCTGCCCATATTGTTGATTATGATATGCCCTGTGTCTCATTATCTTTTAAACAATTCTCTGAAGTTTCACTAGTGATTGATCTGTCAGTGAAATCTTGTTAATTCTCCAGATCCTCGTGGAAGTGGGGCCTATAGGAGGTCCCTTCAAGGTCAATACTAATGGGGCGTGGACCAGAACCGGATGCAGTAATGGAGCTGATATCAGGAAATGATCCGTTTTTGAGTGAGACTTATGAACACTAGAATAAAGAGTAATCTCTCTCTTCTTGGTAGTTGGATTGCTATAAACCAATCAAGTTTGAATCTGCCATTTTTCCTATTAGGGAAGGAGGAGCAAGAGTGCTGTGCCACTGAGAGGCAGACCTATCAATATCATGGTTGAGCACCACATTATAATCCTCACCCATCACCAAATCGCTGTTGATAGAAACTTTCTTTATCCTAGGGCCCTAGACTGAGATTATCCTATATAGAAGCTCATATAGTGTGTGCTTTTATCCACCATCTTCCCCACTCATCTCTATTTGGGTAGTCAAGGTCACACTGGATACCAGCTCAAATCAGGGTAGCAACATCTCTAACCCTGGATGAGGGTGTGGAGTGGATTTGTATCATGTGGTATCAGGATCTAAATGTTTGGTTTCAGAGGACACAAGATTGGGTGTCTTGGAGTAGGACGACAGCTGCATCTCACATATGAAGCCAGTGTAATGGGGCCGTATTCTTCACTGGGGAGTTCAGCCCCTGGCTGTTAAGCTTGTTTTCTGATGAAAGGGGCGTCACTAGTCTTCAGTTTTTTTTTATGTTATCTATAAAATAAGGTCTTTACCTACCCCTTCAATAAATTATTTTCTAAAGAGTAATTATGGCACTGGTATTGTTCCCCATTGTTGCTCTTCCCCCATTTTTCTCCCTTGACATGGTGTCAAATAGATGAAACAATAAACACAGTTACCACTGCAACCAGCAGGAATCTGGCATAGACATGTCCCATTATGTTGCTCTCAAGACGTTAAAACAATAGCAATTTAACAATAACAAACCATTCACAAATAGGGTTGACCTCACCAGAAATTGCAGTGCTAGCTTCTTGGCTATGCCAAATGTAGCATAATGAAAGGGATGAACCAACATTTTTATCCCCAATTCAATAGTCACTCAAAGGCCCTTTTTAAAAAAATATGTTACACATCTAATGTGTAGAATATGTGAAAGACCTTTCAGCTTCTTATTCAGTTCTTGCATTGCTTCTGAATTACTTTTCTGAGTGTCGCTTTCCAATATGAGTCTCTCATGGAGGGTCCAACTTTGCATCACTGCCCTGGGTGTCGTCTCATTGGTTCTTATTCTTTGCCTTTCTCTTGGCTCTCCTGGATTGTTGTCTCTGCCAGGTTGGTCTGAACTCCTATTCTCTCTAGTTGAGGCTGTGGGTGGACTGCCATTCAGCATGAGCATTATTTAAAAGAGGAATCCACATTTATATGGGATTTGTTTGGCTCAAAGGTGGTTGGTGGCAATGCTGAGTGAATGTTAGGACTGGGCTGTATACAATAAAGCAAGTCTTCCGAACTGCTTTCTGGATCTCTTCCTTAATCTTAAATAAATGGATGTGAGCCAGCACATCTGTTAACTTCTTTATAATTTGATTTGTACTTGAACATTCTTGAATCCTGTGTCAATACTAGCCTTTTTCGTTTTTTCTAGCAGTGGCCTGAAGAGCCCCTGTACATAATCTTCCAGCTCATGATCCAAGATTCTTTCATGTATTCCTCCTAACATGCAAGTTACTGCAGCATGATCTGTCTTTGCCATCATCAACTCTATCCAGGAGTGTCTGCATTTGCTTCTTTAGCTCTTTTATCCTGATCTCAAGTTTGTCTCTGTGAGGGGCTCCTTCTATCATGGCCACTTTCAGTTGACTTCCTCTGTGTTCCATCTTCAGTACCAAGTGATATTGCTCAGTCAGCACTTTAGTGAAGTCCTGTGGTAAAGCAGACACTTAATCTTTCAATTCTTCCATTAGAAAATGCCATAGTGGCAAGGTCTTCCATATTTTCACCCATCCTCGTCTCTCTCGATATGTGGTGTCAGGCAAGTCTTTGTTGCTGAGCCCCTTAATTGATCGTCTCTGGATTCCTAGTAGATCTTTAATGCTGAACGATCTCTAATAATTAGGTCTAGATAATGGAATTGCCTCTGTGTGTGATTGCCTTCACTTTCTCATCAATAACCTAGACAAACTGGGAGGCTATTTGTTATTGCTAAACATTTTTCAGTTGCTTGTTAGTGCTGCATATCACCCAACCTTCCCTGGCATTCTGTCACGCCTGCCTGGGTATTTATTGGTCCCAGTTGTCCTTCCTCCCCATCTCAGAGCATTCACCCTACAAGGGTGTCCTTCAATTCTGTCTCAAGGTCACCTAGGTCTTAGTTAGATTCCAGTCACGCATTCATGAATATACTACTGAGTCGTGTCACACCATTAGACCCAAGCTGGCTTTATTCTGCAGCTCCCCAGAGCTCATGCTAGCCTCCAGTCAAGTAAATGTTCATGCTCCTTTAATAATGAGGCTTGCCTGGCTTGACCACACCACTCCAAGACCCAGGGGTCACCCTTGTGGTACTTTTCCCACCAGTGAGTCTGAGCTGCCTACATTACACAGTCAGCAGGTGGTGATGCTGCGGTGCCCTCCGGCTGAGCCTAGGGCAGCGATAACGGTCTGAGCTGCTTCATTTTGAGGATGAGGCCTTGACATGGGTGGTGTCATCATGGCAAATTGCCTTTAAAATCCACAAAAGGTGCCAGGAACAACTAGAAATGTGTGTTCCTGCACCCCTCAAAGACTGTCTAATAGATATGTTACAAACATTTGAGCTGCCAGAAGTTGCAATGAAAACCACTTTTTAATATGGTAAAAATCACTTTTTTTGTGCCTGGACCCACTTTATGTCTCAGTTCAGCATTGACTTTTTCACATGTTATGGGATTATCTGCTCTTCTAGGTTTCTGTCTGGGCCTGTGTAGAACTCACAGGACCACCATTACTCTTGAATGTATCTGCAAAGTTGTTGGTGGTGTAGGCGATCAAGGTGTGACAAGATATTAAGAGTTATTTGGGATTGGTGGTAGCAAGAAGGGGCATCACTGGCATGGTGTATGGCATCACAGAGGGTGGTATATATGAGAAGGGGATGCATACAAATATTTGACAAATTGTGGTCTCCTTAGAAAAGCTACCACAGTCCGAAATGAATAATGATATAAGGTGATTGAGATCACCATGGAAGAGGGTTACAGAGGGCAAACATGATTCCACACAAAGACAGGGCACGAAATACCTTTTATTGCTAAAGATTTTATTGCAATTTCTAAGTGCATGACAACTGTTATACCCGATGTCTTGGTACAGTACTTGTACACCATGGAGCCCAAAGACTGCAGCTGGTTGTGATCAGCTCACATCACATGCTTTTGTTTATCTTTTGTTGATGTTCATTCTGTCAACCTGTAGAAATTTGTGTACAACATGATTTTCACAAGTTGCACAAGTCCAAACGATATGTGTACATATAGTAAATCTCTGTAAAACTTAACATCATCAAAGCATACTTTACAAATGTCAGTTACAACGATCATAGCTATAGGAATTGTGCAGTTAAAATAATTATGTCATCTCGAATGTGACTCTCTCCCCATTTCAGTGAAGTTTTCTCCTGCCTTGCTACTCTCTATTATCAGCGTCTAAAGTAAAATATCCTAATTAAATTGGTATCTTACCGACTCCAGGCCTGTCCAACTCAGCCAGAAACCTAGACATTCTGACTGACATCCAAATCTCGATGTCCTACCAACTCAACACAGTCCCGTCCACGGTGTCCCCCCTAAAAATCGAACTCCACAATATTCGTGGGACAGAATATTGAGGACAAAATATCAGGAAAAAAAATATTGGCAGATAAGTAAGTCTAGATTTTCTGCACCTAATTCCACATTTATGTACCTACGTTTGTATACATCTTCGAGGTACGTAGATGTGGAGTTAGGAGTAGTAAATCTATACTTCCCTATATGCACTTAACTTACAATATTGTTTCCCTTGATATTCTATCCTCAACTTAGTTGTACAACAATAATATTGTTGTCAATATTCAGTAGTACAGTCCACATCCACATGTTTCCACACCATCAAGCTACTCAGGAAAGTCTTCGGATGGCTCTCGCTGGACACCCCTAGGTCTGTATCCAAACTTTGATCACAAGCAGAATAAACTACGGCAACACCCTCTACATTGGCATCACTTCCCTTCTCATCAAGAGGCTTCAAGTCATACAGAATGCAGCTGCAAGACTCCCTCTCAAACTACCACACTGTATTATCCAAACACCTTAAGGAACTCCACTGTCTCTCAATCCTGAAATGCACCCTCTTCAAACTCCTCACACACCTAGCAAGCACTACACAACCAAGGCCCAGTATAACTCAACAGCCGTGTCCAATTTCACAAACTTACCAGTCACCTCCACCTGGCCAACTTCCTTCTTATCCATGTCCCCCTGAATTTGTCGAGCCATAGCTGGGGGAAATGCCTCTTCTTATCTTGCCCCTAAAGTCTGTAACAATGTCCCCATCCACACCAGAGCCACCAGCTTCATCCTAGAGTTCCTTAAAAAAATAAAAACCTGGCCCTTTCAAAAGGCTCCAATATGTCACCCACTTCACAGAATTGTATAACTGCAGACTGGGGACTCACTGAGGAGGTCGAAATACTTAAGATCAGTGCGGCTGCTGTGTGTCTTATTCTGAACCCACAGTGCCATAGTTTTAACCACTTGTCCTCCGAGAAGGAATATGAAGGCTCAGTAACGGACAATGATCTGCACTGACTGAGTCTTCTAAGCAAGCATATTTCTCTTAGGGATATGGAATGTTCTTGTCAGACAGTCCTTTCAGCAAGTAATAATCTAACCGTAAACTAGCCCTACTGTTGTCTACTCCTGTTTACTTTGTGTTCTACACAGGTGGTAATCCAAAACGAATAAAAGTCATGCAAGAGTCATTCACCGGGTGGCATCACACTTGTCTCATAAAGCTGATTGGACAATAGTGAAACAAATGTCAGTCGATGGGGGTGCCCCATTCCAAGTAATTCGCAAAGGCACCCGTTTGTGGTCGGGTTTAGGACTGTACCATTCACTTTCATTTCATGTTTCGCAAAGGCCCTAAATTACTCCGAAATTGAAGATATAGAGGTAAAGTGCGATAGTTTAGAAACGGAAACTGATTTATTAAATTGATGTTCTACTAGTACTTTAGGCAGTGTTAGAAAAACCCAGTAGTTCCGACAGGCACAGTGCTGCTGCCAAGGGTTTAGTTTTAGAAATCCGGCAAGACCAACCGTTTATTTTGCCTTTACGCTAAATTACATATTAGTCCTCTTTTTTAAAGTGAGCCTGTTTCAGAAAATTGCGAAATCTAATAACCTAGCAGTATTCTAACATAATATTATTTTTTCCAGGACATTGGCTATGATCAAACCTGATGCTGTTGCCAAGATGGGAGCAATAATTGAAATGATTTTAAGCTCAGATCTGACTATAACCAAAATGAAAATGGTGGCATTGACAAGGTTAGTTCAAATCTATTATTTACTCTCCAGTGTCCTTTCATCATCTGTTTTACTACTTTTCTAAACCCAACGTTATACATGGTCACGGTGTGTAAATATCGCTGAAATATGACAGTAAATTCCTAACCATGCGTATTATGTATTTAAACATCCACAGAAAACAACGCTTTCCGATTGTCATGTGCCAGGGCCGGACTGGAACTCAAAACCATCCCTGGCGAGATGTTCACATTAGACTCGGGGGTAGACAATGACTAACTCTTACAATGGCAGTGATAAGTTCCAAGATTCCAAGGTTACCACTCACAACCAGAGTCTCAGCTGACTCTGTACTATGTAAATGCAAAATAAAAGCATCAAGCACCCTATTGGCCAATGAGTTTAAGATGTTGGGTGGGCGTCGCCTACTTTGCAGCTCGGACACTCTTCCTAGTAAGTCCTGTTTTTAATAAAAGCATGCATCCAGAGCTAGTCTTTCTCTGGCTGTGCCCTAACGTTTGGAATTCCATCCCGCCCCTGTCCGCCTTTCTTCCCACTTCCAGAAGTGAACAACAACACTTTATTTTTGCTCAGGTATCACCCATCTGCTTCGTAGGTGCACGGCCTCCTGTGTGAAATTGACGTTTTAACTGGGATGTTAGGCTGTAAAATCCTGGAGGATGGTATTGTAACCGTTTTCGCTTATTTTGCCCACTACTTTGAACAGTTCACTTACACCTTTGTACATTTTTGTTATGCTGTTATATCATGGATATTTAGAATCAGACATTATATATCACTGCATATTATCATTGGAATATTGCATAGATTTTATTGTGTGTTTTTGGGACATCAGGGCTTATTTACTGCTACTGTTATTGATTATGTTTTCTGCATAACATGGCTTTATTTAGAATGCTGTCTGATACTCAAGGGCAGTGGTCTTCAAACTTTTTAATGCCGTGCCCACCCACCTCCCAGTGAAAAATAAGAATCATGGGGGCCCTCCGACGAATTTTTCACAATCATTCTATTAAATTGCCAATGTTTAAATATGTATACACTTATGTAAACATTGCAGTTAAGTTCTGTTACTGTTTTAAAAATGCAATCAAATACATGATGCCAAACATACTATTCTGGTCAGGCAGGTCTTACTAACATGTAAATGTATCCACAGTGTGATTATTTAGAAGTGAGGGTGGGGGTTTTGAAGAATATTTGGAGTCTCTTCTCTTTTGACACATACTCCCAGCGTGGTTGTAAATGGCAAAACATGTTAGTGATGGCCCATTACAGAGCGTTTTACGGTTGCTCATTTTTTTAAGCCTAAAAAAAGCCCTTTTATTAGCATAATGGTTCTTTTGGCCAGAGCCTGTCACCCCCCTGGGATCACTTAGAGCCTCCCTAGGAGGGCCCACCCCCCAGTTTGAAGACCCTGCTCTAGGGCCTTGTTCCCAGTGTTGGGAAGAGGTAAGGCTCTGTGATTGTTGTTTTAGTGTTGATCAGTAACACTGTGTTAAAAAAGGGATCTTAGGGTCCTTTACCCTCCACTGAGAAAGACTCTCTTCAGAGATCTAGTGCAGTCTCCCCTTCTCACTCTTCTCAGCCATAACTACCATGTATCTCATATGAATCTTAACACCCGCTGTGAACGCTTTGATTAGCAGGCACCCTTTTGATGTGAGGGTACAGGAAGGTTAGGGATTCACAAATCCTCTGCAAAGGGGACTGAAGGATGAATGCAGCGCTGAAGTTTTTGGTGAAGAGTTAAATTAAGGGATAGTGTTTGGAATCTGAAACAAACCAAAGTGACCCGGCGCCTAGACAACTTTAAAGATTCCTAATCAATTCTAGTTTTCATGATATACTACTCGGAGTTGCGGGATAAGGGCAACTTATTTGTGTCCGGTCAATCTAATATGCTTTTAGTGGTGGAAAAGAAAGTTAATGCCTAATATTTTGCACCTTCAGACTACAGTAAGGAAATATTGCCTCAAATGGGATGTCCTGGTGCACCCTCAGGAGTGAGCCTTTACTGAATCTAAGGTTCTGAGAGTTCTGTCTTGTAACAGGCCAGCCAGGTAGAGATCTTTTCAAACTGGGCCCACCCAGGAGTGCCAGAGGCAGACCAGTGACTGGAAGCAATTGCCCTACTGGTATTTACTGGTCAGAAATAGGAATGGTTCAGCCTTTAATATCTCTGGACCTGCTGAGGCTAGAAAACTGTCCTGGCTCAAACCCTCTATAACAGTGCTATGTATATTTTCAAAGAAAAGGAATGTGGACATCAGAGTCTAGGGACAGGGGCGGCTCCTCTGTTAGGGCAGAGGAGCATCACCCTCCCCTTCCCCACCAGCAGCAGAAGCTGCAAAATTTGCACAACAAGGGGATAATAAACCATGTTTATTATCCCCTCGTTGTGAAAGGGGAGGGTCATCTGGTGTGAGGAACTGTGAGGGGGAGTGCTGAACACTCCCCCTCACTGCGCAAGTATGTTTGGCTGGCCGGCTTGGGCCAGCCAAACACACATGCGCGGTAGTTGGCGGGCTGGAAACAGCCTGCACAGGCTCCCAGTCTGCCTGGGAGCACCCAGCCAGGGCGCTCCCAGCCAATCCTGATGCTGCTTTGTGCAGCGTCAGGATTGGCCGTAGTGCAGGCTGGGAGCCTGTGTGTGCAGCCAGGAGGGAAGAGGAGCGCGGCACGGGACCGCACCAAAAAGGTAAGTGTTTTTAAAAAATTTTTTTTATTTAATTTAATTAAATTTTAGATGCCCTGCCTGCCCCGCTCCTTTTGATCGAAGTAGGCCGCAACTGTCTAGGGATGCTTTGTGCTTTTATTTGATGTCCAGGCAGCCCCAGTGGTGAGACATAAACGAGGAATATCCTCATTCAAAACTGTAAGTGGCAGAGTAGGATGGCATGCAATTTTGGTGGGTCCCTACATGCTGAGTCAATGAGCTAACTGGTGTCAAATTATTTTCATCTTCCAAGTTCTGGAAGCCACATACCCACCCCTATTCAAACTCCCCTTTCATTCTTTTCTCCTTCCTCGCCGACCATACTTACACGTACTAGACATTCTTACATTCATGGGATATGACTTGAGCCAGGGTGCTGTCACATATAGGTTTTAAACGGTATCACAGTATGGTTCCTATCAGACAGGTATCTTATTAGAGTCAGTCAATATTACCTCAAATCATTCATCACATCACTAGCACTAGGGATTAGTAGCTATCCCAGCTATCGAAGTGAGCATGCTTTTAACACTGACAGAGCCCAGTGCCATACCAGTGAACAGCCGTGGGCACATTCCAATGATTGCTCTGCAGTTGTCATTCTTGCGAGCTACTGGTGGGAAAAACACATGCCTGGTTGGAAACTTTTCTGTCTCCATTAATGATAGTCAACACAAAATCTGTTGATGTGGAACACTCCTGGCAAGTACATAGAAATCCGACCCTGCTTGCATAACTGGAACCCTTTCCATTCTAGTAAGGCTCTCATTTGAGTGACCAGCTTATACTGTTTTGAGAAGAAGCATGCGTTTCTGCGCATAAAGGTATTTGAAGGTGTGTGGTGCTACTAATGTTTGCAGTAACGCTGCACTGGTTTCTGGGGTAGAGATCCTTCCAGTTACATCTTTTGTCTAGTTTCACAATGAAAAAAGCACGAAAATATGGGTTTAGATGCCACCAATATCTGCTTGGACTTCCCCCTTCTGTTGGGTGGGGAGGTTAAAAAGAAGACCACTGGCAATCCTCGAACGTGCCGGGTGTTGTATTATCTCCAGCAATTACAGCAGGACCTGTGATGGTGCTGTATGTTTTGCGTTAGTGTTTTTGTATTTGTAGTATGTGGGAATAGTATAATAGTTGTTCTTTTAGAAGAACTACTTTCTGCCCTTTCTCTCTTCTTGCCCTTGAGAATGCCTTGTTGCTCTGCCTGCATCTTTGGGTACCCGTTTCCTGTGCCTCACTTTCTGTTCTGCCTAGCGTTTGTCTCCTCATACAAAGCTCAAAATCTACCCAGCTTCTTGGCAACTGGAATCCTCACTATGGCACCCCCCTTCTTGTGGGTGCGAGTAGAGTCAGAAAGATCCGCCCAGTAAAAGGGATTGTAGAAACGAGTTGCTGCGATGTGTGCGTTCCATTACATGTCCCAAACCATTTCATGCTCTCACTCTTTCCTCTGGGAAGTATTTGGGAAGTTGTTCTAGGAATCGGTTGGACTGTCATCTGAATTTTATAGGTTTCGATTTAATGTCTAAATTATTAAATACATACATATCCGTATCCCTGAGCCGGTTCTGTAGTTTCCCTTTTAAGTCTGAAAAAAACTCTTTGCATTTGCACTAAGAGGGTAGTTGCAGGACCGTTTGTTGCTGTGGCGATCAGTGCTTGAACTAGGCCTTAAACTGCATAGCTAGAGAACTTTGAGCAGCGAGCCCCCCGCCCCCGGCTTGAGGACAATACATCAGGCCCAGCAGATGAAGATCTTCTGCAAGGAATTGCCTGTCTCAAGAGAGTACATGCGGGACCAAAGGTTTGAAAACACACCAAGACCCACAAGAACACCAACAGTCAAGGCAGATGCCTTTAGAGGAGGCACTACAGGTGACCCCTGCAGGTGCCTTCTTGATGATCCAGCTTCTCTTCACTGTCCAGGCGCCGTTCTCTTGCACACCCACATCGCGCAGCCAGACATTTGTGTTACAAGTGACCTACTCAGACATCCACTTGTTCGTGGTCCGCTGGTGACTAATATAGACTATTTAAGCAAACCCAAGTGTAGTATTATCACTCGGTGGCATTGAAGAGAAAAAATTGCCTGCAACCTATGATCAGTGTGGACTACCTGGCTCTTTATTAGTCTCATTAGCACCCAGAGGTGGTTGCAGAACTAATGCTGTAGCTACAAAAAGCCAGCATCCACACTTGTGCCATAATTTCCTTTTTCTGTATGCCATAGACTCAGTCGGCCCAGAGTAGCACAGTGATTTACTTTTTTTCTTCCATGTATGTCTCTGGTTTGCAAACCTAATACTGGGCTTGAACCTAGTAAGAACGGCATACACCGAATGTTTGCCAGACTGTCACACGCTTTGACGGAGATTTTGTCCTAACAACTTTCTACGGTCTGCAGATCATTTCTGAGCATGCATACCAAGGTCGTCATGGAATGGAAGTTTTCCTACTCTTCCAAACACATCTCTCCTTCAGATGTACACTGAAAACAAGAGTCTTCCAGGACACGGGAATTCTTATTCATCCAAGAAAGCCTTTACCTACTACACGTGAAAATTAATTTTGGAATTCCATGGCACCCAAGGTCTTTGAAGGCTTCTGTCACTTTTATTAGTGGATGACACACTATTTGCATCATGTGATGTCATTCTTTTCCCATTGTTTTTGTCCATGCATTTCCCTCATCTGTCATTCCTGGTAACTGCATTGCAACAATTGAGATGAATTCAGACATTCTACCATTAAGATTAATTCAACCATTCCACTAACCACCGTTTTTATTGTCCTCTCTCATTGCAATCATTGGCCACAGCAGCAACTTTGGAGCCCCTGTGCCATTGGGTGGCAGAGACCTCACTTCACTACTGACACCCAACTCTAAATGCATGGGTCCTGTAATCTCAGTTGAGGAAACTAGTGAAAGGTGTCCCTAAAATTAAATTCCTCAGTGGGTTTGATGTAATTTTGAATAGGAACCTTAAGGGTACTTACTGATCTTGGTGCCAGGGTTTTGCAACAGGAGCAGCGGCAGCCTAAACAGAGCAACAGCAAGTTGCAATCCTCCGCATTAAGCATTGGGGCTTGGATATATGCCCTTGGCCTACAGGTGGTGGTGGCTAGTTTCCATGTGGTGGTGTTGAAAACATTAAGGATAATGACTGCCATGTGGATAATGGTGGTGCCCACAGCAGCAACACACTTTCTTAAGGAACACAAATCAAATATGCGTGGGGTTAGTGTCTCGACCAAGGACATGCCAGTAAAGGGTAGCTATCGGGTATACTGCCACAACAGATGCCTGTATATGAGCACATCAGAAGAAACTGCAAAGGGAAACACTTCTGTTTTAAAGTACTTAAAAGAATGACGTTAGCAATACTTGCATCCATTGAACCTCTTGGATCCTCTGCTCCATTGGTTATTCCCTTTTGGTGACCATGTTTCTTTTCCCACTCTGTTGCCTTTCACTAACTCCTCCTTCCCCCCCCCCTTCTCCATCTGCTGAATTCAGCCTGTTTCCTTGCTCCTGGTTCTTCCTGCTCAGTGCCTTCATACAATGCTTTCCTCCTGCCAGTCACCCTTTGTCAACTGACACTCGCACCTGCATTGTGAGTACATATTAGACCACCACTACCCTTACTCATTTGTCTATACATTATCTTCTTCGGCTTCTTGCCACAACCGGCTCTGCACCATATCCTATTGTTAGAAAAGGGGTCTCTGGTTTGCAGTCAGTTTGCACTCTGTCCAAGCAGGGACCCTCACTCTAGTCAGGACAAGAGAAATACACACTTAAGATAACCGCTGCTCACCTTCTTGGTAGCTTAGCACAAGCAGTCAGGCTTATCTCAAAGGCAATATGTAAAGTATTTGTACCAACACACGCAGTAATACAGTGAAAGAACTACAAAAAAGACACAACACAGGTTTAGAAAAATAGCCAATATTTATCTAAATCAAACAAGACAAAAACAACCAAAATCCATCATACACAAGTTATGAATTTTTAAGTGAAAAAGAGTCTTACTCCATAGAAAACAATGAATGCGTTGATGTTACGCAAAGTACCTGGTTTGCGTACAAAATAAAGCCACACAGGCGAGCGTGCTTCGCCAAAGTCAGCGATGCACCAATTCCTTACTTGCAAATGAGGCCGTGCGTCATTTCTTCTCCAGTCGGGTAGGCCATGCAGCATTTTTCTCTCCCGCAAGAGAGAGATGCGTTGATTTCCGGATGGGCACCTCGGATCTGGACAGGTTTGCGTTGATTTTGACACCCAGCGATGATGTGTGCAAAATCTGGCCGCGCAGTGATGAGGAACACTGCTGTGTGGGGGTTGTCGATTTTAGCAGCGACAAGCGGGTGTTGCATTGTTTCTCCAGCCATGATGCAGGTGATTCTGCCTATTTCCCAGCCCGTTGCAGGTGGTGCGTTGATTTATCAGCCGCAATGCAGGTGGTGCGTAATTTTTTCATCTGCATTGCAGGTGGTGCATCGAAGTTTTCCCTGCACGGCTTCTGTGCGTGTATTCCGTCCTGGTTCCACCAGCTTCACCTTTCAAGGGCCCAGGGACTGAAGTGAGTGGGCACCCCTTGGCAGGGTAGGAGTCTCAGCAGAGAGTCCAGGTGCTGACAGAAGAAGTCTTTGATGGCCCTGAGACTTCAAAACTGAGGCAAGCTCAGTCCAAGACCTTGGAGACACTGCACGTAGGAATATACCACAAAGTCCAGTCTTTGTCCTCTTTCAGGCAGAAGCAGTAACTACAGGCCTACCCAGCAAAGCACAGTTGCAGGCAAAGGAGCAGTACTCCTCCTCCAGCTCTTCAGCTCTTCTCCTTGGCTGATGGTTCCTCTTGAGTCCAGAAGCAATCTAAAAAATCTGGGGTTTTGGGTCCACTACTTGTACTCCTTTCTGCCTTTGAAGTACGCAAACTTCAAAGGAAAGTCTCTGTTGTTCACAAGATCCTAGCTTGCCCAGGCCTGGCTCCAGACACACACCTAGGGGTTGGAGGCTGCATTGTGTGAGGACAGGCACAGCTCTTTCAGGTGTAAGTGTCAGCTCCTCCCTCCCCACTCTAGCCCGGGAAACTCATCAGGATATGCATGCTACACCCCAGCGTCCTTTGTATCTCTGTCTAGAGGGAATTCACAACAGCCCAGCTGTCAGTCTGACCCAGTCAGGGAATCCACAAACAGGCAGAGTCACAGAATGGTTAAAGCAAGAAAATGCCTACTTCCTAAAAATGGCATTTTCAAACTGATAATCTAAAAAACAACTTTACCAAAAGATGTGTTTTAAAATTGTGATTTCAGAGACCACAAACTCCAGACCTCTATCTGCTCCCAATGCGAAATTGCACTTAAAAGATATTAAAAGGCAGTCCCCATGTTAACCAATGGGAGAGATAGGCCTTGCAACAGTGAACACAAAATTTGGCAGTATTTCACTGTGAAACACATCAGTACATGTCCTACCTTTTAATATACACTGCACCCTTCCCATTGGGCTACCTAGGGTCTACCTTAGGGGTCTGTACAAAAAGGGAAGATTTGGGCCTGGCACGTGGGTACACTTGCCAGGTCGAATTGGCAGTTTAAAACTGCACACACAGGCACTGCAGTGGCAGGTCTGAGACATGTTTACAGGGTTACTCATTTGGGTGGCACAATCAGTGCTGCAGGCCCACTAGTAGCATTTGATTTACAGGCCCTGGGCACCTCTAGTGCACTTTACTAGGGTCTTACTAGTAAATCAAATATACCAGGCATGGAAAAGCCAATTACAGTTACAGTTTACACAGAGAGCACTTGCACTTTAGCCAATTAAGCACTGCTCAGCAGTGGTAAAGTGCCCAGAGTACCAAAACCAGCAGCAACAAAGTCCAGCACACAGTCAACACATAGGAAGCAGAGGCAAAAATGACAGGGGAAACCACGCCAGGGATGCCAGATCTAATATCTACCTACTCCCTCTTTGGCTGTCCTCGCTTTTAACTTTTACATTCCACCTATGTTACCCTCACAGAGAAGCTGAGGTTTGGGTATTCTTTTCATATCTGTTGGACCTCACTCCTGATGCTGACTGTGACACTATGACAAATCAAAAATAGAGCTTTGTTTTCTTCCTATTCCGATTGATAGATGTGAAAGAGATGCAAAAGAGATGACACCACACCTGAACTACCTTTGTTTGTCCGTAACCTAGGCCCTCAGCTGGCTCATCAGGATTTTCCATCTTTGGAGTAAGTCGGCAAAGGTACCACAAGAGCACCACCCGAATGCACCATGCTGTACTTTTTAAAAATATTTGTTTGCATGATAGGGTAAGGGTGAAGGCAGAATGCCCACCAACACAACCATATCCTGATGAAAGGAGTTAGGAGGGCAATGAGTAACTTGTGGGTAGAAAAGAGTATTCATCGTAAAAGGTACTTCCGGTGGTAGCAACTTTTCCTTCTAATGTAAACATATTCTAAAATTGGTCTCTTCTAATAAAAGGCAACACAACACCACATGCAGAAAACAGATCAGGTTCTGAAGATATGACCAACCCTTTTCAATAGTTCATTGTGCAGGTTCACCCATATTACTTCATACTGTGATTATGTTTTCTCTTTCCCATTACCTCCTCCCCAAGCAATGCAATCAGCAGGAAGCACACCAGCCCATTACTTTCATTCACTTCTGTGGCATTTTTCTCATTGTCCCTCCTGTTAGGCAATCTTCCCTGCTCTATCCGCTCAATAAAATGCCTGCCCCTCCCCATCTAGTCTCTTTCTTTTCTTCCCTCTCACTACAAAACTGGTGTCTGCACTACTGGAAGTACTTACTTTATGGTCCGCCCTTCTTTCCCGCTGCCCATGCCTGCTTTTTAATTCCCTGCTGTGCCCACAAAAACTCCTAAAATATACCTTCGGATTTGTCGGTCTCTTGGTGCTCCTTTTTATATTCAACGCTGGCTCTTACCATCTTTGTCACACATATGCTACTCTTGTACATCTGCATCCTTCCATAACCCGAACCATGCTGCTTCTGCTCTGGTTACTTCACTATGACTCTCTTCTACTTGGATCTCTATTGAGGCCTTTTTGTTGGTCACCATACCATTTCTGCTCATTGGCACACCTGACCTCAATGTTTTAACCTGCTCTACTGACCTACCTCGTTTTTTACTATCTTTTCCTATCTGCCTGCTCCTTTTTGGGTTCTATCGTCCTCCACTGAAAGAGGCCGATGCCTCTCATGCCCAATTCCTTTCCATTCCTGTTCTTGCTTCCTTCCCAGGTATATCTGCCCCTGTTCAGAAACTCTGTTGCCTCCATCCCCCTCTTTTCAGTCTTATGTCTTTTGGTCCACCTCCTTAAGACATCAGTGCCTGTTTCAAGGACCATTTTCATCACCTCCTCCACACTGTCTTTATCTGATGGTTGTAAAGGCCAGGCCGCCTCAGATTCTAGTTTTGTAACCTTCCCCCATTTGCATTCCCTTTTCCTGTAGCAAATTGTACAATTTGCAGCTTTAACCTCTTTGTTCTTCTGAGGTTTTTACTTCAGCTTCCCACAGGTCTGACAGCACTTTAGTGATCATCTGCCTTGTCAGACTTCGGTGAATGATAGAACCTCTGCACCCCCTACACACACCTGTCATGTGTCTAGCTATTCCTGCCATTTTACTAACTTCATGGGGCATGGTTTATTATTGAGACGGTCTAGGCATTGTAGGATTCGGGGTGGGCATGAGAAGAGATACCCAGTTGTTGTTATCTGCTCTGCCACGACCCCAATGGGATTGGGGCCTCTGAGTCACTTTGGTGGTATAACTCCTGTGGTGCAAAATGTGCATGGTTGTCTCTCTCAGTGGGGTCTGTTATGTGCTGTCACTGACCCTGTGGGACTTAACTCTTCCCATGTCATCCTAGTAGAAGAGCAGTTGGAGGTGGATATTCCTCTTGCTGTGTGGCACCTGGTCTCTGCTGCCACAGTCTTCATATGACTGGGTCTTCCAGGTGATCCTAGCAGTCTAGCAACCATGGGGAGTTTAAGGAACATGGCTTCTACAAAGTATCACTTGTCTGCAGCAAGCATCCACACATAACAAAGGCATCTGGAGCAGCCTCGTGCTCTAGGATTTTAGTAAAGGGTGGGACTCTCTAGGCAATAGAACCCTGTCTATACAGTCTTGTCCCCTACAAAACAGGCATTCGGGGCCCCCCTTTGATGTATGTGCATTTCACTAAACAGCAACTGTTATGCATTGCTTGAAACTGTTCTCTGCAGGTTACTCCGGTGGATATGATGATGAGTGCGAGAGGGTGTTGTATGAGCTTTAGGTGGCTTTTGGAAAGTGTCTTTGGTTCAGCTTGGACCACTGGATGTGTACCCAAATTTCTTGTTTGTTGAACTGTAAAGGGGCTTCCTAAATAATCCTAATGAAACCTGGATCATAGACAATCATATATAGTTGCCTTCCTTAGGGATAAATTAATTACCAACGATGCTCCAATGACTTTTCAATTGCCATTGTGGATTTTATTTTAATCAGCGTTAGCAAAGCTATACTTTGTTTATCATGCCCTCATTGTCCACTGAGTATCTATGCACCGTGTATATCAATATATTAAAATATTTCATACTTACACGTATCTACAAGGTGTATTTACACAAATGACAAAAACATTTACACAAAAACCTTGCTAACAAGAGTTGCTTTACACTTTTCCAAGTTTCATCAATTTTACGATCTGGTGCACATAAGAAGTAGTTCATAAATATAAAGTGGTAGGAGGTTGCATAGTCCTTTTGTCACCCTTTCAATCACCTCTTAAGGTTTTTGCACAGTCCGTCGTTGAAAACTGGACTCCTCTGTCTCATGGATCAAGCCAACATCGGTGCCTTTACATCATTTAGATCCTATAAAACAATGTAAGGGCACCGATGTTCGCCTGGTCCATGAGACAGAGGAGTCCATGTAGCTCTTGTTTCCTGGACTTCTTTCAAACCGCTTTTTGAAAGAAGTTAAACAGTTTCATTGACTGTTGGAAGCAGATAATAGTGAATAAACTCAGTGACAGCTGGCGACCTCTGAAAGTGGTGGGACGTAATCATTGGCACACAATGTGCAAGCCTCGTTCTTCTTGCAGGATTTGAGGTTATTCTCAACCCCACTCCCCTCGCTTCCCCAGGGGATATTTGTTTTTTAATTAAGTCAAATAGCGTATGTGAAAGCACATCTTTCACAAACCTTTACGTAAAATAATTATAGTCTAAAATGGCACTCAGGTATTCAAGTACTTTCAAGGTGTGCCACTCAAATGAAGTCTAATACTCCCCAGAGGTTAATCATATTTTATTAAAAATATGCAACGAGTAGTCCCCCTCACCCCATGTGACAGTATTTATCTCCATTGTGCCACAATCAGCATTTTGTTTTGGGTGTCCCCCCATGCCTAGAATTACATACAATATGCCAGTACCTGATTATTGACTCCAATTTTATCTATTGGCCATGGATGTTGCCTGCTCCCTTCAAGTTCCCCCATGCCATTGTTATCCTCTTGTATGCTAATTATTACCTCTAGTATTCCAGTGCTGGCATTTTGCCACAGGTGGCCGCTGTGCCAGGAATTACCTCTGGTGTGCCAGCATTTCGAAACATGTCCATCTTAGGCCAGGAGTTATCTCCAATATGGCATCACGTGTATTTTGAAGGTGGTTTCTCATATGGCATGAATTACCTCTGGCGGGCAATTTCCAGCATTTTGCCATGGGTGCTCTTATGGCCAAGAATTATCTCTATTATGCTAGTGCCAGAATGTTGCCACAGGTGTCCATACACCAAGAATAACCTCTAGTGTACCAGTGGCCAATGCTAATATTTTGCCACAGGTGTCTTATAAGCCAAGAGGTACCTCCAGTATGCCTGGTCAGTTGCAGACTCACAAGTATAACACTCACACACACTGTCACTCACTCATGCTCTTTTGCATTCACTTTTTCATACTCATTCTCACTTTTTCACACCTCTTTACATTCATTCTCACTCATCCATTCTCGCACTCATTCATTATTATTCAAATTCATTCTTACTCACTACCTCACGCTCTTTGTCACTCGTTCATTCTCTCTGATGCTCACTTTCTCAAACTCATTCTCACTTCACTGATTCTTTCATTCTCCTTCACATTGATTCTCACTCATTCATTCTCAGTCACACATCTTCATTTTCACTTTCTTTCATTTGTTCAGCCTCATTTATTCTCACTCACTTTCTCACTCATTCTTACTATCACTGTCTCTAATTCACTCTCTTTCCCTAACTCACACATGCTCCCACAATAGCACACACACTTTCAGTCACGTGGAATCACAAAACATTTGAGAGGTTTGTGTTTTTACTGACTTTTAGCTGCCTGAGCTGGTCCACTTCAGTGTGCTCGAAGCAACACAGCTCCCTCCCACATTGGTCACAGAAGCGGGAAACTGAAAGTTGGAGTGCGCACAGTGCATACACATGCTTTGGACTCAGTGCTGGAAAATGGGGGGAACCCAGTTCCAGCAGCTATTCCTAGGCCGCTTCTGGGATCCGCCTAAACAAGGAAATATGCTGAATTTGTCCTTGTGTAATTTTCCTACACCAGGGCACAATTCAACAGCGTTCGCACGTTGTCTGCTTTCCCATCCTTTGGAGCAGCAACCTGCAGGTAGCGAGGGGCTTTCTTATTTTAACTTCCAGCTGAGCCCAAAACAAAGACCTTATTTAATGGACCATCTGCACTTCTTTTGTTGAAGTATCATCCATACTGAGAGCCATCTGGAGCCAAACACCTTGACGCCGATGGCAATGAAAGGAAACAAAGCACACAGCTTGTTATCATTTCACAAGTACTTAAGAGAAACTTTTGGAGGTAGGTTTGTGATCTTGTTCAGCTTCCCTGCCCCCCATGTTAGAGATGTGCATGCAGTGTGAGAAAGTGCATTTACACAAATAATGATTTAGATGCCATCTACATTTTTTTAAAATTTAATTCTTTTACAGCTCTACTCATCCCAGTGTAGGGTGTCAGAGCACCTTACATCACACACTTTCACAGTAATTAATGCATTTCTAAATCAATGTACATGAAATGTTACACAGTAGAATGATGGTTATAAAGTGTAGGAATCACATTTCATCTATACTTGCAGACATCATATGGTAAGAGTGAATGGTCAGAGAAACACAAAGTCTGGATATACAATAACCACCACAACACAGTAATTGGGGTTGTACGTACTAAAAAAAGATTACTTCCCAAAGGAACTCATCTGTGCAATCTTAGAGTAATAAGAGATTAAGAAAAAACACAAAACTCATGACTTAGAGTTTGCATACAGCTCCTTGATGCCCATAAATAGATCACTGTGCTATTTTAGAAGGCTTGCAACATATGAACTGAAAGTAACAAAATGATCTCACAGTCAAAAGCAGTAACCCACTTTATCTACATAAAATGCAATCTGTGATCAGCATTTCACACAGTTTGCTTTGCAGCAGGCATGTTCACCCTCCATGTAACTTTGAGTCAAATTGTGACTTGACAAATCACAGAACTCTTCCAGAACTGCATCAACCACCTAAGTTCTCTTACTGCTTTTATAACCCCCTCAAAATTGCTCGGCACACAAAGATCTCTGCAGCAGGTATATTAAGCCTGGGTGATATTTTAAAATGCAGTCTCTTTTTGACCAATTACGTAATCTAGAACTGATTTGCTGTCACAGATATCATGTTGTCAATTTCTTTGCAGCAGATTTTTTTTTATAAATGCACAAGATGAGAGTCTACAAACTCCACTCCTCGTGACTCTACCCGCTTTCCTCTGACACACCTAGACTCCCAATTAATTGTTTCCCACAGTACATGTTTTCTAATTCCGGCACTATTTGCACTGAGCTTGCTCCAGTTTTTAGCCTTTCGCTTTTTCACCTCACCTTCTCCAACTCCTCACATGGTCGCGTGACATGAGTGAGGCTCCTAATCCCACCCTATTTTGAGATGGTAGAGGGAGAGATAAGAGCCTCATAAACTTGTAGCCTAAGGCACTACAGGGATGAAACTTAAAGCACCTCTGGCTACCTATACATGTGATGCTGCATCTCGTTACAAAGGCCACTGCTGGGGCTTTGCCACCCCTAGAGAATCTGTGTGATGGCTGGCACAGATGGTTGACTATGCTTGCAGCAGTTATTGTGCAGATTCACTGACTAACACAGCTTACTGCTTGGTCCTGCTCGGATCAGAATTTTTATCAATTACTATAGTGACTAATAATATATATATATATACATATATATATATATATATATATATATATATATATATATATGTATATATATATATGTATATTTTTTACATCTGTGGGGTTCTCCCTTTTTCACTAAAGTCTTTGTTTCTACAAATGGCCAGTGCCTGTCTTGCAATTGTAGTAGCTATCCATTCATTCTTGCTATACAACATTATTACGTTGTGTGATTCTACAGTATTGCCACATCATTAAGTTATTTTCTTGTCTTTTTTTATAGGAAAGAAGCTGTGGATTTCTATGTGGAACACCAAACAAAAACATTTTTCAAGTAAGTTTGGGTGTTTCGTGTCAGTGCAATTTTTTTGAATGATAATAAAACGATACGGTCTTTAAGAAGACTTATCTTTAATGTCACACTTTTATACTTTGATAAGTCGTCAGGCTTTACATCCAATGAACGTTTCTGCCTTTTTGTTTTAGCTGCGTGAATTAAGAGTAGGTGTTCACTCTCTTAATTACAACCAAAGAGTCTCATCTGCAGTTTATATAGAACTGAAAATCCTCTAATTTCTCGAGGAAACTCTAAACATGGAGTACGATCCTCTGACTGAGTTTCCTCCAACCTAGGGTTATTTTTGCAGTGGACATTCAGTCAGTGGCTTCTGATCCATATTTAGAGTGTCCTACAGAAAGTGGAGGGGTTTCAGTGCCCTGCAAACACTAAACACTATGGGCCTCATTACGAGTTTGGCAGATGGGAAAGCCTGTCCGCAAACTCCTGACATGGTGGCCCCTGCCTTCGTGGCGACCATCCCATGCGAGTTATTAAGAGTTTCCCGCTAGGTCAGCAGACGGAAACCTCAGTTTCTGCCCACAGACCTAGCAGGAAACAGGCTACAGCACCCTCGCAATGTTCACTGTCTGCAAGGGCACGTGGAATGTGCCAAGTGCATGGGCAGTGCAGGGGCCCCCGTGGCCCCCTGCACCTGTTCTCCGCCAGCCTTTTCATGGCGGCGTTACTGCCATGAAAAGGCTGGCAGAGAACAAGGTTGTAATCTGCAGGATTACGATCTTCGCCACCGCCAGGCCGCTGGGATCATGGATCCTGGAGGTGCTGGTAGAATCCTTGCGGTCTGACTGCCAGGGTTTTAATGTGGCTGTCTGAAGACAGCCACACTGTTAATAAGTTATGCCATTGGGGCATTCACTAACCTTCCCTTCCTAAACACCATAACTTAGAACAGTCTTAAGAAACAGTCATAAGTGTATAGAATTTAATAAAACTTTTCCTATCTCTATTTTATCAATATGTGTAAAGTGTGCTGCTTTAGTGCATATTTTACATTGTTTTACAAATCCTTTATTCTCTCATATATATTTCCCTTTATGTAATTTCTTCCTTCAGCCCCCTAAGTGAAAATTAGAATGGTTGATGGTTTTTCCCATGCTTTCTACAACAGTTAGGGCTGGCTTGTCTTCAAGTTGGAACTTAGGTGTGCAGATGAGTGTTGGAAATGCACTTAAAATGTTTGAAACAAAAAAAAACACTTGAGTGGGTGTGAACGACTCCCCTAGGCTCTAGCACCCCTAGGAAAGCTCTCAGGTTCAGCTTATGGGGAACCAAAGAATCCTTATGTTCCTCAGACTTGAGTATGTAGAGTACTTTTAACTCCATAACTTGCAGCAGCTGTCAAACACGCTGTAATTTACCTAAGAGTAAGTTACTCAGCTTTACTGGAAGAAGTCTGTCAACACAGAAAATCTTTCTTTTTACACTGATCTATAGAGTGTATTGTAAGGGACTGTGAGTTTAAAGGGCCTTAGTGTGACAGTGTTTGAGAGTAAGTAGCATTGTTAACATCCATCTGTTGAAATTAAAGGTGTTCTGCACACTTGCATTTCGTAAAGTGCTTAATAAAAAAGTATTCATACATTTAAATGTATAACAGTTTAGCACACGCTTTCACGCTATTTGGTGTTGCTTATCTACTCGACATTGCCTTTCTTATTATAAAACAGAGGTATGGTGTCTCTAACCGGAAAATAACATTTCTATCAATAATTAAAATCATAAGGTACTGATAGCAATGGTGTGGCTGATTTAAACTCAGACATTCAATTTATCACTCAAATAATTTTTCCTGTATCCACAGAAACAGTGGTTTAGCTATATTCGAAATGTGCACACATCCAGGGCCCTGATGCGATAGGTGGCATGTGGTGCTCTGCAGACGCCGTCCTCATCATCAGGCTTTCTTCGGGAAGGGGCAAGGTGCTGTTAAACAATACGATAGGCGGTATGATGTCGATGTGGTCGGCTTTAATTCATTTTCAAACATATATATGCTAGCATTCCAGTAGCGTAATCTTCTGCAGATCAACAGTGTACCGCTTTCTGGGGCTAGATTGAAATCCCACTGTATATTTGAACATGTTTGACTCATGTATTTTTAGACCTGCCAACTTACAGAAGTATTTCACTGTGTGAGATGGGGGCTTGGCTTAGGAGGGGTTGGGGTCTTGTGCACAGGGCTACCTAAGGAATACACTGCAGCCCTCCACCAACCAAGCCCCCATTCCAAAAAAAGAAAGGAAACAAACTGCCTGTTGAGGCTTCCGCCGATGTTCTTGGGTATTTTTACACCCTTTAATGGATATTGGCAGCCCAAAGTCTCCAAAAATGAGCTAGAAAACCTCCCTGTATAGTGTATATCCTGCCACCATGTGATATCGGCTTCTCACTGGGTGACCGTGTGAAGGAAGCCGACCGATATCAAGTGGCACACAGGATGACTATTGGAGTTGGCAGGTCTGCATTATGAGTGCTGCTCTCCCTGGAGATAACATTAATATGTGAACTAGAAGGTGGTGGGTGCTGCCCCACAGTCTGTGAAGGCTGCTGTTTCACTTATTTATTTATAAAATGTAAAGCATGGCCCTACATGAATAGGAAAACTATACATAAAAACTAAAGAATGAAACTAACCTCATCAATATAAAAATTTAAAAATACTTTATGAACAAACCTAAAGTGAATAACAGTAATCAGAAAATACATCCTACTCAATCTTAATGTCATGATACCATACCACGGAAAACAATCATGTCTTTTTAAATCGTTATTTATTTATTGATAACAGAACCTGAGTAGCATTAATAATTTGATTCGTTATGTAACATTTACCATACTGTTTTTACTATACTGTACGTTACAACGATGGTCAATACATTGCAGGTAAGTACCACTTAGCCATTTTTAGCTTTTCCAAGCAGGTAGGTATTTTTTTAATGACCTATTTTATGTGTCATTTAATGGCTAAGAGAGGTATTTTTAGTTTTCAGTGTTAGGTAAAGAGAGATAAGTGTTTTTTTAAGGTTCAGGGGTGGGTAGAGGTAAAGGGAGATAAGAGTTTTTTTGAAGGTTTAGGGGTGCCTAAAAGTAAGAGTTTTTTTATGGTTCAGGAATGGGTAGAAACAAGTGGTAATGGTGTTTAGGGCTCGGGGGGTGAAGGTAAAAGGAAGTAAGGGATATTTAGGATTCGGGAGTGGGTGGAGGTAAAGGAAAATACGGGGTTATTATGGTTCATGTGTGGGTAATGGTAAAGGGAGGTCAAAAATGTTCAGGTTTACAAAATGTACATACAAATCTATAGTTATATTTTAAAAGGGGAGATTTGAGGGCTACCCACCAGTTAGGCCAAAAAGAGGGTCTGGAGGTGTGTCCCACCCCCCCCCCCCCGAAAACAATAACAAAATAAATACAAGAAAGATATATAATATTCACACCCATACACATACACACACACACACACCCCTATATCTATGTATATAGGGGTGTGTGCATATTTATATATATTTGTGTGTTTTAAGTTCACATATTTATCTGTACATGATATTAAAAATATATGTACAGAAACATATGTATTTATATATGTATGTACACATAAACACAGAAGTATATATTATAAAATATCCCTTTTTACAATGCATAATGCATTGTAAAATACTACGTTCCAAAACGGTGAATTACAAAAATCCACGGTAAAGGTGTGTGTTGTAAACGACATGTATTTTAAGAACTGATTTTTCATCGATTTATATATTAATGCTTCAGGCATCACTTCTACAATTGCTATTAATAACTAGTCTTAGTGCTACCCAATGCACTGGTATTTCATCAACCAAATACCTACTAACACTGATATAATCGGTGTCGCATCTATACATATTTAACACATTTGTTTAAACTGAAAACTACCTGTCAATGTGTTGTTACATTGCATTATGTATGTTTATTTTACTTTGTACAGCGCTCCGATATTTTCGGATCATATTCACGTTGTATACAACTCTCAATAAATAAATAAGCTTGGAATTGTGAAAGACCGAGTTGGCCTTTGTCGGATTGAATTTATTAATAACAGGTGACAGTAGACGTCAGAAATGAACAATTTATTTGCCGAGCTCGCTTGACCTCCCATGGTAACTGAGAATAATCAACTTGGTCTTATTACAATTATAATAACCTTTCAGAAACCAATAGCATCACTATACTTCTTCACTATGGGGTTGCCTCTCATATTCCTAAAAGGTAGAATATCTGTGCCTACATGCAAGATTCCGGAACACATTTTTAGAAAATTTCATGTTTCTTAAGTTATTCAAAAGGAAACGAGCTCAAAATGTAACATTTAGTGTTGTTTTTATCCACTTAGCCAAAATGTTAACTCAACAGTACATTTGGCCGAGAACAGCACTTAAAAAAAATGTGTATACTACCTAAAATAAATCAGTTAATGGTGCCTTGATACAAACAAGACACATAGTAAAATGTAATCCTTTTCCTTCAAAAACGCTGGAAGACCGCACTATCCCATCATGCCACACAGGGTGTCATTTAGGCACTTTGCTTTTTTTCCCCATCTGTGAGAAAGATCCTGAACACAATCCAGCTTTATGTAAACCTATGTTTGGCTGTTAACACCGACATTTTGAATGCTTTCTGACTTAATTCAACTTCTAAGGATATAAACCATCATCTCAACATTTTTTTCCGAGGAAAAGAGTGTTTTTCCCACCCTTTCCTTGAAGGTGTTCCACCTCCCTCTTGTATTTGACTACTGTGACAACTCTTTTTAAAAACATTTTTTTAATTATATATATGCCATGCTGAGGAATGATGACCATTATGCCCTTGTAGTTTGTCTTCCTGACGCTCCCTCCATCAAGGACTCTGGGATTTGGCAAAAGATTTCCTATAGAAGACTGAGATGCAATTAGGGGGTTTGTCTCTGAGCTAAGAAAGGGGAAACTGGATGAAAAATGTTACCTGCTGCACACAATTTCGGAAGGAGAGACAATCATTCCATCCTTTCGTCCTCCCTGGAGGCGACTTGCACTACTTCTAGAGGTAAAAGGACGGCAAATTGTCATCACCAGCATTCCTAATCAATGTCAATGCCAAAACAGTGTATAGCCATATACCCACATATCGACATCCAGAGATTTGGTGCTATCCAGGTCAACATCAACGTATATTTTGATGTTGGGATGTTTCTATTCGCTCTGGTCTTCTCCTACTTTGGTGAGAAAAATGTCTTTGCCATCCAGAAGAGCTGGAAAAGCAGTGTTCTACAGTAAATGGAAAATAATGATTAGTGCGAACTTCTACAGTTCCAGCTTTGCTTCAGAGAGTATAGCAAACCTCTGCATCCCAAGGTGTCAGGATCTATTTCACCTCCTCACGAGGTTGATTGTTGGGGGTCCAGTGAAAGATTGCCACTTTCGTGAAAGATCACCACTGTCGTGAAAGATCCCCACCTGGGTGTTCACACCAGAGATGATGGGAAGAAAAGCCTGAACATGTCCATTGTCGCAGACATGGTGACATCTGCTTTTCTCAGTTTTCCAGTCTCAGGAAACAAAAGCGTTGACCACCTCAGGAACCAGTTTTAGTATCCAGCTGATCATCTAGTTGGTGTGAATTTTCGTCTGCTTCTCCAGATTCTACATTTTCAAGGATGTCTTATTGATGGTCTCATAAAATTTCTTGAGCTCTCACATAGGGATGCAAATAAGTACAATCTGCAGTTTACCAGTCCTGACATTAGAACAGCCATCATTTTTGAGACTCGGGTTCACCCTCTGTGCCACTATTTCCTGGACTCTTGAAACTTATCATTGATACCGTCACAAACTCTTTGTTTGTTGGGGCTGTGAAGAGTTATCTGGAGAAGTTCAGAATGGATGACTATCATCCAAGGTTTCTGAAGGAGTTGCTACCTGTGGATCCCTTAGTGGTAGTGGGGTGAAAAAGAAGTTTAACACTGCTGGCTCAACTTATTTGAATTTGTCTGAGAGGGAAAGCAGAAGATGGGATGGTGTCGGGAGAAAGATTTTCTAGATACTGACATGCATTTAAAAGCAGACAGCTATTCATTTTTGTTAAGCCGGCGCAACCATTTTCTTTTGGATTCAGTGAGGCAATTTATGGATTATCTCCCAAGAGAAAAACAGAAGACTTGCACAGAGGTTGTTAAGGAAGGAATGTTATCTTCTGATAGGTATATCAAAAGACTCTGCAGACCAAGCTACTGTAGACATTTGCCATGGAGTCTATGTGTGATGTGTTATTGCTTCAGATTGAAACAATTGACCCCACAAGCGCAACAAGATATTTCAGAGTTGCTATTCAATCACTTTTGGGATCTCAGTTGAATGAGGAAATCCAAAAGATCAAATAAGCAGCTGAGACTCTAAAGTGTGTTTGACTACAGAAGAGAAAGGGATTTTTAGATCCTTCAGAAGGAGTAAATAACATTCACACATTCCTTTCTGGAAAAGACAAAACCTAGAGCAGTAACACCAGAAGTTGCAGAAGCTTTTTCAGAGACCAAAACATTTCTCAAGGAAAGGGTAGTGGTTTACAACCTTTTGCTGCCTTCAGGAAGGCTCTAGCACAACAATGATTCCTTCACTCTGCCACCACCAACAATCACACTGGCGGATGGGAGTATTTCCAACTATCATCCTGCTTTCAGGGTTTCTAGATCAACTGAGAAGGGACGCTAACATCAGCTTGTTGGAGATGAGGGCAGTTAACCTTGCTCTTAAATCTTTCTTGCTAGTGATCAAGCCGGACCCTCTTTAACTTAACATGAACAAAATGCCATGAATTTGTCATCTATTTATTGTCTGTACAAGCAGAGGACTACAAAGTCCTGGGTGCTGTCCCAGGAGGCTCAGACGGTTTGACACGAGATGTTCATGAAAGGCGATCGATTGACAAAGATGCATCACCCGGGACTACCAAACATGAAAGCAGATAAATTAAGTCATCATTTGTTAGAACAACACAAATGGTTTCAAAACAAAAAAGTATTGCAAGACTCCGTCTCTTGTTGGGGACACATAGAAATAGACTTAGTTTGCTACAGAAGAAAACATAAAATACCCCTTTTATGCCTCCTGTTGTGCATGCCCCAGTCCATCGGGAATGAACGTTCGATGGGTTGGTTAAGAGGATTTCTCTGTACTTCTTTCTGCACCAATCTCTCTTCTTTCCAGAATGCTCAACAAGTTCAGACTTAGCAGTGTGAAGATGTTAATCATTGGCATGGACTGACCTTGCCAATGGCGATACCAAGATCTTCTTCAGATGTGATTCGGCCACATGTAGCCTGCATAACCTGATGAGTCTCCTGGGCTAGAGTGGGGAGGGAGGAGCTGACATTTAAACCTCAATGAGCTGTGCCTGTCCTCACACAGTGTAGCCTCCAACATCCTGGTGTCTGTCTGGTGTTTGAGACAAGGCAGAATCTTGTGAACAAGAGACTTTACTTTGAAGTTTTCCGACTTCAAAGGCAGAAATGGGTATAAGTAATGGACCCAAACCCCAGACTTTTAGAACAATTCTGGATCAAGCGGAACCTCTGCCAAGGAGAAGAGCTGGAGGAGAAGTACTGCCCCTTTGCTGTGTGTCCTTTGCTTCGGTTGGTCTGCAGTTGCTGCTTCTGCATTAGAGAGGGCAAAGACTGGACTTTGCTGTGTATCCTGCTTGAGAAGATTCTCTAAGGACTTGGACTGAGCTTGCCCCTATTCTGAAGTCTCAGGGCCATCAAAGACTTCTTCTACCAGCACCCGGACTCTCTTGCTGAGACTCCTACCCTGCCAATTGGTGCCTAATCCAGTTCCTGGGCCCTTAAAAGGGGAAGCTGGTGAAAAACCAAGAAAAACAAAGTGCATCGACTTCAGACGATGCCCGGACTGAAGCTGCTGCCGGACTCGCAACATCGCCTGTAACTGAAGCCGTGATCCCCACTGGAGTGTGACCATCCCACAGACCTGATGCCACCGCAGTTTCACCGAAGTGTACGACTCGGAGAGTTCCGAAGTGGTGTGTCACCGATGTCTGTGACACCCAACTCTGCTGTGGCGCCTGCAGCCTTGTGGCATGACTGCGACCCAGTGAGGTTGCTACACCACGTCGTGACGGCCGGATATAAACCCTGCTGGAAGTGGGGGGATCTGACACTGCCTCCCCTCCACAGCTCTGCAGCAAGGACCCGATTCCTTGCACAGATGCCTCTGCTTGTTTGCTCCGCAGCACCAGAACTGACACCGCACCGGATCCAGCGACGCCTCGATCCCCGACTCCTGCACCGCTTATCATAATTTTCACAAGGTACTGTACTTAGGGGTCTGTGCGACTCCGTGACTGGCACCATTGGCATCAGATTGTTTGGAACAACTGCATCACATCGCCTTGATATCACCAGTACGAAGCATTTGTGTTTCTAAGCGCTATATTGAAGTCTAATCTATGAAAATTCATAACTTTGCTTGTAAATGTTGGATTTTTGTTTTTATCTTGTTTTACTCAGATAAATATTTGCTATTTTTCTAAACTGGTGTTGAGTACTTTTGTGGTGTTTGCACTGTGTTACTGTGTGTGTTGGTACAAATATTTACACATTGCTTCCGAGATAAGCCGGACTGCTTGTGCCAAGCTACCGAGGTGGTGAGCAGGAGTTATCTGAGCTGTGTATCTCCCTTAGCATGACTAGAGTGAGTGTCCCTGCTTGGACAGAGTGCAAACTGCCTGCCAACCGGAGACCCAAAATCTTTTCTTCTTTATTCGATCCACATGGTAAACGGTGGATTGCCGACGTCTTTTCAGGGCATAACTGAAGGAAATTATTATTTCCAACAATTTTGAGAAATTCTAAGTAAGGTGAGGGATACGAATGGGGCACTTCACATTGCCGCAACAGTATCTGCGTCTTTAACTGCACTTTTCAAAAAGATGAAGCTCTCTAAAAGAAAACTGGGAATTCTGTAATGTATGCAAGTGAATAAAGTTTACCAAGCTATTGACACACAAATTAAACATTTGGTTTTGAATATTGCAAACCTCTCGTACCTCCTTTGAAATAAAATATGCCAGTATGGTTACTCAGTCTGTAAAAATCATTCACCATCTAAAATGAGACTATTTTTTCTGTTCTCAGTGACCTTATAAATTTCATGATCAGCGGCCCAGTTATTGCCATGGAGATTTTAGGAGACGAGTCAGTCTGTGCTTGGAGGAAGTTATTGGGCCCAACAAACTCTAGCACAGCTAGAAGTGAGTCACCTAACTCAATCAGAGCCAAATTTGGCACAGATGGCACCAAAAATGCTGCTCATGGATCTGATAGTGTTGCATCAGCCGCACGTGTAAGTATAGAATCTGTTTTTATTTTGTGGTGCAAATGGGATGTTTCCAAATCAAGTGAAAAATACTGTGGACATAATTGATTGAAATTGTGTGTAGGTTTGAAGGTCAGCAAGAAGAGTTTTTTATATTTACAATATATTCATTACATTTTTTTTAATGTTAAGTATGTTGTGGTAGGCACATTCCCAAAACTTGTAAAAGCACAGAGATATTAAAATGTTTCAATTTGTTATTCGTCCTAGATACAGTTTTCATTGCATCAAAATAACATTCAAATTGCAACAGTAAAACATAATTTTGGCCCGGTCTGTACACATCATCGTAGTCCAGAAGGATCAACTCCTTTCCTGCCCATAAATGTAGCTTGTGTAGTGTACCAGCACTACTCAGTCAGTCAGTCACAGAAATGTTTATTTGGACCATAAGCCCTTTAACACATATTGTATACAAACATATCAGCTTATTATAAAAAAATACATAATTGCATGATAAAAATTAACAAATAAATTATTTACTGCCTTGGAATGTACCTGTACCTTAATATATACCCCTATTTCATATCATCACTATGATCCTCATATAGTCCTATGTCAATTTCATAAATACCTAAAATCACAAAATTATACACAACTAAAAATCTTTTTAACAACCATCATGAACCGTCCAGCAGCACACTTTACATTCAAAAAGCACATTTTAATTAAAAGTTCTGCAGTGTGTACACGATTTCTAGCGCCATATTAAAAAAATTGGATGTAGAAATGTTTTCAGTGAAGTAAGTACCTTCAAACAATCCAATAAAATGTGCACAATATCTCATTTTGTAACTAGACCACATGTGCAAATCCCCCCAGAATCCATCATAGCCACTCTTGTCTTATGGTTAATATAACATATAACACGGCTTGACTCCAATTCTTAATCTCAACAATTCTTTTCTAAGCCCACGATTAGGTAAGACGTCCATATACAGAAACCAAGGAAAAAAGGACAGATGCTTTTCCTTTGAGGTACTGTTGGTCATAATCTCGGGACCATCCTGTGCCCAGTGCCCTGAACTCACTTTTGCCAAATGAATGTGTAGGTTGTGCAGCCACAACTTAGTTCTCATAAACCTACAGGCTTTTTCTACATTTTTCCTAACCCCGTTTGCCCATTTCAATTCACTTTTCTGTACTTCATTTTAACACCACTTGGAGATCCTTTGCCCCTCCACGACACACAGGTACTTCCAGAATCTTATCACCTTACATGCCAATATGTTCCATGATATCATACGAGTCTGCATTCTTATTGCATGAATCATGGAGGACCCGGAAAGGGACAGTAGAGTTTTTAAACATTCCCCCTCTTCAGCTTCCCACACACTTTTACCACTTATGCATAGCAATTCTACTCCATATTGGAATTGTAAAGTTGTCATGGCCGCATAGGCTTTCGTACCGAGCCGATCTGACATCTGGCAATAATCCTTATTAAATTTTTCCAACTCACTTAGAGGCTAGAGCCTTTGTTCTCACGGATTCCAAATGGACATACGTTTTTAGGGACTGCTCAAACCAGACCCCTAAATACTTGTATGCCCTCACTATTTCCAACTTAGTAGACCCCAAATACCAGCTAAACTGTGATGTTTTTTTTACCAAAGCTCAATACCTTTGTTTTCTCCATATTTACTGCTAATTTTTTATGGCTATCATACTCCATAAACATGTCCAACTTTCTTTGCAGACCTATCTCTGTCTGGTCTAAAATTACGAGATCTTCTGCGTACAGAAGACATGCGATGTGTTTGCCATCGATTTTGGGACATACTCCCTGAGCCGCTCCCAGGGCAGGTGGCAAATGAGCTATGAATAAGGAGCAAGGTGAAGGGGGCAAGAGACACCCCTCTCTCAATCTTTTTTCAAGCAGTATTTTATTTGTTAATGTCCCCTCAGTATCCATAACAACCTGAACCCACTTCAGCTATGTAACTCCTGGATTATAGCTAAGAGGTTTTCCTCTTTATATATTTTATTTGCTCCATAATAAGCCTTTTATGTTTTTTCTTTATCTTCTGGAGGTTGTTGTATCTCTCGGTATCATACCTTAGCTTAAGGCTTCATTCTTCTTTTCTTATCTGCACCTTTAGTTTCCCACAATCCTCATTAAACCAGTCCTTTCCTTTCAATCAATCAATCAATCAATCAAAAAATTTATAAAGCGCGCTACTCACCCGTGAGGGTCTCGAAGCACTTGGGGGGGGGGGGAGCAGGAGGGTCACTGTTCGAACAACCAGGTTTTGAGGTTCTTTCTGAAGAGCAGGTGGTCTTTGGTTTTGCGGAGGTTGGTGGGGAGGGAGTTCCAGGTTTTGGGGGCGAGGTAGGAGAAGGACCCACCTCCTGTGGTGGTGCGTTGGATGCGGGGGATTGTGAATAGGACGAGATTGGCTGATCTGAGGTTGCGGGTGGGAGTGTAGAAGTTCACTCTTTCGTTGAGGTATGTCGGGCCGGTGTTGTGGAGGGATTTGTGTGCGTGGATGAGGATCTTGAATGTGATTCTCTTGTTTATGGGGAGCCAGTGAAGGGTTTTGAGGTGTAGTGAGATTCGTTCGTGGTGGGGGAGGCCAAGGACGAGGCGTGCGGCTGTGTTCTGGATTCTCTGGAGTTTGCGTGTGAGTGAGTGTGGTGCCGGCGTAGAGGGCGTTACCGTAGTCTAGTCTGCTGCTGATGAGTGCATGGGTGACTGTCTTCCTGGTCTCTGGGGGGAATCCATTTGAAGGATTTCTTTTAGAGTGCGGAGTGTGTGGAAGCAGGAGGAGGTTAGAGCATTGATTTGCTGTGTCATGGAGAGGGAGGGGTCCAGGATGATGCCGAGGTTGCGTGCGTGGTTTGCAGTGGTGGGTGCGGGTCCTAGGGTGGTGGGCCACCAGGAGTCGTCCCATACGATTTTGTTGGGGCCGAAGATGATGATCTCGGTTTTGTTGGAGTTAAGCTTGATGTGGTTAGTTGTCATCCAGTTGGCGGTGTCGAGGAGAGCTTTGTGTAGGTTGGTTTTGGCGGTGGTGGGATTGCGGGTGAGGGAGAGGATGAGTTGGGTGTCATCTGCGTAGGAGAGGATAGTGATTCTGTGTGATCGGAGGATGTTGGCTAGGGGGATCATGTAAATGTTGAAGAGTGTGGGGCTGAGAGAGGACCCTTGGGGGACTCCGCAGATGATCTTGGTGGTGTTGGAGTGGAAAGTTGGGAGGCGGACTCTCTGGGTCCGGTCAGTGAGGGAGGAGGTGAGCCAGTCTAAGGCTTTGTGGCGAATTCCTATGTTGTGGAGGCGTGTGCGGAGTGTGTGGTGGCAGACAGTGTCAAAGGCTGCGGAGAGGTCTAGGAGGATGAGTGCGACGGTCTCGCCTTTGTCGACTTTGGTCCTAATGTCGTCAGTGCATGCGATGAGGGCGGTTTCTGTGCTGTGGTTCTTGCGGAACCCGGATTGTGAGGGGTCAAGAGTGTTGTTTTCTTCGAGGTAGTGGGATAGGCGGGTGTTGACTAGTTTCTCGGCGACCTTGGCGGGGAAAGGGAGGAGGGAGATGGGGGATAGTTGGAGAGGTTCTCTGGGTCAGCTTTTTTTTTTTTTTTTAGGAGAGCGGTGATATCCGCGTGCTCCCAGGGGTCTGGGTAGGTGGCGGAGTCGAAGGAGGAGTTGATTATGTCGCGGAGTATGGGGGCGATGGTTGGGCTTGTTTTGTTGTAAATGCGATGTGGACATGGGTCGGAGGGGGATCCGGAGTGGATGGAGTTAATGGTTTTTTCGGTTTCTTCGTGTGTGGTGGGGGCCCAGGTGGTGAGTGTGCTGGCGGGATCATGAGTGGGAATAGAGTTGGGTGAGTGAGGGGTGCGTGTGGTGGGTGTGTGTGGTATGAAGCTGTTGTGGATGTCCAGGATTTTGTGGTGGAAGTAGTTGGATAGGGCGTCACATAGGGGCTGTGTGTGTGTGAAGGGTCTATGTTGCTGGCTTTGGGTTTGGCTAGTTCATTAATGATGGTGAAGAGTTTTTTGCTGTTTTGAGAGTTGTTGTCAAGGCGTGTCTTGTAGTGGTCTCTTTTGGCTGTGCGTATGAGTTGGTGATGGGTGCGAATGGTGGCTTTGAGGGTGGAGAAGTTGATTGTGGAGGGTTCTTGTCGCCATATTTTCTCCGCTTGGCGGCATTTGTGCTTGGAGTCTTGGAGTTCGGGGGTGAACCATGGGGCGTTCTTGATGTTGCGAGTGGCAATGTGTTTTCTGAGGGGTGCTAGTGTGTCTGCGCAGGTAGTGATCCATTTTGAGAGGTTGTGTGCTGCTGTGTTGGGGTCGTTGGTGTGGGGGGGGGGGTTGTGAGCCAGTTGGGAGTTCAGGCGTTCGGTGGGGATCTTGTCCCACATGCGGTAGGGTGTGGTGTGTTGATGGTGGTGTGTGGGGGGTTTGGCGAAGGAGAAGTGGTGGTCAGTCCAGAGGAGTTCGGTGGTGTGGGTGTAGGCTATGTGTTGGCTTGAGGTGAAAATTGCATTGAGCGTGTGTCCTGCTGAGTGGGTGGGTGCGGTGACCAGTTGTTTGAGTCTGAGGTTGGTGAGGTTGTCTATGAGGGCGGTAGAGTTGTGGTCTTGTAGGTTCTCCAATTGAAAGTTGAAATCACCGAGGAGGATGTAGTCTGTGGAGGTGAGGGCGTGCGTGCTGATGGTGTCGGCGATGGTGTCGCAGAAGGTGGGGCGTGGTCCTGGTGGTCTGTAGATTAGTATACCTCTGAGGGTGGAGTTGCTGTTAATGTGGATTAGGAAGTGCATGTGTTCTGTGTTGTCAATAGTGTCTTGGGAGCTGGTGGTGACTTAGATGGTGTCCCTGTGTAGGATGGCGATGCCACCCCCTGGCTTGTTGAGGGGGTCTGTTGTTGTTTAATCTGATTTCTCCAATTCCTAATATCACAAGTTTTATTCTCTCCAATTTCAACCCTTAAACAATGGACAACATCACTAATAGTATTTTCACACCATCCTGAATTGTTATTAGGGGTGTTACATACTATTTGGGTCTGCTGGAAACTGGCATACTCTCCTCTATCATTTGCGTAGTAAGATGCCTTGGATACTCCATTTGCACAAAAAATGTTGTATCCCTCAGTCTTTTTCCACTTCGTAATAATTAACGTTTTAAAGGGTAATGATCGCTTCCCTCAACTTCTGCCACCTCAAAACTTCTAGCTAATTTGAAGTTCCAGGCGTGCAGAAAAATATAATCTATGGGGCAAGCTTGCAAGCCTATCTAGAACATTCGATTAGCTGGTCGATCGGCATTCATCCTCCCATTTACACAAACAAAGCTCATAGAACCCCGGTACCTACCAAACGCCATATAGCGTGCTGAGAGCTCCACTTTAGGAAAGATAGCAACATTTATCTTATATGAGGCCAATAGCTCTATGCACCCTAAATCGAACCTTTGTGGGTCTAATTTATGATTAAAATCTCCAATTAGAAGGAGTAATTCTTTGATACATTTAATCCAAGGCCTCTACATCTTCCTTAACCCTTTGCAATTCTAACCTATACTCCTCGCCCCATCCCCTCTGCCTATGTGTATTCAGTACTACCATACATTCATGCCATGGGTCGGGGTCCAGAAGGTGCACTCTACAAGCCACCAGCCATTTGCATTTGACTTCAAGGGGTGTCATCTTTTTTGCTATTTAGTAGATACCAAAGGTATTTGACCCCCTGTTGGACTTTTTCCCTTTTGAAGGGTCACCTCCAATCTTTTTGCCTCCTTCCTTCTATTTTTTCTGACCTGTTTTTCTTGGCTTTGGGACTCTGGGCACTTTACCACTGCTAACCAGTGCTAAAGTGCATATGCGCTCTGTGTAAAATGTATTGTTGATTGGCTTATCCATGATTGGCATATTTGATATACTAGTAAGTCCCTGGTTACGTGCACTAGAGGTGCCCAGGGCCTGTACATCAAATGCTACTAGTGGGCCTGCAGCACTGCCTGTGCCACCCACATTAGTAGCCCTGTAAACATGGCTCAGATCTGCTACTGTAGTGTCTCTGAGTGCAGTTGTAAACTGCCAATTCAATTTGGCAAGTGTACCCACTTGCCAGGCCTAAACCTTCCCTTTTTATACATGTAAGGCACCCCTAAGGTAGGCCCTAGGTAGCCCCATGGGCAGGGTGCAGTGTATGTTAAAAGTGAGACATGTACTTATGTGTTTTACATGTCCTAACAGTGAAATACTGCCAAATTTGGTTTTCACTGTTGCAAGGCCTATCTCTTTCATAGGTTATCATGGGGGCTGCCTTTAAACATTATTAAAGTGCAGATTCCCTTTGAGAGCAGATAGAAATTTGGAGTTTAGGGTCTCTGAACTGACAATTTAAAAATACATCTTTTAGTAAAGTTTGTTTTTAGATTGTGTATTTGAAAATGCTACGTTTAGAAAGTAGGCATTTTCTTGCTTAAACCATTCTTTGACTCTTCTTGTTTGTGGATTCCCTGTCTGGGTCAGTTTGACAGCTGGGCTGTTTGCACCTCTCTCTAGACAGTGACACAAAGGGAGCTGGGGTGTAGCCTGCATATCCTGATGAGCCATCTGTGCTAGAAGGGAGGGGAGGAGTGGTCACTTACACCTGAAAGGGCTGTGCCTGCCCTCACACAATGCAGTCTCCAACCCCCTGGTATGTGTCTGGGGCCTGGCCTGAGCAAGGCCGGATCTTACAAACAAGAGAGACTTTACTTTGAAGTAGGCCTGCTTCATAGGCAGAAAGGTGTTTAAGAAGATGACCCAAAACCCCTGAAATTCAGATCACTTCTGGAACCAGGAGGAACCTCTACCAAGGAGAAGAGCTGAAGAGCTGAGGAGAAGTGCTTCCCTGCCTGTGACTGTGCTTTGTGGAGGTATCCTGCAGTTGCTGTTTCTGCCTGTGAAAGGGGACAAGGACTGGACTTTGTTGTGCATTCCTGCCTGAGAAGAATCTCCAAGGGCTTGAACTGAGCTTGCCTCCTGTTGCTGAAGTCTCAGGGCCGTCAAAGACTTCCCTCGCCAGCACCTGGACTCTCTGCTGAGACTCCTGCCTTGCCAAGTGGTGCCCTATCCAGTTCTTGGGCCCTTGGAAGGTGAAGCTGGCAAAGACTGAAAGTCCACGCACAGACCGCTGTGCAAAGAAATTTTCAACGCACCTTCCGTGACATGGCTGATAAATGTTGCGCTGTCGGCTTCGTGGCTGAAATCAATGCTCCACCTGCATCGCGGATGGAAGATCGACGCAACGTGGCTGGAGTAACGTTGCGCAGCACCTGCTAACGCAGGCTGATAACGACTCAAACCCAAGCAGAGTGGTTCTGTGATACCGGTTCAACGTAACATTGCGGGGCGCGGAAAAACAATGCGAAGCCTGCCTGGAACCGAGGTGTCTGTCCGGATTGAGGCATCGCTTTCTTGCAGGAGAGAAGAAACAACGCACGCCAACCCGACTGGAGGAGGAATGACACACGGTCTCCCTTGCGAGTGAGAAATCGATGCTTCGCTGGCCTTTCTCGATGCACACTCGCCCGTGCAGCTTTATTTTTAGTCTACCCAGGTACTTTTGTGAAATAACAGCATTCTCACTGTTTTCTAAGGATTAAGGGGGTCATTCTGACCCTGGCGGCCGGTGACCGCCAGGGTCACCGACCACGGGAGCACCGCCAACAGGCTGGCGGTGCTCCCAAGGGCATTCTGACCGCGGCGGTTCAGCCGCGGCCAGAAAGGGTAAACCGGCGGTCTCCCGCCGGTTTACCACTGCCCTACAGAATCCTCCACTCCGCCGCCATGGGGATTCTGACACCCCCCTACCGCCATCCTGTTCCTGGCGGGTCTCCCGCCAGGAACAGGATGGCGGTAGGGGGTGCCGCGGGGCCCCTGGGGGCCCCTGCAGTGCCCATGCCAATGGCATGGGCACTGCAGGGGCCCCCGTAAGAGGGCCCCACAAAGTATTTCAGTGTCTGCAATGCAGACACTGAAATACGCGACGGGTGCCACTGCACCCGTCGCACCCCTGCAACTCCGCCGGCTCCATTCGGAGCCGGCATCCTCGTTGCAGGGGCATTTCCGCTGGGCCGGCGGGCGCTCTTTTGGAGAGCGCCCGTCGGCCCAGCAGAAATGTAAGAATGGCTGCCGCAGTCTTTTGACCGCGGTGCGGTCATTTGTCGGCGGGACTTTGGCGGGCGGTCTCCGCCGCCCGCCAAAGTCGGAATCAGGCCCTAAGACTCTTATTCTTTTGAAAATTCATAACTTGACTTGTGCATGTTGGATTTTTGTCATTTTGGTCTTGATTTGTTTAGATAAATATTACCTATTTTTCTAAACTTGTGTTGTGTCGTTTTGTAGTGTTTTCACTGAGTTACTATGTGTGTTGGTACAAATACTCTACACATTGCTTCTGAAGTTAAGCCTGCCTGCTTGTGCCAAGCTACAAAATGGGTGAGCGGGGGTTAACTGAGGGTGATTTTCCTTTACTCTGACTAAAGTGAGGGTCCTTGCTTGGACAGGAGAACCTGACTGCCAAATTAAAGACCACATTTCTAACACCCCCTGACGGGCATCACCGTTGGTTTATCGTGGCTAAGCTACTTAGCTGAACAAACCTATTGATCACAGAAGTTTCGTCACACAGCCATGCTTCTTGAAGGCATACAACATCATAAAGGTGAACTAATTTCTTGAAACTTCCTAATTTTTATATTTTCCAGCATCTTAATCAACATCACTTAGCCACCCATCATCCCCATATGCTGGTGAAGTGAGAGCATTATATCTATTTTCAAGAATTAGCCCTCATCTGTATCCTGATGTTTCAGAGTGAATCACAGGAATTTCAAGATCTTCCTTACCCCTGGGTCCCTGGTCTGTCAGCCTGATTTGCCTTGGACCTAACCCAGCATGGCATCTTAAAAAGGGTTTATCATAATTAAAATTGTCCCATCTTTGCAGTTCTATCTCTGGAATTAACCTAATCCCTTCTTTTAGCTGCTCATCCTCAGCTTTTACAAATACAGATGTAACTAAATCAGAATACAACTGGACTTTCATAACTTCATTCCCTTTGTTATTTTCATGAAGCCTACTTGTCTAAGATCTTTTGTCCCTACTTCTTTCAGGCTAGCACATTTAGAAAAGGAAAAAGGGAGCTGAGACCAAATTAGAGGCCATATTTTTCTCCTTTTCTTCCGACTCTTTCCATAATGAGACGATTCGAAATATAACCACAAATCATACCCATCCCATTTCTTTTTTCCTAGGGAATTAGCTCTTCGCTGTCCTCTATTTCTACTTCCTGACAATTCCACTACTCCCCTTTTCTCATTCTTGCCTTCAAATGTCCCTTTCCTCAATGCTCTCCTGCCTGCTGACCATTACTGCCCTCTCTCCTACTCTGGGGATGTGGATTATGTTTCCTAATTCTATCTTGAGGTCTCATTAGGTTCCCTTCCTGGATCCTCACTTTCCTGGAGTTGTTGAGAATAGTTATATCTGCCGGGGGATCCTTTATTTGATCTTTACCCAGGCTCTTATAACCTATATCTATACCTACCCTTTTTCTTCTGCTGTTTTCCATTAATCCTCGTTCTCAAACCTTTCCTCGTTCTCCTCATCCGGGGTATATATTGCATGTAACTAGTGAGTTCTCCTTGTTTCGTTATGAGCGTTGGGTATATAGATACATATACGCTTTGTAATTCCATCAGCCGGGGGTCATCTTCTACCTTCTGATGGGCTTGATTTTCTATTGTTTGTTTAACTTTTTCTACAGGCCTTACTATGGATGGCATATGGTCCTTAATTTGTTTTAGTTCACCTACAATAATCTATAACTGCTCTTTTTGAGCTTTCAAATTATCTTTGTTCATCACGGATACCTCCAACAGACTTTTTTTTTTGTAATATCAACTTTATGTCCAGCTTAGGTGCTAATGACATTGCTAAAATCTCAAGGTTCAATTTAGAGTTTAGAGCTGATCCTCCGATCACTTCATGTGCTGTGCTGGAAATATGGTCCATTCTCCTTCTGCTCCTCTTAATCTCTTCTAAAATTACATGACACCATGCTCCTATATTCTGTATCTATTCCCGCACCTTCCCCCTTCCCTTGTGGACCTCGGCCCCTAAGAGTGGAGAAGAGCTGAGGTGATGAAGACAACCTTGGTTCCAGACATAGTATGTTCTCACTTAATGAATCCTGATGACTTAGGATAGGCAAACCTATCTGCATTGATAACTGACTATGATTTTCATCCTGAGCTAATTGACCTTCTCCTCACAACTGAGATTCGGACAGGAGTTGTGTCCTTTTTAATTATTTTTCCACTAAATCCTTAATTGATTTAGTAACTGTTGCCCCATTCTCATTTTGGGGGGGGCTTTTATTAAGTGGTTTCGTTTTGGAATCACGACACCTTATCTTCTTGGTTTCTTCTCCAGGATTTTCTTAATTAACCTCCTTGTTCCTATCTCCCCTTGCTGATGTATTGTCCAACTTTAAATGGCTATTCTGTCCTTTACTTGGTTTATCTCTCCCGGGCGCCATCAATTTATGTAGCGTGAATGTTATTTGGAGGCCCTCCGCAATGCCGCTGCTTGCTCAGTATTCACAGGTGGACCACTAAACACTTCCCAGAATCCTTTAAAGGTTACTTATGAGAAGCACTTACCTCGACTTTACTGTGATAACCAGATGCTGTGCCACGGACATCCAACCCAGCAGTTTCTCCCGCTCCACTTTTATTCCTTAGATTCCTTTTCTGCTGATAAGGCAGCTCCTGGTAGATTCACTATTATAGGCATCCAATACAGTTCCGTTGCGGGTCAGGGTCTGACCTAATCTTACTTCGGCGGACACATGAACATGCAGCAGACACATGGCTCTGGGCGTATCCTACCACACGCTAGACTCCCGACGGCTCCCTGCAAGTGCCGACATCATTACCTGCTCAGTCCTGCTGCTGCCTTTTTCAGCACTCCACTGCCCAGACTGAAAAAAATAAGCCCCACGGACCCCACAAACATCAGCGGCTGGAAAAACAGTCACACTCTGCTCTAAGCGTGCTCTAAACAGGCCATGTGGTAGCGCGTTTACACAACTTGACAGAACAGAGATTCTCAGACCAGTGGCGGCTGGTGTTCAAGGGCTAAGGGGCTGCACCCCTAGCCTTTTCTGACCTCTCTAGTGAAGCATAAATTTAATTACATGATGAAAGTAAAACATTTTCTGCACAACATTTTCGGAGTGAAAGTTGTGCACTTTGAAAAGCCCCACTGAGCCTGCGTCAGTATGTGGCTGAAAGCTGCACAGTAGGGCTGACAGGGCATGCCCACGCAAAGCCCTTACGTTTTCCCAGAACGCAGTGACCTCCCTGGCTTATCTCCTCCTCCACCAGAAGCCCTGATTGTAAACAGCCTGGAGCGTTTTTTGTTCAGCCCAGGTTTTTGAAAACTTCATGTCACTCGATATTATTCTCCACCCTTTCCTATTTACTCAAATGGTGGGGTGTGATAAGAAGGGTCTACGTACCAGAGGTCACATTTTATTAGAAGAATGTGGCATTGTGCAAAGAAAATCCCCTTTTCCTGCATTACAAGCAGTCTGTGGCAGAGAAATGGAATAAATACAATAAATAACTCCATCCAGGGCTCTCTGGGAGACAGGAGTGTGACCTGAAGACCTCAAGTCATAAATATGCCAAAGACAACCCTGCACACAAGTAAGTTGGAGCTCTATCTTTTTTACAGACAATAAGAAAAGAATCTGTTCTCTCAGCTCTCCTCTCCTTTCACTGCCTCTGTAGGTGATTTCCTCTCTCAAAGGCAGTAATGGTTCCAGTAATTTATCATGGCTAGTTATTGTTTTATTTCTTCTGCAGACTGATGACATGATATGTCATATTAAACATATAATCTGCAGCTCAAATAAACGTGTACCTTTTATCACTGAAACTGCTGGATACTGGATGGGTGAGGCAATGTGTGTTTGTTTGAATGTGTTTGCAGGGCTTGACAGAGTGGCTTAGAAAATGTGGGTGTCTGTGTATAAGAGTTGTGTGAATGGCAGTGGATGACAATGTGGATGAGTAAATGGGTAGGTGACCAAAGGCAGTGAGTGAGTAGGTGAATGGAAATACGTGGGTAGTGAGACTCTCTCACAAGATGCAATTTCGTCTTGTATGTGTGCCCCACCACTGCTTTCAGTCACCAGCCACCACTGTCTCAGACCCTCCAGCACACTGCAGCTCCAAGAATCATACGGGCACGAGCACGGCAATACACAACGTACACGTACGTGACCGGGCAAAGCACAGCACCTCAGTGAAAGTCTCTACTCACTCCAGTTCAGGCATCCTAAAAAAAATACTTTGGCCAAGCTAATAGATCTCGCACTGGCTGCCAGGCTTTTAACTTTGTCAACGCTTGTGTTGTTTTGTCATGTATGGTTTTTGCAAAACGTTATAGCCGGAAATGCTACCAGACTTTTGTCCATCTAAAAAACATAAAACATTATCTAAAAGCAAAAGTATTTTTGGTCCTGAAAAAAGCACACATTGCCGTAGTGGTCATTAACAGTGTACACTGTCAGTGAATGTGTTCCTTATGGAAGGGCAGAATGCCATCATATACAGTGAAGTTAGCCAGTAGGTGAAGTGGGCGTAAGCAAATTGGGAATGGCACACACAGTCCAGTGGATAAAGGGGGCAGACTGAAAGCCCCCATAAGTAAATACTTTCTACACATAATTTTAGAAAAATCAAAAGTTCTTCACTAATACCAGCCTAGCATGGAAGATTATTAGGACCAATGTCCATGTAGAGCAGAACTGCACCTTTCAAGAGGGAGTACAAAGATTCCAAAACTGAGAGTTATTTGACGAGATTTGGAGCAGTCCATATGATCTGTGAAAAAACAATTAATCTTAAACAATTCAGTGAAAGGAGACCATACTCCATGTGAAAAATGAATTAAAAATAAATATTTCTGAGAGTGAACATATTGGTACTCTTGGGGCTTGCAAGTGACTTACTTTGGTAATTAAATCAAATAAAATCTATAACCGTGGAATGTTGCAGCAATGTCGTATGATGGCAGACCACTGCAACTAGATATTTAAGGAGACAACATTCCTTTGTAGCCAAATGCAGTCAAAATGCCCACTATGGCAAAATGAGGTCTGTAGAATGACCAGAGCACATTAGTGTTGTCCTTCACCGTGGACACAAAAAAAACTAAGTATTAGGCCTGTGTGTTGGACTAGGATAATGGCACCAAACATTTTTTTAAATCCACTACAAGTTGAAGTTGAATGCTTGTAACAAGGATTAGTGATAGCCACATATTTGGAGAATCCTTTAACTGACAGAACTTTAAAGGTATTCGGTTCAGATGAGATCCGTTTGATGTTAAGGATGAATGGGTGGCATTTCTCAGTGTGGCACGGATGAATAAAAATCAGTGGCGGCTGGTGAATTTTTAAATTGGTGGGGCGTAAAAATAATTTTTTTAAATAGAGGATAACATGTTACATATTTTACCACATTTTGCCAAATAAACAAATATGTCACTGGTGAAAGGGGAACTGTCACATTCTCCCAGGTATCCTGCAGCTTTCTGATCACCTCCCTTCTCACCATCTTCTCAGCTTATTTGATATTGTTTATTCTCTTGTGTTTTTTTCTTCTCTTTCTGTCTTCAGTCTCCACTTTATCTGTTTCCACTTTTTTCTCCCCTTCATTCTTGCTTTCATTTTGTCCATCCAGTATTCAGTATCTTCCTCTTCACTCTTTCCGTCAGTTACATTTTCTTCCTTTGCCTTTGAACTAATCTCACATCTCTTCCTTTCAGACTTTTGCTTTCTAACTTTTGATCAATCTTCCCTCCACAGGAAATGTAATTTTTTTCTCCTCCTTTTCTCACTAGCCTTTCATTTCCCCCATTTTTCACAACCAGAACTCCTATATTATCTCTTGTATGGCCCCAGAAATATTTGCATGCATTTCTTGCACTATGACAGCTCATCTAGGGACACATATCTTTCCTATAAATAGAGCAATTCTCGTCTGGATGGCCAGGAACATCCATGGGTTAAATAAGCTCAACCAATGATGCCCAAATCAAAGGTAACACCCTTACTATAAGAGAAGTGTATGGCCAGGCTTAACTGTCTTTGACACAGGGCCATAAAACTATAGCAGAATGAACGGACACCACACAGCAGCAAATGTTGCACATAAACGCCATGCCTGGGATTTAGTTACATGGCGCAAAGTTACACTAAGTTGTTATTTAGAGCCGCATTACTGTAACAGTGAGGTTGGTGAGAATGTAAGGGTGCACTTTTTTGCTCAGTTTATTAAGGTGTCAGAACCAAGAAAACAATGCTGATATTTTGTCCACACCTGTGGTTCAAAATAAACTAGAGCAAAATAGTACACTCTAATGGTAAGCTCAGTAAGTTAACACTAGATGTTGTCGTCTCCAGTGACCTGGAGTTCACAAGTTTGGTTCCCAACAAGGTTAGCAAAAAGTGCCATTTAATGGGTAAGTGACATTTGTTATTTATAGAGCTTAGAAGCAGCAGGTGTCGGTATGAAGAGCATTTCAAATGACGTGTAGTATGGTACTGGTCTGCTTAAAGAGGAGCAGTGTCCTATATTAAAGTAAAGATTAGTTGCACATAAAATTAGAGCACTTTTTATGTCAGACATTATTTATAAACCAGGTAGATCTTCGGTGGAAAACGCGCAACATAGCTTGCCTCAAATGCAGCTTCCAACCAAGACGTGGCACATTGGCAATTATCATATGTATGTCTTTATTTAAAAAAAGACTCAAGTACTTTATACCCACCGTCTTATATTCAGGTGAAGGATGGTGACACAAAGGCTGATCAGAGCAGATCAGGCTCAAGAGAATCAGACAACATGACAATACTGTATGACTGTCACACGCCTGTGCACAGCAACGAAAGCCAAGTACACAATGCATTCCTCAGTGTCTCAGGGTCTGGGATGTACCCACACATTGTCCCTCTTTACAAGTCTCTTCCCGCCTTCAGACCGCCTGTGTGGCCTGAACTCCGCCTACCCTATGAGGAGTTCACCACAGGGCCGGCGTGCGGAAACAATGTTAAGTCCTAATGGAGCCGGCATCAATGTGGCAGTGTGGTGGGTGCAGGAGCACCCGTCGCGCATTCCACTGCCCGTAATTCAGGCAGTGTAATGCGCAACTGGGCTGTGCATGGGGACCGCTGCACTTCCCATGCCAAGTGCATAGGCAGCGCAGGGGCCCCGCCGACAGCCCCATTCCTCCAGCCTTTCCATGGTGGTGTAAACCGCCATGGAAAGGCTGGTGGTGGTGGGTGGACTTGTAATCCCCAGCGAAGGGCTGCAAGCAGCACTGCCCTGAATGATGAAAACCACTGAGACCGCCAGGCTGCCGGCTTGCGACTGCCTGGTGGTGTCGTGGTCTGACTGTGGTGGCTCCGCCATCGTCATAATGTGGCGGTCCCACCGCCAGTCTGTTGGCGGTGGGACCGCCACCGCAAGTCTGGCGGTCATGTGACCGCCAGGCCTGTAATGAGGGCCATTACATGCTTTCTTCATCCAGGAAACAGCAGAGCTCGTCTATCTCAGGAGCTGACAGTGAGCCTCTGGGTCGGGGTAACCTTAGGGCTCAGACCAGAGCATGTTTTAAAGACTTGCATTCTATAAAATCAAGAAATATGGCCTGCAGTAAACGGAACATTGCAAAGTGTAGAAGCAGCGCTTTCAGTATCACCTCGTTTAAATATGCTAGAAACAACCGAAGAGCAATCGCTTTGCCCTCCATGGTTAAAGAGGAAAGAGATTTTTTGTCTGAAATTGGGAGGCCTAACGTCTGTCACCTGGGGAGAACACAGCATGAGACATGTCCTGCAGTAGACGTGAGCCAATGCTTGCATGCATCATGAACAACCTGGTGCTGCAGTGGCAGTAACTTAGACCACTGGTTCCCAGCCTTTGGTCTGGGGAACCCTGGGGGGTCCGCGAAGCCTCCTCAGGCGGCCCGCGACTACTTAGAAAATTAAAAAATATTTACAGATTAGGTCCCCAGCTTTAAGTAATGAATCAGTGGGGGGGGTCACCAGATCCTAATAATGATTCAGTGGGGGTCCCTGTGATACAGTCATAATAAAGTGGGGGTCCACAGCAGTCAAAAGGTTGGGAGCCACTAACTTATACTGTTTCTCGCAGCCTGTAGGTGACCCTCCTCCTGCCCCAGGCCACAAGTAAAGCAAACAAAGCAGGAGCAGGCACGACTGAAAACTCACTGCACAAAGTAATTAAAAGAACGTTACACTCCATGAAGTCCATGAGTAAAGTTTTGTTTGTCTGCTCCTTACTGGAATCCTCCTCAGCCCTTGAAAACATTAAACTTGGATCTCATGAAAATGATGGTAGGGCCCAGTGTTCACATCCAGCGCAATACAACACCCACTCCAACCTCCGCTTCATCCACATGTCCTGTCCCTCCTATTGTAAGCTATGGCACTGGGCCTCACTGATCAGCACGGCAGGGCAAACAGCAGCAGTCAGCAGGGGCAGCCGCAAATCTCAAGGGGAGGGGTGGGGGAGGGACAGGGGGGATAAATAAAAAAATAAATAATAATGAAAAAAAAGTACCTTTTCCCGTCGGTTTCTGCCACCTCCTCTGGTCGCGTTGCTCCTCTGGTCTTCTTGTGGTGTTCCAGCATTCGCTGTGACAGCAGCACAGGCTTGCCAGCATTCATCTACGCAGCTTGGACTGCCGTTCAGAAACAACCCTGTGGTCTGTGCAGTTTCTCCAGCCCGACTGTATATACAGCCGGGCTGGAAAAACCTAAGTGTGCATATGTGTTTGGCTGGCCCGAGACAGCCGGCCAAACAGATATGCGCACTTAGTGCACTCCACTCCTTCCTCCTCCCACCAAACAGGGCCCAGCCCTGCCCCACCCTGAGCACGCTGCTGGCTGAGGCAGCAGATGAAAGATAAAATGATAATTAAATATCGTTTTATCTTTCGTCTCCTGGCTCAGCCAAGGGGCGGTGCTCCTTTACCATTGCGAAGGAGCTGCCCCTGGCAGCAGTCCAATTAAATATGGTCACGTCCATCACCCTGACATCACTATGCTGGTCTGTGCCTTAAGGGCTGGTGAAGGCCTCAACCGGCACATGCACAGCTTCTCCTCTTTCCCCTAAAGGAGCTTCTTGTATCTTCCTTCTCTCCTTCAGTATTGAGGTGGGGGTGCTCCTCCCCTCACACCCATGCTCATCAGTCCCGGCTGATAAAAATACTAAAATAACAGCAGAGTGCTGTGTGGTTCCCTATTCTCAGTTCTTTTTTGCTAGTTAACAATGGTTAGTTGTAGATGCCTGGCCTACACTGCCACTGCCTATGCCTCTTAGACTAAACCTCTTCTTAAGAAATGCTGTTGAGGTTCGTGTGATATTTAACAAATATAGTAATGCTCAAAACAATTCCTACTGGTTAAGCTGTATTGGAACAAGCATTTCTACCCATTTTTGTTCATTGCTGGTGTAGCTATTGGAATTTAGCCTATCTGACAGAGGTTTCTGAACCCTTTGCCTTTTTTGCACTCTGATCTTTGAACTACAGTGGAACCTAAGTATACCAAGCTTCTGTTAAATGGCTAATGCTTACCATGTGTTCATCACATTGGTAAATAAGACGATTCTCTAAGCTAATCTGACATTCTCCTGTATACCTGAGAACTGTCTTTTGCCTTTTTTTTTTAATTAAAAGCATTTAAAGTATATATTGTAATTGTTACATGAGAGCTGTCTCATGAAGATTCATGCAGAGAAACCGTTTTTTTGTTTTGTTTGAAATAAGATTTATTAAAATGATGAAGATAATACAGAATAATCAGGTCAGAGTAATACAGAAAAAGGAATTGTGCACAGAAAATACTTATTAAATTTACATAACTGTGTCATAACATGTTAGCAGAATGTAGAAAAACGTAGTACATCCATAGATTAAGTTACAGTGTAGTAGTATGAGAATAAGTTCCAAAAAGGCATATTTTTTTATATTTTGTAAAAAGAAGAGAGGATTGGAGAGAGGGGGTCGGGGAAAGCACGATCTGGTGTAAAACAAAATGTAGAAAAGAAAGAAGAGTGATGGAGGATGTTGGGTCTCAGGAAAAAAGAGTAAGTAGGAGGCAAAGAGAGTGTGTCACAATTGATCAGGAAGGTTGAAAGATCTCAATAGTATCTGAATTATGATAAGCATTTTTGGAAAGAAAGAAGGTTAAAGGCAATCACAGCACATCTCTTTTAATGCATTACTGCATAGAAGTAGAATTGTCCCTGCGGAGCCTATGGTTCTACCTTTTGGTAAACAAAACATCATTAGTAATTTTCCAATTGGAAGTAATAATTTGAAACGTAATAGCAATAAGGAGATCAACAAAATGACCTTTCAAGTGATTGTGTGGCCATGAAATATGTAACCCACCAAGGAAAACCTGTTGAATACTTAAAGACATTGGAGTATACAAATGTCAGTAATTTTGCTACATACTTGAGTCCAGAGATCAGCAACCTTGGGACATAACAAAATATATGTAAATAATTGCAATTGTCTGCATTGCAAGACCAACACCTTCTATTGTGAGTGAGTTTCATTGTGTGCAGCAAGATTGAGGTCAGGAAGAGTTTATTGTAAAAAAAAAAAATAAAGAATTTGAGTAGTGCTAGCAGAATGAGGAGTAGAATGTATGTTAGACCAAATATTGTCCTAAAAGGACATGGGGATAACCATATATAAATCTTTTTCCCATGCCATTTCTGTTGATGTTTTCCTTCAGGTAGGGCTACAAAGCAATAGTGGTTTGAAGATATAAGAGGCTGTAACATTAGAGGTTAAATCGTAGGGAGGAGATGGGGAGGTTGAAAGAGGCAACGCAAATGTAGGAGAGATTGGCAATGTGCGTTTGATTGCAGTGATTAAAACTTTGTATTCCCCACAATATGAGTGCTGAAGGTGTAATTTGTTGTGTAGTGCTTCAAAAGCACAAAATTGAGTGTTGTCCATTAAATGTTCTATTGAACAAATTCCCTTGTATAACCTGGTACGCCAGCAGATCATCTCATGGTTGTGTCTAGAACTTGTATTGTACCAAACAGGGCAGGACTTAAATGTATCAAAAGCTGATGGTGACTTTTGAAGAAATGGTTTTGCTAAAATAGCTGAGTAAGTATTCACAGGAGAGGAAAAAGATGGAGGGTTGTATAATATGTAAAATATTTGAATGTGAAAGGGTGAATAAGAGTCTGTCGAATTCTTGCCAGGTGTTGAAAGAGGAAGTGAGATTATCAGACATAAACATCCAAACTTGCTTTAGTGTAAAAGCTGAATGATAGTTATGAAAATTTGGGAAGGTAATACCACCTTTTTGTTTGGGTTGTTACAGTTTAGCCTAAGATGATATGTAAGTTTTTTTGGCATGTCACAAAAATGTAATCAAACAAGAGTTAATAACCTTATAAAATGTCTGTGGATGTTTGACAGGAAACATTGATAAGACATAATTAACAATGAATAATATCATCATCATTTTAGGATCGAGATGGCCCCACCAAGAGGGAAATAACGGTGACCGTGTCCCAATAAGTGTGCCAATTTTGTGCTTAATCTCAGCCAAATGAATACTAATAGAATTTGAGTATAAAATACCTAGGCTTTTCAATTTTTTGTAGACTTCCACACAAATCCTACTTGCAAAAACAATTCTTTATGGCAATATTGAAAAAAAACGCAGATGGAAGTAACTGGATTAGGCATAATAAACAAAATGTAATCTGCATATGCTGTCAGTTTAACCTCAAACCCATTATACTTATAACCAGTATGTGTTGAGGAGGTGCATATTTTTTCAAGAAGGGTTCAAGTGCTAGAATAAACAATAAGGGTGATAAAGGACAACCGTACCTGGTGTCTCAATTCATTTGAAAATATGGGGATGGCATGCCATTAACAAAAAGAGAAGTTTTTGGGGAACTGTATTTTATTTGAATACATCGAAAAATGTTTGCACCAAACTCATGCCATTATAGAGACCTAAAAAGGTAGTTGCAGTTAATTCTATTGAATGCTTTGTCTGCTCCCCATGTAATTGCAGCGAAAGGATCAAGAGATTTTGAGGTGCCTTGCTCACAATTAATCAAGGAAAGAATAATATCATTGAGTTATCTGGCTAACATTTTAGCATATGTCTTGCAATCTGAATTAATTAAGGAAATGGGCCTATAATTTTAGCAGTCTGATAAATCTTTATCTTTTTTGGGTATCAGGCATAACAGTGGCTCTAAAAAAGAACCTTGGATGTAACTTCAGAACAAAAATGATTAAAAAGCACATGTAATTTAGGTAGAAGACCCAAAAAGAAAACAATTCTACAGTAAACCTTCCGATCCAGGAGCTTTATCCGTAGGAAGGTGTAAAATATCTTCTCTAATCTCAGTAATAGCAATATCCGCTTCTAAATGGGCAAAATCGAGTGGAGCCTGTATCGTTTTAGATATACTACTAAAAAATGAGTCTAGAATTTCGAGTGATGGAATTTTCTCTGTGGAGTATAGGACCTTATAATTTGCGGAAAGAATCTCAGAATCTATGTAAAGGTTGATACCATCTGTATCCCTATTAGTAGTAATTATTTTTTTTTTAATAATCTGCAAGCAGTTTACCAGTTTTATTGCGACCACCATAATATTTAGTGTTAATTTTTAATAGTGTGCTGCAAGCATCAGTAGTGGATTTTTTTTTTATTCTAATTTTGCCTGGGTAAGTCGGGCCAGTATCCTTACGACTGGAGGAAAACTATTTATATTCCAGAGTTTTGATAAGTTTAAGTAATTGTAGGGACTCCTGATTAGCCAGTTGCTTTTCAGTTGCAACATAATTGATAATGAACCCTCGAGCTGTGGCTTTGAATCTGTCCCAAATGAAGTTAAATTTGGAATCTTTAATGGCATAAAGGTCAAAAAATTATTTTGAAAATTGTTTGAATTTGGATATAAAGGAGGAGTCTTGTAAGAGATTGATATTGAATCTCCATTGATTTGAAAATGTAAAAGCAGAGGTCAATTTTAAATCCACTATTACTGGAGGATGATCAGACAATGGAATTGTTCCAATCTCAGCTCTCATAATAGATTGAGTGGGATTGTTACTTAAAAACATATAATCTATCATCGATCTGTTCCGATGTACAGAAGAATAAAAAGTGTTTTCTAAAAGTTCTGGATTATGTAATCACCATACATCAATTAACCCATGCAAAAGGATAGTTTTGCAAAAAGTCTTTTGCACTTTGTTCAGAAGTACAATTTCTAAAAAGGTCCATAATTTGGTTATAATAGCTTCCCAGAAAAAGGGTTGTGTGTGAAATTGACATTAACCTGAAAGTGATATTTTCCCAAAAATGTGTCATTACAATTTAGGCCATACACATTCAAAATAGAAAAAGGGAGGTTATTAATTGTAATGTCTAGAAGTAGCCATCTACAGATTATCATTGTGGTCCTGGTGCATAATTTCAACATCTAGAGCTTTATGAAATAATATGAGAACTCCATTTATTATTGGTTGCTGAGGAGCGAAAAATGATCCAATCCAATTACGTCTTAATAGATGAGTTTCTGTATCCTTTATACGAGTTTCCTAAAGTAAAGCTACTTGGCATTTTAATTTGGTCAAGTGAATGATAGAGTGGACACATTTTAATGCACTTCAATAGTAAAGAAAATAGTGAGATGTAAAAAAAGAAAGAATTGGTAGAGGTAATGGCATATGAATGACAGAGAAATCAATAAATGAAGAAACATCACTATAAAGTCCTTTTGAGGAGTGGGTAAGAGGATGAAGGTGGGTATGTAGAAGGACCCCAAAAGGTAATAAAAGGAGATGGCGTAGGGCCTAAAAAGACCACAACCATAAGTATTGTAAAGAGAGAAAATGCAGAGTGGTGGACCACGGAGAGTGATGACCACTCATAGACTTGTAAAGAGGCTCTCAATAGGAAGAAGAACAATATATTAGGAAAGAAAAAGAACAAAAAGATAGTATATATCATAAGTAAAGAGAAGCTGGTAGCCCCAAATAAAGATATCAATTAACAACATTGAACAAAAAGAGTGGGCACATATATTACACACTTATCTGCTAATGTAGGAGGGAAAGGCAAAACTTTCAAGAACTAATCATCACAAAGACGGGAGGGAACATGTAGGAATGAACAATTCCACTATGACATAGAAACAAGACATCCTGAAAGAGAAGGACAAGGTATTAACGAGGAATAGGACTATAAATTAGGTAAGATGCATTAGTGAAGTACTCATCTGAGAGACAAGAGCATGAAGCAACTTATGAATGAAACAATTAAATTGAAGAGATATTCATAGCCTCTTCTTTATGTGAATAGGCAAAGTTACATAGCTTGCCTGGGTGTTCAAAGTTGAAAGTTTTCTCCTTGTAAGTGACTTTAAAAAGGCAAGGATGAAATAACCATAACGAGCGTTCACAAGTGTTGCTTGTGGTCGAAGATCCAGAAATCATGAGATGGGTTGTGAAAAGTAGATCTCATGGCCAGACCAGATGAGTTTTGGTTTGCAGAATGAAGGAGGTTCCTGAAGTCAGTATATTACAGAAGGAAAGCAATAATTGCCCGAGGTTGGGGTAACTTCAGAACTTGCCAAAACTATGAGCTCTTTGAATATTAAGAGGAGGTGAGTCTAGTAAGATTAGTTTGAAGAAATTATATATTGTCCAAGCATTCTGCATCTTCTCGAATACCACAGTTTCTGAAAACCTCAAGTTAGCGATCAACCCAGGTTCATAGCCATAGATAAAAGATCACACCTAGTTAGGACAATCATGAAGCGCCACTGGAATTTACTAGTGGCTGACCCTGGTATTGGGAAGGAAGTGGGCCCAAATCCAGCTGTTACATATAGAAAACCAAGATCTATTAGGGACCATCTTGTCCACAGTTACTCCAGTTTGGGGGATTCACCCCACTGTTGGCTGACCCCCCCTAGCTGGATTTTGCAAATGTGGCTCATGCAAGGCATGGAAAAGCAGCACCAATAGGGACCACTACAAGGTACCTTCGGGCAATCTTAATAAGATTTCTAAATTGATTATATGTTCGTCTTACAATGTAATCTACACATTAGAATGCCCCCGTGATCTGGATTTTGTGGGGAATACCGAACTACCTGTAAAACTGAGGATTTTTGAGCACTTACGTACTATCAAGAACAATTACCTAAATCTTCCAGTGGCGAGGCACTTTCATTTAAAACATAGTGGTGACGATACCGCGTTGAAGTACTTTGGACTGGACAGAGTCCAGGGGGTGACCGAAAGAAACAACCTAGGCTCCTTGAGTACCGTTACATCATTCAGCTAAAAACAAGGTTCCCTCTTGGGCTGCGTATGCTTGAGGAGTGGGCCATCCACATTGGAGTTTGACGTGGTTTCTATTGGGTCTACGTGTGAACTTCATTTTTGGCCAGGCACCCAGATGTATCGCATGTTGTTCACCTTATGTGTACTCCGCTGCTATTGGAGCTCTTTCTCCTGACTGGGATTATCCTTGACACTCTTCCTGCATTTTTCTATTTCCGTATTCGCAGGACTTTGCAGCTCCTTCTCTGTCCCAGGATTCTGTTTTTGTTTTTTATTCATTGTTGTTGATAATTGAATTCCTTTTTCCTGAAGCGGACCTCCCCTTGTACTAATTGAAACGCTTAGCCTGGGATGACTTATTCACCGCCAGTGAGGCACGATATGACAGTTTTAACATGCATTTGCCATGATTATTCTTTTAATTTTAGGCCCACTACACTTTGTGTATATATAAGAAATTGGTCTGTGCCCCTTTCTTCCACACCCCCTCATTTTTGTGGCACAAGAGGGTTGTCTCGTCAGTCATGTGCCTTCAATTATTTCCTCTATTTTTCCTCCATTATTTCCATACTGTTGTTCCCCGGGGGTGGTCTCTCCTTTTGGGAGTTTTGTCTCTTCCTCTCTTATCACCTTTCTATCTCTGTTTTTACAATTGCACTTTGTTACAATGTTCCAATTTGAGCATTGGTTGTGGTTATTACACCGTAATGAGAATTTCTCAATCATGAATTCTTATCCTTTGTCCATTACGTTTCTTTCTCATGCTGCCATGAGGAAATCATGTTGTCAAATTTTAGAATTTGTTATTCCATTTATATTAAATGCAAATTGCACAATTATGTTTTCATTTACCTGTTTAGAAATGTGATAAAACAGTTGAGCATATGTTGGATCTGGTCAAGAAATCACACTGGAATGAAGCCCTCTTTATCATGAATTTGTATTCTTTGGCCATTGTTTATTGATGAAATTTGTGAACTAATTATTCCATATATATCGAACGTAAACTAGATAATTATTGATTCATTTATTTGTTTACATTTATTTGGTGACATTTTTGACATGATTTTACTTGAGGATTTCTTTCATGTTCGTTCACTGTTAGCGGTCTAGCTTTATTGCACGATGTTCTCTTCAGAGAGGAGACTCATACTTTCTGCTTACCCTTCTATTCAGAAGTAAATGCTTTTTTCTGTAATTTACATATCAGATATATTTTGTCATTTAAAATATTCCTCCTATGATGTATACCGAATTGCACTATGTTTATGTTTTTTGTTGCACCAGTGAAAGTATTTCCTCACTTTCCATGAACTGTGTGTTTTTCAACTCTGTTGGGGCCTACACATGTAACTTGACAAAGGGCATGACCTAGCTGAAACGTGTCGTTCTCACACAGTTTTGGATTTTGGTGTGGCGCTTCTTCATTCCATGGTGGATTGGGAGAGTTTGTGTGCATATATATATATATATATATACACACACACACACAAATATTTCATTGAAAAAAACCTATAGTCTGGTCCTCACATTACCTTAAATATATTGTGTCTCTTCTCCATGCACTAGTTCTACCCTTGCATATTACATAACTTATAGCATGTCAAATCATAGCATTCATGACAATAATCTGAAATTACATGATTTGTTAAAACACATTGCATGGTAGAGGGGCAAGTTATATTAGTTAAGGTAGTGTGGCGACTGAGGTGACCAGACTGTGTACAGAGGTGCGCAACTTATAGTTATTTGAAGTTGATGCATAAATTATAAATGTAAGTTTCAACTGTGACTTATAGTAATTTGAAGGTGGTGCATGAATTAGAAATTTAAGTTACAACTATAACTTCACTAATAATAATGTTTATGCAGTTTCAGTTGAGTTTGTATGAAAAGAAGAAATAAAGTTTTCCTAACTATAACTGATCCTTAATCATTGTTTTTTTCATTGAATTTGAAGGTTTTTTTTTTTTTTTGTTTGTTTTTATCATGCAGTTTACTGTTGTTGAGTGGGGTTAGATACAGTAGAGTAGAGGACAGTGCCATAATGTGTACTGCCATACAGAATAGTGTTGTGGAGTGGATTAGAGTGGAATGTGGTACAGTGGACTTGCGTACAGTGGAATAGCTTAGAGAGGAGTAGAGTGGAGTGGCATATATGAAATATTGTATACTGGAGTGGCGTAGAGTGGAATAATGTTGAGTTTAGTGACGTAGAGTGGATTGACATATAGTGGAGTGCCATAAAATGTAGTGTTGTACGGTGTGATAGTTTACAATGGATTAACGTGGAGTGGCATATAGTGCAGTGGTGTACAGTGGAGTGGTGTAAAGTGGAATAGCTTAGAGTTCAGTGGTGTACACCAAAGTGGTGCACAGTGGAGTGGCATAGAGTATAATAGCGTAAAGTTTGGTGTCATAGAGTTGAGTGGCATACAGTGGAATAGTTTACAGTGGGGGGACGTAGACTGGAGTGTCAGAATGGAGTGGCAGACAGTATAATAGCATAAAGTACAGTGGTGTTGGCTGACATGGAGTGGAATACAGTAGAGTGGTGTACAGTGGATTAGCGTAGAGTGTAGTGGCTTGGAGTGTGTTAGTTGAAATAGACATAACGTGAAATTGTGTGAATAGATGTAGATGTAATGTGGCAGGAATATACATTATGAGGTGTAGATGGTAATTTTTAATAGTACGTGTGAATAGTGTAAATAGTGTTAAAGTTAAAACGTTTAAAAAACATACTTATTTATTGTGCTGTGATAGATATATTGCAGTGCATAAGGGTGAGAAGTCACTCTGTGATGGGCTAATGGTTCCTCATACCAAAGGTAAAAGGCAGCTTTGTAGTTTTAATCACAGTCTTTCTGCGATCTGAATTTTGTTCTATTCTGGGTTTGGACCTTAGGTATAGGTAAGTATTATGTTATATTGTTGTTCACTACCTATTACTGCTTTGAGTGAAAATAGATAGAGAATTGTATTTATAATTATGTACATATTTTGTAGCAGTCTAGGAAGTATCGCCCTTTTTATTTTAAATAGCACAGTAATTTGTAGGTAGCATTGTGCTACTCTGTAGACTTTTTGTGCATACATAAATATTTATAAAAATTAAAAATACACTTTTTGTACACTATATTTGTAAAATATAGTGTTAGTTTATTTTTGATTTTTTAACATATTTTTTCATTTAGTTTTTTGGTACTGCAGTACTCCAGATGTAGCACTGTGGTACTCCGTATTCCTTTTAAATATATAGAAACTTAGAAATATTTTTCTGTGCCTATTACCACTTTACTGAAGTGGTAATAGGTAGGGGACAAATGCCAAATCTACTACTTAACCTAGATCTGAAGGCATAACACAGAACAAAGCCAAACTATCCTCCAAAACAACATGGCTACTTTAATTTTTGTAAAGTCATTAGCCAATCACTTAATGATTTGTCATCACTATGTGCCATAGAGAGAACACACAAAAGGTGAGGGGAGGAATGCTTGCAAATAGTTTAAACTGCTGGTAGTCACTTTGGATATCATTCTAACCCATCTTTTTTCTCCCACTGTGCCACTCCAGACACAACCCTGCACTATGCAAATAAGTACTGGCCCTGCTCTTCATGGGAGGAGTCCATACCGAACAGCAAGGCAAGACCCCCCTCCAGAAAGTATCAAAGTTAATCCAGACCAGTTTTTGCCTTATTAGGACTCGTCAATAAAATAAAGTGGGGCTCCTGTGGCAGAGTGAGTAAGGGGCCAACCTCTCTCCTTACCATTGACCACTCAGGGCATTACATCAAGCACACAATAAATGATGGGAGCAGTGCTTGCAAGTAGCCTAACCCATTGCCAAACTCTAAGCAGCATTACAACCCATCGTTTTTCACCTACTGTGCCTCTCTAGAGAGATAATCATGCAGTGGCTATCTACATACTGCAATCACAGGGGTTATGATAAGTACCACCTATCACATCAAACTTAGAAAAGGGCATACATATTATTCAACTTCTTGATGAATTAATTACGTAATGGATTTTAAAGGGAACCAAAGATGAACAATACTCAATACTCATTATTAAATGAACCCTAGAACCTTATAAACAGCAGTGTGGCAGTATGGTCACATAGGAAGGTATTATCTCTGTCTGAAATAAAGGTTGCTTATTGCATTATAATTGCTTCATGAATGTTAATTCTCAGCACAAATTATTGTTAATTTCCATTCCTTAGGCATGTTCAGCGCTTTACCTATTTACAAATTTCTAAATTTAAGATATAAAAATCTGTATGTTAGGGGTGGGAGGAACTTGCGGAGCATCACTCTGTGGAGTTACCTAAAAACTCTGCAAGATTCCACAGAGTTCCTGCTCATGTTGATATTTAGTGCGGGGAGCTTGTCCAGCGCTGTGCAATCGGCGTGAGCGGCACCACGTGGTGCGCCAGAAGGCGCTACTTCTTCCTGCTGCTCAGGTAGATCTTCTATTAAGTTAGCAGCTTTCTCAATGCATGTGGTAGCTTTCTCAAAACGAGCGATAGCGACCTGCTGCGACTGGCCGTGTGCTAGAAATCAAGCTGGCAGGCGGTCTAGCTCTCAATTTATTTGCTTAGACTCACCAACTTCAACGAGCTCTGCCAGTGGAGCAGAACTTTACGCACACCCTTACTATATATGCACGTTGCATTGTCTACACCTGTTTTCTGTGAACTTACAACAACGCACAATCCGTAGATGTGGGTAGTTAATAAAACAAATATTTTTCACTTTTTTGTTACCTTTTTCTTACTAATGAAAAACAGGTTTTTATGTGAAGAAACACCCTCTCTTACAGTGCCTAAAAATGGTGTTTATTGAAAGCACTTACTACACCTTTTAAACCTACTTTACATAGTTACAGTTGTTGATGTGTAGCAACTGATGAATGGCCATTGGAAATATTTGTGAATACCCACATTTATGAGTTTGTTGCCACGTTGAGTGACACTCCTATAAGAAAATCCATTTATCTGCTGAGTCCTAAGTTTGGATAAAGCTCATCGTGGGTGGCTCTCTGCAGCCCTACGTTTACTGTCTGAATCAAATATCTGATGATCCTGAATTTGTGACTCAAGATCTGGATTTCCCCTAGATTATTCCACGAAATCTCCACTCGCAAGCACGGATCTTAAGGCTAATCAAACCCATAGGTGGTTAACCAACATCCCTGTGACTTCGGACAAGACTCCTACTCATGGTGTTCAAATTGGACTCCTACTCATGGTAGCATACTCATGGTATTTTAATTGGAAAAAGAACTTTGCTAGGAAGTATAACTTCTTCCAATAGTAATAATTTTGTGTGTGATTTTATTTGCATTTCCAAAGTGCGCTGCACGATGTGCTGTTTTTTTACCCTTATGAAGATGACTTTTGTTAGACCTGGCACCCTTGGTGTGGTTCCCCCTGGTTTCCCCTGTCTTTCCCTGTCTTTTTGCCTCTGCTTCCTGTATTGTTGACTGTGTGCTGGACTTTGTTTTTGCTGGTTTTGTTACTCTGGGCACTTTAACACTGCTGACCAGTGCTAAAGTGCCCATGGCTTTTCCATGATTGGGATATTTGATTTACTAGTGAGTTCCTAGTAAAGTGCACTAGAGGTACCCGGGGCATGTAGATAAAATGCTGCTAGTGGTCCTGCAGCACTGATTGTGCCAACCACATGAATAGCCCTGTAAACATGGCTCAGACCTGCCACTGCAGTGTTTGTGTGAAGTTTTAAACTGCCAATTCAACCTGGCAAGTTTACCCGCTAGCCAGGCCCAAACCTTACCTTTTTATATATGTAAGTCACCCCTGAGGTAGGCCCTAGATAGCCTCAAGGGCTGGATGCAGACATGTACTGTCCTGATAGTGAAATACTGCCAAATTTGGATTTCACTATTGCAAGGCCTATCTTTCCCATAAGTTAACATGAGGACTACCTTTAAATATCTTTTAATTGCAGTTTCTCATTGGAAGCAGATAGAGATTTTGAGTTTGGGGTCTCTGAACTCACAATTTAAAAATACATCTTTTGGTAAAGTTGTTTTTTTAGATTGTCAGTTTGAAAATGTCACTTTTAGAAAGTGGGCATTTTCTTGCTTAGCCATTCTGTGCCTCTGCCTGCCTGTGGAATCCATGTCTGGGTCAGACTGACAGTTGGGCTGTTTGTGAAATCCCTCTAGACAGCCACATAAAGGGAGTTGGCTAGTGTTCCGCATATCCTGAGCTCCTGGGTGGGGAGGGAGGAGCTGACATCTGCACCTGAAAGGGCTGTGCCTGTCCTCACACAATGCAGTCTCTGACCCCCTGGTGTGTGTCTGGGGCCAGGCCTGGGCAAGGCAGGATCAGAAGAGGGTATAAGTAGTGGACCCAAAACCACAGACTTTTAGAACACTTCAGGATCACGAGGAACCTCTGCCAAGGAGAAAAGCTGAAGAGCTGGAGGAATACTGCACCCCTTTGCTGTGAGCGCTTTGCTGCCTTGGCCTGCAGTTGCCTCTTCTGCCTTAGAGAAAACAAAGACTGAAGTTTGCAGTGTATCCTGCTTATGACGTTTCTCTAAGGGCTTGGACTAAGCTTGCCTCCTGTTAAGAAGTCTCAGGGACAGCAAAGACTTCATCTACCGCCTCTGGGTTTACTTGCTGTGGACCCTAGCTTGCCAGGTTGTGCCTTTTCCAGTTTCTGGGCCCTTGTTAGTGAAAGTTGGTTGAAAACCAAGAAAAACCAAGTGCACCTACTCCGGACAATTCCCGGACTTATGCCGCTACCTGACTCCGGGACGCAGTCTGCAACCGAAGCCATGGTCCCCGTTGGAGTGCGATGATCCCAACTGACCTCGCAGACCTGATGCCGCCGTAGCTCCACTGATGTCTCGTGACTTTGTGAGTCCTGAGTGCCGTGTCACCAATGTCCGTGAGACCGGACTCTGCTGCGGCCCAGTGGTGTGACCACATCCCCGTGAGGTCACCCCACTGCATCTTGACCCGCTGGAATCGACCCTGCATAAGGAACCGACGCTTCACACCAACACCACCTCATCTCCACTGCTCCGCAGCAAGGACCTGACGCTTAGCCCAATGTCTCTGCTCCACTGTTCCGTAGCACTGGAACTGATGCCGCACCGGATCCAGCGACGCGTGGCTTCCCCGACTTCGTGCACCGGCTTGTTTTCTCACTTTCAAAAGGTATTGGACCTGGGGGTCCGTGTCACTCCGTGACCGGTGCCTTTATCGTCCAGTTGTTGGGAACGACTCTGTCATGACGCCGTGATAAAACCAAATTGAAGCATTTGTGTTTCTAAGCACTATATTCAAATTAATCTTTGAATATTCATAACTTTGCTTGTGTATGTTGGATTTTTGTCATTTTGGTCTTGTTTTACTCAATTAAATATAAACTATTTTTCTAAAGTGGTGTTGAGTTCTTTTGTGGTGTGGTGTTTTCACTACATTACTGTGTGTGAGGGTACAAATAATTTACACATTGCCTCTGAAATAAGCCTGATTGCTTGTGCCAAGCTACCAAGGGGGTGAGCAGGGGTTATCTGAGCTGTGTATCTCCCTTACCCTGACTAGAGTGAGGGTCCCTGATTGGAGAGACTGCAAACTGACTGTCAACGAGAGACCCCATTTCTACCAATTTTCAAAATGGTTTGATTTTTTCATAGCAGACCTGAGTCAAATTCAGCTTATGAAGATGTTTTAATCGCTATTTTGTTATAGTGTGTCTCTCATTTTGGTAATTATATGTTGTTCATTGAGATGTGACTGTATGATGCTGTGCCTAAGAATAGTGGGTAGATGGCTTTTATAATTACTTAGGCATCTCCTGTTTTGGTAGATGTGAACGTTAGTGGGTGAAAAGTTAATGTTGATGATGGGTATGTTGCTTGATTAAGTTACTTGATTTGTTTTTTTAGCCAGCATGGTTTCTGTAAAATTTGGTCTTTTGTACAGTTGTGGGTGACATTCCTTCATGGAAAGTGTTTATGCATGTGGTATAGCTGAAAGGCAGTGGAGTGCTGCACAAGGTCAAAGGAAAATGTGCAGTTGACGTGTGATTGGAGGGCTATATGCTTCCTAAGTGCGAGAGGGGGTTGTTACTGCACAGTGATGTAGAGTGTCTTCAGCTCTTTCCTATGGTGGAGCAAGGTACAGTCCTGAAGCTGGTACAGTCTGGTACAGTCTAGTGCTGTTGGGCTCAGTAGTAGCATATGGTGTATCTGGATATTGTTACATGAAGATTGAGAGTCCGCCTGTTTTAGGTTGAATGTTTGCGTGTGTTGTATTATTTGTAAAATACTTTACAGATTAGTTTGTATTGGAATCTCAAGTAATTTGTACATACTGTAAGCTCAGCATCAAATATTTCACAATTCCTCGTGATCACAAATTTCTCTTCGACTCGCAGGAGCTGGAGTTCTTCTTCCCTACAAGTGGAGGCCGTGGACCACCCAACACAGCAAAATACACCGACTGTACCTGCTGCATCATCAAACCTCATGCTGTTTCTGACAGTAAGCATCCGCTTGCCAATAAGAGAGCAGCTATTAAAAAAAGCATTGCTTGTTTTCTAGAGCTGTTTTCTTACTTTGAGAAAATAGTGCCTGTGTTGTTAAGCACCTTATTGTGCAAATCCGTTTTCTTTGAAGCAGTGCCCACTCTAGGAAATTAGATTTCCACTGCTCCCCCTCCACTTACCCCTCCCCGTCTTTACCTTTTACACACTGGTGTATCTGAAATATGAAGAGTAGCATTTATGTTTGGTTTACTTTCTACACAAAGCTCATTAAATATATTTTTAGCTCGCAGAGAAAAAATGTATTTAAGATTTTGACGAGGTAAAAAATGTATGTTGCATAACTGGTCAGAGATTAAGTATTTGCAGCTTGCAAACTGTGTGATCTTGTTCCAGCTACTCCAGGCTTAGTGACATTTTTGTAAAATTCCAATGTATTAGATTTATGGATTGAAGTTTCAACTTTAATATTTCACTGACTGCACATGGAAATGTTAACCTCTTTTCTTTGTATTACACAACCCATTTTGCAGCTGATCATTTAGTTGAATGCAAATAATTTCGGCCCTCTTGTCCTAACAATCACTACGTGCAAGAAAACGCTGTTGACAATTGAATTAAAAGTATTAAGATGTGTGATCTTATTCATATCTTTTCCAGAGCACGCCTCTCTGCCTACTAGCTTTATTCTCCTCGTGGAAGCAGAGAAGTTGCACTAGTTGCAGGGGCTGCTCCTCCGTTAGGGCAGAGGAGCGTCCCCCGCCAGCAGCAGATGCTGCAAAACTTTCACAACGAGGGGATAATAAACTTTGTTTATTATCCCCTCGTTGTGAAAGGGGCGGGGCATCTGGGGTGAGGAGCTGTGAGGGGGAGTGCTCAACACTCCCCCTCACTGCACATGTATGTTTGGCTGGCTGGCTCGGGCCAGCCAAACACGCATGCGCTGTAGGCTCTCTCCAGCCAGGCAACACAGTTGCCGGGCTGGAGAGAGCCTGCAGAGGCTCCCAGTATGCCTGGGAGCACCCAGCCAGGGTGCTCCCAGCCAATCCTGATGCTGCTTTGAGAACCAAATAGAATCGAATAGAATTGGCCGCAGGGCAGGCTTGGGAGCCTGTGTGTGCAGCCAGGAGGGAAGAGGAGTGCGGCGCAGGACCGTGCCAAAAAGTTAAGTGTTTTTTAAATGTATTTTACTTTATCAAATTTTTGTTGCCCTGACCCCACCCCCTCGACGCACCTGCCCCGCTCCTTTCGAGCAAAGCCGGGCTCCAACTGGCTAGTTGGTGAAACAAGGGCAGCAGTAGATACTTGCAAATGTGCACCTTAGCGTGCACTTCTGTCAGTAAGGTAACTAGTCTTATTCGGTCATGGGGCTGTGCTGTCAGCTGGTAACAGCTAGTAGTTTGCACATAGCCCACTGCTTTACCTAACAGCTCTACCCTCTGACATCTATTCCATATGTTAAATGAACATCCATTCACCTGTCTTTCTCCAAATGTAAATATAACAGACTGGTGTTGAGAATTACTACTTGCTCTTCATATCTTTGCTGGTGAGTGCACATCATGAAATAAGACGATGAAAAGCCACTGGCTCTAGTGCTCTAAATTCAGTGCTACCGGCTGCATTGGCTATTGCTCGAGCACTCTTTTTAATTATTTTCCTGATCTGTCAGCATCTCAGAAAGCTTTAGCCAATGCATGATAGTGCTATTGTATGTACCCCACTTTCACTGAGCCCTGAAATCACAAGTCCTGGGCTCAAAACCGGAGATATGTAAAGCTCTTTGGCTTTCTAGTATAGTTGTGGTTGTGCTCCACTAAGGGCACACTAAAGGGGCTTGGGAGGTGTGACTGCAGTTGTCTGGGTGGCCTGTTGACCTTGACCATGGGAGAGGTGAGTACCACAGTCTCCACTGCATAACTGCTGGGCACCTTGTTAAGGCTGCATTGACTGACACTATGGGGAAGGGTCGCCTGTGGCTGGACAATGGCGTTGTTATCTGATGGTTGATTGAGGGATCTGAGAAAGGTTTGGCCACAGCCCCAACAAGGTATCCATAAATGCCTTGTTGAAAGGCAAGCGCGGCTGAGTGAATATTGGGTTCGGCTGGGGAGTTGAAGTAATAATCATTGTTCGAGTTTGTGCTGAACATGTAATGCAGGGTATGTGTACTCCCTTGTTGAGGCACGTCGATTGGAGGAAGTGGCATCATCGCATTGGCCAGGCGCAGCCTCAGTCAAGATAGCACTAGCATCAACTCTGAGTCAGAGAGTACAATAGCTATCACATTTTCAGCATCAATGGAGTGGGTATCAGCATTGAAGCTGTGGGACCCAGTGTGGACCATGGCGTCGAAGGCAGAGTCGAAACTGGAGCTACTGGTGGCCCCATGATGGGCTCATAGAGTCCAACTGGTGCTGAGGGATAAACCACAGTCCTATTCCAGGTAGAGGGCCTTTGAGTTCCTTGGGGCCTGAAGGCATGCTATGGGGAGTCAGCAGGAATCTGAAGGGTCGGAGCATGGCCACGTGGAACTCTTTGATCTGTTTCGGATTGGTGGATGGCCCTAGCAACTGAGGTTGTGCCAGAACAAGTTGCAAGATAGGATCTGACATCAATTGACTTCTGGAGCGAGATTGAGATTTATGGTGCCACCATCTGGCCTTCTCAGGAGAATGCGAGTAGCGGGGAAGGCCGTTTATTTTTTTTTGTTTCTTCTGCAACTTACCCAATGACTTTGATCAAGACCAAGACCAACCTCTAGAGCAACTTTGGGTTCTGGATCAGAACCAGGACCAAACCTTTGACTGGGATTGGTCTTGTGGAGCCTTTCAGTGCTTGACGATGTAGAGTTTCATCTCGCAGTCTTGTATGGCCTTCAGGTTCATTGATGCACAATCACGGCCAACCTTTGAGTCGTGATTTGACTCTAGCCTAGGCACCACAGGCAAATCTGATGAGGATCTGCTACAGACAATTGTTTGCATCTTTCCTTACAGGATTTAAAACCTGTAATTTTGGCAGGTGAAATTTCCCCTGTGCACTGGTTTTGTCGCATTTGATAAGGTAAACGGATTTCTGGGAGAGGAGACGTAGCTCTGGGAGTGCTTCTGGTGGGGTGGAAAGAAAGAAACGGAAGCTAAGTGCACAGGAGTGGCTTCTATACAGCCTCTTCACGTCAGTTTCTGAGCAGAATGGTGTCAGCGGGGAGTCATACAACAACACCTACTGGTTTGCAGAGGTACTTCTGAAAAGTGTCTGGATCCAATGTGACACCTGGGGAATATTCAAAAGAAAAGGTGGGGAATCTATGGCTAGAAGTATTTGTTAGAAGTGCAGGTACCATAAAAACACCAAATTTCTGGCAGGGATCAGGATAAGAATTCAGTAATACTATAGTCCAAGTAGGAGGGAGTGAAAAGTGATACAGGGTTTGCTCTCCTTCCCAAATATCTAACCATACAAAACAACAGGAGGCAGCCTCTACCATGCTTAGCCTATCTATCCATACCAGTCCAAGGGGATCACCCGATTGTATTAAAAGGATTCTTGCCACTGGAATTCCAAATGGCATGCTTAATCGTAGAGTCCTGGTCCAGATACCTAGGGTATCTGGACAGGCTCAACCTTGGATGCCAAGAAAGCTCTTTGATTATTGGGTGGGATCCTAGATTTAAAATAGTCTAGGGTGTTTTGAGGGTTCATTTTATTTTCAAAGGGCACTCTGACGGAGTTAAAACAGGTGGGGATGCATTAAGGAAATTAGTATGCTCTGTATCCCAGGGTCAGCGTGTTTCAACCATCACACCAATGCCTCACCAGGCTACTTGGCTTTCATCAGGACCTCACAAGAGTCCCTTTAGTGTCCTATTTGTGTGCATTAAGCTGCGAAACTTCCATTCAGTGTACTCATACATGTCACAAATACTGGCCCATTTGGTCCCTGTGTTTGCATTTCTTTGGTATCGTCCTGTTTAGACCTCTTAGGGTAAGGAGGCAGGTGGACTTTCACAACTAAATGCAGGCTGCACCCCAGTCCATCATTATTTTGCACACCATGCCACCTCAGTTTGGACCCAGCCGTATGCAAATCAGTATTGACTCTGCTCCAATGGAAACAGTCCAGCCTGAACTGCCAAGCCAGGTCCTCCTGAACTGGAACACAAGTAACGATGGATTTAAATGCGGCCCACATGATTACTAGTGGCTGATATTAATTCAAGGTGTTTCATCCATCACTTTTTTGTATACGTTTAGAAAATGTGCATTCTCTTGACCTAACAGTTTGGTGTCTGCAGCCTGTATCCTGAGTCACATGACTAGGTGTAGCTGGTAGTTGGTCTTTGTGTTTTGCTCCTAGACGTTGAGACAAAGGGAGATTTGTTGTTGGCAGGATGGGCCATCTCTGATTTGATAGAGGGGAGGTGCTGTCACCAACCCCACTTGCACATCACAAGGCCTCTACCTGAGCACATGCACAAGAGGTTTGACACTAGTCTTTTGTGCTCCCAGACAAGCTGGTGTCAGGGCATAGAGGCAGGAAATTCCAAGCATCTCTGAGGGTGGAAACCTCCGGAAACGTCTCCTACTTCAAAGTGGGCACCAGGTATAAATGATGGACCCTCAGACCCAACTCTTCAGTACACCTCTGGACCTGTGGAAGGATAAGAAAGACTGCTGTGCTGCCCTGCAAAAAGTTCTGCTACTCTGTTGCTTTGCTGCCCTGCTGCCTGAGTGCAAAGGGCTGGACTTGCGTCTTGATCCCAGGACCACCAGAGTGACTCCAGGAGCTAGTTGTCTGGCCTCCTGACCAGAGGCTCAGAAACAGAAAAGGCTCCAACCACCTTGAACTCAGCACCTGGACTCTGTCTGCTGTGTGTCCTCTCTCAAATGGTGCCAGCTTAGTCCTGGACCCGTGGAAGCGGGCCTGAATGTGCTTGCCAGCCCAGGTGTGGCCCTGTGGGCAGAATCAATGCAGTGTGATGTATCTCCTCGCAGCTCCGCTTTGGAACTGATGCAGCACGACTCATCCCCTCCACTCGACCGCACATCACAAGCCCCTCGTTGATGGCATCCTTGGCAAAGATGCAGGACTTTGCATCACAGCCCGCAGCTTCTTCAGACCTGCTGATGTGTGACACATCTTCAGTGTAGATGTCCTACCACAAGCCCCTCATCAATGGCATCCTCAACGACTGTGCAGGACTCTGCACCGGTTTTGCTTTACTGCAGACTAAGACGAAATACACAGATATTGAAAGGAATTTCTGGTATGCAACCCTCTATGTCCGAGAAACACATTTGTCAAGGCACTTTGCAAGGTTTGAATAAGAAAGTCAATTACGTACAACACAAGTGCACATTTGAAGAAAGTCACCACAGTGAAATAAAAGCGTTCTGCTTTTACTTTAAACTGAGAGGAACACAAATAAAAGGAATTCCACCAATGCAGATCTCGTAATCTGAGTAATAAATTTATTAAAGCACTGTTCCAATGCAGCAACACAAATACACTTCCAAAAATAATCACAGCAGTAGAATAGTAATGCTCATAGAAATAAACAATCAAAATACACTACGTCATTCATGGATTATATTTCTGCATATACAGTGATTATATATTCATTCACAATGCATAGCTACACATAATAATTAAAAATAATTCATCACCATGGGGCTCACTTTCTTCATCTCTTTTCCAGCAACAGGCCGTGAACCCAGTCAACTGTGAAGAGAGAACTACCTTCAAGTGTGTGGCAGGCAAAGGCGTCCCCCTCCTGCCAGAGTTCAAAATCCCCAGCAGTCTAGTTTCCCCCTCTTATATACTTTAAGGAAGCTGGAGAAGAGAATTATAGAAATCCCCCGCCCCTTTTGTGAGTTGTTGTTGGAACGCCAGATGTATAGTCAGTGTTGATCATGTTAGGGATTTGGCCATATCCCAAGGTGCGCTCCCAAGACCGAGCTGTTCCCTACCGTACCATAAACATTATCCAGGTACATCCCTATCTGAGTCGCACTCCCCCATGTTATGTTCTAGCCCTTGGTGAGAAAGAGCACTAAGTGTGAAAACATGAGCAAAAAACACATTGCATAACTTGTGCGTGGAAAAATACCTGCACCGCTAACGTGACAGTGGCTGAAGCTAAATTAAGCACAAAATGGAGTCCGTAATCGAAATGGAGCTGGTGACCACCAATGTGACGATGTGCTGGTGGCTACCAGTGTGGCGTGTAGGAAGCTAAAGCTAAGCTAAGCAAAAAATTGAGTCAGTGGTCAAGATGGAGCAGTGGTTAAATACAGATATCATGACAGCATCGCAACCCCACAGCTTCCTCTGAACCACTGCTGCACTACAAATCCTTGATGCAGGATCTCGCAACACTCCGCAACCAGGATTTAAGAAACTTTGTACCGGGGGGGCTAACTTGATACCTATATCTGTCCCACACTCCATCATGGTATGCCTGAGCTTGTGAATTTATCCCAGTCTGGCACAACTAGATAACCACAGTTGGCACTCTGTGCTTCTGGGCAATATTTTTACTTGAAACTTAGGAATTGCATATCTCCAATCCTACGGATTGGATTTTTGTCAGTTTGGTCTCAAATAATGTAATACATTTTATTCTGTTTTTTGAAATTGGTGTGGGGCTTTTCCTGTGTTGTGTTTTCACATTATTACTTTTTAGAATGCTGCATAAATACTTTACACATTGCCCCTAAGTTAAGCCTGACTGCTTTGTGCAAAGCTACCAGAGAGTTAAGCAGAGGTTTAAGCGCAGGTTAATTTGGCTTTTTCTTGTGTTTCATCCTGTCAAGAATTGCGTTTGCTGCTTGAGTAGGGTTTCACCCCCTACTAGCAGTAACCACATTTCCTACACCTTGAGTTACAGAATGCCAGTGGGCTTGACTCCTTTGCTGAGACTGAGCTTCACTCACTACATGAGCCACCAATGGAAGAGAGCACATCATTCATAGTGGTTGTTTAGAGGGTTGCCAAGGTGCTAGAGTCAGAGCTGTCCACTCCTGAGACTAAAGCACGTTTTGATAGAAATTCTACAGCAGAAGCCAGCAACATCTGAGCATTCACTTCTGTTTAATGATGCACTCTGATAGCTATCTGGTTGAGATCATGTCCTGGCACACATGTGCAGGAAGCCAGATGTCACAGACCTGCACTTTGTGACCTGGACTCTCTCACCATGCACTCAACTCCAGAGAGTCTCATTGTGCAGACCTTGAACAGTAAAATGAATCATAATTATTCTACCATCACTTAGGTCGTCCTTAGCCCAGACAATATATGATGGTCAAGATGTGTCCAAATATGATTTATGGGGAGGTTGGGATACCACAGATTCCCTTGACAGGGCAGTTGCTACTAGTGGAATCCTTTGTCGACCCGCCTGGATGAAGTCCACTCAGTTCTCTGATTATGTGCATGTTTTGCTGTGGACATGCTCTTTAATGGGTCCTTATGCCTAATAATGCAGAGTGCATGCTATTTAAATGTAGAACATGCAGAAAATATTGTTACACATGTTCTGACAGTGAAAATGCCCAAAAAGACGATTTGACTGTGTTAATGTTAGCTGTCAAATAGCAAACACTGGATAACGTTATAACGCCTTATATTAATAATTTGAGGTTGAAAGCAGTTAAAAATAAAATCCAAGGACTCATTTTAATGACTGTTCAACATCAAATCTAAATGTGAAATTGGATTTTTTCCAAATATGCTGCTTAAAGCCTCTAAAGACCTTCCTGTAAATATTCTAACTGTGACATGGCAGATAATGCCTCTGATGTCATGATGTGTAAGCTTCTCCCAGGAGTGGGAGAAAGGGCCTTGGAAGTGTTATCCTTCCCTAGATAGGATGGCTTTGGGGCTGTGCCCAGTAACTTGATTAACTTCAAAGAGACCTACCCTGTCACAGATGGATGCATCTAACACCTGGGCCTGTCCCCCTACCCAGCCAGACACCAGGCCCGGTGGAAGATGAACTGCCCCTAAAACTAGTTTTGACTCACCACAGAGGAGAGGTAGCTGATGTCCCTGGCCATACCTCTAGGGTGAACATACAAGCTCTGTACAGGGGAAGAAGTTTCTGCCATGTTGGTTTTAGGCAAAGAGTGGCAGTGTAGGATTGGTTGCATGTTTGCAGCAAAACCCACAGGAAGTGCTGCATATGTGGGTAGAGTCCCCCACTGAGAATATTTGCCCTTTTGGTTAAGTAATGGCCAGGAGCCGCTCACTACCTGCCCTCCCACCTGTGCTGGCACCAGGCATAAATGTGGCACCCCTAGCACACTCATTGCAACACTACTAGACCTGAGAAAGGTTCACAAGAGGACTGCCCATCTGTCTGAAGACATGAGAAGACTAGACCTGATTCACTTTTATCCAGGGACCCATATGTGACTATATGGGTCAGAAGACTAGCCTCCTTTTTGAGCTATAGGGATACAACAAGCTTCGAGAGGCCCTTTCCTGTGTCCCAGCTGACCAGACCCAACTGGACCTAGCCTGGTCCCCTCTGCTAGCCTCTGTGGGAATGAGTGCTCCTCCTTGCTTAGCTGAAGGCTTCACCTGGACTCAGTGCCGATACCCAATCAGTGGCTTCCCTGGATTTGATGCAGAGCCACACCTGATCAATCTCTACCCTGAACTCAGTACCAAAAAGTGTCCTATCTATGGCTTCACCAGACTCGATGCCGAGCAGCACTTGATAGATGGTTTCACAGGAACCGAACCTGAGTAGCCTCCAATCAATTCAGAGACCTCATGCAGTGTCTCCCCATTGTTCTAAAGGCTTTCTCAGATACATTCTGGAGGCTGGCCCCACTGAAGATTTCTACCTCCATAGAAGTTTTTAAGTAAGAAGGTAACTTTCTGACCAGGGACGAACCTGGTCCTTGTATTCGACCTGTGGTCCATTGTGGTCTGACCTACATCTTACCCTTGTTCCTGAACAGTGTATCCAGTTGGCTTTAGTGGATTTTGGCACTAAATAAAAAATGTTATAACTCTGGTTATACTGATTGGATTTTTCTCCCTTTGGTGTAATTTTATTTATAAAAATATTCTGTTTTTAAATTGTTTTGTTGTATTTCTTATGTTGTGCCTTGACTTTATACATGTTTGAGTACTGCATAAATACTTTACGCATTGCCTCTAAGTTAAGTCTGTCTGTTGTGTGCTGTAGTTTCCAGGCGGCTGAGCTCAGGTTAACTTAAGGTTCTCCTCCCACCTCAAAGAGTGCTCCATTTTCTTACACCTCCATCCTCTCTACGTCTTTCTACAGAAGGAATGATTCAAAATGCTCACATTGAGCCAGATACTTTCTGCTCTGTACCATGGAGACTGGATTTTGGCCTTGGACACATTTTCATTTACCCATCCTGCAGTCCCATAGCTGTTGCATGGAGATGACAGTGGGCCAGGAGCAAGTTCAATTTGCTGTTCTCCCCTTCAACCTCACCATTGTACTGTGTTTATGAAAGTGATGGTAGTATTTACTGCCCATCTTTGGAAGTTGGGAGTTGCTATATTCCTGTACCTCAAAAACTGACTGCTGATGAAGGGCTTGTCGCAGTCAGTCATGAACCACCTCTGGATTACGACAGACCTTTTAACCTCATTGGATTTCACCAAAAATTAGACAAATTCCCACCTGATTCCCTGTCAGAGATTTCCATTCACTGGGACAATCCCTCCACAGCAATGACTCCAGGACATTTGCACTGTGAACCTGATGCTTCAGGCTCACTCCTGGATCCAGGTGAGGGTGGCTCTGAGGTTTCTTAGACATGTGTATCCTCTTTGCCTCCCACACCAGTTGGCACATGCAACCTCTACAATGGAACTTGATGTCCAAGATCACCTTTACAGAACCCTCCAGATCTCCAGGGAAGCAGCACATTATTTGCTGTGGTGGCTGAACAGGCACAGCTTTAACAATGTTGTGCCACTCTCCCTTCCCCACCCGTAGCTAATAGTGGAGATCACTTGGGGGTGGTGGGGATCAGAGGACTCTGGTCTCCAGTGGGGGGGCTGGCTCTGCATCCTTCTACTGGAACTGTGGGCCATTTGTTTATCCCCTGGTCTGCCTGCCATCCATCCATCAACAGGAGGCTAGTGCACGTTCCCACTGACAACACCAGTGACATGTGGTACTTGTGCCAAGAGGCTTTGTGCCTCTGGAGGTGCCTGGAGTTCCCACGCATCTTTTTGGTTGGCAACCACCTGGAAGGGTACATGAAAGCCAGAGCAGATGAACTGAGCAGGCATAGTCTGGCATATCATGAGTGGCGTGACATCCCACAGTGGTGTAGTGTGTCTTCAACTTGTAGGGGAATCCTGGCTAGACCTTTTTACCACAGTTGAAAATGTGTAGTGCCACAAATCTTGTGCTTTGGTGTTTCTGCAAGAACCCTAATTATGAGACGTATTATAGCTGAAATGGAACAAGGAATTCCTGCACACCTTCTTACTACTTCCTCACCTGCTGTGAGTTCTGTTGAACATCAAAAATGACTAGACCCAAGTCATCCTGGTGGATCCGGATTAGGCCAAAAGGATGTGGGTCCTGGAACTCCTGAGCATGGACATCTATTGTATTATCAAGTTGCAGTTTCGAGGGTACCTTCTGTCTTAGCATAATCAACAGGGTAGGGTCTTCATCCAAATCTACACAATTTTCACTTTCATGCATGAAAAATGAGTGACAGCATTTGACTGCGTTTGATTTGCCGATTAAGGTGGTGAATGTCATCCTTGCTGCTAGAAGCCTCTCTACAAAATCCATTTATACCTGGTGCAGTGCCCCGAATACAGACCCTGTAGAGACAGAGCTGTTGGATGTCCTTTTATTTGTTTTGTATTTAGTCCAGCAAGGCCTTGCAGTGGGCACTGTTATAGGTGATTGTTCAGCTCTTTTAGCCTAAAGCTACGTGTGACAGACCAACGGGCCTTGTTCATATCATCTGTTTTGATTGGATTTATTAAAGGCTTGATACACAGATTTCTTCGCAAACCATTTGTAAAGCCACAGTGGGAATTTAACTTGGTCTTGACATTCCTCATGTGTATGTCCTTGGAGCTGATGCATAGATGTTCTCTGTTTCTCTTGACCTTGCAGTTTTCCTTATTGTTATTACGTCTGTTTATAGTGTGAGTGAGTTACAGGCGCTCTGATGCTGCTCTGATCCTGAGTACTCAGATAGCTTTCATACCTAAAGTCATGATTCCCTTTCATGTTTGGCAACCATAACTCTACCAACACATTGCTGGAGAAGCAGAGGATATTTGGATCTGCTTAGCTAGGGACCAAACGACCAACACAACGTTTGGATCAACTTCACCTGGGAATACATATTGTGGCACCAAGAGCCCAAGGACCTACAATTCGTGCCTTGCGTGTCAGGCCATGCTCTTAGCTTCCTTTCACTAACATACACAACTTCATCTCTGACACGTAACACCAGCTGTACGCCTTTCCTCTCAGAGAAGCTGCAGAATGAGTGCCACAGAAGAGCAAATCGGTTGCTATTTCTTTCTGCTTCACAAGTTTTGAATTTGACTCCAAAGGCTCACTTTTACAACAAAAGTTATTTCTTGCCTGCGAGGCGACTTTTAGCTTTCTGTAGGCAAAAGTGTGGTATGGATCAAAGTGCTTTAAGTGGGATGAACAGGTGGTGAGGGTCTCTAAAGGGTGGCATGGCCTAGGTAATTAGGCTGGGACTTAAAATGTGTGAACTACAATGTTGTGTTTTACACAGCCTGCTATCTGACCAGCATTTAGGTGCCTCTTTGTGAGTGGTTTACTATTGCATCTGGGCATACCACGCAATAACACAAATGTGCCCAAATCAAGCTAGATCTATTGGCCTTGTTAGTGATTGTTAGCAGTTTAATATAAATGAGTAACAACAATGATTTTGTGCTAAGTAATTACAATTGGTAGTTACAAATGGTACACTTGTGACAATCACTATGGGGGTCATTCTGACCCCGGCGGTCTTAGACCGCCGGGGCCAGGGTCGGCGGGAGCACCGCCGACAGGCCGGCGGTGCCCCGCAGGGCATTCTGACTGCGGCGGTAAAGCCGCGGTCAGACCGGCAACACTGGCGGTCTCCCGCCAGTGTACCGCCGCCCTTTTGAATCCTCCAAGGCTTCCGACCCCCCCTACCGCCATCCAGTTCCCGGCGGTCCGCCCACCGGGAACCGGATGGCGGTAGGGGGGGTCGCGGGGCCCCTGGGGGCCCCTGCAGTGCCCATGGCACTGGCATGGGCACTGCAGGGGCCCCCGTAAGAGGGCCCCTACGAGTATTTCACTGTCTGCTTGGCAGACAGTGAAATACGCGACGGGTGCAACAGCACCCGTCGCACCTTCCCACTCCGCCGGCTCGATTACGAGCCGGCTTCATCGTGGGAAGGACGGTTTCCCCTGGGCTGGCGGGCGGCCTTTTGGAGGCCGCCCGCCAGCCCAGGGGAAACCTCAAAATACCCACCGCGGTACGGTATTTTGGCGGCTCCCGCCGGGCGCGCGGTGACCGCGCCCGGCGGGAGTCAGAATGACCCCCTATGTGCCCACCGGAAACAGGCCAAGGATTGGATGAACTTGTAATCTGAACATTGTTTTGGCCAACTGACTCACACTGCCTTCAACCTAAGCTCTAGAGCTCTGAGTTGTGACCGATTATGAACATCCTTCCACAATCAGAACTCACCTGGACACTTACGTGACTCCACAGACAAATACCATATAAGCATTGGAAAACCCAGTAGCTCAGCCTTTCAGAGCTGATACTTGTGCTTTGCCAATACTTAGTAAAATCATTGTCAAACTAATAGGTCCCAAAGGTGTGACCTTTAAGCTTTGTCAATCGTATAATTTAACTCATGACATTAAAACTGAAAACTATTTATTCCAGTCCAAGTCCCAGCAATTGGACATTCCTGATGAATGCCAGACAAAACCTTAAACCTCCTATCCATGATTTCCCTGCTGGCAACACGGTTTGAATATACTTTAGGTTTTCATACACAAAAGCCTCTAAGAGCTATGGAATAAACATGGGCCTGATGCAGACAGGTGACGGGTAGCCAGACAGGTGTTACTCCCTCTCAGATACTGTCAACCTCAATATGACTGCCTAGGAAAACTGCATTTGTGTTCCTGCACCTGGAGTTATTGATGCGCTGAGGGTAATTCTGATGTGTGGGTATTCTGAATTTTCTGTGGAGAACTGCTCAGTTTCCATAGGAATTGGTGTGTGCCCACTTCTTTGGCCAGTTCCTATATGCCAGGCTGTTTTCCATCCTTACATTTTGTAAAGGTTTTAGTAGATGAAATATCTGGTGGAAAAACATTGAGGCCCTCATTCTGACCTTGGCGGTCTTTTCGCAAGACCGCTGAGTTACCGCCGCGGTGAAGACCGCCGACCGCGGCGGTATGCCGCTGTGCGCATTCTGACCGCTGGGAGCGTTCCGCCGGGAAACCGCCAGCAGCCACACTGGCGGTCGGCGGGAAAGTGGAGACTGGTCAACCTCCACCGCCACGCCAGCAGAACACCGCCCACAGAATTACGACCCACATTTCTGTGTGGCGGTCTTCTGTTGGCGGTCTTCTGTTGGCGGTCACCTCCCCATGGCTCCCGTCGCCTCCCGGAGGACCAACGCACAAGGTAAGTTGATCGTCCGTGAGGGGAGGGGGTGGGGGGGTGTTGTGTGATGTGGGCGTGCATGGGGGTGTGCGTGTGAGTGTGTAGAGGGGGTGTGTGAGTGCGTGTATGCGGGCGGGGGGTGCTGCTGGGTAATGTGTGCTGTTCGGCAGGTGCGCGTGTCTGCATGTATGTGTGCGGGTATGTGTCCCCGTTGTGTATGTGTGTGTAGGGGGTGTGTATATGTGCATGTTGGGGGTGTGTGCATGTCGGGGTGCATGTATGTGCATGTCGGGGTGGGGGTGGGGAGGGGGTTCGTACCACCTCTGGGGGGTGGCAGGGGGGTGGAGGGTGTGGGGGGAGGACTTGGGTGGGTAGTGGGGGAGACCCCTATCAGTGCCAGGGAAGGAATTCCCTGGCCCCGATAGTGCTTACCGCCATGGTTCGCACGGCGGTTCCCGCCCGCAAGAAACCGCGGCGGTAGGCAGGGTCATAATACCCTTGGCGGTCTTGGGACGACCGCCGGGCCGGAGTGCGCAAACTCCAGCCCGGTGGTCATGACCGCCGTGGCGGTCGGAGTGGAGAAGTGGCGGTCGGTCGCGGCGGGGACCGCCGCGGTCAGAATGCCATTTTTAATACCGCCGGTCTGTTCGCGGTCCGACCGCCGTCTCTCCGCCGACCGCCAGGGTCAGAATGAGGGCCTGAGTGTGGTTTTACCACTGTACTTGTAGTCCTGATTCAGACAGTAACTCCAGGCTAAAGAGAATTATCTCCCAACTCAGAATCAGGCTTGTGCATATTGTGCAGGATAAAGCTTTCATACTACCCACCATTAATAAGATCAAGTAAGCCATGGATCTTCACTTGAAGTTGTTAGCGCTTGGCCTTCTTTTTCTATGGTGAGTGCTATATTTGTAATGCACGAGGTTCTCTTCATTTCATGCTGTGTTTGTAGCGTTTTATGTTCATTTAAGAGTTTGCCCATTAGAGATGGAGAACTAGAAGCTAATTGATTGTAGGCTTTCCCTCCAAGTGAACACATCTGAGGTGGCTTTTTCTTGGCAGTTCGGTGTGTGGATGGCAGCTTCAAGAGCACTTCTTACTTCAACATTGTGAAGAGGCAGACCTATGTTGGAATGAGAAGTATTTTTATGAAGCACAGCCATTATGAAAACCCACAAAGCAGAATCCTCAAAAACTACAAGAAGAACATTTGTGAAACAAATTTATTGTTGACAAAGGTGCAATCCAGAAACTCTAATTCATACCAACACCTCATCCTACAGTAACCCTATCTTCAGTACTAAGTATGTCCACTATCCAAACGCCATCCTTATTGGTAATCCTAACCACGTCTGTTTTTAATAAAACAAATGAAAAGTGATGGAGAGAAATGGTTGCATAATGTTGACCACTGATAAATACTCTGGTTGAATTCCATGAAATCATGTTTCGCTTACTGTACTGCTTCAAACAGGGATCAACCATGTGTAAATCAAGCCAGACCAATATTTGGTCTGCCTCCTTTATTTATACTGATGATGAAAATGTAGAAAAAATCTGTGCTTTAAATGCTTTTTTTACTAGTCGTTTCTGCACAATGTGATTAATCCACATCATTTCTTGTAAGTAACTTTAAGTAGTGGAAGTATTATTGGCGTGAGGCACATATTATCACACCTGGTTTAAATAACCAGTAAATTCGATCTCCTGCCAATTTCTGAAGTGGGTGTTTCTGGCAAGATGAATGTTTCACAAATATTTGCTCATTTCACAGAGTTAGTTTGCAAGTGGACTTGATTGTGCTGCTGTTCCAGAGCTTGATCTCACTGCCCGACCCGAGATTGCTGTACTTCTAATAATGATTCTTTTTAAAGACCCTAGTCAAATTGTAACTCCCCCCTTTCAATTAACGTTGAAAGTAGATTCTCCATAAAGATATCCGCTCCTCCCTTGCTTAGCTAAAAGTGACTGCTTAGCGTTTTCCTTCGCTTTTTTGAAATTGCAGTTTGTTTCACTGGTGTGATCCTGTTTAACCAGTTCTGAATTAACCAAATAGCTTGCCTGTGTCCACAAGTTAGAAATGGAACCGTGGCGTGTTCAGTCGGATTCTAATCATCTGAATCCCATGATTACAGTCACAACCTTAGGGCCCACGTAGTTAATGGGTTGTGCTGAGTGAAAGGAGTCTTAAGTTCAACAGTCATCACTGCAAAGCTGCCCTTCAGAGGATATTAAACGTCTTTCAAACCACCTACAGCGCGTTCCCACCCTGGGTCTGTGAGGACAGCCTGGAAGGTTTTGAAGGGTAAATGTGTATGTGTGGGTTGGAGGTTTGCGCCTTTTAATGCCGGATCCTCAAGCTCTTGCTTGAACGTTATCCTTTCAGTAAAAGAACAACTAACTTGTCTCTACTGTTCTGCACTGCTATCCTCTTGGAATTAAGATCGGCTATAATTTATGGACAAAGGCTGAAGTAATTTCTGCCCGAAGCGGTTTCCTACCTTTTCTTTCGCCCTGCTGTTCTTAGTAAAATTCGGCAACCTCCAGTTTACATTGTGGATCCCTACTTTATCGGCTCCCCACCCTTGTAGACTTTCCATTTTAATATTTCAGCTGCAGTGGCAATCAATGTTGTGCTGTATGCTTATTAATATTATAATGCATGGGACACTGATGTATCTGTTTGCAGCACTGTTCATTGTTTCATTTTTAGGTCTCGACTTCAGACCACGTTAGCTGCCTGTCGGCAGATATGTTGCTTCCAGTACTGAATAAACTTGGAGTGTGTTTTGGCTCTGTCCCTTGGTCATGATTGGATGGGTTTTGCTTTTGATTTGATAGCTAACATCCCTTTTCTTGTGTTTGTCCCACCCAGGAGCATTTCAGTCTTACTATGTTTCGACTAGATGAGCTGTATCTTGCCACTTCTTACTTGAGGGGACTATTTCTTTTATATTCAGGACTCCTTATGAGTGAATGTGTTTCCTTGCTCTCTTCGATCTCTTCATATTCCTCAGTTTCCCCCTCTGCATGCTTTCTTTTAATCTCCCTATCCTGTGCTTCTCTTGTTAATTTTTCCATTATTATATGTTTTCTTACGAAAGTCCAGTGAAAAAGCAAGGAAAATATTTGGAAAGCCAATAGCTCTGCTTTGTACAGTTGAGACTTGTTGGCTTAATCAATGTTTATTACTAGTGCCTTCTGATGTTGGAATATGCTTGTAATCAGAAAATTACATCAACTGGGTGCTCTGATAATTTATTACAAGCATCTAGTGATGTCTGAGGTATAGTAAAGGTTGAAGCCCTGGACTTTCTTTGTCTCTGCCACTCCTCTTCCCCCTCCATGAGCCAGGTTGCCAGTGATGCTCAGGCAGCAGTCAGTTGTGAAAGTCAACATGGCTGGTCAACTTTATGTAGAGATGGGGGAGCTCAAAGTTATTTTTTAAGACCTTTGCCACCCTTGCTTGGCGCTATGCATATTGGCTGCTGTTAGCAGCCCCAGAGAGCCTGCAAAGTAACACCACCTCGGGGCTTCCCAAAAGATGTGACCACTAGGGGGATGGGGCCTTTAAGATAGTGGCACGTTAATTTTAAATTAATGAAGTGTCAATTTAACATCCACACCCCACCAAAGACAAGAAGAAGAGTGAAGAACACAGAGCACGCAGCGGTTAAGAGCAATGATTGTGAAGAAACAAAACCTACTTTCCAGAACACCTAAAACACCACGTTTCGGGAGAAAGCATACTTACCTCCTACCCTAATGTGCAATGTCCTTGGTGTTATCCTGCACCTAGCTGCGGCCCCTCAAATGTCAAAGGGAACGGGGGATGACTGGAACAGGGAAACACATTTTTAAAAAACACTTACCGTTCGGCCATTGCCGCCGCCTCGCACCTCTGCTCTTGATGGTGTCCCAGCACTCACAGGGACACCAGCACTGAGTTCCCAGCAATCCTAGCACTGCTCTTATGCTAAAACTAGCATGAAAGCAGCATCAGGATTGGTCTGACCAGCTTGACTGCCACTCAGACAGTGCACTAGGGTCTGTACATCCCCTTTTGAACACAGCCGGGTTGGAGAAACCTAAGTGTGCATGTTGTTTGGCCGGCTTAACACGGCTAACCAAATACACATGCGCACTTTGTGCACTTCACTCCCTCTCCCACCTTCTCCCTCCCATGGCCCAGCCCAGCCCCTCCCTGCTGGCTGAATGAGGAGATGAAAAATAAAACAAAAATAAACTATTTGTTTTTCATCTGCCGGCTCTTAGCCAGGAGGGCAACATACTACTACTACTGTAGTCTACTGTACTCTTTGTAATTTATATAGTATATCATCTTTACTATTACTACAGCTGTTGATATTACTAGTTCTTTATAACTACCACTTCTCCACTATGTAATGATAATAAACAGCACAACTCTATCAGCATCTGATGAAGTCGAATTATGATGTCCAATGTCTACAAGTATGAAAATATGCTACAACTCAAGTTACTGGGCCTAGCTTTGTCATGGTCATCTGTATCTTACCTTATGGTAATCAATTTTAAGTATTTGAATGCATCATAAGATGGGCTCTATTTACAGTTGTGGCCAAGTCAGTATGTTAAAACTGTTTAAAATGGGCGAGTTTGAGGCTATATGTCACACTATGCTGTAATATCACTGAATATGCTACATTGCAATACATGTTATATCAATAATGTTGATGCTCATGGTAAAAACAATACCCACTTCATCATCCAGTTTGGGCTTTGGTTAAGTGTGGCAACAACCGATTATGGCTAACCCCGGGGGTGATTCCTATTTCAAATAAAGTAATTTTGTTAGAATTCTAAATTTTATGTTAGCATGTATTGCAGTGTTTGTTGTACTGGGGGGATGGACAGAATTAACTGTGTCACTGGCTGTTTGGGGAAATCAGTGTGGGTGGGGGGCGGTGGTATAGTTGTGCATTAAATACATAATGGGCATTTATTGCTAGTTGGCCAAACTGCTACAAAAATAAAAAATAAATTAGGAGCTGCACAGAAGAAGCTATATGATTGCAAGCAACTGCATTTTTTTACAGTCCTGACCATTTCCTCGTTTCTTGGGGTTAAAATATTTACATTCATGACTTAGATAAGGGAGATAAATAAGCTTTCAAGGATTACCAGACACTAGCGAAGTTGGAGCAACATTAAATGGAGATGGTGGTGTTCCTAAAAAAAACATTTAACCATGACTATTGATGCCAGAATTGGTGCGACATTGGGTGCTCTCGAGTATATTTCATATTTATCATCCTCTGCTAGGGTCATAGCTATAGTCTTTAAGAAAGGTACACAAGAGAGCAGAGCTTGGTGCCTAAGCAAGATGGCAGTGCTTATGTACAGCTCCCACAGGTGTGTGGCAACCGGGCAACTTCCTGCTTCCCTGACGAGGTGCCACCTCCTGGAAATGAAAGGCTTACCTCCATGGGGCTGCCCTGGTCGCAGGGAGCCTTGACTTGCTCAGACCTGGGCCTAAAAGACACTCAACACAGTTTCACTCCCTTCTTTTCACCTGACACCGTGCAGTTGGGTGCACAGCTGACGACGGTGGCCTGTGGGGCCCGGAACCACTTGTGACTGCAGCAGCATGGTTGATGCTATAACCGCTAGAGTGGCTTGTGACTCGTGGAGATGAGGGAGCCATGGGCAGTCAGACCACAGGAGGGTGACACACCCTCACGGTGCGGGCCGCAGCACAGAATGCCTCTGTACTGTTGTCCTCTCCGTATAGACAGGTGGGGCACACTCCAGAGCATCAGCTTCCCAAGGCAATAGCCTCCCACTGTACTGGCTATCACTGTAAGAACAGGAACGACTAAAGGCCCAGCACAGAGGACAAATCAGGTTTCCAGAATAGAGACAATGCCCACTCAGGCTGAAGAATTGGACTCCTTGTACAGGTTGCACCCCTTGAACTCTCACTGCTTCAGAGGGCCTGGAAGCCTATCCTGAATATGCCTTAATGGCCCATTGACACAGCACTGAGATGTAGACCTTTCCTGAGACAGGGCCTGGGAGTTCACCTCGGCTACTTTACACAGGCAATGTGCCTAACTACTCTTGCGATGAGTCACCAGTGGTGCTTCAGGAACCCCTGGGTCTGTTCACCTGCTGGAGATCCCAGGCACCACGCCACTTAACCAACAATCTCAGTTTCCCTCCTCCACCTCTTTGCCTCCTTCCCACCATGTTGAAACCCTCTAGACAGCTCCTGTTTACGGAGAGGTGACCGTGAATCAGAATAAGCCTGGGAAGGATACAGACCCGTCACCAGATTTGACCTTGGCGTTATTTTGAGACCGCTCAGAACACTTAAGACAACCCTCTTGGAGGTGACCGAAACTACTTCTAAAAACTCAGCTAACACACAGGGTAGCCGCCAGGATATTGCCTCTTTCAATGGCAGATTGTCCATGGCGGAATCTGGATTGGACCAGATTAATGAGAAATTAGCAGCCTCTATAGACTGGGAACAGGGATTACTGGCACCTCCAAAAGTATATTGTGGAACTGGAAGATTGGTCCCGTGGGGTCAAACTCCAATGTCAAGGGGGCTGGAAAAATGGAGGGAGAGGATATCATGGGTTTTCTTGCGCGTTTTCTACCAGCGATCACCAGCCTGGCCTTTCACCCTCCTTTGGAGTTTCAAAGGGTTCACAGGATATCCCAGCACCAACCACCACTCAGCGATAGCCTGAGGCAGATTATTGCATGCTTTCTTCAACACCAACAGGCTAGGCAGGTAATTCAGGAGGTGAAAAAGAATGGCCCTTTTTTTCCTGACAGGCAGAATATATTCATATCGCAAATCTTTTCTCCGGAAACCCAGAATACTCGCAAAAGATTTCGCAAGCTTCGCCCTAACCTCAAACAACTCTGCATCCGCAGTGAGTTTCTGGATCCAGCGATAATGCTGATCATACACAACAACAAGACAGCGGCATTCCATAATCCAGGCCAACTGGAAGGTTATCTGGACACAGTCTCACCAGCTGATATGCACCTGGGCAATGCCGCTGGCCACATGGATGAATAGCCCCTGAACAAGCAGACAGGCCAGTTGGGGACCCCATTGGATAAATAACAGCAGCTGGAGGAAGTCACCAGACAGTGATCTGGAGATCCCATGCCTCACCACATCTGCAAAGAACCTCAACCACGGGACAAGCCCCACTCCTCTTTGAAGATGACTGTTCCTACGGATGATACACCTCGCCCGTGAAAAATTATTGAAGCAGATCTGTATGGCATGCCACTGATTAACACATGCAGTGGGGTCCACATACACACGGTTAACCACACTTTCTGTCCCATCGCTTGCTCCCCCCACTCAGGGACCTGATATGAGGCAGCCACCCTAGCCCTCTACACACACTGCACATCTGAGGGACCCTAGTTGCTGCGCCCTGATGCCTAGTCACATCCCCTCCGACCTGACAATAGAATGCTTCCCTTATCTGTGTGATGTACTACACCTGCACCAGTCCCCCCACTCTCCACTCCCTGCTTCCTCTCTTCTTAGATTTGCCCCAGAGGCAATCCCCCGCCCCACCCAGACACCATTACAGATACCACCAGCCTAGGGGACATGGCACAGAGACACTATCTTAGAGTCAAGTCATCAAACATAAACTGTCTCACCCACTACACAAATCGACAGAAGATTTTTAGTTATACCAAATCCCTGAAGCCTGACAATTCTGTCCTACAGGAGACCCATCTGGTCTGATGCAGAAAGTCCAAAACTCCATCGGAAATGGGTGGGTAGGGAGTATCATGCCTGTAAATCTGAACCGAGGACATGTGAAGCTCGCCCCAACAAACTTTACTGTAAGGGTGGTGTCACCATATTATTGGCTATGCACCTGTTGTTGAAACCCCTCAAGGTCTGGCGAGACTCACACAGCCTTTTCATACTCATCAATTTCTCCATGTATGACTAAGTGCTCATTATAGGCTCTATATACGCCTGACTCACTCCAAGAAAACAACCTATGCTGCCCTAGTCTGGATCCTTCAACAGCACCCCAAAACCCAACTTATCCTTGGGTGGGGGGGGGACTGGAACATGGTTCCTAACCTCTACATGTACAAAACCGATCATCCCTTATCACACAACACCACAGGAAGAGGCCTTCTCCGGGACCTGATTTCAGACTTTTCCCTGATTGATCCCTGGAGACAGCTCCATCATTCCTTGAGGAACTATACCTATACCTCCTGTTTGCACGGCACCAGATCTTGACTATACTTATTTCTACTTAACACTTCATTGTTTGGACATTTGTTAGTTGCTGACATAGCTCCCTCTGAAGTTTTGGACCATGACGCCATCCTCCTCTGACTCCATCTGGGTGCACTGGACGCTCCCCCACCCCACTGAAGGCTAAACCTCTCTTATTACAAGACGCCTGCAGACAAGGAAAGGCTGTGCTCCTATCTCCCCACCTTCTTAGACATCAATGTTACTCCCCAGACACCCTCTGGGTGGCTGGTAAAGCCTTGATAAGGTGGGGCTTAATGCATGACACCTCCCTGCGGAAACGTGAGGCCTCACACAAACAAGTCCAACTTGGAGCCATCCTCGCCTCCCTTCTGGTCCAATACCCGCAATCCCATTTGCAGGCCACACTGCAGACTCTTCTGACAGACAAATACGTGCACAATGCACTGTATACGTCCAAGGCGGAAGCAGCACTGATTTGCCTTAATTAGAGACACTATGAACTGGGTGAAAAAGCGAGTCCTCTTTTGGCAGTACAATTGTGACAGTAGAACTCCTCCTGCATCATACCGGCCATCTGCCAGGATGATGGACAACCTCTCACCCACCCGCTTAACATCCTGGAGTCCTTCAAGACTTACTATGAAAACCCTTACACCAGAGATACCACATACACTCATAACAACATTGCAACCTTCTTGACTCATAATGCAGTCTGTGCCTCTCGGCAGACAAGAGTCAGCTCTAAAAGCTGACATCACCCCAGGGGAAATCCTGGAGGCAATTGATGGCCTACCATACAGCAAAGCCCCGGGACTGGACAGCTATCTGTCACAGTACTATAAAATGCACAAGAACATGTTAGCTACTGTGTTTAGCAAGGTATACACTGAAGACGCACCATCACACAGTACCCTCAGTGAAGCTAACATAGCCTCGCTTACATTTATTCTTAAACCGGGTAAGAACCCCTTGAATTGTTCTAGCTATCTTCCAATTTCGCTGTTGAATGCTGACATGAAAGTACTGCCCAAAATTTTAGCTAACAAACTTAAACATGTCCTCCCGTTCCTTGTCCACAATGGCCAAGTCAGGTTTGTCCCTCAACGCATGTTGGCATCCTATCACCACACTCTGGCACATATCCTTTGCTGTAAAAGCTTTCAACAGGGTTTAACGGAACTATCTTTTCTGACTCCTGCGCCAGTGTGGGCTGACCCCGAAATTTCTGAACTGGATTAGGAGGCTTTACTTTCACCCAACTGCCATATTCACCTGAAGAAACATGCTTCAGCACAGATGAACCAGTCAGGGATGCCCCTTATCCTCTCTTCTTTTTGTGTTTGCCCTGGAGCCTCTGGCGATAGCGATTTGCATCTTGGCTGACATACATGGTATCCCCATCCCAAGGGTAAACACAAACTCTTGCGTTATGCAGATGATATACTGGTCACCCTCACTCGCCGTGCCACCTTGTTGAGAGCCATTATCAACCTGATCTCAGACTTTTATTCCCTGTCCAGGTACAAGATTAACTTGGATGAAAGGGAGGCCCTACACCTCATGGATCACACAGCACTGATTGATTGCTGGCCTGGCTTTTAATTGGTCCTTCTCCTTCATCAGATACCTAGGGATTGAAGTTACTCTGGGTCTCAGACATATGGTGGAACACAACCTTGACCCACTCCATACAAACATTAGGGAAGACGTGAACTGCTCGTCCCAATCTCCCCCTATGGGGGTAACACGCAGATACTCAAAATGAAGGTGATGCCCAGATTGAACTATGTGTTCACCATGCTCCCATTCCGCATCCCAGGGTGCTTCATGAACGCCCTCGACAAAACATTGAGACAATTTTTGTGGGGCGGGCAGAAACCATGTCTGAAACTTGGGAAGCTATATGCTGCCACAGAACACAGTGGCATGTGGCTCCCAAATATTTTTTGTTACTGGTTGGCATCCTAAATAGCACCCCTCAAATTTGTTATTCACACCACATTGGACACACCCAGTTAAATACAGTTGGAATCAGCCCTTCTGGGTTGCGTCGGGGCAGTAAAATGGCACAAAGGAGACTCAACTAAATTGATTGTCACACTTGGTTCTCTGGCCACTACTGTCCATGCCTGGTGGCCAACTCACAGACTAATAAGATAAACCCCTCCATATATGCAAAATCTCCCCTATGGTGCAGTGCCTCACTGCTGGTAAGGGGGGAAGGAACCCAACTGGACGCCACCCGAATCTAGAGGTCTCCATCCACTCTCGGACCTGGTTACAGACTGGGAGTACAAATCTTTTGCTGACGCCCAGAGACAATATAGTTTACACTCGAGTCACTTCTGGGTTTACCAGCGATTACAACACTATATGCGTACAATTCTAGCTCCCCACCACCAGATCCACCCTTTTTACTGTTGATGGACTACCTATGGAAATGGGGCACTTACCAAGGGACAGTTCTATTCCGCTGTCAGGCTGTTTGCGAGACTGATGGTCAGAAAAGCTGCAGGGCGTTTACTCATAGGATGACTTGGAGGATCTCCTAGCTTCCCATGACAAATAGCTCAGAGAGGTTGCCTCAGATTCAGTTGCTTCAAGATGCTTCGCCAGTGGCACTGGACACTACTACAACTCTGTAGATCATCCCTCTTCCTGACTGCAACATGCAGGAGATACGGATCGCTGGAGGGTGATATTGTTGATCTGCTTTGGGGCTTCCCCACCCTTTCGGTCTATTGCTCCTCCATCACGACTATACTCAAACGAACAATACTCCTCACAGGGGAGTTAAAAGCACAAACAGCTATCCTTCATGATTTTACTCAATGTGCATCCATCACAAATCAACTGTCTCAATATGCATTTTGTGACTCTGGAGATCGCCTGCTTGTCCAGCGCTCGATGAGTGGCTCCAGGAACTTCACAATGCTACTTATGAGGCAGGTTATAGCCAGGCTCACCGAACACTTTGACAAAAATTCTGGACACATTTAGAGACTTTCTCTGAGACACATGAACCCCATGCTCTCTTTTATTTGGCCCGCCCTTCCCTGCCAAATGCACCCCCAGGCTTCCCACACTTACTAGATGACCCGTAGACAAGTGCTTGGCTCCTACACCCTCTACAGTTACCACCGCAGCTCCACAACCTAATCCCCGAGTTATATGCGGAGGGATCCATACGTGGAGTGGGCTGCTCCACCGCCAGGTACCTTCCTAGGGGCTCCTTGGTAACCCTTATACATACTTGGTAACCTCTGCAGATGTGGTCTTGCTTGTACCCCCTCCTCTTCTTGGTGGCCCATAACACAACCTCTCATGGTGCCTGTGCTCCCACCACTTTACCCCAGCTCTTGCTTCTGGTACCATATCCTGCAAACATCCCCAACTCATCCACTATTCCAACTATTTATGGGCAAAGTGGGACCATTATTATTTCCATTATTGGACTCCCACACACTGCACCAACAGCGGTTGGTTCTTGTCATTCTTCAACCGGGCCTCGGGCCCCTCTTTACCCTGGAGTTATGTCATAATTACCTGTTCTTTTATACACTTCTGGTTATGCTGTATATTATATCCCTTGTGAATGCTAGAGATTCTCAATTTGTACTCAGCATAGTTTTCCTCAATAAAGAAAAGTTAAAAAAGAAAAACAAGTATACATTTCACCCTCAGCACTCAGTCATAGATCTGCAAGGTAGATGTTATTGTGTAAGGACTGCTGTGGCAGACATATTACAGCCATAAATAATTGCAGTGCAAATGTAGATGACCAGGGCTTTATCTCCGGGGTTTGGAATAGATGCCTATTGCTGCCCCCCTAGAGAATAATCCTGGGGAGATTTTCACTTTTATCAGTTGACCAACTTGACAGAACAGGTATACTTAGCCACACAACCTCCTCAAATTTTGTGGCAGTGACCAAACACATGGTTTAGTGGATGTACGGTGCACAAGAAATCCTACTACTTGTGATGGTACATTTATATCTTCAGAGCAGTACAGTGGTCTATAATTGACTGTTGCAATGAAAAAAAGTGGCAGTGGGTTAAATAAGAACAGTGCACCTTCCCCCTATCACCTGATAAGTTAACAAAACATTTAAACATATTATCATGCTCATATGTGTGCACAAATCACAACACCTACTGCCAGAGTGCTATCCCAAAGGGGACCGTAGATAATAGATACTTCAGTAGTGCACCACTTATTATATTTATAAAATAGAGTCCAGTTGCTAAATGTCGTCACATTCTAGTCTTCACTTTATTCTGTTATTCTGTAATGCACAATCAAAGGAAACAGCAGTCAACGTGTTTCGTCCTCATAAACAGGTCTTCTTCAGGGCTTATTTTAGTTTATTTAATTCATATACATTTAAATCATGTTTGTTCGAGTCACCTATATATGCATCCTGTTGACTGGAAAGGGCATGCTCCCTTATATATTTAGAACTTTGCACCTTTCATCAACGCAGTGGGAACCGTTACACATGCAAATGAATTACATTTTTAGGGTTTAATGTTTATGAGGACGGAATGCTTTGGCTGATGTTTCCTTTGATTGTGCATTAAGAATAACAGAATAAATTGAAGACTACAATGTGACGACATTTAGCAACTGGACTCTATTTTATAAAAATAATAAGAGGTGCACCATTGAAGTATCTATTAGAATTGACTGTTGGTTGGTCATAAAAGACATTTGCTTCTGGAGTAGATCTATCAACCAACTGGCTAGAATGATCTGAGATTACTCACTGGTGCTGCTTAGCTTTCTCCGCAGGCTTTTTAGATGCACCCAAAGCATTTAACCCACTGCAGTGGAAGTATCTTTTCACTACACTGGATAGAATTTGTAATATCAAAATATTTCCTTGACCGGATTACATTACTCCACTAACCCTACTGCATGTACTCAGGTGAATGGCCTGCTATCCACTATCCTTTATGCCATTGCACTTCAGCCCCAAACCTGCAAGCTTCAACTGCACTATTCAAATAGAGGACTCCATTATAGAGCTCAAAATATAGGAAAGAAGAAAGGAATGTATTTTACCCAGAATACGTATATACCAGTTAGAATATCCACTAACATAGTGTTGAGAATCAGTTAAATACCTGGGCTTTTGGAGAAGTCTTGATGCACTAACAATCATTAGAAAGAATTATCGTGTTAGCATATTGCAAATAGAGTAGCAGGTAAACTGCTAGGTTACATTCGCAATTTCAGTGGCAGGCTGAATAGCCTTAATGATGTTGATAATCCTGCCAAAATTACTGGATGTGTTCCTTAACATTCCCTTATTCTTACCCCAACAATTGTTCTGGACAATTAGATATTTAATTGTTAAACTGGCTTAGGTCAATAGGCAACCAAGATTTCAGTGGGAAATGGTGACTCTGCCATTTGACCAAGGAGGTATCAAGGCTCCAGATTTTTAGCTTTATTATTTATGTACACAATAACCCTTTTTTTTTTTAAACTACCTTTACTTCTGGTACTTTCCTTCACCCCCTCCCCCACATGCACCACAGTGGTATTGAAAGAGACAATGTGTGCAGTCAATCTCTTAGAGCTGTTTGGCAGTTGCCATTCCACACACCATGCATCATAGACACAGTTGGACACTCAAAGAGGGCATGGAATAAACTTTCAGTTATAATCAAGCTAAACAACTTATACAATCTGGCGCTGCTGCTTTTCAATCATCCCAAATTGGCTTTGGCACAAGAGAAAATGACTATATTACAGTTACAATCACTCAATGTTAGTATACTAGGCAACATCTTCCCAGATGGCAATTTTCCAAATTTAAGACATTACTAATAGCTTTAATCATACCTCTTTTGCATTATAGAATGCATGCAGCGTGTGAAAATGAATTTTGCATATTCACTTGGGAGCCACCACTATTTAAATCCCTTGACTCTTCCATAACCTCTCTAAAACACAAAGTAAATGGTAGCATGATTATATAATGCTGTCCCAGAGGAAGATCTGCTAATTCCCCCATCCTCCAGGGAGAAATGGAGTTCAGAACTAGTAGTACATATATGTGATGATGAATGGAAATATTGTTGCACACAAATAGAAGCTGTAACACCCAATAGCAGCTATGGGATGATCCACTTTAAATACGTTCACTTAATATATCATACTCCTTTGAGTCTGTTGCACTGGGGTTTGCTGAGGGTTCCAACTATGAGATATGTGATAATGTGAATAAAGGGTTCCTACACCTCTTATGGTTATGCCCCCATCAGGCAACTATTGGGAGTATATTACAGAGTCAGATACCACAATGATTAACATACCCGTACCATTGGAACCAAACATCACCTTCCTGGCGCTGGTTGAAGATGTATCTGTGAATTTAAGGAAATTTGGATTGTAAAGAAGCATGAAGGCTGACAGGAGATGGTCCAAACTGTTGACACTTCTCTGTATTGAGCCACATGAATGAGGGAACATTTGACTTGCTTTCTTTCTAAGGAGATACACTACTCTGTCTAAATAATTTTAGAATAGACATCTTCTTAGTTGTCAGCTTTTGTCCACCTACCTATTTGGGGCAATCTTTTGGTTTCACCATAAATAGGCCAGTGTTCCGCCTCCCTATGAGTGGGTGGTACACCTGTGATTCTAATGTTTCTGTGAAATATAATTTATTGGTCTCATGTAAACCCATTTTTGTTAGTCTGCTGGGGAGGTTAATGTACGGATTGCTCTTGTATTTGTATTTAAGATTTATAAAGCGCAGTATAAGCGTCAAAGCGCTGCCCACGAAAAAGACGCTGCCAGAAGAAGATGCAAAAAGACAGGTCTTCAGTTGCTTACGGAAGGCCATATGAGAGGCCAAGCTGGCAATGTGGAGCAACAACATGTTCCACAGTTTTGCAGCCGCTACCAAAAAGGTGCGGCCACCCCATCTGTTCTTCCAGAAGTGTAATGTGTATGGTTTTGTGGAAAGTAGCACATGAGCTTACATTTTTGCAGGAAAACTGAATAGAAAGATGAGCAGATTTAATTTGATTCTGCAACTACCACTGTGCAATTTGGAACATTAGAAGAACAGCCTCCCACTTAACTTGCTGTGGTTAAGGGCCCAGAGTTGCAATGTATTTGTGTTATTTTTCCGGAAATTGTCTTTAAATATTTGTGATTTAGTCATGATTTTTTTTCTGTTCTATTTGATAGTACTATACCCCAAAATAAATAATTTAACTGGCTGACTGCTGAGGGTATCAATTTTCTTTAGCCTTTCTTGGTCGGGTAGTATGTGCATCCCTTTAAAAAGAGAAAGAACTGTTGGGATCATCTCTCAGCTCCTTAAAGGTGGTCTGACAAATGCAAGACAATTTCTACAAATGTGGTTCGTTCAAACTAAAATGTCCCGTGTGAGAGCCAGAATGGCAAATATACCTTATAAACCCTTTGACCTGTTTCAGTAGCACAGAGGTTTCAGCTAATGGTTCAGAATGTCTATCCCTGGAAACACTACTTGCAAAGACGAGAGGTATCTGTTGTGGGTCTAGAGCTCTAGCCCAGAGCCACAGGCCCGTTCACTACCTAACTTGTTGCAGAAACTACTGTGAATGCCTACTCCTAAATTCACTGAGGCTTCTGTTTTACTGACCTATGGTGATTCCACTACACCTGTTTATCTAGTAAGTACTAGTAACTATGAATACACACAGCACAATACCTAAAGCTTAATATCCCCTGTATTATAGTGTAGTTACATGTATAGCACTGCAACTCCACGATGAGGGTGTGAAAGGCCTTTGTTGATGGGTAGCACACTTCTTTGAAGGAGTGTTACAGATGGAGAAGTGTGTGCTTTGTAGGCCATATGTAGTAGTGTGCGATTTGCGTGATGACCAGAGTTTTGCTCTTATTATGTTTTGTTAGTACACCTCTAATTTACTTTGAAGTGAAACTTCGAGAATAATGGGATGCTTAATCAGTAGATATAAAGTTTGTGATTGATGTGGGAAGTATTTTGCTCTTGCGCATGTGTGTCAGAGACTGCTGCTGTATCACAGCAATCATGGGGATGCGCCAACTCCTGGGTCTAGGAGAAAAGATGCAGCTTATCTTTCAGTTAACTCTTCTCTGTAGTTTGTGATGGGGTGGTAATTCCAGTTTTGCAGGGACCTCTCTACTGGAAACAGTTTTTGGCATTGTAGTTCCGCGCTGGGTGTTGCGGTGCATGAAATGATCTGTCATGCGTTTTATCCTAGTAGTCAATGCCTCTTTGCTGAACCTTCTTTTTGAAGTATCTGGTTAGGAGCTGATCTCTACATTTTCATTATCCAAAACACAATAAGAGACCCGTCACAGTGTATTTTAATGTTTCTCGGGTTGCATGTACATAAGCATACACTATGCCCACATGCTGCAGCCGTCCTTTTAAAGTGTTTCGAAAATGTCTGCTTGCTTGAGTTTTCTGCTTTAGTGGCGATGTCCACCCTTGGCAGCCTTTAGAGATAAATGATGCCATGACCTTTCTGTCCTTGAGGGGAAAGGGCCTAGTCTCTTGAAGTGCTCCTGGGCCATTAATTGACTTGCGGTCCCTTAACAGCAGACCTAACGTTCACAGTAGCTGGTCTGCAGAACATAAGGGGTCATTGCTGAAGTTCTGTCTGATGCAGACTGGGAGGAAGAGATCCAGCATAACACCAGCACTCTGCCTGAGGAAGCAGCATCTTGGCAGGAGCTTGAAAATAGATGTCACATGCCTTAAGCATAGATGTTAAGGACATCATTGTCAAGGCATTTACGAGATGGGCAAATGTTATTCAAGGAGATGTCTCACTTGCTGGCTCTACCAACTTTTTAAAATCCATTTCACACTGTTTATGGAAATCCATTTCACACTGTTTATGGAAATCCATTTCACACTGTTTATGGAAACTGCATAACACTACTGACACTTTAAAACAACCGAAGGAGACAAACAGGACTTGCTTGTATGCAACACCAAACAACAAAAGAATACGCTGACACAATTATGCAACGAGGCATGGTACTGACTAAGCATTTACTCAAAGTTTAGTTCATATTGTTCTAGCTTTGCCGAAGGGATGTGACTCATGAAGTTGCTTTCACAATGCATTAGGGAGACATCTGCATAATACTGTGCTCTCTTACTTCCCATTAAAGGGGAATGCTGCTGCTGCTGCACTATGATTTGTTATTTACAAGACGGCAACTGTGATTAGTTTCTAAAGTCTGAGGAGCAATCTATATGCATTCTGCTGGCATTGTGACATGAAACTGTGTTCAGCCAGGTCACCCAGTCCGTTCTTCCACAATGAACTACGCTGAGAAGCCACTTGATGCTTCACATTAACCCCTTCGCTGCCAGGCCTTTTCCCCCTCCTGTGCCAGGCCTTTTTTTGCCTATTTGGGGCAGTTCGCGCTTAGGCCCTCATAACTTTTTGTCCACATAAGCTAACCAAGCCAAATTTGCGTCCTTTTTTTCCAACATCCTAGGGATTCTAGAGGTACCCAGACTTTGTGGGTTCCCTTGAAGGAGGCCAAGAAATTGGTGAAAATTTCGTTTTTTAAAAAAAAAATGGAAAAAGTGGCTGCAGAAGAAGGCTTGTGGATTTCCCCCTGAAAATGGCATCAACAAAGGGTTTGTAGTGCTAAACTCAGCAGCTTCCTAGCTTTCAGGAACAGGCAGACTTGAATCAGAAAACCCAATTTTTCAACACAATTTTGGCATTTTACTGGGGCATACCCCATTTTTGCAATTTTTTGTGCTTTCAGCCTCCTTCCAGTCAGTGACAGGAATGGGCATGAAACCAATGCTGGATCCCAGAAACCTAACCATTTCTGAAAAGTAGAGAGAATTCTGAATTCAGCAAGGGGTCATTTGTGTAGATCCTACAAGGGTTTCCTACAGAAAATAACCGCTGAAAAAGAAAAATATTGAAATTGAGGTAAAAAAACATCAATTTTTCTCTATGTTTTACTCTGTAACTTTTCCCTGCAATGTCAGATTATGGAAAGCAATATACCGTTACGTCTGGTGGACTCCTCTGGTTGCGGGATATATAGGGCTTGTAGGTTCATCAAGAACCCGAGGAACCCAGAGCCAATAAATGAGCTGCACCCTGCAGTGCGTTTTCATTCTATACCGGGTATACAGCAATCCATTTGCTGAAATATAAAGAGTAAAAAATTGCTATCAAGAAAACCTTTGCATTTCCAAAAAGGGCACAAGATAAGGTGTTGAGGAGCAGTGGTTATTTGCACATCTCTGAATTCCGGGGTGACCATACAAGCATGTGAATTATAGGGAATTTCTCAAATAGATGTCTTTTTTACACACTCTCCTATATTTGGAAGGAAAAAATGTAGAGAAAGACAAGGGGCAATAGCACTTGTTTTGCTAATCTATGTTCCCCCAAGTCTCCCGATAAAAATGATACCTCACTTGTGTGGGTAGGCCTAGCGCCGGCGACAGGAAACACCCCAAAGCGCAACGTGGACACATCCTAAATTTTGGAAAAAAACAGAGGTTTTTTTTGCGAAGTGCCTACCTGTAGATTTTGGCCTCTAGCTCAGCCGGCACCTAGGGAAACCTACCAAACCTGTGCATTTCTGAAAACTAGAGACCTAGGGGAATCCAAGGAGGGGTGACTTGCGGGGCTCGGACCAGGTTCTGTTACCCAGAATCCTTTGCAAACCTCAAAATTTGGCTAAAAAAACACATGTTCCTCGCATTTCTGTGGCAGAAAGTTCTGGAATCTGAGAGGAGCTACAAATTTCCTTCCACCCAGCGTTCCCCCAAGTCTCCCGATAAAAATGATACCTCACTTGCGTGGGTAGGCCTAGCGCCGGCGACAGGAAACACCCCAAAGCGCAACGTGGACACATCCTAAATTTTGGAAAAAAACAGAGGTGTTTTTTGCGAAGTGCCTACTTGTAGATTTTGGCCTCTAGCTCAGCCGGCACCTAGGGAAACCTACCAAACCTGTGCATTTCTGAAAACTAGAGACCTAGGGGAATCCAAGGAGGGGTGACTTGCGGGGCTCGGACCAGGTTCTGTTACCCAGAATCCTTAGCAAACCTCAAAATTTGGCTAAAAAAACACATGTTCCTCACATTTCTGTGGCAGAAAGTTCTGGAATCTGAGAGGAGCTACAAATTTCCTTCCACCCAGCGTTCCCCCAAGTCTCCCGATAAACATGATACCTCACTTGCGTGGGTAGGCCTAGCGCCGGCGACAGGAAACACCCCAAAGCGCAACGTGGACACATCCTAAATTTTGGAAAAAAACAGAGGTGTTTTTTGCGAAGTGCCTACCTGTAGATTTTGGCCTCTAGCTCAGCCGGCACCTAGGGAAACCTACCAAACCTGTGCATTTCTGAAAACTAGAGACCTAGGGGAATCCAAGGAGGGGTGACTTGCGGGGCTCGGACCAGGTTCTGTTACCCAGAATCCTTTGCAAACCTCAAAATTTGGCTAAAAAAACACATGTTCCTCACATTTCTGTGGCAGAAAGTTCTGGAATCTGAGAGGAGCTACAAATTTCCTTCCACCCAGCGTTCCCCCAAGTCTCCCGATAAAAATGATACCTCACTTGCGTGGGTAGACCTAGCGCCGGCGACAGGAAACACCCCAAAGCGCAACGTGGACACATCCTAAATTTTGGAAAATAACAGAGGTGTTTTTTGCGAAGTGCCTACCTGTAGATTTTGGCCTGTAGCTCAGCCGGCACCTAGGGAAACCTACCAAACCTGTGCATTTCTGAAAACTAGAGACCTAGGGGAATCCAAGGAGGGGTGACTTGCGGGGCTCGGACCAGGTTCTGTTACCCAGAATCCTTTGCAAACCTCAAAATTTGGCTAAAAAAACACATGTTCCTCACATTTCTGTGACAGAAAGTTCTGGAATCTGAGAGGAGCTACAAATTTCCTTCCACCCAGCGTTCCCCCAAGTCTCCCGATAAAAATGATACCTCACTTGCGTGGGTAGGCCTAGCGCCGGCGACAGGAAACACCCCAAAGCGCAACGTGGACACATCCTAAATTTTGGAAAAAAACAGAGGTGTTTTTTGCGAAGTGCCTACCTGTAGATTTTGGCCTCTAGCTCAGCCGGCACCTAGGGAAACCTACCAAACCTGTGCATTTCTGAAAACTAGAGACCTAGGGGAATCCAAGGAGGGGTGACTTGCGGGGCTCGGACCAGGTTCTGTTACCCAGAATCCTTTGCAAACCTCAGAATTTGGCTAAAAAAACACATGTTCCTCACATTTCTGTGGCAGAAAGTTCTGGAATCTGAGAGGAGCTACAAATTTCCTTCCACCCAGCGTTCCCCCAAGTCTCCCGATAAAAATGATACCTCACTTGCGTGGGTAGGCCTAGCGCCGGCGACAGGAAACACCCCAAAGCGCAACGTGGACACATCCTAAATTTTGGAAAAAAACAGAGGTGTTTTTTGCGAAGTGCCTACCTGTAGATTTTGGCCTCTAGCTCAGCCGGCACCTAGGGAAACCTAACAAACCTGTGCATTTCTGAAAACTAGAGACCTAGGGGAATCCAAGGAGGGGTGACTTGCGGGGCTCGGACCAGGTTCTGTTACCCAGAATCCTTTGCAAACCTCAAAATTTGGCTAAAAAACCACATGTTCCTCACATTTCTGTGGCAGAAAGTTCTGGAATCTGAGAGGAGCTACAAATTTCCTTCCACCCAGCGTTCCCCCAAGTCTCCCGATAAAAATGATACCTCACTTGCGTGGGTAGGCCTAGCGCCGGCGACAGGAAACACCCCAAAGCGCAACGTGGACACATCCTAAATTTTGGGAAAAAACAGAGGTGTTTTTTGCGAAGTGCCTACCTGTAGATTTTGGCCTCTAGCTCAGCCGGCACCTAGGGAAACCTACCAAACCTGTGCAATTCTGAAAACTAGAGACCTAGGGGAATCCAAGGAGGGGTGACTTGCGGGGCTCGGACCAGGTTCTGTTACCTAGAATCCTTTGCAAACCTCAAAATTTGGCTAAAAAAACACATGTTCCTCGCATTTCTGTGGCAGAAAGTTCTGGAATCTGAGAGGAGCTACAAATTTCCTTCCACCCAGCGTTCCCCCAAGTCTCCCGATAAAAATGATACCTCACTTGCGTGGGTAGGCCTAGCGCCGGCGACAGGAAACCCCCCAAAGCGCAACGTGGACACATCCTAAATTTTGGGAAAAAACAGAGGTGTTTTTTGCGAAGTGCCTACCTGTAGATTTTGGCCTCTAGCTCAGCCGGCACCTAGGGAAACCTACCAAACCTGTGCAATTCTGAAAACTAGAGACCTAGGGGAATCCAAGGAGGGGTGACTTGCGGGGCTCGGACCAGGTTCTGTTACCCAGAATCCTTTGCAAACCTCAAAATTTGGCTAAAAAAACACACGTTCCTCACATTTCTGTGGCAGAAAGTTCTGGAATCTGAGAGGAGCTACAAATCTCCTTCCACCCAGCGTTCCCCCAAGTCTCCCGATAAAAATGATACCTCACTTGCGTGGGTAGGCCTAGCGCCTGCGACAGGAAACACCCCAAAGCGCAACGTGGACACATCCAAAATTTTGGGAGAAAACAGTGCCTACCTGTGGATTTTGGCCTGTAGCTCACCCGGCACCTAGGGAAACCTACCAAACCTGTGCATTTCTGAAAACTAGAGACCTAGGGAAATCCAAGGAGGGGTGACATGCGGGGCTCGGACCAGGTTCTGTTACCCAGAATCCTTAGCAAACCTCAAAATTTGGCTAAAAAAACACATGTTCCTCACATTTCTGTGGCAGAAAGTTCTGGAATCTGATAGGAGCCACAAATTTCCTTCCACCCAGCGTTCCCCCAAGTCTCCCGATAAAAATGATACCTCACTTGTGTGGGTGGGCCAGGTGCCTGCAACAGAATACGGCCCAAAACCTGAAGGGATAGAAGGGATAGCACAGCAAGTTTATAAGGGCATATTCTTTTATACATCTTTAGACGGACTCTGCTTTGGGGACCCACATAAGTGAGGTGTCATTTTACTTGGGAGACTGAGGGGAAAACTGGGGAGTAGGAATTTTGTGCTGGAGCGGTGATCCTACTAAGAAAAATCAGGAAAATAAGCTTTTTTATGCACATTTTGAGGTTTACAGAGGAGTCTGGGTAAGAAAATGTTGGGGGAGCCACACAAGCCACACCTCCCTAGACTCCTTGGGGTGCCTAGTTTTAAAAAATTTCTGGGTTTTGTAGGTTTCCCTTCATGACGGCCGCACCCAGGACCAAAAACATAGGTGGGCCCTCCCCCCCAAACACAGGTATTTTTGGAATATATCACTTTGATGTGTGCACATACGTCCGTGATGTGCCAAACACTAAAATTGTGAAAAGAAACACTTAGGTTATGTGAAGAAGACCCCTCACCCACCAACCAAGTTGGTGGCATGCTTCATCATCGGGGTCCCACCCGAGGCACCTAGTGTGTCTCAAGTGTGCTGCGACGCCTGATTACAGCGGAGCAGGTTTTGTCATTTGTACCACACATACTGGTTGGATTTGGCACGAGGGTGAGTGATGGTTCAGTAGATCAAATTTTATTAACAAGAGATTTCACAAAAGTGAAATGCACTGGTAATAACTGAAAGGCCAAAAAACTGAACCAATGACTCACAGCTCGTGAGCTGTAAAGCCACGACAAGGCACCAACCGCTTTACAGTCCATTCACACACCTTTCATACATGACATGCACTAGACCATTCACGCCGCCAGCCACGGGCCCAGCACATTACAAGACTCGCATCCACAGACAGCGCCAGTCAAGGGCCCATCACTTTCATACGCCCACATGCCTGATACAGCAATCACACCAGCTGATGAGTGTGTGGACTGGCGTTTGGCCGGCACTGCCAGCCAAGCGCCACCCCACCCACACCACCAGCCAAGCGCCACCCCACACACACCGCCAGCCCAGCGCCACCCCACACACACCGCCAGCCAAGCGCCACCCCACACACACCGCCAGCCAAGCGCCACCCCACACACACCGCCAGCCAAGCGCCACCCCACCCACGCCGCCAGCCAAGCGCCACTCTACCCATGCCATCCCCTTTTTTTTGTTTTTAAACAACAAAGAAACCACTAATCATAAATTAGTACAAAACTACAAACACAAAAGCTCTAACTGAATACATGACTAATGCCAACCGTGAAACCGAACATATAAAAATATAAAACACCAGTTTACGCTCACGGAATTTCCCAATAATTCTTCTGTGTGTGGTAGCTCCTGAAACAGCCACCCACACACAGCCCAGGCTTTGAAGGACAATCAGGGCAGTACATCCTAGTCTCCTTCCTGATACCTCTTCGAGCACAGACTCTACATCTCTTAGCAGGAAAGTTTTTTTGGGCCGTGGGAGGAATGTGCTCAGCAAAGTGACAATCTTTCAATCTAGCCACATCCTCCACCACTGCTTCTCTAGGAACTCTTGCCTGTTCCAGCACAACAAGGCTAGCTATGATAGACTCCTGAAATTTCACAAATGTCATCCTTGACTCTGGAGAACTATCCTTAAACACAACAAAAGCATTAAAAGTTGCCAAGTGGAACAAGTGAAGCGCTAATTTCTTATACCACACATAAGACTTACGAGCAGCAGTGTAAGGTTCTAACCTCTGATCTACTCTATCAACACCACCCATGTGCTTATTATAGTCTAAGATGCACACAGGTTTGAGCACTTCGGCAACCTGACCCCAAACAGCCACAGGTGAAGTACTCTCATCATGGATGGTGCTTAGCATGTATACATCCCTCTTGTCTACAAATTTCAGAGCTAGCAGCTCATCATTCCGCAAGGCACTGCACTGTCCCTTCTCAAGTTTTTTTACAGACAAGCTCTTTTGGATAGCCTTTCTGATTAGAGCGGATTGTGCCACAAGCAACAGTGTCTACTCTGAACAACTCCTTGAACAACCGAACTCCAGTGTAGAAGTTATCTACATATAAATGGTGACCTTTGTTAAACAGTCGTCTACCAAGTTCCCACACAATTTTCTCACTAACTCCAAAAGTGGGAGGACAACCAGGGGGGTCAATATTGGAATCCCTACCAGTGTAGACCCGGAAATTATAAACATATCCTGTACTACTTTCTGACAGCATATACAATTTAATTCCATACCGTGCCATCTTGCTAGGAATGTACTGCCTAAAAACCAAACGACCCTTGAACAGGACCAAAGACTCATCTACAGATATTTCTTTCCCTGGAACATAGATCTCTGAAAACCGATCTACCAAATGATCAAGGACAGGTCTAATCTTAAAAAGACGGTCAGAATCAGGATGATCTTGTGGCAAGGCTAAAGCATTATCTACAAAATGCAACATCCGAAGAAGAAGCTCATACCGGTTACGACTCATGATGGCAGGAAATATAGCAGTTGCCATCAAGGGACTAGTAGACCAATATGAAGACAGCGACGGCTTCCTTATCAGCCCCATCAAAAAAGTTAAACCCAAGAACTTTTTCAACTCTTCCAGATTTGTGGGAATCCACCGGCTAGCTCTAGAGTGTGGCCTAAGTCTGGCAGCGTTGTCCCTCAAAAACTGCTCTGCATACAAATTAGTCTGCTCAACAATCTCTTCCAAAAATATATCGTCCATAAACAACTCAAAAAAGTTGACGGGCAAAAAGTTTTCCGTATTAACTCGACACCCTGGAAAACCAGTAAACGCAGGCAACTGTGGCTGCTCCATGTTTGGTGCAACCCATGCGTCGGGTCTTCCAATGGGAAGCCTTTCAGCCGCTGGCTCCTGCACCATTGGCACATCACTGTCCTCCTCTAAAACAGGCCCTTCATCAGCACTGAGAGTGGCTTCATCATCAGATGATTCATCTCTGACAGAAAATTCACTTCCAGAATCCTGCACTTCCTCCTCTGCCTCAGATGCAGAGTCAGTCTCATATTCATGGTCAGAAGATGACTCAAAAAGCACACTAACAACCTGCTGAGCAGTCATCCTACGGCTGGCCATGATCCTTCCTACAAAAATTAACTGGACAAATACACCACCAACAACCAGCACTGTGTAAGATAAGTAACAAAGTATAGGTTTATCACTAAGAATTATAAACTCAAAAACTATACTGCTCACTTGCCTGAAAAAGCTTGACTCACCAGCAACTACTCTGCACAGCCACAGCAATCACCAACGATATCCCACTAAAGAGAAAAAAAAAAGCAAATTAGACATAAGACAACACAATAATCATTGTGCATAACTCTAAGGACAATTTCACACACAATCCTGCATTCAGTACACCACCTACAAACGTGTCATTCATGCATTGCAACAATACTCACTTGGAGTAAATTTATTTACTTACCTAAAACATGCAACTACGCAAACCGCAGGACAACTACTGCCAAAACTGCAACAAGCCACAGCAAAGTCAGCAAAAGCTTTGAACTAGAACAAAAAGGAGAAAAACTGTTATTATCATAAAAGCAAATACTTCGCCAGTTGACAAACACTCCACCACTAACCATTTTTTCATTTTCCCTTGTGTCTAGTCTTCTCTGCTTGGGGGAAGATGGGCCTAAAAAAAAATAGGCCAATCTACCCCCAAGGGGAGGGGGCAGAAATCGCCCAGATTACATTGCACCCTTTGGGGGGGGCGACCCTTGCCCAAGGGGCCACACCCCCACACAAAGCACACACACACACACATATAGTATCCCTGGCGCTATGGGGATTCTGCCCCCCTTGGGGACAGAAAGGCCTAAAAAATAGGCATATCTGCCCCCAAGGGGGGCAGAACTGCCCAAAAATACATGTGAGCCCCTGGGGGCGACCCTTGCCCAAGGGGCCGCCCCCCAACACAAAAAATAAAAACCAACAATAAAATCCCTGGTGTCTAGTGGCTTTCTGCCCGGTGTAAAAATAGGGCCAATCTGCCCCCAAGGGGGGCATAAACGACAATAAATACATTGCGCCCCTGGGGGGAGCGACCCTTGCCCAAGGGGCCACCCCCCAACACAAAGCACACATACATACATACTATTTCTGGCGCTATTGGGATTCTGCCCCCCTTGGGGGCAGAAAGGCCTAAAAAAAATAGGCCTCTCTGCCCCCAAGGGGGGCAGAACTGCTCAAAAATACATGAGGGCCCCTGGGGGCGACCCTTGCCCAAGGGGCCGCCCCCGACACAAAAAATAAAAATCAACAATAAAATCCCTGGTGTCTAGTGGCTTTCTGCCCCCCTTGGGGGCAGATCGGCCTAAAAATAGGGCCAATCTGCCCCCAGGGGGGCAGAAACGACGTAAAATACATTTGCCCCCAAAGGGGAGCGACCCTTGCCCAAGGGGTCGCTCCCCCACACCAATAAACACACACACACACACACATAACGAAATCCCTGGTGTCTAGTGGCTTTCTGCCCCCCTTGGGGGCAGATCGGCCTAAAAATAGGGCCAATCTGCCCCCAGGGGGGGCAGAAACGACGTAAAATACATTTGCCCCCAAAGGGGAGCGACCCTTGCCCAAGGGGTCGCTCCCCCACACCAATAAACACACACACACACACACACACACACATAACGAAATCCCTGGTGTCTAGTGGCTTTCTGCCCCCCTTGGGGGCAGATCGGCCTAAAAATAGGGCCAATCTGCCCCCAGGGGGGGCAGAAACGACGTCAAAAACATTTGCCCCCAAAGGGGAGCGACCCTTGCCCAAGGGGTCGCTCCCCCACACCAATAAACACACACACACACACACATAACGAGATCCCTGGTGTCTAGTGGGCATTCCTGCTGCCCGATCGCATCGCGATCGGGCAGCAGGAATACTCAGAGACATCGAGGGAAAGGAAAACCCTTTCCTTTCCCTCGATGCCTCTCTCAGAGCACCCCCACCCCGCAGGAAGGTGAAATACTCACCTTCTCCCTTGACGCGCTGGAAGCAAATGGCTTCCAGCGCGTCATTCCCCCTTTCCATGAAATCAGCGCGCGAACGCGTGCTGACGTCATGGGAGGGGGGCGGGGGGGTGGGCGTGAAAGGGGAAGGGATTCCCCTTTCAGCCCTGGCCTGGGGGTGTTGGGGGGCGGCCCTCGGGGGAAGCGCTAGCGCTTCCCCCGACTGCCAGTCCCAGGACGTAATGGTTACGTCCATGGCGCCACACGGGCGCTGCCATGGACGTAACCATTACGTCCCTGGCGGGGAAGGGGTTAATGCAAGAGCTAACAAGCTGATGAAACTGTTTATCCGTGTAAGAAATTAAGCATTTGCCAATAAGACAATTGTTGTTTTCTTTCCTCTAACCCAGTGCTTAATTTGTAAATAGAAATGTGCCGGTGCCCAAAGCCCTCCTCTTAAACACGCACCTGCTGCAATTAAATGTGCGATCACAGAATACTGAGGCAGCGTAATCCTTAAGCCATTTCTGGCCTTTCAGTCTATTTACAACGACTCCCTGCCCCTTTAGCTCACTCTAGCAGCTTTCTGCTTTCTCCCATTGTGACGCTTTTGCGCTTTTCTCTTCCTCCGTCTTAACAATATGTGTCTTTTGCTCGCAGCAAATGCCTGAGGCAGAAGAATAAGCGCCGGCCCTCAAAAATAAGTGCCGGTGCTAAGCACCGGAAACAACAAGCACAAATTAAGCACTGCTCTAACTCCCAACATATCATTTAGCAGAAAAACAGATCTTCAATCTTTTGCAGTCTTCAGCCTGCCCCGGTTGCCCTTATGTTTGCTACCTTTCACATACCTTCTCAGAATGGCCTGTGGATTCTAGGAGGCTGTAGACCTTCCTTAACAATCCCGTTGACGTTTTTTCTGTTGTTTCAGGTGGTTTCTCTCTTGTACAGCGTGCACTGCTCATCTGGATGTTAGTTCCTACAAACGTTCCTGCATCAGCCATCCTTTCTGTTAGACATATTCTGTGGTTCTCTGCAATACCAGAAGCGAAGAATTAGAAAACAACATCTAGTTATCGTCTTCATAATAAAAATGAAGTTCCCCCCATGTTTAGCTTCAGATTTATAGATTAAGAATTTACTTTTGCACTTGAAAAGAGTGGACTCCTAAATATGGATCCGTCTACAAGCCTTTCAGAATTGCCTGTCCTTCCAGTTCAGTTCCCATACCAGGGGGAGGACTACTCGCCGGTGTAAATAGGAGCTGTGTCCTCTGAAGTTTCCTATAAGTATGTTGTATGAGTAGACTTTTCCATTTTGGGATTAGGTGTCGCTCACTGTAGTTGATCTTTGATGTTGAATTTTGTTGCATTACTGTACGTCATCCTATGCTATGTAGTGTCATGCTGTGCCGTTTTATCTGGCGCATTTTCACTGTGTAATCCTAAAGCGTTGGCAGAATGTGGGTACTCTTTTTGTTCGGTGAATCGTGTTCACTGTAATGTTCTGTTGAGACTGTATTTGGTTCTGTTTTGTATTGTTTAGAGGTGTTACAGATGTGTCATTTCGGATAGCCCGTGAGGTTTGAGTAGATTAATGTGCTTAGAAATTGATTATATTAGATACTGGTGAGCTACTTTTTCTTACAGATCTCTGTGAGGCATTGTGCATACAAATGTGTGTGCCAGTAGACATTACTGCTCGCTGCTGGGGTGTACCGCTGTCCAGCAATATAGGGGTTGTATGGGTCTGAGGCATATTTACATATTGTGTGCTTTTGGTGTCGTTCTGTGTTTTGGTGGGAGTGACGGATTTAAGTTAACTTCTTCCTGATGGTAGATATATAGTTTAAGAGGATCTAGATGTGTGATTATCACTTGAATGACTGTACAGTTGAGGTGGCAAATGCTTAGTGAACTATATTACATGGGGCTGTGATGTGTGTATGGTGGTGCTAGGTCTATTGCTGGTGTAGGTTGAGGTGTGAATAGAACTTGATGTGGATATGTCAGTGCTGTGTTGTGGTACTAGATTTCATGTCTAACGTGTTCTGTTTTTCAAGGTGATGGTCAGGTTGCGTTAATGAGTTAATGAGCTAATGATTCAATTTCCTAACATTCTCTGTTTGATACTCTGATGAGCAGCTCCAGAATATCTTTTCAGCAATAAACACTCAGTACTAGTCTTAAAGTATTTATTGAATATGTTGTCATGCTGAAATCAAGTCCCAGTTTTATCTGTTAAAACATGCAGCGCCCATTGTAATTAAATAATTGTAATCCTGTATTACACTGTTACGGTGCTGGGGAGCATTGCATGCATCCCAGGGTGTAGCGCTGACGCCAACCGGCGTGATGACAACTTATAAACAAGCATTTGCAATGCAACGGGTCTCGCGTTTGCTCATGTTAGAGCTGATCGCGTTGTAAACTCCTAACCCGACTTTTCATCTATCGGCAAAAGTGCGTTTATGTACGTAACCCGAAAAAGTGAAATTAACTGTGTAAAGCGCTCGACTTCTGCCAAGCGAAATCGCACTAGGAAAATAGAGAAAAAAAGTAGTCCACGATCTGACAGAAAACAGCGAGCCTCGCATGTTTTCTGTACTTGGTCGCTGCGCTCGAGGAGGGCTAGCCACCGGAAAAGGCATGACGTGTGCATGCCTTCCACTAATGAAAGCAAGCAGATTTTACTAGGCAAGCCCACGAACCAATGAAAGACACTGACGTGACGTCGACAGGGCTCCGAGCCCTTTTCTAATAACTAAAAGCGTCTCGCTGCGATACGCATGCGCGAGCGCATGCAACGCAGGCTCGACCCTAAAAATGAGGTCCTTGTTCCCCTCAACTCCCTCTTACCACAGGAGGTATCACGGTTCTACAGACAGTGTAGAGCACTGTAACAGCAACAACTTAATTGGTCATGAAAGTTAACAATTTTATTTGGCTTGTATGTTTTTATTTTTAGGCCTCAAAATATGCAAAATGCCTTTGTTGTTTAGGTACTGCAATAGCTGCAAGAAGTTGATGTCAAAATGGCCTTGCCTTTGATGACTACTATTCAGTGGTGTTTGGGAGTCAGTCAGAACGGTTGAAATTGCAAAAACTATATGAAAATGATTTTGAGGGCCGGTGCTCTTGACAGAGGGAGACATTAAGACCTTAGAAAGCAGAGGGCCCCTCCAAGGCAAGAGTGATCTTGTTCTCTGTGATCGTGAGACCAGAGCTCCCAGAACTGTTAATCTTGGAAGCTGGCAACATCACCAACACTCTCAGAGACTAGTAAGAGAAATTAGTAGAGTAGACTCAATCCAATTCCCAAATGTGTCTCTGAAGCTTGGCATCGTTGACAAGCAAATGTAAGACTAATCCTTGGCAGCAGTTTCGGCAAAGTGGAAGCTTTAAAACGATACATAGAGGCTGATATCTATCATGCAAAGAAAGCAGCCTCAGCCCTGACCATGCCTGTTACTGAGCAGAAGTCGTAGGCTACAGTGTTTGCAGCCTTTGATTGACTGCAGGAGAGTTTGTGTCTAACTTGCCCGCCTCGCTGTTACCTGTGAGAAGTTTGCTTATGGCACTGGGAATAGCAGCCTCATGGCCATGTGACTCACACAACACCATGTGTGCAGGCCATGAAAACAAGTTTGTTTGAGACTATTCCAAAGAGTGCTGTAATTGTGCCTAAGGCTGAGGAAAAAGAAAGCTGCAAAAGAAAGCGGGCTGTCCATCTTTAGAAGAGCCATGTGAAATTAGTCATTGGGATGTGTGCTACTCTGAAATAAGAGAAAGGTTTACTAAGCCTGCAGAAAATGTTGAGGCCAAAACTATTTGTAACCCACATAAAATAGCTCATGAATCAAGTAGTTCCTAGTAGTTCTTCTGATGGATATGTCTAACTGCAGAGTCTTCACCTTAGGTGATAAACTAGATCCATAAAACATTTTACATAGCAGTGCTCTCGCACACGTCATCTCATGTTAGCTGCCATCCCTGTGCGCAGACGACAGTTCCTGTCTTTCCATGACTTCCAACATGGATTGGGAGCACCGCTTCCAAGTTTGTTGGTTTTCTGACAACATCTAAAACAGTTTCTCCAGTGTGCTAGGTGTCCAAGTCCCTCAACCAAAACAACCAGTTTCAAGCATGCTGCGTCTGCGAGAAGTACATGTCTGTCATGGATGCATTCTAGGTGTGTTTTATTTTGTCTGGGCTCAAGTCATGGCTATAATTGTGCCCTCATGCACCTAAATATGATCTGAGACCCAGAGGCAAAGCTGTATGTAGAGGAACACAAGGAATCATCGCATCTGACCCCAGAAGTGATTCCTCAGCTGATCTTGACAGGCCCAGTACATCTCAGGCCACCATAGACTCAGCAGTGAATCATGGCCTTCAAGGATGCCATGTTTTACATTTTTGGTGTGCTTCTGGCGCCCTCTTTTCCGCCTCTCCAGGCCCATGGAAAGGCAGGGGCCTTCTATGTGGTTACCTCAGGCTCAGCCGCCCGAAGTTATCTGCTCTCTTGGCACTCACTATTGGGTTTCTACCCACAGTGGTACAGATTTCTACTCAGCCCCGAAGATCCACATCAGACGTCAGTTCCTTAACACCACTAGTGCTGGAGGACGACCTGGTGCCCACACCAGTGAAGGGCCCCGAATCGAATTTAGCTTGAGCCCGACTGCTACAAAATAACAACAGTGCAACTGGTCATCGGGCAACTTGGCTCTAACGCTGACTGACCTCTGATGCCACAATCAGGCCTATCTCCCTGCTCCCCTTCCCGGCAAAAGTAATCGAGAAGGCTGTCAACAGACAACTAACCCTCTTCCTTGAGGAGAACTGCACCCTGGACCCTTCGCAATCTGGATTCCGCAGCAACCACAGTACTGAAACTACCCTCATCGCCGCCACCAACAACATCAGAACCATACTGGACAACGGCGAAACTGCGGCCCTCATCCTCCTCAACCTATCGGCCTCGTTTGACACCATCTGCCACCACACCCTCTGCTCACGCCTCAGCAATGCAGGAATCCGCGACAGAGCCCTGGACTGGGTCACCTCCTATCTCACCGGCAGAACCCAGAGAGTCCCCCTCCCCCCATTCTCCTCTGAGGCCACCAAAATCTGCAGCGTACCCCAGGGTCCGTCCCTCAGCCCGACCCTCTTCAACGTCTACATGGCCCCGCTCGCTAACATCGCCTGATCCCATAACCTCAACATCATCTCATATGCTGACGACACCCAGCTGATCCCCTCCCTCACCAAGGACTCCGCCAATACCTACCTCCACAAAGGAATGAAGGCCATTGCCGAATGGATGTAGAGCAGCTCCCTCAAACTCAATTCCGACAAGATGGAAGTCCTCATCTTCGGCTCCACCCCCTCCGCATGGGATGACTCAGCTGCTCTGACTCCCACCGACCACGCATGCAACCTAGGGTTTATCTTGGACTCCTCATTATCCATGACCCAGCAAGTCAATGCCATCTCCTCCTCCTGCTTCAACACCCTCCGCATGCCCCGAAAGATCTACAAATGGATACCCACCAAAACCAGAAGAACAGTCACCCAAGCCCTCGTAAGCAGCAACCTGGACTATGGCAATGCCCTTTACGCAGGAACCACGGCCAAGATCCAGAAGAGGCTGCAACGCATCCAGAACGCCTCTGCACGCCTCATCCTGGACATCCACTGCCACATCACAGACCACCTGAGATATCTGCACTGGCTCCCAGTCAACAAGAGAATCACCTTCAAACTCCTCACTCATGCTGACAAAGCACTGCACAACACTGGACCAGAAAACCTCAACAGATGGCTCTGCTTCTACACCCCGACCCAGCATCTCCGCTCCACTGACCTCGCCCTCGTAACTGTCACACGCGTCTGCAGAACTACAACCAGCAGTAGATCATTCTCGCTACTCGCCACCAAAATGTGGAACACTGTTCCCACCCACCTGCGCCATACCAAAAGTCATGACTCCCTTTCTCATGGGGCATTAATTGCTCTCCCAGCGTTCTTTGCTCAACCTCACCTCTCGAACGAGGAAGAGCGGCTTCACTGGGTGGACCTAGCTTTTACAGTGACTGTACCAAGGACCATCCAGTGGACAAACATTTGTTGGGGTTCAATGGAGCAAAGAAGGTGAAGCCTATGCGGTACAGAAGAGGACCTTGTTGAAGTGGATAATCCACTGCTTTAAGGTATGCTACAAGCTGGCCACGAAACAGCATCTGAAAAGTTTGAGATCCCATTCCATCATGGCTAAGGCTGCTACCACTGCTTTAAAACATGGAGTGGCTAGTCTTGACATCGGCCAGGCTGGCACGTGGGCATTAGTGCATATGTTGACGGAGCACTGCTGTCTTGGCTGCAGGCTCTAAAGGAAGGGCATTTCGCCCGCTCATCCTTCAAGACATTTTAGATTGAGCCCACTCCACAAACACCACTTGGGGAGATACTTTTTATTCTAAGGTGAGGAATCTGCAGTTAGAAGTTCCCATCAGAAGAACAAGTTACTTTTCTTTAGTAACTATTTCTTGTGAATACTCTATTTAACCACTGATTCCTCACCACCCTCCTACCTCACTGTCCTGTGAAGTGGCCTTTTTTTAATATGTAGAAAGGTCTCAAGTTAGTACTCAGCCCACTGTTACCAACAATTGTTCACACTCCATGTCTGATGGCAAGAAACTGACATCAGCATGCAGGAACCATGCTATGGAAAAAGTTGTCCGGATCTAGCCCAGCTCCTGGAGAGTGCCCTAAAGTGAGGAATCTGCGGTTACAGTGAGTATCCATCAGAATAAGTATTACCAAAGGTAAATAACTTATTCTTCTTATCATATCTTGCCCTATGTGTATTGACAGAAGAGACCTTACATCACATCGGAGTAGTGAGCACCTGTGGCTAATAATGTTGATAACTTGAACATATCACTATAAGATAATTTGAACAAGGCATCATAGGTTGGAGTCCCAGTTTGAGATGCAAATGCAAGGGGCTTAGATGTATTTTCAATCTCCTCTCGCTCCCCAGGACACAGAGTCTAATATTTAGATGCTTTGGCAAATGTATTGTTTACAGGTGGTACTAAAGACACTTTGATCAAGGTTGAAATCAGTGCTTTGAGTGATCTACTTACACAACTTACTGTTTGACAGTTGGTGGAAAGGGCTATAGTTCACAACCATGAGGAACAAGCTAAGGCATTAAAGCAGGTACAGTTGTGTGGCTTTAACATGCTAAAGTACATTATTGTCTATGATTGTAGTTGCCTCGATTCAACAGCCAGGACTATGGCAATATCGTGTGCCTTAAGAAGATTTTTGTGATTGCCCTTGTCAGATTTTCTTGAGTGGTTTGATGTCTCTCTGCCGCCAGTGACCCGGAACTGGAACGAAGGAAGGACGAAGGAAGCTCTTGTGAGTTCTCGGCAGTCCGCCAGTGCAGATCGGTCATCAAGCTGCTGCGAGCGCTGCTCCGGCTTTTCAGGACAGTGCCCCCGTGGTCCCCCCTCTCTCTTTGGTCGGGCACTCAGGCCCATGGGACGGCGGTCGGTCGGAGGGGCCTTGGAGCCCCAAAGAGCCCGAAGAGCGTAGAAGAGTGCACAGAAGAGTGCGGGTGCTGCGGAGGCCGACTTGGCGGTGCAGTAAGGCGCTGGGTGCCTAGGAGAGACGCTGCCTGGTCACTGCCTGGACTGCCTGGACTATTGGAGGTAGGTGGCAGGTGAACTGCGACCAGGCTGGAACCTGGTGTCCGTTGTTTTGTGGTGGCTGGGGAGTGGCTCCCCCGGCCTTGGAGAATCCTCCCCCTTAACCTGGACTTGGCTTTGCACCGCCTTCCTTGTTTTTGCTTCACTCTTCCGGTCACTCAGCCTGAATCATCGCTGGTGCGAGTGAGGCTTACTGGCTTCATTGAGTTCCCATCAAGAGCACCAGGAGAATCAGTTAAGGCAAAATGCCGTAAAGTACGGAGCAAACGGTTTATATTATAGATAAACTACATAGTTACATTTATTCTGTGGGAGTGCCTTGCCTGCCTGGCAATTAAAGTCTTCGGAAGCACCTGGGTTTAATATCCTGCCTGCCTAAAGGACCTTTCGGTTTACCTCATTTTAACCCAGCCCTCCTACTTGGGTTTATTGAGTACCGCTTAGATCATTCAGGTCTTTTCTGGTATATATAACCATTCAAGTGGGGAAATAAGGCGCAAGTTGGGAACGTAAAGCGTTGAACAAGAGTCAATAGCAGACAAAGACAAAGAGCCTGAGGGACCCGAATTCAGGAGCTGAAAGATAAAAGAACTGTTGGACAGTTGTCCAAGGTAATTCCCCACCTGGACATGACGGGCAAACGTTTTCGGGTGGGCAGAGCCTTCCTTAACCGGGCATGTAAAAAGACTAAATCCAATCCTCTACGAAACAAGAGTATGTCTCATCTGAATACTAAAAGTTTCTGTACAGTCCTTCCCTTTTTGCAAAAGGAGATACATGATGAACTTCCACCCAAGAAGGAGGTTCTGGCAATTCCTGATGGTCTTGTTATTTCCGGAGAGGCTTTGGCCCCATCTCCTCCTACTAGGCAGTCACCTATCGCTGGGGGGGGGATCTGGAGAACCCAATTCTCCCTTCCCCTCGGGTCCCCTCCCGGATATAGGGGACTTCACCTTGCCAGACATTGAGGTGAAAGGTGCGTATGATGTAAAGAGCTAGTCCTCTTGCTGCAAGTCCCTGTCCTTGGATGGAAGAAAGGAATCTCCTCGCCTAAGACTAACGAGCAGTACACCTACGGACTCCACCTTATCTCCAGTATTCCTTTCTCTTTCCCCTGAGTTTTTGTTCCCTAGAAATTCACCAAGTGCTCCTTTGGATCAACATACAGTAATTTTGGAGCCTTTTAAATGCTTAGAGAGGATACTATTGTCTATCTTAGCGCTGTTAGAAAAATCGATAAATAGCTTCGACCATTCTCAAGACACCTTATTGGCTATATTGAATGTCCTGACAGGTCAAAAGAAGGAGGGTCTAACCCTGAATGAGAAAGTCCCGATGCTTGCAAAGGAACCCCCAGTGAACCGGGGAGTAGCTGTCCTAGTATACTGTTGTGCTCCTCAGATGTAAGTTTGAATGTGAACGCTTCCTAATATCCAGTCTAGTCCTCCAAGGGAACCCAGGCTGGTAAACCACTGGTACCGCTCAATCCCGCGATATGTATGGAAACTTTCAACCTAGAAAACTTTGACTATTCTCTGGAAAGCTTATTTGAGTTCTCCGGTGCTAGTAAATCTGGAGTTAGTCAACCTCCCCAGTGGTCCTGTTCCCAATCTTTTTATCACAGACTAAGACCCTCCCCTTCGGCTCGATTTCAGAGTCCAAGAGGAAGGAATCCATAACGAAAGTAGACAATGAGGGGAATTTGGGAAAGCCTTTAAAAGGGAAAAAGCAGGGAAGAAAAGCTAAAAGGCGAATTTCCAAAAGAAAACCTAGGAAGGTAAAGTTTGATATTCAGACACTTATAGGACTTTCCACTCCCATAAAAGTCATTAATAAAGTCCCATTGAAGGATGGATCTAAAGTCTTGAAAGACTAGGAAGATGTAGTATCCCCCCAATCCATGGAGAAACCTGATTTAGTTCCCCTCTGGAATCCTACTTTGATTCGATCAGATGAGTTACCTATTGTAAAGAAGCTACATCTTCTCTTAACCCACACGCTGATGCATTTTGTAATTTGCAAGCAAATTTAATAACCCTGTATTTAATTTCTGATAATTTAGCTAGTGGAGTGGTCAATTGTGAGATGGAGAATCCCTCCAGTCCTTCTGAGACGACATCATGCCTTGAGTTTTGTGTTCTATTTGACTCCATTTTACTCTTAAACCGTTCTCTTTTAATATTTTGTTTTAGAGATATACCAAAGTTAAAATTAATTGAAAGGGGTGACATCTCTCGTGTATTCCTGATGCAGGGTCTTGACTCTGCAAAAACAAGAGTCTGGTTTTATTCCAAAACAATTGTAAATTTGATTTTAGTAAACTGTGAGCAACTGCAATGTAGAGGCATAGACGTGATCCCCGTCAGGAGAAAGGATTCCTATCTGTGTAGAATGCAGTCCCCCACTGTTACATGTGTGAATAAAAGTAATCTCCTTCGTGGGAGAGAGTCCCTCGTTCGTTCCCTGGAAAATGTTAAGGTCTCCCTTTTCCAGGGAGGAAGAGTGGTGAAATTCGTTAAAGATGTTCCATCCCCTCCCTGGACTTCTTTCCAGGATAACTGGAGTTGGCTTGCTGGGGCCTTAAATAATACTAGGGCGGAGGGGAAATTATTAGATCATGATGTTTAACCATAATCTCCATGTGCTCTCTTTGAATGCTGCAGGACCAGAGAAACACAAAGGCAAATTAGATCGTATCTGATGATTAGAATTGCCCCAATGTTGGAGGATGGCAGGAAAATGCCAATTGTATTGGTAAATGCTTATATTCCACCTGATAAGGAGTATGATAGGATGTTGTTGCACATGCTGAACTGTATTTCTTCTTTTTTTAATTCTTTTGAAACTGCACTCAAAGTATTGATTTTGGGGAATTTAAACTGCAAAATATCTAACCTATCCCTTTCTACCTTTAGTGATATTCAGAGGGAAGCTATCCTTAACATTCCTCCTATCCTATTTCCTACAAGAATCAGGACAGACAAAAGGGGGTATCTTTTCTTATAAGGCATGAGGGAACTTAGCTGCATAATTTTGAATGGGCGTTTTCAATCGGACTCCCCAGCAGCTTTTACTCACAAATCCTGCCTGAGTAATTCCATTATTGATTATATTTTGGGCTCCTACTCCTTAGTACAAGTAGTGGAGGACATGACTATCATTGATACTCCATTTAGTGACCATAAGATCTCAAGCCTTACGCTAAAACTCCAAATGTCTCCTATTGAGTCATGGAATTTTAAGGGCCACAGCATCAATTTTAATGGGAAAGCTTGTAGAATCTATTGGTCTCCTTTAAAAATCCTATCTGTGAAAGAATCACTTGAAATGGTCTTGAGAAACATTGCTGACTGGCATGAAGATCCGTTAAAATGTTTTCCTGAGTTTATAGGAAACATCATTCAGAGAGTCCAGTCAAAATGCACTAAACCGCCACAAAAGAAATTAAGGCTCCCTCTTCTCCTTTTGAATAGGGAAATTAATAGATTGGTTAGGTTACAGCATGGGTCGGAATCTGCGGAGAGGAGTAGAAGAATTTCCCTCCTCAAGAGGAGATGAGTACGGATGAAGGAGGGAATAAGGAAGGAGGAGGCAGATCAGTGTTGGATAGCCCTGAGGGAAGCAGCCAGGGTTAAAAATGTTCGTAAATTTTGGTCACTCATTTCTGAAGGCTGAAGGCCACGTAAAACTTCCTCAGCCCCTCCGATAGCCAAGTAAGACTGGAGGGACTTCATTCTCTCCCTGTATGTGGAAAATGAGGAAGTGGAGTTAGTTGAATTGGACCTAAAGATTGGTAATTGGTTGGAGCCTGAAGTTTTCGGTGCTCCTTCAATCACTGAGATAGAGGGGTTTATAAGGTCGATGAGGGATTCGGGAGCAATGGGCCCAGATGAGGGCCCATTGGCAGTAATTAAAAAAGAGCCCTTGCTCTGGGAAAAGATTCTTAACCCAGTATTTTACTCCTGTAACTCGACTGGTATAATCCTGGGGTCTTTGAATGGGAGTATCATAGTCCCCCTGTATAAAAAGGGTGATAAATCTTAAACTATAAACTATCGGTAAATAGCCCTACTGGACGTCGTTGGTAAGATCTTTGCTAAAAGCATACTCGTACATCTAACAACCTGGGTTGAAGAAAATTCGATCCTCCCTTTTGAACAGGCAGGATTTAGGAAGTAGCACAATACCTTAGACAATATCCTTCTAATACAAACGATAAATGAAAAGTATGTCCTGGTTAGAGGTGGGGTAGTATATGCCGCTTTTATTGATTTCTCTACAGCTTTTGACAGGGTGGACCGTAAGACATTATGGATGAAATGATCAAAACTGGGGGTTATTACAAATTTGCTACACTTAATTATTGCCCTGCACTCTTCAACATGGTGTAAAGTACTGCTAGGTGGAGAGCAGGGTTTGTCCTCAGAATTTTTGACAAAGAATGGCTTAAAACAGGGTTGCATGTTGGCACCCCTGCTCTTTTCTGTATACATTTATGACCTCCCCTCGATACTAGGGAACACCCAAGGTTTTCCGCTTATAATTGGAGGCTCTCCAAGTTCGAGCCTTCTTTATGTGGTTGACATTGTGGTGCTTGATCTCACCCGAAAGATCTTAACAGGCAGCTGGCTGCCTTATATGATTTCTCGAAGCAGCACCACCACCTAAAAATAACTGCGTTAAAATCTCAAGTGGTATGCTTCTTGGGGAACAAATCCCGTAAAAAATTAAGTTCTCATGGTCCATGGGTCAGCAGAGCTTGGAGCGGGTGAAATCCTACTGTTTTGGGGAAAAATTCTATCCTGTTCCCTTACTGAACCAGACCCATGGGATATTAGCCTTTTATAAGGCTGTGGGTCGGTGGCATTTTTCTTACCTACTATCTGTTTATCAAGCAAAAATCCCGTCCACCCTTCTGTATGCCATAGAAGGTGTAGCAATTTCAAAATGGGAGTTTTTGAATAAGATGGAAGGTCGGATATTGAGAAGATTGAGAAGATTAGTCTCTTGTAATGATTCGGTTTCGGTGTCAGCCTTAAGGCTAGAATTTGGCATCAAGAGTATTTATACACAGGGCCTAGCTGTGGTAATTCGGAGAGCCTTCTGTCTAGCTCAGAGTGCAGTGTCTTCCTTAAGATTCCTTGCATATAAAGAAATATTCTCAGTTTTATGAACATTTTAACTTTGCTATGCAATTACTGCATTTAGATGTTCACTTGTTTTTATCTCAACACCCCTTTTCTTTTAAAAAGAGCCTAAAAGAAGCGATAAGGGGCAAAAGCTTCTCTCTGGATATGGAGTTCTGTAAAAAAAAAAAAAAATGGAGGCTTAGGACTTTAACTAGCTCCGTGATTTTTAATTATCCGCAACCTTATTTTCGGTGGAATTTACCTCATGGAGTAAGACATTTTCTCATCTTGTTGAGATTTATTAGATTACCTCTTAAAGATGGAACTGCTAAGTGGGATGGATCCTCGAATATTTGCGATCTCTGCCATCTGGGGATACAAAACTTTAGGCATGTTCTATTAGTTTGTCCGAACTTAGTTGAGCTAAGGAAAAAAATGGCTGAAACCGTTATGTGCGAACCTTAATATATGTTCACCAGATGAGATACTGAAAATGATATATAATCCTCCAAATGAAATATTTTGTTTTAGGATTTAATTTTTTTTAAAGTCTTTTAAAAATCTCTATTGAACTTATCTCTCTTCTGGTGAACGCATCGAGATCGCCACAATCTTAAGCTCTATGATATTTTTGCAGCCTGGGACGTGTTGTTCTGGGCCCTTCCTGGATCTATCTGTTCTGTTGAATGCACTAAACCTCTTGTGGAAAGGTATTTAATCTATTTTTAATGTTGGTCTTATACTATAATGCTAGGCACGGAATTTTATATACAGTATGTATTAGTTAGAGGGAGAAGAAAACAAAAGTAACCAAACGATAATTTCAGCGTTGGTCGTCACTTCTTATGTAAATATGGTATGATATCTTATATCATAAGTGATGGGTAGAGACTTGATCATATTGTACTGTAAAGATAACTCTATTTTCTATTGTTCTCCGTTTTTAGGTATAGTATTTAAGTAAGTCAGACTATAGTTGTTATGGATTTTAATCTTTATCTTTTGCATTGTAGTTGAATGTACATGTGGACCTTTTTGGAGTTCCAAATTGTGAAATAAAAAAAATATATTGGTTTGATGTGCCCTCAAATTAGAAGAAGCTATTTAGGGATGAGGAGGACAACACACTTGAACAATTTAATCAGATTGTAGAAGGTCTCATTATTATTTTGGTCTCTCAGCAAAAGCTAAGTCTTTGCGTGTGTCACCTCATCAGAAGCTTTTGTTATATGCCAGTTTTTTTCAGAGGCAACCTTGGTACGACAGACCATTTAGAGGCAGGTTTTGAGGAAAGTGCAAACTACTCCACAACCTTGAGCCCCCTCAGGCAACTGTAGGGCTGGGTTAGCTCCCTTGATCATTAGAACACTAGGCATAAATAAAATACAGTGTGTCTTGATGGCATCCTCAAAACTGTAAATGAGGCGATGCAACCTTGCTTGCAGGAAATTTCTATCAGACTCCTCCACCACGGATACCCAAACCAGAAAGCTAAAAATAAAAGGATTTTGGCAGAAACGTATCATAGGCTGCAGACACTAGAGGTAGAAAAGTGCCACAAGCTAAATTGTATTTATATTTTTATTTTTGGCCACAAACATTTCATGGACAAGTAATAAAACTCATGGTAAGACAGTTGACATTTGATGCCATGATAATAAATGAAAGGAGGCAAGAAATGATTGTCAAGTAAGAATTAGGTAAATGGTGAAGAAGAGGATGGAAAAAGCAAATGTGTTAATTACAAGCTAACAGTACGTCAAGGTTTAGATGACATCCGTACAATCGAAACTTTTTGTATCCACATCACTCCGGAAGAAGTTGGGGGTCTGAATTGTCATATCTCTACATGTGTTTTGTGTAGAAGTTCATCATGAGAATGTTGCTCAGGTTTTACCAATAGGCTGACAAGCCTCTGTTTGGTGATTTAATTTTCTTGCTGTTTAGTCACTGTGATGATTTTTGTTCCATAGTTGTGCCATTGTTGACATTATCGATATTGCAAATTCAGCCAGGTAGTTCTTTTTCTGATTGGATTGTAAACATTGCAAAGAACTGGATGGTCAATCAGTGAATCTCAGGGATAACCCGAGCTAGTGGAAAGTGCTCTTCCAGATTGTGATTTTGGCCAAACATTAGTTTCCTTTTCTCTCTTGCAGACTTTGCCTCAGGAGATTCATACTTGCCCCCTTTTAAATTATTGTACCACAAGAGTGTTTCCAAATTTACTTTAGGCCAAGGATTTCAAGTTCCTTCTCTTCCTGAAGCAAATAGGGAAGGGATTCTCTGAGTAAGAAGCGGTTCATCCCGGCCCCCAGGTGTCCTCCCCACAGGTAGAAGACCTCTGTTTTAGCAATTCTATCTCCTTTTTGGGATATTTATCCTACATAATTTTCCAGCTAAATATATTCGAACTAGCTAATCCCCAGATAAAAGTCCTAGTGTTGGAAATGTGTTAGACCGCTTCCATAGAAGTTATTCGATTTTCAAATGCTTTGTTTGTTGCCCCCCTGGTTACCAGCCTTGATTCAGCTCTATTTATCCTCAGTTTACTCTTTTAGGGAAGAAGTTTGTTTTTTCCAGTGGATCCAGCAAATTGTAAATTAAGGTACCAACTAACATTTGGGAAATGTTTTGTCTAGCACTCCAGTATAAATTCTAAGACCAGAAAACTACAAAGAAAAGGTTCTATAGAAGTACATTATGTTCTGCAAACACAGGTTGTAGATGAAGTGTCTCTGGAACAATGCCATGGTCTAGATCCTTCCCAACTGCCATAAAAGAAAAAGGCCAGTGTGGTTGAGAGTAGAATTGATGATCTTTCTCAAGATTCAGGGCGCCTGTTTTCTTATTTCCATTGCACAAACTACTGACATTTTGTTGTAAGTGAATAGCATTGTCTTCATTTGACTTGAAGCCAGAAGCTCAGTATTTACCTGAATGATGGCAGTGGCATAAAGTTTGTAGGGAGCTAGGTTTACCTCTGCCTGTGTGAGTGGCTCCAAGAGGACAATGCCTCATTTCACAAGAGCATCCTGTGATTCTGCAAACTGTGCAAACAAATCAAACCTGACTCCAATGAACCGAATTACCCACCATTCCATATATCTAAAGTTAAGGAGAGGCCTCAGAGGTTGAACCTAAAACAGGTTGCCTTCCATTACATTAAGAGAATTGATGAGTACATAACAGGCAGAACGATTTTTACTGGCCACAGAGAGCCTTTCATTGTAATATCAGAAACTAAACAAATCACCTCAATAGATGTTTGCTTTCTTGTGAAACATTGCTTTAAGGCATAATTTCACAATATACAAGCGAGATACAGCAGCAACTGCTTTTGTGAGAATGGTGCTTTAGGAAAAACCTTACTATTGTGGCCACTTGGTCTTCATTGCATACATTTGTAAAGCCCTGCGGCCTATCTACAGGTGTTCAAGCTGAGACATTGTTTAGAGGCACAGTATTTCAGGGCCAGCCTACCAATGCTCACGTTCTTCAGATTCCATGAGCTCTACTGCGTTTGGAGGTATCTGGGAATGAAGGGGTACAGAATTCCCATTTATGTCCTTTGGTGTCATAATATCGGGGACATAAGTGGAGTTTCAGAATGTGTGGTATTGTGAAAAACAATCTGGGGCTCCAAACTGGCAGACTATTCGAAATATAAAGAATGTCTACAAGAAACCTAATGGCCATTAAAATCAACGTTACCAAAAATATGTAAAGTTTACCTATGTCTGCCGCAACACTAACTGCTTAGGAGCAAAGTAATCCAGGCATGAGTATAGTCGCTGCAACCTCTCACAATTATTATTGAGGTTTTATAAAGCACGTAGCTGCCCCTAACAGTTTCCCAGCACTAGGTAACAGGAGGGCAGCCAGGCACAAAACTTAAAATAGCCATGTTTTCAGATCCTTTGTGGAATTAGGTTAGAGAGGTGCAGATTCTCAGACTCCGAGAGAGTGTTCAAGAGCTTGGGACCAAGAAAAGAGAAGAGTTTGTTTAATTCTGGGGACTGTGTAAAGTGACCAATTGCACAAGCACAATGCGCAAGAGGAATGGTGTAGAGATACCAGTTTGTGCAGGTATCATGGTCCAGACTGAGAGCTGTTTTTGTGCATATAGTAGAGCGTACTGAACTGGAAGTTTTTATCAACTGTGAGCCAATGTAGGTCATGAAGTGGAGCAGATGCCGAGGCATGTGTAGGCAAATGGAACAGAAGCCAGGCAGCATTCTGTACCACTTGGAGATGTCTGATCACAGTCTTGTCTGTCCCAAGATAAAGACATCACAAAGGATCACAGCCTGAATAACTGTCCTTTGGGCGGAGAAAAGAAGCATTCATAGAATATTTTTTAACCATTTCATAATGCTGAAGCATGTAGAAGCTATGTTGGTTGCCTAAGGTTTCATGGACAAGGTGGAGTCCAGCCAGAAGTCAAGCTTTTTCACCTTCTGGACTGGTTCTGGAAGATCCCTAAAGAAGCTGGCCAATGCTGGGTACCCAAGTTCTAGACATTCTTACCCAGAACCATTATCTTGGTCTTTTCACCATTTCGTTGGAACTCATCTAGGAAGAGACAAAACCAATGCACTAGTTTAAATCTCTAGAGTTGTGTCCCTGCTCCAATGACAAATAGAAAAGGATGTGTATATCGTCAGCATATGAAAAGAGGGTGACACCACAGCTTTCCATCAAATCTGCTAATGGGCAGACATATGTATGAAACAGCATAAGGCTGCGTGCTGGTGTCCCTACGGGACACCAGCAGTCATGGCAAGAGAGCTGGACACAGAATTAGCTGAGAAGACCTGAAAGTGATGGTCAGACAGGAAGGAGGTTAACAACGCAAGTGCTGTCCCTTGAAGACCCAGCTGAGAGAGTCTGTCAACAAAACTGTCATGTGACACAGTGTTGGAGGCTGCACTGAGATCCAGTAAAATCAGTGTGGCAGTACCACCTGAATCAAGGAGTCGTATAAAACGTTCCTTGACTCCCAGAAGGGCGGATTCAATAGTGTCCTGATGTGAAACGGACAGTGAAGGATGAAGAGCACCTTGGGCCTCCACTAAGGTGGGAAGTTGAGCGTTGGCATGTATGTCTAGCACTTTTGCGAATATGGGTACCATAGAAATTGGTCTAAAATTGGACCAGTTAGACTGGTCCAGGTGTTTTGTTTGTTTTTGTTTTTTTGTTTTTAATAAAGGAGAACCATTGCATGCGTACATGCTTCTTTACATGTATGTCACTCTTGAAGGGAGGAATTCAGGATTCCTACCAGGAGTTGAATTAGGTGTGGGCCCAGTGTTCCAAGCTTGACTGGGGGAAGAGGATCTAGAGACGAGCCAGACTTTAGTGTTTGCAATAAGTCAGGAGAGACGAGTCCAGAAGATCCCATGTCTGCCGTTCTGCAGAAAGATAACCCTCATCCTGCGTGTTTTCATTCCTGGAATGGGGTGACGCTGATTTGTTGTTTTGACTAGTAATTTCCAATTAGGGGGCTTCAAACATGTCCCTGAAATCCTTTAATTATGAGTTACTGTGATTATCACAAGATGAACTAGAACATTTAATGCAATTATGAGTCAACTGTTTAGTTTACAACACACTTAAGCATGGATAATTAGTTATAAATCTTGCAAGCAGAGAACACCATGTCCTGTATTGCACGTGGTAGCGCCTCAAAAAGTAGGGATGAGCAGAAACGTTCCTGTTGATCAAGAGGCCACTTGCTGAAAGGAGATTCAGGTGGCTGTCCCTTCGCAGAGCACTTGACACAGATATAGGGGGTTATTACAACTTTGGAGGAGGTGTTAATCCGTCCCAAATGTGACGGATATACCACCAGCCGTATTACGAGTTCCATAGGATATAATGGACTCGTAATAAGGCTGGTGGTATATCCGTCACTTTTGGGACGGATTAACACCTCCTCCAAAGTTGTAATAACCCCCATAGTGTGGAGCATGGGTGTCAGTTATGGAAGTGAGCGATAGCAGTTTCTGCCTATGTGCCCATTTCTCCCCCTATTCACGAAGAAAGTGACAGGAAAAGAAAATTCCCAGTGACCTGTTCACTCCCTCCTTGTTCTGCTTTGTGGACACTCGTTTTGCCCTCATACAGCAAATAGGAGGTTGTTGATAACTATGTGTGGGGCAGTTATTAGCACTAAAGTGTAATGGATGGGCAAAGCATGCTCGGCATCACTTCTGCGACGTCCATGGAGTGTAACATTATTCTTCAAGTTGTTAAAAACTGGATTTACTCTAAGACAACAGAGGACCGCGGTAAGATTTACACACCGCTGGTTGATTCTAGACGTGGAAATGTTAACCTGCAAGCAAAATATAAAGTCTCCACCGTTCCTTTCCTTTTATAAAAATATGAGCATACGTTTGTGATAACCAAGGCTACAGTATGTACTTGCTTGATTTTATTTCAGAGATTCTATTGAAAGTGAAGGGGCGCAGCACTTAAACACTGCACTACAGCCAATGAAGTAAAACATTATTCTTTGAAGACACCCGCTAAGAATAAAGCAAACTAATATAAACTATGTATACATCTAACACTATCCTGTTAACTATTTTCAGAGCGTTCCCAAACATGGTCAAATATTGTCAAACTCCCAGAGTCGGAACATTTCCCAAAACACAGGAACAGCTCAGTGCAAGAACTGATAAAGAGTTTTTGAATGTTTAAAACATTTATATTTGGCAGCAAAGTTTTACTCCTGAGTACACGGGGCTCACCAGAATTTCCACTTGGATCTGTGAGGCAGCTAGGAACAGCCAGATAAATTGCTGTACAGGCCAGACAGGTAAATTTCAAAGGTTTTCAGACTGATCAAATTAAAAATCATCTCGCCTGCTATGTAGAGAGACCAAACACTAGATGATTTGAGTTCAAGTTAAACAGTACTATATCGTGCACAGCTCCATGAAGTGGTTCAAGGCAAGCCGTGTTTTTTTATATTGTGCGAACGCTGTAGATGCTAATTAGCGTATTTCCGAACATCCTTGATAGAACTCTGGAAATTACAACTTCACAACCACTTTGTTCCACAGTGTACTTATTCATCGGCACAATTATGACCCAAAATAATTCCGTTTTGAAAAAGACATTCCTTAGTGACACTCATGAGTTTGTTAATCTGTTGTAGAAATACATTTTAGAACCGTGCCAATGAAGCAGTTCTCATTGTGTAACAGGTTTGCATTCCTGTGGTGCAAATGTGTTCATTGTACAAAGAGCTGTTTTGTCAGGAGACTAGTAGCTGACTCAAACAGCCTGAAGCAAGATTGAACTGCTGTAAGTTGATCATTGTTTTGAAAGGAACAATTATTTGCCAGTTCCTGTTAGAAGGGGTAAATTAACTTGGCGTCATCTGCCATTTCAGCTCTTCTGGAGTTGGTACATAAGAGGTGTATCTTATGCTTTTGTGCATGAAATGTCCCACAGAATGTTACTATTTTTGTCTCCCTGAGTATCCCGTGTTCATGGTCTAATATTGCATTGTACGTGCTGCTGGGAGTTGTTAAAGGCCCTGAACCCAGGATAGGAGGAGGACCTTGACCAACCGGTATAACCTGAGGCAGAAGGGCTATAAAGCTATTAGAACTGTTCCCCCTCCCCCAACCAGACTATAAAGCTATTAGAACTCCTCTTCCCCTCCCCCTCCCCCTCACACACACACACACACACTGAGACCCCAGTGTTCCTAATGATAAAGAAAGAAACAGAAAGACAAATATGGCAATGTTGGAGCAGAAGGCCTACACCAACCATTATTTTCTGCAATGGCTCTATCAACATTCCAGTGTTCAAATTTAGTTTTATAGCCCGTTGTAGCGGACTATACCGGCCATTAAAGGCCCAAGCTGAAGGCGAGGGCCTTTAACAAGAGAGCGGGCCTTTCATGGCAGTTATAGCCCAGCTACAGCAGGCAATAAGGCTATTAGAACATGCTGCCACTAGAGGGCATAATGTTCTAACAAATAAACAAAGGCCTTACAGAACCCGAGGGATGGATATACCCTCGGGCTGGTGAGGCCTCTGTTTACAGCTGTTGGTGTGGCACAAACATTAGAATTTTGGAGCACCGAGCTTTTACCAGACATTAGAAGCCCAAAGCACTCCGTTGTCTTTAATGGAGCTCCCAACGTTCCAATGTTCTAATAACAATTACATATATCTGTAGACTTCTGTCAGTTAAATGGTTCCACACAGGATGTGTGAGACTTTCACCATTGTAACATGTAGTCCTCACATGTATCCTTATATTATACCCTTATGGCTGGAGGTGTGTGCACAAAGTTGACAATGCTTAAGTAAATTAATCTGAGCATTTTTCTTTTGAAAGTTTTTGTCAGGGCTGGACAGCCCTATTATTCGACTGGACATTTCCTCTGTGAGCAAGAGCCCTTTGAAGCTGGTTTAAGGTCGGAGGGCCACTCCTGGTGCAACAGGTCACTTTCCCCACGTCTCTGAGGTTAATTGCAGGAATTACAGGGGGCTTCAAGAAAGAGAGGGAACGGAAAGGAACAGAAAGAATGCTCAGAGATGGTGAGGAGAGAGAGAATGGACATATGGAAACAGAGAGATTGCGCGATGAGATGCAGAGGGTGGGGCTGGTTTGAGCATTTTTGCCAGGGCTGATATTGGTTCCTTATTCTTGTCCTGTTTTTTTTCTCTTCTTTCACCAGTGATGATTCTCTTTGTATGCTTTTTAAGTGGAGTATGCTTCCTGAACTAGATTTCAGGAGGCATTACTTCTTCACTAATTCTCAGCAAATCTGGGTTATCAGAATGTTCATCCAACCAACCATCTGTGGTGCATGGTAACTGTTAAATGGCTATGGGAAAATACATCTGCTTGCATCATGCATACACAGTGCAGTATAACACACAGAAGGATAAGATTAACTTGAGTCTACTAAAAGCCGTGAACTTCCTGGTGTTTTACCTCTTTTTTCCATGAGACAGCGTTCCTGCTACAAGGGATATCTAACCCACTCACGCTTCCCTAGTCTTCTATTGGACCCCAGATAAACTCTTAAGAGTTCACCTCTTTGATTCAGATGCTTGCTGGTCCTCTAAAAAAAGATCGTGATGATCCTGAACTTATGTTTTTTATATATCCTTGTTTTACCTCGTTCTCGGAAGCTATTCAACCCCAACTATGCAAAAGTTTCTGTGTAATATTGACCATGATTTTATATCAATGATCTTGGGCCCACATGCAGCCCCTAACCCTCTTCCACTTTCGGAATTGAACTTGGCTCTTTTGGGTCTTTTATTGCTATTGAGGTTATCCTTATCGACTGAAAAGATCTCAACCATGTCTCATTCCACATCTGGTGGGCCTGAGTCATCTATCTCAGTATTACCCATTCTGCACAAATGTTGATAGAGGCTAACCCAAATATCTCGCAGAAGTTATGGTCCTCACTTGGGCCCTTCAGTCGAAATTCGTCTCAATCTATGTCCTCTACCAGCAAATTAATCTACATGAAGTGCACACTCACACTACAAACATCATGGCTCCTGGTCTCTCAACTTTCTTTTCTTAACTTTCTTCTCTTTGCTGTTTTCTTCTTTTGGTTTGACTTTTTAGCAAATCACTTGCATCATTGGAGATTCTTTTGTTTCACTCACTTGGAATATTTTCTAGTGCATACGTACCATACGGCTATATTTCTTAATGTAGGCACTTCGGTGTGCTATTCACTTTGATTTAATGTCATTGCCTATTAACTCTGTTCAGTGCTTCTCCTTACCACTCTAAGACTGTTTACAATTTTTGAATAAAATGTACTGAAATCGAAATAAGAGATTGGTGCTTCTCACTGCATGCACTAACTACCTCCCAACTGCCACCTCAACATAGAAGCCGCCTGTTCACTCCTCACATGCCTGATGACTACTCGTTTAATCAGTATGCAGCCATTCAGATCAGTGAAACTGCAGCACTGCATTCACACAGCATAGAATACTGCATAATAATACAGGTTATTATTATGAAAACACCAACAGTGAATTGTATCAAGAGAAGTTTCCCAGTGCAGAGAACCTCATTAACCCGGCCCTAAAATCTGCCTGCAGATACTCCTAGCTCCTTCAGTAGCTAACATCACATGCATGAACAAGCATTTGCAATGAAATGTGTCTCGCGTTTGCTCGAGTTAGCGCTATTAGCGTTGTAAATTCCTTACTGGACTCTTCTTGCCACATAAATTGAAATTGAAAAGTAAAACAGTTAACATAAGCGAGCCAATTCAAAGTGCCATGGCCGCTATGAACATGAGCGCGAAGGAGAGACACAAAACGAAAAAGAAGTTTGCTCACAGTCAACTGTTTGGCAGTCGTGCAATTATCCATGTAAGACGGTTCATGGCCAAGGCGGCAACAAAACCGCCCCAAGGAGGGATAAGCATAAAGCATTTACTAATGATAACAAAGGATTATTTAAAGTGATGGATGTGCTGTGGGTGTGGTTCAAAGCCCACAGATAGATTACAACACCCCAGAGTGCTTGCAAGCTTGACCTAAAAAGTGTCTCATTCACTCAATTAAAAAACACGTCCTTTCTGTGGTCACGCGTTGTCATGTCAGAAGCTGCTGTTAAAGAGGCAGGCTCACAGCAGTCACGTGGAGATTCATTTTGGATATATAAACTTAAATCCTCCAAACAAAGGCTTGCTGTTTTCTCAAAAAATAAAACGTGTCCTGCAAAGAAAATATATATTTTTTTTGGTAAAATCAGCCTTAGACTTATGAGATGCGGAAAAGAATGTGGATAATCAACATTATTTCCAATGATTGTGTCGTAGTTATTTACTTTTCTGCTGCATATCTGAAGTTTCCTACAAAAAGTGAGAAAATTAGAGCTTTGTCATACTTAAAAACACTACGGTCCGAGGCAGAAGCATGCTTGTTGGAAACTGAATTGTTGGTTGACTGGGGTGTAAGACCTGGTCAAGCAGAAACCTCAGTCCTCGTCTGGGAAAAGTATAGGCAAACCCCAAATTAACCTGGGATCACCCTCTGGTGTCTTGGCAATGTGTTAAGGATTTGTGCAACACTTCAAACAGTAAAACAGTGAAAACACCACAAAAAGAGATTCCACACCAATTTACAAAACCATAGGTCAAAATATAATAAATAAAACAAGGACAAAATGACAAAAATCCAATAAGTAGAACTGGAGATATTGAATTAAAAGGTTTTTACGCTAAGAAGCATAGGGCCAGATGTAGCAAAGGTTTTTACCCATTCTGTATCTATGGGAAAAAGTGTTCGTACATATGGCCCATAAAGCCCTAACTGTAGATATCTGATGAGGCCAGACTAGGACAAATTCAAAAGTTCAGGCCAACCGTGATGGAGTGTGGGCTGGGATATAGCAACCCAGTTAGTGCTGCTGAACCAAAGTAAATCCTAGGTTGCGAAGCAGTGCATGGATCCACTTAGAAAATGTCGCACAGCAGAGGTGATTTGTCAGTTCTGAGGTGCAACTAGGCTGCAAAGCGAGTTCTTGTTATGTCGACGACAAGGATCCTGTTGACGGGGTTTGCAATGCGAAGGCTGGTGTCGATGATGTGTTGCGCACTTGCGGAGATTTGCCGATTCGGATGAGCAGTGCAGCTACGATGTGAAGTTTTGGTGTCATCATCAAGACTACTGTTGATGGGAAATACGAGTAGCTTTCACTGGAAAAAGCATTGCACAGTGGCAGTTCCCAAGGCTGTGCGTTGGGCCCATGATGGGGAGGTGGTGCAAGTCTTTTGCGACAGGTCCAATCCACGCAGTGGTGGTGATGCATTAGTTCTGCTCAAAGATGCACCGTTCAGCAGAGGAGATGCATCTGTTCTGTTTGGGAATGCTCAGCAGAGGATGCATCAGTGCCATTGAGAAAAATACCTTCAGCCCATTTCTAAGGGTCCAGGACTTGGGTGCTACCATTTGGCAGGGCAGACTCAGAGATAGCAGAGTCCAGGTGCAGTAGATGGGTGGATGGAAGTCTTTTGTGTCCCTGAGACATCAGATCATGAAATCAGCCAGCTAGCCCTTGGAGTCCTTCTAGCTTCAAGTGATGCAGGTCCAGTCCTTCTCACCCAGGCAAGGGAGCAACAAGGCAGCAGGGCAGCACAGCAAGGCTGGAGACAAGCAGAACATCAATCCAGCAGAGTGGCAGTCCTTCAGCAGCACAGCAGTCCTTCTTCCTAGCAGAGTATTCACAGGTCCAGAAGTGTACTGAGTTGGTGGTATCTGAGGTCCAGTTCTTATACCCAGTGATGCCTTTGAAGTGAGGCAGACTTCTAAGACAGGCTTTCGAAGTGCATAGTGGTCCGGTCCTTCCTGCCCTGGCTCCAGACTCACTACGGGGTGGGTATGCAGCCCTTTGTGTGGGGACAGGACACAGCCTGTTCAGGTGTATGTGAGGCTGTGCCCAGCTCCTCTCTCCTATCCTGCCAGAGGTGTCCCATTAACACACACCTAAGCTCCCATTGTGAGTGGCTGTCTAGGAGGAATACACAAAGCCCAGCTGTCATCTACCCGAGCCTTGATCAGAGACAGGCAGCAGGCACCAAATGGCTAAAGTAAGAAAATGTCAACTTTCTAAACATTACTTCCATATCTGGTTGGTCATCAGATCTAACAACAAACAGAATCTCTTCAAAGGTCAAACAAATAAGAGCGTACTGATATGATCATATTACTTTAGTGTATATAAACATGGTTAGTCATTGCAGTACTTTGAGTATATACAAAATTATTAAATAATTCAGAACATATCCATGTATCAACACTGATGTAGGTGGCGACTACTCTGTCTCCACTATGGTCAAACAGCTTTGATTGATTAAGGGCCATCAGAGAACTTGCAATGTGTCCATCTGACCAATTAGGATGGGCCAACATACAGCAACTGTGTGTTCCACTCCTCCCACAGGTAATCTTGCCAGCGTTGACAGTTCTGAAACTTAACTCAATTTTCCTATGGTGGAAGGACACTGAACTTGTATTCCCAAATGGTGTAACAGCTACCCTGATGATTTCACCCACCATGACTGAACCATTCACTGTTTACTTTCTGTTGTTTCTGTTTCGATTCGCTCATATTGTATTGCACTTCCCAGTAAATACCACTTAAACACAGGTCCTGTGTAAGTGTCATGTATCAACCATGTACAAATGTAATGTATGACAACTCTTGTACCAATGGGTCCCTCTGTGTTGTACGACTTTTGTTATGGACATCACACGTGTACATAATCACAAGGAGACCCATTACATGGGAATTATAACATAGACATAATCCAAAACAGCTGTATTATACATCTCCACACACTTATTTGTAGATTTGCAAGCATCAGATAGAGTAGTACGGCTGGTGACTGCAGAATGTCAGCTTAGGTACTGCTGGTGACTGCATAATGTCAGCTTAGGTGCCATACACTACTAACTCACAGGATACTGAAGTTAGGGACATGTCCGTCTTTCTTCAAGCCAGGAGGCATACAGATTGGTCCTTTGTATCACCATCTAAAGCCTTATCACATAATCATAACTTAGCTTCCTAATAATCATACCATATGATAATGACCGAGATCAGTACTGATGTCCCCAGTCCTGGAACCTTTCACTTACCATGGTAAGTAGGTTTGCCGCTCACCTATGTCAGTTCTTAGAGACTTGCACATTGGCCTGCAACATAGTAACACACTGACAGCTATGTGCAAGGTAGGTCACATACAACAGTAACCATCATGATGGTAGGGACATTTCACATGTCTGACGCTTTTCACGTGTCAGACACATATGGACAAATACATGGCACCATTCAACCACCTCTAGTACCAAACATGTCTTCTTGGTAGGAAAACACACTTCCATCCCTGGGTCCTGACAGACAGTCTGACATATAAGTGACACCCTACAAACTCATGCTGATCATTACCTGGTTTCATCCGTGTCAACTTCTCATGTATGCCTGCAATTCCCATCTGCCTTCAACACTTTCTGTGACATAGCAATGAGGAAAGCCAAACTGAAACTCAGCAAATCTGTGATTGTCAATGATAAGGGACAGGACATATTTGTCAACATACATCATTTCTGACAAGTCATTTGTACAAGTGTGACTTTGCTGGTGCAGTTACACATCATTACACTGTATACCACACTGTTCAGTACACAGTGCCAACTAACAATCTGCATGCATATCTGACTCATAGGCATTGAAGCTACCTAAGACCTCACAGATGATGGTAAATAGGAGGTGATATGCCAGTCATCATATGTATATTACAAAATGTAATTTCACTATTGACAACACATCACATAACTTTAGTCAGTTGAGGTACTGATTGATGAGATCTGCCTTGATGTATCCAGCTTCAGATTCATCTGGCTCATCCTCACTTGTCAAATCGGCATTTCCACCCACAGGTACTGCTGGTTCCCCCTCATCTGGTATGAATGGTATCTGCCGTCTTAGGGCAAGTTTGTGGAGCATGCAGCAGTCAACAATAATTTGACATACTTTGTTAGGTGAGTAGAGGAGAGCTCCTCCAGATTTGTCCAGCCTGCAAAATCTTGCCTCCAGGAGCCCAAAGGTCTGCTCCACAACATGCCTTGCCCTTCCATGGGCCTCATTGAAGCGGACTTCCCCTGACATGGTTGGGTAATTCACTGGTGTCAATAACCATGGACTGTTTGGATAGCCCGAGTCACTTATAAGGAACAAGGACAGCAACACAAACATATCTTGGACATGCACATTTGTGATAGCAGGAGAAAAACTTTGCAGACACGCCTGTCATATGTGATTTACCAACCAGCCATGCCCTCTCTCTGGGGAGTTTTCATCAGCAGTGGGATATTGCTGTTCCTCATGATGAAGGAATCATGGACTGATCCAGGATATGTGACACATACGTGTGAAATGTACTGGTCTGCCAAACACACCACTTGGACATTGAAGGAGTGGTAATTTTTCCTGTTCCTGTATACCTATTCATTGGCACTGGGGGGAACCAAGGCTACATGGGTGCCATCTATGTTTCCAATCACATGTGGAATGTGTCCCAAAGCATAATACTCTGTCTTCACATAGGCCAAATCGTTGGGGAAACCTAATGTAGCTGTCTAGGTGTTTCAACAATGTAGACAGTACAGCCTTCAAAACCAGACTGAACATGGACTTGAGATATCCCTGCAGTTAGGGCCACTGTAGTCTGAAAGGACCCAGTGGCCAGGAAGTATAGCACTGACATGACTTGAACGATGGGTGGTATGATGTTGGGATTGCGAATGGCAGGCATCAGATCTGGTTCCAACTGATCACAGAGATCCATGACAGTCTGCCTATTAAGGCAATATATCTGTATAATGTGTCTCTCCTCCATGGTGTGCAGGTCTACCGGTGGGCGGTACACTGGAGGTTGACCTCCTGTCCTCATGCCAAGGTAACTATATGGGACCAAAACAGAATGTAGTTGAATGTAAAATGTACACATTATGAATCTGTTCATATACAAGTCACACATTTCTCCATATGATGTCAGATGTAGCATATGACATTTGATGTGCAGCATATTGCTATGCATCCTATGACAGTCCCCTTGATTCAGATTCCTTATCCCCTCTGATGTACTTTACATGCATGTATGTAGCTGTGACTGTCAGTGTTTGATAGTCCTACCTGATTTACATGAGACACATTTGTTGCACCTATACTCCATTGATGTTGCACATAGGATGTTGAGAATAAGTTATTTTCATTACCACCCATACCTCTGTTACACAGCGTTTACTACCTACATGCACAATGAGACTACTAAACATGAAGGCAATACTTAATGTAAATTGCAAACTATATAGGGAATCGTAAATGACTCACCTTCCATTACTGTCGCATAAATATAATTGCCTCAAAATGGCAGCTGCCTGACCTACTGTACTGGACATGAGGAAGTGACCTAACTCCACTGGCGGATGTCAACATAGCTGTACGCAGTCACAACCGGCGTGCACATTGCTGTTGGAACACATTGCTGCCTTTGGCGGAGCAGAGCCAATGGCGATGGCCCCCAGCAGTGATGGTCATGTAAATGGCATACATGACCACCATCTTCTCCAGTATTACTCACTTAACTCTTGACACTGCTGCCATCAAGACCTCCACTGCCTGAGCTGCTGTGTACTGCCTCTGGGAGCTATCATGCCACATCCTGTAGGTGATAGGGTCCCAGCCTTCACTCCAGAAGAGCTGGGCAAGCGTGTGGATGAGGTCCTTCGCCTGTATGGCCCAAACCCCTCCTCCCCGATAATTGCTGAGGTGCCTGCCCTGCCCCCTTGATGCCCCTAGTTGTGGAGGTTACATGACAGTCAGGAGTCAAGTTAGGGGCACACAGATGTGCATGTTGCACTTTTTCCCTTTGTACTGGCCGGTGGCCTTTGACATTTCAATTGTATTTCTAATTTTAATGCATATTTGGACCAACCAGTTGTTGGTTTCAACGTTACATATTTGACTTGGATTTCTTTTCTTAGGACAGATTTGTTCATGGCCGACATCGTTTGTGTGTGAGTATTTGTGTGTAAGTGGTGCTTGTGCTACCTGTTTTGTCTGGGCAGCATGTGAGGTTGTGTGCAGTGCTTATGTCCCCCAGTGATGGGTGATGGGCATGTGTATGTTGGGGACACGTTGTTGTCATGGTATTGAGTGGTGTTTGTGTTGACATGTGTTTGTTGCAGTGTTGTGTGGCTTTGTGTGCTTTGACTGAGTGCATGGTATGTCAGATACGATGTGCTGTGTATGTCGCTTTCTGCGTTGTGTGGTTGTGTGATTGTTTGTGTTCATTCCCTGTTGATGGTACGTTGTGTTTTATGTGTGATTTCTCACTGGGTAGTGTCTATTGTGGGTGCTTGCTCATGCTTTGATGGTGTTGCGGTTGTGGTGTTGTTGTGACTGGGCCGGTACTGTTTCCAGGAGGTGGTGTTTGTTTGTTACATCTGTGTGATGTCTGTTGTGTGTGTACTGTTTCTGTACTGGTTTGTATGTGGCTGTCTGTGAGTGTGCATGTCAGTGTCAGGTTATGTATGTGTGTGTGTGTGTGTGTGTGACCCTTGGCCCCCTTTCCCGATGGTATGTTGTGTGAGCGTACGAACTTTGGCAATTTACAACTGTGACAGGTAAGTGTGTGTAGTTAAGTTTGCTTTCGTCCTCTTCGGTGTTGGTTCCGGAGTCTCTGGACGAGTAGGAGCAGCGGGATGACGTGTAGTTCTGGTTCCATGGCGGCTTCCGATGAGTATGGCTTCCTGAAGGTGTGTCTCCTTTTATGCAGTTTGTTTCCGCCTGGGTTTCTGTAGTGGTGCAACTGCGGCCGAAACCTTGGCGATGTGCAACCTCGTAATCTGTCCGGGGGAAACATGGTCTCCACCGGCCTTCAGGGGGCTACCGTCATCCGTGGTGGCCAGAGCGCTGTGGCAGTGCTGGCTGTGCTTTGGCTGCATTTGTTTCTGAATAACGCCATGGTCATAATTTGGCAGTCTTCTCCGCCAGCCTGTTAGTGGTACGACCATCACCACCAACATGGCGGGCCTAAGATCACCAAACTCGTAATGCGGGCCATAGTGTTTGTAGGTTCTCCAAGAACCTAGGGTACCCAGAGCCATCAACTGAGCTGCACCATATATTCGTTTTTCATGGTACACAGAGAGTAGACCAATTCATGTGGTAAAATAGGTAGAGTGAACAATGGTTGTCAAGGAAACCTATGTATTTCAGAAATGGGCAAGGGTGTGGAGTTTAGGAGCAGTAGTTATTTGTATATCTCTGAATTTGTGGGTGCCCGTAGGAGCATAACAGTTAGAGGTTTTTTTTCACAATGTCTTCTTTCTTATACATTAGCTTACATTTGAAAAGCACAAATGTAGTGAAATGCGATTGGTAATAATAAATATTCTACTACTCTATGTTCCCTCATGTCTTCCAATTATAATGGTACCTCACTTGTGTGGGTAGGCCTAGTGCCCATATCAGTTAACGGGCCACACCACAACATGGATGCATCACACTTCCACTCAAAAACTGACCCTTTTTTCCAAAGTGGGCAGATGTGCATTTTGGGCCCTAGCTCAGCCGTCGGCCAGGGAGACCTAGAACACCTTTACATTTTTAAAAACAAGACACCTAGGGGACTTTAGGGTTGGATGACCTTTGTGTCTCTCACCGTTTTCTTTTTTACCCAGAATCCTTTGCAAGCTCAAGCTTTGACAAAAAACATATCTTCCTCAGATTTCTGTGATAGCTGTGGATTTTGGGCCTTAGCTCAGCTGGCACCTAAAGAAACCTAACTAAACTACATATTTTTTAACACTAGACACCTGGGGAGTACAAGGTTGTGTGCCTTGCATGGATCTCCCAACATTTTCTTACCCACAATGTCCTACAAACTCAAACGTTGCCTAAAATCACACATTTTCCTTACATTTCGGTGACGGAAACTTCAGAAAGCCTCAAGAATCCACAATATTCCTACCACCCAGTCAATAAAAACACTGTGCCACTTGTGTGACTGAGCCTAGTGCTTGCGACATGAACGGATCAAACCAAGGTCATTGGGAGCCCTTGCGAGGCGACTCCCATTGACCTTGGTTTGTTCCGTTCTTATTGTGGGCACTAGAGCCACCCACACAAGTTATGCAGTGTTTTTATCAGCACCTGTGGGCAATGCTGGTAGGAATATTGTGGATTACTCTAGGATTCTGGAAGTTTCCATCAAAGAAATGTAAGAAAATTTTGTGATTTCAGGCAAAATGTGAGGATTCCAGGGCATTGTAGGTAATAACATCTCAGGGATAATTACCCACATCTGCCTCTGTTGCCCCATTTAGGGGGTCGAAATAGCCATGGCCATGGTGGGCAGCCCTCACTCCTTTATTTAAAAAAAAAAATCCTGGCATCTAGTGGGCTTTCTGCCACCTCTGATGAGCAGATCTGGTGTAATTACCCCACCTGCCACCCAGGGGTGAGGGTAGTTTGGGGGCGGGGGGTAGAAAAGCTGCTGCCGCATCACATCAGGGTGGGGGGGGCATGGCCATGCTGATGATGTACTGCCCCTGCCCCATCCCATAATTAAAAAAATAAAAACATTCTCTGGCATTTAGTGGACTTTTTGCCCCCTCTGGGGCAGATTGGGAATGACTACACCATCTGCCCACCAGAGGCAGAAAGACTGTTGCCTCATTTAGTTGGGGTGGAGGCATAGCCAACACTGGAGCTCTGCACAAACTCTCTCTCAACTCAGTGAATGCTTTCATCTGGTCCTGGTCTAAAGTTATGGGATCAATAACATCCTTATGTGTCAATTGCTGCAATGGCTTTGAAATCTCATAAAAATTTGGAATCCATTGACTACAGTAACCTACCACTCCCAGAAACATCCCGACATCTCTCTGTGAATTCGGGGGACTTCTCTGCAATATCATTGTAATCCTTTCTCTGGAAATTCTCCTTGACCCTTTCTTAATTTGGTGACCTAGATAGTTCACTGACTTCTGACAGCACTGCAATTTCAATGGTGATACTTTATCACCAAATTTTCCCAAATGATTCAATAGGGCAATCGAGTCGTACTTACACTCGTCCCTTGTTTTGGAGGCAATGAGTAAGTCATCAATGTATTGCACTGGAGTCGATTGCTGGGCAGCCCCCACCCCTATACTTTTTATATTTAAGAAATGTAATCCCTGGTGTCTAGTGGGGTAATTACCCCCCCCTCCTCAGCCACCTGGGGAGCAGAAAGACTGATAATTTTTAGGGAGTTTGGAGGAGCACAAGCCCTTCCCTAAGGGGCGCTCCTCCTATTACTGGTGTTGAGTGGGCAGATCCCTGCTTGGGGATCACTCTCCTGTGGCGAGCCCTGCTTGGGGATCACTCTCCTGTGGCGATCCCTAAGCAGGGATCCACTACAGAGGTACCATTGAAAACAGGAGGTTCTCCTCTTTCATGTGATACCTCTCCTGAGAGAAGCAGTGCTCAAGGGGTTGAGATATGCCTCCGATCACTGATTCAGTGTAAGTGATACAACCCCATTGGCTCATTTAATTTCACTTTCAGGAGTAACGACATCAGCACACTGATAGTCATTACAGATTTGAAAAAAACACTAAGGCTGCTCAGGAAGCTGTTCTCGAGCAGTCCGAACTGCAGAAATAAAGGAAACCCTCTGGTGCAATACACCAGAGTCCCTTTCTAACCCTCTCCAGTGTCAGTCAGTGGCAGGCAGGTGCACTTGCGAGGGAGTGTGGCCTGTTGGCCGCATCTAAGAGGTTAATAGGTGGACACGTCTTCCTTTTCCAGGAACATCTGCACTCTCCTTCTTCAGGAGGGAATTTCCACAGTCAAATCAAAATAGCCATTTGGGGACCTTTTCACCTTGTGGATGAGCAATATGCTATATTCGTTAGTCATTGGAACAGCTTTCCTATTCAGGTGCCAAAGATAAAGCTGGAGATACAATCCTCTCAATTATCCTCTAACAGACAGATAGGATTTCTTCAAGCAGTAGCATGCTAGTCTTGACTGTGCTACAGCACCCCAACACAATAGCACTTGGCAGCATTTACTATTCTGTTTTTGCAGATCAATAGCCTCAGCCTGCATTTGGTGCTGAAGCCTGCAATGTCTTGATCTTGTCAGCTGCCCACACCTCTCTTCAGGGCCTGATGGGGACCAGGCCACGTAGACAGTTTAATGTAATTACTTGCAGGCCAGTAGGGCTAAGTCAGAGTCAGTCAAATTTAAGGTGCCTGCTTTATTTGTAACTCATTGCTGCCCAGTCGGAATGTCAAACTACTTTGGCCCATATTTATACTTTTTTAGCGCTGCATTTGCGCTGCTTTTTAATGCAAAAACAGTGCAAACTTACAAAATACAATGGTATTTTGCAAGTTTGCGCCGTTTTTGCCTAAAAAAATGAAGCAAATGTGGCGCTAAAAAAGTATAAATATGGGCCTTTGTTTTGAAAGTAGAAGCAATATGGCACTGGCAGATAGATGTGCTTATGTTCCCATTGATGTGTGTGTTCTCTGCATTGTCCTATTTAAGTAGTGGTACAGCACATTAACCATTGACATATTTCCACATCTTCACATCTGCCCATTTCTGAGAAAATTCCCACAATAGGCATTGTCAGGGAGGTTGGAAGCAGGAATGTTTGTAAAATCATGTTTGAAAACTATTACTTACAAAACAAATCATGCACTGATTTAGTCTGATGTACTAGTACGACTAAGATGAAACAGTTTTGAATGTGGCTGAAATACATTTTTGGTATTTTTGCAGAGACGTTTTCATATTTAACATGTTTTTGGCAAAATGTCTTTACAATTAAAGGTGGCTCAAAAGTTAAGTGTGCAGGACACCGTTGTTATTTGCTTTCTTTCACATCCATTAATTTATAATTAAATGCTTACCCTTTTTCAGCGGGGGACACGTGCAAAGTTCAGGAAGGCGCTTGCGAATTGCACTGATTTAGTCTGATGTATTAGTACTACTAAGATGAAACAGTTCTGCATGTGAATGAAATACACTTTTGGAATTTTTGCAGAGACATTTTCATACTTAACAAGTTTTTTGCAAAGATACTTTAATTTGGTGAGTCCAATTAATATGTGAAAATGCTGTTTCAGGAACAAAGTACACAACCGCATTTGAGTCTCGGCTTCTGCCTAATATATGGTGATCTTAGCAATTTACACTATTTGTGGCCCATTCACTGTCAAGCGCAGAATAAGATCTTTTCACAGGAAAGAGCCAGTCACATTGTAACACAATTTAACAATGTTTGGTTTTCACTTAGATGTATAAAGCATATGCCCTTGCATGCCTAGGGCCATGATTTGAATGGTGCGGCGGATTCAGGGGTACACAGGCCAAAAGCTCTAGGAAACCCACTGAACATATAGTATTGCTACATTTCACTACTGAACAAACAGTCACAAGTGCAGTCACCTTGCAGGCACCAGGGCCATGATTTGAATGGTACAGCAGATTCAGTGGCACAGGGGCCAAAAGGTCTAGTAAACCCACTGAATACCAATTATTGCTATATTTTAGTACTCTGAACCGCCAATAGCTGATATCCCCCTAGCGACAGTCTGCTATCCCAGTTCCCCTGTGGCGCAGTGTGAGTGCCGCCCCCTCCATTGCCGCCAGGCTTCCTGACCCTTCTTCTTTCCCCTCACAGGCTTCCTCTCTCGCCGGCTTCCTCTTCTCCTCCCCTAGGACACTGGCACACCTTAAAAGTGTATGGATCACCTTTTTTCACACTACGGACAGCTTTTATAAAAAGCACTTAAAAGTTCTATAAAGTATTTCAGCGCTTTATAAGAGCACCAGTTATATTACACAAAGGCTAGTGTTTAAGGCACTGGGGAGATTACATGATTTAGCCAGGTTCTCAGGATATTGAGCTGACACTAAGACTTGAACTTGGTTCCTCAAGTTGGTCGCTCCTTCCGTTACGTCACATCTTTACTATAGTCATCTGCAACTTGTACAAAAAAACATTGACACAGACATTAGATTTTCTTTGCTAATGCGTGTTCTTTATTATTACATATAATACGATCTTGGAATAAATACCTTCAGGATGTACGCTGTATGAAAACATCTCCACCATTTAATTAAACTAAATTGTTGTCCATGTATAATAGCAATCCAGACCATCTAAAAGGTGCACATAACTGCCTTGCCTTCTAGTTCACTATTGGCATTGTCAGGGTGGAAGCATGAACATTTCAAAATTCATGTTTGAAAACTGTTCCTTAAAAACATACTTGCACTGATTTAGTCTGATGTACTATTACTACTAAGATGAAACAGTTCTGAATGTGAATAAAATACATGTTTGGACTTTTTGAAGAGAATGTTTCATATTTTACATGTTTGTTGCAGAATGTTTTTAAAAATGAAGGTGGTCCAAACGTTAACTGTGCAGGACACCCTAGTTGCTTGCTCTCTTTCACGTTGATTAACTTGTAAATAAATGCTTGCATGTTTTGAACAGGGGGCCCCATGCAAAGGTCAGGAGTCTGCTTGCGGCCCACATACAATAGATCTACATGGACAATAAATTATAGGTTATACAGCAATACTGGCTTCAGTGCAGCAAAGCTGAAAGTGAAAAAAGCAAAACACTATCACACAGTCAACACTGGCTGCAACATAAAGCTTTACTTTCAGCTATTTGCAACATGGCTAAAAACGTGGGCAAAGACTTTGCAGAGGCAAGACCTATTGGCTTTGATAATGCTTGTTGAATTTTGAAGAGACACTATCATAGTTTAGGTGATGTTTGCTGTTTAATTTACATAGCAAACATTTTCGTGACTCAGCTTGCGCACAGGCTGTAAGATCCGAGCCAGAATCTTGGCTTAGCTCTAGCTTGGCTCTCCTTTGTAGATTTGTTGGCTTGCCCACCTCTACCTGTTAAAAAACATTAGGAACCTGCATGATAGAGCATTACATTAAGACTATACATTGCTCAAGAAGGGACTACAGTCTGAATTATTTCTCACCACATGGACATAACTGCTTTGCTCTTCTGTTGCTAAAGAGTCACTCAAGGTGTTACACATAATGGCCTGAAATGTCAAACATAAGCCCAAGAAAAACATGAAAATGCCATACATATGCAGTCTGTAAACTTGACAGCTTTGCAAAAGACCCTTGTAAAGTAGACGTTTGCCATTGCAACCAGTTTTAAAAGTTGTACTATAAGGCCGTTTGTTTTTGTGTTGCTACAAAAAGAAGGCTTAAAGTGGAAGGCGCAGCTTAATTAAAACAAGATTGGAGGGGTGTGAGCTTCAGATTTTCCGACAAGCAGGCTGTCGTATAATGTTTAAATACATGTTTAAATATTAGGGATGGGCCTAAGGGGCAATAGAAAGAGAGAAGAATGCGGATTGGTAGGGATACTAATTGAGGAAACACACAATATTATATAAAATGACCAGTATTTTTGATGACTTTAAACACTGAGAGGGAGAGAGTGCTTGTGCGTTTTAGTCTGAATGTATGTAAACATATTTGGTGAAATCTGGCAGACATCTCACCATACCTGACTGAAAGCATCTGTACCCAACTCAGAGAATTCATTCATTAGATGGGTGTCGCAGTCCTCCCACGCCGCCCCCCCACCCCCCCCCAATAGCCTTAGTTTCTCACTTTCTCTTTTTATTCATTGCTTTATATTAGTTATACTACGGGCTCTTTCTGTAAGAACTTAACCTCAGTTGTTTCTTACATGAATCTGTTTTAGAACAGTGCAGTCATGCATGTCTTCCTCTCTATTTTAAAACACTGATAATAGTATTATACTATGCATTGCAATCTTGTTTCACTATATATTTATGGACGTCACTTGACCATGATCCCGTTATGACCTCTCAACGGTATGTCATTCTTCCTATAAAATCTTATAATGTCAAAGCAATAAAATGAAGTCGTGTTACACCGCTGGAGAAATAGTTGTAATCAAAATGTATAAGCTTTAGAAACGTGGGCTTTGTGAGATTCTTTGGAGTGTATTTTCTTCATTTCTCTCATTTGCGGTCGTATTGTTAATAAAGTGATAATACAGGAAATCAGTTGTACAAACATTGTATTTTTAGCCATTTGTGTGAATATTCTTTGTAATTAGCAGAATAGATATGTAAATGTAAAACAAAGGCATGAGATACGTAATGCGATGTATTGTCATTTTAAGAGAAAATGGAATATTAATGTTTTGGTGGTACATTGCACTTGCACTCATTTGATTTTAGGACAGGCATTTCTGAGAGGCTGATTGCGATTACCGTACATCCTTTATAGGCCCATATCCAGTGACACGGCAGTGGAAAATTACTGCTACTTTTATCTCTGAAAGCAAGGGCTTGATGAGCACTCCTGACTGGAATAAAGAAACATCGGTTGCTAGGCAGCCACAACTTAGCAACCATGGTACCTGCTGCAGCAGCAGCAAGAACATGACACTGCTGAAGCACACGAGGTGTAAGATTGAGTGTCCTGTGAATGTTTGGCAAAGTGAGAAGAAGCTTTAGAGGGTCTGATAAACGGTGTTAAAGGGATTGCAAAAGTAGGAGTTAAGTATCATTAGAGAACATCTACTTTGGCTTAAATGTCTGTGAAAGGTGTGGTTTTGTGATTGTAGTTTAGAGTTCGAATGATATATATCACTAGATAGATTACATAGCATAATCAGAATGTAGACACTGACAAGCTAAGCACCGTGAACAGAAGCGTAGTTTCGGATATGAGGGCAATGAGGGATATTTCACCAATAAACTGAAAAGAAGCCCTGACCCCCGTGTATTACACAGTACGCCGTGCGCAAGGAGTGTGGTGTTTTCTGAGTTTGCTCTCTGCCATGTAGGACAGATAAATGTGCGCATATATTCAGTGGGCCGTTTATTTGCTTTTACTGAAAAAAACGCTGTGCTGCTGCTCTTGATCATTTTGGTGCACTAAAGTCCTCGCCTTCTCTTCCTTACAACCTGTGGGTATCCTCCCATCTACTCTTGAGACTGAAAACTTCTTTACAAAGTTTAGTTCAGAGCTTTGTATGAGAGGTCCTGCTTATGCATCGCACACTTATCTGTGGCCATGCCAGCTTCTGTCTCTAAAATCCACTCTTGACCATTTCCCATTTTTGCAGTGATCAGAGTGGACTAAAATTGAATTATCTTGTGTCTGGAATTCCACGCTATTAATACCGCTATATGTGTGGCTATCAGGACGAGGCATTGTAAAACTATCTGCTGTGGATGTTGAATAAGGTAGATCTCAATGATGTTGTAACTTTTTGATTTCCTTTTTAAGGAGAGAAGATGCACGTATGGGAGCTTGGAATCTTGACTCTGTACAAAGCACCTCATTAGTCCGTGAGGAACTAATGTACATTACCTATAGTGGGGCACGCCTGGCCATTCTGTTACTTTGGCGGAGTAGAGGAGTGCAGATGATGGGGTTATTTCATAGTATGTTGGGTCTCCATTCTACTCACTGTCCCCTCATGTGGGGCTGATTCAAACGATTTTGCTAGTACTAGTTGGGATTCCAATCCGGCTTGTCAATGTCAGTGACAAATTTGAAATACAGGCTTCTAACCCCCAGAAGGATAATTTTGCTGGCTGATGCAACCAACTTCCCCAAAGTACCAAATGACTTACTCTGTTCAGATCAATTTGTTGAGTGTCCAGAAAAAAGCCTTCACTGCTTTGAAACTGAAGACACTATTACTGTGTCTTGTTTAGTTTGCTTCGGTTTTACATAGCTCTTTCAAAATGTTGTCATATCTCTTTTCTGAGGTACAGTGGCTTAGTAAATTGTACTAAAAGGGTGAGTACTCCTCCCTCCCTGGCTGTATTTTGAGGGACTGAGTCTGAGCCCATTCTGCTGGCTTCAGAGTTTGGGACTATGGAGTCGATCATGCCTGCTCTGTGTTTATTCTTCAAGCTAGGCTTTCAGACTTCTTCCCTTATAGAGATGTCTGGAATTTCTTGCTTCCCTGCCCTGGTCCCAGCTTGTCTGGGGGCACATAAGACTAGCGTGAAACCCTTTGTGAGTGTTCTAAGACAGAGTCTAAGTGATGTACAAGTGTGACAGGTGACAGCTCCACCCCCTTTCAATTGAGATATGACCCATCCTACCAACATCTATTCCCCCTTTGTCTCACTGTCTGGGAGTAATTCACAAATAACAACACCTAGTCATGTTGCCAAGGATACAGGCTGCAGGCACCAAATGGTTGGCACAAGAAAATGCTAACTTTCTAAAAGTGGCATTTTTAGGATTGTGACTTAAAATCTGACTTCGTCATTAAAGAGGGTTTTAAATTGCAATTCTTTAGAGACCAAACTCGACCTTCCTACCTGCTCCTAATTGAAAGCTATCACTTATTAAATGTAATAAAGTAACACAATGTTATTCTATGGGAGAGGGAGGCCTTGCAGTAGTGAAAAGCGAATTTAAGAGTTTGTCACTGCCAGAAAATGTAAAAGTTAAAAGTGCATGTCCAACCTTTTAAATATACTGTACCCAGCCTTTTGGGGTGTTTAGAATCTGCCTTAGGGGTGACTTATATGTGTAACAAATGAAGGTTTAGGTCTGGCTAGAGGTTTATCTGCTAGGTCTAAATATCAGTTTAACTGCACACATGCTGCAGTGGCAGTCTTGACATGTTTAAGGGGCCAGTTAACTGGGTGACACAAACAGTGCTAGAAGCCCATTAGTAGCATTTATTTTCAGGCCCTGGGTACACTTTTTTAGGGGTTTGCAAGTAAATTAAATGTGCCTCTTGGGTGAAAGTCAATGTTACCATGTTTTAGGGAGACAGCACAAGCATGTTATCTGTGGTTAGCATTAGTAAAGTGTGCAGAGTCCTAAGGCCAGCAAAAAAGTCAGCAAAAACAGGAGGATTAAAAGAAAAAAAATCAGGAAAACCATGTCAAGGATGTCTTGTCCAGCAGTTCCCTTGTCACTTGACCTTATTTGTACATTGAAATAAGAGTAGGATGATCTTTAGGATGAGCAAGCTTTCAATTAAGGTTGCCTTTAGTTTCAGTGAGATAGAAAAGAAAGACATGTTCCTGGCAACTCTTATGAGAAGCCGAAGAGAGGGAGGAATACTCCAGGGGCTGATCCAAAACATGCTTTACAAAGTCTCACGCCAGTAACTAAAGAAGCTTGTCAAAGAACTTCAGTGGTTGTAAGGGGTGCTCCTAAAGCCACTTTGTTTATTGAAACAGGTGGTTTATTTGACAGATGTGCTTGCAGACCAATACCTAAAAAGGCTACACTCTTCGAGGGTTCCTGGTATTGCCGCATGTTAGCAACGGGGTCTTTGGTTGGCAGTCAGGTTACCCCCAGTCCAAGCAAGGACCCTCACTTTAGTCAGGGTAAAAGAAAATCACCCTCAGCTAACCCCTCCTTACCACCTTGGTAGCTTGGCACGAGCAGTAGGCTTAACTTCAAAGTGCTAGGTGTAAAGTATTTCTACCAACACACACAGTAACTTAATGAAAACACTACAAAATGACACAACACCGGTTTGGAAAAATAGAAAATATTTATCTAAACAAAACCAGACCAAAACGACAAAAATCCACAGTACACAAGTTAAGTTATCACTTAAAATGCAAAAAGAGTCTTCATGCAATTTTAAACACAATGCAAATGCTGTTCGCATGAAAATGTATCTTGGGTGCGTCAAAAATAACCCCGCATGGGTGAGTGCGTCGGGTTGGTGGGTCGGCGCGCGTCGTTTCTTCTCTCCGCAGGAGAGCGATGCGTCGATCCAGTCAGCACTCTCAGGTCCGGGCAGGCCTTGCGTTGTTTTTACATGCCCAGCGGTGTTTGCGTCAGAAATTCAGCCGCACGGTGATCCGAAAACCACACAGTGCGGGTTGCGATCTCACCAGCCTCTGTCAGCGATGTTGTGCATCGTTTCTCCAGCCCTAGGCGTCGATCTTCAGGTCACGTTGCAGGCGAGAGTCTATTTTCAGCCGTGAAACTGGCGGCACGTAGATATTTCAGCCACAGATCGGAGTCGCATAGATCTTTTCCCCGCATGGCGTTCTGTGCATGGATTTCTCACTCTTGGGCTGCCAGCTTCTCTTTTCAGGGCCCCAGGAACTGGATGGGCACCACTTGGCAGAGTAGGAGTCTCTCCAGAGACTCCAGGTGCTGGCAGAGAGAAGTCTTTGCTGTCCCTGAGACTTCAAACTACAGGAGGCAAGCTCTAAATCAAGCCCATGGAGATCTTCACTCGAAGGAAGGCAACACAAAGTCCAGTCTTTGTCCTCTAGCACAGGCAGAAGCAGCAACTGCAGGGTGGCTCCTCAAAGCACTGTCACAGGCAGGGCAGATCTTCTTTCTCAGCTCTTCAGCTCTTCTCCAGCAGAGGTTCCTCTTGGTTTCCAGAAGTGTTCTAACGTCTGTGGTTTTGGGTGCCCATCTTATACCCATTTTCTCCTTTGAAGTATGCCTACTTCAAAGCAAAGTCTCTCTTGATTGTGAAATCCTGCCTTGCCCAGGCCAGGCCCGAGACACTCACCAAGGGGTTGGAGACTGCATTGTGTGAGAGCAGGCACAGCCCTTTCAGGTGTGAGTGACCACTTCTCCCCTCCCTCCTAGCACAGATGGCTCATCAGGCTATGCAGGCTACACCCCAGCTCTCTTTGTGTCACTGTGTAGTGAGAGGTGCAACCAACCCAACTGTCAAACTGACCCAGACAGGGAATCCACAAACAGGCAGTGTCACAGAAATGGTTTAAGCAAGACAATACTCACTTTCTAAAAGTGGCATTTTCAAACACACAGTCTTAAAATCAACTTTACTAAAAGATGTATTTTTAAATTGTGAGCTCGGAGACCCCAAACTCCACATGTCTGTCCGCTCCCAAAGGGAATCTACACTTTAATCAGATTTTAAGGTAGCCCCCATGTTAACCTATGAGAGGGACAGGCCTTGCAACAGTGAAAAACAAATTTGGCAATATTTCACTGTACATTTAAAACACATTACTATATGTCCTACCTTAACCATACACTACACCCTGCCCTTGGGGCTACATAGGTCCTACCTTAGGGGTGTCTTACATGTAAGAAAAGGGAAGGATTAGGCTTGGCAAGTGGGTACACTTGCCAAGTCGAATTTACAGTTAAAACTGCACACACAGACACTGTAGTGGCAGGTCTGAGACATGATTACAGAGCTACTTATGTGGGTGGCACAACCAGTGCTGCAGGCCCACTAGTAGCATTTGATTTACAGGCCCTGGGCACATCCAGTGCACTATACTAGGGACTAATAAATCAAATATGCCAATCATGGATGAACCAATTACATACACATTTTGTAACGGAGCACTTGCACTTTAGCACTGGTTAGCAGTGGTAAAGTGCCCAGATTAACAAAAACAGCAAAAACAGAGTCCAGCACCCATCAACAACCTGGGAAACAGAGGCAAAAAGTTAATGGAGACCACGCCAAGGATAAAAAGTCTAACACCACACAACCTTTATGTTGACTTTCTTAGTGCTAGTCCATAGGCTGTCCCCAATCTGTTGCAATTCAGCCATATACTGGAGGGTTCATATACTTCTAAACACTTCTTTAAGAAATCTGCACGGAACTACACCATATTCGTGAACACACCCACATCCTTCTACTGTGAGCACAGGCCACCAGATTCCTTCTTTTGAGAAGGACCTATTTGTGTGGTAGTTTTAACTGATGGAGTAGGAAAGGAGGCTTTTTGGAATGGAAGAGAGCCCACAGACTATGGAGTCAGTGTAAAGGTTACATACTCCTACTCCCTCATCTTTATATTCTACTATTCTCAACCGATAGGGAGATTCTCGGCAAGAGAAAGGCACTATTGGGCAGGCAACATCCTAAGCAATTAGGTTTCTAATGAGCTCTTGGCCCACACTACATATAACGATGGGATGAAACATCAAGTGTTTACTGTTTAAAGTATTCATCTAGGGTGTCTTGGAGCTGCCAAACTATGGTGCAGTTTTCTGACATTTGAGACAAGAGAATTACGCCTCTAAGGAATAGCAGTAGAATGTACATGAGGTATTCCGTGTTGCAAGAGGTAATGCTCACTCTCTGGAATATGCAGCATGACTACAAATCTTTGCCAAAGATGGCAGTGCCTGTGCTGTCCAGCATGAACAAAAGGCAGTGGTAGAGCCAATTGATTCAACAGTGAGACCTATTGGCTCTGCCAATGCTTTTTATGTCTTGGCACAACACCTTTGTTATTCTGAGCAAATCAGTGAATCTTTCCATCTTGAAAATGAAAACAACTATGACATTCAGCAAAAAATAGTATCACATAAAGAAAGCAATTGCAGGGATGTTCGTGTACATTTGGGAGCAAATAACATCTGTTGTTGCATTAAACATCCATTTCAAAGAAGAAAAGGGCTTGTTTGAAGTGTGTTTGGCATAGTAAAACATAGCTACAAATGTCAAGAGGTTCCACAAGGACAACAGGGAAGAAGAAAAAATAAAAGTACCTGAATCACAGCGCGATCAGCGGAAGGGCAGCAATCAAGCGGAAGCATTCAGTTCTTGGCCCATGCTCCAGCCAAAGGAAAAGGAACTAAAGCCAGCACAAGGCAGCAAATCAGAGTGAAAATAAAGCCAACAAATGTTAATCAATAGGCATGCTGCACGCCCCTTGTTATATACAATATCTCTTGCAGGTGAGACCTAAAAACTGGGAATGCTCCTGTGAAGTACTTTAGTCAGGGATGCCCAAGTTTATAAAGTGATAAGAAATATATCATATTTCACTTGCCATGCGCAAGGAAGATCACAGGCTTTGTGTCTTCAGATGTTAGACTCATTCTAACTGAAGACAGCAACAGTTCTTGATTGGATTACTGCAACCTGCTTTGCTTGGGAATAGCTAAGAGCAAGTCCGTGCAAGCATGCAAGATCTTTGTGGTTTATGGATTAAGGGAGCCATGTTTTGCATATGGTGAGAGCCAGAAACTATTTAAATGCTGCCAACTTCTCCACAAATGCTCGAAATGCCTTAGTCCAAGCTGCTTTCATGGCAAACGTTGAGCCCTGTCTGCCTTCCTAGATAGAACTCTGCACTTAGATGGGAAAATGTGCAGGGGGCGTGGCTTCGGGCGTCAAGATGGCGGTCGCACTCTGAGAGTGCTCTGGACCCCTCCGTCATCCGCCCGTAGTTAATGCGGTCTGGCTGAGCGAAGGACGTTGTGCCAAACATCCTCGTGGCCCTCGGATCCCTGAGGGACCTGGCGCGGTGAGCGATCAAAGATTTCAGCCCCGTGCCCTCGCTACGGCCCGACCGGCCCGAACGACAAAATGGTGGCCACGGCCGGGCTGAGGCTGGACCGGCGGCTCCTCCTGGCGCGACCGCTCCGAGCTGGAGAAGCGGCGAGGGTCCTCGAAGAATCTGGGCCCGTGCTCCGGCCGCCGACCCCCATAGACTGGGGAGGTGGCGCGGCCCCGGCCCAGGAAGAAGGCTCCAGGTGAGCGGAGCCGCCCTGCCCGAGGGCGCCGGCCGGGAGGGGCTGCGACGCCCGTCTGCCTTGTGGCGCGAGCCTGCGGGATTGGGCTGGAGCGACCGGGCGAAGGTGAGAGGAGCGCCCGCCGTGGCTGTCCCCCCCCAGGTGCCCCGCTTGGCCCAGGGAGCGTGCTGGGGATGCGCGGAGAGCCGGGGCTGAACCGGAGATCGGGCACAGCCCCGTGGAGGGTGCGGACGCAATCTGAGGAAGGGGAGAGGGGGGAGGGGAAGGAGAAGAGCCAAGAATAAGACGGACCCCTCCTCCCCCCCTCTATATAACGGAAAAGAGAGCTGGTGGCCCGACTCCGCCCCCTTTAGACCCCTGACCTGATGGGGCTCGCCATAGCCCACAACAGCGGCTAGGAACGGACCGTGAACTAGACTGGCGGAGGGTGGCTTCCCAGAATCGCCTTATAACCATGAAATTGCTGGGCCCTGGGAGTAGGGGGGGGCTGGACCCTAAACTGGAGCGCATTCCTCCTTCTCTCCCCCCTCCCCCTGCGAAGAGAACGTGAGGGGGGGACTGTCGGGGGAGGACCAGCGACTTGGGCCCCCCGCGGAGCCGGTGGAGGGGCTGTCCTCGTGAGACCCGGAGGAACATGGATGGAACTGGAGGGTGCCCCTGAGTTTGTGACCCCCCGACCTTCTTACACTGAGCACTGAGACCTTCTGAATCTGTCTGTCGCGGGGGGTCCCCACCGGTATGTGCCCTCCCTGGACCCATGGTAGCCGAAAGCGCACTGGGGACCTAGATTTGAATTGAAGCACGGTGAGAGCAACATATCCGACCCCCTCCCCTGTGCTACTATGAGGAAGGACAAGGCGAACAAACAACCCCCACCCTCCCAGCAAAAGATCGACCAGTTCACGACGCTGACGGGCCAGCGAGGAGGGGGGGGACGCGGCTAGTGGAGGCCCAGCACCGGACGGAGTGAGTGCCATCCTTCAGGCTATTCAATCATCGCGGACGGCCGTAGAGACCAAAATCTGAGAAGCGCGGGAGGATATGGGCCTTATTAGGCAAGACCTCAGAAATGCAGTGAACCGAATCACCGAGGTTGAATCCCGAGTCTCCCTGAATGAAAATGATCTTTCTGACCTTAGAACCAAAGTGGCCCAGCTGCAGACCCGAACCACCGAGCTTCACCGCCGCGCGGAGGACGCTGAATACCGGTCAAGACGCAACAACCTACGCTTCATCGGATTCCCGGAGGGCATAGAGAATGACAGGGCCTTCGAGTTTCTGGAGAGATGGATCAAAACCTGGATGCCGGACCAGTCCCTCTCGCCCTGGTTTGCGGTTGAACGGGCTCACAGGGCACTTGCCACGCGCCCCCCTCCGGGCAGCCCAAAACCCCTGATGATTGCACGCTTCCTTAACTTCAAAGACAGAGACAATATCCTTAAGGAAGCTAGGCGGTCGGAAGATCTTCAATGGGAGAACCATAAAATCCTAATTTTTCCAGACTACACTCGTGAGGTCCAAACCCGCCGCGGGTCGTATGAACAAGTTAAACAAAAACTTAGAGCAATGCACCTTTCATATATGCTCCTCTTCCCCGCGCGGCTCAAAGTCCTTATGGCCGGGAAAGCGTACTTTTTTGAAACACCGGAGGAGGCATGGGACTGGCTAACAGAGGAGGGCGTTGGAGCCCGGAGGGGTCCCCTGGGATCTGCCTGGAAGACCCCACGTGTCTGACCCTCCCCCTCGGGAGGGCCCCGGAGGAGCCGGAGGCGTACCAGATCCCGGAGAGGTAGGCAAAAAGACCCTGACACTCCTGCGGACAGTGAGGCGGCCCGAGACTCCGGTTCACAGACAGAAAAAATCCCTGCTGCTCCCTTTGGGCCTCCGACCTCAGCCCAAACGACGGAAGACAATCGCCTGGGCCAATCCCCGGTGCTCGGCTGACATGAAGTGTATTACCCCTTCGATGGATGCGGAGGGTACCCAAACTGTCCAACTTGCTCGTGCAGGCCCCGGAGGGGTTACCGCTGATGGCATCGAGCCTCTGTACTACATGGCGCCTTGAGCTCGACTTGTGACCGTTAATTGCAATTGATCCGATTGAAAGGAGGGGTCCACCACTCCACCCCAAAGACAGTCCCTTTGGCTGTCTGGTTCTGGTTGGGTACTTGGGTGACAGATGCTTCTGGGGTGGGAGTATGGGGAGGGAGGTGTTTAGGTGGGGGGGGAGTTTGAAACAGGCTTAGATGGTAACGAGTTAGTTAGCCTTGTTTGTAGTTTTAATATTTCACTGATATGTTTGAAATGGTCGTCCCTAGGTCCGCAGCCACACACTCAGCGTTGTATAACACTTACGCAACCCACGCCTGGCCCTCATTGACTCAGGTCCTTTCCTGGAATGTAAACGGCCTGTTAGACAAGATCAAGAGATCAGCAGTATTTAGCACTCTCCGTAGATATTCCCCCTCAGTGGTCCTCCTACAAGAAACCCACCTCCTCGGGTCTAAGTGCCCCATGCTTGCGCGAGGAGGATACGACAGAGTATACCACGCGGGATTTTCCAGAGGTTCTAGAGGAGTGGCCATCCTACTCCATCGGTCTCTACCCATTGTGATTACAACCACGCAGTCCGACCTACAGGGCAGATTTGTAGTAGTCATGGGGATTCTCCATGGGTCACCTATAAACCTTATATGTGCCTACGCTCCTCCGTCGGGACTTGATGCCTTCTTACTTTCGCTCCACCGGGTGACAACGGGACTTCCCCAAGGGGCCACCCTGCTGGGAGGAGACTTTAATGCTGTTCTTGACCCCAGCCTGGACGTGTCTGGTGGGATTACCGCCGGTAGATCCAACTGGGCTTCAGCCCTCAGCAACTGGGCGGAGAGCCTTGGCCTATGTGAGGTGTGGCGTACCTGGCACCCCAGGGAACGCCAATACACACACACACACATCGGCTGCCCACCAGACGCAACCCAGAATAGATCTTATGTTCATGCCCGCCTTGGACTTCTCGACTCCCCTGAACTCGACTCCCCTGAACCGATTTTAATCGTTTTTGTGTCATTTTAAAGATAAAAATATAAACTATTTTTATAAATTGGTTTTGGATTTTTAAACTGTTTCCTGTGTTTTATTTAATTACTGTTTTGTGATATTTGAATGCTTTACACTTTGTCTCCTAAGTTAAGCCTTGACGTTCGTTGCCAAGCTACCAAGGGTTGAGCTGGGATTAATTTACTGAGACCTAACTGTACCTATGTGGAGGTTAGTGGCTTGTTGCTAGGTGTAGGTACCTACCTGCCCTACCAATAACCCATTTTCCAACAAGTGATATTCTGGGTCTCCACCTGCTTAACATGTATGAGGAAGCTGAAAAACTGGGCTGCTTCCCCACTGAGATCGACCAAACGACAATTGTAGTGATCCCTAAAACCCAACACCCGTCGCGACATTGCTCGGCGTACCGGTCCATCTCACTTCTAAATATTGAGATCAAAGTGCTCTCTTCGATCCTTGCCTCCAGATTGAAGGAGGTAATGCCTACGCTGGTACACCCTGACCAATGTGGCTTCATGCCCACTCGTGGTACTAGGCACTGCATCAGGCGACTTACATCTGGCCCTGGCGCACCACAAAATTCTGTCGCACACACCTTTGGCGCTACTCCTACTCGACTTTGAAAAAGCCTTTGACACAGTGGATTGGTCCTATCTCGAACAGGTCCTGGAAAAAACGGACTCGGGTCCAAATTTCGAGGCCTAGTGAGACTCCTATATTCCAACCCGACTGCCCGAGTCCAGGTGAATGGAGTGGTCTCCGACCTGTTCCCCATTGGCCGTGGAACTCGACAGGGATGCCCACTATCCCCCCTGCTCTTTGCGCTAATAATAGAGCCCTTGGCGATACTGCTGAGAGGCGACCCACTGATCTAGGGTTGGCCCTGGCCCTCCGGCTGAGAGGACCGTGTGGCGTTATACGCAGATGATGTCCTCTTGTATATCTCTAACCCGACCAAAAGCGTTTTAGAAATCATGGGCCTCTTCGCGGAAGCCTCGGGACTGACTCTAAATCCCGCCAAGTCCCTGCTGGTCCCCCTACATCGCTCCCGAGACTGAATGGACTGGCAACGAAACATCCCAGTGCGAAGGAACAGTTTTAAATATCTAGGAATACATATCTCACTTCTTCCCGAGTTGACATGGGAACTTAACATTACACCGCTAACTAGAAGAATCAAGACTGATCTGCTGCACTGGAGGACCCTCCCCCTGAACTTGCTTGGCAGAATAGCGCTTTATAAGATAATGATGATTCCCCAGGCTCCTCTATCTCTTGCAAAACTTTCCATTTCCCATCCCCAAGAAATGGTTCGGCGAGATGGTTTCTTTAGCGCGCCAATTTATATGGAGCGGCACCCGTCCGCGACTGGGGCTCAAAAACTTCCCAGAGCGATATATACGACGGTGGCTTGGGCATGTCCAATATCCAATACTACCACCTTGCGATGCACTTGCTCGTGATTAATGACTGGATGGGGGGTGGGTGACAGATCCCGCATATCGACTGGAATTACAGACGATGGGCTACTCCCGGATCTTTGGCACCCTTTACGGGAACCCGATCTCCCGAGATGTCCCGGACGTGACCAAAGTGGTCTTACAAGGATGGCGGACAGCTCAGAGGTTGACGGGGGTGGGGGCGTCTTACCCAGCAGACCTCGCTATGGCACGGGAGGCATTTGATGGAGGTGGCAGGCCTGGAGGGTTTTCCGAACTGGGATAACATAGGCATTTCAACACTGGGCGACGTCTGGGGAGGGTCACACATGCGGTCCTTCGAAGACCTTTAGAAACACTTTTCATTAAACAAGACACAGTTCCACCGGTATCCACATCTCCGCCACGCCCTGCTAGTGCATGTCCAGACAGGAGACACCATACCCGAGTATAGCCCCGTGGAGGCAAAGGCATTGATGGGAGACCTGGGCAGGGGGGGTGTTTCCCAGATATACCGCACCCTAACCACCGACACTGCTGGTTCCCTGGGGGGGCTCTGCCAACGATGGGAGGGATGGGTGGACCCCATGGAAGAGATGGACTGGGCAGAAGCACTGATGGCCCCGCGTGCCCTTACAATGGATACTCGCTTCCGATTAATACAAACCTACTATCTTCATACAGCCTATCTCAAGCCCACGAAACTACACAGAGCGGGCCTCCGCCTCACAGCAGAGTGCCCCCGTTGTAGGAACCCCGTGGCTGACTTCTTCCACATGGTATGGGCCTGCCCAGCCATGGTGACTTACTGGGAAGCTGTCTTGCAGGAAGTCTCTGGGGTCTTACAGGAAGATATAGAGAGGGTGCCTTTGCCCCTCCTTCTGGGAGTCATGGGAGACACTGGGTTGCGGAGAACAGATCGAACTTTCCTAGGGGTGGCATGCCTGGTGGCCAGGAGGGATATAATGGCGGACTGGAAGGCCAGGGATGCCCCGGCACTGACTAAATGGAGACGAGGGGTGGACTGGTGTGCCCAGCGTGAAAAACTTGTATATGAGGCCAGAGGATGCCTGAATAAATATAATAAGATATGGGGGAAGTGGGAGGCTGTAGCAGGCTTCTAGATTGCGTATAACTCTCACTTATAATGTTCTGCTGGGGACATGGGTTTGATCATTATTTGGTGCCCGTTGGCATCGTGTTAACTGTATGTATCATTGTTTCTTGCAAAATCAATAAAACCTCTTTATAAAAAAATAGATGGGAAAATGTGTAATCTCCACTTACTTTGAGGGACCTTGGGCCGCAAATTAGGGTTGATGTACTTCATATTGTATTGTATTGTAATCGTATTTATATAGCGCTTACTACCCCTGACGAGGCGTCGAATCGCTTTTCGATGAGTAGCACGCTACTCCGGTACCCAAAAGAATTAGTGATGGATTAGTATAATTTAATAATGAGTACAGTTTTAGTATTATTATGAATTAATTTGAGTTGTGGATATGAGAGTTTGTTAGTTAGATTGACTGGAGTAAAAGGGGGAGCGGAGGGGAAAGAGGATGTCGAAGGGTTAGGGAGAGCAAGTTTCCTCTTCACCCTTTTTGATAAGAACCTTATTTGCTGCTGCTTCAGTGTCTTGTAGAATCCATATTCCTATACATACATATTTGTTTTTTAATTTTCCAGCTTTGTTTCTTGAAAGGGTTTATTATATTATTGTCTGTAAACGTGCTGAACTTTACTTTTTGTACCCGAGTTCTGCTGTTGGTGTAAAAGTCTTAGTTACCTGTGCTGTTTTGCGGTCTCTTTCCCCATAAGGCACATACTGGTTCACGTAGGACATCTTCAGAAAAGGAAAAGCGTCAGTAATCTTATTACCGGTACTTTTTCATTTCCACACCATTACAGACATTTCCAAAAAATAAACGTAAAGTGTGTTGGTTCTGGCAGTCTTTTGAACCTCGGTGAGTTTAGTGTGAAAAAGACGCAAATATAGTGCTTCCTGGTTAGTACCCAAAACTCCAGGGGCCTCGGTAATGTTAATACCATGACTCAAAATGTTCTACATCAGGGCTAAGTCCCGAATTCCTTGTTATCTTTATCGTGTAGTATTTTTGTTACCTCCAGACTGACATTCCACTCCCCGATCCACCAACATGGCCACCAGTTTCTCCTCTGGAGTATTTTTAGTGCCTCTGTTCTTCATCACAACACGTGCTAAATGGATTTGACTTAATTAATGTTCAAGGGCTTCATTTTAATCTAAGCATTAAAGGAGGCTCTGTAGATTTGTTGCGAGTCCACACCCCCTTGCGTTCCTTCGGTGGTGCACAACTTCTTAAAGTATGTTCAGTATTATTGCAGGGTACCACAAACCTGTATACCATCGAAATTTAGACTGGGTTAACTAAAGCATAGTGAAACAAATGCCTTGTTGAGGATCACAGAAAATATCAAAGGGAGAGCCAAGAGTCAAACGTATATAAATTGGCTGAAATCTTTGTTAGATGGCCTAGGACACCACACTACTTGTAATTCAATTTCGTGATTTTTCCGTTTTTGAAGAAAAGTATCATTTAGTGAGTATCGTGTAAATGCACAATTTGTATTTGCTTACCTGATTGCTCATTCTTACTTTTTAATTTGTTTTTCTTCTTCTTTGCAGAGTGTACTGGGAAGATTATAACTGAAATAATGGACGCAGGGTTTGAAATTTCAGCGATGCAGATGGTGAGTGATTCCAAGCTGTGTTTTAAAGTTAAAATATTCTCAACAGAGAGTCATCATTCTAACATTAGCAAGGACGGATGCTGGATAGCATTGTATTTTTTAAATCGGCCCTGCTCCTGCCCACAGTGCGTGCTAGAGGCTGCACATAATTCCCAGTAAGGCTGCTCACACACACCGTTGTCCCAGCGCTCGTGTGTCGCTGCCTCGCACGCGGACGCCCTACTAGATTTTCTTGTCCAAGACATTTTTCTCATTTAGTACAACTGACATACCGCATAGCCTTTTAAAACCTTCCCACGTATTCTCAGATATTGGCGTGCTATCGATCTAGTCACTGCAGAATGGCTTTTGCATTGTCTGCAGTGTTTGCGCTTATTTCTCTACCTGCTAGTGACTAAGGGAATGAGATATTCACAGATTGAAATTTCTGGCAGCACAATTCATCCTGATTCTTCATTTCATTTTGATTGTGGCTGAACGCGCCATGATCTGTTCCTGTAGCTCAGGCACTTTGAAAAACCTATCTTCATCTATGCTTAGAGGCAAAAAGCGGCCCTTGGTTGTTCACTCACTCCAGCAAACACATGCAGTGGCTAGGAAAGCGGCCCATGTGTTAATCCAAGTAATGTCCCTCTGCATATTCCTGGAGTGGAGGTACCCCCACATGTGGGAGATACTGAAGACATTTAGTTTCTGAAACCAAATGCCTTTGTGCCACATCCCTCTAAGAGTTTATTATAAGGTTTGTATCCTCTGATCGGCCTTACATGTTAGCCAGAGTGACCAATTTACCAAGAAGGGAGTTCCCTGAGTTCTTTCGAGATAAATATTGGAAGGTCCCACAAACCTAAATTCAAGCCAGTACCAGGCAGGGCATGGAGTACGACTTGAGCATAAGGTCCGTGAGAGAGGTTAGGCGGTGGAGCACTAGGGCCTTCCCTGAAAATACACTATGACATTAGACCATCATGAGTCAGCCCACCTCCATTGATGGAAATACATGCATCTAAGGTCTCAAGCACCGTTCTGAAATAACAGCTTGTCCAAGCAGCCTTCTGACGAGTCAACGATTTAAGTTAGTGGGTCAGATTGTTTCCAGGTACGGAGGTTAACTGGAAGTGATGTCACACCTGATTGTGCTTAAAACAACAAAAGAAGAACTCTTGTTCAATGCAACCTCTCTTGTGGCCAAGTACGGTTAGAACAGACCATTGTAGCACTGATGCCACTTGCCTTGGATTTTATTTGTTCCCTCTACTTACACTCCAGTGATACTCCAGTGATGTTCCACTTAGTATTCTGGCATAGGAGCCAGAATCGTATGGCCCATCTCCCTATTGTACTCTGTTTTTTTTCTGGCTTATCTGCAGCTAAGTGTTGGTGCAGTTGGTGGATGTGTTGTTAATTGCTTCAAATGTGTCTGTTTACTTCCTTGCAGGTTATTGGGGCTCTTTCTCTGTTTGAAGCCTCACTTGTGATGTGTACATTTTAGAAAGTTGTTTGATTACAGGGCTTCACCTTCTCATTATGGTTATCATGCCATCTATTTTGAAATAAATCATTATTATCGAGTTTTTCACCTGCAAGAACATAAAAAATAAAATCGCAACATATATATGTTTAGCTTGTGTACTGAGTTCGTGGATAGAGGGGCAGTGCATTCAAATCAAATAACTTCTATAAGCATCAAATTTGATTGACTGGGTAAGGTTTCTGTGGTCCTAACTCCCAATTATATTTCAGGATGTGTGACTAGGGATCTCGTTTTGGCATAAACTTTCTAGGATGTGTTCCATCCTCCACCAAACATAGGCCCTCATTATGTACATGGCGATTCAGACCGCCATGCCGGCGACGGCGGAAAAGACTGCCACCAGCATGGCGGTCTGAACCGCCATATAAACAACACAGTGAGGGCCGCCATAGGCGGCCCTCCTCCACCGCCAGGCTGCTGCCGACAGGCAGCCTGACGGTGGAGAAATAATTTTCCGACAGGGCAGTGCTGCAAGCAGAGCTGCCCCTCAGATAATGATCCCTTCTGCCACCAGCCTTTACCTGGTGGGTTCCCCCGCCACTGAAAGGCTGGCGGTAGGGGTGCTCCGGGGCCCTCCTAGGGGCCCCTGCACTGCCCATGCGCTTGGCATGGGCAGTGCAGGGGCCCCTGTGCAGTGATCTGCGCAACGGGTGCAGCTGCACCCACCGCACAGAGGCATTGTCCCGCCGGCAATGTCTCGGCCATGCATTCTGATAGGCCATTGGGTGAAAACAATGTTTCCGCCCGCCGGCCCAGCAGAATGTTCATTATGCGGCCGGCGGGATCCCAGGGGGGCTGGCGGTCAGTGAAATGACCGCCAGCATGAACACAGCGGTAAACACCGCCGTGTTCATAATGACCCCCATAGTGCCTCTTCGACTGACCACATACTATCTCAAATTAGGCCAGATATTTCTGTCTTCATAAATCACCTTATCAGATGACCTATACCAGTCCCTGCACCTACACCACTGAACGCTGGATGGACGAGTTTCCTTGGACCACTTCCTTTATCACTATCATTAAAGCGAGGAAATTCACCTCATTCAGAATTCCTGGTACATCAATCTGGGGTGATAAGAGGATGCCCAGGCCCCACATTGTGGACAATTTATAGTGTTCCCTTCACTTTTACATTTCAGGCAACAGCTATCACTTGTCAATTTCATAATATGTAGTCAGGAATGATTTTAAAGTAAAATCTTTAACAGGAATTGGTGGAGGCTCAGTGGTATTTCTACCTCACAAGGTTGCTTAAGCACCTTTTCCTAGTCTTCTTGCCAAGTTTTTAGGTCTTCCCTCTCCCCTCTGCTTTAATATGCTTACTTCGTCAGGTGTATTATTAACAATCTTTTTTAAATAGTTGAGTTTGTTCACACACGTGATGTTTCCTCTAAACCACGAGCCTCCAGCAGAGAAAAGTCAGGAATGCGACCCCAATCAATCTTGCACATATTATACACTCTTTACACAGTAGACCCTCATATGTATTCTTATTTTCTACTTTCTCACTGCTTCAGTCATGAATGTCTAACTGCGTCATTGCCATCTGTCACTGGACGGTGTTATGGGCCCTTAAGTTCAACTTATCCAAAACTGTTGTATTTTCTCTCTTTGTAAACACGTATCTTTCCAACCAATTCAAACAACACCCAGCATGGACTAGGTTTTTTCCCAGGAATGAGGTGATTTCCCTATCATGTGGCCACTAAGGTGACTGTCCATGTGCCAGAAGTAGGGCTGTATACAAGCTATTGATGCTTATGCACGAAGCAGCAAAGGGAATTGCCCCACGTTTCCTCTCGGTCATTATAGCTGAGTATGCTCAAGCCCAATACCTTGGGTCTGTAAACCAAAGTCACCAAAGCTGCCCTTTGACCACTGTCTTTTGACCACCAGGTTATGGTCCTCTTATTTTCTAGACCCTCTACATTGAAACTCTCTACCCCTACACATTTGAGAAAACCCTTCCTTCCATGAGTGCAAAAAACAGTTGCATGCCAATTTCTACCCCCAATAATATACATGCAGGTGAAACAAATAAATCATGCCACAAAAAACACTGTGGTTTTAGTGTTAACCACTTTGCGCCCACTGGCCTGTGTACTGCTACTTTTTCCAGTGTACAGCATTTCGTTTTGAAATGTTATGGTTACAAAATAAACTAGCAGATGGAGAGATGGAGGCGTTTGGTATGATCTTTGTTGTAGCCCACATGTGGCCCTATGCTGGCCAGTGAGACTTGGGAGCAGAAAATCAAGTTTGGTGGACAACTGGGGGCCTGCATGTCCATGATAGCCTTCTTCAGTTCTGGTTCTAAAATAGTCTTAGTGATTTTGGAACCTTGAGCCAGATCTTGTGGGCCAATATACAAATACGTCTGACATGTCTGCTGGAATTCAATAAAAGCATTGTTAAGAGATGATGTCAAGGTGCCAGGGACAACAAAACAATGTGCAATTTTCTCAAAAGTGTGGTGCAGGTGGACAGAGAGGGTGCCAGACTCTGTCTTTTCTGGCATAGCCAGGAAAGATGGTAACTAGATGAGGAGAAGAGAGTGTATTATTCCTATTTAACACATGTGGTCTGAATGGCCTTAGCTCATCCTCATTTTCCTGTTTGTGGGCTAAGGCGGTCTCCAGCTCCATTACCATCTGTGCCAGTTGCCAGGTTCTCATAAGTATGTTGGAGTGTGGAATCCATAGTTGGCATGGTCCCCTATTTCTCTCCTGCTCCTCAGATGTTGCAGCCTATGTTGCACATATCTGGGATTGTGAAATTAAGCTATATGTTGCCGAACACCGAAAGAAGTCATAGAAGTCACGCTCCCACTTGAAGCCCAAGGCACGGACATGTACCTGTGTTTAGGGCTGTCCCTGTGACAGCTCCTTATCGAGGCCCAAGCCTTCTGGTGAGTCGAAGCAGAAGCACTAGAAGACCAAGTGAGATATGTACCCATCCCACCACTCTCTGCCAGAGAAGTTGCAAGGACATCAGGGTGCCTCTTGGTCTCACTGTAGTTCCCAGACCAAGGAGCCAATTCTGCAGTTGATCTGGATGCATCCTGACTTTCCTGGGCAATGGCAATGTGCAACAGATCGAGGCTTTCAATGAAGCCATGTGGTAAATCTTCAGTACTATTTCAGCTCCCTCTGGTGTCCCTTTGGGCCCCAAGAATCCATGGAGGTGATATACTGCAGGCGGACACATCTTCAGGGCCATCTGTGCCTCCTGAACCTATCTCAGGTTCTGCTCCAGCTTTGTAGCTGACTTCAAGTTCAACGCCAAAATGCCAGCCGGTCCCATTGATGTCGACATTGGCCCTGACACTACCAGTGCCAGAGCAGGACTCTTCTCCAATAGTCGTATTTAACTTCAAGCTGAACTCGTCTTTGCCTCGACCAAGGTCCTTTCCTGAATCCTTACTGATGCACCCGGTCCCAGTTCAATTTCATTCAGCTAGGACCAGGCCTCTACCTCAGAGCTGCACCCCAGCACAGTAGCAACTTTTAACTTCAAACTCTGAGCAGAATCAACCAACGTTCGAGATGCCGAGGATAATCTTCCCTTCCACTATGATAGTGACAATCTGTACATTGATTTAGAGGAGGCTAGGGGGTTGAACACTTCCCTGACACTGGCTTACATTCTCCCATATACCGTCAACAGAAGAGAGTTCTTCCTTTGTGTGGTCACAAGATGTTCAGTTGAGCTATTGGATTTACAGCTCCCCACTATGGTTAGTTAACAGACATTTTACAACCTGGGCATGCTTCCTCTGAGCCTTTATTTCCATTCATTGAATCCCTGACTGCCACATTAATGGGAACTTGCTGTAAACCTTGTTCTTGCCTACTGGTGAATAGACAGGTAGCCATCTGCAATAGGCTGGTGTCAGGCAACCTTGACTTCTCCATGCAGCAAACTACTCTAGAAAATCTGGTGGTCAAGGCTTCTACTGGCAGCAAATTCATTCCCTACAACTCCCTCACCCAGACAGAAGATTAAGGCATTGAGGAAATAAATGTCTTCATCGGCCAGCCCTCCAGTTGATCAATGCCAGCTGTTTGCTGAGTAGATATTCCTGTGCTTTGTGAATCATGGTCTGCGAGATCTTGTAAGCAGTCCCAGAGAAAGTTCACACCACCCTGGCTCAAACAATACAGGATGTTCAGGATGAGGCTAAAAATGTAATCCAATCTGTACTGGACACCACTGATTGCTAGAGCTGTGGCTTGGCATCATGCATAGATAAGATCCAGGGGCTTCACTGGTGATGTGCAGGCCTTACTTATGGACATGCATCTGATAGAGACTTCTAGCTGCAGATTCCTTACCTTAGAATTCCCTGGCGTCCGCTTCGAATTTAGAATTTTTCTGCTAAGCAGTACCCTGCGTGCTACATTGGGGGGCATCGTCCGGCTCCACGTGGCATCACTGGAGCCGTCTGTGACGTCACGGCCTTCTATTTAGGCACGACCCCGGTGCGCATACGTCTGTTCTTTTCCCTCCGCGACGGTTAAGCGCAGGTCTGGAAAGAGCTACCCTTTTCAATGTTTTTGTTGAGGATTTTTAAATTTTCTGAGCAATGTCTTTGAGAAAGACTGGATTTAAACCAAGTGGTGCATGTCATCGCACCACGTCAGTTACGGATCCACACCAGGTGTGTCTCTGTTGCCTTGAGAAGGATCACGATTCGAAGTCATATTCCGACTGTCGGGCTATGGCTCCGAAGGCCTTGAGAGAGAGATCTCTCAAACTTCTAGCGGCCCGGCAACTCTTTGGTTAGCGCGACTGAGGAGATCATGGTCCCGCTCTAGGAGGAGGTCACAACACCGCTTCAGGAGCCCCAAGTCATCTTCCTCGTATTCAAGGTCTTCGGGCATTCAGGTAAGAGGCACAAAAAGAAGTCCAAGCGTACTTTGACTTCGCCATGAGGCATCTAGGGAACGTTGACGTTCCATGCGTGGCTCCACAGAGTCGTCGCCAGGGCTGACTCCCCGTCTTCTTCCCTTTCCGCGAACCGGAGCGACCCCTGCTCAACTTAAAGAAGTTTATGAGGCTATGCGCCTTGTTTTTGAGTGGGCTGCTCCCTCGGGTGGGTTTTTGGGCCCCGCAGGGTCAGCAGGGGCCCCATCAGATTCAACGTCGGTGGCTTCAGCCTCGGTCTCACAGTCGACCTCGGGCGCCGGGCCTGACGTCGATGCTCCCTCCACTACCGGCACCCACTGGTGGTGGTAGCCCCATCCTCATTCCGGATGATCTGGAGCCGGAACGACATTGTACCACGCTGATTCTGACTTCGGCGCTGATTATGCCCAGATCAGTGCCTAAGGCTCATTCAGAACAGCCAGGTACAGGAGAGGAGTGGAAGGGGTCTGAGGACCCTTTAGAATATGAATGAGAGTTTGAACAGGACTGGTATGAGGATCTAGGGGAAGCCAGTGGACTGGATACTTCTCCAGATGCTAGTAGGCTCTCTCCTCCTGCTGTGGCTATGGAGGAGGGTGCATCTTATGCCATGGTGGTGCATAGGGACCTAGACTTGTCTACGGTGCCAGTCAGGGCTAATCTCCTGACGGAGGTGCTTCAGCCGGGGGTTGCTACATCGGAGCAGATCTTACCTTTCAATGAAGCCCTCACAGATGTCCTTCTGGGAAGATGGTCCAAACCCAGCACAGGGGATCCTGTGAATAGGGCAATCGGCCGCCGCCATAGACCAGCCCCAAACAACCCTAGTTTCCTCACTCAGCACCCCACTCCGGAGAGCTTGGTGGTCCAAGCCTCCAATTCCCATAGTGCCTTCCCTTCCGGAAAGGGATCCAAGAGGCTAGATCAACTTGTAAAGAAGTTGTTTTCTTCCTCCAGCCTGGCATTGAGGTCGGTAAACACCTCTTGCCTAATGGGCCTTTTTATCCAAACTTTATGGGATACAGTGGCACAAGTGCTGCCCTAGGTCCTGGAGGGCGTACGGGACACTCTCACCCAGGTTGTCAAGGATGGGGGAGAGATGCAGCCAAGTTTACCATCAAGTGTGGTTTGGACACGACCAACTCACTGGGCAGAGCGATTTCATCAACGGTGGCCCTCCGATGCCACATCTGGCTGCGTTCCACTGGCTTTTCAGGGGATGTCCAGTCGAGTTTGATGGACATGCCTTTTGATGGCTCTCGCCTTTTTGGTGAGAAGGCAGACTCTGCGCTTGAGATGTTTAAGGATTCTGGAGCTACGGTAAGATCCTTGGGCCTCTCAGCACTGGCTTGCCAGCAGTCTGTCTATCGTCCCTTTCGAGGCTTCAGAACGGGTGCGGTACCACACCAGTCACAGGTTAGCCACCGTCCTCTGGCTACACAGCATCCCGTGCGAGGACGAGGTCGTGGTACCGTCAGACTCAGAGGGTCTGGCCAGAGGTCTGCCACCACCCAGCCTCCCCTTCTGCACCAGCCCCCCTCTTCCACAGCACCCAAGCCTTCATAGTATGGTTCTGCAAGACCATGTCGGGGAGGAAGGATTCAATTTCATGTTCCTCACTGGCAGTCCATAACATCGGATGAATGGGTCTTGCAGATCATACAGAAGGGCTATTCCCTCCCCTTCCAGTCTTTCTCTCCATTTATCCCTCTGGTAAAAGAACAGCTGATGGAGGATTATCTGGTCTTACTCTGCGAGGAAGTTACATCTCTCTTGGCCAAGGGAGGGTCCCGATGTCAGAAGTAGGCAGTGGTTGTTATTTCCACTATTCCCAAAAAGGGCCTTCACCCTATCCTGGATTTAAGGGATGTCAATCTCTTCCGCAAGAAGGAGAAATTCAAGATGCTCACTGTTGCTCAGATCTTGTCTGCCTTAGACCAAGGAGACTGTATGGTAGCGTTGGACTTGCAGGATGCGTATTTTCACATCCCCATTCTGCCCGCCAACAGGCGTTACTTGCGGTTCAAGGTGGGCCACATGCAATTTCAGTTTACCGTGCTCCCCTTCGGTCTCACCAGTGCCCCTCTGGTGTTCACCATAGTGATGGCGGTGGTGGCAGCTCATCTGCGCAGGTTAGGGATTTCAGTCTTCTTCTACCTAGACGACTGGCTGTTGAAGGCTCCGACGCCCCAGGCACTCGTCACCCACCTTCAGACTACGGCAGACCTCCTGCATTCGCTGAAGTTCACTATAAACGTGCGGAAGTCACACCTGACTCCCTCTCAGAAGCTCCCTTTCATCGGAGCTGTTCTGGACACAGTGCAGTTTCGGCCCTATCCTCCCGAGCAGCGAGTCCAGGATATTCAGATTATGAAACCGATGTTTCGGCCTCTATCCTGGATTTTGGTGAGACAGAGTCTGAGGCTGTTGGGACTCATGGCTTCCTGCATCCTATTAGTTAAACATGCCAGATGGCATATGAGGGCTCTGCAGTGGGACCTGAAGTTCCAATGGGCACAGCATCAGGGAAATCTTACCAACATGGTTCAGATCTTGGAGGGAACTGCAAAGGATCTGCAGTGGTGGTTAGTGAACTGCGATTGGGTCAAAGGCAGACTCCTCTCCCTTCCCCAACCAGATCTTACAGCAGTGACAGATGCGTCGCTTCTGGGATGGGGCGGCCATCTGGGAGAGGTGGAGATCAGGGGCCTCTGGTCTCCGGCGGAATCAGGGCTCCACATCAACTTATTGGAGCTCCGGGCGATCCGGCTAGCATTAAAGGCATTTCTTCCTGTTGTGAAAGAGAAGATAGTGCAGGTGTTCACGGACAACACTACCGCGGTGTGGTACTGCAATAAGCAGGGCGGTGTGGGGTCGGGGACCCCTTGTCAAGAGGCTCTACGTCTTTGGATGTTGCTGGAACACCAGGGCCTAACCCTGGTGGTTCAATACCTGGCAGGTTCTCTGAAAGCCAGAGCGGACAAACTCAGCCGGCGTGGCTTAGCGGATCACAAACTATTATGTCTGATCAACAGTCTTTGTTTCAGTCTCCTATTGTAAAGAGATTCTTAAAAGGGCTTGTTACATATGTTTCCATCTGTGCCTTTTATTATGCCGCAGTGGGACCTTAATCTGGTGCTCACTTTTCTTATGTGTGCTCCTTTTGAGCCTTTACATAATTGTCCTCTCCGGCTGCTCACTATCAAAACAGCCTTCTTAGTGGCGATCATATCTGCCAGGAGAGTAATGAAATGCAGGCTTTATCATCAAAACCGCCCTATCTCACAATATATTCTGATAAGGTAGTCCTCAGAACTTGTGCCTCTTTCCTCCCCAAGGTGGTGACCCCTTTCTATCTGGGTCAGAACGTCGCCCTACCCACCTTCTTTGCTCCACCGCATCCCTCTAAAGAAAAGGAGCGTCTCCACCGATTGGACCCAAAAAGAGCGTTGTCGTTCTACCTTGACCACACAAAAGAGTTCTGGGTGGATGACCAACTCTTTGTGGGGTACGCTGGAGCAAAGAAGGGTCGGGCAGTCCAGAAACAAACCATTTCACGCTGGGCTGTTCTCTGTATTGAAATCTGCTACGCATTGGCTAAGAAGCAGCTTCCTGAGGGCTTGGGAGCTCACTCTACGAGGGAGAAAGCTGCTACCATGGCGTTAGCTCGAGGCGTGCAGGTTCTAGACCTCTCCCAGGTGGCAATGTGGGCTCCCTTGCACACATTCACAAAAAACTACTGCCTGGATAGTCAGGTGAGAAGAGAGGGGCATTTTGCTCACTCGGTCCTACAGGACTTCCTTGTGTAAAGTATATGTTCGCAGCCCACCACTAGGAGGTTATGGCTTGGGTATCTATTCTAAGGTAAGGAATCTGCAGCTAGAAGTCTCTATCATATTGACAAATTATTTACCTTTGGTAATGTGTTATCTAGTAGAGACTCTATCGAGCTGCAGATTCCTTACACCTACCCAGGCCTCCCTGTGTCTTTTCAGATTTTTTACTCTTTCTCCAGGGCATGTCATTTTGCTTAGACAATCAGAAAAAAGTTGTTTTTTCCATGACGCTGCGCTTCTGGCGTGGGAAGTTGTGGAAAAGAACTGACATACACGTGCCTGGGTGGTGCCTATATAGAAAGCCGTGACGTCACAGTTGGCTCCAACGACGCTGATGATGCCACGCGGAGCCGGACGACGCACGTGGATCTGAACAACGCCACCCGACGGCGCGTGCAGGGTACTGCTCAGCAGAAAAACTCCAGATTCGAAGCTGACACCAGGGAATTCTAAGGTAAGGAATCTGCAGCTAGATAGAGTCTCTACCAGATAATTTGTTACCGAAGGTCAGTAACTTGTCCATTTTTACCAATCTTGCCTGCTTGTCGAGAAGGCCAATTCTGCACTAGAACGCTTCAAAGAAAGTTGGACCGTGGTGCATTCCTTGGGCCTTTATACTCCTGCATAGCAGTATCCTCAGCAGTTTTGCCTCTTTCAAGGCTACTCCTGAAGTTTGGTGTTCAGGACCCACCACTCCCGCAACAGGCACCCCTACCTGCATTTGGGGTTGGGGACAGGGTTCAAGTAGGCAACGTCCAGCCCCCAAGCCCCTTAAGTTGACCTTTAGTAGCACCTGATTCCCCTGTTAGAGGCAGCATCAGACATTTTCTCCAAGAGTGGCAAAATATAACATCCAACAAGTAAGTCCTTCAGATTGTTGAATGGGGCTATGCCCTGCCATTCCTTTTTGGCCTTCCGAGTTGCCAGGCACAAACACTTTAACATCGTCAAGTGGTTCAGTTCACAGCCCCCAGCCAATAGTCTCTTCTCGTTGTTGGGCTCATTAGTTATCCATTTGTAAGGTTGCTACAGCTGTGCCGCCCTTTATACTCCAAAAATTGTCATAAAACATATACAGAATTTTTTCCCTGCATTCCATGGTGACATCCTCCTGCTAATCAGACATAAACCTGCTGTACCCTATACCTTTCTGTGCCTTGTCCATCTGCTGAAAAAGATGTAAAGCTTTATGTAAACACCTGAGACAACCGCATCTACCACAACTCCAGAAGTGAACTGTTGCTCTTACCTTTCTCTACAGACTCTGATTAAAAGCAAATTATATAGCGTATCTATATCTTCATCTCTCGCCCTATTCTTTAACCCGGGAGTGCCCAAAGTATGTTCAGGTGAGCCACATCCTTGTCATATTTTCAAAGTAACACTGTATAAAGTTCTACTTAGTCATTGTATTTACATTTACTGTAAATGAGTATTGAAAATCGGCATGGATTGGCCATCTTCCATTTGAGATGGGCACCTTCGGTATAGCCTCCCTTTCCCTTCCATCATTCTCTGGCATCTTGAATATTTGTTAGTATATTTGTGTTGCAAATGCTCAAATGCATGATCTCAAGAGAGAAATATGGCGTGCCACTCACCTGTACGAGGTCTATTGATTGTGTAGGCACATGGTACAACATTTACGTCAGTGGAGGTTGACTGCTGTTTGGAATATGACACACTGGCGTGGAGGGTGAGCATGAGGTGATGAGTGGAAGGTAGAAGAAGCTGTTTCCAGGTGAGCCAACGTTAAATATAGGTAGATATGCAAAAGGCAGCAAGTTTGAGTTGTATGTATCGTTGAGTGCATGTGCCAATGCATGTGACTCACCTGAAGCTTTCTGCTGTTCCTTCACAGGCAGCTGTGCATGTAGGTCCAAGTCGATCACTTCCAATATGTGCCTCTGGATGGGGGAATGCAGGACTGGATCTTCCCCAACATATCTTATGATGTCTTCCTGTATTGGAGGTCTCCCCAGTGCTTGCAGCAGTGATGATCCATGTACTTAGGAAACATCAATGTGCCACACTGGGCAGCAAATAATAACCTTGCAGACCACTGTTTCCCTTTGTTGCCCACATGATCTCCTTGCTGACCACGTAGATGTCATGCTAGGGACGATCTCCTCTCGAACTTACTTCACACTGTCAGTGATAAACGTGGGGACTGTCCCCAGATAGTCTATCAGGTGACAAAGTGGCGGTGTGAATAACTAGATGAAGGTGGATGCAGCAGGATATAGTTGGATGGGATTGGCAAGTTGTGATGACAGTCTCCACCGGATATATTTCTACCCACATAAGTGAATATGTTTCCTCCGTGTTTATTGAGAATGCCTGTATGGTTGTCTGCAAACTTATTTACAGGCGCACACATTCCACTCTGAATTTTGCATTGAAATAGTACATTTTGTTTACCTAACCCTAATTGTGATTCTGCCATCATGGACTGCTAATGAGCAGTGATTATAAACTTTCTTTAGTCCTGTAGCCAATCAACCTTTGTTTACATGTTTGCTCTGACAACAAACGATGATGGCACAGCAACAGAAATTTACACTAGGTGTGGCAAAAGTATAATGACAAAGGTATAGTAGCAGAGTTGAGAGCTAAGCCCTGAAGCTGTTGCATGGCTACGGTGAGAGTGAGTGTCAGTGGATATCAAGGGAGTAGCCAGAAAAGTAAAATACCCTCTCACTTCAACCAAAACCTTGACAGCACCAAGCACGTGATGTAAGGTGAGCCCGAACCTCCCTAGAACTTCTTTGTCACTTCCATCCAAGCATCTATCCATCATCCTTTCACACTTCACCTACCCGCTCATATCCACCGTTTCACCTTTACATTCTGTCATCCATTCATTGTTTCATCCTTCATTCAATCTTTCTCCATTACACCTTCCCCTATCCATCTGTTCACACATCCATTATCTATGCATGCACCCATCCAGACATCCACCCACCCACCCACTCATACAGCCATCATTTGCCTTACCCATCTTTCAATAAACCCTTTCAGCCATCAATTGTTCCTTTTCTCCATTTATTCATCCAACCTCTCAGATTTACTATGCCATCCTTTTGCCCACCCACACATCCTCTCAGATTTCCATTTACTGACGCACTTTCCACCACACATCCATCCTTTCAGATTTGCTTTTACTCTGTCATCCATCCATGCATCTTCTTAGTTTTCCATTTACTCTGCCATCCTTTCATCCACCATCTACACATTTTCACATGCTTATCCACCTAGCTGCCCGTCCTCTCACCCACACATCTTTTCTCCCCCTCATCCACCCATCTTTTTGCCCATTCATCCATCCTTTCATCCACTCATCCATTATTTTACCCACTAACCCACCCATCCTTTCATCCACCCATACTTTCACCCACTCACCCATCCGTCCTTTTACCCACTTATCAATCCTTTCACCCTCTCGTGCATCCACTCTTCCATCCTCTTGCTTTTTTAGCAACCCAAGTTTCTTTTTTTTGTTTTAGGCAATTATGATCTTTATCTGTCAGGTTGCAGATAACAGACTCATAAAAAACTCACCCCCTCAGTAGCTGCTAATGTGGACGGGGTCACTACACCCCTGGTGAATATAACAGTAATCCTCATAATTATTTGTACTAATTCTAGCCTTTTTTAGATTCACTGATGTTCTTACATCTGTTTGGAATATGAAAATGTAAGTGCTCATTCTCCAGTATTGGGGTATCTTTCATAGATTCACATGCTTGACTCATTCCCCGTCATCGAAGTGGGGAGTCCCACGGTATCATAGTAAGCAGTATATAGCAGTATAATAGACTGTAAAGGGAAAGCAAGGCTCTGCGTAATAGTCTAGCCATGTCCTTTTTTCAAAAAAGGACCAAAGTTGAACAATGACCAATCAGGCGACAGCACCCTTCGAACACTTCCAACAGAGGCATCTTCCCTCAGATTTTCAACGTATGTCGTGTTTGATGGAGTCTCCCTGAGCTCTGCTCAGTTTTTTCACATTTGGTGGTTTCCAAATTGTTCTTCTCTGTTCCAGTATGTTGGAACTGGTAGAGAAAATACTCTTCAGACCTAGTGCCACCTGTGGCAAGTAAAGGCTCTATTCAGAAGATCCTCATAATGAATGTATATATTGCCTTCATCCATCCCACAAGGTGAGGCACTGCAAGATATGCCGAACCATTTCCACAAAAACCCTCAATGACCGTGGGAGAAGAATTTTATTATGGTAGCAGAAACTTAAGACCAAGACTGTTGTCGTTTCTGAGGCAAAAAGTAGTGAGTGTTCCACCTCCTCACAGACTTCCAGAAAGAGGGAAAGGTCTTACCATGAGTCCCCTCATCAAAGCAAAAAGTCTTGAAAAAGACCCACTATGGATCTAAGGAAGGCTTCTCCCAAGAGGAAAAATGAAAAAGGGCATCCTCAGCCTCTAAATCGGAGCCTTCTACTCCATCTACAGCCCTTCCATTAAAACATAGATCCTCATCTGAACCTGTCTCAGAAAAGTCTAAATTCACTGTTAAAATATTGTTGACAGCATCAATGACGTCTAAACCATCATCGACTGCAGCGAGAAGTGAGATTTCCATGACTGGAAGCCCATCAACGCTTTCACTGTTGGCATCCATTCCATCGTTGACAACGTTTTCCGCGTCATCGACTATGATGACCACGCTGTCGAGGAGGTACACTGCATTGATGACAACAGTGAGGTTGACTAAAACTGTGCCAACACCACCGGCCACCGCACTGGCGTCAGTACTACAGTCATTGACTACCTCATCGACTACGCCGTCAACTATATAGCTGTCGGAAAAGTCCTCCTCGTCGTTGGTAAAGTTCAAGCACAAAAAAAACATCACTATTGCTTTTGCCCCCGCCGTCCATGCTACCGTCAGTGACCTCATCAACAACAATTTTGCCATCTCCACAAAGTATTCATCCTAAATACACATCGGCTGCTGAAATGTCCCTAGTTACACCCAGCCACTTGCTGAATATTCTTGAATCAGAAAACGATCAAGGGATGTTTGGGGTAGCTCACATCCCCTTTGACTTGCAAGTATCAGGTTGAAGAGGAAGAACAGGAATATATGAGCCTGTTTCTCAGGGTCACCACTATGTGGAGCAATATCATCCTTATGCTCCTCCTCCACCACCACCAGTCATGGTCCAGGTTCTGGCTACCTTAGTGAAAGACCTGCAAAGCATGCTTAAAGACTTTTACAAGCACTTACCAACATCAGCTGAAGAACAACCATCTGCAGTAGTACCTACATCTAAATTGCCCGAACATATGCTTCCTCCACCTACCCCAAAAATGATGCTGCAATCCCACATTGTCATGCCTCCTCCTCTAAAATAGTTGATGATAATGCGTATGGTGATGGGGGATAAGGAAAAAGGTGAAATAACAGACAATTCCACCGTCATCAATAAATGGGATGATTACCACATTCCTCCAACTCCACAACCAGTAGATTCTCCACTGGAAGATATTGGTGAATTACACATGCTAATGGAGAGAGCCGCCAAGTGTTTCCAACATCCCATTACTGTTAAACAAACTGACTGTTTTCTATATTGTTTCAAGGACCAATCCAGAAAAACAATCAGAGCAATACCGATTGTGTAGACTATATCTGGGAGGAAGGAGTGAAAATAATAAAAACACCAGTGACCGTCACTGCCGTTCTTCCCAGAATAGATAAAAAACACAAAGCACCAGAGGAATCACCTGCCTGTTTGATCAGACAACCAAGACCTGATTCGGTCATTACTCAGACTGCACAACGCAGGTCTTAAAATCCTTCCGACCCAATCATTTCTCCATCCAACAATGAGAGCAGGCGACTAGATATTATTGGTAAGAGATTCACAGTCATGTCAGGTACAACTCTCCATTCTGGCTCACTCCCTTTCAAAAAGAAAGTGTGCTTCAGTTTGCCTAATCAAATCTCTAATAGGCCTCATGTCTTCAGCCATTCTCCTAGTGCATCATGCTCATCTCAAAATGCAACCCTTCCAAGAGGAATTGGACGTTCAGCGGCTCCAGTCAGAAGTGCAGTTAACAACATCATTCAGATAACACCTGTCATGAAAGCAGCTCTTCCCTGGTGGACAAGCTCCAACAATCTCTCTGCAAGATTGACATACCTTCCCTCCATTTCAGAATACATCATTACAACAGACGTTTCTCTACAAGGATGGGGAGCTCATTTGCAAGAGCTCCAAATTCAGGGCAAGTGGGCTCCATAGCAGTTGAAACTGCATATCAACTTCCTGAAGCTCAGAGCAATCTCACTGGCTCTTCAAGCTTTTTTTGCCGAGGATTTAAAGTTCCTCATCAAGTGACCATAAGGGCAGAACATCCCCAGGAGTACACAACTCTCTAGCAGACACCTTGAGCAGAACAACCCAAATTTGTCAAGAATAGGAATTGAACCAACTGGGTCTGGATGCCATATTTCAGCAATGGGGCAAACCCAAACTGGATCTCTTTACATCACAAGACAACAAGAAATGCCAGTTTTACACCAGTGGGTGCCCTCAAAAGAGGTCCTGGGGGAATGCCCTTTCAATGCAATGGTCCGTAATTGATGCTTACACTTTTTCTCTGATCCCATTTATTCCCATGGTACTCAGTAAAATCAAATGGGAACCATGCCGGTTAATATTCATCGCTCCACAATGGCCCAGACAACATTGGTTTACAGACCTCCTCATGTTGTCAGTGGACAACCACATTCAACTTAAGCCCCAAGTAGACTTGTTGTCGATGAACAATCAGCAGGTTCTTCATCCAGACCCAATTTCTCTGCATTTATCAACTTGGCTACTGAGCAGCACAGTGAGCTACAGCACCAATACATTTCAGAGGATTGTAGGAGTATTCTTTCAAAGATTAGAGCTGATTCTACCAACAAAACAAATCGCTTCAGATGGAAACGATTTTGTCTTTGTTGCAAGAAATCTAAAATACATCCTACCACATCATTTCCTGAGTAAGTGTTGTCATATTTACTGTCTCTAGCCAAATCCCGTCTAACACATTCGTCTGTCAAAGTGCATCTGGCTGCTATTTTTAAGGTAAAGGTGAACTTTAGGATCTCCTTTTTTGAGGTCGCACAGCTTAGTTGTCCAATTTCTTAATGGACTTTTCAGAACATAACCTCCAGTAAAGTCACCGCTGCCTGCATGCCAGCTTAACACTATGCTATCCCAACTGATTAAAAGTCCATTTGAGAAGGTTCACAGGGCTGAACTGAAGTTCCTTACTTGGAAGGTGGCTATGCTACGAGACCTTTCCTCCACTAGAAGAGTAAGCAAACTCTAGGTGTTCACTTTTAAGGAACATTTCTTTCAATTCAAAGACACCATGGTAATTCTGCCGACTAATGTCAAGTTCATACCAAAGGTACCCACCGATTTTCATCCAAATCAATCGTTTATGCTCAAGGCTTTCCTTCTCAATCCTCAAACACTAGCTGAAAAAAGTCTACATACTTATGATGACAAGAGATGCTTAAAGTTTTACTTACATCCCATGAAGCATATTCGTACTGCTGATCAACTTTTTGTGACCTATGGTAAAGATAACAAAGGTGAACCAGTCTTCAGGCCCACCATAGCAAGATGGGTTTCATCAATCATTCAGTTCTGTCATTCCAAGGCGGGCAGGCCTTCAGGACAAAAGACTAAAGCACACTTTACAGGAGCAGTTTCCACAGAAGTGGCTTTATTTGCTGGGGTCTCCATTGAAAATATATGCCTCCATCGTAAAATGGTGCCTGCTCTTCCAGGTTTAAGGAAGAGCAGGCACAATTTTACCCAGCACTACTGTCTGGATTCAGCACAGACCACAGATGCAGCTGTGGGCCAAGCAGTACTTCGGCATCTTATCCAATAAGCTGAGCCTGTTACCATATAATGTTGTACCCACAATCCGCTGTCATTGTTAAATATATATATTTTATTGTTAATGTATTGCACTGCTGACTACTCTGATTCATGAAGTTCTTGCTCTTGACTAGAGTGTTTCTTAAGATTTATCTTTGGCCTTCTCCTTCATGGGTTACTCACACATTTTTCTAACTTTTGTCACCCTTACCTCTCAGTGACAGGATTGCTTAAAGGGCATTATGGATTGGATAATTCCATGTCCCTTCACTTAAATCATTACAAGAAAAAGTATGTTTTTTTCTTTTTCTTCTTTTATCTTTCATCTGTCTAGTTCTTGTTTCTTTCTCCACCGTCTTTGCTTTTCTCTTCAGGTGCCTGTTTTTACAATATTATTTGTTACTCTTTCACATCAGGTACACACTCTTTTTGATATAATTGTTTCAGTATTATTATTCAGAATATTATTTCTGATAATCCACTAAATGTGTTACATTTTGTCTTGGCTATTCATTTCTGTTTTTCCCCTGGCACTTCCCAAACATATGCATTTATCTATAGTCTCAAGACAGCAAATGTTTTATGAATTAGTGACTGTCAGATCTGTATCTTTCATGAATGTCAACACTGTAAATGGCATATACAAGCATGATATACCTAATCGATCTCAGATGGTTTGTACATTGATGGAGTGCCAATGGTCGTGTTTGTGAATTGTTTTTCATTGTCCTTGGAGGTTGAGAGTTGTGTGCAGTCCATTGTATCAAGCACTTCCCATCCACAGTCTGTGGCAAAATGGCTGCTACACCACAACAGCTGGTGGAGGATTCTAGTCTGTGAGAGGCCTGATGTTGTGCCACCGGTCCTCTGAAGGAAGCCAGTGCCCAGGTAGTGAGGTCCAACAAATACACATAAATCTGCAGGAATAGCATAAGTACAGGAAGTTGATAACGTCATAAAGGAAAGTCGCACATTTTAGAGACACCTATAATTTTGATTACAAATTACTCTTTAATCTAATTTTCAAAATAAATAATAGACATGTCTCAGAAACAGCTAGCACATGTTTCGTAACCTTAAGTAAATTCTTCAGGGCTCCTACATTTCTCAAAACGTTTTCTCTTTCTTTTGAAATTATCATAAAGTGAAGGTAATGATAAAACCATTTACTGTACTTCCTGATCCCCCACATTGTGGATGACCTTGTTCCAGGTCCCTCTTTTGATAGATAGTAAACATGATAATGTCATGTCACCTTCCCAGTCTTTACGGGTGTCTGCCCTTTTTTGGGGAGAAGATCCATCCACATACTCCTTAGATACGTTTTTACAGAGAGTGATAAGTTTCTATCACATGTTTAAAATCCAAATTGGTCTAATTTTCTGTTAATTTTAGCTCTAATCTCTAACTGACCATTTTATAGTGAGAGCCCTGGTCAGTTGAAATCACAATTGTCTTTGATCTTTTGCTGTGCTACTTGCTATTTTGCTTAAAATGTCACTTGGATTGTGGGCTTTCCGACATGCTGTGTTGTATTTTTAACATCTGTAAGTTGACGGACTGTTCCTGTACAGGGATAACCTGAAATGCATGTCTGTGTAATAAGTTTAAAAAAAACAATGGAAATGCAGTTAGCTATTTTCCATATAGCCTAACTTCTCCCTAAGTGACATAAGCAAACTATGAGTTGTTTACTTGTACTTGTATCCCATCACAAAGCAGGCCCTGCCATAAAAACACTCATAAAAGACTATTTCCATCAATTTCTAAATTTTATAAACAAGCAGCTAGGGAGTTATTTTTTGCAGCTGTAGAGATGTATTTTTTATAGCTGTACAGATATATATATAATAACTCCCATAAGAAGGAAAGCAAATGTAGTATTTTGAATTTAAATGTAGTTTTGGGAAACTAACAATGTTTATACTTTATTCCACTTTGGCTGAATCCATGTCTCCAATTGTATTGCAGATGACATATATTTTCCTCCACTGAGTGTTCATGAGTGGTCTAGTTTGGGGAGGAGTAAAAGACTGGGGTGTGCATTCCATCATTGTTTCTTCTACTAGCTCGGACCAAGGAAATGAACAACATCATTTACATATGGTGCCGAATAGTACTAAGTCCAGTGCCCTGAACCCCCCATCTTCAAAAGGGTTCTACAGTGCATTTACTCTGTGGGTTCACCTATTGCAAAACATAAGTTGCAACATCGGCTCCAAATTCTTAAAATCATTTCATGGCATTTACACACACATTGGCCCATTTTGAAAGATATAACAGTTGCTCCTATGTTATCAATTAAAAGATCTCTTTGCCTAATCAGTAATTATGGCTACCCGCATGCAATAGCAACAACATGCAAACGTTTTGATATTGCACCATTAAGTTACGTTAATATATTATCTACAGATAGATCTGATTTGCACTCACACTTATTTGAATGTTGATACAGGAATGTCCCCTGCATGGTTAGCAAGTGTGTACCCCTGCATTGATTGCCTTGTTGCATGTGAAACCAGGCACGGCCCGTCCTTTAGGGCGGAGGGGCCACGCCCCCCACCTTTTGCCCCTCATGAGGAGTGTCTGTCAGGCTGAACAAAAGTCAGCCTGACAGACAGTCTTCATTTTCAGCTCAGACAGCCAGGAGTGAGACATGCACGATTTGCGCAGACTCCTAGCTGCCTGAGCTGAACTTTGCTGGGCTCAGGAGGTCACAGCTCCTATGGGCGTGACCTCCTCGGCTCAGCAAAGGTGCCTTGAGGCCCTCCCCTGGGTGACGAGGAAAGCGTCACCCATTGACACTCGCCCTGAAGCGCCCAGGACGAGTGCCAATCAGTGACACTTCGTCACAGAGTGGGGTGGGGTCAGCAGTCTCACTGACCCCATCCCACTCTGTGACGAGGCTGGGACTGCTGCCTTCCCTCATTTGCTGACCTGAGGTCAGCCAATGAGGGAAGGCAGCAGTCCCAACCCTCGTGGGACCTCGAGGCTGAAGGTAAGTGTGTGTGTGCGTGATGTTTTAAAATGAATGTTTGATGCGTGCATGCATGTTTGAATGTTATGAGTGTTAATGGATGTGCATGCATGTGTGAAAGAATGAGTGTGTGTGTGATGTTTTAAAATGAATGTTTGGTGCGTGTGTGCATGTTTGAATGGTATGAGTGTTGTTAATGGATGTGCGTGCATGAGTGTGTGAAAGAATGAGTGTGTGTGAACTTTTAAAATGAATGTTTGGTGCGTGTGTGCATGTTTGAATGTTATGAGTGTTAATGGATGTGCATGCGTGTGTGAAAGAATGAGTGTGTGATGTTTTAAAATGAATGTTTGGTGCGTGTGTGCATATTTGAATGGTATGAGTGTTGTTAATGGATGTGCGTGCATGAGTGTGTGAAAGAATGAGTGTGTGTGAACTTTTTAAATGAATGTTTGGTGCGTGTGTGCATGTTTGAATGTTATGAGTTTTGTTAATGGATGTGCATGCGTGTCTGTGTGTGAAAGAATGAGTGTGTGTGTGTGTGTGTGTGTGTGCGCGCTTCCTGCCCGCCCCCCTCCCTCCTAAAGCTGCCGGCCGCCACTGTGTGAGATCTTGACTTCTTTGTTGGCCCTGCAACCATGAACCTGTTCTGTGTTCTAGAGGGTTGCACTAAGTGTGCCCTCATAACCAACACTGGACTGCTGTCCACATCCTTGGTTGATTACATGATGCAGCGTTGACAGCTACCATGTTTTGTGACTTATTAGCCTTGAGATAACCTTTTTTCTATGTTAGAGAAGAGTGCAGTCTTCTAACCATAAGCTATAAAGTTCTGGGTTAATGAGACTCTTAGCTCCTTGCACTGATATTCCTTGTCTACCACGTGTGCTGTGGAGCACATGTGTAGTAGTAAGACTCTGTGTATGCTGAGGGTTGGAGTGGCGGGACCAGTGGAATGCATTCTGAGTGACCTCTGGTTTACCATGGCACAAGATGGAGGGTGGACACAGGTTGCTTTGACACTGTATATTTACTGACTGCATTCCTCTGACTGGAGTGTGGAGACCAAAACACTGAAGTGAGGGAGGATGGAGAAAATTCAATATTCAATGAGGTCCTTGTTAGAAAGGGCTCCTGATTAGCTCTTCCTGAACACTGCTAATTGGTATGTAGTAGGGTTCGGAGGTGGGCCAGCATATTCTGTTGTTAAAGGTGAGGAGGTTTCTAGGTAGTGCCTGACTTTTTGCCTGCCCCTCCTTACTACTTTAGTAAGGCTTATGATAGCCTAGTGCAGAGGTCTTATATTTCATTATGCCCTTTTTAGGTTTCGCCTGTGCAGCTCTTATGCTGTGCTTGTGAAATCTATTATATGTAATATACATCTTAAAAGGGGCTTACATCCCGTCCCCTTCCTTTCCTTGCTTTTCATTGGTTCCTGTGCTTGCCACTTACTTTTCCTCTGTGTCTATTGACCTTAGCATAATGTTTCTTGTTCTTTCTACTGTTGTTCTTCCTGTGTTTTTCTGTTTTCTGCTCATTCTACTGTTGTTCCTCATGTGCTTTTCATATCAGTTTCCCGTTGACCGAGTACTGTTTCCATCCGCTTTTGTGGAACTATTCTTTTAGATTTTGCCTGTACAGCGCTTGTGCTGTGCTTGTCATGAGCATTGAATATCTTTATCTGTCATTATGCCGCACCGTTTCAACTCACCGATTACTTCCTCAGTACCTCCATAGGGCAATATTTAAACACAACACTCTTAGCCAGGCCTATTCAGCGCAGAATACAGATGGGTCGCTAATAAATTAGATTGGTGTTGCACAGGCGCCCTCGGGAACCATCACCTGTATGATGCCGTGTGGGTCTCTGGAGGGGTTTACGTCACTTCATGCTTGTGTGGGCCTTATTACTGTACTAATAGTGCTGTGACGGAAGACGGTCCGTCTTTGCTGAATGGGTGTAATGAAGACTGGGGCCCTCATTATGACCTTGGCGGGCGGAAGATCTGACCGCCGGGCGGCCGCCAATGCAGCCACACTCCCGCCGCGGTCATTATGAGATCCCCGCTGGGCCGGCGGGCGGAAACCTGGTTTCCACCTGCCGGCCCAGCGGGGATCTCGGCCGCAACACAGGAGCCGACTCTAAATGGAGCCGGCGGTGTTGCGGCCGTGCGACGGGTGCAGTTGCACCCGTTGCGCTTTTCACTGTCTGCATAGCAGACAGTGAAAAGCTGCATGGGGCCCTGTTCATTGAAGCAAGTGTGTGAGTGAGTTGCACCGTTTATGATGGTATGCCTTGCAGCATCCAGTCATGCATTCTTCGAGTGAGTTTTGGGCTGTGCAGGTTTCCACCTTTAAGCTCATCCACCATTTCACCTGAGATACCTTTATAATACTTAATACTTGTGTGTCAGCTGTTGCCTCTTTGAACCCAGCCATTAATTATTTTTTGATGCTCATGGGTGAATTATTGTATCCGAAAATGTAGAGACTGTGTATGAATTATAGTATCTGAAAATGTAGACTGTGATGCACACTCTGCAGGCAGTATGAAAATGTCCCAACATCTTTAGGAAATAAGAAATCTCGCAATGTTTAGGATACTCTGTGCTATAGATGTAGACTGGCCTTACGACTTCAAACAAGTCATGACATAGCTGGAGACATACTATTCTCCTTAGGAGAAAGGGGCCAAAGTTATCTTATGCTCCAGTGTTAACGTGGGAGGTAATCTCACTCCAGTCTCCAGAAGTTCCTGATAATGTTATCCTATGTGAGGGTGATCACATTTATACCATTTATTGTGATGCCCCCATGGGCTCCCATTTCATTATAAATGTGAGACACGTAGGGAGCCTGTGAGACTCATTAGAAGGGAGGGGCCTTGCACCCGCAATGCTTTAGCCCTAGGGGTGTGTATTCGGGGGGATGGGGGTGGCGGATGAGAGGGCAGCAAGCAGAAGTGGTGTTTGTGGCCACGGGTTCTTGAACGGTGTTCTCAGCGAAGTGTTGAGAAACCCTGCAAGGTGTGAGACGCTGCCCAAGGTTTTTTCTGGTGCACATTAAGCCTCTGAGGGCATAAGCTCCTTTAAAAAAAAAATCAGATGCGTGTAATACAGTTCAAGGAAACTACAAATGCAGGGTAACAGTGAGAACTGCCGCAGTTTAAGACTTTCTGTGATCACAAGATGTTTTCAATATGAAAATACGAACTATCGGTTTTTATTTAGCATCAATTAGAGCAGTGGTTCCCAACATTTTAACTTCCGTGGACCTCCATTTTATCAATACTGGAGCCCGGGGACCCCCACTGAATCATTATTGGAATCCGGGGACCCCCACTGAATAATATAACATTTTCTAACCAGTCGCGGACCCCCTGAGGAGGCTTTGCGGACCCCCAGGGGTCCCCGGCCCACAGGTTGGGAACCACTGAATTAGAGGAAATCGTCAAACGTGTTGGCTTTCTGCAGATGTGATTGAATGGCTCCTTATCTGGAAATGGAGTCACTGGAACTCGGAGCGGCTGCAGATAAAGAGGGGCCCTTTTCAAATCAATGCATTCACACTCCTGATTATATCTGGATAATTACTAATGTGTAAAATGCACAAACGAATACCAAAACCATAATATAATACAACCTGGCATTACAGCAAAAGCAAACAGATGAGGTGAGCTAACCAAGCTCTGAGGTACAAGCCGTGGCGCCTGGGTTGGGGACAAATCATTGTCTGAGGACCGCACTTTTTCTGTTGTTAGAGATGCTGGTTCAAAGCGCCTTCCGCCACCCCGGGAGCAGAGGCTCCTTTCGTTGAAGGAGAGAGTCACCTTTGGATTCTAGCTCGTCCTACCGCCTCAGTAACGAAGGGACAGTCTTTTCATTGAGGAGCATAAGGACTAATGCCAGTTCGCAAAACCTGACAGCTGGTACTGCTAAGGACACCAAGCACTGAGTCACTCATTAAAGCAGCGAGAGAAGGCTGTGTTATTTCTAAGCACACTCTATGCTGGCAGATAGCAGCACCTCTTACCGTGAGAAAACGTGTACAGAAAGTAGGCAGTTTCTGGATTCAGCACTAGATTATATATTGCAGCCACTGTACTTAATGGCAAAGGTGGGATAAAATACATTCTGAAGTGGCTTTCGATGGTGTATTTATACTAGACTGAGACGTTCTGAGAGAAGAAGTATATCCCAGTCACCCCTCGGGATGCCGATAAACAGCGAGGTGAGATGTGGGTGTGCAGATACTGATTGGGGTCACTGCACAGGTCAAGGTTCTCCTTCTACAAAGAGTATTGATTATGGGTGGAATATGCTCTCAGATCGAGCCTAGGCCTGGGGAACACCCTTGATGTTTCTGAAATCCCATCCCATCTTCTTCCCCTGAATGCTATAGTGCTGCGCTTGCCTCCCTTCCGCAGACAGATTTGCTGTTAAAGAGGCTTTTTGGTCACAGGTCTTGCTGATGATTTAGAGACCATATAGACTGCTCATGAATGTTTAATCCATATGTTTTTCTAGGAAGGAATTAATAGGTTTTTGCAATCTCTGTCCCCTGCAACATAGATGAGTGGGCACCGCGCAGGCCAGGGTTAACCTCACTGTTAACAGCACAGAGCCCAGCTTCACCCTAGCATGTGTGACAATGAAAGCTTAGAGGAAATGTAGGCAGCAGGCCAGAAAGACGATGCTCAGAGGCAGGTGCCATGGCAGGCTGAAGGCAGGAGCGGCTGATAATATATGAAAGTGGTGGGGCGAGGGAAGTGCCCCACTGCATCCCAGAACACAAACATAAAACAAGCATGGAAAATAAAAACACTCAAATGCATTATATTAACATTAAAAATAAAATAAATGTACTCACCCGGGCTGCTTGCTCTGTGTACTTTGCAGACTGTGGCTCCGACGGCACTAATGGAAGAGGTAACGTCCCTAAGCAATCCAAACGCTGTTAACCAGCATGAGAGCAGTGCCAGATTGGATGGAGCAGACTGGCCAAATGCTCTTTCAGGCCCTTTATGCCTATGCTTGGTCTCCCTCCAGCTGTCCAAGGCACCTGGGTGGAGAGCTTCAAAGTGCACATGTCAGTTTGGCCTGTGCAAGTCTGCCGGCCAAACTGACATGCGCGCTTTGCAGTGTCTGGCCAGCCCCTGCTCTAGTCCTCCCTTTAGCAGAGGACACACCCCTCATTTCTCCTGTCTCAGAGGCAGGCTGACAGCTGTGGTGCGCCTCGTGAAAAATAAAATGGCAATTAAATCATTTCATTGCCATTTTATTGTTCACTTTGATTTAGCGTGGCTCACGGCGGGCAGGCAGCCAGTGCTCCCCCACCCTCATGGAGAAACCGACCCTGACCATAGGATACTGTTCTAGTCTCCATCTGTGAGTGCCTGGACCATGTCCGAGACCATTGGTCAAGTGATTCAGTCAGGAAACACTGGCTTTGTGTTGTTAATGCTCTGTAGATGAGGGTGATCACATGAGTTTGCCCATTAATAGAGCAGATGGTTGCTAAGCCTCTGTGCTGCTCTAGGGGCCCCTGGCCATCCTGCCCCCATGTCTGCCATGTGCTTTTATGCATCAGAAAGTAGAAGGAAGAGTATATTCATCGGCTAGGTCGTCAAAATCTTGCTGTTGCCCCTGCACTTACCAGTTCCTAAGCACTGTCATTCTCTCTCTCTCTCTCTCTCTCTCTCTCTCTGTCTCTCTGTCTCTCCAGATCCCCCAGACCAGACCAGTTTCCCTCATGTGGGAGTTGTAATAACGACAACAGAGGAGGGTCCTTCGCATAGGGGACCCTCCTCTGTGTCTGTTGTAAAGCTCGGGCCCATATGAACTGAAGGGTGTCCAGCAGGAGCCGTTGGTGGCAATCGTAGTATTGGGGTTAACAAACATGGTCAGCAAAGCAGCATGGGTTGGGATGAATCTTACGCCAAAAGATACTCCACCCCTTCAACAGTGTCTCTAGTAAGCTGCCGATTTCAACTGTGCAGCAAGATAGCACGATTTGAGATCTGGAATCCCTAACCTGCCGCGATCAGTTGAAGTCTTGGCTTGGGCAACGCCAGGCTGTAGCATCCTGTACCCCATATGAGGTAAATCAGCAGGCTATCCATCTTGTGAAAGATTGATTTTGTGAGCCAGACTGGTAGCAATGCAAAATAATACAAAAGGCGGGGAAGGGCACCATCTTCAACAGCGCAACCCTGCCTTCAAAAGATAGTGGGAGAGTTAGCCAAATATTTATGGAATTCTATAGGGAGGCTAGCATCATACAAAGATTGCCTTCTAGGACATCGGCCAGTGTATGGTAGATAAGGTTGCCCAGTTATCAGAATGTGACCAGTTCCCTTCGAAGATCTTGCCCCACTTCCACTGGGATTACACCTGTTGCCGGGGTGTGTACCAGTAATGTGTTTGACCTGGCCTAGTTCATGCAAATGTCCGACAGGTGGCTAGAGAAAAGTGCCCTCCACTTTAGAGCATTCCTTCAGAGGTATAACAGTAGATCGCTGTGTAGAGGGATATGTAGAGGGGAAGATCATCAATCACTGTGCCTTGATATTGGCCAGAGCTGATCGTCAGGGGCACTGGTTCCGCAACCATGGTAAAAAGCCCTGGTGATAGTAGGCATCCCTTCCGCATACCTCGCTTGATCCAACAGGGTGCTGCCCTCTCTCACCCACTCTCACCCAGGATGACACCCACTCTCCAGACGCGTGCTGTCTGGGTTGAATATAAGAGTCTCGTCCAGCTGAGAAACCCACTTCTTTAATCCAAACTGACCAACTGATTGTCGTGTAGATCAAGTCCAAGCACAGAGTCAAGGGCTTTCTCAGTATCCATGGTGATCACCGGGGCTTTAGGATGTTCCACTACCTGGGCATAGAGCACTTGTATAAGCTGGGATCTTGCTGAACTTAGGTATAAACCCAGTTTGGTTGCTATAAATAGGATCATCAAGGTGGGTGAGCAACCTAGTAGGCAGGATTTTACTAATTACTTTATATTCCACAATTAATATGGAAAGGGGCTTGTAAAACATCACCCGATCACTTTCTTCTGTAAGAGGGATACTTGCAAAGCCTCTTCCATCTTAGACAGGCAGTTCCCCACTGTCCTGGTTATATTATACAGTGCAGTCAAGACAGGGGCAAAGGTAGGGTGCATAAAATTCTAGGGGTAGGCTATCCAGTCCTGGCACCTTGTCTCATGCTAACGCCTTAACTGCCCTCTTCACTTCTTGGACGGTGATTTCACCTCCTAGTGAAGATGCTACCACAAGGGGCAGCCTCCTTGTGCCTGCTGTAAGAACGTAATCATGGAGGGCCTGGGTAGGGACCGAGTCATGACACCCATAGAGCTTGACATAGTAGGTCAAAAATGCTAAGTTCATCTTGGCCTGAGTGTAGACCAGGTTGCCTCTCGAGTTAAGCATTTGGAGGATATGGGAACCCTGTCTGTCCAGATGGGCAAGATATGCCAGTAATCTCCCAGTTTTATTGTATTCTGTGTGCGCCCTGGTGGTGTAGTCTCCATAATCATAAGCCTGGATTCACTCCACTAGCTCGAAGAGGTTTTTCTCTTTCTTCTTGCAGTCTCTTCTGGGGCGCTGGGATGCCCACACGTGGTAATTCCGTCCTTGGCGATTGGTGTTCCTGTTTTTTAATCGCTGCACGAAGCTTGGCATGGGTCCCCACTTCCGCGAAGATTAAATGACTGCGCACAACCAGTTTTAATGATTCCTGCTCCGCTAATGGGGAGGGAGCAATACCTGTGTTCTCCCTAAAGTAGTTGTGGATCATGTCACCCAAACTAGCCATCCAGTGCAGCAATATTGAGCTTCCAGTCGGAGTGCAAGGTCTGGCCGTAGTCCAGTCAAGAGACAATAATAACGGATTACGGACGAAGTGTTTTTTTGCCAAGTACTCAACCCCCTTGGTTCTCTGCTGCATGTCGACTGCACATACCAAATAGGCAACGCATATGTACCGGAATATTAAGAATAGGTGCTGCACTTTGGATTGAAGGTCCTCCAGGGATTGAAAACTCCCCATATGGTTTTAAACAACTTGCCTGCTATAATATGGCATGATATTTTCTTTAGAATAATCTATGGGCGAGCGAGAGAGAAATTTAAGAACTGCAAAATATGATTCCAACAATATTCAAGTCAGTTAGTCCTATTGCTCTAACAACATCCTACCCAGGGGCCCTCAAAAATGGTGCCCTTTCTATAGTGCATTGACTAGAGAGATATCAAATTAGAAGTTTTTTTATCTTTTTGAAAGGATCATGCTATCATCGTCTACCTGACTGAAGCCACTGCTTCCTTTGTGTGGCTGCATCTAACCTCCACCATTCTCCTCATTTAAAGTTGTTTTCCTTTACATCTTTCTAGCTCCTGCTGTAGAGTCTCTTGGGCACTGCCACTTCACTTTGCCATTTTGAAGGTTTATTTTCAGGGATGGTATGCCCGAAAATAGCTTCGGTATTGCATAGTGTAATGGCTCAGTGATGGACAAGAAAGTAGCCTGGTCGAGTGGCTAGGCCTATTGTAGTCATATTTCGTTTGGTTTCACCATGTGCCATCTAGATAACGCATTGATGCAATTATATATCAATATTTGTTCTGGCCTTTGTGAATGAATGAATGAATGAATGATGGAGAGCGCACAACTACCAGTTAGCATTCTGGTGCGATGACTCAGACCAGCAAGAAGGAATTCAGCATTAGAACGACCAGATATTATTATTTTTTTTCGCAAGAGGTGGTGATGCTGAATTTTTCTGATTATGAGTGGCAGATGATTCCACTTCTGGCAGCGGGATAAGAAAATGATCTACCTCCTTGTCTACGCAGACCAGTTCTCTGCAGCGGAGCAAGATGCATAGTAGAACAGCGTATGTAGCAAGAGGGGAGTGCCAGAAAAATCTATGGCTGGTGTAAAGATGTCCTTTTATTTCTTTTTCTTTCAGCACTGATGTGTGTAGGTGTCTTCAGTAAGTCTATGGTGGTTGCACTGCGAGCTCGGCACTTGTGTTGTTAAAAGAGAACTAAGCGGAATGTGTTTTGTTGCAGGAGACTAACTCCTATATCGATGTCACTACTGCTAACCTGTCTGTTGCTTTGTATTCTTTCTGCATGGAATTGGGCGACCTGAACAGAAGGGAAAGCACAAGTATCTTACATTATAACATGTTGCCCCAGGCCCAATCTATAAAACTACCAGTGCACCTAAGTGATGAGAGGTGGATATGCAAATAGCATTTACTAGTGCAAATTCCACTTACTCACAAAACATGCACTTGTGCTCGTAAACTGATTCATACACGTCATATTGCATCAGTGTAGTCCAGTTTTTACTTGTGAGTGCCTTTTCTGTAAGTGGTGGGTTTGTGGGCGTTCGAGAATGGTGCCGCCTGCAAAGGTTGGTGAACACCTACACATGTGCAAGCTTGTTGGTAATCATAAAACCTCTGTGGGTAGCTTCCAGCCTTGAAAACAGTTTGAGATTTACTTCTGTAAAGGACAGGAATTAATCGGTGTTAAGGGTGGAAGGGCCAGGAATTGCACCAAAAATCGTGGGTATACGGGGAACAATATTCGTGAAAATGTGTCAAATGTATTATGTATTACATTTTGAATGTGCACAGGTTTATGATTGGGAGTACTTCTGCAAGGATGCAGCAATCAGAGTCTCCAATGAGAAGTCCTGGAATTCATTATGAACTCTAAGAAAGCTGGACATTTTTCCAAATTTAGGAGTAACCATATGAAAGCAACGTTTTGCCATTTTTTTAATTGGACGACTTACGTTTTGGCATCCTTCTTTGCAATACGAATCCCCTTGGAACAGAAATAAAATGTATAATCCCAATGGTTTTAAAATTACTTATTCCTCTCGTACTTTTATTTGTTTACTATTGTAAATGAACAATCAAAATGGTAATAGCGCAGCACTTGGCTTATAGTAAAATGTTATTACTATGACATTACTCTGATATTGAAACACACTGTCCTTCTTTTAGTGTGCAAAATATTGATGTGATAAAAGCCCGTTTCCAAGCTAATTAAAATTATCATTGCTTCTGCCTTCCTTGATTCAATTTATTGTGTTCTTTTTTTCAGTTTAAGATGGAGATTGCAAACGCAGAAGAATTTTATGAAGTGTACAAAGGAGTTGTTGCAGAATACCCTGTAAGTGCCCATCTATTGATTTATGTCAGTGGCACCATAACATTTCTAACAACCATGTTTTATTGAGCTCGAAAGTCAGTACAAACAAAAGGTCAGTGGTAATAAACGGAGAAGTGAAGCAGCACAAGTTTTATTCAAGGTGCACCTTTGAGGAAACCAAGGAGATGTAGACAAGCAACCCAGCTAGCCTAGAGCTACATACAAATTATTATGCTGTGACACCGAGGTCCTTGGCAGATGGTACAGATGGTAGTACTCGGGGGGACAAGATTAGCACTGGTGAAGAGGGAGAGAGGGCTTCATGAGTAAAGCCTCAACGATTGCAAAGCCATCCATGTCGAATTCCAGTAAGACAGCCAGAATGCGTGAGAAGTGTTGTAAAATCGTCTGCAATGAGGTGATAGGAAAAACCCAAGAAAGAGATGCTGTCAGCATTGGTGTTTGGGGTATTTTTTTATAATGCCCCTCCCCATGCTTCTCTGGAGATTTGCAAGAGTTATCGTAAAAGCTGTGCATCATAACACTACCAAAATCAACAGGCAGGCTAATTGTTTTGAAATTTGTAGTTTATTGTAAGTATTCTGAACTATCATCATGATAAAAGGTACTTTCACGCTTAAATTGACTTTTCCAGATTTGCAAATCCTGCCTGAAATTCACATCCTTGATTTGTGATTTGATTTGTTGAGTGCTGCTGAATGTTTCTTGCATTGCTACCATATCAGACTGGATGTGTGAACTCTAGAAAATGTCGAAGCAACTCTTGAGGCACATGCTTCACATATTTATCACCAGTCTTCGAACTAACTAAATACGGGCCACGGTTTGCGTCTTTTGACACATAACACAAAATATGTCAAAAGGAAAGGGTACCAGACTCTTGCACAAATAGGATCCAGAAAAGATCCTGAAAGTAGAAGTGGGTCGTGAAATCCATATTTATTTATTGAAATTGAATAGCCTTTCAATATAACTGGTGTACCTAGTGACATGTTGGTGCACAAGGTCAAATACAGAGTTCTTGTTTGCACATAGAAGGGTAGATGATTCATGGGGTTTCATAATGAGAATCCAGACATGGATAAGGTTTATTACACAAACACTTTGCAATAGCAATAAATAGCACACATTTAAATGTTGGTGGGTGGGGAAGCTTGGCAGACAGAGGAAAAGGTGGTGAGTTAAAGCATGATAAGGATTGATGGAGTACTGCTGTGGTGGTTAAGTAACAGACATATTAAGCTTGAGATAGTGAGAGTTTGGGGCATGCTTAATCAGTAAGGGAGTTGGCCACTTTTAGCTGGTCAGTAGAGCTTTCCTAATCGCTAAGCAGAGTAACTTTAACATTCTTTAATGAATGGAACACTTTACAGTTAGCAGACAAAATGTGGATTCATTCTGAAGCTGGGGAGGAGTGTGTCATTTATGTAGTTAACCAAGGGAAATGCTGTGAATATTGTTTAACACAAGGGTGAGAAAATTGTATTGGTTCTGTACGTTTGGTGGTGACACATCCTAATTGATGTTCATGCAATGCTGTAATCTGTAATTGTATTTATATTGCGTTTACTACCCCTGACGAGATGCCAAAGTGCTTTTCGTCAAGTAGCACACTACTCCGGACCCCAAAAGGGTTAGTGGTTGATTAATATAGGGAAATATGAGTTCATTTGAGTGGTAGACATGTGAGTCTGTTAGTTGGATTGAAAAGGATAATGGAGGGATAGAAGAGGGAAGAGTTTAGAAAGCGTTATTTGGGAGATCACACGAGTAAGATGAGGTTTGGGACCAGTAAAAAGGAGAGATGGAGGAAGGAAGAGTGTAGAAAGAGATTAGGGAGATCATAGTAGTAAAAAGAGGTTTGGGATGGGTCAACAGAGGGATACATGAGGGAAGAATTTAGATAGGTTTTTTTGGGAGATTATAGTAGTAAACTCAGGTTTGGGGTGTGTCTTATCCAGGTGACTGGTTGACACCTGTTCGGTATAAGTCAATAAGGACGCTCAATGAAGGACCACACGCCAATTATAAATACAATTTAGCTTTACTAGAATTGCAGGTAAATGTAGGCATTTAGCACATTAACCGGTTCTGTGCCCTGGACGAGGTGACCTCGTCCAGGGCTACAGTTCCTGGACTAGCGCGCCCCCCCCTGTGCGCCCCCCTCCCCCCCAAGGCGGGGATGGAAAGGGAAGACCTTCCCCTTCCACCCCCGACCCCCCCCCCCCCCCCCCCTGTGACGTCAGCGCGCGAGCGCGCGCTGATTAGTCACAGGGGCCTCCCCATCGCGCTGGAAGCAGAGCTTCCAGCGCGATTGAAAGAGAAATGCTAAGCATTTCTCTTTCAATCACTGGGGGAGGCCCGGTGGGGCTTCAAAGGGAAGGAAATGTATTTCCTTCCCTTTGAAGTCTCTCCCAGGGTTTCAAAAGCCGGATTGCTTGCAATCCGGCTTTTGAAACCCCACTAGACACCAGGGATTTTTTTTTTTTTTTTTGTGAAATTGACATAAGGGAGTGACCCCTTGGGCAAGGGTCGCTCCCAGGGGGGGACAATTATATTTAGGCCATTTCTGCCCCCCTTGGGGGCAGATTGGCCTATTTTGATGAGGCCAATCTGCTCCCAAGGGGGGCAGAAACCACTAGACACCAGGGAGTTTTTTCTTTGCGTGAATTTCACGCAAGGGGGAGCGACCCCTTAGGCAAGGGTCGCTCCCTGGGGGGGCAAATTTATTTTAGGCCATCGGCCTATTATTAGGCCGATCTGCCCCCAGGGGGGGCAGAAACCTCTAGGCGCCAGGGGAATTTTTTTTTTGTGTTTTTTTTTTTTGTTTGTTTGTTTTTTTAGAGATGGGTAGCGACCCATCAGGCAAGGGTCGCTGCCCTGGGGGGAAAATTGTATTTAGACCATTTCTGCCGCCCTTGGGGGCAGATTGGGTGATTTTAGGTCAATCTGCCCCCAAGGGGGCAGAAACCACTAGGCACCTGGGATTTGTTTTTTGGCGCCAATGTCACGCAGGGGGAGCGACCCCGTAGGCAAGGGTCGCTCCGGGGGGGGGGGGGGGTTTGGGGGGGCAAATTTATTTTAGGCCATTTCTGCCCTCCCTGGGGGCAGAAACCTCTAGGCGCCAGGGCAAATTTTTTTTTTTGTGTTTTTTTTTTTGTTTGTTTGCTTTTTTAGAGATGGGGAGCGACTCATCAGGCAAGGGTCGCTCCCCTGGGGGGCAAATTGTATTTAGACCATTTCTGCCCCCCTTGGGGGCAGATTGGTCGATTTTAGGTCAATCTGCCCCCAAGGGGGCAGAAACCACTAGGCACCGGGGATTTGTTTTTTGGCGCCAATGTCACGCAGGGGGAGCGACCCCGTAGGCAAGGGTCGCTCCCGGAGGGGGGGAGGGTTGGGGGGGGGAAATTTATTTTAGGCCATTTCTGCCCCAGGGGGGGGGGCAGAAACCTCTAGGCACCAGGGCAAATTTTCTTTTTTGTATTTTTTTTTTGTTTGTTTGTTTTTTTAGAGATGGGGAGCGACCCATCAGGCAAGGGTCGCTCCCCTGGGGGGCAAATTGTATTTAGACCATTTCTGCCCCCCTTGGGGGCAGATTGGCCGATTTTAGGTCAATCTGCCCCCAAGGGGGCAGAAACCACTAGGCTCCGGGGATTTGTTTTTTTGGCGCCAATGTCACGCAGGGGGAGCGACCCCGTAGGCAAGGGTCGCTCCCTGGGGGGGTGGAGGTTGGGGGGGCACATTTATTTTAGGCCAATTCTGTCCCCCCTGGGGGCAGAAACCTCTAGGCGCCAGGGCAAGTTTTCTTTTTGTGTTTTTTTAAAAAAAAATTTTTAGAGATGGGTAGCGACCCATCAGGCAAGGGTCGCTGCCCTGGGGGGCAAATTGTATTTAGACCATTTCTGCCCCCCTTGGGGGCAGATTGGGCGATTTTAGGTCAATCTGCCCCCAAGGGGGCAGAAACCACTAGGCACCTGGGATTTGTTTTTTGGCACCAATGTCACGCAGGGGGAGCGACCCCGTAGGCAAGGGTCGCTCCCGGGCAGAGAGGGTTTGGGGGAGATGGGGGGGTCAAATTTATTTTAGGGCATTTCTGCCCCCCCCCCTGGGGCCGGCTGAGCTAGAGGCCAAACTCCACAGGTAGGCACTTTGCAAAAAACACCTCTGTTTTCTGTGAAAAAATATGTTGTGTCCACGTTGTCTTTTGGGCCATTTCCTTTCGTGGGCGCTAGGCCTACCCACAGAAGTGAGGTACCATTTTTATCGAGAGACTTAGGGGAACGCTGGGTGGAAGGAAATTTGTGGCTCCTCTTAGATTCCAGAACTTTCTGTCACCGAAATGAGAGGAAAAAGTGTTTTTTGGGCCAAATTTTGATGTTTGCAAAGGATTCTGGGTAACATAACCTGGTCAGAGCCCCGCAAGTCACCCCATCTTGGATTCCACTGGGTTTCTAGTTTTCAAAAATGCGCTGGTTTGCTAGGTTTCCCTAGGTGCCGGCTGAGATAGAGGCCAAAATCTACAGGTAGGCACTTTGCAAAAAACACCTCTGTTTTCTTTAAAAAAATTGGATGTGTCCACGTTGCGCTTTGGGGCATTTCCTGTCGCTGGCGCTAGGCCTACCCACACAAGTGAGGTATCATTTTTATCGGGAGACTTGGGGGAACGCTGGGTGGAATGAAATTTGTGGCTCCTCTCAGATTCCAGAACTTTCTGCCACAGAAATGTGAGGAACATGTGTTTTTTTAGCCAAATTCTGAGGTTTGCAAAGGATTCTGGGTAACAGAACCTGGTCAGAGCCCCACAAGTCAGCCCATCTTGGATTCCCCTAGGTCTCTAGTTTTCAAAAATGCACAGGTTTGGTAGGTTTCCCTAGGTGCCGACTGAGCTAGAGGCCAAAATCTACAGGTAGGCACTTTGCAAAAAACACCTGTTTTCTTTCAAAAAATTGGATGTGTCCACGTTGTGCTTTGGGGCATTTCCTGTCGCGGGCGCTAGGCCTACCCACACAAGTGAGGTATCATTTTTATCAGGAGACTTGGGGGAACGCTGGGTGGAAGGAAATTTGTGGCTCCTCTCAGATTCCAGAACTTTCTGCCACAGAAATGTGAGGAACATGTGTTTTTTTAGCCAAATTTTGAGGTTTGCAAAGGATTCTGGGTAACAGAACCTGGTCAGAGCCCCACAAGTCACCCCATCTTGGATTCCCCTAGGTCTCTAGTTTAAAAAAATGCACAGGTTTGGTAAGTATCCCTATGTGCCGGCTGAGCTAGAGGCCAAACTCCACAGGTAGGCACTTTGCAAAAAACACCTCTGTTTTCTGTGAAAAAATATGTTGTGTCCACGTTGTCTTTTGGGCCATTTCCTTTCGTGGGCGCTAGGCCTACCCACAGAAGTGAGGTACCATTTTTATCGAGAGACTTAGGGGAACGCTGGGTGGAAGGAAATTTGTGGCTCCTCTCAGATTTCAGAACTTTCTGTCACCGAAATGAGAGGAAAAAGTGTATTTTGGGCCGAATTTTGATGTTTGCAAAGGATTCTGGGTAACACAACCTGGTCAGAGCCCCGCAAGTCACCCCATCTTGGATTCCACTGGGTTTCTAGTTTTCAAAAATGCGCTGGTTTGCTAGGTTTCCCTAGGTGCCGGCTGAGCTAGAGGCCAAAATCTACAGGTAGGCACTTTGCAAAAAACACCTCTGTTTTCTTTCAAAAAATTGGATGTGTCCACGTTGCGCTTTGGGGCATTTCCTATCGCTGGCGCTAGGCCTACCCACACAAGTGAGGTATCATTTTTATCGGGAGACTTGGGGGAACGCTGGGTGGAATGAAATTTGTGGCTCCTCTCAGATTCCAGAACTTTCTGCCACAGAAATGTGAGGAACATGTGTTTTTTTAGCCAAATTGTGAGGTTTGCAAAGGATTCTGGGTAACAGAACCTGGTCAGAGCCCCACAAGTCAGCCCATCTTGGATTCCCCTAGGTCTCTAGTTTTCAAAAATGCACAGGTTTGGTAGGTATCCCTAGGTGCCGGCTGAGCTAGAGGCCAAAATCTACAGGTAGGCACTTTGCAAAAAACACCTCTGTTTTCTTTCAAAAATTTGGATGTGTCCACGTTGCGCTTTGGGGCATTTCCTGTTGCGGGCGCTAGGCCTACCCACACAAGTGAGGTATCATTTGTATCGGGAGACTTGGGGGAACGCTGGGTGGAAGGAAATTTGTGGCTCCTCTCAGATTCCAGAACTTTCTGCCACAGAAATGTGAGGAACATGTGTTTTTTTAGCCAAATTTTGAGGTTTGCAAAGGATTCTGGGTAACAGAACCTGGTCCGAGCCCCACAAGTCACCCCATCTTGGATTCCCCTAGGTCTCTAGTTTTCAGAAATGCACAGGTTTGGTAGGTTTCCCTAGGTGCCGGCTGAGCTAGAGGCCACAATCTACAGGTAGGCACTTCGCAAAAAACACCTCTGTTTTCTTTCAAAAAATTGGATGTGTCCACGTTGCGCTTTGGGGCGTTTCCTGTCGCGGGCGCTAGGCCTACCCACACAAGTGAGGTATCATTTTTATCGGGAGACTTCGGGGAACGCTGGGTGGAAGGAAATTTGTGGCTCCTCTCAGATTCCAGAACTTTCTGCCACAGATATGTGAGGAACATGTGTTTTTTTAGCCAAATTTTGAGGTTTGCAAAGGATTCTGGGTAACAGAACCTGGTCCGAGCCCCACAAGTCACCCCATCTTGGATTCCCCTAGGTCTCTAGTTTTCAGAAATGCACAGGTTTGGTAGGTTTCCCTAGGTGCCGGCTGAGCTAGAGGCCAAAATCTACAGGTAGGCACTTTGCAAAAAACACCATTGTTTTCTTTAAAAAAAAATGGGATGTGTCCACGTTGCGTTTTGGGGCATTTCCTGTTGCCGGCGCTAGGCCTACCCACACAAGTGAGGTATCATTTTTATCGGGAGACTTGGGGGAACATAGATTAGCAAAACAAGTTTTATTGCCCCTTGTCTTTCTCTACATTTTTTCCTTCCAAATATAGGAGAGTGTGTAAAAAAGACATCTATTTGAGAAATGCCCTGTAATTCACATGCTAGTATGGTCACCCCGGAATTCAGAGATGTGCAAATAACCACTGCTCCTCAACACCTTATCTTGTGCCCTTTTTGGAAATAAAAAGGTTTTCTTGATAGCAATTTTTTACTCTTTATATTTCAGCAAATGAATTGCTGTATACCCGGTATAGAATGAAAACGCACTGCAGGGTGCAGCTCATTTATTGGCTCTGGGTTCCTCGGGTTCTTGATGAACCTACAAGCCCTATATATCCCCGCAACCAGAGGAGTCCAGCAGACGTAACGGTATATTGCTTTCGATAATCTGACATTGCAGGGAAAAGTTACAGAGTAAAACGTAGAGAAAAATTGATGTTTTTTTCACCTCAATTTCAAAATTTTTCATTTTCAGTTGTTATTTTCTGTAGGAAACCCTTGTAGGATCTACACAAATGACCCCTTGCTGAATTCAGTATTTTGTCTACTTTTCAGAAATGTGATCCAGCATTGGTTTCATGCCCATTTCTGTCACTGACTGGAAGGAGGCTGAAAGCACAAAAAATTGCAAAAATGGGGTATGTCCCAGTAAAATGCCAAAATTGTGTTGAAAAATTGGGTTTTCTGATTCAAGTCTGCCTGTTCCTGAAAGCTGGGAAGCTGCTGAGTTTAGCACCGCAAACCCTTTGTTGATGCCATTTTCAGGGGAAAAACCACAAGCCTTCTTCTGCAGCCACTTTTTCCAATTTATTTAAAAAAACCGAAATTTTCACTGTATTTTGGCTAATTTCTTGGCCTCCTTCGGGGGAACCCACAAAGTCTGGGTACCTCTAGAATCACTAGGATGTTGGAAAAAAAGGACGCAAATTTGGCTTGGTTAGCTTATGTGGACAAAAAGTTATGAGGGCCTAAGCGCGAACTGCCCCAAATAGGCAAAAAAAGGCCTGGCACAGGAGGGGGAAAAGGCCTGGCAGCGAAGGGGTTAACAATAGTAGAATAAGAACAGCAATGAAAAGCATCTATTTATATATAAGTACACTACAAAGAGCATCTATGCATATATATATAAGCAAAGAGTTCATTGACAGATATAAGTTTTGATTAACTGTATACCAAAATGCATCACACTACGATGTTCAGGAAGCAGAATATAAATGAGTTGAATACTTCAGATAAGCTTTGATTTACTGCACACCAAAATGCATGTTTCAATTACTGCAGCAGACTCTCACTACGATGTTCAGGAAGCAAAATATAAACAAACTGAATACTTCAGATAAGCTTTGATTTACTGCACACCAAAATGCATGTTTCAGTTACTGTAGCAGGTTCACACTACAAGGTTTAGAAAGCAAAATATAAACAAGCTGAATACTTCAGGTTATAAACACAGTGCAAGCATAAATAATCAGTCATAATAATAGAGCAGAGAAACAAAGGCCTTTCATCCCTGTGTGGAACTTAACTTAGTCCACGAAATGCTGGGAAGCCCTCTACTGCCTGCTTGGGCATCTCTCCCCCTCAAGCATCACGGTCTCTGAACAGCAAAACAGGGAGGCAGCGCTGGGCCATGGCAGCTTTCACAACTCCATCTGCGAGCTTCAAATCCCTCACCCACACTTCAGTGCTTAAATAACTCGAAGCTTGGATTCTATCTCATTCTGGCATTTTCTAGCTATGTTATCAGTACTTGGCTGCTCTGCCCTTCTCCAGCCTTTGTTTTCATTCCATCTTCTTCCTGTACTCTCGTTCTCAAGGTTGAGACGGAGTCTTCTACACAAACAAGCTTGAAAATAATATCATGAACTTTTCCAAGTTGTTTGGGGGGGGGTTTCAGCAGGCATCACACTCATCTACACTGCTCAAGCTAATTAACCCTTTGCGTCACAATGTCTTCCGCACCTTTCCCTATACTGATCACTCCACCCCTTAGATGAGCGTGATGCATGCTGAAACAGATATCATTTACTTTGACATTCCGCTAGCTAGGTTGCTACTAATACTGGTCAGCGTTATTCTAAGCGCCTGCATCTTTAGTATAAAGCTGTTTTGTGCATACATATAGTCTACATAGTATAGTCATTAGCGTAACACAAACAATCAATAACCAAATTAGCTGTTGTAACACTATATTTAGCGTCTTCATAGCTCCTAGTGCCCAGCCTAAGAAGATGTCATACCAATGATGCTCAGTTATTTGCTGGATGCATGAAGCAGTGTGCATAAGCTGTTTAGCGTTAATGGTCATCAGTATGGCTGTATCCTTGGTGTATTTAGCTGCCATATCAAATTTAGCAAAGGTAACTTGTGCGTAGTGCCTGATTGCCTGTAATCTGGGTAGCTTAACAACAAGCGAGATGTTCCACTCTAACTGCGCACGCATTTGCGTCTGTAATGTGGTTATGGTGAACTTAGTCGGTCGGTACAAGATGTGAGTGCTTATGTATATAATGCTGGTAATATTGCACATACACATTACTTGCTCTCCCGTGGTTTGTATAAATCCGTTAATAAGTAAGGGATGATTAATGACATAACATATACTCTCTGTCCCTATCTGATATAAGTCTGTGCCATTTAATAGGATAAGGTAACCATTCGCATTCTCCCGGTATTATGTGAAGACATGGATCTAGCACCCGTCCAGTGTGGGTACATACCCACCCCTTAGACCAATCTGCACATCTAGTGGGATCTACAGTGTGATTTGTTTAATCAATCCACTTTTTGTCAGTGTGAGGTATCCATCATTCTTTTACTTATCACTACGGGGAGTAATATAAAGGGGCACCATATGTCAGGAGGAAGATCACTTCTCACTATATCAAAAAGAGCATAACACATTTCTTCCTCACAGTGAAACTGTATGGGCTTTACCCATATTCCTTCAGGCAAATGCAATTGTTGTCTCCAATATTCACCCTGAAGCTGTTCCCATTCTGCGTTAAAGTCTGCATACTGTAGATTAACAATGCTTTGCCATAGTATGCACTGGATGCCCTTGGACACTGTTTGTGTGTTTTAAAAGTTATTTTTTTCTTCGAATTGTTCATAAGTGAAATTATGCCATTGCCAATCGCGATACCACCCACGCAGGACTTTCCATACCTCTTGTGAGTGTGTGGGCCCCCATTGAGAAATTACTTTTATGGCCTCTCCTGTACTATATCCTGTAGAAGATAGCTTATTCCTAATGGCTTCAACATCAAAAGAATTCAGGGCCCCTACCCCGATTCTGGTTGCCCCAGCTATCAAGGACCCTAGATCTCTTCCAATGCGTAACTTTGGCAAGGGCCATAACTGTGGTGTCCATGGTGCACATAATGGATCATACTTTGAGACATTCCCCTTGGCAATATTTATCTGTAACTCAATACGATTAGTTATGCTTGCATGCAGAGTTTGCTTACATCCTATTCTATATCGATCTATAGAAACGTTGCTTAAGTTGCTAATCATGCGTCTTTCGGTTACATAAAACATGAAGGCTGGTGGTTTGGAGTATCGAACTCCTATGTTTTCATAGTTCATTGTAACAACCACCATGTGTCCTGGTATCACAATATTTACATTTCATGTTTAGCATATAGCTCAAAGCCTGTACTACTGCTGGCGTCCCCTGCACCTCGTTCAGTCCGTTGGCATGTCAGATTTGCTGTCCAGTTATCTTCCAGGTCACAGCTTTGGCAGCCATCCACTTGCCTCCAGGTACCTCCACGTTGCAAAGTGAAACATTTCCCTGATCTTCAGTTACGTTAGCGGCTTGAAGTGCACAAGTGACATGAAGGTCCGTAACAGCATTCTCTGCTATCATCAACGCAGATGTCATCGTTTATGACCGTGGGGTAAGTCTCACTGCAGGTACAAATACAGGTACATTAGAGTTCTTTAAAAGTACAATATACGTACTCCCCTCCCCTTGACTCAATAGCTCTCCTGCCTCTGGCTTTTTCCCTGGATGGTTCACCCATACTTTTCTTCCTGTGCTTCCAAATCCTCCCTCACCTCTCTGGGTGTTATCGGGGGGCGGATCTTTCTTCAATGTGGGGGGTGTACGCTTGTTCACAAATCACTTGTGCAAGTCTGTCATGTGCTGATATCTTTTTTAGCTGTTCTTTCAACAATCTGTTATATCTCTCAATCATGCCTACAGCTTGTGGATAATAACTAAGGTGCACAATCCACCGAATTCCCTGTTCCTGGGCCCAGCCCGGCACTGTTTTCCCTGAAAAGTGTGTGCCCCTATCTGTTTGGATCTCAACAGGTGCCCCATAATGTTATATCAGGTAGTTTAGCCCTCGCAAAGTGGACTTTTGGTCTGCAGACTTACAGGGCATACCCAACATAAGGCCAGAGTAGGTTTCCACCATGGTCAATACGTAGCATTTTCCTCCTTCTTTTGGTAGCGGCCAGACATAGTCCAATTGCCACACTGTAGTTGCTGCAGTTCCTCTTCTGATATGGCCGCTAGGCTTCTTTTGCAGGGGCCTTTGTCTAATCTGGTTGCATATGGGGCCCTCATTTACTGCTTGTTGCACTTGTTCTTTAGTAACTGGAATTTGTCGCTGCTGTACCCATGCATAAGTGCTATTCTCTCCTAAATGTCCGGATGTTGCATGGGCCCTGTTTGCTAAAGCAGCTTCAGCTTCCTCCTTGATGACCACCGTTCGCGTTTTGGCCATTTGATCTGCGGTGTTGTTGAATAGAGATGCAAGTGAGGTATCCGATGGGCAATGGGCATCCACATGTCCCACATAGATTTGACATTTTTGCCCTTTCTCCCACATATCTTCCCATAGCTGCTCGCCTCCCCAAATGGGGGTGCCTTTGATTTTCCATCCATCCTTGCGCCAAGTCGGGGCCCAGCTTACTAGTCCTTGGTAAGTGGCCCGACTGTCAGTGTACACAAATGTTTTCTCTCTGATGGGGGCTTGTTCGATCACTGCTGCTACCCCCTGCAGTTCTGCAAGCTGGCTTGATTCATTATCCCCTTCTCGCAGCAACATCGTTTCTGTAGCAGGCTGGAATGCGACTGTTTGCTATTGTCTTTTTCCTTGATAGTACCGGGCGGTACCATCTGTGAACCATGCATTTTGCTGTTCTTCGGTGAGTCGTTCAAAAGGCGGGGCTGTCTTAAATGGTGAGGATTCCATTTCAGAGGGCTCTGGCGCAGGGGCCATTGCCTGCAAGTCCACTGCCCCTAGCTTATCTTCTTGTAACTTTGACACTCCTGCTGGTCCCGGTTTTGCCCTCTGCTGCAGATACCATTTCTACTTCACGATGGCAAACTCCTGCGCTCTGCCTACTTTATTGCCAACCCCTCCTTCTCTTGTCCAACCTAGTAAGGGGACCCATGTTTTTAAGGTGACCGGCCGATCATCAGTTATGCGTTCTATTTCCACTAAGGCCCAATCTTGTGGCACCCTCTTTTTTCCCTGCCTCTGCCATAGGCTCCACATCACTACATCATCTACATCATCCTGTACTATCATTTCCAGCTCAAACGGATCTCCTTCTTTGATGGGACCTAACGTAAAAGGATTCTGTAATGCATCTTTTGCTCCAGTGTCCCACAATCTCACCAACCATTTAAACAAAGGCTCTGCAGGCATCTGCCTAAACATACAGGTTCTTTCCAACAACTCACTCTGCGTATAATCTCTTACCAAACGAGAATTCTGTATTTGCCCATCATTCACTCCCTTTTCACCTTCAATTTCACCTACACGTCCTTCTCCACTTTCAACTCCACCTAGTTCTGTTACACATACTTCCACCTCATCCTCCCAATTCCAGTCATCATTGTCTGAGACTGTTCCATCCCAAGTATATGGATCCCAATTTTCTTTGCGTACCAATGCCCTCACTTGCACAGTTGAGGGTATTTTTGGCTTCTGCCTACTCTTCTGTTTGCGTACCAGTGCCCTCACTTGCACAACTAAGGGCATTTTAGGCTTCTGCCTACTCTTCTGTTTGCGTAACTGTGCCCTCACTTGCACAGTTGAGGGCATTTTAGGCTTCTGCCTACTCTTCTGTTTTGATACTCGTACTGCTAATGCGGTGCACCTTGCCTCCATTTGATCACCCTGAGTCACTGCACTTTCTATGGTCTCTTTCATAAGTAACTGCCTTTCCTGCAAGGCTGTAACCTCATCCCGCAGTTTTCTTATCTCTGCATCTTGTGTTAATGTTTTCCTGTATAACGTACGGAGCGCAGACAGGAAAAGCCATCCCACTTGCCCTGCTGCTTTCAGCTCCAGCTTCGCCCCTCTTAGCTTCACCCTCTCAACCGCATCTTCCACTAAGAGAGGAGTCACTTTCTCCTCTAATGCCTCTCATAACACCAGCGCTGCCCACCGGTTCAGGAGTCCTGCCACACCAGAGAACGGGTCAGTTGCTAACCACCCGGGAATGGATCTGGCTTCTGCCCCATGCTGCCTTCCGCTCTCTGCCTCACTTTTCTTACATCCCCAAAGAGGCATTATTGACTTATGCCCCACTTCTGGTACCAAAATGTCTTATACAGGTGACTGGTTGACACCTGTTCGGTATAAGTCAATAAGGACGCTCAATGAAGGACCACACGCCAATTATAAATACAATTTAGCTTTACTAGAATTGCAGGTAAATGTAGGCATTTAGCACATTAACAATAGTAGAATAAGAATAGAAATGAAAAGCATCTATTTATATATAAGTACACTACAAAGAGCATCTATGCATATATATATATATAAGCAAAGAGTTAATTGACAGATATAAGTTTTGATTAACTGTATACCAAAATGCATCACACTACGATGTTCAGGAAGCAGAATATAAATGAGTTGAATACTTCAGATAAGCTTTGATTTACTGGACACCAAAATGCATGTTACAATTACTGCAGCAGGCTCTCACTACGATGTTCAGGAAGCAAAATATAAACAAACTGAATACTTCAGATAAGCTTTGATTTACTGCACACCAAAATGCATGTTTCAGTTACTGTAGCAGGTTCACACTACGAGGTTTAGAAAGCAAAATATAAACAAGCTGAATACTTCAGGTTATAAACACAGTGCAAGCATAAATAATCTGTCATAATAATAGAGCAGAGAAACAAAGACCGTCACAATGTCTTCCGCACCTTTCCCTATACTGATCAGGGTGACTCAGACAGTGGAAGTAGAGGATATATGGTGAGACAGAGTAGTGCATTGGGCAGAGTGAAAGTTATTTATTTATTTTTTCTGCAGTAGGAGTAAAGTAATAAATATATAGCTACACAAATACACAGAAAGGGTGCTTGAGATTTAAAGTTGTATTGTATTCACTTAGACTTTCAAGTGTTGCTGTACTTGAAGGTAATTAATTTGTGTATTTTTATAACTTTTTTTAAATTTAATGTTTTACCTCAATACTTCAATATTGCAGTGCTTGTGGATAAAATATTTCTGTTAATATTTACATATTGTGATAGATAAATAAAACAGAGAACCCTAAGTATCTAATCAGACAACTTATATAAAAGCTATGCAATGACCTATAAACGTGTTAAGCATAGAATAATATATACATTCACTTAAAAAACCAAAGGTTACAGGGAGATTATAGTTAGGTTCTTAATTTACTCGCATAAAACCATAGAAATTCAGCAGTTATAGTTAGTTATTTTAAGTAACTATAATTTGCGCCCCTGCCATGCAGTTTTTCCTTCAATAATTTAACTGCTAATGGTTCGTTTATATTTTTTATTACACTATAGAAGTTGTCATGAGTGCTGTAATATTTTCTGAGGTAATTAGCAGTGCATGGCAAGGGCGTGAGTTATAATTACCTCAGGGAGCGAGTTATAGTTACTTGAAATAACTGTAACTATAACTGCTGAATTTCTGTGGGTTTGTGCAAGTAAATTTAGAACCTAACTGTGACGCCCCTGTAACCTTTGGGTTTTTGAGTGAATTTTTATGTTTTCCTAATTTTTATTTACTAAGAATAACATCCCTGTAACCTTTGTTTTGTTCAGTAAATTTCTATGGTTTGTTAAAGTAAAGTAATTTTAATTACCCTGCAGCCAAGCCCCTATAACCACCCAACTTTCTACCATGCACGTCAGTGGTTGGCTGTGGCCAAGCCCCTATAACCACCCAACCCCACCTCAATGTATGGAGAGACCATTGAAATAAACTCTCTCTCTCTCTCTCTCTCTCTCTCTCTCTCTCTCTCATCTCATTATGGGATGTAAGAGAGCGAGAGAGGCTATTTAGGCTTTGATGAATGATATACTCAGAATGAGATATTTTGTGACAAATTGAAAAGAAAGATGCATGTGCCAAGTAAAGAGTTTGATGACCTTTCAGTCTATACCTTAAATATTTGAAGTTGAAAAGAAAATAAAGGAGGGAAATAGCCACTAATACACATAGACTAGAATCCTTAATCTTCAGTGCAAGGGTTTGAGACCTTAGCCTCTAGGCCACAGGCGGCTGCGTACGGTGCAGTGTCCAGACATAACTATGACATGCAACCCAAAGGTTTTGCTGGTAAAAATATTTAGATATTCCATCAGTAGGAATGTTTAAGATTCAAAACATGCACAAATAAGCAAATATATCATAAGATACCAGGATTTGAACCTTCAACCTACTGAGCAACAGTCCAAGAGCTTCACTAGTAAGCTACAAGTGACTATGTTCTGCTGGGTGTCAAAACATGACTATAACATTCCAACCAAACATTTTGCTACTCTGACACTTGGAAGTTATTTCATGGAGCATAGGGAGGCCATTGCAATAATAACCTTTCTCTCCCTTTTCCAACCCATTATGGGATGAGAGAGAGAGAGAGAGGGAGAGAGAGAGGGAGAGAGAGAGGGAGAGAGAGAGGGAGAGAGAGAGGGAGAGAGAGAGAGAGAGGGAGAGAGAGAGAGAGAAAAAAAAAAAAAAAAACACGAACAGGACCACGGGGGGAGCATGAAGGCCCCTGTTGTCCTAGCCGGTTCCCCACATCCTCCGAGAGATTACTTTGCTCCCGCAAGCAGGGAGCTTCTTAAAATAGCAGCTCCCTGCGTGGGGGAGCAATATTTTCATTTGCTTCCCTGCAGGCATATTTGTGTGCAGAGAAACAGACGAAAACTCTGCTTTGTGCAGGCAGGAGCTGTTTGACAGCTCCCGCTTGCAGAAAGCAGAGTTATGTTTGCTTTTGCTTGGTAGGAACTGTCAGCTCCCACCAAGTAAAAGCAAACAGCTACCTCCTGAGGCACCTCAAGAGGTAGCAGGAGCTGCTTCGGGAGGTGGCGGTTCCCACGGCCATCTGTGGCTTCACAAGGAGGGCCGCACGGCACCCCCTTCATCGTAGTACCTAGCCCTGGGGAGGTGGTGGTCCTTTGGGCCGGAGGTCTGCAACGGACCCCCTACATTACTTTATTTTAGCCCCATGGAAGTGGCGGTCCCCTGGGCCCCCTACCTTTACTTAGGGTGATTTCCCCCGAAGAAGTGGTGGCCGCCAGGGCGGAGCCCAGTGGACCGGCCTGCATTAATATTTTTAAGTGACCAGAGAAAGTGGCGCTTGGCGCTGCCCAGGGCTGTCGGGGGGGGGGCAAACGCACCCCCCTTTAAATTGAATGAATTGCCCCTGGGAGGTGGCAGTTCCCAGGGTTGTGAGGGGCTGTATGGGCTCATCCACATTAATTTAGGGAGATTTGTCCCAGGGAAATGGTGGTCTACAGGGCTGCGGGGGGCCCAGCGGGCACGCCCGCATACTTATTTTTAAGTGCCCCAGGGAGATGGTGGGCCCCCCTTCCTTTATTTATTAGGGTGGTTTGCCTGAATGCATATTTTTAAGTGGCCCGTGGAGGTGGCAGCCCCCCCGTAAATTGAATGAATTGCCCCTGGGAGGTGACGTCCTGGGGGCTGCGGGAATGCCGGGTTGCCCCTCCTCTTTAATTTATGGCAGAGGTCTTCAAACTGGGAGGCGGGTCCCCCTAGGGTGGCCTCACGGGATCCCAGAAGGGGCATCAGACCCTAAACAAAAGAAGCATTATGCTGGTAATGGGGCTTTGTTTTAAGCTTAAAAAAATGAGTAGCATTAAACCTCTCTGTAATAGGCGGTTACTAACATGTTTTGTCATTTATATCCAAACTGAGAGAATGTATTAAAAGGACGTGACTCCAAATAATCTTCAAAACCCCCACTTCTAGTAATCACACAGTGATTAGTTTTATACATTGGTAAGGCCTGCCTGACCAGAATAGTATGTTTGGCATCATTTATTTGATTGCATTTTTAAAACAGTATTAGAACTTAATTGCAATGTTTAAATAAGTCTGCACATATTTAAACAATGCCAATTTAATAGAATAATTGTGAAAAATTCTTAGGGGCCCTGATATTTGTTTTTTTCACCAGGGAGGCATGGAATAATAAAGTTTGAAGACCACTGATTTAGGGTGATTTGCCTCAGGGCACTGGGTGCCACGCGGACACCCCCTTAATATATTAAAAGCAGTTCCCTGGGGAGGTGGCGGTCCCCAGGGCTTTCATTAGCCCTAGGAGGGGGCCTCGTACACCCTCTCCTATCTTTATGGTATGCCGCTGGGACCTGACCCATCCTGGGAAAAAAAAAGAAAAAAAAAGCAAGGGCAGGATGGGCGCGTTCTTGCTTTTTTTTTTTTGCTTTTCTTTTTTTACAAATCATGGCAAAATGCATGGAAATGCATAAAAAAAATAGACATATATATATTTTATATACATTAATAAATATATATATTAATAATATTACCTACTGGCGGTTGCCAGTAGGTAGGTATAGTTAGGACCATGTTTCTGTAGAAAAAGCATTTTTTTACTTTGGCCCGGTCTAGGAGGCATGTTTAAAATAAAGAAGGGGGTGCCCGGGGGGCCCCCTCCTAGACTTATCCCTGCCCGAGGGACCGCCACCACCCCAGTGCTTTTTTTTCATTATACGTGGGAGCACGGCTGCCCTGGGGACCACCACCTGTCCAGGGCAAATTGTATTTATTGTACTGGGGGGTCCTGTGGACCCCACCTGCCCCCGAAGCCCCAGGGACCACCAACTTCCAAATAGGCAGATAGTGAAAGAAATGCAGGGGAACCTTGAGGCCCCACCGCAGGCCCAGGGACCACCATCTTCCCAGTGGTTAAGTAATGATGAATGCAGGGGATGCTTGGACCACCACCTCCCCGGGACAATTTACTTAAAGTATGGGGGGGCTGTGCGCCCCCTCCCCCCACAGCCTTGTGGACCACCTCCATTCCGGGGCAATTTACTTCACTTGTGTGGAGGGGGGCGCGCTGCCCCTTTGCAGCCCGAGGACCGCCACCTCCCTGGGGCTGAATTTAAAGAATGAAGAGGGTTTGTCACAGACCCCCAGTCCTGGAGACCACCACCTTCCAGGACTAGCTCCTGCTGAGTCCTGATGTGCCCACCCCCAGGACATAGCTGTTTGCTTTGACTTTGCGGGAACTTTGACAGTTCCTGCCAAGTCACAGCAAATAGTCCGCTTGTAGCAAGTGAGAGTGGTCAAACAACTCTCGCTTGCTGGGAGCAGAGGTTTCCTCTGTTTACCTGCCCACGGTCAGGGAAACAAAGGAAACAATGCTTTTACGAACAGGGAGCTGTATTTTTAGCAGCTCCCTGTGTGCAAAAGCAGTGCCAGCTCCCGCAGGAGGAAGTACGGCATTAGGGTGCTCCTACCCTGACACCTTTTCTTTTTTTTAAAAAAAATCTTTGTGGGATTCGGCTGAAGCCTAGTCTCAAGTTGGCTGCCAACACTTCCTTGTTGAATTGTTGGCTGCCAATCAGAGCTCTGCAGTTCCCTGCACAAGCTTGTTATTATTCACGAACCCTTCACGCCTCTAGATAGATATATTTATTTTTCCTTTAATGTCTCAAAAACTACAGAACGGATTTTCACCAAATAACAAAAAACACTCTTTCTGGGCCAAGAGCTACCTTTCTTCCAAATTTGGTGTGATTCCCTCCAGCAATTTGGGCTGTAGTCATGTCTAAATTCTCTACGGAATTATAATGGGAGACACACTCTCCTACTATTATTTTTTAAAACCCCCCTTTTTTTTCCTCTGCCCCGCTTGACGTATCACCCCGAAACTTCCCATGTACAACAAGATTTTCGGGAACACTTTTTTTTTGGTGGGGGGGAAATATGGTAAACGCTTTTTCAATGGAAACATGGTCCTAAGTATAACTGCTTACTGATGACCAGGAGTAGGTAACAGGTCATCAGGGACATTATAGTTAGGTTCTGAATCTACTCATACAAAACCTTAGAAATTCATCAGTTATAGTTATTTCAAGTAACTATAACTTGTGCCATAAAGAAACTATAACTCATGCCCTCACCATGCACTGCTAATTACCCCAGATATTACAGCAATCATGACATCTTTTATAACATCATTGATAACATTACTGTAACATTTGTTGTAAATTATTCATAAAAAACTGTGTGTAGTGAATCCTGTCTTGTTTTATTGGAAAGCAGGAGTTAGCTTAGCCTTCTGGCTTGCAGACCTGTGCCCCCGTCACCCAGTGACCTTTACTCTACTTAGCTTGCTCTGTTTTCACGCAATTAATTAATTATATCTTTCCAAGATGGCTGCATTGTTTTTAGTTAGGACAATGGTTTAGTGTCATGGTATCAGTGCCACTCTGCTAAGGCGTCACTGTCAGCACCAAAGATAGATAAGATGTGGGTATTCACATCAGGTACTTTCCCACTTCATGCTTTCAAGGGAATTGTGTATGTAATTGCTGCCACAAGCATGTCTTGTTATCTATTGTTTGGGAACAGCCCTACATTAGGGTCCGATTAGATCTGTATAAATGCACCTCATACAGACTAGATATACAGAGGGATTCCTGCCAGATGCCATCAACGTTATCCATGCTACACGTCGCCTTGACACTAACCCAGTCTTCGTGTCCCCACGGAGTCTGATCTAGAGACCTCATCCCAAGATGACGAGGGTTGGGGGTCTCTTCTCATGGACATGGCATTGGCAGATTAGTTTTATCATACCTACCTCTCTTTCGGTTAGGGGTTAGGTTCATTATGCCACGGTATTAGTACATATTTCATATCTCATGTCATTTCTATGTTATTGCAAGATATTGGGGGTCTTTGTATTAATGACTCTTCTGTTCACATTCTGTTTCTTGCACTGTTCATTATCCTAATCATTGCAGCCCATGCAACTTATTGTAGATTGCAGTTTTGTTAATAAAACCTATTGAAAACTTTACTGCATCTCCATCATTGCCTGTGTTTGACTGAGACATGTTGTTCATGTGAGAAAGGGATAATCTCCGTTTAACCACGACCTCCCTGAGATGTCCCACTCTTGAGTCCATGCGTAAAGGCTGCCACAAATCACCTTTTACTGTTTGGGTTTTTGGTGAGGTGCTGCTTGTGAGCCGGGAGGGTTGGGACATCAGTTGCGACTTGTAGGATTGGCGTAGTCGCCTACAACCATTAGTACTGTCACCCTTAAACCAGCAGTAGTGCCTAGAGCAAGAGTCAAACTGCGACATTGCGCCGCCAACGATGGTGTTTAGGCATTAATTTACGGATACTCTGACTATCACTGTCTCACACACAACAGGTCCGTGGTCTTGGGGAAGATCTTCCTCAGCTGAACAGGGAGCACCTAACTAGGCTGTAGGTTGTTCAAGCTTGAACCATTAAAAGGACTTTTCTCCCCATTTGGTGTTCCATCTACTTACCCATTTTCACAATATGGCTAACGCCATAGACATTCCTTAGAATGCTAGACAAGCATTAGCACTACACCTAGTAGCACATGACTTAACAGATGAGAGTGGGGATGTCACATTCATAGTATAAGCTAGTGAAGCTTACCAAACAGAAACATTCTACTCTTGGGTCACCTTTCAAGAGGAAGACCAAAGATCATTCACATTCCACACATACAGAATTACAAATGTACCTCAGCGGTACCAAGCATACCAGTATCTTGAAATTCCTGTTATTTATCAAGAACATCAGAACTGGTTTAATGGCGCCCTACCACACGTAATACAACTTTCTACAAAAATGTGCTCAACTCCAAACACCAAATACACTCAAGAAACTACAGTCTATCCTGGGTTTCTTCAATTTTGGCAGAACTTGCATTCCTGATTATGCACAACGTATCGAGCCACTCTGACTTAATATGCCCTGATTTCTCTAAGAAACACTGGACAACAGAACATACATGCATCCTTAGGGGATTGCAACAGGACAAGCTAGAAGCAAAACACTTACACACTTGTGATAACAAAACAAATTTGGTCAGCAGAATAATTCCTTGTCCCATTGGGTTTACCTATGTCACCTTTAATGAAGGGGATACGGTACCCACAGCATATAAATCACATTTATACTCTTATGCAGAACAACGTTTTGCGCCCACAGAAAAAATTCTAACCGTAGTACAGATGGCTGTCATCAAAGAGAGGGTACGTGTCCAAGAGAAACGCATTATTGTTGTTACCCTGGTGCCAGCCCTAGAAGCTGTCACCAAAGCTACCGTTCCCAACGCTAAAGCATTACATCCACACTGGATTCAATAGGCTACCTCCCTGACTGCCACTGATGTTGATTACATCTTTGATCCAAAACATCATACACAAGAATTTTTCAATACGAACAGGAGTACCCTGCACCTCTAGACATTTTGCCACTTGACAAATACCATACTGTCATTTACATTGATGGTTCAGCTCAACCAGCCGCAGGTACTAAACATCAATACTCAGCTGCTTGCGCTGCCGTGAGCAAAGTGATGAAGGATGGTATATTCCATCCTCTTAATACCTACACGGAGACCCTGGGGGACTTCACAGTTCAGCTCGCTGAACATAAAGCCCTTATTTTAGAGCTAGAACACACAGATCAGAGACTACTTACATTGATTGTTTGTGATTCAGACTACTGTGTGCAATCATACAATGATTATCTTAATCATTGGAAGTTGAACGGGTTCAGTGACTCTAAAGGGAACACCATAAAACACAGAATTCTGTGGGGGAAGGTGGCTGATCTCAAGGATGAGCTACCTTGTGTCCATGTAGTACATTGGGCCACCAACGTGTAGGAGTGCACGTCATCGGCAACACTTTGGCTGATGAAGCAGACAAATCTGCAGTAGCTACAGCTTCTGTGGCTGCAGTGAAAGCTTTGGCTGAAGGCAAGCCTCTCCCAAAAGCATACCCCACAAAATACTCTTACCACATCAATGCACAGAATGGTGCCTACACAACACTTCCAGGGGAGATCAAGTGATTCCCCAACCAAGACCAGAGATTAGATCTGATGAAAGCAGTGCATGAGAGAGTCGCATCTGCTCATGCTGGTATTTAGGCCACAGTAACACAGTTACAGAAACGCTTATGGTGGCCAGGTCTATACAAACAGACAAAAAAGTACGTCCTTTGTTGTGACATTTGCCAGCAGATTAAAGGCTTCAACATCAAACGCCCACCACAGACATCCAGCAGGCCACTACAGTGTGTGTATCTGGACCACTGCGGTCCGCTCCAACCTGATGGTGCCTACAAATGCATCTTAGTCACTGTAGATTCTTGTTCTAGATTCCTGTGGGTATGGCCTCAGCGGTTGGCTGACGCTCGAACTGTTATAAAAGACTTGCTGATCTTTATCGGTACATATGCGGTTGCAGCATTCCATTCGGACCAGGGCCCAGCTTTTGCCTCTAAGGCATTCAGGGACACCATGGGGACAATGGGTGTTGAACTCCATTACTCCTCACCATACCATCCTGAGGGAAATTCAGTCATGGAGAGGAGGAATCGTGATCTAAAGCAGTCCTTAACAGCGGGAGTATTAGGTTCTGGCCGCAGTTGGCTTCATCACCTCTATGGGGTCCAGAGAGCACTAAATAATCTGCCAAGATGGTCCTTGGGGAGGAAGCAATCCCTATGAGGTTCTCTTTGGGATACCTATGTATGTCACAGATCTTGATGGACCTGGTTTGGTGGCAGCAGATACACCTTTTGACATAAATGAACGTCTCACTGTCTTACAGGAGCTTCAACAATTTTGTTATGATAAATCATCCACCAGTGCTGCCACCGTAGGAACAAGGGCTGGATTCCTAAAGTTGGGGATCTGGTTCATGAGAAGATTGCTGTGAAGAAGGAATTTGCCCCATCATACAGAGCACTGGTTCCAGTCCTGGTAATACACGGTACCAGAACTGTTATCTTACCAACACTGCCTGGTTCCAAAGCAAACAGATTAATCTCTATTGACGACATCAAACTTCATCATGCGCCGATCCTGCACAGTAGACCCAGAGCTCCATTGGGTAGTTCCCGGTCCCCTCTCACTACCCAACAGGACATACCTCTTCAAAGACGAACTAACAACACTTCTGAATATACAAACATGTCCAGTGATGCTACAAATACCACCTTGAGCATGGAGAGGGCAGAAAATGAACTTTTGCTGATTCCTGTTACTACTTAAGTGACATCACCTGTCCAAGACGTGGCTGTTTTCTACTCCAACCCAACACAACCTGACGACATCGTCTACTTTGAGCCTCCACATGAAGTTGATCCAACCACCAGTAATGCACCAGCCCCTGTGTTTGCAGAGACTGCTTCTGGTTACTTCAACGATATTGATGATGTTTCTTCAAATTCATCCACTCCTGCGATTGAAAATGTTTCAAAGACATGTAAGCTGTATATATGGCTTAGAAATAACTATTTAATTCACCCATGGAACTATCTATGGTTATTCTTCACATTATTTGCCTTTTTCCCATGGATTGGTTTTGTGACTGTTTTCTTCTTGCTTATAAATGGTCATTACCTTCCTGAACGCTCCTCTGTTGAGCCAGTGGATGAAGTTCTTATTCCATATCTTTCCTCACATAAGGTCCGAAGAGACTTGTCCCTTGTGAACATTTCAGCTGTACCTATTCCTGATGGGATTGTGTGGGACAAAGTTCCATTTAATATATTTGGGCCTACTGAGGTCATTCAAACTCCAAATGTCTTCAAAATTTCCATGACTGATTTAATTACACCTGGTGTAGTATCTGATGGTTGGGATGTCCAGACAGTTGATTCTATGTTAATTGAAATTAAGGACTATTCAGTATTTGAAAGTGATGATGTGTATGCCAACACACAGTATTATGGGGAAATGTTCTGCTATAAAAACTTGGGACATAACTACCTGCACCGTGCAACTAGACAAAGATCAGTATTCAGTTGCACATTGGGAACACTGTTCAACTCCACCTCTGGGGAGCCCGAAACATTATTCAGATAAATTCATATATTTTCCTGGGCATGACACAAAAAATGCAGAGTCATATTATTTGAAGTTACCACCTTCAAAAAGTTGTAAAATGTTGCTAACACAAAATTGATTAATTCAGATTCCTTTGTTTCCTGTCTTGCAGTTGAAGGTTACGAATACGGGAAGAACACTATTGTTGTAAAGAGTGAATGGGGAACACAAAATTGGCAAATACAGGGTAGGGAAGCTTTATTTAGAGCGTGCCTTATTCCTGTGCAAATGATCTTTTTGAATGAGACCATTCAACAGACATCCTGTCTAGGGTTAGCAAAAATGAAGGAAATGAGTGCGCCCAGTATCCCCACGCCAGCAAAACTTAATTACTGGCAATCATTCCTGAATGTCACAGAGGAAGAACTAGATGCAAAGGTTCAGGCTGGTACCTATAACTCTTCACTTTCCAATCCCTGCAATTGGTTAATATGGCCAGTGGACACAAATGGGTGTCAGGCACGTTTTGGGAATTCTAACGGTGGTTTCAAAATGAGCAGGCCAGACCCTCGCTTTGTCTCAGGTCAACACATAGGTATAGTTACAACATACAGTGTGGGAAAACTGTGCCAACCTTAGACGCAGTTAAGGAACATCTAAACACTCTTTCTGAAGATATACACTTGCAGAACTTCTTGTTAGGTCCAAGAAAGTCACGCTCAAAAAAAATTCATCTATGCCATATACAATGAGATCAGAAAGCTTTCTTAGATAGAAGCTGCTCTATGTTTAAGGCAGATAGACAAAGAACATTTGGAAAAGGCTTTAGCTGTTGTCGACAACGACATGAACACTCTGTCCTACAGGATTTATTCCCTAACAAACATATAGTTGTCTGTGATTGATATCATTCAGACAGAAATGTCTCTTTTATACCATGGACAAAGTCAGCTGCATTCCATCATGCAGTTAGCCTGGACATTACAGACTCTGTAAAACAGCTGCGTTCCATGGAAGTATAGTAACAGTAGTGACTTGTTTGCTGCTTTTAATTTATCCAAGGAACAACAGACAATGGCTAAAAGGGAAGCCAGTTTCACCATGCTTCATATAGAAAAGTTAGAAAAGTTGCCTTTCACAGTTGCAGAAAGTCCATCAACTGTATGGCTCCTACATGGCATTATAAATCTGCCCATTTCCATTTTTTATTTTTTGAAATGCCTGAAACATCTTGCTGTGAGCAGATACAAGCGGCTAGGCAATAGCTATATTAAAGAAGAGTGGGAGTTGCCCTTTGAATATAAATGTATGAACGGAGAAGGGTACTCCCGTCCTTTTGATTCGACCAGCATTTTGTGTACTTTCAAATGGAAGTTATGTGGTGCTGAGTGACCAAAGCTGTTGCGGTATGTGACCAGGAATTTGCCTACGCAATTTCAGTTTCTAAGGTTGTTACGTGTTGCGGACATTTGTTTATTCCCCCCACTACATGAGAGATAAGAGTAACAGAAATGTGGCCTCACATTAATACTGCTAATGTAAATTATGACAAGCTAAGCAGACTAAAGACGCTACTGTTCCAGAAACATTTGCGTTGACATCAGCTAGAGAGACGTATGCTCTCCAGATAGCAAGATCATCAGCCGAGATACAATCCCTATTAAATACCAACTTCCCCAAGCATTTTGGAGAGCTGGTTTCCAGAATTTTCAACTCTTTAAGCACTACGGGGACCGTCCATTTCTTTAAAGCTGTTGGATCTGGAATTCTGTCTATCTTCCAGACTGTCTTCGGAGTCATTCCTTCGGCCATCCATTCACTCTTTTCTGGTGGGTTTGGAGGCTTTCTTTTGACTTTGGCATTAATAGGCAGCATACTACTGCTATTGCTTGTGATTCGCAGTGGTTGTGCCTTTCCAACCAAATGGAGTAATGGAGCCACTACCACCAGCCCAGCTGTGCTGTGAACGCATAGTTCAGTTGTTTAATGCTCTGTTGCTGGAAGGGTTGGAGCGTGACTGGTCGTTGTCATTCAGACCACTCCTATGGTGTGTGCAGGCAATCTTTCACTGCGTATGATGCCTCTTCCAACATTTGCCTACAGCGTGGCTTGCTGTTCAGCCAGTGGCTCCTGTGGACCAAGAACTGCTGATGTTCCTGATAAGGGCTCATTCACGGTCATGTCCCTTGAGGATAAGGCTGATTCGCGAGGCCACTTTTGAGCTGCCCCTGGTAGAAGATCTGGCTCTCTTTGGCACTGTGGATGGTACCTCCCCTGCAGGAGGTCCTACACATGAGACTGACACTCACTACTGCTCCGTGGACCCGTCTGCCTATCCTGTCATTGATCTAACATCTGACGATGTGGCCTCTTTCCTGAGGGCCTTTCCATTCAATGGCTTTGAAGACGCTCTTCAAGATCGCAACTACTGCCAGATCGATTTGACCATTGGCCTATTCTAAAGTTGAATGTTTACTAATAACTTTGGCCTGCTGTGCTTGTCGTGGTCAACATTATGTCTCTTTGTATGTTTTAGTTATTTTTAACAAGTTTTTTAAATCAGATTTTAGCTTGTTTTTAGTCCAGAGTATTTTAGCGTGGGTTCATTCGCCTTCAGTGGCGTCATCCTATGGCGTCATACTTGTTTCGGCAATGGGGGAGGGTGTAGTGAGTCCTATCTTGCTTTTTTGGGAAGCAGGAGTTAGCTTAATCTTCTGTCTTGCAGACTTGTGCCCCCGTCACCCAGTGACCTTTATTCTACTTAGCTTGCTCTGTTTTAGCGCAATTATTTAATTATATCTTTCCAAGATGGCTGCATTGTTTTTAGTTAGGACAATGTTTTAGTTTCATGCTATCAGTGCCACTCTGCTAAGGTGTCACTATAAGCGCCAGAGATAGGTAAGATAGATATTCACATTAGGTACTTTCCCACTTCGTGCTTTTGAGGGAATTTTTATGTAATTGCTGCCCTAAACATGTCTTGTTATCTATTGTTTGGGAGCAGTCCTACGTCAGGGGTCCGATCAGATCAGTATAAATGCCTCTCATACAGACAGATATCCAGAGGGATTCCTACCAGATGCCATCAATGCTATCCATGCTACACGTTGCCTTGACACTGACCCAGTCTTCGTGTCCCCATGGAGTCTGATCTAGAGACCCCATTCCAAGGTAACAAGGGTTGGGGGGCTCTTCTCATTGACATGGCATTGGCAGATTAGGTTTATCACACCTAGCTCTCTTTCTGTTAGGGATTAGGTTCATCATGCTACAGTATTAGGACATATTTAATATCTTATGTCATTTCATGTTATTGCAAGATGGTGGGAGTCTTTGTATTAATGACTCTTCTGTTCACAATTCTGTTTCTTGCACTGTTCATTATCCTAATCATTGCAGCCCATGCAACTTATCGTAGATTGCAGTTTTGTTAATAAAACCTATTGAAAACTTTATTGCATGTCCTTCATTGCCTGTGTTTGACTTAGACATGTTGTTCATGTGAGAAAGGGATAATCTCAGTTTAACCACGACCTCCCTGAGATGTCTCACTCTTGAGTCCATGCATAAAGGCTGCCACAAATCAGCTTTTACTGTTTGGGTTTTTGGTGAGGTGCTGCTTGTGAGCTGGGAGGGTTGGGATGACAGTTGCCACTTGTTGTAGGATTGGCATAGTCGCCTACAAACATAAGTACTGTCATCCTTAAACCAGAAGTCTTGCCTAGAGCAAGAGTCAAACTACGACATGTGCATGACAGGGCGTGAGTTATAGTTACCTAAGGGCACGAGTTATAGTTACTTGTAATAACTATGACTGGTGAATTTCTAAGGTTTTGTACATGTAAATTCAGAACCTAACTATAACATCCCTGTAATCTTTGTTTTTTTAAGTGAAAATCTCTTATATATATATATATATATATATATATATATATATATATACATATATATACATACACACACCATAGTTATACATATTTGTACAAAAGAAATACATGTATATAGATACATACATATAATCAAATTATGTGTACATACACAGGTATATGATGTACATTAGTGTTTGAGTAAGATGGTTTCATAGGAAAGAACCAACTCATGAACAGTCTTCTGAAGATAGGATAGCATCCATTGCTCTTACATTTTAGGGTAATGAATTACATAGTTTGGCTGCTTGAACAGAGAAAGATGTACCACCTATGGTCTTTTTCTTGTATGATGTGATTTTGAGGCAGGGTGCCAATCGTGAGCGGAGGTTCCTTTGTTGAATGTATTTGGTTATTTTATTCCTGATGAAAAGTGGTCCTGTTTTATATATTGCTTTGTGGGTGATAAAAAGCAGCTTGAAGGTGGATGTTCTGGCAACCGGTAACCAATGTAGGGTCCTCAAGGCAGGAGAGATGTGTGCTTGTGGCTTTACATGTAGGAGTAGTCTTTCAGCAGAGTTCTGAATCAGTTGTAGTCTTTTCATTGTAATCATAGATGATCCATGGTAGAGGACATTGGCCTAATCAGGTTTAGAGAGTAGAAGAGAGAGAGTAGCCTGGACCTTGTGTGGGAATCCCAGGTGGGGGGGATGTTTTGTTGCAGAATTTTCATGATGATGAAGCGTCATCTTGTTAATTTGTCTACTTGGGCATTCATTGATAACATGGAATCTTTGGTAATTCCAATGTTGCTTACTTTCTTAGATACTTTAGGAGGTGGTCCCAGATCGCCAGGACAGGTGCAGAGTGGGTCATAATTTTACCAGTTGCCACATGTGAGTATTTCGGTTTTGGAAGCATTCGCTTTGAGATGGCTTCATGTCATCCACTGAACAACAGCTTTGAGGCAACTGAAGATTTGTGAGTTTTCAATGCCTTTGGGCCTTTCCAGTTTAAGGAGTATTTGTGTGCCATCTGCATAGTTGTAGCATGTGAGCTGAGATTAATTGATCTTTGCCAGTAATTACTTCATGTAGATGTTGAAAAGATGTTGGAGCCTTTTGGGACCACTGCTTTTGTGAAGTACGGTTTGGATGAGAAAGGGGGGAGTATGTATGACATTTATTCTATTTTGATGGATGTGATCCAGTCAAGAGCAGTCCCCTCTATGATGGCTTCGTAGAGTCTTTGTATTAGGGTGTCATGGTCAACTGAGTCACAGGTAACTGAGAGGCCCAAGAGAAGTAGTGCAGCAACTCCGTTCCAGGCTACTGTGTTTTTAAGGTCATCCCAGAAGGTGATGAGGGCAGATTCTGTGCCTCTTCCTGGGCAGAATCCAGTTTGGTAGTGTGAATCTTCAATGAATTGTGACATCTGGGTGAATGCTGGTCTTTTTATCAGTTTGCTCAGGAAAGGTCAATTTGTAGTTGGTCTGTTGTTGGGGTCATGTGGGTCCAGGTTTGTTTTCTTTTAATAATGGGTGTACGGGTGTATGTTGGTCTTCTGGATAGATTTGTGTGGTTAAAGAATTATTGATGGTTCTTCTTACTGGTGTGGCCGCAGAGGTAAATAAAAGAATGTTCTTGAAAATTTGTGGTGGACAAGGGTCAGAAGGACAGCCGGATGGCCTGCTTGCCCTGTCCAGATCTATAAATTTACTTTGTGATACTTGTTTTAGGGAATGCAGAGGCTGGGTTAGCTTACTCTTGGCTGTATTTATTTTTAAATGGGTTGGTGTTGGTGATTTTCCTTTGTTTTAAAAAGGAATCCAAAGTATCTGCTTTGGTTGTGTAATGATTTGCCAGTTTGATGGGGAATTCTTGAGTAATGAGATTAGTTCCTTCCATGCATTTAGGTTTACAAAATTTGTTGAGAATTTCATAAAATTCTTTATTTGCACATTAAGCATTTTGAATTCTGTATGAATAGTACCTTTGTTTATCTTTTTTGATTGGTGATATGTATATTCTGTTAATTTTGCGTAGGTGAAGTTTGACAGAATTGCTGTTTGTTTCCAGCCATGTTTGTTGCAGCCTTCTAATTTGTTGTGTTATCTTTTTTAGTTTTGTATTTCTCCAAGGTGCTGTTTTCTTGTGTCATTTTTTGTTGTTCTTAGTGGTATTAGGACATCAAAAGCATCCTTTAGACACTTGGGAAGTTTTTGAACGGAATTTATTGTGTCTAGATCTGTTTTGCATGTTAGTTGTGTTTCTAAGTATTTAAAATTGAGTTTGTTCCATGCTTAATAGGTGGATGCTTGTAAGGTGGGATTGTGTGTGTTGATTTGTGGTCTTTTATGCTGGAAAGCTACCAAATGGTCGTCTCACCATGGGACTGGAGGAGTCATTTGAAAGGTAACTAGTTGTGTAGGAAGTTGGCTCTGTATATACTATCTGAAAGTGAGAGATAGTGTGCACAGAGTCCAAGGGTTACCTTTAGAGGTTGATAGTGGCAAAATTAGATATTATTAATGCTCTATTTTGTGGTAGTGTGGTCGAGCAGTAGGCTTATCAGAGGGTAGTGTTAAGCATTTTCTGTACACATACAAAGGCAATAAATGATAACACACTCTCAGACTTAACTGCAGGCCAATAGGTTTTTATATAGAAAAATATTATTTTCTTAATTTATTTTAGAACCACAAGATTCAAATTTTAGGTAAGTACATAAATTATAAGGTACTTCACACAGGTAAGTATAGAACTTTGATTTAAAACAGTGGTACACACAGTTTTGGTTAAAATGGCAATAAGCTATTTTAAAAGTGGACACTGCAAAAATCAACAGTTCCTGGGGGAGATAAGTAATAGTTCGTTTTTCAGGTAAGTAAAGCACTTACAAGTTCAGTCTCCTAGGCATAGGCAGCCCACCGTTGGGGGTTCAGGGCAACCCCAAACCCACAGCACCAGCAACACAGGGCCGGTCAGGTGCAGAGGCCAAAGGAGGGCCCAAACAATATAGGCACCTATGGAGAACAGGGGTGCTCCGGTTCCAGTCTGCTAGCGGGTAAGTACCTGCGTCCTTGGGGAGCAGACGAGGGGGGTTTTGTAGAGCACTGGGGGGAACACACACAGCGCACAAAACACACCCTCAGCGGCACAGGGCTGGCCGGGTGTAGTGTGCAAAGTAGGTGTTGAGTTTTCGGTCGAAAACAATGGAGGGACCCGGGGTTCACTCTGGCGATGCAGGCAGGGCACGGGGGGGGGTTTCGGGCCAGCCACCGACTGGGCTAGGATGAGTGCCACCTGCTGGTCACTCCTGCACTGGTAGTTGGTTCCTCTCGGTCCTGGGGGCTGCGGGTGCAGCGCTTGGTCCAGGCGTCGGGTTCCTTTCTTACCAGGCAGTCGCGGTCAGGGGGAGCCTCTGGATTCTCTCTGCAGGTGTCGCTGTAGGGGTGCAGGGGGGTCGACTCAGGGTGACCATGTCGTTGGAGTCGCCTGGGAGTCCTCTCTGCAGTGTTGGCTGTCCTGAACTCGAGCCGGGGGCATTGGGTGCAGAGTGCGAAGACTCACGCTGCTGGTGGGAAGTTAGAGTCTCTTTAAAGTTGTTTGAGTTGTTGCTGTTTCTGGACAGAGCCGGTGTCCTCAGGAGGTTCTTGGTCCTTTAGGTGCAGGTCAGTCCTCTGAGTCCCTCAGAGGTCGCTGGTCCCGCTGGATGCGTCGCTGTGCAGGTTCTTTGGGTCTGGAGACAGGCCAGTAGGGCTGGGACCAAGTCAGCACTAGCATCAACAAAAGGCAAAAAGGTAGGGGGTAACCATGCCAAGGGAGGCATTTCCCTATATTCTGGATTTGCAAAAATGACATCTAGGATATGTCCAGCAATGTGTGTGGGTTTGTGTACGATCTGATATAGCTTCAGCATGACTAGGCCAGTGATGATAGTTTTTGGATTGGGTATAGTGGATTTGTCAAACCAAATGTTTAGGTCATCAAGAATGTATAGGTTGGAGTGTAGTGTTATAAGGTTTGAAACTGTGCCTAGAAATGTTTCTGGAAATGTTGCATTGCTAGATGGTGGTATGTAAAGGAGGAGGAAGTTACAGGAGGGTGTTGGTGTAGGGTTGAATCTGGTGATAAGGTCCTCACAACCTTGTATGGAAATGTTTTCTGGTAGCAATAGAAATCATGTTATCTAAGGAGAAGAATGCATTTTGCAGGTGAAACCACAAAGCAGCTGCAGTGATTAATCTTACTTTTCACTAAAGAATTAATCGAAGATTTGTCCTCAGTGAGGTTCTCTAGTGTTGAGTAGTTATAATCAAGCCTCTGTGGCAGTGGATGAGATGAATCGCTCCAGTTGTGAAATAGTACTCCTAAGTCTTTGGTGTAAAGGACTAAGATAAGGAATATGAGAGAAAGACAAAGAGAAAACCAGGGTGCCTGTGTGTGGTTGAAACAGTGAAGTAGGTATGTCAGGGTTTGGAGGGGTTCTGCATTAGTCATCCTGAGCAGATGACCATTGAGTGTCTGATAGCTAAAAACACGTAGAAATTCCTAATTGGATGATTGGTGGGAAGGAGTGACATCAGTGTATATGTGATTAGAGTAACAAAGCAAAGAAAGGATGTCGCTACATGTAGTAATGTAAAAGGAGAAGATCCAGGACTGAACTTTGGGGCTTGCCATTGGGTATAAGTCTCCAAGTAATGGAGAAGGAACAGTTATATGGTTAAGGGCAGAACCATTATGTAGCCTTGCCAGTCATGCACATAGATCATAAAGTACTTAGCATTGTGGAGTAGATCATAGAGTCAAGGGCTGCAGAAAGGTGAGAATGGAGCAGAGATGATTATGGTGAGTGGAGGAGGGATGTTTGCAACATCTATGGAATCCAGATTACAGGTGCTGAGTTAGGTTGAATTGGTGGAGATATGAGAGGAGCCTCTTCAATCATTATGGTTGTAGGGTTTTTCAGAAAAAACAAATGAGAGATGGGGTGATAGATGAGAAGAACTGATTTCAGTTGGATTTTTTTCAGAAGAGACATGAAGACCACAGATTTAATAAAAAAAATTTAAAAGCTGGAGACTAAGGAGTAGTAGATTGGTGTGGGGAGATCTAGACAAGCACTGAGTGAGTGAGTGGACTACACGTTTGGTCAGTTGGAAGGTGACTTGGGCACCTACCAAGTTAACCGATCTGAATATGGAGATCGGTTGTACAGGTGAGGGCCAGGAAATTGAGTCATATTCACTTAAATGGGTGGTTGACGGAATGGAAGGTTGAATATGAGGCAGTCAGAGGTGTACTGGGTGCATTCCTATTTGTGGTTACTTGTGAAGAGAAATGAAAAGTGTAAGATTTAAGAGATGATATTAAGTCAAAGAAGTATGTAAATTCTGCAAAACCAAGAGGCAGAGATAAGATCATTCACCAAAAACAAAAGACTGGTACGCTCCGTCTTGTGGAACAATGTCTCATGATGATCCTGAAGAGGACGCCTACGGTTTTCTGTTGAAACTGTGGTCAGTTGTCCCCCATATACAGAGAAAAAATATTCTTCTAAAAAAGAGCACACCCCTTTCCCACATTATATGCCTGCTTCGTTCTTGCTCAGCACACAATACTGCAGGGCGGGCTCATCTGGAGCTCTTTCATATTTTCTATGTGCAAGCATTTTTATGAGTTGTGCAAGGTCTGCAAAGGGGAACTGTTAAATGTGTATTGGGGGAAGATATTGATGTGATTGCTTTATTTTATGACTTATCTGTCATGTATTATATTAACATCTAAAAATAGTGCATGAAAAATGGTGCTTTGTATTCGGATACCCCCTCACTACTGTAAGTTCATCGACCTCTTTTTGGCCCTTACTATTGTGTAACCATACATCTAGGAGCTTTCATCTGGACTAGTGGGCCCTTCTTCTACTCAGATTTATTTCCTAGGTTTAGATCAACAAAGGGGAAAACCAAGATTAAATAGCCCTACTGTAAGCCTGGCCTCTTTTGATCATAACACGATTTTCTGGGAGAATTAAAATAGGCACAAACACACATCAATCTATGAAAGTGAGAATACACGGTTTTGCTTGAAGTTCCAAAACCATAAACCGCATCCCACTAGTGTTATTAAACAACAGCAAACCGTGTTACACGGTGTGACTTACTGCTCTCCTACTTCTCTGTAAACTAACCCTGCTGTTGACAGGAGGGTTAAACACTGAACCTTACCCTCTGATATACGTTGTAAGTTCTATATCAGGGAGGAACATGTGGGGAAAATGATGATTAATATTAGAACTATCCGTCTTTAATTAAATTTTGGTCATATGTACATTTACTGTTTATCTTCAGTACATCTCATATTGATAAACCTATCATTTTGTACAAGATTTGTTCATATTCAAGTGTTCCTCTTTTTTTTTTTTTTTTTTTTGTAACTGTTGCACGGTTTCTTTTTTAAGAGTCGGTGGCCATTTATTAACATAGGCCATGTGTTCTATTTGTTAAACTGCATTGTTTCATCCTGTATACTAGTCAAAAAGAACATGCTCTAAAATGTCATCTTTATCATGTTTTGGTTGAAATTCGGGCAACTGTTTTTAGTTTTTGCTTGTTGTTGGGAAGCCATTTCTGATGCCTCCTTTTAGAGTCTGATCGCCATATCTTGAACTCCATCATTTAGTATTTAAGATTACCATTTCTCATCTCAAAGTATACCACTTTTGGTTTTATATAGAGGGCCGTCTTGTGTTTGTTACTCTTTGTTCTTGCAGGAAACCAGGTAATGGACAAAAGAGGCGACTTAAACCTATGGAATAAATAAGTGAATAAGGGTCCTTTAGTCGTGACGAAACCCCTAAATATACGGTCACACTATAGAAAGGTCTGAAACATGTTGACAAAGTTAGGGTGTTAGCAGGGTATCCAAATATTACAATTTTTCCTGCTCACTTGTTAGACTTTGATCTTGCATGCGTATGTATAGTTTCAAAATAAATCCGTCACACTAATAGTTGCTCTGAAACAATTTTAACGGTTTGCTGTTTCAGACCATTCACAGCTCAAAAGTGGCTCTTATACAGGAAAATACTAAATAAATGAAAGAGCTCTGGATTAGCCTGGGCTGCACTTATAAGTTGCTGACAAAGGAGTTCCTCAACAATGATGCATGCCACATAATGATGGTGAAGGGTTGATTCCCCCTTTCTATAATATACTTTTTTGTGTACATGTGGGGCAAATGACCATTGTATTATCTAAAAAAAAAATGAGCATGCTCTTCACAAAGCAGAGCTCTTGCATTGTCTCGAGCCAAAAATGTACACAATGCTTTTCACATTCCATGTGGGATGGGGTTGCCAGGGAGACGGTGGAACTCTGAGCTAGAGGTGGACAGTTGATGTGCTGCCTTGCAGCTTCCTCTTAGTATCGCCTGTTCTTGACTGATACATTAAAGTGGTTTTACCTTAAAATTCCGGCTGTCGTTCTTTCAAGAGCCTGCCAGTCTTTTGTTTTTAGTTATAACTTTTAAGGAGAGAAGGTATTGGACATCCTCTCTCTCCCCGTTTTTTAGTCAGGCTGCAGAGATGAGAGCACCAGTGGGTATTGAAGCTTTTTTGGATGCAGGACTTCCTTCATCTGCGCAAGTATGACCATATTTGTGATTTAAATCCTTTGATGCGTACCACGAGGCTTGGGTGTAGTGGAGGACATTGTAGGATAGTCGTAACTGGAAGACATTGAAAGTACTACCGACTTTGAGAAACAATGTGTAAACTGACAAATACTTAGGCACATGCAAGCCATTGTAGTTTTCTAAAGGACTAAGAAAAAGTATTGAAGATATGAGATGGCAAATTGTACATCACTCAGACGCCATGGATTAAATGACCACTCTTACAATCAGGTTAGAACAAAGGTTCGGAGAAAGGAGAAGGGGAGAGGACAAAGGGTCTTTCATCCGGTCAGAATACAGCCCCTCAATGCCTCCAAAGCCTGAACCAATGCAGTTGGAGGTACGAGAGTCATTTCAGCCCGATAAAAGAGAGAGATATAGGAAAACTGTTGTTATCACTTTTGGTGAGGATGACATCATGTTACTCTGTCCAAAAAAAAAAAAAAAAATGGCTGGAGCAGGAAACAGATGGGCCTCTCGGTATGGAACAGTTGGGTGAGAATTACTAAACCTAACTGCTTATTTTCTGTTCTGCATTGAAACCCAGATTATCTTTCACCTTTGTCATGATGATTCTTCATGTCCCGGTGCCACCTCCACTTTCTTTGACAGTGCAGATACGCTGTGAGAATACAGAGAATTTCATGGGCATTAGGTTTATGACCAATACAATCTCTTAAAATACTTGCTGAATTGTTAAGATCTTTAACATGGAATTATACAATACTAGAACCCAAAACTAATAAGATTTGAATGTGTAATCAATCCACATTTTTTTCATGAAACAAAAATTGCTTCTATACATACTGTGTTCATTAATACTTAAAACGACTAAACACAGCTTCTAAATGTTGCATAAAATGCACACTATCTAATTTGCTCATTTGTCACCCAAATTATAGTCCATCAAGTTAGTAGGCATTTTTTTCAGTTGGAAACTGCAACGGCTTCCTACATTTACATCATCAGTCCCCTTTTCAGCTGAATTTAAACTGTTCCCATGAGCAACTCTTTCCTCGACCCTCACCAACCTGGACCTGCTCCAAATACTTCCATCACACAAAACCACCACATTCTTTTTCACCTGAACGATACATTTTGAACCCCAATATTTAGATTTCCCTCTCGGTGTCTAACCTGGTTTCTTGACAAAAATACAATCACCCACCCACCATTCCTGTTCACAAACATTGTGTTTATCGTCAAAGCGCTGCTTGTGTTTTGCCTGATACCTTTCCATCACCTTAGAATCAATCACCTTCATTCTTTCCTCACACTTCAACCAAACCGGATTAAGTTTGGCCCTGCAGTTCTTCCTCTCAATCACTGGAAAGGTGATAATTTAGTCACTATGTTGGGTGTATTGCAGTGCACCTACAGTTTCTCTCTGAGTACAGCTCTGAGAGAAATCTCCCTCTCCACTGCTAACAGAGCAGATGCCTTAATTAACCTGTTCTAGATTCAACCAGACCATTGGCCTGTGGTGAGTAGAGTGCTGTGTATAAATGTATAATAATTCCCAGTACTTTTCAAAAATGTGTTCACTTCACTTGATCCAAACTGGACCGATTGTCTATAACAATCGATTTAGGAACTCCTTCTGAAGCAAATACATTCCTAAGGAATTCCAGAACTGTTCTGGTTGTCACAGTGCCCACACAGCCTGCCGTGGCCCATTTAGAAGTGTAAGCAACTAACACCAGAACAAACCTTTCACTTGGTGCCAACAAATCAAAAGGCCCCACAGTGTCTAGCCCCAACCTAATCCATGATTCCTCTGGAACTGTTACTGGTGACAACGGAGCTGTCCTAGTTAACTTAAGCGTGTCAATTGCTGCACATTGAATGTAATCCTTCACTACTCCTTCAACTTGTCTGTCCAACCCCCGCCACCACTATCATGCCCTGACTCTTGCCTTGGTCAAATTTCTTCCCAAATGCCCTTTGTGCGCAAGATTCACAATTTTGTGCCTTAATACTGCAGGGGGAATTATCCGATTTCCTCAGAAAAGATTTCCATCCTCAATGCAAAGTTCATTACGAACATTCCAGAATCTCCTTCCTCCCTTCTCAAGATCCTTGAAATTTAACCATCCTGACACAACCAAATTTTTGACTGCTTCTCTCACTTCATCCTTTACAGCTTCACCGTCCCGCTCAGCCTTCCCAGTTGCCACTTTTCTTACCCACATGACGGGGTCCATCCTCACTTCATTCCTGTTTGATTTACCAATAGGTAACCGTGACAAGATATCCGCAGGCAGATACTTGACCTAAAAATTGAAATCCAATAAACCTTCTTCCCATCTCCTTATGCGTGGGGAAACATTATCTACACGTCAGCAACTGTACAAGAGGTATATGATCAGACCTAAGAAAAATGGTAAACCCACAGAAAAAAATGTAAATGGTGTATTGCCCAGGTACATGCTCTATAACTGAATATCTTTTTTCAGCACGTTTCAGTGAGTGTGAGACAAAAGCCACCACATTTTCTCCACTATCCTTTTCCTGAGACAAAATTGCATCAACTCCCTGTGAACTGGTGTCAGTTGTCAAAAAGGTTTTATCTGTCACATCAAAAAGGACTAAGGTGGGCGTTTTTTGCAATCTCTCCCTTCACAAATTTAAAAGCCTCTTCCGCCTCCTCTGTCCACTTAAAAGGTACTCCCTTTTTAAGCTGTACCCTTATGAGCTGCACAACATTGGCAAAGTTCTTTATAAATTTGGAGTAATGCGCCTCTATAGCCAAAAATGACCTGATTTGATCTTTGTTGAACAGGGACAGTGCCTCAATAATAGAGTTTGCCATTTTCATGTTGGGACTAATTCCTTCCCCTGAAATAGTGTGACCTAAATACTCAACTGACCCTACCCCAAATTTGCATTTTTCTTTTTTCAAAATCAGTCTGTTGTCTCTCAGCCTGGTTAACACTTGCCTCAGAACCCTGTCATGCTTCTGCTTACCTTACTCATGTACCAGGATATCATCCTGGAAATACATCACCAATTCAATGCCCTCTAATACCAACTTCATCAGCCTTTGGAAGCACGCTGCTGCTGATGCCAATCCAAATGGTAATCTCTTGAATCTGTGTGCTCCAAAAGGCATGACGAAGGAAGTGAGTGCTCTAGAGTCTTTGTGTAACATGACCTGGTGATACGCGGCAGATAAATCCATCAAGCTAAACATTTTGGCATCTTGAGAATAGGAAGAGACTTTGTGATGTTTGCCAGAGGTTGGAAATCCGCCCAGGTGCATTTGTTGAGATCTCTGAGGTCAACACACATGCAGATCTTGGCCCCATTATCCTTTGGAGCAAGAACCACTGGGCCAAGCAATCCGAAGATTCGATCTCTTTAATAACTTCACTTTGCAACAACCTGTCTAATCCTTCCTGTAAAGGCTTAATCATTAAATTTGGTACTTTCTTTACCTTGTGCACAACTCGTTTAGCGTTTTTGCTCAATACGATCTTGTGCTCAAATCCTTTCAGAAGCCCAAGTTGATCATTAAAAACTTCTGGGAACTCACTCACCCATCCCTTGTCCTCTCTAAAAGTGTCCCCCATTGTAACCTGGTTGGGAGCACTGGATTTCAAAATCATACCAAAATCCCTCCGGTGCCCCCACCCCAACCCTAACAGGTTTTCCCCCCTCCTGGCTACACACGTTTTTCCTACCGTTTCCCTTCCTAGAAAATGTATCACCCTCACAATGTAACCCTCCAGATCTATCTTCATACCTCCATAACCTTCACGACTGATTGCAGGAGGTGACAGTGTAATGCCACTTATTCCATATATCTTCTCCCAATTTTTGTCCCTCACCATGGTGAACGGGGTCCCCGAATCAGCCAAAACAGTGATACGTTTACCACCAATGTCCACTTCATACTCAGACGTCACTATGGGTCCATTGTCGACCGCAACATTCACTTGACTAATACCAGTGGGGGAAGGTACCACACGTAAAATCACACTCTGGTTTTCCTTAGGTACGTTTAGCACTTCATGCACCTTTGTATTTTTGCAAACACGGGCAATATGCCTCTTTTCCCCACAATTACAGCATACTAGATTAGGACCATGCATTGAGAACTGTTTGAAAGATGATAAGGGATACCACATTTAAAAAATTGAATTTGGAGTCCTTTCCTGCACTGGTATCAACATCATTTTCATTACACCCTGATTTCTGAGGAATGCTCTTGTGGTGCTAGTCTGCACTTTGTCGCTTGATGCCTTGTTAGCTGAGATTTTATCAGAGGATAAACATATCTGGTCCACAGAAGGAGAGGTGTTTCCTTGCATTTCTTTTATCCAGCCAGATGCATGCTCCATACTTTCTACAATCTCAAAGGCTTGTTTCAGTGAAGGGTTCTTTGCCAACGTTTCTAAAACCTTAAAGTCATTTATACACCTCACAAGTTGGTCCCTAATGAGGGAGTCAGTCAAATCACCAAATTCACATGTACGAGCAAAGTCCTTTAAAGCAGCTACATAGTTGGCTACCCTCTCGTCTTTAGTCTGGACCCTTGTAAAAAAAACTTGTGCCTTTCCATTACTACATTAATACGTGGGCCAAAATGTTTCTCCAACATGGCGATAGACATTTCAAATACATCTTTTGGTTCGCCATCACCATTGCCTATGACAACTTCTTCTAAGCTCTCATAAATGCTGCAGCCCTCTATTCCCAAATTATGATGTAGCACTGCCTGCTTCCTGGCAGCTGAGAATTTCTCCCCTCCAATTGCTATCAGATACGAGTCAAAAAGGCATCTCCACCTTTTCCACAGTACGATGAGCTCCCCTGAGATAGCCAAAAACTGTGGGGGTTGCAACATGTTTTTTACAGCCATGTTGATGTTCCTATAAAGTAACTCAGAATAACAAACTAAAGTAACTGGCTAACACAAAAAGTCAAAATAATTAACTAAATTAATAAGATAATAATATGACAAAATAAAATAAATAATTTTCACCTCATGAAAGCCTCCTTCTGTACTCAGGATTCACCAAACTGCTGTGATTTTCAAAAATGCCAAAGGAATTTCATCAATTTGCCTTTCTGTGTACAAGACTTTCTATTTATCGGTCTCTGCACACTTTAGAATAACAATTCACGGTTCCTGGTTCCAATATGCCTTAACTTTGTTGCATGGTCCATGCTTGAAAATGCTGAGACAAAAGTATAAGGCTTGAATAGTATGCAACTCGCAACACTTCCTGGATTTCAAAGATAAATGTGCATGAGTGTCGACGGACGCGCTTCACTTCCTGTGGTCAGTGCAAGACTATAGTGGACTAGTATTTGATCTCCTCCAGATGAAAATTCTCTGACACGCAGACATCACGCTGAATGCGTGATAGGTTGCTGCAGGCACACGTGCCAATACTCTCAATCCTACAGCGCGAGGAGGTTAAAGTAACGCTGGATGACTCCCTGAACACCGGTGAGTGTCAATGCACACGCAACCCTCAAACAATGCTGTCATGGTTTTGAATGTGCTCACGCTGCTGTCTGGTTGCTGTTACAGCGTATTCACACTCTCAGCCAATCAATTAATAACTGTGCAGTCTCACAAAAACCAAGTCTGAAATAGTATGAAAAGGCAAAATTCTCCTTATACAAGGTTCTGTCGATGTCTCTTACGTGAGTGTTTTCCTTAGAGTTCCATAATCATGAGATCGGGTTCACACATCGTCATTAATATGGTCAATCCAGAGGGGTGTTGGTGATGAAACCCTGTCCCTCGCAGGTCACCTTGTGACCAATGTTAAGTTAAAAGCTGGACAAAGGATGCGTAGTGAAGATATTTATTTCACCAACAAGCAGTCTTTTGGCGTCCTTCTCCTACAGCACCTCTATCCTTCTCCCAGCATTCCACTCCATTACCAAGGTGTCCTTGCAACAACACTGGTGGAATACCTGATCGGTGATATTCCAAGGACAGATTACAACAGTCTCCTTTTTTAAAAACAAGGAACAGAACCAATGAAGTCAGTAGGTATTTCTATAATAACTTCTGGGCTTGTGTCCGAACAGAAAATAGATTCACAAATAAATTGTGCAATGGCTAGCGAGACTTTTCAATGATTGACTAGGAAAAATCGAATTCTAATATTTCAAGCTCAAACCTGTTTCTCATGCTACGATGTTCAGATCATCTACGATGTAAGCCCAAGGTACTTGATGTTATACTGTTTATTTGACTAAGTTATGTGTGTGCCAAAAAAAAGGTCAAAGAGCAGCATTCCAATGTTGAAGATGAGTTAAATGGTGTGCAAATTGGCAGGCGACCTCTACCGTACCATGTTACTAGTAATACCCATATCAGTTTATCCCACCAAGGTACAAGGATGACACTTCATGTGCAATAAATGGGTATAGTTACGGCATAATCAATAATTCTCTCTAAACCCAAACTGCGTAAATAGCTCCTGCATCAAGGCACAAAAATATAATTATAAGGACAATAAATTTAAATGAAAAGATTATGTAGTTCTACATCAAGTCTACAACAGCATCTCTTTAACCCTTGATGGAAAGACAGGCACTATTTTCAAGTTGAGAAAACTCAAAACTTTACACAGCAGAGTTTGTGGTGGAAAACTCTACAGAAAGAGGTAGTATGGCTGCCTGTGTGACACCTGTGGTTGTGCCAAAATCCTCAGGACATTCCGTGTGGGGCGCATGTTACACCACTGATCGGCAGACCTAGCACACCAATAGATAAATATTCATGCAAGAACATTCCATCTAAAAACATAGTGGATTCCTAAAGTAAAACAACACACTTTGTGTCTGTAAGAAAATTACCTCCAGTAAACACCATGCTTCAGACATCCATAGGAGAGGTATTTTGAGTCAAAGGACTGAAGATCGACAGATAAGCATGCAGTATTACTGCATACAATATTGTTACTGGTAATAACAAGGAGTACACAACCAGACCAAACCTGGTGGAATTTGTACCTGAAAACATGCATGGCATTCAAGAACCACATGCAGAAATTGATGAGGTAAAACTGTTTTGCAAATGTTATTCCCTATTCCATATGGGCCCTACACAGCATTCTTTGTAATTCAACATCCACGAATTACTGAGTTTTGGGGTATCAGTAATTCCCGGGGTAAAATTGCCACACCCAAATTACCCCGCAGTTGTATTGGGGGGGGGCGGTCTATATTTGAAACTCAAATGTAGAAGTGACTGGTTTATAAAAACAGTTTTACCCTAGTTTCATTGATGTGGGCAACCACAAAGAAGAATCATATTTTTTTCAGATAAACCTTCCTAGAACTGATTTTTTAAACAACAATGACTTATTGAAATTCTAATGCTGTTTATTTTCGTTTTACTCTGTGCTATTATTTTGTCCTATCTCCATGCATAACTGATTAACGTGCCCTTCAGTGGAACAATTGTTAAAACAGCGTGGACATTTATAATTAGAGCTTGGAATTTTTATGTATTTCTATTTAAAACGGTAATTGTCTTGATAGCTTACAATTAGGTAATGGGTAATGGCCCTGATGCAGTGGGTTTGTAACGCTCCCCTGAAACTCCACAGGAATCCTGAGAGAAGGGAATTAAATGTTATAATTTGTTAGAAATTAACCAGTCTCTCTGGCTTGCTTTGAAAAGGTGTGAAAGGTTTTAGCGATCTAATGTGACTTTGCTGAGCTGCCATATGCATTATGTTACAAGGTGATGGGCATACTATGCTTTCTGTTGCACTGGTCCTTTGTTGGCAAATAACATATTTATTATTTGTTACTGCAATTCATGAATACGGCACAAGGATTGTGCATTGTCAGCTTGCATTTTGAATGTTATGTAAACTAAGTCATTCTAAAGTTGTACTGAATTGTATTGTATTGTATTGTATGCATTGCATTGTATGTATTGCCCCATTCTTAAATTTACCCTCTGGCCCAGATTTAATAAGCAGTCGCTCACGTGGTGCAGCATCAACCAACTTTTGTTGTGGAAAAGCTTTTCTGAACCCAAAGGTTGACACCACCTCATCCCTAAAATATTCTGCATCGCGTAGCACGAAAAGCACATTAAGGTGCAGAGTTTGGTGTTTCGGGAAGACAGGAGCACTAACTCCCAATGCCATTAACGCCAATCTGTAGCTAATAAAATGATACGAAGCAACGAGGAAGCATTCCAGTGCAGACTGTGCTTTAAAACAGCACTAAATGAAAGCACGAGCAGAATGTGCACTTTATTCTAAGAACACGGCAGCTACACCCACTACCTTCCCGTAAATAAAAGGATGTGCAAGAAGCAATCTGCAGGCGACGGACACTGTGAAACCTGAGGAGATCAAATAAATATATGCTAGCAGGCAGGGGCGTAGCTTCGGGGGGTGGGGGAGGTGTTTGGGGTGTCACACCCCCCTAAAAATGTATTCTTTAGTAAATAGTTGGATACATGTGCTTTCAGTCGGTATGGTGAGGTGCCTATCGGATTTCACCCTGGATTTTTACAGGCACACACAGACAAAAACACACACTCTCGTCTCTGCCTTAAAACTTGGTTAATTTGAAAACTATTGTGCTTCGTCAAAATTATTTTTATTTTATTTTTTGGCACATACATCAACATCAGTGATAGCAGTTAACTGAAGTCCCCCCATGTTAGCGTACAGCTAGTGTCCTTAGTCGATCGTTGGGGGAGATTTCCCAGTGTACCTTATATATATTGTCACCAACTTCATTCAAATTAGTGCTGTAGTAAATAACATTCCATCCTCCTCCTCCCCCACTCCGAATCCCCAAAACCAAAAACAGAAAATGAAAAGAACATTGCCCTTCAGGACCGTACAGTAAAAAACATAACTTGCTATCTGTGAAACATGTGAGCTAAAGCATCAAGAGAAAAAGGGCATTGTTATAGGGGAATACTGTCACACACCTGACTTCTAAGGGACCATCTCCGGGTCCAATGCCTCATCATTGCCCCTCTTTAAAATTGGAAAAGGTGGAGCGCTCTCGTGCAGAAAGGGCATGTCCAGATTGGGAGGCCTCTAAACAGGTATAACACTAAGCTGCCCCAAATTAATTCAACATTTTTATAATTGTCTAGAAATATGTCGGCTATCCGTTCCATTGTAATTGCCTGCCAAAGTCTGGCATGCCATTGCGAAAGTGATGGCGCCCCTTTTTCCTTTCATGCTGCTGTCAAGGCGACTTTAGCAGCTCCCAAGCAAAGCCACAGAATGGTTTGACACTTCAGGGTGTCGTCCCATAGACCTAATAGAGCAAAAGCGGTGGTATCTGGAATCGGGTATCCCAAGATCTCCTTAATCTGAGTGAGAATTTCAGACCTAAAGGGACGACTATTCAGGCAGTCCCTGCAGATATGTAAAAAGTCTCCTTGTAGACCACATCTCCCCCAGCAGAGATCTGAAGTGCCAGGAAACATACATTTGAGTTTAGTGGGATATAGATACCAATCAAACAATTGCTTATAATCGGCTTCTCACATGCCAATGGAGAGGTTAAAGCGAGGAATATCTCTTCAGAGTTTACTCCAGCTGGCCTCTGATATATCCTTCCCAAGTACCAGCTCACAAAAGCTTTTGTATCTGGGTTGCGCAGAGTGTGTGGTAAATAGCAGGAGGGATCTACAACCTCTAGATGTCCCCGCCCTCCTTGCAAACCTTTTAATGAGAGTTAAGTCTCTAGTTGCTGCTTCCCTGACATCAGGTTGAAGGACCCAATGTTTTAGCTGCAAGTAACAAAAGCGTTCTGTTGGGGAATGGGGGGGGGAGCTCGTTCTGGTCTGTGGTCACTTGTGGGAGTTGCACAGCATTGAGATATTGTTTTTGGGCCTGAGCATCTGTGGGAGTTGCAGTGTGCAATTGTGCATAGAATTTGCCGGAAGAGCAGGCTTTCCTCCAAGTCATGAGGTTCCTACTTCATTATTATTTGCCAGTATATCTCCTTTATACTCCCTCTCCCTTTTAATTCTGAGTTGCCTCACCAGTCGTAGTCCTACTTTATTGTCGTGTTCGTAGGAGGAACGTTTAAGTCCTAATGGTGTATATTCAGCCCTGTTGTTATAAATCGCATTTAATTTCCCTCCAAGTGTTGTGACTCTCCACTGCAGAAGTATGAATTGCTGTTTGTGTGCTGGCTCAGCCTTACTGAGTTCCGCCTTTAATGTCAATTGATCTTTCATTCTTTGTTTACTAAGTGTCGAGACAAGAGCAATGCATTTCCCCCAAATAAACCCTTTGAATGTATCCCAGATGGTAGAGGGACTATTGTCCTGTGAGGGACTCATTTTAAAGAAGTCCCTAATGTTGTTACGGAGTTCGTCTCTAAGGAGACAATCCTTTGTCAGGGCTGTCAGGAAAAAAACAACAATGCAGTTTAGGGAGGGAGGGGGAAATCCATGGTTAACTGTAGTGCGGCATGATCCAAGATGGTAATGGGATGGAAGTAAGCTGTGAGTAGTGCTGGCTTGAGTGATTGGCTGAGGAACCATAGTCTATCCTCAAATACGTGCAAGGGGTATGAGAGAAAAAGGCATAGTCTTTAGTTGTGGGGTGAAGCATCCTCTAAGCTTCTATAGGTCCTACCTTGTCCAGCTCATTCTTTAGCCCCTTAGAAAAGCACCTTGTGAGAGATCTACGGGGGTGGGGGCTATCCATATTTATGTCCCAAGTGAGATTAAATTCTCCTAGCAGGATAATCTTCCTCTCGGCACACTCTCCCAAAAGTGTAAAAAATCTCTTGATAAAGGGGACCTCGTTTAAATTAGGGATGTAGACTGAAGCAAAGGTACAGAGTCGCCCCACAAGACAATACTTCACTATGATAAGTTTTCCGTCTTTGTCCGATTTATAATCCTCGGGGTGAAGTTTATGGAGGATTGAAAAAATAGTGCCACCCCATTATGTTTTGTGGTTGCTGGGGATGTGTACACAATGGGGTAGTTTTTGTGGCATAATCTATGTTCATTCCCTCATTAAAGAAGTGTCTCCTGGAGTGTTACCACATCATATTGTTGGTCTGATATATATTTCCATAATTTGCGGCGTTTATTGGGTGAATTGAGGCCTTTAATGTTCCAAGACAGTGTAGTAATTACCATAATAATGTGGGTGTAACATGGTCTGCCGCTGGGCTCTCCACCTGTGGGCCCCTCCTGTGGAATGATGATCTCTCCCTAATCTCTCTATCATTAGGAAGCACATTACCTGCCCTCAATTCCTTCCCAGTCCCCCCTCCTTGAGTGGCCTTGAGCCGCTTCCTTTGCATATCAAGATACCGAAAAACAAGAAACAAAAAAAATAGACAAACAATTTTTAGTTCAACATGGCCCCAACTACAGATTTTCTTTGGAAGCAGATGGTGCATAAAGGGCATGTGGTCAAGAGCCGCTAGTGCAGAGCTTTAGAAGCTATTCATGTTCAAGGCTTGCAGGTCATTCCGAATCACATTTCCACACGAGGGACTCATCTGTACGTGCCCATGTAGAGTTTCATTGGGGTCCGTATGCCTCTCGCCAACCATGAGGGTAGGATCAGATTTCCCCATCGGGGTTGCAGGGTTTCTGGGGAAACGAATCCCCCTGTTCCATCAAACCATTTGAGACCTCTGAAGAAGGAAGTTTGCACTACGAGATGACGATGAAGAATCTCAGAAGTTTGACCGTTCCCTCGGGGGTTTGGATCTCCTCTGCGAGCGCCACTGGCTTTACTCTATCGGGCCGACTGACTGGAGGGGAGAGAGCTTGCTCTTTCCTCTTGGTAATGATCACTGGAGAGTGGGATCTCAAGAATCTTAGCTGCAGATTGTAGATCGGTAACATGGTGAGTGGTATTGCGATATTCAAACGCCAAACCAAATACGTATGTCCACCTGTACGGGATGCATTCTACCCTCAATTTTACTAGCATGTCGCAGGGCAGCTGCCTCTAGCGGCATTTTGAGCACCCACCTGATGGACTCTGTCAACATTTATCTTTAAGTTAGCTTTCCCCAAGGTCTCATCAAATAGGCCCACCACAAAGGCTTTCAGGTCTGGGCCTTCTGCTCTCTCCTCAAGATTGCGGATGCATATGTTCTTGCAGCGCAATCTGTTCTCAAGGTCTTCACACTTCAGTATTGAGGCTTGTAGTTGCAATTGTAGAGAGGCAGCTATTTCTTCATTTATAGCTGAGCGTTTGTCCACTTCCAGGACCTTGGCCTCAAGGTCCATGTGTGGCCATGGAATCAATGTCTTGTTGAAGTGTAGAGAACCTAATGTTGATATCAGATTGAAGTTGGGTCAAAGAGGTGGTCAGGTCCCCCTTTAGTTCTTCCTACAGCTCACGCTTAAAGTCCTGAAGGGAGGAAAGGAGATCCTCCTTTGTGAGTGCCATGTCAACCCCGATAATATTGGCCAAGGGTGTGGCACTTGCATCCGTTGAGGGAAAGTAGTTGGATACTCTGTTTGAAGCTTTTTCGGCAGCATAGAGCTATAGGCAACAGAGAGGGTGAACACCTCTCCTAATGACCCCAATGTCCTTTCCTTCCCTATTATGTCCAAGTAATTTCCATGCCAAAGGTTTAATAGTATAGCGCCTTTTCAGCTCCAGGACTAAGATGTGTTGCAAAGTTTCACAATGTGCGCCAATTCTTGGTGCCTCTCCAGATCAACAGTTTAGCTCAACTGAGTAAGACCCCTCTGTCGGATATGCCAGAAGTTGCGTTCAGTCTAGCCATGCATAGCAGCCGCAGTCCCACACAGATATCTTGAGGCCACTGACCTTAGATGCTTATGTCCTCCAAATGAGCACCAGACAGAGTATCTGTTGTAGCGTATCTCATGTAGTGTCACTTTATGAGCAAGTGCCATCTTAAGGTCAGGCAAGGAGGTGTCTGATGCATCTGGGTTAATACTTGAGCGACAAGTACGTTGTATGTGGAGGCCCTTTACAGTGCAGCGTGTCATTGCGGGACCCAGCAGGGCCACCCCACCGACTTAAGGCTAACCTGTCGGTCCTTCCGCCGAACTGAGTCCGGGTGCTGCCATTACAGCGTCATGCAAAGGTAGTCTGCAAACCTGGAGCAAGAGGTGAAGGCTGAACTTCATTTTGTATAAAGGTCCCCAGTGATGAGCACCGCGCCCGGGGCTATGATGCAGGGCTAGCACAGTGATAAATCTTCACCCCTGGTATCGGCCAAGCCTCTGGATCACTCCCTCCCTTCCACGTGTGTTCAGTCAGCCTGGGGCAGCCGCTTCTCTGCTCCTTCTTAGTTTGTTTTTTAATGGTTTCACACTGGTCGCTCACCTCTTAAAGTCGCAGTGTCCTCTGTGTGTGGCAACAGTCCTGATATCTCGGCTTGGGCAAGGCTCTCGGGGAGGCTTTGAATCGGAGGGGCTCGCAGCAGTCATCCCCGTCTCCTCTCCTCGCTCCATAATCTACCACCATTAGTCCTCTGGGAGTTGCACAGCCACTTCCAACGAATGGATTTACATTCCTCAGAGGCTGATCTGGGGTTTACTGCCTCCATTGAGATAACATATCCCCGCACACCTCGATTTTGCTGAGGTTTGTAGCGGAGCTAGTGTGGAACATGTCCACTCAGCCATCTTGGCTGGCCACGACCCTCAAAACTATTGTGTTTTAAGTACCCCTAACAATCTAACTCCTCTCTCTTTCCTCTGCCTCTTAAGCCCCCCCCTTTGTTCTGCTTCTCATAATGCATTTTAACAAGATATACAGTATGATTGTTGGGAAATCTGAATCTGAAGCTCACCCCCTCCCCAATCTTACTGACCAAGCTATGTGCCAAGCAGTGACATTAGATTGTGGCCTCCTGAACAAATAGCATCCTCTCTAAGCCAGCTACAGGCAGTTCGGATACAAGTCAAGCTAATGCTAAATTACTTGTGGTACTGCTACCATTTGAAATAGAAATAGATCAGACTGCCAATCTCTAATGACAAATATCCATGCAATTTTAACATTTGTTGCAGGGAAAGGTACATTCATCAATTGTTATTACCGTGGCAACACAGCGGTAGTGCATCTACTGGCAGCAGGCTCCTTCCAGAGCGTGCATGCAGAAGCAGCTGACTTGTTGCAGAGCACACTCACTCCATCCTTACCATGTGTGTGGGAGGCAGTGGTAAGCATCACATCCCATTACCAGAAGTTCCCCAAATGGGCCTTAATCAGCAAAAAGTTTGTACAGCTTTTTAGGCTGCTGCCAACTTCTCACATGCCTTGTGTGCCTAGGCATCATATTTGCACCACCTGGTGACATTGCACACATATACAGAAACCACAAACACACTCAGGCAAAGTGTGATTTCAAAAGCTGATAACCACAAGAGTGCATGAGGATTCGGGCACTGTTCCATCAATTAACACCTCAAAAGTGATCTGTAAGACTGCTGGTAGGTATGTATGACACCCATAATCATCAAAACCCATCAGTAGATAACATGTCAAAGTCAACATATGTTATATGTACTCGTATGTAAAGTCACTTCTTGAAGGTTCCCTTTTAAATTATTAACATTACTGTGGATATATACCCAACAGATTCAGATTTTTCTACCTCCTCCTTTTCCGTGGCTGATTGTTGAGCACGCTAAGTATTAAAAATTGAAGAAAACATCCTTGGGTCCTCATTTTTTTAAAGAAAGCTTTCAATTCCAGAATGTATTTCAAACTGCACAGACAGTTTACCAGTATATTGAAATTTTGTGAGAAATTCTGTTCACAGGGGCAGGTCCACAAAATCCTATGTTGAAGTTTTTCTTGGGTTGTTTCCCACTCCTGTCAGGTGCAGAAGTAAATATATTTGTAGGGGAAAAGAGATACCACCAAGCTGCTCTGTATCATCCACAAAGCAATAAATGGAACAGGACCACTACCTGCAACACAGGCTCGACGCCACCGCAGCACCTACAAAGTCCCACCATAGACTGAGTCCCGAGTGCTGTGTCACAGACATCTGTGACACCTACAGCTGCAGCACCTGTGATCACCTGGTGTGATTGAGACACCGCAAAGTTGACGCCTTGCATCTCGACCTGCTGGATTCATTGACCCCACCTTGTCGTAAGGAACTGACGCATTGCTATCGATGCCGCATCACCTCTCCTGTTACCGTAAGGAACCAACGCCTCACCTCCCCGGTAGCAGTAAGGAACCAACGCTACATCGACTCCAGCGATGCCTCACCTCCCCAACTCTGTGTAGCGTATTTGTTTCCTCATCGTTTTGCAAGGTACTGTACCTGGGGTCTGTGCAACTCCTTTACCGGCCTGCACTCTTTGCGAGTGGCGTTGGACTGCTGGAAGAGACTCTGTCACGATGCTGTGATAGCCCCAATTGAAGCTATTGCGTTACTAAGCAATATACTAAAATGCTATCTTTGAAAATGTGTATCTTTACATGTGTATGTTGGATTTTTTTTTTTTGTTTTGGTCTTGTTCTACTCAGATAAATACTGGCTATTTTTCTAAACTGGTGTGGAGTACTTTTGTGGTTTTTTTCAGAGTGTGTGTGTGTGTGTGTGTGTGTGTGTGTGTGTGCGCGTGGGTGTGTGTGTGGGTGAGTGTGTGTGTGTGTGTGTGTGTGTAAGCTACCAAGGGGGTGAGCAGGGGTTATCTTAGCTGTGTGACTCCCTTACCCTGACTAGAGTAAGGGTCCCTTCTTGGACATGGTGCAAACCACTGCCAACTAGAGACCCCATTTCTAGCAATTGTTAACTTGGAGTCATGGTAATTCCAAGGTTTCTTACTTCCTTAGATACTTTGGAAGGTGGTCCCAGATTATCAGCCTGTCACAGAGTGGGTCATAATTTTTCCAATTGCCACATGTGAGTATTTCCGTTTTGGAAGCATTCAGTTTGAGATGACTCCATGTCATCCACAGATCAACGGCTTTGAGACAACTGAAGATTTGTACTTTTGCTATGTATGTGGGGCATTCCAGATTAAGGAGTATTTGTGTGTCATCTGCATAGTTGTAGCATGTGAGCTGAAATTCATTGATTATTGCTAGTAATGACCTTACGTATATATGTTGAAAAGGATTGTTGAGATGATTGAGCCTTGAGGGACCCCTGCTTTTGTGAAGTACGATTTGGATGAGAAAGGGGGAGTGGGGATGATATTTGTTCTGTTTTTGAAGATAGGGTGTGATCCAGTCAAGAGTAGTACCCTCTTTGCAAGCTTCTTATAGTCTTTGTATTAGGGTGTCATGGTCAACAGTGTCAAAAGCAGCTAAGATGTCCAGGAGAAGTAGTGAAGCAACTCCATTGCGTTCTTCTGTGTTTTTAAGTTCATCCCAGATGGCAATGTGGGCAGATTCAGTGCCTCTTCCTGGTCAGAATCCAGTTTGGTAGTCTGAAAGTATGGAGTTCTCTTCAATGAACTGTGACATCTGGGAGTATGCTGCTCTTTCTATCAGTTTGCCCAGGAAAGGTCAATTTGTAATTGGTCTGTAGTTGTTGGGGTCATGCGGGTGGAGGATTATTTCTTTAATAATGGGCTTATGTATGCCTTTTTTAGGCCTTCTGGAAAGATTCCTATAGTTAAAGATTTATTGATGATTCTTCTGACTGGTGTGGCAGCAGAGATAGATAAAAGAATGTTCTTGAAAATGTGGGTCAGAAGGGCAGCCGGAAGGCCTGCTTTCTTTGACCAGATCCTTCAATTCACTTTGTGATATTTGTTTGAAGGAATGCAGAGGTTGGGTTGGTCTACTGTTGGATGGGATATTTAGAACTGGGTTGGTGCTAGTGGTTTTCTTTTGTTTTAAATAGGAGTCAAATGTGTCTGCTTTGGTTGTGTAATGATTTTCCAGTTTGTATGTGAATTATTGAGTAATGGGATGAGTATCTTTTGTGCACTTAGGCTTACAAAATTCGGTGAGAATGTTTTTAATTCATTATTTGCAGATTAAGCATTTTGAATTTTGCCTCAAAAGTACCTTTTTTAGCTTTTTTCATTGTTGATTTGTACATTCTGTTAAGTTTCTGTAGGTGAAGTTTGTCTTGATTGCTGTTTGTTTTGAGCTAGGATTACTCAAGCTTCCTGATTTGTTGTTCTATCATTTTTAGTTCTGTATTTCTCCAAGGTGCTTGTTTTCTTTAGTCCGTTTTTTTTGTTCTTAGTGGTATTAGGATATGAACGTTTATTCTCTTTCAACATTTCTTTTAGTTTCATTGAATTCAGCTACATGTGAGCATCACATGGGATTATCATGTTTGGGGCCCGCAGATCCTTTTGTTACTCATAGTGACTTGTCATTTGGCAGGTACAATAATTTGATCACAACTGTTTTTGATTCCGGAGCTGCTGTTTTGTTGAACCTCTAATCTGCTGATTTATTCTGGCTACAGATTGCAAGAGGAAATGGAGAGGCCCATTTAAGTAATTCTCTTGCTCGGTCAGTACCTGCTTGCCTTTCAGTGATTTCTTACATATAGGTATGCTCTTTTTGTTAGAATTAGTGTAAACCTGTGTGTAAAGAAATGGCTCCCTGTTGCAGTTACCCCCCACTTTTTGCCTGATACTGATGCTGACTTGACTGAGAAGAGTGCTGGGACCCTGCTAACCAGGCCCCAGCACCAGTGTTCCTTCACCTAAAATGTACCATTGTGTCCACAATTGGCACACCCTGGCACTCAGATAAGTCCCTTGTAACTGGTACTTCTAGTACCAAGGGCCCTGATGCCAAGGAAGGTCTCTAAGGGCTGCAGCATGTCTTATGCCACCCTAGAGACCCCTCACTCAGCACAGACACACTGCTTACAAGCCTGTGTGTGCTAGTGAGAACAAAATGAGTAAGTCGACATGGCACTCCCCTCAGGGTGCCATGCCAGCCTCTCACTGCCTATGCAGTATAGGTAAGACACCCCTCTAGCAGGCCTTACAGCCCTAAGGCAGGGTGCACTATACCATAGGTGAGGGTACCAGTGCATGAGCATGGTACCCCTACAGTGTCTAAACAAAACCTTAGACATTGTAAGTGCAGGGTAGCCATAAGAGTATATGGTCTGGGAGTCTGTCAAACACGAACTCCACAGCACCATAATGGCTACACTGAAAACTGGGAAGTTTGGTATCAAACTTCTCAGCACAATAAATGCACACTGATGCCAGTGTACACTTTATTGCAAAATACACCCCAGAGGGCACCTTAGAGGTGCCCCCTGAAACTTAACCGACTGTCTGTGTAGGCTGACTAGTTCCAGCAGCCTGCCACACTAGAGACATGTTGCTAGCCCCATGGGGAGAGTGCCTTTGTCACTCTGAGGCCAGTAACAAAGCCTGCACTGGGTGGAGATACTAACACCTCCCCCAGGCAGGAGCTGTGACACCTGGCGGTGAGCCTGAAAGGCTCACCCCTTTGTCACAGCCCAGCAGGGCACTCCAGCTTAGTGGAGTTGCCCGCCCCCTCCGGCCACGGCCCCCACTTTTGGCGGCAAGGCTGGAGGGAACAAAGAAAGCAACAAGGAGGAGTCACTGGCCAGTCAGGACAGCCCCTAAGGTGTCCTGAGCTGAAGTGACTCTAACTTTTAGAAATCCTCCATCTTGCAGATGGAGGATTCCCCCAATAGGGTTAGGATTGTGACCCCCTCCCCTTGGGAGGAGGCACAAAGAGGGTGTACCCACCCTCAGGGCTAGTAGCCATTGGCTACTAACCCCCCAGACCTAAACACGCCCTTAAATTTAGTATTTAAGGGCTACCCTGAACCCTAGAAAATTAGATTCCTGCAACTACAAGAAGAAGGACTGCCTAGCTGAAAAACCCCTGCAGAGGAAGACCAGAAGACGACAACTGCCTTGGCTCCAGAAACTCACCGGCCTGTCTCCTGCCTTCCAAAGATCCTGCTCCAGCGACGCCTTCCAAAGGGACCAGCGACCTCGACATCCTCTGAGGACTGCCCCTGCTTCGAAAAGACAAGAAACTCCAGAGGACAGCGGACCTGCTCCAAGAAAAGCTGCAACTTTGTTTCCAGCAGCTTTAAAGAACCCTGCAAGCTCCCCGCAAGAAGCGTGAGACTTGCAACACTGCACCCGGCGACCCCGACTCGGCTGGTGGCGATCCAACACCTCAGGAGGGACCCCAGGACTACTCTAAGACTGTGAGTACAAAAACCTGTCCCCCCTGAGCCCCCACAGCGCCGCCTGCAGAGGGAATCCCGAGGCTTCCCCTGACCGCGACTCTTTGAATCCTAAGTCCCGACACCTGGGAGAGACCCTGCACCCGCAGCCCCCAGGACCTGAAGGACCGGACTTTCACTGGAGGAGTGACCCCCAGGAGTCCCTCTCCCTTGACCAAGTGGAGATTTCCCCGAGGAACCCCCCCCCTTGCCTGCCTGCAGCGCTGAAGAGATCCCTAGATCTCCCATTGACTTCCATTACAAACCCGACGCTTGTTTCTACACTGCACCCGGCCGCCCCGCGCTGCTGAGGGTGAAATTTCTGTGTGGGCTTGTGTCCCCCCCGGTGCCCTACAAAACCCCCCTGGTCTGCCCTCCGAAGACGCGGGTACTTACCTGCAAGCAGACCGGAACCGGGGCACCCCCTTCTCTCCATTCTAGCCTATGTGTTTTGGGCACCACTTTGAACTCTGCACCTGACCGGCCCTGAGCTGCTGGTGTGTTGACTTTGGGGTTGCTCTGAACCCCCAACGGTGGGCTACCTTGGACCAAGAACTAAGCCCTGTAAGTGTCTTACTTACCTGGTTAACCTAACAAATACTTACCTCCCCTAGGAACTGTGAAAATTGCACTGTGTCCACTTTTAAAACAGCTATTTGTGAATAACTTGAAAAGTATACATGCAATTTTGATGATTTGAAGTTCCTAAAGTACTTACCTGCAATACCTTCAGAATGAGATATTACATGTAGAATTTGAACCTGTGGTTCTTAAAATAAACTAAGAAAAGATATTTTTCTATATAAAAACCTATTGGCTGGATTTGTCTCTGAGTGTGTGTACCTCATTTATTGTCTATGTGTATGTACAACAAATGCTTAACACTACTCCTTGGATAAGCCTACTGCTCGACCACACTACCACAAAATAGAGCATTAGTATTATCTCTTTTTGCCACTATCTTACCTCTAAGGGGAACCCTTGGACTCTGTGCATACTATTCCTTACTTTGAAATAGTGCATACAGAGCCAACTTCCTACATTGGTGGATCAGCGGTGGGGTACAAGACTTTGCATTTGCTGGACTACTCAGCCAATACCTGATCACACGACAAATTCCAAAATTGTCATTAGAAATTGATTTTTGCAATTTGAAAAGTTTTCTAAATTCTTAAAAGACCTGCTAGGGCCTTGTGTTAGATCCTGTTTAGCATTTCTTTTAGAGTTTAAAAGTTTGTAAAAGTTTGAATTAGATTCTAGAACCAGTTGTAGATTCTTAAAAAGTATTCCAACTTTTAGAAGCAAAATGTCTAGCACAGATGTGACTGTGGTGGAACTCGACACCACACCTTACCTCCATCTTAAGATGAGGGAGCTAAGGTCACTCTGTAAAATAAAGAAAATAACAATGGGCCCCAAACCTACCAAAATACAGCTCCAGGAGCTTTTGGCAGAGTTTGAAAAGGCCAACCCCTCTGAGGGTGGCAACTCAGAGGAAGAGGATAGTGACTTGGAGGAAAATTCCCCCCTACCAATCCTATCTAGGGAGAACAGGGTCCCTCAAACCCTGACTCCAAAAATAATAGTCAGAGATGCTGGTTCCCTCACAGGAGAGACCAACACCTCTGAAATCACTGAGGATAACTCCAGTGAAGATGACCCCCTGTTAGCCAGGATGGTCAAAAGATTGGCTTTGGAAAAGCAGCTCCTAGCCATAGAAAGGGAAAGAAAAGAGATGGGCCTAGGTCCCATCGATGGTGGCAGCAACTTAAATAGGGTCAGAGATTCTCCTGACATCCTAAAAATCCCCAAAGGGATTGTAACAAAATATGAAGATGGTGATGACATCACCAAATGGTTCACAGCTTTTGAGAGGGCTTGTGTAACCAGAAAAGTAAACAGATCTCACCGGGGTGCTCTCCTTTGGGAAATGTTCACTGGAAAGTGTAGGGATAGACTCCTCACACTCTCTGGAAAAGATGCAGAATCTTATGACCTCATGAAGGGTACCCTGATTGAGGGCTTTGGATTCTCCACTGAGGAGTATAGAATTAGATTCAGGGGGGCTCAAAAATCCTCGAGTCAGACCTGGGTTGATTTTGTAGACTACTCAGTAAAAACACTAGATGGTTGGTTAACTGGAAATGAAGTGTGTGACTATGTTGGGCTTTATAATTTGTTTATGAAAGAACACATTTTAAGTAACTGCTTCAATGAAAAGTTGCATCAGTATCTGGTAGACCTAGGTCCAATTTCTCCCCAAGAATTGGGAAAGAAGGCAGACCACTCGGTCAAGACTAGGGTAACCAAAACTTCCACTGGGGGTGACCAAAAGAAAGGGGTTACAAAAACTCCCCAGGAGAAAGTGGGTGACACTAGAAACAAAGAAAAAGAGTCCTCTGTAGGCCCCCAAAAACCAGAACAGGTGGGTGGGCCCCAAGACACAACCCAAAACAAAGGTGGGTACCAGGGTAAGAACTGGGATGCCACTAAGGCATGGTGCCACAACTGTAAACAGTCTGGGCACCACACCAAGGACACTTCTTGTCCCAAAAACAAACCCCAGAACAAAATTCCAGGGGTAACCAGTGTAGCCATGGGAGATGATTCCTCAGATGAGGAGGTCTTCATAGCCTTCAACTGGAAACAGGGCCCAACAGGTGAGTTGGAGATTCCAGAGGGAAGTAGACACTTCCACCACCTACTGGTGAATGGAATCCCAACCACTGCCCTGAGAGACACTTGTGCCAGTCACACTATTGTGCATGACAGGCTGGTGCTCTCAAACCAGTACATCCCAGGTGAGACTGCCAGGGTAAGAGTTAGCCTAGACAGGGTCACTAAGAGGCCTGTGGCTTTAGTACCCATAGAAGTGGGTGGCACTCTTAGCTGGAGAAGGGTAGTAGTCAGTACAGACCTCCCCCTTGATTGTCTCCTTGGAAATGACTACCCAGAGGTTAGTCAGAGCCCAAGAGAGGAACTGGTCCAGTGCCAGTCCTCTCCCAAGGATTCTGGAAGTCCTGCCTCTGCAGTAAATGCAAGCAGGCCCCAGAAGAAGAAGAAAAGAAAACAGAGTAGGAAGGGTGGACAACCTTTAGCCAAGGTTACAGCAAGCCAAGGAGATTCTGCTCCAGTAGCGGAGAACTCCAAAAATGGCCCTGATAAAGTCCAACCTGACCCACAAGAAGTCCTGGCTAGTCAGGCAACTGTCTAACCTGAGTGGGTGGCTCCTCAGCTAACAGAAGAAAGAGTGGAAGAAGGGTGTTTACTACAAGATGTGGTAACCCCCCACTCTAATACAGCAGACAGGCAACCTGAACCCAAAGAGGCCTGTAACTTAGCCCCTTCCCTTTTAGGTGAAGAGCTAAAGGTGTGGTTCTGGGCACTGACAGCTGTCAGTGGCCTCTGCTGGGTGTTAGCCTTTATGGCTGCACTATCCTTAGCATGGTGGTCTGACCCCATGCCAAATAGCAAGTTAGGCCCCCTGACCCTATTGGTCATGGTGGGGTTACTCCAGCTCTGGGTAACCTCTCTGGGTAAGCTAGGGGTAACCCTGGCCAAGATAAGGTTAGCAGAGGTGGATACCTCTAAGACCAAAATAGAAAGAATGGGTGGAGACATTGAAGAGGCAGACAAGAGGCAATTCAGACTAGGTCCTATCACTGTGGAAGTAGGTCAGTTCCCCAAAGGGAATGACCTGAACAGAAGGATGTAAGGCAGAGTAGGCCCTGCAACTAACCAGCCTATTTCTCCTACTCTTCCTCGCCTGACAGACTAGGAAGACTCTCCCAGCTTGGGCTGAGTCTCCTGGCCTGTGGGCTGGGGGGGGCTTGTGTAAAGAAATGGCTCCCTGTTGCAGTTACCCCCCACTTTTTGCCTGATACTGATGCTGACTTGACTGAGAAGAGTGCTGGGACCCTGCTAACCAGGCCCCAGCACCAGTGTTCCTTCACCTAAAATGTACCATTGTGTCCACAATTGGCACACCCTGGCACTCAGATAAGTCCCTTGTAACTGGTACTTCTAGTACCAAGGGCCCTGATGCCAAGGAAGGTCTCTAAGGGCTGCAGCATGTCTTATGCCACCCTAGAGACCCCTCACTCAGCACAGACACACTGCTTACAAGCCTGTGTGTGCTAGTGAGAACAAAATGAGTAAGTCGACATGGCACTCCCCTCAGGGTGCCATGCCAGCCTCTCACTGCCTATGCAGTATAGGTAAGACACCCCTCTAGCAGGCCTTACAGCCCTAAGGCAGGGTGCACTATACCATAGGTGAGGGTACCAGTGCATGAGCATGGTACCCCTACAGTGTCTAAACAAAACCTTAGACATTGTAAGTGCAGGGTAGCCATAAGAGTATATGGTCTGGGAGTCTGTCAAACACGAACTCCACAGCACCATAATGGCTACACTGAAAACTGGGAAGTTTGGTATCAAACTTCTCAGCACAATAAATGCACACTGATGCCAGTGTACACTTTATTGCAAAATACACCCCAGAGGGCACCTTAGAGGTGCCCCCTGAAACTTAACCGACTGTCTGTGTAGGCTGACTAGTTCCAGCAGCCTGCCACACTAGAGACATGTTGCTATCCCCATGGGGAGAGTGCCTTTGTCACTCTGAGGCCAGTAACAAAGCCTGCACTGGGTGGAGATACTAACACCTCCCCCAGGCAGGAGCTGTGACACCTGGCGGTGAGCCTCAAAGGCTCACCCCTTTGTCACAGCCCAGCAGGGCACTCCAGCTTAGTGGAGTTGCCCGCCCCCTCCGGCCACGGCCCCCACTTTTGGCGGCAAGGCTGGAGGGAACAAAGAAAGCAACAAGGAGGAGTCACTGGCCAGTCAGGACAGCCCCTAAGGTGTCCTGAGCTGAAGTGACTCTAACTTTTAGAAATCCTCCATCTTGCAGATGGAGGATTCCCCCAATAGGGTTAGGATTGTGACCCCCTCCCCTTGGGAGGAGGCACAAAGAGGGTGTACCCACCCTCAGGGCTAGTAGCCATTGGCTACTAACCCCCCAGACCTAAACACGCCCTTAAATTTAGTATTTAAGGGCTACCCTGAACCCTAGAAAATTAGATTCCTGCAACTACAAGAAGAAGGACTGCCTAGCTGAAAAACCCCTGCAGAGGAAGACCAGAAGACGACAACTGCCTTGGCTCCAGAAACTCACCGGCCGGTCTCCTGCCTTCCAAAGATCCTGCTCCAGCGACGCCTTCCAAAGGGACCAGCGACCTCGACATCCTCTGAGTACTGCCCCTGCTTCGAAAAGACAAGAAACTCCCGAGGACAGCGGACCTGCTCCAAGAAAAGCTGCAACTTTGTTTCCAGCAGCTTTAAAGAACCCTGCAAGCTCCCCGCAAGAAGCGTGAGACTTGCAACACTGCACCCGGCGACCCCGACTCGGCTGGTGGCGATCCAACACCTCAGGAGGGACCCCAGGACTACTCTAAGACTGTGAGTACAAAAACCTGTCCCCCCTGAGCCCCCACAGCGCCGCCTGCAGAGGGAATCCCGAGGCTTCCCCTGACCGCGACTCTTTGAATCCTAAGTCCCGACACCTGGGAGAGACCCTGCACCCGCAGCCCCCAGGACCTGAAGGACCGGACTTTCACTGGAGGAGTGACCCCCAGGAGTCCCTCTCCCTTGACCAAGTGGAGGTTTCCCCGAGGAACCCCCCCCCTTGCCTGCCTGCAGCGCTGAAGAGATCCCTAGATCTCCCATTGACTTCCATTACAAACCCGACGCTTGTTTCTACACTGCACCCGGCCGCCCCCGCGCTGCTGAGGGTGAAATTTCTGTGTGGGCTTGTGTCCCCCCTGGTGCCCTACAAAACCCCCCTGGTCTGCCCTCTGAAGACGCGGGTACTTACCTGCAAGCAGACCGGAACCGGGGCACCCCCTTCTCTCCATTCTAGCCTATGTGTTTTGGGCACCACTTTGAACTCTGCACCTGACCGGCCCTGAGCTGCTGGTGTGGTGACTTTGGGGTTGCTCTGAACCCCCAACGGTGGGCTACCTTGGACCAAGAACTAAGCCCTGTAAGTGTCTTACTTACCTGGTTAACCTAACAAATACTTACCTCCCCTAGGAACTGTGAAAATTGCACTGTGTCCACTTTTAAAACAGCTATTTGTGAATAACTTGAAAAGTATACATGCAATTTTGATGATTTGAAGTTCCTAAAGTACTTACCTGCAATACCTTTCGAATGAGATATTACATGTAGAATTTGAACCTGTGGTTCTTAAAATAAACTAAGAAAAGATATTTTTCTATATAAAAACCTATTGGCTGGATTTGTCTCTGAGTGTGTGTACCTCATTTATTGTCTATGTGTATGTACAACAAATGCTTAACACTACTCCTTGGATAAGCCTACTGCTCGACCACACTACCACAAAATAGAGCATTAGTATTATCTCTTTTTGCCACTATCTTACCTCTAAGGGGAACCCTTGGACTCTGTGCATACTATTCCTTACTTTGAAATAGTGCATACAGAGCCAACTTCCTACACTGTGAACTTTGTCCTTGGCTTCTTTTCCTTTTAGATTTCACTTTTGAAAACATGTCACTCCACCTTATCAGGGACTACTCATTATGAGAATTACAACTCCGTGCTCCTTTGGCAGATGTGGACGTACCATGTAATTGTTCAAGCAAAGGTCAATAAACACAGCGGTGGGGACAGCTCTTACATATAACTTCTTCTGCTATGTTAGCTTCAATTTGCAACACTTTGGCCTATCCCATTGCCAGGTACTGCATATTTCATGGTGGCCACTCCACAGGAACCAAGAGAAGGAATACCGTGGGCACCATTACACTGTTTCTCTTTTAATATCGCTGGTTTTAGGACGACTCATACAGAACATGCAACATGAGCTGCCCTAATTGTTATTGATTTGGGCATACATTGAGCCATATCATGTAGATAGGGTAACAGGCTCTCCCCACCAACGCTCTCTGTCCATCGCGTCATAAACAGGGTTCATAACATGATGCAGAGTTATCTGCAGCTTTTAGCCTTCTCCCCACCCCCATAGCCATCACACCTCTCATGCTTCTTAAGAAGATGTGTCTCTTAAAGGGCATACAATAGTTTTCTCCAGCTTTAGGACATATCCATGTTCTAAATGTTTTCAGTCATTCATTGCTGCTTCTCTTGCAAAAAACAGCCACTTTCTAAGATATACTTGGACCCTGAAGTCTCAGCAAAGATAATCTACTCGATTGATGTAAAATGCTGTATTTCATTTTGCTAGTAGATGTCTTCATACCCGTAGCCTACATGAGTCTGCTATAGAACCCATTTGCACTCATCATGTTTAGAGTCAGCAGAGCATGCACATGTTTATTTTTTGAGGGTCTAGGTTTGCACCATCCACCTGGTGCATTTTTGGGGCACATTTTGATACACAAAAAGATGCCCTAATATTGCGTCACTTTACAGTTAAGTGATTTGGCGTTTTCATTAGGTATACTCTATGTAAAAAATGTAATTGTGTTTGCACATTTTGTAAAAGGTTTTACAGTATGAAAAACACGCATGAAGTATTTTCTCAAAAAGTCTGAAAACCATAAAAGATGTTCTTGTCATAATACTCAACGAGTATTACATTCTGAGATTTGTCAAACGAGCTAAGCTTTAATTTATCTTTTAAATTTTTCAGTTGTTATAACAATTGGAAAATGAGAGATAGTTTTGACCTACGATCACTGAATGGTGTTTAGTACCACTATAGTATACGAATAAGTGTTTAAATGATTTGTACATTTTTTAAATATCCACAAAGCTTCTGCAGCTGTTCCGCTGGTACAAATAATGGCTTCTTTTTTATTTATTTAAGAAAATAAGATTTTTTTATAGGATGCATGTAGTACAATGGGGACATGAAATAAAGGTAGTTTATTGTTCCTAGTGTTGCAGTTGGGGTGGGGAGTGACTGATGCTTTCCACGGCAACATGATCCTCCCCTACAACGCCCCTTTGAAAGGCCTTCTCGAGGCTGTTGGGGGTATGAAAATGAGCCTATCAAGAGTGGTTCTCCAGAGGGTGTAGGTACTTGGTCCCTTGTGCTCTTTCAAAGAGAGAAAGCTCAAGGTCCCTATCAACCAGCACTCAAGATTATAAGGTCACATCCGAAAGTGGGCCTCACCTACGCCTCGTTGACTTCCCTGGGCAGACGTATGTGAGAAGCTAAGGATTAACTCATGGGAGGCATGGAGGATGATTCTAAGTGAATCACAACATGGTTATCAGGGTTGCAATAAAGTATGAATGTCCAAACCAAGGTTGTGCTTGTGTGGTGTTTTTTACGATGGCGTAAGTGAATTATATATATTTACAGTGTAGACAGCACCCACAAATTGTAACTCACCTAACCAAATAAAGCAGGTGGTAAACAGACTACACAACAATAAAACCTGGGCCCCTTGCTAAACATTCTATATAATGTTTGCAAAGCTCTGAGGTTCATAAAACACAGAAAAGAGCTTAAATCGATAACTAGATCACCCCTGTAATGTAGTATGGATAGGAAAACACAGTTTTTGTAAACAGCCAATGTTCACAAGTTGCTTTTGTGTTTTTAAACACAAAAAATTGAATTATAACTACACTGCGAGCATTACTTGAAAGAAAGGAGACTTTGGTTTAGAGTTCATATGTGCAAAGTGGCAGATACCAATGAGGTCTGCTGATGTTTGCCTTCTTCCAGTACAGGAACACACTGGCTCACAGTAGATGAGGAAGGAATTGCTGGATGTTGCTTCCCATCTGGGTGTTCGACCACTACACTTTGGATGGTCACGGGAACAACTGATTCCATTAATACATATAAATGGAGCAGAGAGGGGTGTGACTCCTGGGAAGAGTCACCACCATCTCATCTGAACCTATCTCTTTATAGCAGTCAATGGCTCCGGGATCCTGACCTCCATCTCTGATGAGTTTGAAGGCTCAGTTGATGTTCATGAACACCAACAGTCATCAAGTAGATTATTTAGCAACATGCCCCTCATCTCATGATGAGGACACAGCAGCCTTTAAGCTTCTTTAGGCATCTCCTTGAGTTGTCTGAGGGCTTCCACCGACTGCAGGGTCAGCAACAGCAGCAGAGAGGAAGGTCAGAGCTTCAGCAAGCCTTTTAGCATAGGCCTCCAATCATTGCAGTACCTAAACAAAGGACAACTGGGAAGAAATAGGCGTCTTTGAGGGTGTTCTTTGTGGGTTGCTCTCATCCTCTGTCTTGCAAACACCAGTTTTACACTCAGGTAAATGTTCAGTGGCACTTATTGGTTACCCCAAAGACAGGTGCACCAGGTATGTTTACGAATTTGTATTCTTTACTTATATTTTCTAATGTTCAAGCATCTTTACGCAATCGATCACTGCCGTAACGCTTTAGAATGTTACTTTTTTGTTTTTTTAAGAGTAGCCCTGTTTTTCCCAGAGCCACTGAACTTCATTATACATGAGGTGGCTGGGCTACTCCCCCAGGCGTACCTAGACACCTCAAATCTGTAATCAGCTGCGAACAGACAAAAACGAGCAGAGGCAGTCAAGGTGCATGCCCTCTTGAGACTACATGTGAAAGGGACAAGTAGAGATCATTCCTTTTCTTAGAGACCATCAATGGGGCCCTGAGAGGCTAATATTTGGGGGTGAACACAGTGTGCTCACTGTTCAATCCAAATATTCTCCCATTAATTCAAATTAGATTTTCTTTCCTTCATGGTGACCGTAGTAAGTGCCATCCCACTGCGCCTTCAAAATTCAGAGAAAGGTTCAGAACCACATATGTTACTTGCTGCACACTCTCTAAAGGGAATGTTATAAAATGGCAATATATTCTCCATCAAACTATATTGCATTTTAGAAGTGCTGCTCGTTTCTGTTTGTTTTAAAATGTAGTATTTCATTCATTAGATACTTTATATATGACATGTTGAGGGAAATATGCAAAATGTGGCCAAGTGCTTATCGTGTACTCCAAGGAAGCACCTCACACCCTTTCAGTGCAAATATTTTAACGTTCAGAAAATAATATTGGCGTTTATGAAGGCATTTGCCCTTTTGATAACGCCCGATAGGCCAGATTCTCTTTCACATTAGAGATTTGTGGCTTCAATCAGATTATAGGAGGCTTGATGTTTTTCTAATTGCATTAAACCTGCGGGAGTATTCTAACAACTCCTAAAAGATTGATTCTAATACAAATGGCAAGGCCACGTCCTATAAGATTTGGAGCATGCAATAATTATGAAGTGGAATAGAATAAACGTATATCTTTAACATTAGAATAATCTGGATTCCTAGTTATATTCACTGAGAGACCTTGGATAAAGCAGCTAGTCGCCAATGAAAAACATGTTGGCTGGAGTGAAGAATTATGATGATAAATTAAAAAAAAAGTGAGTTGGGCTTAATTTTAGAAGTTCATATACTTTAAAGGTTCTCTGGACATTTTTTCTGATCATGAAATATATTTCTTATATTCTTTCCACTCCATAATATGGCATTAATCAGTTACCCTAAACTGTGTTAATTTCAGTATGATATCCTCAGGACACAGTCACTTCATGTGTCATTGACTAGTCTAACAATTAAACAAATACATGAAAACATTGTTATACTATTGGAAACGCAAAGTGAATAAAGTTCTTCTCACTAAAATTCACTAAGAACATACCTCGAGACACAAGGCAGAATTTCCTGAAAAATAATTATTTGTGTGTCCAGTCAAAGTAGTAATTTTCAAGAGACGGATTGTTAACCATAAGCCCCTTTTGTGTTTGTTATTCATATACAAATGTGGTTACAGACAGTATTTTCTTTCTTTCCATTCTTGTGTCATATAACTAATTAGCAGACAAAATCATTTGGCGATATGGATGTTTATTTTATGTGACAAGAATGCTTGGAAAGGAAATTTGCTGCTCTAGCCTTTAAATGACCAGTTTGAACCTAGGCGACTGCCCTCAGCTGCCTGGCTGGGTTAATTACAGGACCCCAGCAATTAGTTTATCTCATACCTCTCTCCAATCTAGGGAAGGCGACCATGTGAACAAGCCTCAGATATGGGACTTTTCTGTGGCAAAAGACTTAAGGCTTGATTTAGAACTTGGTGGACGGGTTACTCCATCACAACAGTGACGGATACGCCATCTGCCAAAATCTAAATTCCATTATGAAATGTAAATCCCATTGGATATAATAGGATTTAGATTTCAACAGATGGGATATCCGTCACTGTTGTGATTGAGTAACATGTCCGCCAAGTTCTAAATCAGGCCCTTAATTAGCTTGAGTCCCTTACTGTTTCAGAATCATCTCACAAAAGCTGATTGTCGCTAATCATTGGCCTGCTAAGACAAAGGACTGACATCTTGTTCCTGCCCAGTTATGCGCCTCCTAACAGGGAAAGTTTGCCATTTCTCACAGGCCACATCAAACAAAAACCTTGCCTTCTGTTCAGCAACTAAGGGCCTGATTTAGAACTCAGCGGATGGGATTTCTTGTCCACTGAAATCTAAATCCCATTCTCTACAATGGGATTTAGATTTCGGCAGACAGGATATCTGTCAACGTTGGGACGGAGTAACCTTTCCACTGACTTCCAAATCAGGTCCCTATTGTCAAAGTGGCTACCCCAGTAGATCCATTAGCAAATAATTGTTCTCACTGACAAACAGGAGCCTGACTGCATGCAAGGTGTGCGATTCATTTTGATTGTTAAAGGGGCTACAAAAGGTGGACTTTGAGTAGAGCTAAGTAAATACATTTCCGTGTGCCATCTTGGAAAGAGTCAGAACACTATGTCACAGCAACAGTTGAGAAGGACAGGCAAAGATGTGCAGGCGTTTAACTTTGGTTCATTAAGGGGACTCAGACAGTCATTAGTGGATCACTCTTCTGAAACAGTGTTCCTATCACTCACATCTCAGAGTCCTACTTGTATGATAGAGGATAACAAGAAGAGTGCCTGTGGAAAAATTCATGTCTCACTGGAGAAGGCCTGAAAAGTGGGACAAGGCCAGCTTTAGGACTGTGCGACTGGGGAAGCTGCATCTGGCACTTACCTTTGGAGGCACTATGTTCAGAAATAATTTATGGGTTTTAAAAACACATGTTGCAGAGTTCCTTTGTGTCCAGCAGTTTTGGACAGAACAATAAGAATGGTAAAATAACTCTCGTGATTAATCTTCCTACTGGAGAGGGATCAGAGTTTTGTCTAGTGGCTATTTTGACTAATCGTAAAGTAGCACAGAGACGTCATATGCCTACTGCAAAGAACATGTACCATGCTGCTCACAGATCTGTATTTTATGTGGCTAGCTCAGTGGGTTACCTTTTTTTGTCACAAGCATCCTTTTGTTGCTTACAGTTCAAAAATGACAATTCTAATATAGCACAGTGACCTATGGACTGTCATCAAAGAGCAGCATGCAAACTGCATGGTAAAGGTTAGAACATTAAGGTTTTCCCTCCAGACTTTCATTTTCATAATTTTGGTTAAAAAAAGGTTCTTTTGGTTAGAAATACATTCTTATTAGTAAAGCCAATCCAAAACAACAGAAGGAGTCCACGGTCAGCAAACGGCTGCTGTCGCACCATGTTCAGATAGCAATCACAAGTTTGAGCCTGCACAGTAGCTCCTCAAACTATCTGATGCACTCTGGGGCACTTCAAGTGGCCATAATCATGTTGTGCATAGTACCTCTTGAGCCCCTGTTCAAAAAGGAATTTACTAATAATACTTGAAGCAACTGGGGCTGTTGGGTTCTTTTTTTTGTTTTTTCACATTTATCATGGGGACAAACTAAAAGAAAGCCCATTGGATAGCGCTTGACGCGCTTGACCGCGCATCCTGGGGCTAACCTGAACTGGACAATGAGCAGCCCTGGTATGATCAGGTACCAGCTAACCTCGGACTGTATGTCCCGACCTGGTGACCACAGTTGCTCCTATGGAGTGTGGAGGTTGATGTTAATGTGCTTCACACGTTTTTCATGGTATCTTTCACTTCTCTTAATCTGTACTGAGGGTTATAACTGTATTTTATCTTAGTCTCAATCTACCCTACCCCCATGGGAATCCTGGGGTTCATGTCCTGTTCATAAGTATTTCACGTTTTATCATCTGCTCTCGGTGGCTCACTTTTTATGTCATCGATTTGCACCCTTTGTTAATTCGACCTCTTTTTAAAAGAAATAATAACACTGAAACGAACTCAGTGAGAACTGCTTTGTAAAGGTTTTAACTAACTGTAAAATAAACAAACTAAACTAAATTAGTAATGCCAATCCCAACCACTGTGGTATGTTTAATATCCTGAGTTTGTGCTTCTCCGGACCTTAAACTTAAAATATGCTGCCTGCTAGTACATCCGATTCCTACACCTTGTGATCCTTATTGTCTTATGTAACAATTCGTACTGCCTGATTTACACACGTATGATTCATTGTCTGTATGTGTGATGTAAAGTTCTCTGACACCTTACACTGGTAGGAGTAGTGCTATAAAACAAATTAAATTCATGTGAGAGAGAAAGCGGAGATGAGGGGCACTGTTGGAGGGTGCTAATGAAGGAATCCATGGAGGAGGTCATTGGGTGGGGGGGAAAGAGGCTCTAAGAAAGATTGTCACCCCCCTCAGCTAAGGCCGATATGCCTCCCCTTCAATGTCTGACTCTGAAAACAGCTGATTATCAGAATTGCTGGACTGTTGTTGACTTGACAAAAGCAAGGGGTGCAGTGCCGTCCAGAAGAAGTTTCTTCTCCTCTAACTAGAGGAAGTGTGAAAGGTCTACAAGACAGAGAGAGCTGTGTCTTCCTTGGGGAGAACCGGCAAGAAGATGGGAGCCAGGGAAAGTGGCAGTGGGCCTCCTTGGACATTGCTTTTCACATCCACCTTCTAAGCAAAGAAATTTGCTCGAAAAGGGTTTTAAAGGATAGTTTTATAAAAACGATTCTTGTCCTAAACTGGGGCCATTGCTTTTTTGTGTGCCAAAAATGAATACAGTGCTGCCCTCATTGGCCTTTTTGAGAAGCACAACCAGGTCTATACAACCTCAGTTTTCACTTTCAATGACTGCTTTAAAAAGCAAACATCTCAATTTGCTTTTAATATCTCCTGATCCCTACAGCTGGTTTGCTTCATTTTTATTTAAATAATTAAACTGGCGTGCGAATTATATTGTACATATTTCTAATAATAATAGCATTGTTTTGGTGGTGTTGTTCTTGTGTCACTTCTGTGAGTTAGACTTCTCTGCTTTTGTCAGCCTACCATGGGGAAGCTTCTCACAGGAATCTGCCTTTTATTTTTCAGTGCAAATCAGAACTCACGTGAAGACTAAGGTCTCTCTCTCTCTCTCTCCTACCATCCTCTTACACCTTGCTCCCTCCCACAGATCACTCATATCAGCAGCATTCTTTCACTCTCACATCACCCGCTGTATAAATGCCCAAACTCCAGTACGACATCCATCTTCTTTCGATCTGACCCTTTCAATTCCAAACTGATAAACAAAACTCTATCCCTTTCTCCTATGGTTCTTCAGTTTCTCATCTTCTTCTCCATCCACCCTTCCTGTGTCCTGCCCACAGTTCCTCCAAGCTATAGTAGTCCTGCTCAGGCAGAAGTCAGCTACTGACCCCTCTGCTCCATCTAAATATGGACATATTGTGACAGTCCCATTGTGCTTGGAAGCCCTTGAGTGGCTTGTGTTCAACACAGTGCATGTCAGAGCACGTCAACATGACCAAAATCAGGAGTATCTCTGGTAAAGGGGTACTCGAGGGTAACTATTTAGTGAAAGCATAGTACGTGGAGTGTGGGGCAAAACTGAAAATCAGCTTGTGCTTACGTTTCCACAAAAGTTCATCTGACTAGTGCCCCAAAGTCAGCAAGCCTTGTGGTTTTCACCTGCCATCATACTCGGTGCACACTTAAATTGTTGCAAAAGGCAAGATGGATGCAGGTACGAGGAAAACATTTACTTGCCGTGCTGTGTTTTTGTGTTACCTCTATACATGTTTCTTTATAAAGTATCAAGACTAAAACGAAACATTAATTAAGAAAATGGTAATATAAATCACAACCTTCGTAAACGTGACGTTAGTGGGAAATTCCTGTCGATCTTTCTTGATGTGCCACTTTTATGCAGTTTGGATAAGAAGGGCAGGTATTGCATGCTCGAACAAAGCAGTGTGACTTGTTTCAACTGGCTCAAAGCATAGTCAAAAAGAATCGTATTTACAAAGCTTTGATTTTAAAATCTGGGATCAGGCCGGTTCAATAAAATCCGATTTTGTGCATGACCACATTCACAAAAATAAACGTAACCGCGCAGAATTAATTCTACACAAGCAAAGTGGTTGAGGTGCAATATTTGCATAAATTGGCAGCTCGCGGTGTGGCCGGCACGGTACCAATGGTATTCCTCCTTCACCGAGGTGTCTGCCCGGCTGTGAGCAGACCTGCTGCCCTCACCCACAGCCCTCAAAAAACCCAGTGGCGTAATGAAACTTGAAGGCTGCCCTGTAAAATAGCCGGGGGATGGGGGGGGGGGGGGCGCGAACCCAGCCAGGGGCCTTCCGCCCTTGCACAGTGTACTATGCTGAGGGGTGGGGGTGGGGGGTTGGGGGGGGAAGCTTGGCCCGCCTCCCTCCCCACCCGCACTGTGGGGGCTGTGGGGCATGAACGTCAATTCACCAAAAGGCCAGGGGTAGCGGAAGTGACATCACATCCCATTTGACCGATACATTCATTCACCCACAGATGTTTGCAAATTCATACACAATCACACATACACACATGCACCTGCATGCATGCACACAACATACATTTTAAATAGTTTGTATTTCTTACCTCAGCTTGCCATGGAGGCTTATATTCTAGCTAATTGTACTCCATGTTTTTACTACACTTATAGTGAATAATACAGTTATTCACTATTGGAAAATAAAAAAATAACAAAATACAAGGAAATTGGAGCCCCCAACCGATGCCCATAAGAAGGAGGTGCCTATGTGTTACAGGCACTGATTTTGTCCCTTCTGAGTCCAGAGGTCACGAATGCAAGTCCAGGGGTCACAAGGGGCAAGCTAAGGGTCGCAGTTACACCCCTAAATTACGTCCATTCTGTGGGGGTCTTTGTTACGCCTCTGACATAACCGAAGGGGGGATCATTCTGCAAGTACATTTTTGTGAATTGAGACCTGTATGCAGGGAATCTGCACTCAACACCGCCAAGAAGTATTTTTTTCTACACAGATTCATATCAGTGAATGTGTTTATGTCACTATATTTTTTAGCTTTTGGAATTCACTTCTCACACAGTGGCCTGGGACGGGTACACTGAAAAGAGTGGCATGCAGAAGCACATGTTGGTCTTCAACTTTCATAGGTCTGTGCCTACCGACATTATTTGCCTTTTTCTCCTGGTGGTTGGCCACATATCCTGGGTGTATTACGTCCATTTATAGACATCCCTGAAAATGTGTCATGTCTCCCATGATCCCATGAAGGCAACTAACACCTCACCCAGCCGCCCCTGGGCATTGGGAACGCCAGGATCCCACCAAAGAGTGGCTCTAATCTACACACCATCACCTGGAAGGTCTTTGACATTGAAGAGCTTAGAGAAGGAAGTGCCCTGTTTCTTGTTTCCTAATCACTTGATTTTCATGACAGAGGAAGGAGCTTCTCATTTGTATGGCCAAATTACTGAAACTCTTTACCCTTAGAACTGGGAGAAAAAGACCAATATCTAATGTTCGGACCTCAGCGAAAACTCTCGGCAGAGTTAATTAACCCCCATTAATTGCCTGCCCTTCAATTATAGGCCTAGGCTAGGCATGAAAATGAATAAGAAGGAAATGGGCCATTAATAGATGTTATGATCCAATGCCAGATGTTCAGTAGGCCTCGGATATTCAACAGGCCTCGCGTCCCATTATCTAAACCACCCTGGACAACAAACACAGCAAGTAGTATCTCTTTCTGGCTTCGTGTCCTTGCCACTGTGCCTAGAGTGAAGGCTATCAGCACTAGATAGCACGCGCATTCTGATCTTAGCATCCCATCAAGGGTGCTACAATGAATTATGTGCCTAAACTTAGCGTTAATAATGGGTACCATAGGCACACCACTGTATGCAAGTTGGTCCAATTTCCTCAAGAATTTTCTGATGTGGACAATAGAGACCTGTACAGTGTTTGACTGAATGTAGCGGATGGATAACGAATTTATGGGATTTTCTCCTCATTGTATTTTTCTCACGCAGGAAATGCTGGTGGAGCTTTGTGCTGGGCCTTGTGTTGTGATGGAGATTCGAAGTCCCGACGCACCCAAATGTTTCCGGGAATTCTGCGGGCCTTCTGATCCGGTAAGTTAAGTGGGTGAACGCATTAGGCTTTTCAAATCGGTGTCTTCCGGCACACCGGAAGCATACTTAAGGCTGCAGAGCCTTGGCATAAAAACGTGTTTTTTTAGTACTCTAAACTTTTTTTTTTTTTTGTTTGTTTTTTTTAAATGGTACCGTGCCTGCTCAGGCTTAAAATAACTCACCTATTTCGTCCTGAATGCAGTGTCCAACAGATTTTAATCCGCGCTACCGCAGGAGCCCCGACGACATTTCATTTGTACCCCCTAAAGACATTGTGCATTAGTGTGCACTTGAGATTAATTACGCCCACTTATTTGTATTGTTTGCTGTTGGCTCGTGTTGCGCCGTCTCATATATTTCTATAAAATCATTTTCTGTCAGGTTGGTATTTTATCCGTTTTGCAAAGTTTTGAAGTTAAAGTGATGTTTATTGTGAATGTGCTTCTGTTTTGTTGCGTTTTTATTCTCTTAAATTAAGCGTTTTGACCTACTGGTTAAAACGTGTTTCCTGGTAGGTGTATAAGTGGAACATTTCACGCCCTACTTTTGAAAGTAAGGAACAAGTAGGCCTTAGGTGAGAATAAGTTAATGGTTTAATTGAAACCGAATAATGAATATATTTACAGCTCAAAATGTGCTGAGCAAGTACGTACTTTTATGGTGTCTGCATTAAGTCGCCAGTTCTCCTTGAGTTGTACTGTTGGTCGCTTCTTTCCTAAGTGTGTCTTCTCATTTCCACTGTCCGCTTTATTGAATCCCCACTGCCTCTCCTTCGCTCCCTCTTGGTGCCACTGTTTTCCCCTGTTGCCCCTTTTTCCCACAGTGTTGCCGTTCTTTCTCAAGTGTGTTGCTTGTCTTTTTTTCAATCTTGATGCTTCATTCCACCTTGTTGCTGCTCTCTCCACCTCCTTGCTACCCACTCTCTGCCTTATTGACCTTCATTCTCCATCTTGGTGCCTCTCTCGCCACTAGTTTGGTGCCCCCTCACAAACCATGTTGTTGCCTCGTTCTCCATGTCTTCATTTCCCCAGCTTGTTGCTGCTGTGTCCTACTTCACCTTGCTTTCTGTCTCTCACTACCTTGTTGTCCTTTTCCTATCTTTTAGTTTCACCAATGTACTGTACTCTCTATACCTTTGTTGTACCTCCTTTATGCCTTGCTACCATTTGGTACCTCTATGTCACCTTGTTGCTTCCCTCAGTTATGTTGTTTCCCTCATCACCTTGTTTCCCTCATCACCTTATTGCTTGCACCTCTGTCTCTTTTTTTTTTCTCTCTACCTCGCGGTACCTCTCTCTTCACCTTTTTTCTCTCTCCTCCTTGTTGCCCGTATCACTCAGTTTTTATTGCTTCTCTTTTTACAGCACTTTGCTTTCTTTGTCTTCACCTTTTGTGTCACTGTCCACTTTGTTGCTTCATTCCCCTGGTCCTTTCCCTTTATTAATAAATACCCTTTGGCCACACACTTTTTTTGGCAGTTTTTAAATTTCTCACCTCCAGTATGTCTTTCTTCGTTGTGGTAGATCTACTTGATATTAGCCTATTTTTTCTTCCAGTTTTTCCCTTTCTGTTAATTAATAATTTTATCTCCATTTTGTCCCGTTTTCATTGTTGCTATACCTTTGAGTCTAATAGTCTCATACTACCTTTGTTTCATCCCTTTTACTTTCCACTGTCATCTCTCCCCTCCATTTCACGTTATCCTCTTCTTGCTACCTCTTTCCCTTTGTCCCTCTTACCAGGGTCCATCTCGTTGTTTTTTACCTCTGTCTCCGAGACTATCTTTCATCATCCCCTCTGTCTCAAAACAGGTTTTTTTCTTTTGTTATTTATCTCTCTTTTCCTTTCCGAGTCCCCCAGCCTTTATATCTAGAAACAATTTCCTTTCAGTCCTTTTTACTTCTCAATCCACAATCTCCCTGCCTCTTTCTCTGTGTTTCTTGTTTATTTAATTTCTACCTCACAACTTTTTATCTTTTTTCAACCTTTCACTCTATAGCCCTTTCTTTCCACATTCAATCTATATTCTCTTTTAACCTTCTCTCTCTCGCTCGCTCGCTCTCTCTCTCTCTCGCCTGCATCCCTTTTAAATTTACTAGCCACTTCTCCATCTTCCTTGTTTGAGGCTGTGCCCCTTTGGAGTTTTACATTCCTGTGAATTTATGTGTCCTGCTACACATGGGTAATTTGTCAGTGGGTCACTAGGTCAACCATCTAGCCAGACCCCAATCCTGAACTCTTGTGCTCCTAGCCAAAGATTTATTCCTCTATTGCAGGAAGCATTGTATAACTGTTTTTTCAGACCACTTCTCTAGACTTGAGCACTGGAATTCTGCCTATATCGGAGATTGTTGTGATTGGATGCTGTGGAGGGATGTCTTCCATTCTCTTGCCATCAGATAGGAATGCATATATGTGGACCTTATGACTTTGAGATAGAACTATAGGCTCTAACGTTTTAGGTCGAGCTTTCAACCTCTTGTATACTTTGGTACACTTTGTTTGTGGGCTTAAAGCCCACCCACTGCATTTTATTTGTTTGTTTCAGCGTCCTTTACAAATCCTTTCTTGACAGTGAACAATCCTTATTTGTTCCCCCTTTTTGGCTTTTGTTTCCTCTCATGGATCAGGGACCCTAGTACTGTATCTTTACGCTTTGGTTGATAATCTGTTGTTTGGGGGACTATTTTTTTTAAATGTGAACGGGCACTTATAAGTGCTTGTGATTTGTTTACCTTGCTCAGCACGGCACCCCCCTTCACAACTGCCACACTTTATCTTTCAGCCTTGCGGCTGTTTTGGACTGCATAATTAACATATTTTAAAACATAAGTGCTCATATTTTGTTTACCTTGCTCAGCGCGGCACCCGCTTCATAGCCGCCATGTGCTTGTTGTTTATTTACCTTGCTAAGTGTGACACCCGCTTCCCGGCCGCTGCGCTTTGCGACCGTTTTAGGCTGAATAATCAACATATTTTAAACCAAATTAGGGTTTTAAGTTTGTTTGCACAACCCAGCACTATTTAATTCCAATGTTTCTGCATGGCGCCCGCTTGTTCAAGAGAGGCAGCACCCCCTGACTGTAAGAGGCCAGACAAGACATACACATTTCTACACTACCCAGCCAATTAGCATTTCAGATTTCTGTCTGGCACACTAAGATTGGCTTGGGTACCCCCAGTGCTCCAATCCTCTGTCATTTTACACATTAGCACTACCGTCCACTCCCAGATAACTTACAGATTATGTTTAGCTATGGGGTTAGTTTTCATGCAACCCTTAGGTTTTAAAATTATGGACACATGACATCACCTATGGGCATAACGCCGAATTCACATAGGGTATGTGTAAGTAGCAGACCTGTGGTCACCATATTAATATTAGCTATGCACGGCACAATACATGTGAGATAACCGTAACCTATTTGCTCCTCCCACAGCAGCGCCATCCTTATTTATTGCCTCCTCCCTTGTGCTTAGTCATTGCCCACCTCATCACTGTCCTTGTGCTTCGTCGTTGTTTGCGCCGTCCCTCCTATATCCTGATTTTTCTTGGTTTTCTGTGAGACTCTGGTCTTGCTTGCCCTGCCTCCTGTGTGCCTCATATAAGAAGAATACTGCAAAACACCACATTTGAAACAGGGCCTGGACTAGCCATTACCTCCACTGTGTGATGCCCATTCGACCAACTACATTAAAAACGTTTTACAACCGTGCCGTTCACCCCGACTTTCAGTCACACTTTCCTCCTTTGATTACCCCAGTGACCAGACACCCAACCACAGAGGACCTTGATGCTTCAATCCAGACTCTGTTGACAGTGCAGTGCACACTGCAACCTGTGGACAGAAAGTGTGTATATGCCTCCCTCACTGTTGTGAGTCGAATTACAGATTGATGTATGCCATTAGTGCTGTTGGGCAGTGCACTCTTCAGTTAATTTACAGAATTCAGATATATACCCTTTGTGTGCATTTCTTAATAAATCCAATACTAGCAGGGTATAACTTGCCAATAGGGACACTGCCCACCTTTGCTGTGTGGACTGCAGTCTGACAAAATGTATATACATGCCCCTGATGTGGTCTGTCCAGTGCACACTGCAACCAATTGACAAGCACACACCTGCTACCCCTGAAGCTGCAGCCGATGTTCACTGAAATCAGCCAAAAAGCTCCTGCAAGACGCCTTTCTCTCTGCCAAAAATGTGAAGAAATGTGTGCTGTACTCCCAAAAACCGTTACTGCACCCCTGTGGAGGGTTGGAATGTCACCCAACTGTTGTCACTGCAGCGCACACTGCAATCCACAGTGTGGGTGATTTTCTCATCACTTTGCAGTGCATTCTAAGAGCGAGATCAAATCTCACACTGTTTTTGGAGGGCGCCTCTTTACTTTTGTTTATCTGACTTCAAAGGATTACTTGTTACATATGGGCTCAACACTGCCACATTTACATACCCTGCCTAGTCACTTTTTATGTACTTATTCTTACTGGTTCCTTCCTGCCTAGTTACTTCTCATGTACTTATTCTTCTTGTCTTTTTATTTAAATACACTTTACTCACTTTTGTGTGCTCCCTAGCCCCGTTTTATATGCTGTCCCTGCCCCCTGTGATCATTGATCACTTTTAAAATACTCGCCTGACTGTCAGGTTTATATACCCCACTTCTCCTTTTATGTGCCCTCCATGGATGCGATTTGGGCTTGATATAAACTTAAATATATTCAGGAATTACGCTATATTTGATGTATAATGATGTATAGTGTGCTGTATGGCCTAACACTTATATGTTCCTAAAAGTGAGACCTATGGGCTATGACAATGCTTGTTCATTATGTGTCTGGACCCAAATTATTCTGTGGGATGCTTTCTTACAGGATGTTGATATTGATTACGTTGCCCAGCAGGGACTATAGTAGGTACCTAGAATTGCCTCCACGAGCCATAAATTGCTTCTCAGTAGTTTTAAAATTGCCATTTAACTTTGGACCTTGAATCTATGCATTTTCCTGTCAAGTATCACATGGTTCATGTGTCTCGTAGAGTTTTCTGTGCCTTAATGTTTTTCAATCATTGTTGAATTCACATTAGGATCGTTGCAATGTCCTTACGAGCCTCGAAACAGCCCACAACAAGCCTTCAGATTGTTTTTATGGGTGGAGCAGTGAGCCATGAGATTACGATCCTGAGCCCATTGAAATCCTGTTGCAACTTGGAATTGCCCCCACCCCTTGCTATGAAGACATGTTCCATAGTATTTGCAAGTTAACCCATCAGTTTTGTAGTTATCGTGAATTTGCCACAATGGAGCTTAAACTGGACTTCAAACCCAGTTCTTTCCCCAGTAAACCTTGACTTTGATCCTCGGACCATTGAAATCATAGCCAGGGACCTCCTAATTGTAACAGTGTTGCAATTAAAGTATCCAATTATAACAGTGAGCCTTATAATTGCCACAAAGTACTTTAAAATAAATATGTCCCCAGCCAGCTTTGAGCAAAGCTTTATACGCTCATACGGTGATCCAGTACCAACCTTCCAGGATGCTCTTATTTGAATCAGAGCCATTGATTTTCTGAAAAGGATTGACGTTTCTGTAGCAAACAATAGACAACACAATATGAGTGCATGAACTAATCACTGATATTTAACACGAAATACATTATTATTAGGACATTCAGTTTGAAGTATTGCCTCTAATTATTCCATGGAAGACCTATAGTACATTTCCCCTTTCCATGTGTCCACCTTCGCTATTCCTTTAGTCCATTTCATTAGAAGGCATTCACCCTTCTATCTACTTGGAGTATATTATGTTCTCTTTAGAAAGAGTTTATGTGACTGTACTTTTGAGCATAGTTAGAAAAGAGATCGGTGACATAGGAGGGGCCGTTGACAACAGGCTGTCAAGGATAATAAATGCTACTTTAAACAAGCATTGTGTGTGGACTGTTCACTATAAATTGGCAATGACGGTGACCTGAACAGCCCCAACCAACCTATGCAGAGCATTTTATGCAGAAGACTAACTAGTTCCTGCATTGTGAAAAAGCCATAATTGATGAACAAGTGGATTCACTTATGAAGGATCGACACTATGAGTCCTGCTGAGGTAGGAGACCTTGCTCAAGGTATTTCTCACCAACACCCAGTTTTGCCAACACACACAGTCTTACTGTGTGTCCCAGGATGTCAGCTCCCTTCACTTGGTCGCATGATAGGGATCTACTATCAAATGGTAGGAGGCAAAGTGAATTGGAAACCCACAGTGAGAGTGGGATTCCAGCTCATGTGAGGAGGCTCCACACAGCTGAAGCCCACTAGGGACTTTGCAATCTCGCTAGGACATCAGTGTTTTTTGTTTTCTGTTACGTTTGAAGGTGGGCTGTGCATGACTCTTGACCAGTTAGCACAGATCCACACCTCCTCTCCAAAGGCCCTCCACATCTGGTCTGGCATTTATTTTTTTATTAATTTTGAAAGTGGGCTATGCGTGACTCTCGACCAGTGCTAGCACAGATCCACACTTCCTCTCCAAAGGCCCTTCACATCTGGTCTGGCATTTGTTTTTTATTACGTTTGAAGATGGGTTATGTGTTACTCTTGACCAGTGCTAGCACAGAGCCACACTTCCTTTCCAAAGGCCCTTCACATCTGGTCTGGCATTTGTTTTTTATTACGTTTGAAGATGGGTTATGTGTTACTCTTGACTAGTGCTAGCACAGAGCCACACTTCCTTTCCAAAGGCCCTTCACATCTGGTCTGGCATTTGTTTTCTATTTTGTTTGAAGTTAGGCTATGTGTGAATCTTGACCAGTACTTCCATAGAGCCACGCCCATTCTCCAAAGGCCCTCCATAAATGGTCCTACTTTAACAGGCTTAAGACTTTGTGCCCTCGTCAAAATCACGTGCTCCTCTCACTTGTTTTTAAGTTGGCAAGTCTGAACATGGTGATACATAAACTTTTCACTGGCCAGATCATGCTGTCGCGTTCATGTCTCACTACACTGTCTGTTTCTCAGTCGCGAATGCTGCCCTGCATGAGGATGCTGTACTATGCTTTCTCAAGACACACTGTTCAAGAGCACTTTGGTGGAGCGTGAGCAAGGCACACTTGTAGTCACACACTAGCACTCCAACACCTTAGAACAGTTCACTGCAGTGGTAGCTAAGAACCGCAATACCCTGTTTCACACATCGGCACCTACTTGAAGGACGGCTGTGTATTCTGAAGCCTTCATGACTAACACCTTGAGCTTTGTCAAATAGGTGCCATGTGTGGCACTTTAAATTCCTGCCCAGTGTACCATTTTTGTAGAGATATTTTAGGGCATGGGCACCCCACCTTCCAAGGGACCCCATGTTAACGTGATTGGGAGAGTCGGAAAACTCTCATATGTCTATTTATTTCAACCTCTCGGCTCCTCTATGTTCACACCTATCTTTGATTCCATCTCTACCATTCCATGACTGACTACTCTTTACTTTTCTATCTCTATCTCACCTATCTCTCGGTCTATCATCACTCCCCTCCTTACCTTGCTCACCCCTTTTTCCTGTCCTATTTTACTCTTACCTTCCCCTGTCTACATTGCCTCTCTCTACTTCTCCCTTCGCTTTCTACGTCACCTTTCTATAGTTCATAGCTCTCCCTCTGTTGTTGAAAGTCATCCCTCTCTGCCTCAGTCTCAGCCTCATGTCTCTCCTTACTTCACATCATGAACCTCAGCCCTGTCGTATCTGTATAGCTTTATGTCCCTGTCCTATCTCTCTATACTCACTCTGCCTCATCTCTGTGGACCTCACCTCTGTTTCAGTACACCTCTATTTGTTCTCATGACCTCCTCTCTCTCTCCCTCTCTCTTTACTACTTTCTCTGCTTACATACACCTACTTCAACTTGCTCTTCCACAACCCTCTCTCTGACCTAAGTAACATAACAAGTGTGTCATGTCCCCTAATGTAGATTAGTGTGTGAAATTACCCTTTGCAGGGGAGGAGGCGAAGGGACCAGGGGTAAACTGTAGCCATTATGACCCTCCTAGGACTCCTAACGCCCCAGAGCCTCAGTGCCACTCTACCTGCTGCACTATTGATAACTATGCACCTGTCTGACATCAGTGTTCCATTTTACCTCCCTATATATTTCATCTTTCTACTTCACCTCTCTTAGCCTTAACCCTCTTTACCTCACCTCTTTATCTCCATCTCTGTATAAGTCACCTCTCGCTACCTCATTTACTCCTCTGCCTCAACTCTCTACTTCAGCAATCTCCCTACTGCATTTATCTCTCTACCTCACGTCTTTCTCTCTCATCTCTCTCTACAACACATCTCTGTCTTTATCCCTCTCTCTACATAACCTCTCAATTTCCCCCATAATTTATTCACCACCTCGCCTCTCCAACTCTGTCTCCTTTCCTTTATCTCACCTCTTCACTGTTTTACTCCTGTCTCATCCTCTTTTTTGTCATTGCATGCCGTCTTTCTCTCTCTTTGCTTCTTTCTCTATTTCATCTCACTCCTCTACCTCACCTCTCTAGCCCTATCTTTATACATTTCTCTACCTCACCCTATCTCACCACTCTGTATCTACCCAACTCTTTACCTCACCACCCTCTCGCTGCCTTATCCTCTGTCTCTCTACTTTACTTACTTTCTCTTAGCATCTCATCTCTCTTTCTGTCCTTCACCCTTTTCTTATTTTTCTCACTAATCTCTTTAACTGATCTGTCTTTCCGAACCACACTTTTCTTCTTGCTTCTCTGTCTACATCACAACTTCTTTTCGCCTTTCATTGTTCTGCACTTCCCTTGGTACCTCACTTCTCTGTAACGCATCCCTTGCTGTAACACAACACTTTTCTTTTTGGTTACCTTGCCTTTATCTCTCTCTACCTTGTCTCTACGTCTACCTCTAAGTCCCTTCGGTCTCAACTTTACCTTTCTTGATGTACCATTTTCTTTACTTCTCTGTCCTCTTGCTTCCTGTCTTCTTGAATTTCTCCTTCTCAACAGAGTCCAGGTCACCGTCCAACCCGCGAAGAGTAGACATAGAAAGATGAGATGGGAGAAGTGAGAGGAGCATAATAAGAAGGAAATGATCAGATTTCAGGCAATGGAATGGTGCAAATCTTTAGCTCAGCGCTTTTATTTTTCCTGTTGCATCTAGAATGCCAGTTGTTAAGAAGGATTTATTTTCAATTACATATATGTAGAACCAGTGCTTTAAATGGGCCGGCACTCTCCGGTACTGAGTACCAGCACTTTTTTATTGTGAGAGAGAGAGTACCGGCACATCTCGAGAAAAACGTAATACTTTCAATTGGAGAGTACCGACACTTCTCGGAAACAAGCAGGTACTCTTGCAAGGAGTACCTGCAATTTAATTTTTCCATTTCAAGCACTATGTAGAACTAAAGCTACAATTTCAGCTGCTGTGTGGATACACCTTATTTTACTGTTATTCACTATCCCACTAAACATCATTCAAGCCCCACTCACTGTGTCCTTCATACAATGGGAGGATCAGGCAGACTAGCCACCGAATTCTAGATAAAATATTGGTATAGCAAAACATACAAGTCCATATACACGCACGGAAAGAAATTGCTTTATCAGTGTTTGTTCTATTTGGTCAGTAAACTCTGGACATCTTGAGCTGTTTTTGCTTGAACGGGTTTCTGAAAGTTTAACAAATAATACCATGTCAACGAGGTACTAACTGTGCTTATAACTAGGTCAGTCATTATATTTTGTACATTAAAAATTGCCCTAGTGGATATCTGCATTCATATTTACCATAGCAATTTACCTTGAATCCTTCACAAGATATTCTTCCTGTACCAGCTGAGCCCTGTATGAAGTGGGCACACTGGAAAGAATATTTACTCAATTACATGTTAACTACTAAGGCTTAGAATGTAGCTTTATCACCTCAAAACAAAATCTTGCTTTGTAAGGAAGGCTGGGGGTGTATAATCACATGCAAAAAGGAGTGAATGAGAAAGTGACTCGTCTTTCATAATCCTATTGTAGACCTAAATGAGTATTTCTCACAGTCAGTGTGCATCGTGATCTTATGCTATAATTTTTTTTCCAAATAAAGCAAGATAGGACGGCAGCAGTAGAAGAACTATGTAACTACTTTCGAAAAATGTGATTAATTGCAAGTTTATCGCGTTGCATTATAAGCGCATAAGAGATCAGTTGATGGTGAACAAGAAAACACAAAAGGTATAAGAAAAGCTTTAGTGGAGATTCACTTTTGCATTTATGAAGAAAGATGAATTGTCAGAAATATGTGCTAAAACTGCTGTACACTAAAGCAGCAAGGCAGTTTGCAAATATGTGGATAAAATACCTGAGGGTAAGATCATCGAGACAGGTGATAGATCCAAACAAAAAGTGTTTTCTGATGGATGCTTCAAACTGCAGATTCCTCTCCTTAGGCACCTGACTGGATGCAGTGTGCCTGCTTTCTGCTAGGTGATGCTGTACAGCTTTGCGCTACTCCACACTGTCGCAGAAGTGATGGAGCAGAGCTGCATATAGGTGCCACTCCTTTGGGCTGATGTTATTTCCTTTCTTTCTGTGCCCTCAGAAGAGGATCCGAAGGCTCCTCCTGTTGGTTTTTGTTGGTTTTCTAATGACTTCCAGCGGTTTCAGCAGTGTTAGGGAACAGTGCCCTTGCCAGGAAACACAGGTTTCAAGCCATGCCGCGATGGCAGGAAGATGTTGATGTCTTTGGTGTTTGGACTCCAGACATAACTCCAGGTTGTGTAATAAGTGCATCCTCATTCACCCAAAGGTTACCAGAGGTCTGGGGGTGAAGCTGTATGTCGCTGAACAAAAGAAGTTTCAGCCTGCGCATAGGTCCAGCTCAAGCTTGAAGTTGGGAGATCAGACTCGGTCCAGAGACAGGTCCAATGACCACTCCACTTAGAGCTTTAAATCCTCTGATAAGTTGAAGTCCAAGTGCAAGCATAAGAAAGCAAAGTGGGACTTAACCTCATCTCTCCACTCTGCCTCCAAAGAGAAGATGCAGTGGCATAAAAATGTAAGTCACACTACATTGAAGTTGCCGGTCACTGAGCCTCTTCCTCAGCTGATCCTGATGCACCCAGAATTTCCTGGGCCACCGTTGATCCTGCAATTTTTTAGTGGACTTCCCTATTGAACTGCAAAGGCTTCTAGATGGGTTAATGCTGGCAGGTTCACCCTTGGTGCCATTTGTACACTTGGAACCTATTATCAGGCCCATACTTATGCCAGTACAGACTTCTCCTTCCACCTCAAGATCTGGTTCATGTTACCCCGATGCTAATAATAGTTCCAGCGGTGCCAGAAGATGATCCTGTGCCAACGCCAGTTTGGACCCTGAACAAACTTTGGCCCAAGCCCAACCAATGTCACTCAACCAGCCATGATGCACCCTGTCTCTAACCCAGTGTCTCTCTACATCACACCTCCAAGCAAACATTTTTTGTTTTTTAATCTGATCCTAGGCCAGACAAAGGGCACCCGTAGATGTTGATAATGATGAGGAGAGTGATGGAAATTGTTTGTTTCCACCTTATTATACTGATGACATAATGTACATTGATTTACAGAAAGCCAGTGGGATTGACACCTCCTCTGAGACAGTGCTTGACTTGGGCTGCCAATGGAAGAGAGCGCCTCATTTGCAGTAGTGGTCCAAAGGACTGCTGAGGCACTAGAATTGCTGCTATCCTCCACTGAGAACAGAACAAAACAAATGTTCTTACAGATATTTTGCTTCCTTGGCCAGCGACCTCTGAGCCCCTACTTCCTTTTAATGATGTCCTCAGTGACATTTCAATGGTTACGCACTCAAAACCTTTTTTTCCTTGCCCGTCTGTGAATAGGCAGATGGTCAAACCTCACAGATCCAAGTACCCCATCCTGTAGAGTCTTATCATATAGGCCTCGACACAAGAAGGTGATTGCAAACTCATTTCTGACCACTTCTTCAGATGGGTAATCAAAGAGGAGTGATGCTTTTGGCAAGCTGGTGTTTTCTTCTGACAGTCTAGCACTGCGATCTGGATACACATGTCCTTTAGGGACATGGTCAATGAGCCCAAACCATGAGTCCGTCCTTTTGAGTCTGTTGCGACCCTCAATCATGGTATTGATTATGGGGGTTTTCCTTCAGATGTGGAAGGAAGCAACTGTTATCCCTCTCCAAAGAAACTCGACTCCGATCTTCCTGACATGAAAAACGTCCGCCCTATTTTTTCTCTGCTGCCTGCCCCGCCAAGATATTGGAGAAACACCTTAACCAAGAACTGGTGAAATTAATTGATAATGGCGATATTCTCGACCCTTTGAAGAATGGCTTTAGAAGTGGTCACAGTACCGAGACTGCTCTTACTGCCACCACCGAAAGCATTAAATGCCAGGTAGACTGTTGGGGGATGGGGGGTAGTGGGGTGGGGTTGTTGGGCTCCTGGACTGATGTCCTGCTGCTGCTTGACTTGTCAGCAGCCCATGACACAGTCTCACACATGCGCCTAGTGCAGCAACTTCATCAGGTGGGTGTCAGTGGGTAGGCCCTGGATCTGCTCCCGTCTTTCCTTAGAAACAGGATACAAATTGTGAGCTGTGATGGGTTCAGAGCTAAGACTTTCAATCTGCCTTGCATGGTCCCTCAGGGGTCCTTTCTTATTTCGACGCTGTTCAGTTTGTATGTTGCTCCCCTTGCAGAATTGATACACTTTTGGCTTTTAAGCATTATTTACACTGATGATACTCAAATTATTGTTACTATTTCTGATAATATTGGCACTGTAGCTAATAAGTTTACTATTTGCATGACCAGGATAAACACCAGGATGAAAAAAACATTTTTTAAAGCTTAATACAGATAAAACAAGGGTCCTGGTATTTTGGGTATTTGGTGCTCACAACTCGACCTGGACTAACAGCTGGTGGCATGAAGAGTGTGGTTCTCTACCTAGTCCAGGGAGAGCAGCTAAAAACGTCAGGGTCATCTTCGACACTTCTTTGACCTTCAAGGCTCAGGTCAATAGTAATACACATTCTTTCTTTCATCTAATCAGGAAACTCAGGAAAATTCTTCCTTTCATCCCCATTGACATGCGCCATTTGGCGGCTATTGCTTTAATTTCATCCAGGTTGGATTACTGCAACCTGAACATTAATGACCCCCTATTGAACAGATTGCGAGTAGTAAAATATACGGTGGCTCACCTGATTCTTAACATACCTCAAAGTGTTTCTGTTAGAGAGGGTATGTGCTTGTTACATTTTGTTCATGTAAAAAAACGGGTTGTGTTTAAGGCTTTATGCCTAGTCTTTTTAGCCCTTAACCATAAAGGTTCTAAACATCTCTCAGCACTTATTAACTGGTAAGTTCCATGCAGGTCGCTCAGATCTTCTTCAGGTACGAAAGTCATCATTCCTAGGTTTCACAAGGTCAAATGGGTCAGCCGTCCTGTTTCCAGGGCCGCGACTAAGTTATGGAACACCTACCTGCTCACATGACTTGGCTATGTTAATTTTTTTGTTGAAAATACGGCTTTTCTCGTCCCAAGTGTGGCACTTGATTTTCATTATCGAGTCCTGCTTGGCTTAGCACTTAGCTACCCTCGGGTTAACACGCTTTATAAATTCATTTTTTTAATTCATGGTGTATATTGATAGCAGTCAGTCGAACTGAAATGTGAGTGATCTTACTTGAGCAAAAGAAAACCAATAAAACCTCTTGTGACAATAATATTCCAAAGGAAACCGATAGGGAAATAAACTCAATAGGACAGACTCTTATGGCTTGGTGCCTCTAAAGACGACAACCACGTTTATGAGTGTACTAGCAGGCCCATAATGGTGTTTTACGGTGGATTGTGACTTAGTTATCTTTATTTCTATGAATAGTTGACTTAAAATATGGCGCTGAGGTAGGATGCCGGTTTGAACTTTCTGACAATGTCGTGACTATATGCACTGATAACAAGGGAAGGCTTTGCTGTATGATGTGACAAAATCAATTTTAATTTGGTTATACAATGATTTGGAGTTTGAGTGAGTTTATATATATTTTGTGTCCATTTAGTTATTATTATTGTTTGATTGGCCCACTCTATGGGCCACAAAGGAAAGTTTAGGGAAACTCTGATATGATGTAAGCGATCTTTTATATTAGTGTGGTGAATGGCATTGAGTATATGAACACGCTGTGGGTATCTCAATGTATGTTATATTTGGACACTGATTGTTAGGTTTATATATGCGATACTGCACATGTGGTACAAGGACACTGATATATCATGGTTTCTTATGGTTTTGAATTGTGATGTTTGGACACTGTTTCTCAGGTCAATGGGTGTGACTAGGGGAATGTGGAATGGGGCACTTATTTATTATGATGTCTTGTGATTCTTGAGTACCATCAGAAAGTCGACACTATATATGTATATAAATATATATTAATTTATTTTGCAGTGTGTTGTCTTACCCTTTGGATATACTAAGCATATGTTAAAATCAATAGATTATTTCAGATGTGGCTTTATGTGCTCTATGATTCACAGGCATGTCACTTTTTGTTTCGAGTAGTTGGATTTAATATTGACCTCGATATTGAGCCATTTCCCCATCTGTTTCCTTTGGAATATAATTTTGACAAGATTGGGGTTTTATTGGTTTTCTTTTGCTCAAGTGAGATCACTTACATTTCAGTTTGTCTGACTCCTACCAACATACACCAGTATAACTCTTGTAACAAATATTTTTTTACACATAGTGGTTGTATGCACCAGAGTTATTAATTACTGTAAAACTACCATTGTGGGAATATAGTGACCGGTAAATATCTGGAAACTATGGAGTAATGGAATTGATATATATATATATATATATATCATATGTTATTTTAGCCATGAAGAAGTTCAAGGTGGATGGACCTCACAAAACACGTGTTGGCTGCACGAGTCCGCAGTTAGGAGTATCCTGCATAGGAACAAGTTACTTCCCTTCTGTAATGCATTTTCTTGAGGATGCTCTGGTGGATACTCTATCTAACTGCAGATCCTCTAAAAAGGTTCCAAGTTCGAAATCTTCACAGTGTTACTATTAGTACACACACCAGGTCTAATAAAAAATATGCAACAAACTGACATCGGCATGCATGGCTGACGCTTCTGTGGCTCTCTGATGCTTCACTTCTGGGGTGGTACTAGAACACAGGAGCATTGACAGTGGTCTTTCTGTCCAGTCTCGTGCCTTGTGAGTATTCTACAGTTAGGAATTCATGGTTTGCTAAAGTATCTACCATAAAGAGTATTACCAAATTTTAATACCATTCATTTGACCACTGCAGTGGCTGTAGCACTGCAAAACAGGGATCACCACATGTTTTCTATGTTACAGGTTAGGTGTCTTTATTTTCAAATTGCCATACCTGCCAGTTCTCTAACACAGCTGTGTGTGTGCGCAATTGTCTTCTCGAAGGTTCTCAGGGCACAGATTGTGGAAGCAAGAATGAAGCACATATTTCTGCCACCTACTTGTAAACACATACGTGATTCTAGATTGCACATTTTTATTGCTTGTATATTTCCGCAGCATGGCATGTCTGCTGCTATTTATAATGTGAAGTAACATTATTTAATTTGTAACTTTGGTTTGGAAAATGCCATTGAAACCAAATTAGCGTATAGGTAACATAGGTTGAAAAGATGGGTGGTGATGTCAGATTTCAACCACCATTTTGTATTTGATAATTTTCTCTTGTGAGCCGGCCGCCAGAAGTGTTCCAAACCAAGTCATTCTCATGGAGATTACTTTCTGTCATTTTTGCTCATTTGATCAGAGTTTCCATAAGGTACAATTGTACAATCGAGCTGCCTTTTACAGTGGTTTCCTAGAGGACACAATTTATTTTCTTTATAATATATTGGATTCTGTAATCTCTGTATAAATGGCAGTCTCTAATTTCTTTATACTCTTCAACTTGTGACGCACCTAGTTGCCGATTATAAAGGAAAAGACATCAGAGTTAAACTGTAATAAGTTATTACAGTCGAGTTCTGACATCACAGTGCTTGCTGCAAGAGCCAGCAGCTGAGGTGAAAGGCATATCAGGTCACTGAGCATAACTGAAGCAGCCGTTTAAAGCAACAAAAGTGGAATGAACTTTTCTTTCCTCTGCTCTATTTTAATAACCTAAAATGAAAAGCAGAGAAAATGTGTTCAATTTTTACACTCCTCAGCTAGAGTAAAGCTAGAATCTCTCTGTGTGTTTCTACACATTCTGAGCTACTGTGGCTTTTTTTTTTTAACTGACTTGTATTGAACTATTTATCATATCTGTTGGCAACAAATATCTAATAGGTTTTTGATGTGTTTAATTTTGCACTGAAGGTTTTATTTTTATTCTTCAGTTTTGCAAACATGCTTGCTCTTTTATGTGAAACAGCTATGCACCAAGGTTTAAGTGGTGTGGCTATGTATTAGATGGGATAAAGTAATCCCTGGCATAAATGATAAGGATATTGCAAGTCACCTCCGAGTTCCATTGCCTTATAAAGGAACTCAGCTCTGTATCATTATGGAACTATTCAGTGACTTGCAGTATCATTATAATGTACAACAGAGGGGACTTTATACCTTATATGTTTGATGCCTATATATTTTTCCTCTTTTTTGTTATATGATTTTGCATTTATTCCTTAACATTAATATTATCTAACTAGTTGTATGCACATACCGCAGGCAGTTTCTCTGAAGAAGGTCTTGGTACTTCAGCCTAGCTATCAAAGATGATCCAAATATTATTTCCAAAATTCAGCTCACTTTTTTAACTGAAGAAAATCCAAACAAGGGAACCTTGTCGTAATAAGTAAAAACTAACTAAGCCCCAATGTCTTGACAAGCAAGTGTTTCGCCTAACCAGTGCTTAACTGGTTCCCATATCTTACCCAGCATCCATCTCCATGCGTCATTCTCTAGCAGAGATTTTCCCAACATGCAGATATTCAGAAATTCCTGTGACTAGTTCCGAGGATCTTGGGCTCCACTTGAGAGCCAGAAATATGGCAGCACCAGTCTCGCCAGAGAAATTGAGAAGAAGTATATACCAGCCAGGTTTTGAGGATTAACTGGTGAGTGCCCCAGCATGATCAGCTTCGAGCCCCCCCCTACGAGAAGTGGGAGATGCTGTTATTTTTCCCCTAAACAAAAGCTCAGAATGAATGCAGGGGAAAACAAGAGGCAAAGACATGAGCCACATTGGCCCCCGCGAACCCACAGCGGAATCCGAAATCGAGCTTCATGACCCAAAGGCAGTTGGGAGTATAGTAAAGTCATTGATACATTTGATATGATGTACTGTAATGCGTGACACATTTAGAACGTTCTGTGCCAGGATGTTACTAAACCTCATATCTCCCACTGTTACCTCTGTATCCAGGAGCTTACTCCACTTATCTACCCCCGGCTGAAAATGGTCAGCCACCTGAACACATGAGAAAAAGTAAATATACTTATAAACCAAACCAATATTTTTCCTTGCTGGTGCTTTCATTACCAACTCCAAAAGAGGATTGTCGAAGCGGCTAATCTCGTCTTTTTTAAGACTATGAATGATGTGTTGTATTTGCAGATACCTGTAAAAATTAAAGTGAGGTAGGGAAAACTGCTGCTGCAGGTTCTCAAAAAAGAGGAAAACATCCCCCTCAAATAATGGACCCATAATAAGGCGTTTAGCCTTCTCACAGCTCGTCCAAAAACTATTGTGAAAGCAAGAGAGTAAATTGGGATTATATCCTAAATAAATATGTCAAATTGTTAATCACTGCAGTGTCTACGAATATTTGCTTAAAAGAGCACCAAATGGTATGCACCACCTTTAATGTCTTAAACTGGGGTCTTTTGAAATACACTGTATCCACTACCCCAACACCTGGAACAATCAATTCCCCTAAAGGGAAGTAGCCACAAAGCATACGACTCTGCTCCCAAATTCCCCAGCCCAGAACCAGATGGAGTAGAGAGAAGAATGAGGCAAAATAGTAAAGCCACAGGGATGGGAGAGAGACCTCACCTTACTCCTTAGGCTGCTGGAGATACTGTATCTTACAGAGAGGCTTCCTAGAACACCAAATAAACTTCTGCCATGAAGGCTCTATCTTATCAAAAAAAAGGCCACAGGTAGAACAGTGGAATACAACAGAAGAGATTCAGGTACCTTTGGAAGGGTGATCATTTTGATAAGATTGCACCTACCGATGAGACCCAGAGGAAGACGAAGACGATTCCACTTAGTAATTACATTAGCTGTATGTTGATAACATTTCCCGAAGTTATTTTTGACAATCTCCACCATGCGATCAATAGCTCTACCCCCAGATAGACAGCCGTTTGTACCCATCTCTCACCTGGAAGGGGAGGGCGGAGAGATTAGACAGAACCTGTGTTTTATCAGAAATGAGCTTATAGCCTGAGACTTCACCAAAAGATGGGGCATCCATCTTGACTGCCCGTAAGGCCCTAGCTGGTGTTGGAGTTAAAACCGCCACATCGTCCACGTATGCTAGGACCTTAACCTCAAACCAAAGTATTGTCAGTTGCTGAATATCCTCAGCCATTTTAGGGGATTGAATATATGGCTTGATTTTTAGGTGCTGTGGGGGATAACAATGGGATCAGAAGGAGATCCTGAACAGTGGATCCTTGTTGTCAGACCAGCGTGAAGTTGACAAACTCTGGAGACGAAGCCCAGGCCAAGTCCAGCGGTCTTCATGACTGCCCAGAGAAAAGGCCACGGGACCCAGTCAAAAGCCTTATCCACATCTAGCATAATCATGCCAACTGGGCCCTCAGCAACAGAGGTGGCCTCCAGGGTGGGTATTGCCATGTTGACATGTGTAGTTGGATCTTGTCCCAGGATGGAGCCATGCTGGTTTGGATTGACCAAATACATGATGACTGCTGATAACCGATTAGCCAGAATACACCTATAGATCTTTGAGTCTGCATTGATTAGAGATATTGGGCGATATGAGCCACAGAGAGTAGGGTCTTTCCATTTTTTTGGAAAGATGACAATATTGGTCTTACCCCAGGAACCTGATCAGATGCAGCGAAGGAATTAAACATATGCCAGAGAACTGGGGCCTGAATGTGCGGGAAAGCAGCATAAAATTCCAAAGGAATCCAGGCCAGAAGCCTTACCCTTGGCTAGAGAACTAATAACAACTTCAACTTCCAAACAGGTTATTGGTACTTCTAGAGTAGCCTACTGTATGTGACTCAGTTTACGATGAAAATACCGCCCAACAAATAAATAGCTTCTGCAGAGGTAAACAATCCTCATAATAGAGATTCTGATAGAACTGCCGGAAGACTTATCTAGTAGCAGCCGGATCTACAATGAGCCCGCATTTGTTGCTCCTAATCTGCTGGATGGTGTTAAGGCTGGAACTGTCCTTCACTCTGAAGGAGAGCAGCCACCCCATCTCTTCACTGTTCTCAAAGCTTAACATTTGCCTGGCACAGCAGTTTTTAACGGCCCAACAAATAAATAGCTTCGGCAGAGGTAAAACAATCCTCATAATAGAGATTCTGATAAAACTGCCGAAAGACTTATCTAGTAGCACCCGGATCTACAATGAGCTCTCCTTTTTTGCTCCTAATCTGCTGGATGGTGTTAAGGCTGGAACTGTCCTTCACTCTGAAGGAGAGCAGCCACCCCATCTCTTCACTGTTCTCAAAGCTTAACATTTGCCTGGCACAGCAGTTTTTAACCACCCAATCCCAGATTGGCTTCCTAAGAGAAGCCAGAAGGATGGTCATCTCTTCCACCAAAGCATTCGTCCGAGGCCCATTGCTAGTAATTACACTACATCCCAAGTTAACCTCTAGAATGCTAAGAGTCCAATACGTCTCAGTCTCCTCTACCATTGCCACCCACCATTGGAGGGCAGCAAACTGGAGTTGTCCTCGAAAGAAGGCCTTAAGTGCATCCCAGACAACGGTGGGAGCTGCCGAGCTGATACTAACCTTGAGAAGCTCAGGTAGATTAAAGTTCATATAGCAGCTATAATCCTCATCTAAGAGCAGTCTTCTCTCAAATGTCCATTCCTGCAGCCCCGAGGGACCACTAAATTAAATGAACACAGTTAGAGAAATATGGTCTGATACAGCTCTCGGATTATGCACCAACCTTGAAGATAAGACCAATGTATTGCTCATTAGGAACATATCTAAACATGCAAGAGATTTGTGGGGGTAAGAGTAGAACGTAATACTGAGCTCGCTAAGTTGCTCCAAATGCCAGAGATCAATTAGCTCATACAAAGATATAAGTGATTGCAGAGACCCCCTAAGTTGATGCTTCCCTCAGAAAGCCAGGCTCCACTGGACCCGGACCTGAAATATTGTAGGAGAATAGTGTCACATTAAAGTCCCCACATACAACAAGAGGCGAGGGCCAGAAATGGAACTCAGCCAACAAGAGTTGAATGATTGTCAGGTCGTCATTCGGTCAGTAGACTACACAGATGGTAAAATACATACTGTCCTTCTGAAAATAGTAGTGAGAAGCCAACGGCCACAAGACTCGACCTTTTGCCTCAAGACCCCGTATTTGCTGTCCCAAAGCAATAATGCAACACCCCTCTGAGCAGAGGTAAAACGAGAGGTGAATAAAACTCTGTAGCCAATATCCTTTAACAAGGGTATTTCTGCCTGGGATAAATGCATCTCCTGGAGGCAGATGATCTTTGGCATAAGGGTGTTTATTTCCTCCCAAGCAATCTTACACTTATGTGATGACTTCACCCCCTTAATATTCCAAGAGAGAATATGCAGTTGCTGGCAAAGACACTTACTATAACGAGCCATCAACACTGTAACTCAAAGATCACGAGCTGCCCCTCAAACGGTCGCATATCTGCCAAAACACACCCTGGATAAATATCCACAATTTGGTAATCACCGTTGAACCCCAACGAACCATGTTTCCCAGCATTACCCTTTCTACTTTTGCCACCCTCTCAGCCTGAGAGCAAGACTGCCAGCCCCAGGTACCGACACATAAACCCACCTGACACTCCAGGTTCCCAGACTGGTGAACCAACCATCTCACCCCTACTTGTGCTATGCTGAACCAGAAGGGCCATGGCACCCCGGTGCCCGGGGCCTCTGGCTGTTTTAGCTCTTAGCAGAGGTCAGCTGTAGGTCTGAATCCCCCCCTCACCAAGTGCCCCAAAAGCTAGAATCGATAAATAATGGAAGACCCCCTGTCAAAACAGAAAAGAAGAGAGAAGGAGGATAAAGAAAGAAACACATTTCTTTCTTTTAACCACCATGACGTGCCCCCAAAGCCCTCAGAAGAAGCCCCTCCCATACTAAACCTGTGACAGCATCCACCATGAGATTACCCTTTACAAATAAGAACCGCCATACTGGAAGTCACTCTACCAAAGGGAAAGGAAGCATGATTAGACAAAAAACAAATAGCAACACAAGTTCAGCTTGCCGGCTGCCATTTTGTTAGAAGCTCCTGAACCTTTTGGGTTTGTTACATTGGCCCATGAATCTGACCATCAAATTGAATCCGCAAAGTTGCGGGTTCCATAAGAGAGATTATTACCCCATGCTTCTGGAGTGCTGGGATTTGTTCCCGGAGCTGCCAAAGCTACACCACGGTTTGATCGCAAAGGTCTGATTGAAAAACAAAATCCACCCTGCAGGCCTTAATGGGTGAATTCGGTGGGGCTGCTCTACAGATCTCTTGCCTCAGAATGAAATGCCCTACATAGATAAGGATAACCAGAGAGTACTGAGAGGACACCTCCTTGTTAGAATGCCTAAATGAAATATGATGCACCCTCTAGATCAAACAGTTCATGTCCCAATTGCTCAGTGGAGGAAAAGCTTCTCGGAACAGGTGAACAACAAAGCCCCTAGGTTCGTCTTCTTCAGCTCTTTCAGGGCCCCCCAAAACCTGCAGATTATTTTTTGTGAACTGTTCTCCAAAACTTCCACCCTTTATGAGAGACTGCAAAACTAGGAGTGGATTGTGCTGTGTGACCACTGAATGGTTTTCTTCAACAGCCTTGCGGAGGGCTATCTGATACATCTCCACTGCCCTGGAGACGATATCGGATGATACCCATATTTTTGTACAGTTCAGTTTTCGAGGAACTACATGAGTCTGTAGGTGGTCAGACTTCAGTGCTAGGGAATCTTTCTGATACTCTTACGCGTGCTGCAAGAGGAGATGATAAATAGCGCTCAGAGAGGGAGAGTCTTGCACCGATGGTGATTCTACACAACCCCCCTGCCCCCCCCCCCCCTCAGAGAATCAGATTTTTGAAAATAGGCTGACTGGCAGGTGGAGAGGTGACAGAGAGTGTAGATACAGATGGGGAACAATTAGTGGGTGTTAGCACCATCCCATCAGATCCCAAAGTAGCTCTTCTGCCCCATCTAATGCCCCCTGCTCAAAAGCAGCCATGACAGCATCATCCAGATGGGGTAGCTGACAGAACCCCAGGACCACTCAAGCTCCTCAGAAAGAGCGTAGTATTTCCTGATTTAGCAATGTGATTGGTATTGTTGTTACTCTCCGAAAAATGCCTCCTGGCCATCTCTCTCCATGGCAGCAGGATTGAGTGGTTGTCCCCCCGGGACAGCTACTAAGCCATACTTTGCAACTTGTGAGAGCTGTAAACGTTGTGCTACATGAGCCAGCCCATTGCCAGATTGTGGCCAACAAGCTGCCTTGTCCACATTGATCCCATTGAACAGCTCCTGCTGAGCTGGGGAAGCATCTGCCAAGGCGGGAGGGTACTCCCAAGGAGCTATATTAAGCCGCTCTGGGAATGAGGAGTCAGAGACTCTGGGGGTGCCTCCTTGGTGGCTTTTTTCACTGAATATGTTAAGCTGCTCGAGGCTATTGAAGCAGAGAAGGGAGCGGGCGATGGAAGAGTATAATGTTCTCTATGAGCATAGAAGCGCACCCCCTGCCCATCCTAAAAGAGCCAGTCAAAGATAGACACATACCAGGGTTAAAGTTGTTGGGAGAAGCAGCATCAACCCTCATTCCTTGAAGCTCACGGGTCAGTCCAGTCAAAAATGGGCCACCCACATCTGGATCTAGAATAGCCATTGAAAATTGCCTGGAGCTTCTGGCCACCCCAAGACCTCTGCAGCTGTTGTGGATGTTGTTGCCCTGCTTACTGGTGAGAAGCCGCTTCTTGGCGAGCTTTGGAGGAGAGCTAGTACCAGATACTGTCACCTGCCCCCTTTCTTCAGTGCCCCCTTAGCCAGCATTCTGTTCAGTGTACGTATAATGAGACCAAATATGAGCTACAAAAGGTGCAAAACCTCACTGGTGAACAGCATATTCCCAGTATCCAGCTCCTACTGACAAGAGAACACAGCAGAGGCTTCTAACCAAGTTTCCAGCCAAGAATCCAACCAGGAGCATAGGTGGCAGCCATCCACCCTCGTAAACCAAGTGGATACAATGTAGTGGGAGCCGAAGAGAGAACTCTGCAGAGATTCTCTAAGGAATTTGCGGAAGGGGAGGCCAGTCATATTCTTCATCGGCATGAGGCCTAGACACCCTGTGCCTGTGGCCGATGACAGCACGGTATCTTCGCTGCCAGGGACCATGGGAGAATGCCAGCCGCCGCACTCCGCCAGAGACACCTACTCCCCACGGCGGTTGGCCTCTGTGATGCCATCCAAACATGGTGCTCACCCCGAGAAGCGACAAGCAGCATGCACTATATGTGGGTGAGTCAGCAGTGAGGGCAGGGCATCTAGCGATGTCTGATAGCCATCACATTCGGCACTTCTCTGTAGGGTCCAGACCTGCAGACTGACCTCACTCAGCCACAAGCCACTATCTTGCTGAGCCCTGCCCAGAGGTCTCTATTCAGATCACTTTTACGTGACAGATTATTTGTGAACTGTGGGACCTCGCATCAAGAATAAGGTTCTGCTTTTTGACTCATTGTCATTCCAGCAGTTGCTACTTTTGCTAAAACATCTACACACATATATGGGGGCCATCCCCCACGTTCAGCTTTAGAAGCACTAGAGTAAGACTGGCAGCGAAAAAGCAAACAATGGGAAGTGTAGAATCATAATTCTTAGTACCAGGAAGGAAACCCCGGAGCCTCAGTTTATCCAGGATAATCAACCCTGGATGCCAATGTGCAATTTGTGCAAATTACCACGTGCATCTTTTTCTCTATGGATTAGTCTGTTTTATTTTGTACTTTCAGTACAAGTTTTTGAGAAGACATCCCAAATGGGTCTGGTCTCTTCTGTGCTGTTTTTGTGGACAGGCTATTGAGTGACAGCTCCTCTTTCAGCTCTTCCTCTTCAGTGATTTGCAAGCCTGAAGGGGGGGGGGGGGTTGGGGGGGTTGCGATATCCATTACAGTTTTATTGCACACATGGTGAGATGGGTGGAGGACGTTATTTCTGACCCAAATTCTATGTGTTTTATTCTGATAATTTAGAATGATTATGGCTTTCATCTGTTTTTTCAGTGCATAGCAAGAGGATATTTTGTGTTTATGGACTTGAAAAGGGGATTGAGATAGGTAGATTAAGGCAAAATTGGGAGGTCGAGGGAGCGTGTCTGCATGCTTTCACGCCCCTCCATGGTGCTAACATTTTGTGTTTACTTTGTTTTGTACAAGGATGCCTTGGTCATCTCCCATACTAGTGACAGGATCTGTCTGCAAGATGTGATGTTGCCAAGATAATTAGCTCAGACTTGCCATGGGCCATTCCTTGGAACGCCCACAGCTCCATCTTGGAAGAATGCAGCACAGGACTTGGAACAGGCAGGGGGATGGGAAATACAAGGAGGCTGAGGGATAAAAACATGTATCTTAGCACCCACACCTTCAATGGATGAAATAGTACTTCACCTTTCATTGTGTGGACCCACTTAATACTTGTCTTCCTTTTATCTGTGTCTGATTTTTAGGCTCTCTGGGCTCTTAGTTGAGAGAACTATTGGTGGTTGTCCTGGTTATCTCCACTGACCAGCAGTGACGGATTTCATTCTCTTCTTGGTTTTAAGTTGTGTCATGGATCACCATTCATCCTATGTCAATATCCTGGTAACTCAGAGAACATCTGTAATACAAGATGCTACACTGATAAACACATGCCCTTCTGGCATAAATAATCTGATTCACAAAATGGCTAGTGCATTTTCACTCAGGATGACTCAAATAAGAGTCAAATTGCTTTGAACACTTTCTTTTTCTTGAAGGTAATCACACCCTCTGAGCTTCCCACTGTTGTTCTCATCACAATAGCCAGTGATCGTTGCTTACTGTAGTTTCACCGGTCACCACAGCAAGGGTTCTTGCCAGTCTTTGTTCGGATGGGGCACCCCGATTTCCCAATAGCAGTGTACACTGTAGCTTTCACTGAGTTTCCCAAATATAAATGTTCACTGTAGTGTTCTCTTCCTATTGGCGGTGTCTCTCGAGGGCTTTGTAGCTTACATTCTCGTTGCCCCACTAGCGGCTTTCCACAAGATCTGAATTGATAGCTGCAGCTCGTTGTGGTTCACAAGCCCTCATTGTATCCAGAACTGCATGTGAAATGTTGACACTGCTTGGTTATTCTTGCAGGAGCTCGGCAGTGCTTAATTTCTAGACTTCTCTACCGTCCTGCTGCTGTCAAGGAATGTCTTTTGTATGATTTAGTTTGAGGTTTGTTGTTTTTATCAAAACGCGACTTCCTGACAAAGCACCCACTAGGTTTATTTAAAAGTCCTATGTTTTGTTGGATGTTGTGGTGCATACTTTTTGCTGCACTTGTGAGGGCAACAAGATAAAGGATGCAGCAGCGCCCTTAGTCAAAGGGAATTCCTGGCAGCCGGAAGGAGTTTCTATGAGCCTGTGTGGGTGTGTGGTTCTGTGACCAGAAATACAAGAGGCACTATGATGGATAACATACTTTTACCCTCCTTCCAGAAACTGTTGAGAAGCTTCAGCTTCCTCTATCTTTCCCGTTACTGATGATGGTTCACAAAGGCATTTATGAGTATGTGAGTTATTACTCTAGTAGTACTGCTTTAGTACTCTTAAATGTCTGTAAATGAGACCTACTGTGTTATTTTTATTTTTCCAACGATGGTGCTGAGCCTCTACCAGGTATCACTCCGCCACTTTTCAGTGCTACCAATGGAGTCTTTTTCCCAGATGCAGATACCTACCCTGTAATTCTCCTTTACTGAAACGGACTTCTTGGTTTTTACAGCCGAGGCTTATGGGCATTTTAGTCCTGCTTGCATATTTAAGGAAGCATTGTTTCAGCAACACGTCTTTTGCACATGGATCCACAGAGAAACCTATATTGTAGCTGCAGGAGCTTAAGTAAGATTAGCTTTTTTTTGCCTCTGTGGAAAACTGATTCGTTTGTATGCACTAGAAACCAAATGTGCTCTTTAGTCACTCAACTCTTGTTCTCGTTATAATTTGACCTTTGAGTGATTTAAAACTACAATCCAGAGTCTGATGTGAACGAAATGGAAATTGTTTTTTAGTCATGATGCAGTTTTTCGATTTCTATTTTAGGTAGTTCACTAAAGGGGAAGGCTCCCTCCACGATGCACTGTGCAGCCTGTTTAATGTATTCCCAGGACCGGTGGAATGCCATTGTTAAAACATCACCAGTCAGGGCAAGGGGAGATGATGTGCAGATGCTCTGTAAATGTTTTGACAGTGGCTGTTTTCAGTTCATGATCATTTTTTCCATTCCCCAGTTATTGAGTAAGCAATTTGATTTGTGATCCAAAATGTGCTCTCTTTTCCATCACCACAAATTAATACTAAGGTAAATGAGTGAGTGCTTAAAGGTAGAGTTTTATGTTATTTTTTCCATCTCTGTTGTGATGCATTGACTGTCCATAAAACAGTGGCTGACAGGCTTGTTGGCTGTCCATCGAATGTTATGCTTTGACAAGATTGCTGAACGGAAATGGTTATAGTAGTTTCCTGGTGGTGTATACACTACACCTCTCTTGGTATGCGTGTGATTAACCCCTTCGGTACCAGGCCTTCTCTCCCCACCCCTCAGTTGGCAAGTCTTTTTTTGGGCTATTTGGGGCAGTTCGCGCTTAGGCCTTCTTAACTTTTTGTTCACAAAAGCTACCCACGCCAAAATTGTGGCCTTTTTCCCAGCATCCTAGGGATTCTAGAGGTACCCAGAGTTTACGGGTTCTCCTGGAGGAGACCAAGAAATCAGGCAAAATACAGCAAAAAGTTAGTTATTTTTTATTTTTATTTTTTAAATGGGGAAAAAAGGGCTGCAGAAGAAGACTTGTGTTTTTTTACCTGAAAATGGCATCAACTAAGGGTTTCCGGTGCTAAAATCCCCATCTTCCCAGCTTTCACTAACAGGAGACTTGAAGCAGTAAACCACATTTTCAACACAATTTTGCCATTGTTCTGGAACATAACCCATTTTTAAAAATATTTGTGCTTTTAGCCTCCTACCAGTTAGTGACAGAAGTGGGTGTGAAACCAATGCTGGATCCCGGCAGCTAAACATTTCTGAAAAGTAGACAAAATTCTGAATCAGCAAGGGGTAATTTGTGTAGATCATACAAGGTTGTCCTACAGAAAATAACAGCTAAAATAAAAAAATATTGAAATTGAGGTAAATAAAACAGCCATTTCTCTCCAGGTTTTTCTCTGTAACTTTTTCCTGCGATGTCAGATTTTCATAAGCAATATACCGCTACGTCTGCTGGACTCTTCTGGTTGCAGGGACATAGGGTCTTCAAGACCCCTAGGTACCCAGAGCCAATAAAGAAGCTGCACCTTGCAATGGGTTTTCATTGTATACCGGGTATACAGCAATTAATTTGCTGAAATATAAAGAGTGAAAAATAGGTATCAAGGTAATCTTTGTATTTCCAAAATGGGCACAAGATCAGGTGTTGAGAAGCAGTGGTTATATGCACATCTCTGAATTCCAGGGTCCCCATACTAGCATGTGAATTACAGGGCATTTCTCAGATAGACGTCTTTTTCACACACTGTCTTTGTCACGACTTACGTGGTGCTTGAGCCTGGAGTCCACTGAATGAGTGACGAGGTTCTTGTTCTTGAACGTCCTGCCTTGGCCCAGGTAGGGCAACTCTTTCTGGTAGCCACGGTGCTGCAGGCGATAGGTACGCCAAGGGCAGTCCGTGTCCTTCAGAAGTAGTGCCAGAGGGAAAAAAAAAACTAAAAAGGGGAAAAAACGTAAACAAAAAAAGGAAATTCCTGGAACAAAATCAAAATCAATACGTAGGATACAAGACCAAAAACGAACAGGAAAAAACACTGGAACGAAGCGTAACCAGTATCACGTTCACTGGAGGAAAGTGGGCCACAAGTAGTATCCACCTGCATAGGTTCACCTTCAGTTTCTCTGACGGGAGGGCGAGTTTCCTCCGGACGGTGCAAAAAGACACATGAGGTGCTTGACTGGGAAGGTCCTCTATTTCTTCTTTTTTCCAAACGTCGTTCTTGGAGACGATATTCGATGGAAAGAGCTAAATCCATCAGACCGCGAAGATCTTCTACTCGGGTGGAGTGCACTAACTCGTCCTTGATCTCCTCCATTAGCCCTCTACGAAATAGAGTATCCAGAGTACGCTCCACCCAAGTTATTTCGTCAGCAAGCTGTCGAAAGCATGTTATATATTGGAGGACATCTTGAGAGCCTTGTTGGATGTCACAGAGTGCTTCTTCAGCGGAGGCCTCTAATCCTGGACGACCAAACATCTGTTTAAAACGATTCACAAAGGCTGGATAATCAGACATTAATGGGTCATTGGATGAAACAATCGGAGTCGCCAAGGCAGGACCGGATAGGGCACTGATAAGATAACCCACCTTTGTCTTGTCGTGAGAAAATGGTGTGGGTCAGAAGGCAAAATAAACAGTCAAAGCATCTAAAAACTCTCGCAACTTCGTTGGTTCACCGGAATACCGAGGACTTGAGGTAGAAACGGTAGGAACATCTGTACTGCGGAAGGCCAAAGCTTGTCGTAAGGCAGCATTCTCGTTTCGCAATTGTTGCAGTTCCTGAGCCTGTTGCTGAATGGTTGCCAGAAGGGACTGGTTGGGGTCTGCAGCCGCCGCCACTGTATCATCCATCGTGTTAGACGAAGTCGGGTTTATTTGGTGTGCAATCTGTCACGACATACGTGGTGCTTGTGCCTGGAGTCCACTGAACGAGTGACGAGGTTCTTGTTCTTGAACGTCCTGCCTTGGCCCAGGTAGGGGCAACTCTTTCTGGTAGCCACGGTGCTGCAGGCGATAGGAACGCCAAGGGCAGTCCGTGTCCTTCAGAAGTAGTGCCAGAGGGAAAAAAACCTAAAAAGGGGGAAAAAACTCAAAAAAAGGAAATTCCTGGAACAAAAGCAAAATCAATACATAGGATACAAGACCGAAAAAGAACAGGAAAAAACACTGGAACGAAGCGTAACCAGTATCTGACACAAGGGAGAAGGAGCGAAGACACCATCCAAACAGAAAGTGTTGCAGCGCAAGGAGAACAAGAATCACAGCCCTTAAATACCCATAAAACAGGAAGCGACCAGCAGGAAGTGAAAGGACACCATATTGGATAGGGAAAGATACATAGAAAGTAAAGGACAAGGGACCATAGTGAGTAGGGAACCAAAGCATGCTGGGAAGAGAGGGGGGAAATGGGAAAAAGGAAAAAACATAAAGGGAAGAACAAACGAGGGCGAGAGAGAAGGAGGACAACAATAATAGGTGAGTGGGGGAGGCTATGTGGGTGTGCAGGCGCGCAGCGCTAAAAAGAAACGAGGCCCCATGCCCACTTTGGGGCCTCGGATAGTGCAGAGGAGAGTGGGGGCACGGCGCGTCTGAGTGCGCGCCGCGGCCCGAGCCGAATGTTCGGCTCGCGCTGTGCAACAGTCTTACATTTGGAAGGAAAAAATTTAGAGAAAGTTAAGGGGCAATAAGACTTGTTCTTCTATTCTGTGGTCCCCCAAGTCTCCCGATAAAAAGGTACCTCACTTGCATGGGTAGGCCTAATGCCCGGGTCAAGAAAAGCAATATGGACACATCACATTTTTACATTGAAATCTGACGTGTTTTTTTGGAAAGTACCTAGCTGTGGATTTTATCCTCTAGCTCAGCCGGCACCTAGGTTAACCTACCAACCCTGTGCATTTCTGAAAACTAGACACCTGTTACTCAGAATCCTTTGCACACCTCAAAATTTGGCAAAAAAAACTTTCTCCTCACATTTCGGTGATAGAAAGTTCTGGAATCTGAGAGGAGCCACAAATATCCTTCCACCCAGCATTCCCCCAAGTCTCCCGATAAAAATGGTACCTCACCTGGGTGGGTAGGCCTAGTGCCCACATCAGGAAACGCCCCAAAACGCAACATGGACACATCACATTTTTACATTGACAACTGACGTGGTTTTTGGAAAGTGCCTATCTGTGCATTTTGGCCTCTAGCTCATCCTGCACCTAGGGAAACCTAGCAAACCTGGACATTTCTGAAAACTGTCAACTAGGGGAACCCAGGATGGGCTAACCTGTGGCGCTCTCACCAGGTTCTGTTACCCAGAATCCTTAGCAAACCTCAAAATTTAGCACCAAAAAAACACTTTTTCCTCACATTTCGGTGTTGCAAATTTCTGGAATCTGAGGGGAGCTACAAAGTTCCTTCTAACCAGGTCTCCTGATAAAAGTGGTACCTCACTTGTGCCTAGTGCCCGCGAAAAGAAATGCTCCAAAACACTATGTGGACACATCAAAGTTATCAAATACACAACTACCGTTTTTTGTGAAGGAGGGGTGTTGGGAGGGAGGGGGCACCTGTGTTTTTGGTCCTGGGCTCAGCAGCCAGCTAGGGAAAACTACCAAACCCAAACATTTCTGAAAACTAGACACCCGAGGGAGTCCAGGGAGGCGAACATTACCCAAAATCCTCTGCAAACCTCAAATTTAGCTAACAAAATCACATTTTTCCCACATTTCTGTGTGGGATCGCCGCACCGGCACAAATTTCCTACCACCTAACGTTCCCCTCAGTCTCCCGGTAAAAATGATACCTCACTTGTGTAGGTGGGCCAAGTGCCTGTGACAGGGAAGAGCCAAAAATATGTTGAAAATGAGGGGGAACTAAAGCGGGTCCAAAAGGGCAGTTTGGAAAAATAAAAATGTTTTTAGGCTGACAAGTGGAGCAGAATTGTTATCTGTATAGATGGGACAATACTGGTTGGTAGGAATTTTATGGATTCCTGAAAATACCGGAAGGTTCCATCACAAAAATTTGGAAAAAATGTGTGATTTTAAGCAAAGTTGGAGGTTTGCAGGGCATTGTGGGTAAGAAAATGGTGAGGGGTTACTTGTGAAGCACACCACCCTGGACTCACCCAGATGTTTACTTTTCAGATGTGTCTAGGTCTCGTAGATTTTTCTAGATGGCAGCGTCCCAATGTCCAAAAAGTGCAGCGCTCTCCATTCCAAGTGGGACGATTTTGAGAGATAGACAAGCTCTCATGTCCCAAATGTAAAACCAAAACCCAAAATAATCAAATGTTCTCTTGCTTGTTGTGGGATAAGATGTTTTAGTGTGTGGGGGGAGAGCTGAAAGACTGTTACCCCCTTCAGTTGGGGTGCAGGCATAACCATGCCCATACTGGTTGGTAGCCACCACCCCGATATTTTTTTTTAATTCCCTGGCATCTAGTAGGCTTTCTGCCTCCCTGGTGAGTGGATCAGCGGTAATTGCCCCATGTGCCCACCGATGGGCAGAACAACTTTGTCCCCATTTACTTGGGGTGGGGGTATGGCCAGAAATGGCCAACAGTAATGTGCCGCCATAGGGAATGACCCTTGCCCAAGGGGATGCCCCCCCAAACAAAACACAAACTAATCCTTATGCCTAAGTGGTTTCTGCCCCCCAGGGGGCAGATCAGACTAATAGATATAGGCTGATCTCTCCCCAAGGGGGCAGAAATGGCCTAAAAAACATTTGCCCTCCAGGGGAGCGACCCTTGCCTCAGGGGTCGCTCCCCTTGAGGGAAATTGGCACAAAATAAATCCCTGGTGTCTAGTGGTTTCTGCTCCCCCTTGGGGCCCGATTGGCGTAAGAAAAATAGGCCGATCTGCCCCCAAGGGGGGCAGAAATGGCTAAATTAAAATGTCCCTCAATGGGCGCGACCCTAGCCTAAATGGTCGCTCCCCATCTGTAAAACAAAAAATCCCTGGTGCCTAGTGGTTTCTGCCCCCCTTGGGGGCAGATCTGCCTAAGTAAAATATGCGGCTCTACCCCCAAGGGGGGCAGCAATGGCCTAACATAAATTTGCCCAGCCCCAGGGGGGCGACCCTTGCCTAAAGGGTTGCTCCCCTTGACCTAAAAAAATCCCTTGTCTAGTGGTTTCTGCTCCCCTTGGGGGAAGATTGGCCTAATAAAAATAGGCCGATCTGCACCCCCAAGGGTGGCAGAAATGGCCTAAAAACAATTTCCCCCCCAGGGGAGCAACCCTTGCCTAAGGGGTCGCTCCCCACATGTAAAAAAAATGATTTTTTTTTTTTATCCCTGGTGTCTAGAGGTTTCTGTCCCCCACCCTGGGGGCAGATCGACCTAATTACAATAGGCCGATCTGCCTCCGGGGGGGGGGGGGGAGAAAAGGCCTTAAAAAAATGCCCCCGAGTAGAGCGACCCTTGCCAAAGGGTTCACTCCCCTTTATTGTAAATACAAAAAAAAAAATCCCTGGTGTCTAGTGGGCATTTGTGCAGTCCGAGCGCTTCACCATCTGGCTACAGAAATGCTCAAAGAGACATCAAAGGAAAGAAAAAGGATTTCCTTTCTTTGATTCCTCTCTGCCTGACCCTACCCCCCTGATCGGAAGAGAAATGCTTTAATTTTTCCTCCGATCGCGCTGGAAGATGAGCTTTCAGCACCATGGGGGCGACCTCTGATGAGGGCAGCGTGCGATCGTGCGCTGACATCATCATACGTCACGGGGGAAAGAGGGAAGGGGAATCGATTCCCCTTCCATCCCTGCCCTGGGGGGGCTGGGGTGTAGGGGGTGGGAGGCCCTCCGGGGGAGCGCTAGTGCTTCCCCTGATGGTTGGTACAAGGACGTAATGGTTACTGTCATGGCGCCTCTGCGCCGTGCCACAGAATGTAACCATTACGCCCTTGGCAGTCAAGGGGTCAATATCAGTGAAGCAGCGCCGTTTTGCTTCTGAGATATTTTGCAACAAAGTCCCCTTTGCCAGATTAGTTTTATGCAAGCAGAATTGTGTTGACTGATAGGCGAAGAAAGGCGGTGCTCAGGATGAAAATGAGAATCATTAAGAGTATGAGGCAGACTATACCCATCAAGGTCCCCAGCTTAGTACCTTAGATGTGGTACTGTAGATCTGTGTTTTAATTATTGTTTTGTGACCACATCTTCTCCTCTGTGCTTTCTGGAACTCTCATTCTTCGTACATTTTTGCCCCCGTACATTTGAGAATTTCTGGCCTCTGAGGACCAAGATATTATAGTAATGGCAGCAGCAGGCGCCCTGTTTGGATTGTAGATGAGAGTTAACAGCATGGTTGACAGTGAATCATGTTCTCTCTGCTGAGCTGGGCCCCATAGCATAGATCTGTTTGCATAACTGTCCTGCTGCAAGGTACAGCCAACTCTTCATAAGGTCAGTGAGACCAGCTTCAGGTATAGAGGGCAAGTGCCTCAGAGTGTGAAGGTTTTCAGTAAACGCAGGGTCAGTGGAATGCCTTCAGTATCAATAAACATTGTTCTTCCTTTTCTGTTGGAGGTCTCTTCCTTCAAATTCTTGTCCTCCTTACCCTTTCATTTTAGTTCCTCCTCTCCATTCCTAACTCCTCAATCCCTCTTTTTCCAGATCCATCTTTTTCCTTGTCCTCCCCAATTGTGAAGCATGAACCGCACTGTCAAGAAGAGGCTAATCATATGGCTCCATTAACTGATGTCCTCCCATCTAAACCCATCCCTTTATTTTCTCACTTCTGGTGTTGTACACTTTCTTTCATCTTTCGTATATTTCCTTGTTTTTCCCTTTTATTAAAACACACACTTCTCCATTCTGATTTTATCATACTTCTCTACTTCACTTTCCTCCCAAGCTCTCAGGTTATGTAGGGCCTGATTTAGATCTTGGCGGTAATGGTCACGCCATCAACTTTTTGACTGACAGTCCGCCCACTGTATTTAGATGTTGGCAGTCCCATTGAAAAAAGCCTGCATTTGAACTGCTATCTCTGCCATGTAACATTGCCTGCGTCAGTGGCAGGAGAGAGAAAAGTGGATGCCGGCGGGACTCCAGCCATCCTTCCTGCAGTGCAGATGTGGATGTGCCTTACCGCCAAGAAAAAAGTGGCAGTCCAACCTCCATGTCTGATTTGGTGGATGGGGGGAAGGGGTTGAAACTCGCCTATTTTCCCCATTTCACCCCCGTCTTTGACTGGACACGACTAGACAACACTTGCCGTCACTGCTGCCACCGACCCACAGAGAAAACATGGGCCCCCTCCTCCCATTGCCGGACTCGAAGGTAGGGATGCCTCATTGCAAGGATACTTTGGGTGGGCACTACATGGGAGGTTAGGACCACTGCAGGCAAATACATACCACTGTTATTTTTTTTAATTACTGTGACATGCATATGTGTGGTTCACAGTGGTGTTTCACATGGCTGGGGGCACACTGGCACAACACGCATATCGCACACATAAGCACACCTGTCATTGTGGTGTCATCATTCATTGCAAAATGAATGCTGGCGCGACACTGACGGTATACTCACACTGGACAACAGTGTCCATGTGTGCGTCTTGCAAGGGGACCTGTACGGGTAGGTTTGTGCTATCTGTTGTGCATGTAGGTCAGTACGCATGTGTGTGAGTGTTTGTGTGTGTTAATTGGCTGATTGAGATGGAGGAAGTTGGAGTCTTTGATGTGGTTTTGTCTGTATGTGTGTCACTTGCATGTGAGACCGATGTTGTGTATGTTGTGTTGCTCTGTGACACATTCAGTTGAGTGTTGTGTGGTGGACGTTGTCGTGATGTGTGTAGTCGTGCGTGTGTGCGAGTGTGTTTGTGTATCTGAGTGTGTAGTTGTGTTCGTTGTGGTTGTGTGGGTGCATTGTCAAAGGTGTGTGTGTGTGTTGTATCATGGATGTATGTCACTGTGTTTTCAACATGTACGGGTTGTGTTGGATTGTAATTGTAATGGATAATGGTGCATTCTGTAGTGCAGGGGGATACATATGGCTATGGTACAGTGTGTGTGTGTGTCACTTACCTCTGTTCCATAGCCCCTGTCATTGTACAGGGTCCATTGGGTCCCACCAGCATCTCCCTCTGTCAGCAGTCCGTCACCATTCCTCTGCCTGCAGAGCTGTAACATTTAAATGTGGCATGCGGAACACCGTCGACTTGATGGTCTTCTTGGGTCTGCCGTCAACGCAGCTTGGCGGTAACACCGCCAATATCTAAATCAGGCCCATAGTTTCAAATCACCTCCCATCTTACCTTAGCTCCAGCTTCCTCCTTTCTTTTCAATCTAGTTATACTTTTGAAACTGCTGTTCATTCCATCACTAATTATTTGGAATATGCTAACCTCTTCCAGTTCGCCTCTTATTTTTCTTGACCTTTCCACTTCTTTGACCAGGGTGATCACTGTATACTTAGTTCTGGTTTATCATCTGTGGGGTTTTCTGGATCTGTACTCTCTTGGTCTTCATAGCTTTCAGGGTGCTCTTAGACTGTGTGCTGAGTTTCACAACCATCTGATCCTCTTTCCTTTTGCTATGTGGTCTAAGAAGGTTTGCTCCTTGTTTTAGGTTTGGCACTTAATGGCGCATGTGCCAGTCATGGCACATTGTATTTTCTACATAGTGTAAGGAGCTTTGATTCAGCCTTCTTAAGCCATTGGCTTCTTTGGCTCAGGAGCCTTCAGCCAATCACTTAAGACATTGCCAATTATTTCTTGGATCAGGCCACAGAGAGTATGTCAGTCCCCCCCTTCTATTGATTTGTTTGGGTGTACCCTTCTGCCTCCACTGGAGTCATGGCAGACTGTTTTATATCTAAAAGGTACGCTCTGTCAAACTCATTACATTTGTAATATCATCCAAGCATTTTCTACACAAACCAATCCTTTTATAATTGTTTTGGGCTGCTTTTGTCAGCCCTCGAGTGCAAGCCTCAGGTCTATTAGTTTTGGTATTGATTCTTTCCCAGTGCTCATTCTGCCTGTGCCATTGTTTATAATATATGGCACACCATTCTACCTTATGCTGTAATTTCCCACATATTAGTCTCATTTGTTTCTAAATTAATTTCCGCTGTAGTGTCCTGGATATTGTTGCTTTCTCTTCATCTTAACCTGTCCTGTCCATAGTCTTAAGAGTGTATTGATGTCGACTGCACCCTTAATACAGAGGATGAGACACCTGACACTTTTTGACAGACATCCTGGTCTGCTGGACTCTAAATAAGGCCCTGTTGTTCCTTACCTTACTCCTTTCCTATTTGCACTCACATTTTCGGAATCCCTGCCCACAAACACCCATGCTTACTCCACTCATGCTTTAACTTATTTTGTATCCTCCTAAAGGAACGTCTCCTTTCCTCTGTTTCCCCCTTTCCATCATTGATTATAAAGAGAATGATGATGCATTGTTATTTCTTATACTCTGTTCTGTTTAAAGTATTCTATAAATCCAATAGAATGAAGACATTAAATGGTGGAGATTTATACATCCACAATGCAACAGTGGGTATCCTGCGTTTGTCCATTTGAGTAAGAACCATATTGTATTTTCGACATACCCACATGAGATAAATGTGCACATGTCAATCTATTTGTAATATTTCACTTAATCAGCAGATATCCTTAAAATCTGGTGTGTCTTTAGCCCTTGCAACCAGCCTTGGACAACTCTAACATTCTCTTACCCATTCAGAATTACACTGCTAATAGCTTGCCTGGCGTACAATAGATAGTTCTCTGGAAGGCACCATCATTGGGAAAGCACCAGTTGTGCTAATACAGGACAGCAAAACGAGGCTGGAGATGATGGTACCCAAGAGGTAGCTATCTAAGCAACGTTTGCATAGGAACAGCCATTCTGGCTAAATTCTGAAGTATTCCATCTGAACAGGGGAAATGGTAACTGATGTTTAGCAACAAAAAACGCTCACTTAAAATTGAGTAGTGGTGCTTTAAAAAGGCAGGAGATAGGCAGAGTTTGTCATACAGAAAAAACACAGACCCAAAATAAAAAAGATCTATGATCGGAACATTGAGGCGTGACAGAGAAATGCTAAGGGTAACACTAGTCAGGGAATGTGAGATAGGGATTGTCCACCAGAGTGGTAAGATGGAGAAGCCCAAGTATCACCTGAAACACCCTTTTACATTTGAAGGGATGATAGCATTTGAACAACTTTAACTAGAAAGTTACAAAATAACTCATTCTTTGTAAATATTGCATATGTTCTGGTGCATTCTATAGTTTTTATTATGAGGACCTGTGCTGGCAGTGCTCCCTATGAAGAGTGAGATTCAATCTTGAAGTGCTCTCAAGGACATTTGAAAACAAGTGGAATGAAAATCTAATTTTGAACTTAGTTGGAAAGAAAATGGATTCAGTGTATTTTCAGTGTATGCCCACAGACAGGGTAGTTTCTCCTACTGTCCTTGTTGTTGAGTTATGACTCACTTTCCAGGGGTCAGGGAATTTGTGAACAACAAAGCTACTTTTGAATGAAGCGCTTTTAAGGATGGAGCTCATAAACCCATCATTGGTTAAACTGTTTCAATTAGATAGAAGCTGCACTTGGTATAGACTAATTGTTCCGAGGATATAAGAAAGAGGTAGGATAACTCATTAGACCAATTCACTCACCGTTGAAATTTGTTTGAACATGAAGGCCACACAGGTTCGAATCCTAGGGTCCCTTCAATATGTCAACTCTTCATGCACAATAACATGACTACCAACGTTTGGTAGTAATAACAGCTGTTAGTCCTGGGCCAATTGCTTTAGTGTTTCAGGGATGTGGAATTCCTATCGCCCGACGCCCGGGCAACAAGATTTCCCTTTCGCTGTATGTTTACAGAGAGTGGAACTCTCTGCAGTTGAGGTAATGTGTTTCCAAGAGATAATGCTGTTCGAACTTGTATTTATGGTTCATTATTTGAAAACCTTCATTATTAGGGTGAGTGCTGTAAATAAATGTTTTAATGTCACACTTCACTACTGACGTTGGTTCCAGTACAAAAAAAAAAAACGTGTATACACATGTTTGAAAAGTTTAGGCTATGAGGCTAAGTATAATGCTCCCAGAATGCTCTCTGATTATATGCAAATGAAGTGTCATTTAGTAAAATGTTTTGATGCATGCTAGTATTTCCCAAAAATATTTCTAATGGAAAATCAGTGTAACCATTTTCAACACGATTATGGGAAGCATGAAAATAAACAAACACTGACAAAGCCAACTGATCTGACATATTTTTATAAGTCTTTTAGTTTCATCAATGCGTGTCTTGTTTTGACATGGCTTTTCTAACACTTTATTGTTGTGGGAGCTACCAGGTCCTCAACATTGTAACAAACACTGGCAAAAACCCCCCAAAACGTTTTTGAACTCTAAAAGCACATGTTGCCACCAGTGGCATAACAAAGGCCCCGCAGCCGCCCTCCAGGGGGCCCCTTCAGCACAGCACCTGCCCTGAGTGAGTCTGGAGAGGGGGCTCCTCCATGTTCTTTGCAAAGGGGCACCCTCCAGTTTCATTACGTCACTGATTGCCACTGTAGTTCCTGACACTGAACAAAACTACTTTGTGTGCCAATATGCTCCTTGTGGAAGAGAAGAATGCGATCACTCACAGTAAAGCCAGCCGAAAGAGAGAGAAATAGAAGTTTAATAAAAACAAAATGTCTTTGTTAACACCAGACCTAATTAGGGACCGAGACCTACATGTAGGTAGCTTTTTGCATGTCGCAAACAGCGACTTTCGCTGTTTGCGACGTGCAAAAAGCACATTGCGATGCACAAACCCAGTTTTGCGATTCGGTAATCTGGTTACCGAATCGCAAAACGGGTTTGTGACTCGCAATTAGGAAGGGGTGTTCCCTTCCTAATTGCGACTCGCAGTGCAATGTAGGATTGTTTTGCGAATGCGGGCGCAAACCAATCTCAGTTTGCACCCATTTCAAATGGGTGCTAACACTTTCACAAAAGTGAAGGGGTCCCTCTGGGACCCCTTCCCCATTGTGAATGTCACTGTAAACATTTTTTCAGAGCAGGCAGTGGTCCTGCGGACCACTGCCTGCTCTGAAAAAATGAAACGAAAACGTTTCATTTTTCGTTTTTGTAATGCATCTCGTTTTCCTTTAAGGAAAACGGGCTGCATTACAAAAAAAAAAAAAAAAAAAAAAAACTGCTTTATTGAAAAGCAGTCACAGACATGGTGGTCTGCTGTCTCCAGCAGGCCACCATCCCTGTGAGGCCGCCATTCGCAAGGGGGTCGCAAATTGCGACCCACCTCATGATTATTCATGAGGTGAACATTTGCGAAGCCCTTGCGAATCACAGATGGTGTCAGGGACACCATCCTACATTCGGATTTGCGACTCGCAATTTGCGGGTCACAAATCTGAACCTACCTACATGTGGCCCCAAATTCTTAAAGAAAGTCACAAAAGTGCACCCATGGTATATGTCGTACCCCTATAAAATATTTGTGAACTGTATTTTAGCATGGGTAAATACGCATGTGTAGATTTGCTCATGTGAAAATCTATTGAGCATTTGCAAGTTCATTTTCCCTCCAGCCACTTTCTTCCCAACCCTGGAAGAAGTTCTAATTCTGCCATTGTCAGGAGTAAATGTCCAACCTTTCTTATTATGGGAAAATATTAGAGAGAAGCTGGTGAAAATCTTTAAAACATGCAGGTTAGTAGGTTTGCAGACTCAAAGGCATTCCAGCCCTGGAACTATTGCTTACTGCTTCCTCCAGCCCCAGTATGCAGATCTGCAGAAAGGTGGAAAAATAAGGAAATTGCTACAGTAGGGATTGAAACTGCTAGTATTCAAGCCCTACTGTGGTAGTAGCCCTGGCATAATCAGAGAGGCTATTATCAGAGCTCTTACATAATGAGATTGCTGCTATAATTTGGCGCCACACTACATGGCACCAAAGGGACAAGTAGATCTTTTTACAGGACAAGTAGATTTGAGAAGCAACCTGTCCCGTGGACAAGTAGATATTTTAATAAATTCCACACCCCTGTGTTTGTTTACAGACATAAAGATATTACACGTGGGGAAAGCGAATGGAAGAAGGGAGATAGAACTGCATATTTATATTATAGAACACTCTCATATGTAATGTGTTTTCATAGCAACGTAGCTATAAAATGCAAACAAGATGTTTTCATGTACATATTTTAGATAGGGGACATCGACAATAATGTTATGTCATGATGCCTGGAGTCTCTTAAACATAAAATAGCGCCATGAATGACTTCCCAGTCGCAGTGGGAACAGTATTGCAGCTCAGAAAACCATTAGAGAAGAAATTATTCATCAGAGTTATTGTGCTGTCATTTTGTGTCCCAGAGAGAATAATCGTACATGAGGGTTAGGCTGGTGAAAAATGACTGTGGGGGAGAAGAATGCGATTCGAGTCTTGTTAAGTTTGTGGATATATGAAATTGGTCCCCGCAGGGCTGTGTGAACTATTTTTAGATGTGCTATGGGCAGTAAGAATAAGGGGCATGGGAAGAACATCCCTGGGTCATTCAGTTTCCTTACTATTCCCAAATGGACAATATTTTCTGTAAGGAGGATAACAGTTTTGTGTGCAAGTGAATATTTACGCAATACCTACTTCAGTAGAGTCAATGTGTTGGAGTAAGCACAGGGAGCTAGCTGCATGGCCTGAAATAACACCCATAGGTTTGAAGGCTACTTCTGGGGATTTCTCTGAATCGCTAAAATCATGTAAATCTATGCAAATTGTAGGCATTGGTTTCAACATATTTTTGTGAATTTGCCCCACACAATGGTCCGTTCCTTGTGTGGTGTTTTTAGAGTTTGCAGTAAACTTGGACCCCAAATTGGAGCTCCAGTTCTAATCAACGAACTTTCTTTTGGGCCCTGCGGGGCACATCTAGTTAACAGAATGGCAAAGTTGGCACTTGCTAAATGATTTTCCCGGTAGCTCTAAGGCAGGAGTTTCAGTCCTTTTGTGTAATAAGAGCTACTTAAGTTCAATGAAAATCATCCCGAGCTACTAGTATTAGTAGAATTTTAATAGAGGAAAACATCAGACAGGATTATATCTTGATCATCTGCAAGATTACCAGCTATGATAACATCAGTGCATCAGGCAGGAATGGTAGCAGTAATACAAAAATGCTTTGTCAATGTAACATGCCTCTACATGGGTAATAAATAACAGCTGTAGCTGCAATGTGCATAGCACCAAGTTAACTAGTATTAGTAATAAATCTACCCAATACTGCATGATGTATCATTCAAATATCAGCTATAAATACATTTTGAAATACAGCCATCTTTCTCCAAACATCAGCTTAGGAGTTCTGAAAAGACACACATATTCATCTCAAATACACACTTTCAATTTTGGTATACATGCATTAGTTAAACCAAGTAAAAACTTCTAATTTAGTAGGCTGAGCTATACACAGTACAGCTACTTACAGATAGCTGGAAAGCTACCAGTATCTCACGAGCTGCTTGGTGGAGAAGCCTGCTTTAAAGTGTGATAGATATGCTTGTGATGATGATTGTTGCAGACCTGACCTAGAACAGTGTAGCAAGTGCCTAACTTCATCTAGAGTTGAAACAGACCAGCAACCTTTTGGTAATCACAATATGAAGAATTCCTTCCTCATGGAAGATATATTTTCCTCTTTTAGGTTCTTCATGTCTCCATGTAGAAGGCATAAGTGTCAGATCTGAAACACCTCAGAAGGCAGACCACCAGGTTTAGCAGTACCACGTTTACGATTTTACATTCTTCCGGGACAGAAGGTCTTGCCCAAGTCTTACTTCTAAGATGCCTTGAAGGTTTATACATCGCCACTAACAGGAGCAAACCTTTAGAATAATGTTTGCTTGAGATGTTCTGAGGTTTTGGGAATCGAAAAAGCATTGCCTTGATAGTTGTGTTCTGAGAACTGAGACAGAGCATATGCATGCTGCATGTCGACCCCGAAAGTAATTTTGTAGTGCTTATGGTTGCAGCACCCATTCATGTTCCTCGCATAAGATTCTAGTCTGGTGTCTACTTCAATAGTTTGCACTGCTAGGTGGATTGCAGTCAAGGAACTTTGATTGTTTAGGATCCAAAACCTATGAAGCTGATTTAGAATTTGGTGGACAAGGTACTTCATTGCACACATACTAAGGTATACTGCACCAAAACCCTTAGTTTCCCAAGACAGTGGTGCCCCGCTAGCTTTGCAATCTGAAAATTTGCTGTGATGACCTGACAGATTAAGATCTATTGGAACAAGGACATCAGGCGGAACACCTGGCAGTCACAGACAGAAAAAAAAATTACCTCCAGACCCTGGGAGAAAGCTGAGATGGTACATAAACTCTTGCCTTGGGAGTTTGTTTCCTAAATACAAAAAAGTTTTATAAATGGCCACTTAACAGACTGCAGACGTCCACTAAAATTGTAGTATCTTCAGAAAAACCTCTGCCATGGCTATACCTCTAAAGGCCTAGAGATCACTGCTAGGCTAGTTGATATCTTTAAATTCAGTATGTGGTAGTTCCTCAGGATGGTGGACATAATGTACTCCAGCACTCTGATGAATGGGTGGGAAGCCTGCCAACGTCAATATTAGCTTTCATGTTTTTAAGACAGGGTGAACAATTTTGGAGGACAAACGTTATGAGTGTTGTGAATCAGAAGTCTTTGTCAAAGTGCTGTACTGAAAGGGTTGTGAAATTAAGTACTCGTTTACTTCAGTGGTGCCAGAAAGCCAGTACCTGCACACTCATGAGGCCTCAGTTGCAAAGGATGGCTTGGCCGCCAAATGGTCCAGTTCTGTGATGCTGGCTGCCTTATTGTTATTGGAAGAAGCTTCTTTTGCACCACACACTCTTCCCTTGTTCACAGGGGTCTGCTTTTGTTTGATAGCTGCCATTCAGTGCCAGCTCTTTTCAAGCATTTCTATTGTCCTTCTGGTGCTTATAGATGGTTCAAAGTGATTATGTGCTGTTTGCCGAGATCCTTGGGATCAGTGCCTGTCATTTCTAGGTCGAGCGCGCAAGTGCTCTGACATGTTATAATCTATCTGTGGGCTTTTAACCACGCTCACGCATGCCCATCACTATCACTCAGTCATGGGCTTTCCTTTCCAAAATCCTTTGTTATGATTGGTAAATGCTTTATGTCTGTCCCTACTTAGGCTGTTTTGTTACCGCCTTGGCCATCAACCCTGTTACATGGATAATTGCACGTTTGCCAATACGTTTGACTACGAGTGAACATATTTTTCCTTTTGTGTGTCTCCTTTGCGCTCACGAGCATGGCAACCGTGGTGCTTTCAATTGGCTTGCTTATGTCAACTGTTTTACTTTTTATTTTCAATTTATGTGGCAGGAAAACTCCAGTTAGAAATGTACAATGCTAATAGCTCTAACTCGAGCAAACGCGACACCTGTTGCATTTCAAATGCTTGTTGTAAATGTCTTTAAGTTATCACTATATCTATGGTTCCTGCTGGCCACTCACCCCTCCCTCATAGGACTGACTTCTGGCTCCTAGTGCAATTCATGGGAAAAGCTACAGGATTCCAGTTGACAACCATTCTTGGCTGCAGGGACGACCATTTTAAACATCAAGGCCCAGTCTGGCCAACAGATGAATAGTGACCACTGATTCTGACCATTCTTCCACTTCCTTCCTGACTAATTTGGCCCTCTCATTTATCTTTCAGGAACAACTGCTATTAGTCTTTATTAGTCTTTGTGATATTCCATTCTTGCACTTCGTGTCTCATCTAAAAAAAATGTAAATCCACTGTCTTTGTTGCTTTGGTGACATTCACTTTTAAGAAACCAACACTAGGCCCCCTGGAACTGCGTAATTACAAGCCCATTTTTCTACTGCCAACAAGCTCAAAAATCCTCATTTGCCCTTATTTAAGAGCACATCTCAAAGACCACAATCTTCTGCATGATATCTATTAGACAGAGTTGGTAATCTGATCACTCCTGGATAACGTGCTGATGGGAATGAGTTCAGTGCTACTGACTAACTGAGACTGGCTTTGAGATGCGCTGACAGAGGTCAACAGAGGCAGTTGCATAGGAATGTGTGCGCAGTTGCAGAAGTGTGCGGCTTAACTTGTTAATGGTCTGCCTGAGGATCTCTACATCCATTGCTTTTGCTCCTGCCTCCTCTGTTCCTGAGTTTCTGAGAGCTATCTTGGCCCTTGTCAGTTTATTGGTCATCCTGGAGCAAGAAGAGTTTTCTCCACCCAAAGTCATGGCGGCACCTCATGTCCTCTTTCTTCAGGTATTCTTTCCAGCTGTTACTGTTAATGTCAGCAGCAGATTCAGACCTGGCTGACAGGTAGGAGTGGAGGTGACTTCCATGTCTCAGGTTAGGCTTTCTGTATAGCCCTTAAAGTTTTAAGTATACCTCTTAAAGGTGAATGTATGCCTTTTAAGGTTGAACTAATATTCTGCCATTGTGTACTATTGCATGTGACACTGAAAGTGTGGCAAGAATGGTCAGTGTTATTGCACATACTAGTTCTTTACTGTACAATATTGTTTCACATAATGCCTGACACAATCTGCCCTCTATATTACACATTTGTAAATCCTGTGAGACGATTTTGGTGATGATGATGGTTTCTGTGCCAATACTGTTTGTATAATTATATAAAATATTGAATACTGCTCAAGCGTTGCATTTTGCACCATCCGGCCTTAGTTTGTCAAATAGGCAGTAGTGGTAGACACCGTTGGCAAAGTTCTTCACTCACCCTATCTTGTCCTTTGTCTTCCACATACACTTTACATAATGCTGCTCACTTATGTTGGCCCAGTCGCCAGTGCGATTAAACAAGTACAAATAACGGTGCTGTTGTAAAGAATGCAGTGCATGACTACTAAGGAAATTACATCAGAGTATATCAAAGAAGAAGTAACAGATGAAGGGAAACGGTCATCTGCGCACCTTTGAATAGCATCAGGGGTACACGTGCTAGCACAAATGTGAACTCCAGTGAGGCAAACTATGCTTAATCTGACCAGTCAGTACTAGAGAGGAGAAAGAAGTAAGTTAGATCTGGAAAGAGAGGTTTAGAGGGCAAGGACTCAGTGAGCCTTTACCGCCCCGTTGTGGGAATGAATGGCCCAGGCACAGCCTGTGTTTGAGGTGAAAGTGAAGAAACTAAGAACTCTTCAAGTTCTAGGAAAAGGGCACACCATTCAGTACATCTCTCTCGTCAGTCAGCAGTAAACTCCTTTGGGAACTTGTTACATATGATATAACAAGTAAATACAGAAGAAACTTCATGTGACCTGGCCTCGAGGGTTCACCCAATGCTTCCTCTACTGAATCTGTTTGCTTGGATCTTCCCACATACGAGGACTTAGAAAACCTAGTTGGAACTCAAAGAAGATTATAGCAGGCCTTTATGCAGGACTACAGGAAAAAAGAGCTACGAAACCATGCTCTTAGGACATCTGAACTGAACAGTGGAATAGTAAATGATATTATACCATTCACAATCACTGAAAAGTACCAAGCCTGCTACATTAGTTGGAAATAGCGTTACACTAACAATTGCAAAGGGAGCTTAACTTTCACACAGTGCTCCTTCCATTTCCCCAACAACCAGGGCGCACAATATTTCTGGAAAAATTAGACCTCAGCATCTGGAAATCCTCACATTAAGCAAAGGCGGACCCTGATAGGAAAGAGCTAGGGATGCAGACCTTTAATGCGTACAGCACAGATGTGGAAGAATCTGGTTATGTGGTGGTAGTGAAATTGAACATGCTGAAAATACTTAGATCTTGACATTGAAGCCCTTATTTTCTGTGACTGGGACATTCTGATAACTACTGTATCAAAAATGGCAGTTGAACTATCATGGGAGGCCCTTAAAATATGCTTTAGCATGGTCCAAATAGAGTTGGTCCGGAGGTGGTCTGAAAGAGGATACAGCAAATCCATATCCTGAAAAGACTGATAGACTTTGACGTTAATGGGTGCAGATCAGGACACATCTCTCAATTTCTGTGGATCACCTTGGACGCAGTCCAAAAGAGGTCCATGCTGAAACTTATTGTTGGCCCAAAGATGAATTGTTCTCATAAGTCCTTAGGTGACGTAGTCAGCCTTAATTAAGTTCAAGAAGGAAATGAGCATAGTGCTTCTGCCTCTTCTCCCATGTGAATTATTATTTTCTAAAGGCTTTTATTCTGTAAATTCCAAGCAATTTGCATTAAGGTTGTGAAATGCATCCAGTAATCCAATATTCCTATTTCAAATGTGGATTTATTCTTATCTAGTATGGCTTAGCATAAGGAACTCAAGATTAACATTATTATTTTTTTACCTACGGTTTCCCATTGAATCTTGACCTTTGCATCTGTTATTTTTTGTTTCATTGTGTTTTTCCAGCTTTTCATATTTTTCTTTTACTCTACTCCTTACCATATTCACTCATTCCTTTGTCCATTTAAAGGACAAACACACACAAGTATATTTTTCCTCTATTCTCCTATTCAGTCATATTGTACTTTTCTTTTGACATTTTATTGGTCATTTTACGTATCTTGACTTGTATCTGTTGCACAAAAGCTGAAAGTGACAAGTTGAGTACCTTGGTCTTATTAGATTCAACATGGTTGCTCTTGATGACGTCCTGCTGCACAGAATTAGGCTTTCATAAAGTGCTCTTCTAATAGTTTGACTCCTTCTTGAGGAAACATGGTCCATAGATTTTCCCACATGCTTTTCAAGAGTGCCCAATATACACTGCTATGTTTCACACAATGGGGTTTGTTCGATATATCTAAGGACAATTTGGCTAGAGTAATTCAGTTTTACAGGTTCCACTTCTACATTCAAGTAGACAATACTAAGCTACTCCTGGGGCTTGAGGGAAGTTAAGCCAAGATCACTACTGAATTTTCAGAATGCATGTATCACATATATAGGTGGCTAGGGTCTTACAGACTAAAGCGTTATGCCACCAGTATAGAAGTGACATTGGTATGGGGTCAAGAAAACCTCATGTTCCAAGCTTTCCTGCCACAAGACTTAGACGTTCAGGAGGTGAAAAATGTGGGTTTTACATGTGATCACCAACTTTCCTTGGCACTCAGTTGTCAGCCTTTATAGCCTCTTGCTTTTTCCATCTCAATTCTATCATACCTAGCTTGACCTCCTGGTGTAATTTCATTATTGCCTCTCACCTGAATTATGACAAGGGGCAGTTTCTTGGGGGTAACTAAGGCTTTGGTGTCCTAGATTGAGAATGTAGCAGCCAAATTACTACTTGGTTAGAAAAATCACTGATTTTATCAAGATTCCTGCTGTTTACACCAATGGGCAAATTCCACAAATTTGACCCAAAAATGTCAACACTATTGTCTAAGGGCCTGATTTAGAGTTTAGCAGACAGGTGGTCCATCGCAGATGTGACAGATATCTTGTTGCCGTATTACAAGTACCATAGGATATAATGCACTTGCAAGAAGACAGATGTTTGTGAGGGAATAACATGTTGTCAGTTCAAAACCAGGCCCTAAATTCTTTACTAAATACAAGATCATCTAGCCAACTTTATTACTTGGGACCTCGAGTGAAAACAGCTGGAGTTTATAACTGTTTTTAGCATCAGAAAACACATGGTGAACCCCCTTGGTGATGAAATCTTGCAGATTAAGCTTGCACTTTATGTAATGTTAATTATTTTCTTTAGCATCAGAAGTTGAGGATACGATTTGTTGTAGGACCATTTTAATTATACTGACATGACTGACTTTAAAAAGTATGAAACTAGAGGCACAGCGCAACTTTAAGTTGAATTTTAACCAGTAATGACGCTTACACAGATGGCACTGTAACTAGTCTGTTGAACTGGCATGCATGGCTATTAATTCTGCTAAAAAGCAAATAAATTCTTCTGGAGCGAACTAGAGAGACCCCCTCATATTCAGGAAAGAAGGTGAAAGATCTTTTCACACCCTCCCTGACCCTCCAGCCCTGGTGGTGGGGTCCCACAGGGACCACGCCAGGGTCCAAAAAAGTTTGTACATTTTTTTTGTCGCAAATTTGCAAAGCTTCAACTAATTCACCAAAAAAAAAAAAGCAGTGTCTCCCACGCTTGTTTTTCAGTTGAGCACCCCCTTGTGGCCCAGGTCCCGGGGGGGCATTATTATGTTACTTATTGGACGGGGCGCATGTAGCCCCCCTACCCGGCTGATTAAAGCTCCAATGGCTAACATCCCCTGGGACCTAGCAGATAGTAGACATGAGAAGGGTAGCCACGTGGCACTGTCAGGCATCCTCCCTGAGCCAGACTCCTGCTATGTCCCAGGGTTCCAACAATTGCGGGCCGGGAAACCTCTGTTTGCTCTCACGTGGTGTAGCTCTCACCCCCTTCAGTTATAGGCTGGGCCCTGAGGCTGAAATCGCCTCCCTCTTCCTCTTTCAGTAAAAGACCAGGCCTCAAAGGATGGGTTCCCGATGGCCAAAATCAGCTCGGGGAGGAGGGTCTGCGTGCCCCTCCTAAATGATAAATGTAGAAGGGCCTAGGGGGTGGGGTCCCTGGGGCCAAATTAGCCTGAAGAGGGGGAAACATCGCCACTCCCCCTCATTTTTAATGGCTGGGCCCCCGGAGGTGGGGTCCCGTGGGATGAAATCAGCCCAGAGAGGGGGGCTGCAAACCCCCTACCAGTTTGTTATATGGATGGGCTGTGGGCAATAGGGTCCCTGAGGCCGTAATGAGCCTGTTGAGGGGTGCTGCATGTCTGCTTCCCGGGTTGCCTGCCTGTGGGGGCTTGGCCACAGGCCAGGTCCTACAGCCAACCCCCTGCCAAGCACGGCCAAAGGCGTTAAGCCTTTGCCCTAAGGTAACTATAACTTCTGCCCTCACCATGCACTGCTAATTACCTCACATATTACATCACTGATTACTTCTTCAGTGAATAATGAATGATACCACTGGAACTTTTGTAGTGAAATTATTGATGAGAAAACAGTGCATGTTGGGGTGTATGAGTTATAGTTACCTTAGGGCAGGAGCTATAGTTTATTGGTTTATTGAGATAAGTATAACTATAGCCGTTGAATTTCTATGGTTTTGTGAGTGTAAAATCTGAAGCCATAGCATCCCCGTAACATTTGTTTTTTTAGTATGTATATATATATATATATATATATATATATATAAAAGGAATGAGGGTGAGGGTGTTTTTATAGTTTGAGGGTAGGTAAGGGTATTCGTTGGTAAGGACATTTTTAGGGTTTAGGGGTAGGCAGGGGTATTCAGTGGTAAGGGTGTTTTTAGGGGTTAGGGGTGAGTAAGGCCAGGGGTGTGGAATTTAACACAATATATACTTGTCCATGGGACAGGTTGCTTCATAAATCTACTTGTCCTGTAAACAAAATCTACTTGTCCCTTTGGTGTGATGTAGTGCAACGACAAATTATGGCAGCAATCTCATAATGTAAGAGCTCTGATAATAAACTCTCTGATTATGCCAGGACCAATACTATAGTAGGGCCTAAATACTAGCAATTCCAAGCCCTAGTATTTTGCCACCTTTCTGCAGAGCTACATATAGGGGCTGCCTTTGAGTCTGTGCAAACCTACTAACTTGAATGTTTTAAGGATTTTCACCAGCTCTTCTCTAATCTTTTCCCATACTGAGAGAGGTTGGAAACTTACTCATGACAAGGGCAGATTTTTTCATATGGACAGTGCCTGATGTTAGAGAGTAGCCTTTTAAATACAGTTTGGCACTCGATCTTGAACGTTTTATACAAGCTGTATTTTATACATCAATTACCTTATTAAGTGAATATATCTACTAGGACACGTCATAGCAGGTAAATAGGTGCTAAGATAACTGTGTCAGTTGCATCTTGGATAGAGATTTATCGGCAGTCAAATGGACCCAGGTGTAAACCATAGTATTATCTGCCTTCCATTCCTCCTGACCTATGTTTATATTATAATAGTGATATCTATCATGTATTGTTCTACAAAGCCACAAGACAGTAGCAGCAAGTGCAAGGCAGTGAAAGGAATATTTCATAAGGAATATTAAATATTATAAAAAGTATACAAACGAGGTCTACATTATATTTCCCCTTGCCAACAATATGTTACTTCATTTCCAATGAGGTTTCACTTATCAGACTGCTTTTGGCTGTTTGTAGGCGAACGTCCCTTGTGGGCGATACAAAAACTGACAGTGCGCTTAGATCCCACCCATTGCTTACCATTCGTTGGCTTTATTATCACTTTCATTTGATTGCTTATTCCATGGCTTGTATTCCTCTTCTTGGCCCTCGGGCACCACAGTAAGCCTGTGAAGATGTTGCTGGATAGGAAAGTTGTAGAGGCAACCTATCTGCTCACTATGAACAGGAAAGTTGTGCTTTTAGACTTTGAGATGTGAATGCAGATCGTAGTAGCCATTCCATCATCCATGATGGACGGAAGGGGAACGGAGAAGGAGGGAAATCACTCCCAGTGCGGATCATTGAGAGAAACAGTTTCTCTACTGTTAGTGAACCACAAAGTATCTGAAAATCACGCTTTGGACCAATACTATGATGAATAGTTTTAAGGTCCATGATTGTTTTTTCAGTGTGGTGGATGAGGAATAAAAAGGGCGTGGCAATTACCCCAAACAAGGTTTTCGCTTTGGACTGAACATGATCACAATCTTCCTTAGAGAATTTAAACTTGTTGCAATGTTTTGCTCTCTGTGGCCACCGAGGCTTGGGCCCCCCTTTCGCGGTTTCTTCACTCTTCCTTTTACGCTGACACACACCACAACAAGACTCAGACTGTGACTGCAGTCGTACGCTCCAGCACTGACATCTCAGCAAAGCCAAGGCCCTGAAACTATGTGTAACCTTCTGTGTTTGAGTGAAGGTTGGATACGGTGCAATGTTTCAAAATGATTACTTAGTAGATATCAGAAGGAAGCATTTTTCACTACAGGGACGTTTGTTATTATATAGATTTCATCATCCTAAATCGGAATATGGTTGTGTGTAAGATATCATGTTTTCTCGGTTTTAGAGCGGAGAATATGTTTTTGCATAAACATCTAGCAGTCTGTGTATTTTATGACGAACATGATGCGGTTTCAAGTTGATAAACAGCCGTCATCTGTATATATTTTTTTCCGTTGGCCCACATTTATTTACTTCTTTCAGGAACATTTCGCACTAGGCCATGTACTAAGCTCGGTCTGCCTGTTAACCATACACCTACCGCTCTATATTCCTTTTAAAAAGATCTTAAATGCTCCTTAAAAAACGATGCAAATATCCAGGGCTTCTGAAATGAATATTAGCAAATATTGCATGCCCGTGATGAAGATATCTGCTCAGGGGCGTAGCTTCCACTGGTGCAGCAGCTGCAGTGGCACCGGGGCCTAGAGGCTTGAGGGGGGCACCAAATCCCGTTTATTGATGCATTCTGCTATTTAAACAGCAGCCAGAGCGCCCATTTACTTCCTTGCACTAGGGCCGATGACGCACTGGATACGCCGCTACATATGCTGCCATGACCGTTTGCTTTTAAGTGGATGTATGGTGGAATCCCCAATGCCACTACAATGAATGGCTTTATTACGCAAGCGTTATAACGAAAATGCCTTTCCAATGAAAGGCTTTTACAACAAAATGTATTACAACGATTCTGCATTTACAACAAAAGTCTTTACTACGGAAATATAAGTATTTAACAAGGAAGTGTAAACCATTTTTACATACATATGTATATTCAATTAAAAAAACAAAGGTTACAGGGACTCGCGCCCGCCAGGCACAGTTTTCTCATCAATAATTTTACTGCAAATTTTGCAGTGAGAATATGAAATATGGCATAGAATATGTCATCAATGATATAGTGTGGAGTACTAACCTAGCCTCTGTAATAGTGAGCACGGACTACTTGGGGCGCACGCATTCGGACCATAACCCGCTGCTCGTGAGCCTGAGATGGGAGACCTACCGTCTGGCTGAACCAACCTGGAGGCTGAGGCCGGAACTGTTAGAAGACACTGCGTTCAGAGCATCACTGAGCGCTGCGATCCCGGAATATTTTGAGCTCAATGATGGCACGGCCTCGTCGAGTTTGGTAGAGTGGGGCGCATTCAAAGTTTTTATCCGGGGGCATTGTTTGGGAACCCAATGTAATCTGCGTCATTCTGTTGAACGTGACCTGACCCGGGTGGAGCGAGTTTTGCTGCGACCGGAGGCGGAGGTAACTGGCAGTCAGACTGAGAGTTCGATATTAACAGCGATACACGCTGAACACCTGTCGCTCCTCGAGCGCCTGCGATGTTTGAACTACGCTGCGCACTCTGCGAGAACTCATGCTTCAGCCGATAAAGCTGGTAAACTATTAGCTTGGTTGATCCGCCGAGATAGTGAGAAGGGGCCGATAGTGGAAATCCGCTCGCAGGCAGGGGGATTGGTACACGCGCCCGGGGAGATACAAGCTGAGTTTATGAGGCATTACAGGGCGCTCTATGCCTCGTGGTGCCTCCCAGGGATGAGTCCTGCGCCGCGTTTCCCGCCGAAGTGGAGCTGCCGAGTTTAGAGGGCGAACAGATGGAGGCACTTGAGGCACCTCTCGACCTTGAAGAGATAAAGTCTAGCATTCGTGAACTTGCATCCGGTAGAACGCCGGGCCCGGATGGTCTGCCAGTTGACTTTTACAAAGCCTTCGCGCTGCAATTGGCACCCAGGTTGCTTCGCATGTATGAGGAAGCTGAACGGAGGGGTTACCTGTCAGCCACTCAAAGGGAGGCGCTGTTGGTCTCCCTTCTTAAACCTGGGAGGGACCCTGTGGAGATGGGATCGTACCGGCCCCTAGCAATGTTGAACACTGATTACAAAATATTAGCGAAGGTGCTGGCAGTGCGACTGGCGCCGAGTGTGCCAGGTCTAGTCCACCCTGATCAGAATGGGTTTATCCCTGCGAGAGACACCTCGCACAATATAAGAAGGTTGTTCTGGGTCATGCAGTATGCGGGTGGGATTGGCCGCGGGCGGGCTGCCTTGTCCTAGATTTAGAGAAGGCCTTTGACTCCCTGGAGTGGCCATACCTGTTCAGAGTGTTACGGCTGTTTGGTATGGGACCGTCCTTTATTTGCCTGGTTAAACTGTTATACACCAAACCGCAGGTCCAGGTGAAGTTGGGGTCTGTGATATCGGAGCCGATTCGTGTGTGCGGAGGCAGGGCTGTCCTCTTTCGCCTTTATTGTTTTCACTCGCCATGGAGCCTCTGGCGGCGGCCTTGCGTGGAAAGGGGGCTGACTGGGGTATCCCCCTTGGGGACGGTCTACACATAGTGTCGTTGTATGCAGACGACCTTCTTATGTACTTCAGAGATGTCACGCAGATCCCGCCGGAGGTTGGGCTGCTCCTGCAACGCTTTGCGATGTTATCCGGCCTCAGGGTTAGCTGGTCTAAGTCGTGCCTCTTTCACTTTGATCTGGGACTCATGGACCCGGGGATTAGTCTGTCCGGGAGTCCTGTTCGGTGGCAGCCATGCACATTCCGGTATCTGGGCATCCGAGTCTACCATCGTGAGGAGGATTTGCTTGAGGGCAACCTCACAAAGGCGGTGTCCTCGGTCAGGTCTCAAATGTCGTTATGGAGGACACTGCCGCTATCAGTGGCGGGCAGTATAGCACTCCTGAAAATGGTGGTCCTGCCGCGCCTCTTGTATTTCTTCTCCAACCTCCCACACTATGTACCCCCTGGTTTCTTTAGGACCCTGGAGACGGGGCTGAGAGACTTTATCTGGAACGGTGGCCGATGCAGAGTTGCCCTAAAGAAGTTGTACCTGCCACCCGACAGGGGCGGCCTGGCAGTCCCTAATCTGGAGCATTACTACCTGGCCGCCCAGCTTCAGTGGATATCCAGGTGGCTGGCGGATGCCCAGCTGGCTGACACAGCATCGGAGAGGGGTCCCTGGTCATTACTGCAGAGTCAGCACCTGTTCCATCCGCTTACAAGTGCGCCGACCCCGCGACAATTGTTCCTCAGGGTGGTCCATAGATGCTTCCGCAGATCCCTCCGACTCACAGGGCTGGTGGTCCCATTTGCGCTGGCCTTGGCATTGTTGGGCACACTGCGGGGCCCCAGGGTCACGTCGAACTCTGAATTGCGGCCGTGGCACGAAGTAGAACTGTGCATGCTGGGCAATCTTTATGAGGAGGGTCAGCTGCTCCCATTCGCTAGGCTTCAGGACCTGGGGCTACCACCCGGTCAGTTCCTACTGTATAACTCCTTGTTACGGGCCCTGAGGACCGGGTGGGGAGATATCTTGGTAGCTCCTCCCACCCATTTACTGATTCAATATTCACCGGTGATGGGTCGAGCCGTCGCTTGATTAGTTGGCTTGCAGATGCGCTGCAAACTCACACTGCCCTGGAGAGCAAGGCGCTGCATGCGGCGTGGGAGGTGGATGTGGCCGGTCCATTTTCGGAGGTGCAGTGGAGGTCAGCCCTTTCGGGCCACCTCAACATACCCCGTAATTCCAGATTTTGCCTAATACAGTACTATTTAGTCCACAGAGCCTACCTTACACCAGCCCGTGTGAATAAATACTTTGCCCGTCGGGACGCGGCTTGTCCCCGATGTCATGAAGTTGCCGCAGGCTTGTTACATATGGTGTGGTCCTGTCCTAGTTTGTGCTCCTACTGGAGGGTGGTAATTGATAATCTGTCTGATTGCACGGCTCAACAGATCCCTTTTACTTGGGAGGCGTGCATACTGGGGTTATTCCCTAGAAGTAAACGGCACAGAGCGGAGGTGCGCTTCACGGACCTGGGACTCATTGTGGCGAAGCGGCTGGTGACCCGTAGGTGGAAGTCGCCGGACCCTCCGCCGGTGCAGGTCTGGAGATGCTCTTTCGAGGTGTGGGTGGGAGCAGAGGGTGCAGCACTGAGGAGGGAGGAGGCGCTGGGACTGCGCCAATTTCCGTTGTCGACCGGCTGGGAAGAGTTGATGATACGTTTGCGGGCGTGGGCGGGGATCCAGAAGAAGGAGGTTTGGATTAGTTCGATTGAGTGCCCATTAAAGGAACGATGTGCAGCGCTGGGAGAATAAGTGTGGGAATTAGCGAGCTTTGAGGCACTGCTAGAAGACAGAAAGGCATAGTTTATTGAACCTATGCCAGACCCAACCCCTCTGCCGGCGTGCTGAATTGATGCAGCTTGGTCCTCAGCCTGATCGGGAAGTAAATGTGTGGGAAATAATAGTATAGATGTCCGCAACCAGCAGTTGTTATTGGTTTACACGGTTAGTTCATATAGAGTTAATAACATCTGTCTCCTCAACAATGACACTCGAACCACAACTCTAAAATGGGAGTAACGGTGCACAAGTGAGTGTTGCCAAGTGACGCGCTCACTAATAGATGTTATGGAGATTGCCACCCACTAAGACCTCAGAGGCAAAATAAGATAGCACTATTAGAGTATTTTAAACGGGTAAGCACTGCTAGACATAGTTTGTAGATGGTTCAGAAGCAGAGCCAAGCATAAGAGCGGTTTGCAGGTTATGTTATAAATTATAATGGTTACCATGTTATTTCTCAGTCGAATAGTGGTTAGCGTTAATGATGCTACACAACGCATTGTGTTAAAAAGTTGATGATTCATATATGTGATGTAACGTTGCAATAAACTTTAATAAACAGATTTATGAGGGGAAAAAAATGATATAGTGTGGAGTAATTAGCTGTGCATGGCGAAGTCGCGAGTACTAGTTACCTTAGGGCGTGAGTTTCAGTTACTTGAAAGAACTCTAACTATAACTGCTGAAGTTCAATGGTTTTGTTCAAGTAAATTCACAGCCTAAATATAACGTTCCTGTAACCTTTGTTTTTTTCAGTAAATTTCTATGTTTTTTTTTAACGTATAGTATTTTTCATATTTTCATACTATCCGTTAATCCAACCACCGCTGAGCACAGCCTTTGGCAGTGCGTGGCGGCGGTTGACCACAGGGCCAACCCCCTATAAGCACCCAACCTTGCACCATGCACAGCCTTTTCCTGTGCATAGTCTAGTTTGCCCACAGGGGCTGGCCTGCAGCCAGTCCATGCTGCCAACCCCCCTAACCACCCAAACCGATGCCCTGCACAGCCCTTTGTGCATGCAATGTTGAAGTTGTCTGTGGCCTCTCTGGGTGTGAGAATAGGTGTGAGAGGCTGTATCTAGAGGTAAGAGTGGCTGTCAGTGTCTGTCTAGTTGTGAGACTGCATACATTAGTGTTTCAGTGGGTGCATCAGTATGTGCGTGGGTCTGTGAGTGGGTGTATTTGGGTGTCAGTGGGTCTGTGAGTGGGTTTCAGCATACTAATCCTGCACCACCTCAGACCTACCACCACTGAACATGCAAGCTGCATCTGGAAAAGAATCACAAAAGAGGGCTGGGCTTCCGCCACCCCCAGGCACCAGCCCAAGCACACCAGCAACTTGCTGAAAGATTTCACAAACCTCAACAGCTAGAAAACTATATGTGCGGACATCCTGGCTCTCCTCAAGCGCAACCCAATGGCAAGAGCCTGACGACAGCCTGCTGATATTCAACGGAACTCAGGCTAACAAAACACCACTGCAAGCAGTTGGAGCAGAAATGAAGAGCAAGTCAAATCCATCCTAAGACGCTACTACAAGCATATACATAATACCAAGCACACAGCTCCTGTAGACCACGTTGGTGCCAGAACAAACAGCAGAAAGGAAATCTTCTCCATCAGCAAGTATTTCAACATGCCCCCTTCCTCCTCTAGCAGCATCATTCCCTGACAAAATCTTTTCAACAAGCTCTCAGAATTTTTCTGCAATAAAATCACCTCCATATACGACAACGTTGGCTCTCAACCAGACCCCGTCACAATCACAACTCAACTTCCCATCACAGACGAAGAATGAACCATGACCTCATGGCCCACCACCACCACCGTTAAAATAGCCCCCATCATGGAGGCCATCCAGTTGTCCCCACCATGCCTTCACTAAAGGACTCCTACCGATCAGTGAAGTACTAGCACCCATCCTCAATGCCTCCATTGACTCAGTGGCATTTCTGGACACGTAGAAGCATGCCACAGTCACACCCCTCCTCAAGAAACCATCTGCTGACCCAGCCACCCTCTCCAAATACAAATCCATCTCCCTGCTAACATATCTGGCCAAGGTCATAGAGAAACTAATCAACAGACACCTCACTGTCCACCATAGCAACCACCAGCTACTCAACTTCAAGCAGTCCAGATTCCGGCTCCACCACAGTACAGAAACGGCACTCATCACTGCCACAGTCGACAGGACAGCTTGACAAAGGAGACATGGCAGAACTCACTCTCATGAACCTCTCTGCAACATTTAACATGGTCTCACACCCCATCCTCATCGGACATCTGCCCAAGTTTGGCATCCAAAGACCTGCTCTCTGCTGGATCTGCTCCTTCTTAATAGATAGAATAGAGGCTGTCAGCTGGCACCTTACTCCTTGAAAGTCCGCAAATTCATCTGTGGAGTGTCTCTAGGTTCATCACTCAGCCCCACCCTCTTCAGCGCTCACATGATGTCTCTAGCCAAGGTCATCCATGCACACAACATCAACATCCTCTTCTATTCTAACAATGCACAACTCGTACTCTCCCTCTCAGACAAGCTCCACAGCACAAGAAATAAGTCCACCGTTTGTATGACCTAATTTGCTAACTAATTGAAAGCCAGTTGTCGCAAGCTCAACACAGACAAGACAGAAGTAATGACGTTCAGCAGAACCACCTTGCCATGGGACTCCAACTGCTGGCCGGCCAAAGTCAGACCCACACCCCGCACCCATGCCAGGAACCTTTGCATCATCAGCAGCAACAACCTGGACATGATTGCACAAGCCAATGCCATCTTTGCATCCTTTTTCAATACACTGAAGATTCTGAGGAAGATCTTCAAATAGCTTCCAGGCAACACCAGAAAAGTTGTCACTCATGCTCTAGTCACAAGCAAGTTGGACTACGGGAGCACACTCTATGCTGGCAAGGAATTCACCAGAAGACTACAAACCATCCAGAACTCGGCAGCCAGACTTATCCCCAATCTTCCACACATAGAACTCACATCACACCACACCAAACTTTGGGGAGCGCCACTGGCTCCCGATACACAAACTCAAACATTCCAAACTCATCACACACACATTCAAGGCAATACAGAAATTAGGCGCCATTTATCTGAACCGTCTCCTCTCCTTCCACCAACCACACATCCCATAATTTGCTGTACTCTGTAGACTTCAACCAACCTGACAATCTATTTCCGCTAGTGTGCAGCACGTTACTGGTACACACAGCAAATCTGGAGGTGCAGATCAGTTTGGCCCCCCAGTGCCGTTCTTGATGTCTGCTCTGGGCGCTCTTCTTGGTTTCCAGGCACTAGTGCTCTTGATGGCACAGTCCACAAGCCGAAGCGCAGCAGGGCATGGATGCCCCTTCAGTTAGGGTTCTCTCCTAAGAGTCTGCATTGCCTCTACACCCACAGAAGGCTCCTGTACCCAGGTGATGGACTGTGGATTTCTGGCTTAGGCGGGAGACCTCTGCAGTAGAGTGTTGGTCATCTCTGACTCTTGGCCACACCCCGAGCTTTCATTTTTGAAGAAGACACATTTATACCTTGTTAGCTAGGAAGAAGATGAGCTTGTTTTTTTAAAACGTTTTTAAAGTAAAAAAATCTTGCAGAGATACCTTTATTTCACTCTCTTTTTTCTGGTCTGGCTATAGACAGCTTTAGTTGCCTGTGTGAGACATTGTAGCCAATCCTTTCACATTTACTTTCTTAAGGTTTTAATTGTTTCTTGGTTGTCTGAGTGTATTCTTAGACTGCTGATGTTTGTGAACGATTTTTCTTCCTGTATGTTTCTCTTCAAATTGGGCTTTACCACTCGATGGGAGTGTATATCATGCTCTCTGCTCCCTCTTCTCAACCTCCCCAGTCATCGTTCCGCCTTGAGACCTTCCGGGTGAGTAGTGCGCTTTACAAATCCCTGATTGATTTATTGATTGATTGATCGTTGCCTTGGTATGACGCCCCTGCTCCTATCGCTTTCTCTATTTCACCCTCTACCTCCTCCCTCTGTCGAATCAGACAACTGTTGCCACTTAGTGCCTTTCTGTGCATGTCCTTCCTTTGCAGAAAGGAGTAACTGCGTTGCATTTCTAGTGCGTATAGGGAATCCTTATCTGGTTAAACGAAATAGCAAAGAATACTTTATTATGTTGTAGTCTATATAATTGCAGTTAAATTGTGTGAAAATGAAATGTGCGTTTGGTAAAATACAAAGTTGGAAGGAAGGCTGGGCCTGTTGACTCCCGAATATTAAAGTGAATTCATATATTCAGGCTATCCACCATGAATAAGTGTGAGGTCAATTTAAAGAATTTGTGCTTATTTCTGAATTAATTTGATTGATTGGGGGATAGAGGATCCTAGACCTAGAAAGAAGGAGCATATTAAATTATATGTTAATATTTCCCTTTTCTATTTATGCATACATTGCTTAATATCAGTTAATGCTAAAGTGTGGCCTTCCTTAGTTTACAACTTCCTTTTGTGTTCTGTAGAGATGGAACTCCCAAGCAGTTTTATCAAAGGATGCCAGAAACGTGAAACAACACTAATTCACCACACGTGAATGGCTGGCTCCCCAACTCTTTTTGGGTTGAAGTGTCCACAAGCAAGTTTTTGAATTCATTATCGTCGGAAGAATACTGCCATTGTCTGTTTATAGTCACTGCATTTCAAGGTGATTGCCATGATCACTAGGTTGTCTGGAATTAATTACTTTTTCGGAGCCATGGTCAGAGGCAGCTGCCATACTTTTTACTGAAAGATTTACTGACCAGTGTTGTGCACGATCCGGTGAACCCTTCATTGCACAGCTAGGAGTACACTCTGACTCTGGCCAAGGGTCCAGGAACTTGGGGCCAGCACTTAGTAGGTCAGGAGTCACTCCCACAGAGGCCAACAGAGGAGACCATGTCAGGTCCAGTTGAGTCTTGTCAGCTAGGAAGTAGAAGAGGCCTCTGGAAGCTTATTGTGACCCTATAGCTCAATCAGGAGCAGCCAACTGACCCTTGAAGTCACTTCTGGGGATCCTGGGTTTAGGACACCAGAGCAGTTCTTCTCCTGAATCTTCTACAGCTCCAGAAGTGTTCTGATGAGAGGTTCTGAAGGTGCCACCTTTATCCCCAGTGCCAGCGTGTGGGTGACCATGTTGTCTTACCTTCCCCTTTTCCTGGGTTTGGCTCTAAACTGTCTAGGGTAACAAAGGGCAGACAGGCCTAGATGTGACCTGCATTTGTCAATGGCAGACAAGAAGTCAGGAGTGTGGTGGTTAAAGTCCTGGGGATATCCTTTCAAGCTGAGGAAGGTTGAGGATAACCCCAGAACATTCTGCTCTAGAGAGAAACAACTTGCCCCACTCCCAAAGCTCCTTTTTTGCAATGTTTGGAAGGAATACACAACACATCACAGGAGAAAGTCACATTTGGTATATGCAGAAAAATGCCAGTTTTGTAGAGGTGGCATTTTCAGAACAGGAACTTTAAATCAAATTTACCAGTAAAGAGGATTTTAAATTACAATTAATTTGAGCAGAAAACAACATTTCTCTGTCTGGTCCCAAACTGAAGCTATCACTTACTAAGTGTAATAAGGTTACCCTGTATTAGACTATGGAAGAGATAGCCTTACAGAGGTGAAAAATGACATTGCAGGGTTTTCACTGTCTGGCCATGTCCTACTTTTTAAATACCATACACCCTGCCTTATGAGGCTTAGTGCCTACCTTAGAAGTGAATTATTATTATTAGAAATTATGGCATAGATCTGGAAAAATGTTTATTTTGCCAGGTTAAAATGGCAGGCTAAAACAGCACTATGGGGTGCTGTGGCATGCTTTAGACATGTTTTACAGTGCTACTTTAGTAGGTGGCACAATTGGTGTTACAGTCCACTAGCAGCATTTAATTTACAGGCCCTTGCTACCTATAGTACCTTTTTCTATGGATTAATAAGTAAATTAAATGTACCAATTAGGTGTAGGCCAGTTTTACCATGATTAAGGGTGAGAGCACAAGCTCTTTACCACTGATTAGCAGGGGGAACGTTTCCTATAATCCAACAAAAATTCGTTCCACAAAGGAATGGAGTGAAGGCAAAGCATTTGGGAGAATACCACACCAAGGATGTCAGGTCTAACAGGCACCATCTAACTGGTGTTAATAGTATTATGATGGTAAAGTTCTGTGGATGGATGGCTGTCATGTAAGCAGAAGAAGTCACAGAAATGTGTGCAGGCTTGATGTTGGAAAGCAGCATAACTGTAAAGTATCATCACTGTTTGAATATGTATTTAAGAGATGGTACTGTGCCAATCTTAAATCAAAATCTGGGATGACCCTGTTAAAAGGGCCAGACCTAACATATACCACTACTCTTTGCCCTCACTTTTCTAAGTCTGAATCTTTGCATGCAAGATCACAAATGATTCAGCCTTATAGAGCTGTACATCTTTCAAAGATCCCACCATGCACAGCATGTAATAAATCCCAACAAATTTTTTCAAATTAAGAGTATTATGCACATATTCCTTTTGTAAATTAAGCCTTGTTGTGATACAGACGCAGCTGTGTTGGAAATGGCCCTTTCTACAGGGTTATCTCCAAACGTTTTGCCTTTCTTCTCCTATTTTTTTACCCTTTTTTTGGGAGAGGGAGGGTCATTCACACCTTACATCTGAGTAGGCTGTGTCCTGCCCTCACACAATGGACCGATTACACCCTACTGATGTCTGGATACAGGGCTGGGTTGAAAAGGTGTTGTGCTTGACTTGAAAGGACTCCTTTGATGTTACCCCCTGAACAGAGGCGTTTTGAGTATAAGTAGAAGGACTTTTGCCCCCTGATTTTAGAGCAGTTTTGGAACCGGGACAGAACCTCTGCCAGTGGGACTGCACAAAGGACTCATCTGGACTGCTCTTCTTTTGTCACCCTGTTGTGTGATGTCTGCTAGGTGGCCAATTGACTCCTCTGGATTGCCCTTCTGCGTGTTGCCCTGCTGCCAGCCTGTTCCCTGACTCTGGACTCCCAAGGTACTGTGGTGACGTGAGGAGGAATCGCCATCCCGCCCTTAAATGTGGTGGCCTGCTGTTCACTACATGTGCTCCTTCTTAGTGCCCCCCAGGGCTTGGTGGTCTGCCCTGTGCTTTCACCAATCAGCACAGGGGGTGCTTTGTTTATGGAGGCCTGTCTTCTCTTCGCGGGGTTGCCAGGCCTGCGCTCACATTACTGACCCTGGCCCGTGTGTGCTTTCTCAGTCGCCAAGCAACAAGGACAGGCTGGGTAGGTAGGAGCCAGAGGCCGGGATTCCCTGGACGACGACGTGGCTGGAAGTGACCAACAACAAGCCCCCTTTCCGACGGCCAGCCAGGTCCACCATTGTCACATGAGGGACCACTGGAAGCTGTCCCAAAGATTGCTCTGGAGCACAAGGAGGCCCCGAGCTGGACTATCGCTGAGAACCCACTTCCTAATAGTAATGTGTTTGGCTCTGGAGGGTTCAGGGCATGCTTGTACTGTGGCTGACATTTCCATCACCAAGGGCACTTCAGGTTCAGAGCCTTATGTTTGCATAAAGCGGAGTGCAGGGGCTCCTGTGGCCTGGCTATAATCACAATCACCTTAGTCCCAGCAGGGCCCATAAAGGAAGCCATATTTCACTTTGTGAGCATGCAGGTATTACAGATCCTGGGAGTCCCATGGCTGCTGCTTTGCTGGTACAACAGACAATTCCTGTGTTCTGCCACTGCTTTTAGGCGTGATAATGTAGGTAACTACTTGTTCATGATCAGCTGCCTCTCATGACTAGAGTATTCCCTGATCTTAGGGGGACAGTCCTATTAATGCCCTGCTGATCATAGATATTTACTGTCTTGGATGCCTGCACAGTATCCATGATTTATTTTATATCTTTTTTGCCCAAGGATATATTATGTTTGCACATTACTTGTGAGTTGTATGCTTTGAGCCTAATGACACATGTATATGTCTGCACAGTACTTGTGAATTACATTTGTCTGGGCCATACGAACTTTCCACTAGACCTACAAATTATTACACTGGGTGTACCATTTTCTTGGCTCTGGCATTATCGGGCTGAAGAGTATTATTCCTTAATTGCACAACCTGCACAGTGTGTATGATCTATGTCACTGGTTCCCAACCTGTGGTCTGGGGATCCCTGGGGGGCCCACGAAGCCTCCAAAGGGGGTCCGTGACTGCTTGGAAAATTAAACAATATTAACAGATTAGGTCCCCAGCTTTCAGTAATGACTCATTTGGTTGGGGGGGGGGGGGGGGGGGGGGGGGGTCCGGATTCCAATAATGATTCAGTGGGGGTCCCTTGGTTCCAGTACTGAAAAAGTGGGGGTCTACAGAAGTCAAAAGGTTGGGAACCACTGATCTATGTGAATTAGTCTATGATCTGGGCACAATATATTTTATATTTTTATATAACATCTTGGTGTGGAGTCTCTTTTGTGGTATATTTATTGTGTCACTGGTATGTATGTGTTTTTGCAAACACTTTACACATGACCTCTGGGGATAAATCTGACTGCTCTGTGCCAAGATACCGGGGGTTGAGCATAGGTTATCTTTGGTGTGTAACGGGCGCACCCTGACTAGAGTGGTGGGTTCTGCCTGGCTGAGGTGCATACCCTAGCCAACCAGAAACCCAATATCTGTCAAGCTGAATGCCACACAAGTTCAAAAGTATCCACACAATAATGCCTATCTGAAATTCAGTTAGTTCAGTGGAGATGATGCTTCTTGCTTGCCCGGTATATTTGCGGTAAACTTGTCACTAGTTTAGCGGTGCCAGTGGTAGGTAGTGCAGTCAGAGAGCATCTTTAATGAACCACATCAGAGCTCAAACAATAATTACTTAGGGCCAGCTGATTCTTAAGAACCACAATGTTACATATACCTGCTTATTACTTAGTAAGCATTCTGCTGCAAGTCCACAAGTATTCAAAGCACAAAATACCTTTTTTTGTGAGGGTTTTTTGAATTCTGTGATAAATGTTTGAAAGCTTCATTTACTACACATCTGTTTCAAAACCTATAGACCTATAGTGTAGCAAATACAGCTTTGTCTTGCCTGAACAAAAAGTATTATTTTTAGCCCAATAAAACAGGAAATGTGTTAAAATTAGCTGTTCACTAAATCCTAACGACGGTCCTTTTTACGTCTTGATTTAGTTGAGGGTGGGTAGCCATATGCTTTATAAATCCTATAAATAGAAATATTTATTGATATAGCATCTTAGGGCCGGCCTTCTTCATCCTTTGGTCTGTTCCTTTGCCATTCACATTTTTCTTCCAGCCACAAAAGCATACTGCATTTTGCAATGAATCTGCCTTCTTAAGCAATTAGCTCTCTCTTGCACTGTAACAGTATTTTGCTCCATTACATGTCCTCATCTTCCTAAAAACAAGTGCACTTAATTACCAGGATTAGTGGTCCAATACTTTAATTTGCAATTTTTTTTCTTTCCATTCTTTAACCTCCTTAAATTTGAAAATCATTCGTGGGTGTTTTAGCTATGTATTCAAGTTACAATAATTCAAAAACAATGATTTATTTTCTTGCGCCAATAAAAACCATTTTTTACCAGTGATGTATGTTAATACTAAAAAGATATACTTGCCTCCTAGGAAGCACCTGTAGTGTACTGTTAAAATTATTTGTGATGGTTTTGTTAAAAAAAAAAATATATATATATATATATATATATATATATATATATATATATATATATATATATATATATATATATTGCAGGCATATGGCTGACACATTTGGGCGGCAGCATGTTTTCTTCATTTTGATCTTGTTACTTTGTGGCAAACGCTTGTAATAGAAAATAATAAAATCATAATTATTGCACCAGCTTGCAACGGCCAGACCTATTGGCTTTGCTACTACTTGTTGAGAATTTGGGGTAGAAGTTTCACTATTTTGGGATGTTGTATTCGGGACTATTTGACATTGTCACGTTTTGCGAAAGATGTGCTTCCTAGTTACAAACAGATTAAACGCTATAGTGCTATGACCCGCATGCAGAGGCGCTGGCTGGAATAATCCGAACACGTAACAGGACAATGTATGACCTGCATTGAATGTCGTTGATGACCTCGTACTTGTGTTTCTAATATAGTATAAGTGCGCATATTTTGTTGAAGGTAAGGTGTACGTGTACTTATGAATCAATTCGAAGCGTCCACGTTTCGTTCACGTGTTTGTGTCTTTAACTCCTGAATGGGTCAGAATCTGCTGATGTGAAAGCCGTGAAAGTACATAATTAACAGGAAAGGGCGTTTTGGTGTATTACTTAAACAATACACTGTAGTGATTAATAATTACATTACTTTTCTTTAATGAAGTGGCATTTCTTAATACGCCGAGTCGGATTTCTGCGGCATCGTTTTCGTGCGTGCTCCCAGAGTCCCTTCAGACATTTCCTCCAGGCGCCACTCGAGCCTCACGTGATAAGAATGACCTCTGCCCTGAGCGCCACCTCTGCCTCTCTACGTACCCCCCGCCCCCATCATGGATCCTCCGACCTTCCCGTTATAGAGGTGGCCAAGGGAGGGAGCGCGCACCAGCCACAATGTGTCTAAATTGGAATTAAATCACTGCTTCTGTAGAGTGAGTCATCTTAATAACTGTATATCTCTTGGCCCCTGGTTACACACTACATTGTTATCACTTCTGTATCTTGGAGGTTATGCTGCACTTGAGTATTTTTTTTCCTTGCTGCAAAGGAACATGAGCAGAATTTTGAGCAGTGTCTATTACTCAGCACGCGCTCCGGCACACTGACTTGACATTATAGCGTGGAGCGCCGGGCTTTACAGTTTACAGGAATAGAAAAGGTTTGCTGCGCCACACAAGGGCTCAGTTCCCTTCTGTGGGTAACAGTTGTTTAGATACACCTAGATGTTTAACATTCACTCATATGTGTGCACTTTGCGCTATTCTTGGTGGTTCAGGCAAGGCAACTGAAATATCGGTTCCATTGATGAAGCCACCGGTTAACAGTTTGGTGACTTGGGAATTTGCCATGAGGCGCTATACTGTGGCTAGGATATACAGCGCATTGTAATGTTCCATTGATCGCTTTATTCATATCGACCCAAGCGTCGTCCAAACACTGTGCATTTTTATATGACACGCAAAATGTCATTAGGAGGTAAACAGCAGCAATGTGTACAATCAATGTGCACATTAACCAACTTCACATTTAAGATCCTAGAATATAAATTTCCATTTAACCTTTAGGTAATTGTGCGCTTCATAGATTTATGAATTAGTTCATTTCTATAGCCAAGTTTAAAGGTGTCACACTTTTTTACCTTCAATGGGGACAAAATTGCCTGGTAGTGCAAGTGACAGTACACATCTTTTGACCCCTCATGGCATTACAGGGTCAACCTCTTCCTTTTCCCACTGTTAGTGCCTCAGGTGCATCCTGGCCCTGCTGAGGGATAATGGAAGGGGCAAGGAGTGGAACCTACAGAAAGGAAGTGGTGCTTTAGGCCCTGCTTCCTTCCTGTTCCTGCCACACCTGTGATGACACTAAGACCAGGGGTACACAGGGTAGTGCCAGTTGGATCAAAGGGCACTTCAGAAGTAGCAGCTACTTCCCTCGGCAACCTCTGTTTGATGTCCACAATCATTAAATGTGGATGGGATGATCGGCCGCGGCCTCTTCTGTTGGCGCTAGAGCAAGCTGGTTGATCGCCAACTGCCACAAAGGTTGCAGCGAGGGATTCTTCGAGGTCTGTAGGTGTGAAAGCATGGAGATCTGCATGCCTTTATTCAGACCCCCTGTGCTTTGGATTCTTGGAAGACTGTCGACCCCCCCCCCTTTAGTTGACTCCTCAGGTTTGAAGAAATTAGTAAGAATCTTTCATAATGTACAGGCTGCCTTTTTTTTCCCTTGGAGTTGATTATTCACCACTTCTCATATAAACCCATCCCCAAAGCCTACTTAATGTCCCCTTGCTCTGCCATCCGCCTGAAGGTGCTGTATATCATCACTATTCCCTCACCTTCATCTCCCTCCCATCACACCCACCAAATGTTTCCCTCCCGGTAAATACAAATCGCCCTCTCAGCCTACTCGAAGTCTGGAACATGTTTGTTAAGAAAAGAAGTTAGTAATTGTGAAACAAAGCAAAGACATTTCCCGCTCGCAATGTTATTAAGCATGTGATGCTAACACATCTCGAAGTCGCATTATTATTATACATTTTTCCCCACATAGTCAATGAGTCACATGAATGAAACTACTGATACCAGGAGTTGGAGCAGTTGCCTCTGACTATCATGAGTAACAGTTGAAAGTTCTTGAAACTAAGATACAGGGCAGAAGCTTCTCTGCTGAGCAAACAGTAATCTCCCTTCTCCAAGGTGAAAATGAGTCATAAGCCCTAGCAGAAGAGGCCTGCACATCTTCGTACAGCATGGGAGTGCATTGTAAATGTGGTTTCAAAACAGCCGATGCAAGCCACATTCGAATGAATGTAGTACTAGCCACACTTTTACACCCCCTTATCCTGTCTACCCTTCTCCTATAGTAAACTGCTGATCATTACCACATGAACAATACCTTAACCAAAGTGGATATATCACCTATCTGCTCACTTGAGGGTAGGAGTGGATAGAGCGCTCCTTCTAATGCCTGAGCACCAAATGGAGTGTGGAATAAAACCAGAGGTCTAACTCAGGCCCCAATAGCCCCTGCAGCGCAGGGAGCCTCCAACCCCTCAGAGGGGCGTCATTGAGCCCAAGACCCTTGAATATCTGTGACATACGGGAGACTCATCACATTCTGCATAAGGGTCCCATCATTTTGCATTGTGTCACTGGGTATAATAACTGTGGCTCACATCTATTGCTCAACATCAAAATCTGTTTCCAGCGTGCATCAATAGCTTCACAAAGACAGTGGAAAATCAAAAAAGTAATTTAATTAAAACCTGTTGAACCTTAAGTGCATTTCATTGGTTCTTTCACTTTATCTGCTATGGGTGTAGTATGGATGACTCATTAAGCTTTCATAAGTGCAAGCACAATGTCAGTAGAAGCTAAAACCCCAATGCCTCCAGGCAGATAAAAAGGGTGGATCTAAAAGAAGCTTCCTTGTTTTTGAAACGTTTACTTGTGAAAAATGTCACTTATGCATAGAAGTGCACAGAACGTCCCAAAGCAACGTGTATAGCATGATTGTGGTAGGGTTAAAAAAGATGATTTAGACCCAGAGGAGATCAGTAACAAGGTGAGTAAAGTTTGTGTGTGAATCATTAGTGAGATGAGTATTTTAAGAAATACCTTTAGGAGGTTCAGAGCTTCTCCCGCAAAGATAGTCTTGAGAGGAAGGAAGGACAGTCCCCATCTTTAGGAGCCTCAGCCTCAGCCACATACATACATGCCTCATGTATCATGTTCATATGGCTTATTCATTGATTGATTAGAAAGCACTATAAGTTTGCCTTTCCGCCCTGCGGAGAGCAAGGCTAGCCAGTTGTGGTACAGGAGCCACATAAAGGACAAGGGCATTATGGAGTCCACCAAGACACACTGCCCATTGTCACAAGACTCGAGCAGAAAACCTGGCTGAAAATCGTTGTCTTTAGAAGTCTTCTTTCGCAAACTTTGAGGTGAGGCCTAGAGACTGCTTTAGATATCTCAACAGTCTCCTGTATTACAAAAAAGGTAATAAATTAAAAAAAACAAAAACATATACACAGAGAACCGCATATGGTCAGCCATCTTCATCCGTTGGTCTGTTCCATTGTGTTTTGCCTCCACCCACCAGAGCATGGGGCAATACGTCGACCCACTTCAGACACTGGCCCTCTTGCATTGTGAGTGACTGCATCATGTGTTAGAAGGTGTTTAATGCTGAATGGCCGGGTCTCGGACATCGTATATTCAAAGAAGTATAATGTTCACCTTCCACAAATTGCTTCATTCTGATTGCTAGAACCATTGTATCAGATCTCACCTACAGCGTCATAAACCTATATTTGACAGTGCCTGGTGTAGCGTAAAAACCTCCTTTTGAGCTTCCCCGACCATAGTTAATATTGTCCTGAATTTGGACAAGAAGGTGTAATAAAAGCAGATCAAAATCCTGCTGTGTCCAGACTCTTGGACCTGCACTCATCCTACACTAGTATCGACAGTAGTCTCTTCTGCTCTGGCAGTGAAATGAGGGAAAAAATAATTAAAATCGTTATATTTGGTTAGTACACTGTTCTTGAATACTGTATACCAAGTGCTACAGTACAGCAAGTGCCAGTAGTGTGCTTTGAGCCTCAAAAATAATTATGTATTTGAGACTTTTTGGTGCTTTACTTCCATATGGAATATGCAGAATTCTACCTCTCATCTTGATTACAGAGGAACAGCTGTAGATGACCTAGGATCCCGAAGAAATGCTGAGTTTTGATCTTGAAAATTTGTTTTATCGTTATGAAGCAATATAAGATACACAAGTGCTTCTATCCTCTCATTTTGGTAATAGGGAATAAGGGCAAATTTGAAAAGACTGCTGCCCACGAATGTACACAGCATGCAGTAGGGTGGATTTTCTGAATTCTTCTTCCAGGAAATTTATAGTGTTTTTGTCTGCAGATTGGCTTTATAGCTAGCTTCTATAACGAAGCAGTATCCCACATCGACAGCATGCTTACTTATTGCACCTGCTACCATGAAGCACAATTCGGTCATGGTTTCCAAACATAAGCCACAATTTCCCATTTTCACATTCATCTTGTGTGAATAAAGAAAGTGGAGACAGACAGACTAAGCCAAGGTTATGTTTAACTTAAATGGAACAATGCAGTCCCCATTGGCATTTCAACAGAGACGGGATGGCCTAGGTATTATATGGAAGCAGGATTATTGTCCCTGAAGCATACTACAGGGAGTGCAGAATTATTAGGCAAATGAGTATTTTGACCACATCATCCTCTTTATGCATGTTGTCTTACTCCATGCTGTATAGGCTCGAAAGCCTACTACCAATTAAGCATATTAGGTGATGTGCATCTCTGTAATGAGAAGGGGTGTGGTCTAATGACATCAACACCCTATATCAGGTGTGCATAATTATTAGGCAACTTCCTTTCCTTTGGCAAAATGGGTCAAAAGAAGGACTTGACAGGCTCAGAAAAGTCAAAAATAGTGAGATATCTTGCAGAGGGATGCAGCACTCTTAAAATTGCAAAGCTTCTGAAGTGTGATCATCGAACAATCAAGCGTTTCATTCAAAATAGTCAACAGGGTCGCAAGAAGCGTGTGGAAAAACCAAGGCGCAAAATAACTGCCCATGAACTGAGAAAAGTCAAGCGTGCAGCTGCCACGATGCCACTTGCCACCAGTTTGGCCATATTTCAGAGCTGCAACATCACTGGAGTGCCCAAAAGCACAAGGTGTGCAATACTCAGAGACATGGCCAAGGTAAGAAAGGCTGAAAGACGACCACCACTGAACAAGACACACAAGCTGAAACGTCAAGACTGGGCCAAGAAATATCTCAAGACTGATTTTTCTAAGGTTTTATGGACTGATGAAATGAGAGTGAGTCTTGATGGGCCAGATGGATGGGCCCGTGGCTGGATTGGTAAAGGGCAGAGAGCTCCAGTCCGACTCAGACGCCAGCAAGGTGGAGGTGGAGTACTGGTTTGGGCTGGTATCATCAAAGATGAGCTTGTGGGGCCTTTTCGGGTTGAGGATGGAGTCAAGCTCAACTCCCAGTCCTACTGCCAGTTCCTGGAAGACACCTTCTTCAAGCAGTGGTACAGGAAGAAGTCTGCATCCTTCAAGAAAAACATGGTTTTCATGCAGGACAATGCTCCATCACACGCGTCCAAGTACTCCACAGCGTGGCTGGCAAGAAAGGGTATAAAAGAAGGAAATCTAATGACACGGCCTCCTTGTTCACCTGATCTGAACCCCATTGAGAACCTGTGGTCCATCATCAAATGTGAGATTTACAAGGAGGGAAAACAGTACACCTCTCTGAACAGTGTCTGGGAGGCTGTGGTTGCTGCTGCACGCAATGTTGATGGTGAACAGATCAAAACACTGACAGAATCCATGGATGGCAGGCTTTTGAGTGTCCTTGCAAAGAAAGGTGGCTATATTGGTCACTGATTTGTTTTTGTTTTGTTTTTGAATGTCAGAAATGTATATTTGTGAATGTTGAGATGTTATATTGGTTTCACTGGTAATAATAAATAATTGAAATGGGTATATATATTTTTTTGTTACGTTGCCTAATAATTATGCACAGTAATAGTCACCTGCACACACAGATATCCCCCTAACATAGCTAAAACTAAAAACAAACTAAAAACTACTTCCAAAAATATTCAGCTTTGATATTAATGAGTTTTTTGGGTTCATTGAGAACATGGTTGTTGTTCAATAATAAAATTAATCCTCAAAAATACAACTTGCCTAATAATTCTGCACTCCCTGTATAACACCTTAATTCAGTAGTACATTTTGAGCTGTCTCTGTTTTAATCCATGCCATTCACGTGCAGTGAGTAATCTGACAGTTACTTCGTACCTTACCCTGTGGTGTAATCTTCACACGCTTCTTCTATGTAAATCGATCTAATGCCCATATGTATGATGCATTCACGTTATATAAAACTGTTAAATAAAATTGTCCTTTTTGCTTTTAAAAGCAAGTAGAGAAATTGATTTTTTAGCAATCCTGTATTAACACTGAAAACCCTAAGTGCCTATGCAATGCGCATTTCCTTTCACTCAACACCACTATATAACAAGTAGTGGTATTGCCAAAAAGTTTCATTTTTGTGCTTGTTTGCTGCCAGCATTGTTTTTTTTCCAGGGCTTGTACAGTTGAGACCCAAGCAAAGTCAATCCCAATAGTAATGGGTGTCCATTTTTGATTGAACTTAGTGTACATCTAAGATGGCCAACATATTTCGTTTAGACAAAATCTGGCAGCCATCTTGGATGAACAGAAAGTAACATTTCAGGATTACCGCCCACTTCTATCGAGTTTGCCAATGCTGGCACAGTTCCTCAATCATTAACAAAAGCCAATAGTAGCAGCAGTGGGCAGCAGCCGGCAAGTACGTAGAGAGAGGCAGAGGAGGAGAGAGAGAGACACTGAGTCGGAGCAGTCCTCAATATCAGTGGCAGAGGGAGTGGATAGGGTGTAACCAGGAATAATTTGGTAGTGGGGGCCCTGATGATGGCAGGAGAGTTTGGGGTAGAAGGTGAGTGAGAAAGAGAGGAAGGAACAGGACCTGCACTCCCATCAGGTGCCAAAGCTCAAAGGACATAGAAAAAGTAAAAAGGAAAGTACTTCCCTTATAGCAGTGGGGAGGATACACTCAATCAGTCAAAAAGTGGTGTGAAATCTAAATGCTCCAGGGTATGTCAAAACCAAGAAGAGAGAGGAAATCATGAAAAGGCAGTTGAAAAAGAGAAGAAAAACATCCAGTCATGAGGAAGGGGCATACCCAGAACCCACTCCAGGAATATGCTTAAATAATTGTTACTGTGAGACACACTGTGTACCAAGCCCACAAAACACACTGCATTACTGTTTGCTGTTGTGAAGAAATGTACCCGCTATCTCCACATGCCTCGGCTGTCTAGATGTGTGCAGCCACCCCTTTTTTGTGAGTAGACCTGGTCCATAGCCATATGGTGCATTCATCCTTAAGATTGTCTCCTCAACATAATATCCTACTTTATGGCTTTTCACTAAAATACCGTCCACTTCCAATTTTCACAATTAGGACTAAGTGTGTGACTAAGCATTTTTTGCAACAGTGTGTGAAGAAAAGGCACTTTATTTTTCTAAGACGTTGATGAGAGAAAGTCCTGAGAACTACACTTGTGTAAAACATAGTTGCTGAAAATTAGAAAAAACAAAGGTTAAAGTGGCGTTCTAATTTGGTATGTTAATAAGGTTTCAGCTTACCTTAAGAAGACCTTAGAAATTCACTGAAAAAACAAAGGTTAAAGTGATATTATAGTTAGGTGTTGAAATAACACAATAAATATTGTTTAAAAACCAAACTAAAATGAAAACTCATGAGTTATAGCTCACTGAGCTAACTATAACTTGCACCACCACCACGCACTGCATATGACCTCACAAATTACATTATTAATGACTTGGCAAATAGCATCAATGATGATTGACATTTCAAACATTTCTGACATCTGTAAAGCTTGCACTGTCCCATGGGACGACTCCCTATCGGTCCCTCTGGTGTACCTCTGCAGATGTGCAGTTCTAATTTGAAAAAAAAAAAAAAAACATCTTAGCTGCATACATACATATCTTCCCTAAGTTACCCATGATGACAGTCCCTCACACATGGCAGGCTTACTAGAGAAGCCACAGTGGGGGCTCCCCAAATGTGGGACACCTTTTTACTGACCAGTTTTCAAGTGGGAGGGCACTTTTCATTTGGTGCCCTGGCCTATATTTTGTCCCAGTCTGACCCTGGCTTACCACAACTAGTTCAAGAGCCACGACGGAGAGTAACTAGTACTGATTTTGGAGTGCGATCCTATGCCCATGGATCGTGGCATCTGCATGAATTATTTGGCTGAAATGTAAAAATGTAAAACAGTGATCTGAAAGGTGTCTTTCAATTGGTAATGTGGAGGTTTTGGCTCATTGTTGAATTACTATTATTATTGTAACTATGGCATCTCCATGTTTAATGGTTTCTAAATTAAAATGCAAATCAGGCATTATTTATAATTTATGTATAGAAAATCTTACATTCCATAGAATTATTTATTCAGTAGCTGTTGCCGATCTGCTATTTTTAAGAATATTTTACTTGGTTCTAATAAATACTTGCTATTTTGTCAAAAGAGGCTTACCGTAGACCCTGAACTCACGAGACTGATTGACTAGAGGTCTTTGAATGTGTGGGGATCTTCTTCCTGTTAAGTTAATGCGGACCTAAAAGCTTAAACTTTGATCAGCGTGACCTATTGGACCTGGTCAGTGTATGTTCACAATTCCAAAGCTATATTTGTCTTTCTGCTGAATGCAAGGAAGTCTTTGAAATTCTGATTGGTAGAATTGTTGTATTGTTTGTCAAAGCCTCTGAAGGTTCTCTAATCGTTGAAATAACGTTAATGGATTTATGCGAGGGGCTCCTGGCATCGTGCAACCTGATTCTGGTTGCCACCTGAAGCAGTGTCACTAGCAAAAAAGGTGTAGCTAGAGCTTACAGTTCATGAATGAATAATTGCCTATGTGTAAATGCTGTAGACACAGAGGTGCTGGCAAAGACTAACCTCCTGACTTGCTTACAGCTTCTCTCTGTCAACTAATGTTAATCATTTATTACTTGGAATTTGGCTTGCACAACTCCACAGCACTGTGGGAAACTAGAGGCTTTAACTTGAAATACACTGATTATGCAAAGAGGGGAGATGCATTTGTGCCAAAGGCAAGTGAACTTGGAATCTATTGCAGTTTTTTTCCTATATGAGCTTATGTGTTTCTAACAGTAGACAGAAGATATGTTTTGCTAGGTTGTTAGTTTGGTACTTTTGGGGTTGCGTATCTGAGTGTGCTAGTGGAAAGCTATGAGGAATCTTTCTAGAACACTGATGGAAGTGGTATAACGTATGACCAGGATTAAATCTATCCAAAATAAAGGATTTATGCATTTTCTTAAGATTTCATTATCACTGTGTATGCAACATCATATTTCACCAAGCACTATTCTTTCAGACCCTCTACCGAATATTGATATATGTAGCCGGTCATGTTTGAATTTGGCTCTGTACTGCTCAAGTTGGATCCTTGGTGAGCGAGATCCGTGCCACAGGACACTGATAAACTAGGGTTTCACAGATATACTCCTATAAATGACACACAAATGTCTGGTATGCATGAAACAGGAAAGGAAGGGTACGTTTATAGGACTGGTGGTGACACCTAAAGTTTATTGAAAAGTACAACGCCATTAAGAATGCAACGAAAACACAAAGCAACAGGTCCAAGGCATAATGTGAGAAATCGGTCCACCTTAGGAGACAGTTTAAGGAATTTTCTAACTCACAGGGTGAAAATATTTATATTTCAAACCACAATACATGTTTTGTTTTTTTACAGAAAATTGACATACCTGGCATAAGTTCTTTTGAACTACTTCATGACTGTTTAAAAACCCTTAATTTAAACCTTTTATGTTAACAGTGTTCTTTAATACAGAATGAATACTGTGTTTCATGTTCTCACTGTCTAGGAGCCTGATTATGAGGTAGGAGGACTAAGGACAGTTGGGTCAGAAATTACGTTTTCAGACTGTGTCCGTATACCTAGATCCTCTATTAAGAGTTAATTCCCACAGACCTTTTTTCCATTGTCAGATTCTCCTCGGATTTCTCAGTTTTGTGGAGATTAATGGTCCCATTTAGCACCTGGTCCACGCAGGTGGTAAATGAGAGCAGGAGATCTGTAGAGGGTGAGGAGCTGGAAGAGAATTAGAGGCAGACGAGTCTGTGGGCTGGCAAGAGGCGCATTCTCAGCTCCCTCATGCTGTCATAGGGTGTCGGGCGTGGCCAGAGCCCAGGGAGCTTGCAGCCCACGCCTCATGTGATTTTTACCAAACAGATTTCCCACCGTGTAAGATCAGGGAATGTGCTGTAGTACCTGGGAAATCTTGGTGCAGGAACATTTGGCCAGATATAACTAGGCAAAGCAATATCCCACCTGGGGAGTCTCTTTTGCCCAATCTTGGTGTCTACATGTACTATTTAAATTATAAGTGTTTTTGACTACCTAGCAACTAGCAACCTAGTGCCGGTTTTGCCCTGATAAGGGCTCATCCGCCCAGTGTAGCTTGATTCCATTGGCACAGTGAGCAACGAAACCGGTACTAGGTTGCTTGTGTTCTGGTTCAGTGAGGACCTTGCCTGGAAATTCGGACTAGGCTGTTTCTATGAGTAGCAGGGTCAATCCTGATTTGCATATGGCGGAGTTCAAACTGAGGTGGCATAGTGAGCAAAAGAATGATGGGTTGAGATGCTAGCCCAATTGATTGCCAGTGGCTAGACAGATAGCAAGCATTCCTCCTATCAGCTTTTGTGTGGTAATGTGATATCTGTCAAATGTATAACCCTATCCAACAACACACCCACCAACGCTCACAGAATCCTTTAAATAACAACATACACTCACCATCTGCGCTTTCTGACGGCATGAGACATATCCCATATAACTGAACATATCGGACTGCACTCCCATGTTCTCACCCAACGTAGCATCAAAACATTTAACGTGGTCACTATTAATCCAGTCAGTTTGTTTACGTTTGCTTCTCCTGGTGCATGTTTTCGATGTCATGGTTGCTACACAGGGATGCTAACTTAGTTGATTGTCACAAAGTAGATGTCCCCTTTGTTTCTACCCAGTTCTAACCGGCATTCACGGAGGGGTTACAAAGAAGAGACACCATTTGTTAATGAGTCCTGGTGCAGTTTATTGCATGGGCAGTTAGAGACATCGCTTTCTCCCTTCCACCAAACTGAAAGAACACGATTTTTTCTTTAAAATATTCAAAATAAACCCAGCGTATATGCCGTGAAGGGGTGTCTAAATGTTATAAGTTAAATGGAAGGGATGCAGTGAGTATGCTTTTCAGAGAGGGAAAGCAAAGTGGGGAGAGGGGCCGGGGGGAGCCGCCTCCTCGAGGTTTTTTCTGGGTCGAGATGGTTATTTGGAAATTGATTTCTCCGCAAAGAAACATATTTTCTCTCTTGTGATCAAAATAAAATATGATAGACATTTCTTGTGCATATTTCTGTTATACTTACTCATGGAGTTTTTTGTGTATATTAGACATTTTAAGTAAAATGTAGTCCAAACAGTTGTGGTATGGTACACTATTTTCTAGATAAATATGTGAATTGCATAGTATATATGTAAATCCCACGAAAGGAGGATATTCACTATAAGTGTAAGAAAACAAACCTACAAATGAAAAGTCTTATTTGCTATATACTGGTATGCATTTATTTTATAGGAAATAGCTCGCCACCTGCGGCCTAAAACCCTGCGCGCTCGCTACGGAAAAAGCAAAGTTAGAAATGCTGTTCACTGTACAGATCTACCTGAAGATGGGCTTTTGGAGGTAAAGAAAATATTTCTGTTAGAATTCATTGCAGTACTATAATTAGACAGATATTTTTCTGAATTGGTCTTGAAAATGTTGATAAGGTGTGAATCTGAGCCTAGCCATAATGAATTATTTCGAATTTTGCAACTGCTCATTCATACTTTCTGTGCAGATGTCATTATTTTAAAGTTTAAAGAGATTTTTCTCCCATATGTATACAGCCATTGAAGAGCTTTCTGGATCTGCCATAGATTTTCATTGCTTTATTTGCTGAACGCTCCCTTATAATTTTACATTGGATTCATACTTTATAAATTTGTAAATTCTGATGAATACTTCCAACAGCAGAGTCCTCACCTTTAGAATATTCCCTAGGTGCTAGACTGGATCTGTAAGTTTTCCCAGCAGAACTCACACTATGCAGGAAATGATGGAGCAGAACCACATATAAGCGCCACCTCAGCCTGTTGACATAAGTTGCTTTCGTTCCACACCATCAAAAAGTGGATCTTGAGCTCTAGTCAGTTTTTTTTTCAATTGACTTCCAGTGCACAAAGGCAACAATGTCCTCACACAGGGTTCAAACCAGGTCGTGACTGTCAGTAGCATAGCGCTCAAGGTGTACCTTTGGTGTTTTGGCTCTATGCATGACTCCAACTTATGTGACGAATGTACCCCTTTCATCTGAAGGAGATCCAGGACAGTGGGGCGAAGCTGTATGTAGCCGCACATCGAAGTCAAGGATCCCGCATAGGTCCTGCTCGAAGTCAAGAGCACGGACCCTTTCCCACTCTTAAGTTGGTAAGTCTCTGGTATGTCGAAGTCCAAGTTGAAGAAGAAGCTTACGTCGTTAAACCTGGACTTCACTACATCCCGCCACTCTCTGTATAAAGAGGAACAGTCTTGAGATTCTTAAAGTGACAATCGATGTTGCTTCTGATCCCTGACTGAGGAGCTGATTCCCCAAATGGTCCTAATGTGCCCTGAATTCCCCAGGCCATCAGTGATGCTGCAGCAGGTTGAGACCTTTAGGGAGGTCAGGCTGCACGTTTCTGGCACTGTTCTGGCTCCCTCTGGTGTGCCTTTGGATCACAAGAATCCACAGGGGCCTACAGTTGTGCTACCGCCAGTGGGTCTACCTCTGTTCTATCCGACCCCCTCAAACCCACATTGGCTTTCGCACCAACTCTTAACCGGCTTCCACTGTGGCTCATAGACCTGCGTTGGTCATCACTGAGATTCTTGATCGAGTTACATTTGACTCCTTCACAGAGGCTTCATTTTATAGGAGCTTTCTTGGACACAGTGCAGTTCAGTGCCTTTCCTCTATCGCAACAATCCAGGATCAGAGTAAGATCTGGATGCTTCAATGTTGGTCCTGGATCTCAGTGAGAGCAGCTATGAGGCTCCTTGGCCTGTTGGCCTCAGGCATCCTGCTTTTCCACTTTACCAACTGACATATACAGATTTTGCGGGGGGTCTGAAATCTCAGTGGGCCCAGCACCAAGAAAACTGGTCAAATCTCCTCCAGGTCACCTCTCTACTATATGTAATGTGAGGATTATCCGACAAATGTTTGGCCAACGCGCCATCCAATTTAAGTAAGTACCAGTGTTTTCGCAAAATCTTGTAGATTTTGTGGCTTTGTGAACTACATTTGGTAATTAATGTCAATTGTTTGTCCGGGTCTTTCTTTCATTTGTTGTGTGTGAGAAAGGAACTGCGTTTCATTTTCATTATTCTGTTCCTGGCTTTCGATAAAATGTCCTTAGTCTAACCTCTCTGTTGAAAACGGTCCTCTAATAATCTAAGCTCTTGTGATAAAATATGGTCGTCACTGCAGTTGTGTCTGAGATGTGTCATGTTACCCAGGGGAAGCCCTTTGATCTGTGATCTAGTATGTGAACTCTGTGCATGTAAAATCACATTGCAAGCAGTTGGTTTCCTATACAGTCTGGAAGCAATCTTAGTACCCTCAGTGTATACAATTACACCCAAAAACTCTATTTGGTTGTGACTGGCTTGATGTGTAAAGTTAAGGTTGTAAGTGTTGCGATTAAGCTACCAGTCCATATGACAAATATGTTGTCCCAATACTGGCCCCAGTAGAGAATATGTTCAGTAATCTCAAGTATAGTGTCTACAAATGTTTTTTTTTCCAAAGTGTCTACAAATGGTCTTTTTCAAGGATACCCATGTAGATATTAGCATACAATGGTGAACATTTGGTCCCATAGCCACTCCTTGGGACTGCTTGAACCAGACGCCATTGTCCAAAAAGACGTTGTTTGCTAGTACCAAACTATGAAGATCAAGAATCATTTCTTTGTGTTCAAATAAAGTAGCATTCCTGCCCGAGAGTGCTGAAGCAAAAGCTAGGAGACCCTTTTCCAATGGAATACATATATATAGTGAGTTCACCTCATGGATGACAAACACAAAATTATCTGACCATCCTGTCCTCAGATTTATTTATTAGGTCCTTGATGTTTTTTATATAAAAGGGCAAGTTACGGGCAAACGTTTACAAAAAGATGTCAATATATTCAGAGATATGTTCTGTGGGAGAGCCAGTACTAGAGATAATTGGCCTGGCCCAGTAAGTATGTGTATGTATGGTGCACGTGATGTGGGATTGTACATATAGCTGAATTCAGTGTCTGTGAAAAGACATGCATCACGCCATTGTGTTAATCTTTGTTCAGTCTTCTTAGTAACATCTTTAAGTGGATTACTTGAAAGTTGAGTGTATGCCAAGATATCAGATAGTTGTCTGTCGATCTCCCCTATAGGGAGATCAAGAAACAGTTGTCTGATATCTTGGCATACACTGAATGAATGTATGTCTTATCATGGGCATCGACATCCTTCTCACCGGCTGTGTGAATTAAGTCCTGTATTTTGCAAGAAACTGTGTTGGATCAAGACCTATTTAAATGCCACTGGGATCTGCTGAAATGAGCTGGGCGAGTCTTTTCTCATTGTCAGTGAGGTTATTGAGCATCATCTGAGTGGCTTCTTGCAACCTTTTTCCATCAGGAAGCCTACTATGAGACTGGATCTCTGCATTGGCTTATCTTGAATCATGAACAAATGTTGCAAATCAATGGCTTCCTGTGAAAGTAAGCTGCTTTCCAGGCTAAAATAACATCTACAAGATGTATTAGTGAGCTGGTAGTCTTGTGCACTTCCGAACCATGCACTGTTTTCCACGGGTCATGATGTTGCTTAGGACGTATCCATCAAACATTGTGACAAATGCTGTTTCAGGACACTATTTAATTAGGTTTTTCCAGTCTTCTTCCTTCGCCCCTGCTCCTCTTCAAGTGAGTATGCATTGCACAACTTTGATCTTAATCAAGCTCTCAGAAAAAGTGATATACGCATTAGCGACGGACTCTTTTTAGGGGCGAGCCCAAAGCGCTGCATCCCCTGTTGCAATCTTTCTTTGGGCTTCTAACCACGCCCATGTCATGTCAGTCACTTTCATTGGTTCGTGGGCTTGCCTTTCAAAATCCGCTTGCTTTCATTAGTGAAAAGCATGCATACGTCATGCCTTTTCCGGTGTTTAGCCTTCCTTGAGCGCTCCAACCACCTACTGAAAAACATACGAGGCTCTATGTTTTCCATCTGGTTTCTGGACTACTTTTTCTCTTTATTTCGCAGCACGATATTGATGGGCAGTAGTCGAGCGCTTTGCATGACATCGATCCTGTTATATAGGTAATTGCACTTTTGCCGGTTACATAGATAATTGCATTTCATGGATAATGGCACTTTTGCTGATAGGTTTCACTGCGAGGGAACTTTGATTTCCCTTTGTGTTTCTGCTTTGTGCTGATGGCGGCCGTCGGCTCGCTTATGTGAAACTTTTACTTTTCAGTTTATATGGCAAGAAATGTCCGGTTAGGAGTTTACAATGTAATAGCTCTCACTCGAGCAAATGCGAGACCCATTGCATTGCAAATGCTTGCTTACCTATGGCTGCAAGGATGCAGAAAAAAATAATCTAATATCTTTTTTCTTGATGATTTATTAGGTAAATTGAGAATTTTTGTTTTAACATGAAAAGCGCTTAATTTCAATAGCATTTATTTTGAAAATTAATTAGGATAAAACTATTGTTTTGAAAAAACATTTTGAAAACATTTAATTTGAAAAAAATGTTTGACATTTGACCTTTGATGAGTAGCAAAACTCGCCGTTATGATTTGACCACTTGAAGTAATGGCAGGGTAATGTACTATCCAAGAGTGAATTTGTGTCGTCAAAATGGAGGTTGTGAAAAATAAAAACAGTTTTAAACCTTTATTTTTTAAATCGTTCGGACACTTAACAGTTGAGACCTAAATTTTCTCTCTGAATGTTTTAAACAAAAAGTCTTAGGAACGGTTTCAAACTTCTCGTCTAGTTTTTAGTAGGATCTTAAGTATTATATTTATGACCCATTTTCGACGAATCCAACCCTATGTGATGCCGTAGAGTGTTGAATTATAGGCTAAACTTTCAAAATAAGGTAATGCAAAACACACAAAAGCTTAAATTGTCCAGCCTCTGCCAACCAAATAAGCTTGATCAAGCATTAAAAAAGCCAAATCTTTTCACACCTAGATGTAGGATTTGTTTTATGTGTCTTGCAGCGAGAATATTAAACATGGAATTTAATGTCTAACCAGTCTGTTCCTCCCAATGTAAGGATGACTTAGTGGATATTTAGGGGACTATTGGACAATATATGAATATGAAATACATACATCCAGTGCTTGAAACTAATTTTTATTGCCAGATAGCCATAGTCCATTTTCACAATTGACATTCTCGCTGCAACAGGGAAATCACAGCACTGCTCCATCCACCATTCTTTGGGAGAAATCTGATATTTTTCCCTACTTCATTTCCCTGTCTTGTTCTTCCTTGTGTCTTTCATTGCATACCCTTCTCTGGCTAGCCAATACACTCTACTCTGCGCGGGAAGAGCAATCAGTGGAGATAGGATACAGGAAAAAAACATTGAGGTGAAAAGAAAATAGTATAGTAAGAGATGTAAAATACAGAATAAAGGAGGTAAAAATAGAGAGACAGATGCTGTAAGAAAATACATGATCTAAAGAGAGAAAAATGAGCAAGAAAATTACAGTGAGGTAGGTAGAGAGCAATAGGTAGAGCGACATTTATGGGTTTCGAGTGAGATAGAGAGAGCTAGACATAGGAAAATGGAAATGAAGAGTGAGGACCAAGCTAAGGATGCCAGCTTCATTGCTAGCTTCCAATTTCAAATTCAGTCACAGTTATAGAATATTTCAACATTTTTAATTTTACATTTATCTTTTATGTGTATATACTTTATTATTCCACTAGTTTTTTTTTTTTTTTTTTAGTAGTCACAGACCCCTTGAGTAGGTGTCTCGTACCCTGCATGTCCATATGATCCCAGGTTAAGAACCACTGATTTAAACTCCAGTGAGCCTTACTCATGCAGATGGAGCCCCAAACACGTTAATGCAGATCACTTACTATGGGATTAGCCAATCAGAAAATTTGTGTCGAATTTTCATGTGTAATTTATGTGGCAACAGTTTTACAGAATGTGGCTCAGTTTCGCATTTTTCTGTTTGCTGTGAGCCCAGGTAAAAAGGAGACTCAAATATCTACTGCAGGAAACGACAAATAAAAATAGTAATGCCGCGATGGTAACTGACCATTCAACCTGGCACACAGATCACTTCTGGAGGAAATAAATTGAATTGGTGGTAGCCATATGCAGAAACAAAATTGCTGCCTGGAAATGTTATATAGTCTGCCAGTGTGACAAGACACAGCAAACATCCAGCGTCCAGAACATCCAGAAAGGGTGTGTCTGAAAAGCTCAACGCTTCACACTTAGCCCTGGACGCAGCCTGTTCAATGAGATAACATGGTATCAGCTCAGCTGCTGAAATAATTCAGCTCGAAATCCCACCAGCTGGACCGACCTATTTCTGAATCTGGGCATGGTCGCCAATGTTCGCCGCCTGATGGCCTTACAAGCAGCTGGTGTAGCACACTGCAGATAATGTCTGCATTCATTTCAAGTATTGTATCAAAGAGAAACGCCACTCCTATGTCCTCATAACATTTGTTTGCGGTGATCCATCCAACTTGTAGACACTTTATTCAGAGATTTGCAAGTGTGACGCCTTACTCTTATCACCAAAGACAGATAATATTCTCTCATGTTCATGCTGCCCATGTTGCAATCAGTTTGAAAGAATGTCTCGGTTCCACGTGACCGTAGTACTGTTCTTTTATTTAATGGCTTTTGGAAATAGCATTTGGTTTGGAAGGTTCTTTTCATTTTTACCCACGCTTTTTAACAAGAAGCTGTTGGGTTTTATTGAATTAGTCAAACACGCATTTATATTGAAATACTAAATTGAGCAGATAACATCATAATGTCATAATATCAAATTGCATCACGTATTCTAGACATATACCTATGCCATGGTGTAATTTAAGGTCGACACAGTACCATCTATTAAATACATATTCAGACAGTAATATACTTTAGAGTTATACTGCGATTGCAGTCTTGGTGATTTCTCCTTCCAGAAGGGACCTGCGGCCTCGCTGAGGCTGGGGAGGCACATACCCTCAAAGAAGACCACCACGCGAGCGGTGTCAGTCTTCGTTTCTGGGGTGTAGAGAGTCTGGTAGTAGTGTGCAAATTTGTTGACTATGGTGTATAGGTGAGGCTAGCACCGTCCGCTGATTGTATGGCAGGGATGGTTAACGCAGCCTCCTGCGGGCGCCAGTTGGCCACTAGAAGGCACCCTGCCTTCTCACCCTGCTCATACTGACGGCCTTTAAATCTCTGTAGGGCGTATTCGGCCTCAGAAGTGAACAAAGCATTAAGGTCCATACATACCTTCTCCAGAGGACGATGGGTTTGGTAGGAGGGCTTCCCTATAGAGAGATGCGTGAGAGTTGCGATCTCTGCTTACAGTTCCTTCTGGCATGTCACTCTCTGCGCCTTGGCCAGTGCTGCATCCGTCTTGAGCTGGCCACGGATTGTGGCCTTTGCGGCTGCCCACAGAACCCTGTGGGAGGCCACCGAGCCCTTCTTGTAGTCCAAGTTTGTGGAGATGTGATAGCAAAGTTGGGATTTATCCTTGGGGGTGAGGTAGAGTGATACATTCAGAGAGAAAATTTAGGTCTCAACTGTTAAGTGTCCGAACGATTTAAAAAATAAAGGTTTAAAACTGTTTTTATTTTTCACAACCTCCATTTTGACGACACAAATTCACTCTTGGATAGTACATTACCCTGCCATTACTTCAAGTGGTCAAATCATAACGGCGAGTTTTGCTACTCATCAAAGGTCAAATGTCAAACATTTTTTTCAAATTAAATGTTTTCAAAATAATGTTTTTTCAAAACAATAGTTTTATCCTAATTAATTTTCAAAATAAATGCTATTGAAATTAAGCGCTTTTCATGTTAAAACAAAAATTCTCAATTTACCTAATAAATCATCAAGAAAAAAGATATTAGATTATTTTTTTCTGCATCCTTGCAGCCATAGGTAAGCAAGCATTTGCAATGCAATGGGTCTCGCATTTGCTCGAGTGAGAGCTATTACATTGTAAACTCCTAACCGGACATTTCTTGCCATATAAACTGAAAAGTAAAAGTTTCACATAAGCGAGCCGACGGCCGCCATCAGCACAAAGCAGAAACACAAAGGGAAATCAAAGTTCCCTCGCAGTGAAACCTATCAGCAAAAGTGCCATTATCCATGAAATGCAATTATCTATGTAACCGGCAAAAGTGCAATTACCTATATAACAGGATCGATGTCATGCAAAGCGCTCGACTACTGCCCATCAATATCGTGCTGCGAAATAAAGAGAAAAAGTAGTCCAGAAACCAGACGGAAAACATAGAGCCTCGTATGTTTTTCAGTAGGTGGTTGGAGCGCTCAAGGAAGGCTAAACACTGGAAAAGGCATGACGTATGCATGCTTTTCACTAATGAAAGCAAGCGGATTTTGAAAGGCAAGCCCACGTGTTGAGTATGGGAGGAAGGAGAGGGACGGTCGAGGTGGGAAGGGAGAAGAGAAATAAACTGGCTGGCACCAGGCTGAGGGCAAGTCTTGGGAGAGGCTGGAAACCGTGAACCGCAGGTCTAGGCTTGCAGGGCAAATGAGTCTGAGGGCTCCCAGAGAGGAGCAGGGCTATGTACAGGCTAAAAGAAAACTCAGGGGGAGGACTGAGGAGGAGGAAAGGGAGTTGTAGGAGGTGACCAGGGGAGGGGGTGTTTGGGGTGGGGGGTGTACGGGTGCTGGACCCGGTGAGTGAGTGAGTTGGAGGTGTGGACGGGGAGGGGAGAAGGGGGGTGAGGGGATGGGAGGTTGGGCTGCAGGAGGCGATGTCCCAGCCACCTGGAGGGGAGCGCCCTGCGGGGGAACCCTATCCATAACAAACAGTTCTAATAACAGGAAGCATCATGTAATAGTACACAGAAAGGAGGCAAAGGCATGCAGCTACACAGCAGGTGGGGCAGCACAGTCGAGCATGGAACAAATTACAGCCACACAATAACAATCAAAAAATGGATCAACAATGCAAACAGCACTTAAGTTAGGAATAGGCATGCCGGGTGATACTAATCTGTCAGTTGACTGAAGACCACGGCTCCCAGCAAACGGCACGGGAGGGGTGCAATGAGCCTTGTTACCAATAATGCATCTCAGCCATTGGGATGGGAGGTCTTTAATGGGGACCAGGATTTGTCAAGACACTGGTCCTGTGTGAGAGCTCCCACCGCCTTGTGGGCCAGATCCCTGTCATCCTGGGAGTGGGTCAGCCTCTCCAGCTCTCTCTCTGTCCTGGATCCTGCCAGTGTGCCAACGACCACGGGGGTAGTGAGAGGGGGGGGCATGGCAGCGGGACGGGCGGCAGATTGTGAGGCCAGGGGAGCAATGTCCATTGCCTGAGTAGTGAGTCATTACAAGAAGAGACGTAGGGCTTCCAGGTCAAAGAAATCTTTGGACCTGTCATCTTTCGTGATCCACATGTGGGCAGGTTCGAACAGTCCACACTTAATGTCCATCCTGCGCAGCTGAGGCCAGAGGGCTCGGAATGGTTTCCTTCTGTCATTAGTGGCCCATAAAAAGTCAGCAGCAATGTGGATCTCGTGTCGATCATAGTCCGACGGGCTGTGAGAACGGGCCTCAGTCAGGAGTTCTCACACCTCCTTGTGTCGAAGAAAATAGGCTGTGCGCAGGTGCGGTCTCCCCAGTGGGTCTGAGCGCGAGGGGCCATTCAGTGCGCCCTTTGGAACCCCCAGGGGCGAGTGAAGATGAGGCCCACAAGAGTAGGGAGGACATCCTTGAGGAAGGCTGTGGCATCCGTGCCCACTGCAAGTTCGGGAAGGCAAAGAAGCGGACGTCCCTGCAGCTTCTGTCCTCAAGATCAGTCAGATTGTCCCGCAAGCATAAGAGCTCCTGATCCCTGTCTGGTAGGGTGTTCAGGGAGACCTCCACTGTCACGAGCCGCTGCTCCACCCGGTCCTGGAATCCCATGATATCAGCATGGATGGATTTAGTTTCACACGTTAAATCAGAGATCAAGATGAGAAGATAACAAGAGCACTTGCCAGAGGGCATCTCCTAATCAGGAGTCCAAGGGGGTGGGGGGAAAGTTTAGAGGACGAGGGTGTGCTGGCGCCCGTAGGTGTCGAGGAGGGATCAGTGGTTCCGGTCTTCATCCAGCGGGATATACAGAAGCAGTAGAACAATGCACAATTGTGCCCCCAGCCGGGTCCTATCAGACCAGTTTGAGCAGTCAATCGACCAATCCCCATGCCGACCAGATAGGTGGAGGGCAGTCCTCAGTAGGGGGTTGCACCTTCAGTTTAGGACGCTGCAGTGGATATTAATGCACCAAGCGGAGGGCGGGCCCCGGGTCTGGAGGACGAAAGTCACAGCCAGAGAGGCAGTCTGTAGGGCAGTAGTTCTCCTTAACTGCGAGAGCAGGAGGGACACTCGCTTGGGGGTCATGGGCATGCTGTGTGGCTACCAGCAGTCAGGCCAGGGGTGATATGCTGTGGGCTCCCTGGGATGGGCCACAAAGAGCAGAGGGCTGGGGCAGGAAGTGGGTTATCACAAGACCTGGCATCCCCTGAGTAGGTCCCCGGCATCCAGAAGAGCCTCAGAGGCAATGGTGGGGGTGGTCAACAAGGGGCCACCCCTGCGCTCAGCTAGTATAATCCAGCAGGAAGTCGGTACAGTCCAGCGTGAGGAATTATAGCATGAGGGTAGAGCAGGGCCCTAGGCTTGCAAAGCCCCTGGAGTGAAGTAGGGCAGGAGCGTAGTGCCTGGGGCTCGCACCATGCACCATCCAGTGAGGCCTTCTTGGGGAGGGGACTGGGGTCGGGGGGGGGGGAGGATCAGGGGTCCGACCCACTCATCTCCTGGTTGGGTGTCTGGTCACTCCCAGTATGGTGCAGTTCTGAGGGGGGGAGGGGCTACTTTTCTGTATTACATGGGGGTCGCTTACCTCATGCTACAACAGATTGATAGAGTGGGTGTGCCGTCATCAGCTTTCCCTTGGGGCTGAGTGGCACCAGGAAGCATGTCTGGTGTCCAGCAGCACGACACTGGGCTACCGCTGTGGGAAAAGTTGCAAACCTCAACATGCAATGTCGGGCAGCCCTCCATTTCCCAGCAGAGTAGGATCACGGCAGAGTTCGGGAACTCCTTCCAACACTACGGGTAGTGGGGACGATGAACTCCGTTGCCCCTGAGGTGGTCAGAGCCCTGCTGCCTGTACAGTGCCACTCCGGCTCGCGGAGCCGATCTCCTAAGCACCCATCGCGGTACGTGGCCACACCACACCCCTCCTAAGCAAATTTTTAACATAACACACATTTTTAACCTGGGCTCTAACCACAATCTCTTGGACCACAAACTCTCTCTAGTGATTATTTTGTTTTATATTCAGGGTATACTATATGTTATGTAACAGGTTTTGGGGGTTGCCCTGTACGGCGCTCTGATACCTTTGGGTAGTTTTCATGATTTACAAACACTCTCTAAATAATTTTTCACCCATGTTACAAACTGCATATTGATAAAAGTGGAATGTATCAATAAAGACCCCGAAAAAAAGTTAACTACTAAGGTATTAGTTGATACAAATGTGCATTATTTTTTTATTACATTATTTCATGTTTTTCCTAAAAGAAGGATGGCAGACTCCCTAACTGAGTGCCTGATTTAAAGGTTGACGATGGGTTTCACCATCACAAACGTTTTACTTTGACTCTTTGGAAATGAGTCAGCTGTTATATCATCCAGGCTCGAAGAGTGGGCAGTACGAACAATGACATGTACAGCTTGACTTCTGCCCCACTTTGGGTACGATTCAACAGTTCTGAATTAACACCTTGTTACAGATAAGTACATCAAGGCAAAGAGAGGGACCATGCATTTGGCCTTCAATGACCTTTCCTGTGCTTTTGACAAGGCACAGCGTCTCAAACTCTGGGATATTATGGAGGGTCTGGGTATCGAAAGGGCCTTACTCGACCTGCTTTGCTGATTACATTAGCCTACATCTGCAGAGGCCCGGTTTGGGAACAAGAGCGAAACGTATACCACAAATAAATTCAACCTTGGTTGTTTGTCAGGGCTGTGTTATGGGCTGAGTCTGTTATTGCTTTATTTCTTTGGTCTTGAAAGTATTTTGTGCACATTAGGCAAGGACTAAGCCAAATTGGGTTCCCCCTTGGTCCCTGTCCTGCAATACTCAGGCGATATGGTGCTAATGGTGAGAACCACGAATGAGCTGCAAATCCACCTCTGTGCTTTTCGTACTTTTATGGATAATTATGGCTGAAAAAGGACCTTACAAAACCGTTTGTTACGAAATGTGGCTCGAAGAATTCCAAGTCCAAAAAACAAAAAATTCAGCTCAGCAGGGGTGGAAGTGACAAAATCCAACCAACATTTTACTTATGTGTGCATCCGTATTGATGCAGCAAATAATTGGAAGTTCTTATTAAGTGTCAGATCCTTTCAATTTCAGAAATCTATTAACTTGATTTTTCGTTTTGCCTCGAGACTTGGCCAGGCCATGAGGCAATGCAGGAGATGCTGCATATTTACAGGACTAAGGGCCTGATTCTAACTTTGGAGGACGGTGTTAAACCGTCCCAAAAGTGGCGGATATACCACCTACCGTATTACGAGTTCCATAGGATATAATGGACTCGTAATACGGTAGGTGGTATATCCGCCACTTTTGGGACGGTTTAACACCGTCCTCCAAAGTTAGAATCAGGCCCTAAATGTGTTGCAATCTGCACCTATGATGCTCGAGTATGGGGGTATGCCGGGGGGCGTGGCCAACTGCGGGAGATGGCGCACGCTTAATCTGCTCGCTCCGGAGGGGCCGCTTTAACTTATACTTGTAAGCGTGCCGTCTCCGAGCGGGCCAACTCCTAATGACTGCTGCCGATCCGCGGACCGAGCCTGGAAGCGGGTGGGTTCCCTGCTCGGGACCCGGGACGTTTGTGAGAGCGGGATCGGCTCGCTGGCATCGGAGCGGGCCTACGGCCTCTCCTCCCGTGGTGAGCCGCGGCCTCAGGTGAGGCGGGGTGCTGCGGACTGACGCGCGCGGCCGGCCCGGGCCGGAGAGGCGGTCCCGCCTGATGGGGCCCTTGTGCGGGGGACGGGGGGCCGGGAACCCCCTCTGAGAAGAAGTGAAGCCGAGGTTGAGCCGCGCTTGGTCTGGGGTGACGCGGCGCGAGCTGGAAGCCCCTGGTGGAGGAGGCTCGGAGCCGCCATCGAGCTGAGAGAGTGACCGGGGTTCGAGGGACGCTCCCGCGGGAGCGCGGAAACGACACTGAGTGGCAGAAGGCCCTCCAACAAGACACTACCCACGGGGGCAAGTACACCGCCGGGGGAAAAAAAAATATACATGTGAAAGAATCCTGCGGAAAAGAAAAAAAAAAAAAAAAAAGAAGACAATGGGAAGGAGGGAAAAAAAAAAAAAGGGTAATAGAAGAGTGACAGGACCCAGAAAGAAAATAATAAAGAAAAAAGACGCCGCCCCAGCGAGAGAGAACGATTGGCCCTGAGACTAGAGCCACCCAGGGGCGATTGCCATAATAGACGAAAACAGAGCCCAACAAAGTACAGAGGGGGTGGACACACAGGCCCTCTCTGACGCCCATCCGGGGACTGAGACTGGGCCTGCGCCTGCCAGAGCGCGGAATCACAGTGGAAAGAGAGCCTGTGAAGAGGCTCGGGTCTACGCCTTGGGGGTGCGGTCTCCCCCACGCGGCTTGGCTGATGCCCCCTAGGACCCGTCACAAGAAGAAGGTCACTGACATGGCGCCCCCTCCAGCACGCAAAGAAGTGGAAGAACAGTCCAACTCACAAACCAACGTACAGGAAACCCTGGACAGAATACTGGGGGCGATTGAAGACACAAAGACAACGCTACAACACGAAATCAGCCGAGTAGCAGTTGAAGTAGGCCTCCTAAGAACAGAACACCACAAACTGGCGGACAGAGTCAAGGAAACGGAATCCATATTGGCAATAGTTGAACCGAAACAAAAGGATCTAGCAGCTGAAGTGACCTCCCTGACTGCTAGAGTAACGCGACTAGAACGAAGAGCTGAGGATGCGGAGGGCAGAAACAGAAGGAACAACGTGCGCGTGGTGGGCCTTCCAGAGGGAGTCGAGGGAACTAACATAGTGGAATTCTTGGAGAAGTGGTTTAGTACAACGGTGGCACCTGGATGCCTAACGCCCTTTTACACGCTGGAGCGAGCGCACCGAATGCCATCAAGGCCTCTCGCCCCTGGTAGGCCTCCTCGTGTGGTAATTGCCAAATTACTGCACTACAAGGACAGAGACACTCTCATACAGAAGGCCAGAGAGATGGGCCCGTTTAAGATAGCGAATGGGGAGGTGACGCTATACCCGGACTACACTTTGGATGTTCAGAACAAGCGAACCTCGTTCCTGGCAGTCAAAAGGGCCCTTAGGGACGAAGGGATTCAATATTCATTGCTGTATCCGGCCAAACTGAGAGTGATACTAGAGGGGAAAACCACCTTCCTCCAAATTCCGGAGGAGGCATGGGAATGGCTCGAGAAACAAGGGCTCCAAGTGGGGCGACCCAGTGGTGAGAACATGACTGCGGGCAGAGCTCGCCGAGCTCCAAGGGCGCGAAAACCCGGGATCCAGTCGAAGTTAGAGCCAACACAAACGCAAAAGGAAAAAGATAAGAGGGCGGCTCTGGAGGCGGCGGCCCGAGTTGGTGGTGGGGCCTCTCCTCCGGAGGACTCAGGAGAAGACTCAGAAGGTACAATGGTGTCTTCGGCTGGAGACTCGACCTGCTCGACACGTGCTCCCAGGGTGACGCTGCGGTCCGCTGATGAGCTTGGATAAACACTGCACAAGTTGGCCTGGCTTAGCGGTACAACAGAAGAATATGTGGCCCCTCCGGATCTGACCGCCCCCCCGAACCAGTAACTCGCTGGTCTAAGCTAACCTGGCGAGAACTGTAGCTATATGTTTAAATATGTTGCACTGTTGCGTGATTTTCTGGGCTGCCTGCAGGTTGGTAGGCGCCCTGGGGTGGGGGAGTTGGGTTTTACAGTTATTAATTAACTTGGCTAAGTGGGTGACGATATATGATAGCAGTAAAGGTTTGAACATGGGTGGGAGTAGAGTTGTACTCTGGGGGTGCCAGGAACGCTATTATAAAATTAACTTATCAATATGGCAAACTATAATCTTTTAACATGGAATGTCAGGGGGATGAGCACTCTGGCCAAAAGACACAGAGTCCTCTCCTACTTGAAGAGAAGAGGGGTGCAGGTGGCAATGCTACAAGAGACCCACTTGATAGCTGGAGAGGTTGAGAAACTGAGACGCAGATGGAGGGGACAGGTATTTGCAACAGAGTATTCAGCATATGCGAGGGGAGCATTGATATGGGTCAGAGCTGGAGTCCCACTGATAATAGACTCAACTGACATAGATCAAGAGGGCAGATTTGTGGTCCTAGAAGGGAGACTACACGGTTTCCCAGTTTTTATGAGTTGTATTTATGCCCCCAATCAGGACCAAGTCCCCTTCATGACCAAATTATCAAGCCACCTCACCCGCCAAAGCACAGGAGAATTAATAGTGGGAGGGGACTTCAATGCAGTAATGGACATTACCAAGGACAGATCGACCCCGCCACTACAGGGCGCAGGGTCTACTAGAATAGCTAAAAAACTCTGTGAATGGCTGGACTCCTGGGGGCTGGTGGATGTATGGCGGGAACAGCACCCAAAAGACAGTGACTATTCTTATTATTCAGGCCTCCACCGACTACACACTAGAATCAACAGAATGACATGCACAGCGGGCCTTGCGCGTTATGTAACCCACTCAGAGTATCTTGGCCGTACACTATCAGACCATAACCCCTTGCTGATCACATTGAGTATTATAGAGGACAGACCCCCAATCCCATCGTGGAGACTATCCCCCACTGCGTTAGAGGATCAGTCGTATAGAGAGGCCCTTCGATGCCACTTGACAGAACATATCAAAATTAATAGTGGATCCGCCACAACCAGAGCCACAGAATGGGAAACACTTAAGGTAGTAACGAGAGGATTCTGCCTGGGTCAAACAGCGGGGGTGAAACGCACACTTGAAAGGGATCTGATCTCCTTAGAGAAGAAAATACACGAATGGGAAGTGAGACAAGATATTGGACCCCAGGAGGATGAGGAATATAAGCGGGCCCGCAGAGAACATTCCCAGATCGAGGCACAACTTAGGTGCCACAACACACAAAAATACCTGGCATCAGTGCAATCAGAGGAGGGTAGATCGGGAAGGCTCCTAGCTTGGCTGACACGCCCGGGCGGGGGGGGAGAGCCCATCACAAGTGTACAAGACAAAAAGGGAATATGCAGGCAAAGCCCAGGCCCAATCAACGAAGCTTTTAAGGGATACTACATGCACTTGTATAGGAAACCCCACGACCTGGGGGTGGAGGCCTTCCAAGACTCCCTACAGCGAATCGCTCTCCCAACCCTGGACCATGTGGGGAGGGATAGCCTGGGGGGACCTGTAACAGCGGAGGAGATAAGTGAGGCTATATTGCAGCTGGCTCCTGGAAAGACTCCTGGTACCGATGGCCTTCCAATGGACTTTTACAAAAAATATAGGACATTGTTAGTACCCCAGCTGGCTGAGGTATACGTGGAGGCATTACGCCGAGGAGAGCTACCGGGCACACTACGGGAGGCTTTGGTGATACCACTACCTAAAACAAAAAACAGGGAAGCACCAGTAACTGACTTCCGCCCATTATCAATGCTAAATAGTGACTTTAAGATCCTCAGTAAGATCATGGCTAACAGGCTGATCCCCCTAATGACCACACTGGTGCACACAGACCAGAATGGTTTCGTCCCTGGTCGCAGCACTTCATTGAACCTAAGGAGGGTCTTTGCCATCTTACACATGCCAGCAACAGAGAAGCCTCCGACAGGGGTATTATTAGCGGTGGACTTCGAAAAGGCCTTCGACTCCATCAGGTGGGACTACCTTAGGGCTGTGATGCTAAAGATGGGACTAGGTGAAAGCTGGGTGAAGTGGGTGGATCTACTGTACTCCTCCCCATTGGCTAGGGTGAAGACGGGCAGAACGATATCCGACACTTACCCGGTGTACCGAGGTACCAGACAGGGATGTCCTCTATCACCGCTGCTGTTTGCCCTGGCAATTGAACCTCTAGCGGCCCAAATGCGACAGGAAGGAATCGGTAGGGGAATTAACTGGGGACCAAGCGAGCATATTATCTCCCTATATGCGGACGATATTCTGGTGTATTTGAGAGACGGAACCAGTGGCCTCCCGTGGGTTTTAAAGATACTGGAGAGCTACGGGGAATTGTCGGGACTTCATCTTAACCGCGGCAAAACATTTGTCTTCCCCATACTACCAAACATCGTGCGCCCGGAAACATGTCCGAAAGATATGAACTGGGCCCCGCGGACTATCAAATATGTAGGGATCCAAATATTCCATGAACTGGCCGACCTTCGAGATAGCAACCTGGGTGGGGCGCTCCGATCCCTACACGCCTCAGTTGGGTTTTGGCGGTCGCTTAAACTACCAACAATGGCCAGAGTGGCATTGTCTAAGATGGTGATGCTGCCCCGTCTCCTCTACTTCTTTGCTAACCTACCGGTATGGGTCCCCCCTGCATGGTTCCGTGAACTGAACACTCTGCTCCGGGAATTAGTATGGGATGAGGGCCGGAGACGTACAGCGTTGACTACCATGTGCAGACCGATGCGAGCGGGTGGATTAGGGGCTCCTGACTTTGAGGCACATTACTTGGCATCCCAACTGCAGTGGGTGGCTGGATGGATGGTGGGCAAGGGGCAGCTGGACCTAATTAACCTCTACGGTTCGATGGACATAGACCGAATAATAGCACGTATGATAGAGAAGAAGCTGTCCCCCATTGGAGACAACCTAATGACTAACACCGCGAAGTTGTGCTGGAAAAGATGCGCGAGCAGGACTGGAGTTGGTCCACCCTACTCTCCGGCACTACCGACTTCGGTATTGCTTATGGAACTGAAGGGAACCGGGGCTGGGGGCCGGGGATTGGGCCCATGGAGGGATGCGGGAGTGGTGACGGTGGGGGAGCTCTTCAGGGAAGGTACACTACAGAGCTTCAACGAATTAGTAGGGAAGGGGGTACCTCAGGGTCAATTTCTGATGTACAGGAGGCTGGTGCACGCTCTGAAAGGCCACTGGGATACGATTAATGCAGAGCCCGGGACCCACGGAGTGTTGCACCTCCTGCTGACCTTGGGAGAAGAATCCCACTTAATCACGAAAATATATCGAGCCCAGATAGAAGCTGCATTGGATCCCCTGCACTCACTCAGGGAGAAGTGGGAGAAAACGATCGGACATACACTGTCTGAGACAGACTGGAACAGAGCTCTGGCTTATCCCCGGAGGATCTCGCGCAATACTCGACTACAGTATATCCAATATAACTACCTGCATAGAACTTATCTTACTCCTCACCGACTGTTCCGAATATATGGGGGACCCCCTAAGATATGTCCCAGATGTGGTAAGAGCGAAGCAGACTTTGACCACATGATGTGGAAATGCGCAGTGTTACAAACGGGCTGGAGGGCTGTGATAGAGAGCATATCAAGACTATATGACACGGAACTGCCGATCGCCCCCGATGTCTGTCTGTTGGGCCTAAAGACAGATATCCAACTAGGGAAGATTAGGAGTCGCTTCCTGGATCTCGCCCTGGCCCTCTACAAAAGATGAATTATGAGGGGTTGGAAGGCTGCTAACCCCCCCCCCCGTTAGCTGAATGGAAAAATGACATCAAGAGGTGGGCTGGGGCAGAATTGCAGGTCCTAAAAACCGAAGAGGCAAAGGGTATCCGGCAGACCCCCGTGGCCCCAGGGTGGGAAGAACTACTGTTGGGCTGGAATAGCACAGGGGAAGAACCATTAAATCCCAATATAGCACCAGCGGAAATGGAAACCTAAACAAATACTGTAAGGAGATAAGGGATAAACCTAGGAACACCGCTGGCGAGACTGAGAAAACATAACAATGAAATAGCTAATAGAGAACACTGACAACTCATGATAAACTGCAAGGTGCAGAACTGAGCTGAGTACAATCACACATAAGGAGCAATAAGAGAACACATATAGTAGATGACTATCCCTCCAGATATAGCCCCCACAGGGAGCGACTCTCACCGCCTAACACCAAAACCACCCACAAATAACCACTTAGCCATTAAGTATGTACATAGTTAAGTTCAAATTGAAGCTAAGTGAGCATGTAAAACAATTGGGTAACAAAAGGATAAGAAATTAGACACTCAAGGAAACAAATATAGAATCCTAGAGCTAACAGGCAACAGAAATTGGATACAGACATAGTTATGCGTTAAAACATGACATGAAACATCTGTGAACACATGCAAAGTGAAATATCCTCTTAAGTGTTGTAAATAACGTGGATCATATGTTCCCATAAATGTAACTGTGAAAAGTAAACAGCGAACAATTAATAAAAATATATAAAAAAAAAAAAAAGAGTATGGGGGTATGCCAATGTAGATCAGTTTCAACAAGCGTAAAACAGATTCCTACGTAGACTTTTGGCCCTACCTGAGTCCACACCTATTGTATTAAACAATGATGAAGTTGGGTTAGGATTGTGGAAGAGGTCATCAAACACACGCCCTTACTTCTGTGGCTGTAGGTATGGAGTAACCTTGAAGCTAAATTAATACTCACTAATTGCCTAGCTTTGGACCGCACCCTGGATATCACATGGCTGGTGTATACCAAGAGAACCTTTAGTGAACAGGGAATTCAAGATTTGTATACACAGCCAGATAATATCTCTTTACAATCAATAGCCATGGTGAAAGAACGCTTATATAATTCACCCCAGAAGGCACGGTAAAAGGTGGGACAAGCATCACAATGTAGATTTTCCTAGTAGTTTATGACGGAAAGTCTTAATTTTATTAAAGACACGGAGGCGAGTATTATGCTTCTCTTACTTGCTTTAATTTTAACAGCAGCAGTCAAGAAAACTACAACTCCCAAAAGGCTTACAACACGGAAGCCAGTGGGAGAGAAAAAACGTAATAACAGATCCATCAATCAGCAACCATGGATGGTATGAGTAAACCAAGCTTGACTGCGACCAGCCCCCTTTCTTGATGCGAGAAGGCTAGGAGTTACGAGAAAACAGTGGAAAAATGGCAAAGATTATAGCAATTGCTAAAGTCAGAGAACAAAAGTCTTGAATCAATGCTAGACAAAACTGTAGCGAAGCCGGTGTCCTATATGGAGAAGAGTAAGAGCTTCGGAAGGGGTCCGACCGACCAGCCGATATGTTGTTGTTTGTCAAAATTATCTTCTGATCATGTAGAAGGTTGAGCTGGAGTGGAGGTAACTGCAAGGGAGGGAACAAACAAGATAAATCAGAAATATCTTCTTGTTGCGGAGGGATAATACTCGCCTCCGTGTCTTTAATAAAATTAAGACTTTCTGTCATAAACTACTAGGAAAATCTACATTTTATGTCAAGAACGGAGGCTCCTATTATGCTATTTTAAAGCATATTAATCACTATTGATGTAGCCGTATGAACTGGTTTACAATAGAATGTCCTAAACACATTATCATTGGACCAATCAGCAGATCTCAGAATGTCCTCTAACCTGGATCCAACCCAGAAGGCTTTGGAGGCCATAGCACCTCTAACCGAGTGAGCTCCAAAAGAGGAGGTATCAATACCCGCAAGGGACATTACCCATCGAACCCATCTGGCAAGAGTTGCTGCAGATACGGGATTGTGAGGTTTTTGGAAGGAAATTAATAGTTGGGAAACGGAGGACTTTCTGAGATCAGCTGTACGTTGTTGTAAGGAAATGCCTCCTTGGCATGGTTGCCCCCTGACTTTTTGCCTTTGCTGATGCTATGTTTACAATTGAAAGTGTGCTGAGGCCTGCTAACCAGGCCCCAGCACCAGTGTTCTTTCCCTAACCTGTACTTTTGTATCCACAATTGGCAGACCCTGGCATCCAGATAAGTCCCTTGTAACTGGTACTTCTAGTACCAAGGGCCCTGATGCCAAGGAAGGTCTCTAAGGGCTGCAGCATGTCTTATGCCACCCTGGAGACCTCTCACTCAGCACAGACACACTGCCTGCCAGCTTGTGTGTGCTAGTGAGAACAAAACGAGTAAGTCGACATGGCACTCCCCTCAGGGTGCCATGCCAGCCTCTCACTGCCTATGCAAGTATAGGTCAGTCACCCCTCTAGCAGGCCTTACAGCCCTAAGGCAGGGTGCACTATACCATAGGTGAGGGTACCAGTGCATGAGCATGGTACCCCTACAGTGTCTAAACAAAACCTTAGACATTGTAAGTGCAGGGTAGCCATAAGAGTATATGGTCTGGGAGTTTGTCAAACACGAACTCCACAGCACCATAATGGCTACACTGAAAACTGGGAAGTTTGGTATCAAACTTCTCAGCACAATAAATGCACACTGATGCCAGTGTACATTTTATTGCAAAATACACCCCAGAGGGCACCTTAGAGGTGCCCCCTGAAACTTAACCGACTGTCTGTGTAGGCTGACTAGTTCCAGCAGCCTGCCACACTAGAGACATGTTGCTGGCCCCATGGGGAGAGTGCCTTTGTCACTCTGAGTCCAGTAACAAAGCCTGCACTGGGTGGAGATGCTAACACCTCCCCCAGGCAGGAGCTGTGACACCTGGCGGTGAGCCTCAAAGGCTCACCCCTTTGTCACAGCCCAGCAGGGCACTCCAGCTTAGTGGAGTTGCCCGCCCCCTCCGGCCACGGCCCCCACTTTTGGCGGCAAGGCTGGAGGGAACAAAGAAAGCAACAAGGAGGAGTCACTGGCCAGTCAGGACAGCCCCTAAGGTGTCCTGAGCTGAGGTGACTCTAACTTTTAGAAATCCTCCATCTTGCAGAAGGAGGATTCCCCCAATAGGGTTAGGATTGTGACCCCCTCCCCTTGGGAGGAGGCACAAAGAGGGTGTACCCACCCTCAGGGCTAGTAGCCATTGGCTACTAACCCCCCAGACCTAAACACGCCCTTAAATTTAGTATTTAAGGGCTACCCTGAACCCTAGAAAATTAGATTCCTGCAACTACAAGAAGAAGGACTGCCTAGCTGAAAACCCCTGCAGAGGAAGACCAGAAGACGACAACTGCCTTGGCTCCAGAAACTCACCGGCCTGTCTCCTGCCTTCCAAAGATCCTGCTCCAGCGACGCCTTCCAAAGGGACCAGCGACCTCGACATCCTCTGAGGACTGCCCCGGCTTCGAAAAGACAAGAAACTCCCGAGGACAGCGGACCTGCTCCAAGAAAAGCTGCAACTTTGTTTCCAGCAGCTTTAAAGAACCCTGCAAGCTCCCCGCAAGAAGCGTGAGACTTGCAACACTGCACCCGGCGACCCCGACTCGGCTGGTGGCGATCCAACACCTCAGGAGGGACCCCAGGACTACTCTAAGACTGTGAGTACAAAAACCTGTCCCCCCTGAGCCCCCACAGCGCCGCCTGCAGAGGGAATCCCGAGGCTTCCCCTGACCGCGACTCTTTGAATCCTAAGTCCCGACACCTGGGAGAGACCCTGCACCCGCAGCCCCCAGGACCTGAAGGACCGGACTTTCACTGGAGAAGTGACCCCCAGGAGTCCCTCTCCCTTGCCCAAGTGGAGGTTTCCCCGAGGAACCCCCCCCTTGCCTGCCTGCAGCGCTGAAGAGATCCCTAGATCTCCCATTGACTTCCATTACAAACCCGACGCTTGTTTCTACACTGCACCCGGCCGCCCCCGCGCTGCTGAGGGTGAAATTTCTGTGTGGGCTTGTGTCCCCCCCGGTGCCCTACAAAACCCCCCTGGTCTGCCCTCCGAAGACGCGGGTACTTACCTGCAAGCAGACCGGAACCGGGGCACCCCCTTCTCTCCATTCTAGCCTATGTGTTTTGGGCACCACTTTGAACTCTGCACCTGACCGGCCCTGAGCTGCTGGTGTGGTGACTTTGGGGTTGCTCTGAACCCCCAACGGTGGGCTACCTTGGACCAAGAACTGAACCCTGTAAGTGTCTTACTTACCTGGTTAACCTAACAAATACTTACCTCCCCTAGGAACTGTGAAAATTGCACTGTGTCCACTTTTAAAACAGCTATTTGTGAATAACTTGAAAAGTATACATGCAATTTTGATGATTTGAAGTTCCTAAAGTACTTACCTGCAATACCTTTCGAATGAGATATTACATGTAGAATTTGAACCTGTGGTTCTTAAAATAAACTAAGAAAAGATATTTTTCTATACAAAAACCTATTGGCTGGATTTGTCTCTGAGTGTGTGTACCTCATTTATTGTCTATGTGTATGTACAACAAATGCTTAACACTACTCCTTGGATAAGCCTACTGCTCGACCACACTACCACAAAATAGAGCATTAGTATTATCTCTTTTTACCACTATTTTACCTCTAAGGGGAACCCTTGGACTCTGTGCATGCTATTCCTTACTTTGAAATAGCACATACAGAGCCAACTTCCTACAGTTGTTCGTAACATTTGAGACATTGTCCGACACAGAGCTTAGGTTGATGTGGAAAATATGGAGAAAAAAACTGTACGTAAGTTAGTTTTTGTACGTTTGTTAATCGAAAATAGGACGCCTGTGGGAGCGAACTGTCGGGAAGTAACATCAAGTGCTCGAACATCAGACAGTCGCTTAATTGAAACTAAACAAAGTAGCATAGCGAGTTTTGCGGAAAGCATTTTCAAAGACAAGTCAGCATTGTCCTGCCAAGACAAAAACAAATTCAGGACTAAATTGACATCCCATAACTTTCAGTATTTAGGTAAAGGGGGAATTGAAAATTTTACTCCCTTCAACAGCCGACAAAGAAGAGGGTGTTCACCAATCGGTTTTCCGTTGACATGGGCGTGATGCATGGAAATAGCCGATCTATATAAATTAATTGTTCTGTAAGACTTACCTGCGCTAGCTTGCGCCGCAAGAAAGTTGATTATATAATTTAAATCTGCTGAAAAGGGATTGAGGTCCCTTCCCATACACCAGCTAGACCAAAGAGACCAGGCGGAAGAATATGCTTTCCTGGTGCCGGGGGCCCAGGCCTTATCAATGAAGTCGGTAGCCTCTTCCGAAATTGGGATGGTAGATAGGGTATTCCTGAAACCTTCCAACCTGAAAAGGTGAGTGTCTTGTTGAGTACCAACGGATGGGGATTCCCAAAGGGATCTAGCAAAAGGAAAGGAAAAGAGGGAAGAAGGATGGGAAAATCGATTGCCAGTTCCAGAAGAGGGGGGAACCAAATCTGGGACTGCCAAAAAGGTACCACTAGGACCAGAGTCGCTTCCTGACGCCTGACTTGGGTCAGCACTCTGGTGATCATAAGAAAAGGAGGAAAAGCATAGTTGGTTGATTGGGACCAGTCCTGAAGGAACGCATCGGAGTCCAGAGCTGAAGGATCTGGACGCCAGCTGAAAAAGAGAGGAAGTTGGGCGTTGAGGCGGGAGGCGAAGAGATCTATACTGAAGGGGCCCCACTTGTGTAGGATAGATTGAAACGCTGTAGGGTGAAGTTTCCAATCGCTGTAGTCCCTGAGGAAGCGAGAATGCCAGTCTGCTGTCTGATTGAGGGAACCGGGGAGATATTCCGCTGTGAGCGATATTTCGTTGTTTAAACAATATTCCCACAGACTTTTTGCCAGGTCTGCTAACGGCTTTGGTCTGGTCCCTCCTAGATGATTTATGTATCGGACAGCCAAAACATTGTCCATACGGAGGAGGATGGTACACTGAACTCTGCCTTTTGCTAGACTCCTTATTGCAAAGGAGCCTGCAAGCATCTCTAAATAGTTGATGTGCAATCTGGACTCCCTTAACGACCATGTACCGCCAGTCGAGATTGGTCCACAGCGGGCGCCCCAGCCCATCAGGCTTGCATCGGACTCTAATACAAGATCTGGGGCTGACGGAAAGATAGTTCTGCTATTCCAGGCCTCTAAATGGTCTATCCACCATTGGAGTTCTAGACGGGATTCTTGATCTAGAAAGACCATATCTGAATATGTTAGACCTTTTCTGAGGTGACAGATTTTTAATCTTTGAAGAGCCCGATAATGTAAAAGGCCGGGAAATATGGCTTGAATTGAAGAGGACAAGAGACCTACAATCCTGGCTAGTGATCTTAGAGAGATCTGAGTTTTCTGAAGCGTTCTCCGAATCTCCGATTTGATGGAGTTCACTTTTTGAAGGGGAAGGTGAAGGGTGGAGGAAGAAGAATCTATTTCGAACCCCAAGAATTGGATTCTTTGAGAGGGAACCATACTTGATTTCTCTTCGTTGACTTGAAACCCTAATTGGGAGAGAAGAGAACAAGTCAATTTTAGATGGGAAAGAAGAATCTCGCGATTCTGATGTAAAATAAGGATATCGTCGAGATAAATCAGTAACCTGATGCCCAACGACCTGAGGTGCGTCGTTATTGGTTTCATTAGTTTTGTGAAGCACCAGGGTGCTGACGAAAGACCGAACGGGAGGGAAGAAAACTGGTACGTTCGACCGAGCCACTGAAATTGTAGGTACTTGCGATGATCCCAGTGAATGGGAACTGAAAGGTACGCATCCTGTAGATCCAGTCTTACCATGAAGTCTAATGGGAGGAGAATATCCCGTAAATGGAGGATTGTTTCCATTTTGAAATGTCGATAGATGACAAACTGGTTGAAATACTTTAAGTTTATGACTGGTCTGAACTTTTTGTTTTTCTTTTGCACCAGGAATAATGAACTGAGGAAACCTGAGGGATCTGGGGAAGAGATTTGAATGGCGTTTTTGGAAAGGAGAGACTTTACCTCTTCTGAAATAAGAAGAGACATTTCCGTCGAGAAAACTGGAGGAGGGGGAAAATGGACTTGGAGAGGCTGTGAATAAAACTCTATTTGGTATCCCTGAATCGTGTTCAGAACCCATGGATCGTTGGTTAAAGAGTGCCATTTTTTACTGAAAATTTTTAGTCTGCCCCCTATTGGAGGAGGGCCAGAGGTAAGGCTTACCTTGGGTCTTGTTGGATCTGAATCCGCGTTGTCCACGGCCTCTGTATCCTCTGCCTCTTTGAGGGTAGAACTGGGGTTTGTAAGATTGATATCCATAGTTGGAATATGAGAATGAGGAGCCTCTGAATCCTTGTGGATGGGTGAAGCGGCCGGTATAGCGACTCCTGCCTGTACCGGCCCTGCCAAAAACCCGTTGATTAAACACTTTTTTGATGTTTTGCTGGGCCTTGTCAATAGAGGAAAAAGTTGCGACAAACTTTCCCAAGTCCTTGATAAACGAGTCGCCAAAGAGACAACCATCAGCTTTCATACCAGGGTCCCTGGATGCTAGATTAGATAATTTAGGATCTAATTTGAGTAACAATCCCTTCCTTCTTTCGTGGGTAATGGCAGCATTAGCGTTGCCCAATAAACCGAATGCTCTCTGAGTCCATAGGGAGAGTTCTAAAGAATCGATATCCACATTGTCTGATTTGGCAGATTCTGCCAGATCCAAAATGCGAGCCAAGGGACCCACCAGATCAAGGAGCTTATCCTGGCAGTTGGACCAGGCCTTATCAACCCCTTTCCGGGGGTCCTTGCCAAATTTCGAAAAGAAAGTCAAGAGTGATTCATCGATTACTGGGGTGGTAATGATGTTGGAAGAAAGAGAGGGTCTGGGGCATTCAGACTTTAACTTAGCTCTCGTTTGCTTGTCCAGGGGAAGCCTTAACCTGGAAGCTATATATTGTCCCACATGGCTCGCAGGTGACCACTCAGTAGAGTTAGGGTGGTGGAGATAGGATGGATCAAACATGGGATTTCCCTCAGAATCTAAAATGATTTTTGCGGAAAAGGGATTAGATTTTTCTAATTTAGGCTTTTTCGGGGAAGGGACCTGTGAGAGCGAGCCCCACACATCAGAATCATCGTCATCATCATCCATGTCACCGACATCATCATCGGTATCCGAAATATGAGTGATTGTAATTTGTTTTGGCGCTGCAAGAGAGTTTTTTACTTTGGATTTACGTTTTCTAGAAACGTTATTAGCATTCCCCTCCTGAGTAGGAGGCCTGGGAGGCATATCATCCTCAGTCAAGGGTGAAGAAACTTCACCAGTCAAAGCGCCATCTTTTTGCATTATCAAATCCTTATTTTTTCTCTTTCTGCTATCCCCGCAGAATGGGCCAAAAAGGATTTAAAAACCATATTCTGTACTGAATTTTCGATGTTCTTAGACATTTTGCTCATCGTGGCTGACATAGCCTTGGATATAGCCTCATTAATAAAGGCCCCAATTTCATTATTACTGGTTAAATCAGAAAAGGTATCTTGTCCTTCCATGATAGGGTAATAGGAGAAAGGAAAAAAACAAAAACCTGACTGGAAGGGGTTAAAAGTTATGCAGAGGCTGGTGGAGGGAATAAACACGTCCAGGGAGGTGTGTCCCAGCAAGCTACCGCTAGGGGAGGAAACCGGAAACTCTTCACCTCGTAATGCGAGGTCCAGGGAAGAAAAAACACTCAGCAGGCACACCGCGAAGAAGAACGGCCGTTTAGAAGGTAAGCGCCGAGCTCCGTGAAGAAAGAAGAACCGTTCAACGGACGCGTCTACAAAAGAGCGCGTCCGATAGAACGTTGAGAATAAGCTGCCTCATAAGCGCGCGAGCAAGTTAAACCAAACCCGGGTCCCGAGACCCGAGTAGAACAGCGCGCTGCAAGCAATACTGCAAAAACCAACGCTAAACTGAAACACAATGTCAAATGAAAATGTTATAAAACAAATATGACGAAAACAGGCACGGTAAATATAACTATATATAAGCTAAGAAAGAACGTGACTTATCTTGACTGCGAGCAGCAAGAAAGAGGGCTGGTCGCAGTCAAGCTTGGTTTACACATACCATCCATGGTTCCTGATTGGTGGATCTGTTATTACGTTTTTTCTCTCCCATTGGCTTCCGTGTTGTAAGCCTTTTGGGAGTTGTAGTTTTCTTGACTGCTGCTGTTAAAATTAAAGCAAGTAAGAGAAGCATAATAGGAGCCTCCGTTCTTGACATAAAATTCCATGCCTCAGCTAGTAAATGTCACACCTGCACCAGTGACTTATTGACTCTCATAGCTAAGAGGACTTCTTACTAGGTTGCGTTTAAACTTGGTCTATTTTTGATAGCCTTTCCTACCCAGGGCCCGTGGTTTTCAATCTTCCACCATGCCCCTGTGATGGTTCCGCCAAGCAAAGGACTGTCCATTTTATGTTATTATGTACTCTTTACCTTTCCCATGGGAAGCCTTTTTTTGCCTCGCTTTTCCGTGAGGCAGCACGCAAGTTTGTTATGGGGGTAGTTAATTATATACAATGATCGCAGGCCACAAAGAAGAGATGTTGAGCTGGGTTAGTACTATGTCTTATGAGATGCCCTTTTTTTACCACAGCCTGATTGAAGTTTTTATTTGTAAAATAGGATCGTTTCAGTGATTTTATATTGCATAAGTCAGTTTAAAAAAATAATATGATAGTAATATTACATTCTTTTTAATTGTTTTAACTTGTATCAGTGCGCTTTTATGGCTATTTATAGACGATTAAAGTTGAATTGACGTGTCAGTTGGGCAACCTTCAGAAAGATCCTGTTGAGTTTTTTCTGTCAAGATGTCTTTAAAAGTAATTTGGCCTTTCGACTTTTTTGAAAATGTTTTTCTTTTGTCTTAATTAAATTTAAATGTACCCATTGTTTAATTCTAAAAATCAAATAAACTTTCTTTACTTCAAGCTACTGTGAAGTTTTGCCAGTGCACTACCACTACCTAATCTTGTGGAAGGAAAAACAAGATTACTACAGACTCATTGATTTGTTGAAGGTATTCTTGATCTAAACTTTTTAGAATAGGTCATGCCATATATTGTTCTTGTAGTTCCTCACTTTGGTAGTGAACTGGCAAAACTTCACAATTAATATTGTAATGTGCATATATTCATGCACTTGTGCCTTCTAAGTAGAGAACCACTGTTGCCAACCTCCGTTTACCATCAATGTTCTGTTCTCTCATCAGTGATCACAAATAAGCAGAGGCCTGTCACAAATAAACAGAGGACTGAGTAATCTCGAAAACATGCTTTTGCCCCATTATATGAACGTGTAGGCAGCCGTAGAGCATTTCTTTCTTGTTTGTCATTTTTCACATTATTACAACTTCTAATACCATATGCCCGCATAGACCCCTACGTCGTGTACAATTTAAATTGTAGATATGTAGTATTGTAGATTAGATAATGCGTTTATTATCAAGAAGAGTAGGACTCCATTGGATCCTTTCTCATATGCCTCCCAAGTTATTCTTATTGTTATACTGGTATATGTTCTGCAGGGAAGCTACTGACACAATGTTGCCCTGCATTAAGCATCTGGAGACATCTTGATTACAATTGAGAAAAATCACCCTGTCTCCTGCAATATACAGAGACATTGGCCAAGATTCTTCCCCATTCTGCATGTCTACTGTGCCTCCAAGAACTTTTAGATAAACCAGATCTAATAATTACTTGTACAAAATGCAGTGCTTGTGACATCACACTTGGAGCAGATGCATTGATTTTGGTGTGAAAGTTATGGTTTGCTTGTGTGTTGTATGAGTTATGAACAGCTGACATAACCATAACTTGGGAATTTCTGTTTGCAACCATAACTCCACTTTAACTTTTCAGTGTTAGAAATTGGGTCTCTAATTGACAGAGGTATACACCTTTGTCCAAGTAGGGACCATAATCCTAGTCAGGGTAAATCACACACAATCCAAATGATCCTGTACCCACCCTCTGGTAGCTCAGCACTGAGCAGTCAGGCTTAACTTAGAAGGCAATGTGTAAACTATTTGTGCAATAGTGAAAACACCACAAAAATAAACCACACAGGATTAGAAAAATAGATAATATTTATCTTAATAAAATAAGGTCAAAACAACAAATATTCAATAAGCAAAAGTTGAAATATCACTTTTGAAATGTTTAAAAGGGTCTTAACCCTTAAAAATAAACAGTTGTCTCTTTGTTACACACACTACCTGATTTGCGTCAAAAATAATGACGCACGTAGACTCAACAGGAGGAGATATGTGGAAAAATAAGGTGTGCTTCAGATTTCTTTTTCCACTCTGCAAGGGGTTTGCATTATTTTTCGGCATGCAGTCTTGGTTCCTCACTGCGATGTGGGGTATTTTGACGCCTAGGGATGAAGCGTGGAAAAATCCTTGACGCGCTGGAAGAAGACACGGGCGCTGCGTCGATCCGTTAGCCGATGCGTCTAATTTTCTGCCTCAAGTGTGGTGCTGCTTCGAATTTCCACTCGGGAAGTCGGGCTGCGTCGATCTGGTCGGCTGTGAGGCGATTTCTCAGTTGCAATGCAGGCTTTGCGTCAATTACGGCAGGCGGTGCGTCAATTTTCGACACACAAGGAGTTTCCTGAAGAGATGAAGTCTTTTTGGCCCTGAGACTTCAAAAAACAGGAGGCAAGCTGAATCCAAGCCCTTGGAGAGCATTTGTGGGGAAGGCATAGGCCTTCTCAGAAAAGTCAGAGGCCAGCAGGCCAGCAGGGCAGCAGTACTTCTCAGCAAAGCAGTCCAGATGAGTCATTTGGGCAGCTAGGTAGTTCCTCTTAACAGGATGCAGCTGTAGGTCCAGAAGTGTCTACGTTGGTGGGGTCAGAGACCCAGTTTATATACTCAAAAATGACTTTGAAGTGGGTGAGACTTCAAAGAGTGGCTTTGAAGTGCAGAAGCTCCCCTTTCAGGAAGTCCTGTCTGCCAGGGTCCCAGTAGGGGGTTTGGCAGTCCATTGTGTGAGGGCAGGCCACTTGTCTTTGAAATGTAAGTGTCATGCCCTCCACCCTTCCAGCCCAGGAAGACCCATTCAGTATGCAGATGAGTGCAGGTGTGACTGAGTGTCCTGTGTTTGTGGTTGTCTGGGTGAAATGCACAAGGGAGCTGTCAATCAGCTCAGCCTAGACATTGATTGGAGACAGGCTGTAAGGCACTAATAGTTTTTAAATGCAGAGAAATGCTCACTTTCTAAAAGTGGCATTTCTAAAATAGTAATATAAAGTCCAACCTCACCAATAAGCAGGATTTTCTAATACCATTGTGGCTATACTAAATATGACCTGGTTACCCCTTTCAGATCAGAATCTACCACTCAAAAAGTATATGAGGGCAGTCCTAATGCTAGCCTATGAAAGAAGCAGGCCTCACAGTAGTGGAAAACAAATTTAGGAGTTTTTCACCTCCGGGACATATAAAACACATAGGTACATGTCCTGCCTTTAACCTACATAGCACCCTGCCCTATGGGTTACCTAGGGCCTACCTTATGGGTGACTTATATGTAGAAAAAGGGGAGTTTAAGGTTCGGCAAGTACTTTTAAATGTCAAGTCGAAGTGGCAGTGAAACTGCACACACAGGCCTTGAAATGGCAGGCCTGAGACATGGTTAAGGGGCTACTTATGTGGGTGGCACAGTCAGTGCTGCAGGCCCACTAGTAGCTTTTAATTTACAGGCCCTGGGCACATGTAGTGCACTTTACTAGGGACTTATAAGTAAATCAAATATGCCAATTGGGAGTGAACCAATGTTACCATGTTTAAGGGAGAGAGCATATGCACTTTAGCACTGGTTAGCAGTGGTAAAGTGCGCAGACTCCTAACAGTGTCAGAAGAGTGGAGGGAGGGAGGGAAAAAGTTGGGGGATGACCACTCTAAGGCTATCAGGTCTAACATTCAGTAAATTTCGAAGGTTTTTTTAAAGCTATGTTTAGGTGTTATAACCAAAGTTAACCATAACTTCATTCTAAAGTTTGTTTTTGTGAGTGAATTTTTTTGCTCATAAACCACATCCAGCAGTTTCTTGCCTCTGTGCAAGGCATTTGGTGTGCGCAGCGAGGGTTGGCTATAGGGCCTGGCCTTAGCCCAAGCACTTTGCCCAATCCACCACTTGCACCCAACTGTCACTCACATGACCTTGGGCAGCAGGGCTTGGCTGAAAGGCCTGGCCTGGCCCTTTTCCCAACCCACTATGGACATTGCCATCACAGGCAACAGGCAAAAAAGGTCCCTAGGTAGAATATTTTTTTTAAGTTTTTTTTTGTCCACGGAGATCCGCAAAACTGGGTTTGTGGACCCCTGTGAAGTAACGGTCCAAATATGTCTTGTAGTTAATCTCTTCATGTTCAGACAGCAACAGTTTTTAAACACTATTACAGATTTAAACCAAACGTAACAAAGGCACTTCCATAAGTAAAGTTCTACCTTCGTACCATGTCTCTTGTGACTCAGTTCAGCAATATTTTTTACTACTAGTCCAAACGTTAATGATTTCATTGATATACTGACGTCAGTAAAAAAATGAGAACATCCCATTGACCAGCAACTTGGGCCTAGACCCACACTGTCCATCCAGTGAGATTGAAGATCCTGCTTATTGAGGACAAATTCTCCCAAGTCTTTTCTTTACTGGGCTTTTCAACCCCTCATCTTAGTTTTGGGGTGAGATAAAACGTTGTGTCGATTTAGGTTAAAGCCGTTTTTTTGCAGAAGCTTCTAGTTACATTGAGTGTCTACTTTTGCCTGCCTGAGGGAGAAGAAACATAGCAGGATGCAATTAAGTGTTTATTGTGAATAAATGCTTTACTGTTAGATATAACATCTGTTTACTAATGCGAGTCTTCTTCCCTGGACTCCCACGTGATATTGTATGATTATTGTGACCTACAAACATCCAAGCTAACCCTTCTTTTTAGCTTTTGCCTGAGCACGTGCTTGCATGCTGCGTGCAAAATCTATTGTTAGTAAAAAGAAAAATGTTTTAAGGGGCTTAAGCCCAGCCACTTACTTACCTGAACTTACCATTGGCTTAGTTGATTCATGTGTTTCGGATTGGCCAGCACGTTGACCTGCTTCACTTCCTATTGTCTTCTTTGCCATTCTTGCCGGGTTGCCTCTGGACCAAGTACTCCTTCTGGTCACTTCCCATTGGACACTGGCCAGTCTCCTTCCTCTGTGGCTAACACGCTGAAGGTACTTCTTTTTTTAATTTCTTTTGCTTTGTGTTCTGTGGTGGTATGTTGTTTGGGCATTTCGCTGTTTCTTGTCACTGTTTCCTTGGTGTCTGTGCCCGTTGACTTGAAGGTACTGGAGCGCTTTACATAAGCACCAGTTACATTAGAGAAGGAGACATTCATTTTTAGTAGGCACGGGGAGATTAAGTGATTTGCCCAGAATGACAGGATGTTGAGCAGACACTGAGACTCATACCTGGTTTCCCAGATCCAAAGTCAGCAGCCCAGGCTGTTACGCTACATTCTCTCCCTTAGGGTTTCCGAGCAACTGGCCTACAATTACTGTGATTACACGATGTATCGGAGCGGGCTACTTTGACTCCGTCTTTGATCTCTTTCTCCAGCCTGTATTATTACACACGATATTGCCTCTGGTTTTGCACTTCGAACGCTGATGGCTCTTTGTTCTTGGTTTTCTCTCTACTTCTATCTCTGCCTACCTCAACCTCTACACCTATCTCTGCCTCTACACCTACCTATCTCTACCTCCACCTACCTCTACGTACACCTACCTCTACACACCTCTACCTACACCTACATCTACCTCTACCTACCTCGGCCTACACCTACCTCTAACTCTAAATACACCTACCTCTACCTACACCCACCTCTGTCTGTACCTACACCAACACCTACCTCTTCCTACACCGACCTCTACCTACCTCTACCTACACCTTCCTCTACTGACACCTATCTCTACCTACCTCTACCTCTACTTACACCTACCTCTACCTACTTCTACCTATGCCTTCCTCTACCTACACCTACTTCTAGATACACCTACCTATACCTATCCATACCTACCTCTACCTACCTATACCTATTTCTACCTACACCTACCTCTGCCTAAACCTCCACCTCCCTCTACCTACACTTATATCTACCTTTACCTACACCTACCTCTACCTCCCTCTATCTACACCTACCTCTTCCTCCCTCTATCTACACCTACCTCTGCCTCCATCTATCTACTCCTACCTCTTCCTCCATCCACCTACACCTATAGATCACTTAAAGCGTATTGTACTACAATACATGGAGCTGGTTCTCTGTCTTCTTCGCGTCATGCCGGTAGGTTTCGCCTTTGTTTCTTTGTTCTATTTAAGTGGAATACAACTATTACAAAAATGTTAGAATAATGTTTGTTTCAAAATTTGATAAATCATTAACTGTTTATCAAATTCAAATAAAAAATTATGATAACATTTTCCTAATATTTTACAGTCCACTTTGAAATAAAAAACAAAGACGAAACCTATTGGCTTTTCCAATTACTGTTTATCCATGTTTCTTAGACCTTTCACACTGGCATAGCACACCTTTTATGGTCTGATATGGGTGAGCACATAACTCCTGCTACCGTATACACCCCTGAATAGTAAAGGCACGCCACTATTTTATCCATGCACCTTGAATATTTAATTATGTATTGCCTTCTGGAGCTCAATTTATTGTTAAGCTCTGTTGCACAGATGAAGGTACCTGTATTTTGAAGAGTCAAATGTGTACTACTTATTGTTACTGTGTAATTATATATGAACTCGGAACTTTTGTTTATTTTCCCAACAAATGTTTAAATAGTGTACAGACTCCATAAACGTCTGCATAGTTGTAGTATTATTAGTGTTAGCAGAGGTAACTTTCAGCCTTGCACTGTATGCTCATGGAGATCTCTCAGTGGGTCCATATGTGCTCTATCCAGTAGAATAATACTTACTACTCGTGTATTATGTATGAAGCCTAGGTACACAACCAGTTTTATCTGTTCATTTAAGGATTAATGTACTTATTAGATGAGGACACTTACAAGAAAAAGTGCCCATGCTGTTATATATGCCTTTCATATAGGTGTAATTGCATCAGTATCAATAAAAGTACTTTGGAGTTTGAATGCAATTAAAAAAACCATGCCTTGTGCCTACAACTTCAGCAGTTTGTCCAACAAATAGTCCCATAGAAAAACATATTTGCCTGCACAAGTGTGATTTGGTGAACATGGCTCAAGGCAATAAAAGTGAGATGGCTCCAAACTGTTTGAACCAAATATAACATGCATATATATTATGTTAGGACCACGGGCAGGCTTCATAAATCGTGAAAAATGATTGAGGTCTTTAAAAAAACAGTGTGTATGACTTGTTATAGCAAATTATTTCTGCAATCACTGCGGCCTCTTCTCCAGTTCACGTAAAAACTTTTCAGGACAGCATTAACGTATTCCAAATTCATTGAAACAAATGTGTGGGTCACTGATTCCAAATCTGTGCCAGGTGGAAGCAGGAACTGTGCTCTGAACTGTAGTAGTATGTTGAAATAAATTCTGCTCCGACCCCCCATGTTTAGACCACTGGTGAACATTGTTCTTTAGATGGTGTACTTGTGTCTCGGATCTCATCATATTAATTTGAGTGAAAGAACTGACTGTACCCGGCTGCAGTTTCAACCAATTCTTTGAGCTTGCATGTTAGTACTGATTGGTTCAATTTGAGTCATTTCTACCCCCAGCCATATGAAAGCCATTATTAGCCCCTCTTGCACGGAAAAGACATCAGGTTCTGCTTTGATGGAAGATGAGACCTCCATCTTGTCTCGTTGGTGTACAGAGGGAACTCCACGCCAACACCAAACCTTCCACTCTTACAGGAAGCAGGAACGGTACTAAAATAATAGGTGCTTTCAAACTAGGAAAGGCACTTAACCCTTTATTTTGTGTTTTCTGGATCACTCCCCGTTAACTTAGCCATGGTAAGTCACCGTTACAGGAGGAACAAGTAGCTCCAAAATGGCGGATTTTGCAAGGATTACACGTGGAATTGAGGTTCCCTTGATAGAGGAGGAATTGCTGGTGAGACTATAACTCTGGGTCCGATTCCCTTGGTTTCACATTAAGAGCCGAGATGTTGGCTCCTTTTAGCAGCTCAAACTATCAGATGTGAAATAAACAGATGACTAGTGTTCCTACAGATTTCATAATTCCAGTTCGGCTGTTAACTACTGTTACTGTCCCATCGCACGAAGGGGGACATGAGGCCTGTACTGTTTTGAAAATGCCACATGGTTGACAGTGTCCGTATCTTCAATCGTGCCCAATACGACCTCACAAGACTGTGCTATCTCTCCCAAGGTGAATTATGAACCCTCATTACATGGCATTGAAGAAGCCAAGCCTACAGTTGGAAGCATAACAGCCAGAGATGTTTTAAGGCATGGGCAAAGTGGGCAATGGCCCAGAGACCCCACTTTCCAAGGCTTTCTGTCTAGCTCACTTCTGTGTATTTTTATATCATAACCTTTAATGTATAATTCAATATTATTAGCCAACATGAGCCTCGAGTTTGCAAAAAAAATAAAAATACTAAAATTCAAAGTTGTTCCAAACAGGGGCTTCAAACGAATTTCTTGGCCGGGACCCCCATAATCCTTAATATAACACTTGTAATAGTTTATCAATCACTGCCCCGTCGGTGTGACGCTGGGGTTGGATAGGAGACTAAGCTAACCCCTGTCCCCCTGTCCTAAACTGTTGCCAAACGAATAGAATGATTCCTGCTTTATCCCATCAGATAGTAAAATATCTTGCCAGACAGGTAGTTTACAATTTTGTTCACAGTATATATTACTGAAATTCCAAAAGGGCAGCGAAAAATAATTTATGATTCATTTTTGTGGGCCATTTTCGTCAGTCACAGAAAGACGATTATAATTCTTAGACATTACACAGGCAAGAGGGGGGAAGAATGAGTGTCCATTTTCAAGAGAGCTTCAAATTATATGGACCAAACATTCAAATAACTTTTTTTTTACCACATAAAGCACATTTTGTTTTAACATTTAAATACGAATTAACAGCTGATCAGTGCTTCTTGATTTGGTTGTAAAGTCAACACCCCACAGGCCTGCAAAGGGCTTCATCACTGACTGCGTGCGCGCCCTGCGTGATTATAAATCGTGGATCAATTCTAAGCAGGTTAAAATGGTATAAAGAAATTGTCCGCTAAACTCATTGCCTAAAGACATTCTATAAACTAAGCGTTATCAATATTAATGACGACCAAAAGGATTGCCAAGTAATCAGAACACTGGCCGCAGCGACCCTGAGCGTCAAGTTGCAAGGGGAGCCGGGCCGCGAATTCTAGCATGTTGTCGTGGTGAATTTCCTACATTGAGACCTGGACTTTTGTTATTTCCTTAAATGCACTTTTAGATTAAAGGCTTCCGAAATGCTTGTGTTTCTAAACTCTTATTAAAATAGAGTAGTGAACATTTGCTGGTGAAGTTTTCACGTGCCTTTCGCACCCACAATTCGTTTCCCCATCTACTATGTTTGCAGGAGGAACAGAGGTGAGATGGGTCACAAAAGTATATTTACAAACAGCCCTGATAATATTGCAGACTGGCCAAATTCTCCGTTTTTGTTATTTTTAAAATGACAATACGTCCTTAGGTCCCAGTGCTGAAAAATACGTTATATATTATCAAGACTTCACCTCATCTGTGTTCAGAGAGTCTCCGCCTGAAGTACACTATAAATCTCAATCATTCATAATTAAGGACCAGGGCTGACAGGCCTTTTATTTCACTGGGCATTTGCGTCCTTTGCCCCACCCTTGTCACAGTGTAGACCACTTGTCCCAAGTTTATACCCCAAACGCCTTCTGTTTGCAGCTGAGAGGCTGCAGTAAGGGCAGAGAATGGAAACTACAACAATTAAAACATGGATGCGACAGTCATGTCTGCCTTCTGTTCCTTCTTCATGAACTCTTAGACCAGGGATACAAGGGCATTGCCTGGGATAGCCAAGGAGACTGCTGGGATAGCAGTTGGGACTCCTGGTTACCCCTAATTGACGTCCATGCTGCGGTTTTGGCTAGTGTCAGGCTGTCAGAAATAGCATTCCGGGTCAAGTTACCCCTCATTGAAGTCCATGCTGGGGTTTGGACTAGTGTTGTGTTGCCAAAATTTGCAAACCTGGTCATTTAACTCTTGTTTGTAGCAATTGAAGCAGTATATATTTTTTGATTTTATTTATTGGTTTTAAGAGCAAACATACCGGGTATGACGATGCGTAACAGAGCATGTACAATCTTGTGATAACCATTACATTTCTTCATAGTTTTTTTTTTTGATAAAGAGAATTTATTAATTTTCCATAAAACAATTGTGCTTACAGTACAACATGATGCCAACGGGCATCAAACAATAATGGTCAAATCCTCGGTCCCTGCCACATTTTATTACTAAATATTGCTCACCATCAACGCTTAAAGGCCTGCTACGTCCTCCCACTTCCCCCATATCTTCTTGTGTTTGTGTAAACAGCCTCTGGCCTCGTACACTAGTTTCTCTCGCTGCGCACACCAATCCACACCCCGTCTCCACTTAGCCAATGTCGGAGCCACCCTGGCCTTCCAATCTGCCATTATATCCCTTTTGGCCACTAGACATGCCACCCCTAAGAAGGACCGATCTGCTCTTCGTAGCTCTGTATCTCCCATGACCCCCAGAAGGAGGGGCAGTGGTGACCTCTTTACCTCCTCCTGTAGGACCCGGGATGTCTCCTGCACCACCTTTTCCCAATAGGCCGTTATAGTCGGACATGCCCATACCATGTGGTAGAAATCGGCTGTAGGATACCTGCAGCGGGGGCATTCCGCTGTGGGGCGGAGGCCTGCTTTATGTAACATGGCGGGTGTGAGGTATGCAGCATGTAGGAAATAGGATTGTATTAACCGGAAGCGTGTAGCCATTGTTAGGGAGCGTGGGGCCATTAGTGCTTCTGTCCAGTCCGCTTCCTCCATGGGTCCCACCCAACTCTCCCACCTCTGGCGAAGCTCTCTCAGGGGTCCCCCAGCGGCGGTGATTAAGGTGCGATAAATCTGAGAAACCCCTCCCCTTCCCAGGTCTCCCATCAGTGCCTTGGCTTCCATGGGGCTATGTTCAGGTATGGTGTCTCCTGTCTGTAGGTGAACTAGTAGAGCGTGGCGTAACTGGAGATATCGATGGAATTGTGTCTTGTTTAAGGAATATTGTTGCTGGAGGTCTTGAAAAGATCGTATGTGTGACCCTCTCCAAATATCTCCCAGTGTGGAGATCCCTATGGTGTCCCATTTTTGAAAGCCCTCCAGACCTGCCACATGTATCAGCTGCTTTCCATGCCAAAGCAGGGTTTGTTGGGTTAGACGTCCCCACCACCCCGTCACTTTCTGGGCAGTACGCCATCCCAGAAGTACCACTTTGGTCACATCTGGGGTCCCTCGGGGTATCGGGCTCCCGTAGAGTGTGTCAAGGATCCGTGGGTAGCCCATTGTCTGTAATTCTAGTTGGTATGCGGGGTCTGTCCATCCACCTCCCATCCAGTCATTGATTACAAGTGTGTGCATCGCTAGATAATAGTATTGAATTTTCGACATGCCCAGTCCACCCTCATATACATCCCTCTGACAGGTTCTTAGCGACAATCTTGTACGTGAGCTACTCCATATGAATTGGCGTGCTAAAGAGTCCATCTCCTTGAACCATCTCACGGGGATGGGGAGTGGGAAATTTTGTAGGAGGTATAAGAGCCTGGGGAGGATCATCATCTTGTACAGCGCTATTCTACCAAGTAGATTCAGGGGGAGGGCCTTCCAGCGCAGAAGGTCGGTTTTGATTTTCTTTGTAAGCGGCATGACATTGAGTTCCCACGCTAGCTCGGGGAGAAGTGAGATGTGTATCCCGAGGTATTTGAAGCTGTTTTTCCGTACAGGGATATTTCGTTGCCAATCTATACAGTCGCGCGCGCGATGAAGGGGAATCAGCAAAGATTTGGCTGGGTTCAGGGTCAGTCCTGAAGCTTCCGCGAAAAGTCTAAGGATCTCTAGAACGCGTGGGCCGCTTTTGGATGGGTTGGAGATGTACAGGAGCACATCGTCCGCGTACAAGGCCACTCTGTCCTCCGAACCAGAGGGCCAGCGCCAGCCCTCGATCAGTGGATCGCTTCTCAGTAATATCGCCAGTGGCTCTACTACTAGTGCGAAGAGCAGGGGAGATAACGGGCATCCCTGCTGAGTCCCACGGCCAATAGGGATTGGATCGGAGACCACTCCATTCACCCTGATACAGGCAGTCGGGTTAGAGTATAGGAGTTTCACCAATCCCCGGAATTTAGGTCCAAGCCCATTTTTATATAGGACCTGTTCGAGGTAGGACCAATCTACCGTATCAAATGCCTTTTCAAAGTCGAGTAAAAGCAGTGCCAATTGTGTATGCGATAGCGCCTCGCGGTGTGCCAAAGCAAGGTGTAGTCGTCTGATGCAGTGCCTTGTGCTACGAGTGGGCATAAAACCACACTGATCAGGATGCACCAGCGTGGGCATTACCTCCTTCAGTCTGGAAGCAAGGATCGAAGAAAGCACCTTGACTTCCACATTTAGGAGCGAGATAGGCCGGTACGCCGAACAGTGTCGTTATGGGGGTTGGGTTTTGGGGATCACCACAATAGTGGCTTGATCAATCTCTGTTGGGAAGCGGCCTTGATTCTCCGCTTCTTCGTACATGTTGAGCAGGTGGGGGCCCAGAATATCACTACATTTACTGTAAAATTCCGCTGGAAAGCCGTCGGGGCCTGGTGTTTTGCCTGATGCCAGGCCCGATATTGCGCTGCAGATCTCTACAAGACCAATGGCCTCGTCCAGTCTGTCTCTCGCCTCTGGGGATACCCCGGGAAGGGTAATCTCATTTAGTAGGGGGGACTCTCTCTCAACAGCAGGGCGTGGGTGTCCGGCGTATAGACGGGCGTAGTAGGAGGCGAAGCTATGTGCGATTTCCACTGCTGTTTTGACAAGGGTGCCCGAGTCATCTAAGATCTCCGGTATAATTCTGTTAGCCATGGGGCGGGTGGCCAGCCAATGCAGTAGCTTCCCGTTCTTATCCCCCCATCCATAGATTCGGGCTGCTGAGGCTCTCCACATGTGCTTGGCCGATTCTAGCATTATATGTTTGATATCCTCTCTTACCCTGGTCAGTTTCCTCATAGTCGAGGCAGATGCCAAGTTTACATGTTGGCATTCGAGTCTCCGGGCCTTGTTCTCTAGCTCGGTGATCTGTGAGTTTTGATCCCGTTCATGGGACCGAAGAATGCTTCTGGCGTGACCTCTAATAGTGGCCTTGCAGGCAGCCCATAGCATTCCCGGGGACCGAACCGAGCCCTCATTTAATTCGAAATACTGTCCGAGGTGCGACCTGATATCTTGGGTATACTCTTTATCTTGTAAGTGCCACGCATTTAAGCGCCACATAGGCTGTCTGGTAAGGTCTGCTCTGCGCAGTCGGATTCGTATTGGTGCATGGTCGGAGACCCCCCGTGGAAGAATCTCTGCCCCTGCGACTTTTAAGAAATCTAGGGCGGGCATGAACACCAGGTCTATTCTGGACTGCGTCTGGTGGGCTGCCGAAGTATGTGTGTAGTGGCGTTCTCTGGGATGCCAGGTGCGCCACACTTCACACAGGCCGAGGCTCTCCGCCCAATTACTTAGGGCTGAGGCCCACTTGGATCTATTTATGGTAGTTTCCCCAGAGATGTCCAGCTTTGGGTCAAGGACCGCGTTGAAGTCGCCGCCCAGTAGGGTGGTTCCTTGGGGTAATCCTGAGGTTACTCGGTGGAGCGAAAGTAGGAAGGAGTCAAGATTTGCCGGGGGTGCATATACGCATACCAAGTTTAGCGGTTGTCCGTGAAGAGTCCCTGTGACTACCATGAATCTACCTTGTGAGTCAGATTGCGTGGAAGTGATCACCATGGGCAGAGATCGATGGAGCAGAATAGCCACTCCTCTAGAGCCTCTGGAAAATCCTGCATGGTATACCCTATCGTATCCTCCCCTCGCAAGCATAGGGCATCTGGACCCAAGAAGATGGGTCTCCTGCAGGAGAACCACTGAGGGGGGGAATACCTGCGGAGGGTATTAAATACTGCCGATCTTTTGATCTTGTCTAATAGGCCATTTACATTCCAGGAGAGGACCTGGGTTACTGAGGACCAAGCGTGAGGTGTGCCGATGTTGGGCATGTTTGGATGTGTGGGTGCAGGCCCTGGGATGACCATTTCGAACGTGACAGCGAAATTCTAAATTTACAAACCAGGCTAACTAACTTGTCGCCTCTTAAACCTAACTTAAACTTCCCCTCCCCCCCTGCACTCCCCCCCCTCCCCATACTCCCCCCCTGGAAGCATCTGTCGCCCATGTACCCAACCAAAACCAGACAGCCAGTGGAGCTGTCGTTGGAGTGGAGTGATGGACCCCTCCTTTCCTTCGGATCAATTGCAATTAGCAGTCACAAATCAAGCGTTCAACACCATACTCTAGGAAGTCTTCGGTGCTATCAATGTTAGTCTCGCCAGGGGTCGCCTGAGTGGATCAAACGTAGCCCGAATCCCCCCACGTCTCGCGCAGGGGCCTCACATATCCCGTCAACCGAGTACCGGAGACTGACTCAATCGCCCGTCCTCGGCGGGCTGGGACGGTGTCCGAGGCATCGGAAGAGCCTCAGTGCTAGTCTCGGTATGAGGATTGGGGTCCCGGGCTGTTCCATCCTCTGCCGGAGCGATCGAGTCTTTCTGTCTGCCTCTCCGGGATCTGGTGCGTCGCCGGCTCCTCCGGGGCCCCCCCGACGGCGAGGGCTCGACATGTGGGGTTCTTCCAGTGGTTATGGGGGGACCCTTTCGGGCTCCGATGCCCTCCTCTGTCAGCCAGTCCCAAGCCTCCTCAGGAGATTCAAAAAAATAAGCTTTCCCAGCCATGAGGACTTTGAGGCGTGCGGGGAAAAGGAGCATGTACGAGAGTTGCATTGCCCTAAGTTTTTGCTTAACATGTTCGTACGACCTACGGCGGGTTTGGACTTCTCTGGTGTAGTCCGGGAAAATTAGGATTTTGTGGTTTTCCCACTGCGTACCATCTTGCTGCCTCGCCTCCCTGAGGATATTGTCTCTGTCCTTAAAGTTAAGGAATCGTGCGATCATCGGGCGCTTCGGGCCGCCCGGGGGTGGGCGAGGCGCGAGCGCCCTGTGGGCTCTTTCAATTGCAAACAGGGGCGAGAGGGATTGGTCCGGCATCCAAGATTTAATCCACCTCTCCAGGAATTCGACGGCCTTGTCATCCTCTATGCCCTCCGGGAAACCTATGAAGCGTAGGTTGTTGCGTCTGGCCCGGTTTTCGGCATCTTCTGCGCGGCGGTGAAGCTCGCCTGTTCGGGATTGTAGTTGGGCTACTTTGGTTTTGAGGTCAGACAAATCACTTTCGGTTTGGGAAACTCGGGTTTCCACCTCCGTAATTCGAGTTACTGCATTCCTAAGGTCCTGCCTAATGAGGCCCATGTCCACTCGCACCTCTCCAATTTTCGTTTCCACAGCCATCTGCGATGATTGAATAGCTTGGAGAATGGCACTCACCCCGTCTGGGGCCGGGCCCCCACCAGCCACTTCTCCCCCTCCCCGTTGGCCCATCGTAGTCGTGAACTGGCCGATTTTTTGTTGGGAGGGCGGAGGTTTTTTGTTCGTTTTGTCTTTTCCCATCGTGGCACTTGAAGCGGGTGTCAGGTGGGCCACACCTTCTTTAATGCGGTTTCAAGCCTGAGAATTCGGTGTGTTGTCCGGTGCCTTGGACTGTATGGGGGTTCGCAGTGTCCGATCACGCAAGGGCGGCCAGCGTTGGCACCTTCTTTTCAGGTCCCTTTCTCGCTCTCTCCATCGGGGTGGGGGGGACCCGTCCAAGACCCAGACCCAGGCTTCTCCACCTTAAGGCCTCTCTGCCCCCGCCGTAGGCCCCGTGCCGTCACGACCGGGCTCTCAATCTCTCGAGTCGATTCTGACCAGGGTATCCGAATGCCCCAAGGTGTTGTTCTCTACTGCTCAGCCCGCAGTCTAGGTTCTGCCGCAGTCCAGCTCGTGCTCCGTCTGGATCCGGGCCCGAGGGAGGTCGGAACCAGGCCTCCAGGCCCTCAGGCCCTCTCCCGCCGCTGCAGGGATGGGGGGGGTGGGGATGTCACTGCTTGTCTTCTCCCCTCCACCCCCTCCTGATCTCCGATTTACGTCTTTGCCCCCCCGGGGCACCACCTGGATCTCCGGTCGTGTCCCGATCCCCAGCGCGCCTCCAGCTCCTAATTCCAGCTAGGAGAAGGACCCCGGGGGGAAGGGCCTCTGCCGCGGCCTCAGTGCGGTCCCGCAAGCTGCTCGGGCCGCACCCGCACCTCCGCACGTCGGCGCGGCGCCGCTCACCCGGAGTCTTCCGCCTCGACGAGAGGTGGGGGGCTCGTTGGCACTCCAGCGGCCGGGATCCACCGCCGGAGCACACCCCAGCCCTCTCCGGGCCTCCTGCCGCTCTCCAACCTGCAGCACTCGTCTCCGGCAGGGCTCTCAAGCCCGTATCAGCTCCGCCGGGTGCATCTCGCCGCGGCCGCCATCTTGAACACTTCGTCACGGGATCGGCCGGACCGCTATGTGAAGGCGGGACGCCGGCTTCCCACCAGATCGCCCCAGCAGACCTCTCTACGGGCCCCCGGGACGCCAGGGGAGCCATGTATAGCGTTTTTTGCTCCCTTGGACTGCGGTAGTTAAGGGCGGATGACGGAGGGGTCCAGAGCACTCTCAGAGTGCGACCGCCATCTTGACGCCCGAAGCCACGCCCTACATTTCTTCATAGTTAATAGGTCTAGGTACATAAATGCTCCTTGGCAAGTAAGGCTCAGCTTCAGATCACCCCAGAGTTCAGTTCTCGTGCTTAGTTCTCCAGTTAGTCTCTGCTATTGTACAGTCTCGCCCCGTGCTTAATTTGAGCCAATGGTTGCTGATGGGGTCCACCAGCACTTTTTTTGGGGGGGGGAACCAGCTGCTGTTTTAACTCCTCAGATCTACACTGAGAGCAAAAGAGTAAAAACAAACAGAGTGGAAAGAAGAAGAAGAGAAAGATGGAAAAAAAGTCACAAAGAGAGAAAGCAAGACCCTGCAAGAGTGAAATAAAGGGACAGGCAATGTCTATCCGTGGATTAAAGATGCATGTGGTGGATTCAAGACTACTCAGCCTTAGTATTTAGTGTGCCAACACTTAATAGCACCGGCCACGAGCTTCTGAGCAGAGCTTTGAGCACTGGCATTCATACTTTTACAAATTAACCTCTGGTCTCACCACAGCACGAGCTTCAGAGTACATTTTCTGGCATCAGGTGATGACCCACAGCACAATTTACGCTTCACTCTAACTTCAGGCTCGACCTGCAGTCTGGGAGAGAGAGGCAGCAGTATGACAGCGAGAGCCAGTGGTGGCATGGTGTGCCTAGGCACCACTTCTCAATTGCAGCACACTCCACCTCAGCACACGTGTTTCAGTGATGCACTCTGTCTCAGCAGAAACATCTCAGTGATGCAATCCACCTCTGGCACGCACTTCACTATGGTGCACTCCACCTCACACTCAAACTTCTTAAGAGTGGCAAGCTTGTCCTTGGACACAACTTCCCCTGGGCAGTAGCGAAGATCCCTGACCCCATTTCCCTTGGAACTACTTTCAAGAGAGACAACTGCTTATAGTCACAAGGGCGCACAATTCGCTCTCCCCAGTCCACATACCATGCAGAACTGGGGGTCAAGCTGCTTTAGTGGTTCATGCCAGTCACACCTCTGCAGGGCTGGCAGGTTCCTTCCCTCTCCAAGCAGCAAGTTGGCTTCACATGAGAGAATCCACTTCTTTCCAACAAGGGCAGGCTACAGGTGATATTCCCTTATCACTGGGAATCTGCCTGTCTGGCAGATACCATCTCTGGTTGCACAGCTGTCCTCTGAGTAATCGGTGGAGAACATCCGTCCTTGGTCTTAAACAACTTGAAACTGGAACAGCCAGGGGTTAACACTTTTGTACAGGTTAAAACAAGGGATGTGGCTGTTTTATCTGCGATTTTCAGAACTGTCTTGGTTCTCTTTTCATCTGTCCTCTCGAGGCTGTGCTAAGGACATAGACTTTGTGCAGTGATGCGCCTTACAGCTGAGTAGTCTCCACCCTAAAGTATCCACAACGGACACACAAAGAGTTGTGAGCCTTCTGCACCTAGCTTATCAACATCCCAACCAAGTGATCAGGAAAGAAACGAAAGGCTGACCTAACTCTTAAAAAGTAAAAATAAAATAAAATTAAAAAAAAAAAAAACACATCTCAACCTGAACAACAAAAGCAGTAGTCCCATTTTTTACCCCTACCATCTGGCACAAAAGCTCACAATCTTTGGTGGTCTTCATTCACTATGGAGTTCAGACACTCTCCTTACTCCTTCTTGAAATAGCAGTCTTAAAAAAATGCTTTCACTGCCTTTCTCGTGAAGTATCTTACGATCTGTACATTTATTTATTCTGAGATCGGATGAACCCCCCATAGGAACGGTCATTATGAAATGCCTCTACTGTCTCAGTTCCAGAAGTGATTTGGAAGGCCTGTCTGATACTCTTAATTTGTGAACTGAACCCTGGGTTACATGTTCCCCTTGAATAACCGGGTATTATGTGTGCAAATACAATATCAGAAATTTGTATCCCCTGCAAGGTACTCTGACCTGGGCTATGATTCATGCTACATAAAACTATTAAATAAGTAAATAAACAAATCTTGCTAGGGTTGGGTTTTGACTGGTGGTGTGACACAATAATGCAAAATAGTCAAAATACCCCCAGTCAGATATCCCACACTACGCCAATGCGGAATTAAATATAATAAATCTACAGTTACCTTTACCATATTGTGGGAGTCGGTATTACTGTAATTATTATATTTCAACCACAATATTGACTTTGTCACACGTTCTGTATTAAGTGCTGCACCCACTCTGCTTTTCCTGTAGATTACCCTCCGTGCTTGTAGTTCTATTGCTAGGCCTGACTCTTGCAAATTAAATATAGATCTCTAGGATATTGGAAAATTGTAAATCACGAAAATGGAACACCTATTTATTTTCTTCTGTCTTTCTTCTTTCCCTGTTTTCCCAATATTTGCGCTTGGCTACCTTTTTTTCTGCGTTTGCCTTTTTTATCTTTTCTGTTTTGGCCCTTTGACGATGTGCTTCATAATGTCTTCTCCAAGTCTTAGTTTTGAACTGGGCGGTCTTGTTTCCTCTGTGTTTTTGATCGCTTACTTTCTCCTCTTTAGTGTCCAGCTCATTACCATTTTCTCTCCAGTTTCAATTTTGCATTTTCTTGCAATTTTCAGTCTTCTCCTCGGCATCTTTATTATTTTGTCATTTCCTTCGTGTGAGGACTGTCCTTTCTTGCTAGGTGGTCTTTTTTCCTCTTTTATTTGTGCTTATTAGGTGACAAAATTGGTTGTTCAACATAATCGGCCAATCCCTGCGCAGTATTCCCAGAGAGCAACTGATTTTACATGCAGTCCATGGGAAGGAGAGCACATAGGGCGATGGCCTGGTCCTGTCAGCTTCGGCTTGTGAGACCCTCACTCCCATGTCAAATCTTTCACAAGGTAGACCCCTCATTAGCCGACTTTTTGGAGTGAACTTGGAAGTATGACTGTTGGGTGGCATTGGTTAGAAAAAAAGTTACATTTTCTTGCTTAGTGCTGAAGGGACAGGGGCGCTGAAGCCTGGCTTTGAACATTGTCAACGTTACCCACTTTAGTGGGATAAGAATGTATCTTGCACCCGCCTTTTCTTTTATCTGAATGACTGATCAGCCAACACTGGATGTGGTATCCAGCGAACAAACTGTGTACTCTAGGTTTACTGCATCAAATCACACCGTCTAGATGGGCTGGTTGAAAAACCTTTGTTTTGTTTAATGATCCATCATTTTACCTAACTCCTCCTCCACCATGGTAAACGTTTACAAATAGGCTACCCGGGTTACAGACCTCATCTGTGGCTCGAGTCCCCTCCATGCAACTTGTGCAGAGGCCATGTTTACGACTGTTGGCTTCTTTTCAGTTACTCCAGTGCCCACAGGGTACTACGTGCGTGAACATACACTGTTACTTTGATGAAGAGCCACGCTTTGGGCATTTAAAGCATTAAATATATGCATCCGTGTAAATGCTAATGTAATTAATGACTCAAAGGCGATCAATTACCCAAATACTTAAGAGGACTTTCTATCATTGGAAGGACGTGCTCTTACAAATTTTGAGAAAACCATTCGATTAGCAGTCCCAACTCACTTTAAAAGTCCAAATTACTATCACTATTTGGTCAGATATCATTTTCTCAAAAGGGCTTCTGCCTTCAATAATATATGCGCCCCATTAATCTCAACTACTTAGAACATAATGAAATGTATTAAAGATTGTTTTTTTACCATGCTGTTTCTGCTCCTCTCCAAAAATGTTAGTGAAATGTCCTTACAGGGGTTTCCCTTTGAAACAAAACCACCTGCACAGGGGCGGCTGGTCTACATGAGCGTGAGGGGCGGGTCTCCCCTATTCATAGGAGAAGGGAGTTAGGAACAACGAGCTGCTTACACAGTCCGGCTGATTCGTAGATTGTTATGTGGTCTGGCGCCAGATTGTTGTCTCGGTGTAGCTGCGCTTGCGCAAGTTTACCCGCGCCCCCCCCCCCCCCCCAAAAAAGAAAAATACAAGCTAGGGCAGTTACATCAGGTGCAAGGTGTGGTCAAGTTTTCACTGCTATTCATACTGTGTGTCCTCGGGCGATTATCCAGTGGGTATTTACACGAGGAATTGAAAGCTTAGAGAGCTAGGGGCAGGGCAAAAAAAAAAAAAAAAAGTAGGAGATCGCGTTGGTTGCTGCCCTCCATTATCGTGTATTTGAAACTGGTTGGAGCTGCGAGGGGCTTGGGAGGAGTCACTTCCGCTCCGTAGATACACGTGATGTGGTGCACGTGTGGTGTTTTTTGTTCCTTGGGCAGGCAGAAGCTGGCGTGTTGTGTCTTTTAAACTGTCTGCACTTTTTTTATTTTATTTTTATTCGCGGTGCAAAGTTCACGAAGCATTTTTAAAAATGTGGCTGGTCATGGCCGAACTGCCTGTTTGATGGTGCACCAGTAAGCCAAAGGCTCTTTATTCTACTACAAGACGGGCCCTCTTCCCTCAAGCGGACTGCTGCATGGCTTTGTGATTTGAAGTGGTTAACAAAGCAGTGTCACCCGAGGCCGCTGGGCTCCTACTCATGACTGTGTCCGAGTGCGTGCGCACATGCCCCTTCTGTTTATCGGTGCATGTGCTTGGCGGATGGAGAGGGGCCCAAATGATAGTCAGCTTGGTGAAACAAAATATTTACCTAGTATCACACACTTTGGTCAAGGAGGAAGCCGGGATTGGCTTTCACATTGCTTTTCTGAGAGATTGGGTCCCTGTTGTTTTTGTCTCACTTCTTTCAGTCAGTGTGAAAGTTGGAAAGATCTTTCGTGCCCCACCACTTTTAAAAGTCACCAGCGTCCACTGCAATACCTTATTAGGAAGACACATTTCTTGCTATTAGTGCCCCCATCCACGTAGCTCCTTTCTTTTTTGTTGGTGCGTTAATGTGGTTTCCAGAGAGAGCAAACATTTATTCCCACGGTTAATTGACTTACAGATTTACCATCATCCTGGTGGGAAAGACCCTCCCCCGGCATCACCCAGATCCCACATAGCCTGGCATGTAGGAATCACTCCTCTTACCAGTGATGTAGTGTAGTTGCATCCTTGTCCAAGTTCCTTCATCTTTGTTACTCCTCTTTCCAGAGTGAACTTTCACCCTTGGCCATGTTCCTCTACATTGGTTACTCCTCTTGCTGGGGCGTACTTGCAACCATGTCCCAGTTGCTTCTTTTCACAGCTGAACTTCAGGGTGTCTGGTATCCCGTCTGAATCGCTACAAAGCCTCGAATGCAACATGAAGCAATCCTTCAGGCAACCACCCTTTCTCCTAGCTGCTTGGTAAGCTGGAATCAAAGCATCTGTAATAATCCTCCTCTCCACACTGAACCCTGTGAATGCCATTTAGGTCTTGCCCCTGGTTTTTCACCTTATGCACTTCATTAGCGCCTCTGTTCCTTCCAGGAAAGGGGCAAGTGTCGCAACTTTATGGCTTTGGCAATTCAGAAGAGGCCTGGTGGATAGGTCATGTAGGAACAACGTGACTGGATATTACATTGGCCTGCAGTGCCTTGACTGCAGAAATGGCACAGCAGCATGGTGATCTGCACCCCATAATAAAATAGATTTTGCTGTAATCCACACCCCACTAGCCTAATAAGATATGCTGGGAGTCAGGAGGCCAGTGTCTTGATTGTTCAGTTACTACTTGGCATTCCCCTCGCTTAGCAATTTCAGTAAATTGGCCATTTTCATAGAAAGCTTTGCACAATAGTTTACGGTATTGTGTTGTACTGCACAACATATCTTTACATTTAAAAAACTGCAGTCTTTACTTCCATCTTACTGGGGTAGCTCTTTACTGGTATCTATACCAGACTAGTCCTACTTTTTGTTTCACTAGCTATGGAATAACTGTTTCCACCAGAAAGGTCTTCCTCACCAATCGGATATATATGGGATGTAGTATCCTTTAGTGTACTGTATAATGATATTGACAGTCACCGAGGAGTTCTGTGACCATTTAAAGGAATGAGGCCCAATGCTTTTTTTCCTACATAAGGCCATGCAACTCAGGGAACTTGGAAGAGCCTTTTAACATATGTCAGAGGATATTTTATTCCTTATAAAACATGCTTACTCCATCTATCATCCCACAATCTGCTTAAATCCCTAAGGTCTTTCTCTTACATGTGAAGGAAATAATATAGTTGAGATATGAAAAATAAAAGTAAAATCTGTAGTGCAAAATTAACCAGTGCAAAGTTAACCAAACTAAAACAGTTGGTAACTTGTTCCAAAAAAAGATATTACAATCAGTTTTTAATGTATAAGTTAGGTTCAAAAGAAAGCCCTAGTTCAATACGCGAGACATGCACAGATAGTCTATATTTCCTGTTGTAACATAGCATGAAAAAAAAAAAAAACATGTTGCCTAGGTATAGTTTCTGCTGCCTACTGTTCATTTTAGGAAAAAATAGATCAGAAGGAATGAAAATGTCACTTACCCAGTGTACATCTGTTCGTGGCATCAGTCGCAGTAGATTCGCATGTTCTGCAATAGCTCGCCATCTGGTGTTGGGCCGGAGTGTTACAAGTTGTTTTTCTTCGAAGAAGTCTTTCGAGTCACGGGACCGAGTGACTCCTCCTTTTGTCTCCATTGCGCATGGGCGTCGACTCTATCCTCGATTGTTTTTCCCCGCAGAGGGTGAGGTAGGAGTTGAATTGTAGTAATAGTGCCCATGCAATGGAGTGACTAAGTATGCACCTATTTAAGGTTGAGATGATACATATATAAATAATTGAAGGTAACTTCCAAACTGCTACAGGCTCCCGGGGAGGCGGGTGGGCACATGCGAATCTACTGCGACTGATGCCACGAACAGATGTACACTGGGTAAGTGACATTTTCAGTTCGATGGCATCTGTCGCTGTAGATACGCATGTTCTGCATAGACTAGTAAGCAGTTATTTCCCCCAAAAGCGGTGGATCAGCCTGTAGGAGTGGAAGTAGTCTGAAATAATGTCCTTAATACGGCTTGACCTACTGTGGCTTGTTGTGCGGATAACACGTCTACACAGTAGTGCTTGGTGAATGTGTGAGGCGTAGACCATGTGGCTGCCTTACATATTTCTTGCATTGGGATGTTTCCTAGAAAGGCCATGGTAGCACCTTTCTTTCTGGTTGAGTGTGCCCTTGGTGTAATGGGCAGCTGTCGTTTAGCTTTAAGGTAGCAGATTTGGATGCATTTAACTATCCATCTGGCTATACCTTGTTTTGAAATTGGGTTTCCTGCGTGAGGTTTTTGAAATGCAATAAAGAGTTGTTTAGTCTTTCTGATGTTTTTTGTTCTGTCAATGTAATACATTAATGCTCTTTTGACATCTAATGTATGTAGTGCCCTTTCAGCTACGGTATCTGGCTGTGGAAAGAACACTGGAAGTTCCACTGTTTGATTTAGATGGAACGGTGAAATAACCTTTGGCAAAAATTTAGGATTGGTTCTTAGGACGACTTTATTTTTGTGTAGTTGTATAAAAGGTTCCTGTATAGTAAAAGCCTGAATCTCGCTTACTCTTCTTAGGGAAGTAATGGCGATGAGAAAAGCCACCTTCCAGGTTAGGAACTGTATGTCGCAGGAGTGCATGGGTTCAAAAGGTGGACCCATAAGTCTAGTTAGGACAACATTTAGGTTCCATGAAGGAACAGGTGGTGTTCTTGGTGGTATAATTCTCCTAAGGCCCTCCATGAATGCTTTAATGACTGGTATCCTATATAGGGAAGTTGAATAGGTAGTTTGCAGGTATGCAGATATTGCTGCAAGGTGAATCTTAATGGAAGAGAAAGCTAGGTTAGATTTTTGTAAGTGAAGCAAGTAACCCACTACCTGTTCTGGAGTTGTGTGTAATGGTTGTATTTGATTAATATGGCAGTAGCAAACAAACCTCTTCCATTTACTTGCATAGCAGTGCCTAGTGGATGGCCTTCTGGCTTGTTTTATGACTTCCATACATTCTTGGGTAAGTTGTAAGTGCCCGAATTCTAGGATTTCAGGAGCCAGATTGCTAGATTCAGCGATGCTGGATCTGGGTGTCTGATCTTTTGGTTGTGCTGTGTCAACAGATCTGGCCTGTTGGGCAATTTGATGCAGGGTACCACTGATAGGTCTAGCAGCGTTGTGTACCAGGGTTGCCTTGCCCAAGTTGGTGCTATCAATATGAGTTTGAGTTTGCTTTGACGGAGTTTGTTTACCAGGTAAGGAAGGAGAGGGAGAGGAGGAAAAGCGTAAGCAAAAATCCCTGACCAGTTCATCCATAGGGCATTGCCTTGGGATTGTTTGTGTGGGTATCTGGATGCGAAGTTTTGGCATTTTGCTTTCTCCCTTGTCGCAAACAAGTCTATCTGAGGTGTTCCCCAGAGTTTGAAATAAGTGTTCAGAATTTGGGGGTGAATTTCCCATTCGTGGACCTGTTGGTGATCTCGAGAGAGATTGTCTGCGAGTTGATTTTGTATCCCTGGTATAAACTGTGCAATTAGGCGAATTTGGTTGTGAATTGCCCAATGCCAAATTTTTTGTGCTAGCAGGCTTAACTGCGTGGAGTGCGTCCCCCCCTGCTTGTTTAGATAATACATTGTTGTCATGTTGTCTGTTTTGACGAGAATGTATTTGTGAACTATTATTGGTTGGAAAGCTTTTAGTGCTTGAAAAACTGCTAGAAGTTCTAGGTGATTGATATGCAGTTTTGTTTGATGTACGTTCCATTGTCCTTGTATGCTGTGTTGATCGAGGTGTGCTCCCCACCCTGTTATGGAAGCATCTGTTGTTATTACGTATTGTGGCACTGGGTCTTGGAAAGGCCGCCCCTTGTTTAAATTTATGTTGTTCCACCACAGAAGCGAGAGGTAAGTTTGGCGGTCTATGAACACCAGATCTAGAAGGTGACCCTGTGCTTGAGACCACTGTGATGCTAGGCATTGTTGTAGGGGCCTCATGTGCAGTCTTGCGTTTGGGACAATGGCTATGCATGATGACATCATGCCTAGGAGTTTTAATACCATCTTTGCTTGTATCTTTTGTGTTGGATACATGCGTTGTATGATGGTGTTGAAATTTTGAATTCTTTGTGGACTTGGAGTGGCTACTCCTTTTGATGTGTCTATTATGGCTCCTAGGTATTGTTGTACCTTGCGTGGCAGAATTTTGGATTTTGTGAAATTGACGGTGAACCCTAGTTTGAAGAGGGTTTGTATGATATGATTTGTGTGATTTGAGCACTCTATTAACGAATGGGCCTTGATTAGCCAGTCGTCTAGATATGGGAACACATGTATCTGCTGCCTTCTTATGTGTGCTGCGACTACCGCTAGACATTTGGTAAAGACTCTTGGTGCGGTTGTTAATCCAAAAGGCAGTACCTTGAATTGGTAATGTATTCCTTTGAATACAAACCTTAGGTATTTCCTGTGCGATTGGTATATGGAAATAAGCATCCTTGAGGTCTAAAGTTGCCATGTAGTTGTGCAGCTTTAGCAATGGCAATACTTCTTGTAGTGTGACCATGTGGAAGTGGTCTGATTTGATGAAAGTGTTCACTACTCTGAGGTCTAGGATTGGTCTCAGTGTTTTGTCCTTCTTTGGTATCAGAAAGTACAGTGAGTAAACTCCTGTGTTTATTTGTGTGTTTGGCACTAATTCGATTGCATTCTTTTGCAATAGTGCCTGCACTTCTATCTCCAGGAGATTGGAATGGTGTGTTGTTAAATTTTGTGCTTTTGGTGGTATGTTTGGAGGGAATTGTCGAAATTCTATGCAATAACCATGTTGGATAATTGCTAGAACCCAAGTGTCTGTAGTGATTTTCTCCCATGCTCTGTAATAATGACCTATTCGTCCCCCCACTGGTGTTGTGTGGAGGGGGTGAGTGACATGTGAGTCACTGTTTAGTAGTAGGGGTTTTGGGGCTTTGGAATCTTCCTCTATTTCTAGGGAATTGCCCTCCTCTATATTGTCCCCGAAAACCTCCTCTATACTGTCCTTGGTAACTGGACGGTGTGGCTTGTGAGGTGCTGGCTTGTGTGCTTTGACCCCGAAACCCCCCTCGAAAGGGCGTTTTACGGAATGAACTGTAATTCCCTCTGCTCTGCGGGGAGTAGAGTGCGCCCATGGCTTTGGCAGTGTCCGTATCTTTTTTGAGTTTCTCAATCGCTGTGTCCACTTCTGGACCGAACAGTTCTTTTTCATTAAAAGGCATATTGAGAACTGCTTGTTGAATCTCTGGTTTAAATCCAGACGTTCGGAGCCATGCATGCCTTCTGATAGTTACAGATGTATTAATTGTCCGTGCAGCTGTATCTGCAGCGTCCATGGAGGAGCGGATCTGGTTGTTGGAGATGGCCTGTCCCTCCTCAACCACTTGTTTTGCCCTATTTTGTAAGTGCTTGGGCAGATGTTCAATGAGATGTTGCATCTCTTCCCAGTGGGCTCTGTCATAGCGCGCAAGTAGTGCCTGGGAGTTCGCGATGCGCCACTGGTTTGCAGCTTGTGCTGCGACTCTTTTACCAGCTGCATCAAACTTGCGGCTTTGTTTATCTGGGGGTGGTGCATCTCCAGATGTGTGAGAGTTGGCCCTTTTCCTAGCTGCTCCTACAACGACAGAGTCTGGTGGCAGCTGTGTAGTGATGAAAACCGGGTCCGTAGGAGGCGGCTTATACTTTTTTTCTACCCTTGGTGTGATTGCCCTACTTTTAACCGGCTCCTTAAAGATGTCTTTTGCGTGGCGGAGCATACCAGGGAGCATAGGCAGGCTTTGGTATGAGCTGTGGGTGGAGGAGAGTGTGTTGAATAAGAAATCATCCTCGACCTGTTCTGAGTGGAGGCTTACGTGGTGAAATTGTGCTGCTCTAGCCACCACTTGAGAGTACGCGGTGCTGTCTTCTGGTGGAGATGGCTTCGCAGGGTATGCCTCCGGACTGTTATCTGACACTGGGGCGTCGTATAGGTCCCATGCGTCCTGATCTTGGTCACCCTGGCTCATGGTGGTGTGAGCTGGGGAGTGTGATGGAGTTTGTGCTGGTGATACGTCAATCACGGGCGGAGGTGAGGGTGGTGGTGTAACTCTTTTCACCACTTTTGGTTGTGGTGTTTGTTCCGTCTGGAACTCCAACCTCCTCTTTCTCCTAATGGGGGGAAGGGTGCTTATTTTTCCTGTCCCCTGCTGAATGAAGATACGCTTTTGCGTATGGTCCACATCAGTTGCTTGTAGCTCTTCCTCAAACCTATGCTTCTGCATTTGGGAGGTTAGCGAGTGCTCTTCTGTATAAGAGCCTGAAGCTGGGTCGCTTGCAGTTTGTTTCGGCATCGAAACTTTGTCTGCGTGTTTTTTCGGCTCCGAGGAGACTTTTTTCCTTTTCGGGGCCGAAACCTCTCGGCGTCGATCTGTTTCTGTGCCGCTGTCTCGGCGTCGAGCCGTGTCCACACCGGCATCACGGTGTCGAGGCTTGTCTCCAGCACTTTCTCGGTCCCGAGAAGGCTGCGTGCCGGTGTCTCGACCGGAGTCGGACGATCACGGCACGGTTTGGGCCTTTTTCGGTGCCGATGGTCGGTCACCGAATTTATGGGTCGAGCCATGGCCTGGTGGCAGTGGCGTCCCCTGGGCCTTGTAAATGTTTCTCTGTGTTTTTCGACGTCTTACTCACGGTTTGTGTATCGTCGAATCCTTCGGAGTCTGAGTCTTGGATCGAGAAGGTACCTTCTTCTTTCTGTTCCTCGAACTCCCGTTGGGCTGTCGGTGCGGACGCCATCTGAAGTCTTCTGGCTCGACGGTCTCGGAGTGTTTTTCGGGACCGGAACGCACGACAGGCCTCGCAGGTGTCTTCGCTGTGCTCAGGTGACAGGCACAGGTTGCAGACCAAGTGTTGGTCTGTGTAGGGGTATTTATTGTGGCATTTGGGGCAGAAACGAAACGGGGTCCGTTCCATCGGCGTTCTTCAGCACCCGGTCGGGCCGACCAGGCCCCGACGGAGGATCGAAAAAACTACCCCGAAGGGCACCGGAGCTCTTCGTTCTTCGATGCGGTGTTGAATGTAAGTACGCCGATCCCGAACGCAACAATACCGACGAAAATCTTCCGAAATTAGCTAATTTTCCGTTCCGAAACTTGGAGCGACAGGAACACGTCCGAACCCGATGGCGGAAAAAAAACAATCGAGGATAGAGTCGACGCCCATGCGCAATGGAGACAAAAGGAGGAGTCACTCGGTCCCGTGACTCGAAAGACTTCTTCGAAGAAAAACAACTTGTAACACTCCGGCCCAACACCAGATGGCGAGCTATTGCAGAACATGCGTATCTACAGCGACAGATGCCATCGAACTTACAGTTCTTATTTTCATTAAAGCTGAGGCTGTAGTTATGTTATGTTATGGTCTGCCTTTCTTCTTGGCTGGTGGTGGTAGGCATTTTGATGCCACAACTCAAATGTAACCACTTATTACAGTTGAGCATGTATGTAATTTTGTTATTATCGTGACGAGAGGTCACAACTCGACTAAAGTATGGAAATTAAATATGTGGCTTTTTATAATTTTAGGCTCCCATGTATTATATTAATCTTCTTCATCAAAGATTGTGTAATTACCCTCTCATGGTTTCTATAGTTCAGAGCAAAGTTGTCCAGTGCAGGACCAGAAGGGAGATTCCATGCCAGAGCTTCATGGTGACTGCTGACTTCGTAAATTATTTCAATTTGAAGGAACTGTATGTAAAAGGGAAATACTGGAGTCCTAGCCTGGATCTTACCCACCTGCACCTACATTTGACTGTCTTATTTTACAGCTGTTATATTTTTAAGGGATTTTGGATCTCGGAGAGGAGGTAAACGGTTGTATTGATTAATGCACGTTGTCCCTTATTTAAATTAGCTTCCATAAAAGATGAATTACCATTCTAAATAACTTTTTCTTCTTTTGCAGGTCCAGTACTTTTTCAAGATCCTTGACAATTAAAAACCTAAGAATTAACTGGTATATGTTGCCATTTCCTACCCAGGAAGGGGAATAACAGACAAACGAAGGCCTTAACTGTGTTCATTCATTTATTGTCCAATGTCGTAACCTGAATGGAAACAAGACAGAGCACGGTACTCCTGGCAAATATTACAGATGTTTGAACATTGAGTTTGCACACTAGACAACACTTAACGCCATCCTATGGGGTACTGCATTGCTTTTATAAAGTTCAAAATAAAGATTTATTTTTTAACATGTGACTTTGGTTTTTTCATACATTACACTTTCTTGCAGAAAAAAATAAAAATTGTACAACTGCATAAATATAAAATTCTTCCACCATGAAAATGTTTAAAACATTCATAAAGACACAGCACCAGAATGTGATGCCTCCAGGAACAAAATATATAAAGGAAAGCGATTAGCCCTATCACTGACATTCTGACTTAGACCTCAAACAACTTCGGAACATAGAGAAGGACTAGGAGCAGAAATGTGATGCAAAAAGCACAACCCGTCACCACTTGCATTTCAGTGAATCTAAAAATAAAATAAAAGCCCCCCTCCGGAAAGGAAACTAACACCACAGGATAAGGGGCTGCGTGGAGTGTTAAAATATCAATCAGTGGGCTATTAACTTTAAAAGAGCAACAAAACAAAAAATATATAGGTACCTTGCCAGTTTTATTCCCATTACTGAGTATTTACACCTTTGACTGCAATCCTTGAACTAAGTAGAAAACAGATACAATAAAACATGGCTTGAAAAAAATGACCGGAGTAAGCACCTATGGTACTGTACACTAAAACATAAAAATACACAAGGCAGCAATACTTAGGGGCCGGCAACACTGCTTACTACAAGTCAGTCATGGAATCATAATTTACAGTAGAACTAGGCTTGTCCCAAGGCTCAAGTAATTTAGTTCTCTTTTTTAATTTACAGTAGAATAAATATTTGTTGCTATTGCTACACTTTAAATTTACATTCTAATCTAGTAAATGCAGGAAGCTAGTGTAAAGCATATAGATTAAGTGTAGGTCCCATACGTATGATAGTTTGTTCAAGACTAAGTAGTTTATTTTAGGTGGGTTGTGCTTCTGATCAGCTGCTCTTTATTTCGAATTTCACATCAAAACGTCCCATAAAGCGGTCCTTGTCGTCGTAACGAATGTTATCGCCATATGCTTTGCACTCAATGCGTACTTCAGCGTCGTAGGTGAGATTAGTGAACTGCACAGCCAAAAGGGGCTGAAGATATTTGGGCTGTAGAAGCACTCCATAGTATGGGTAGTACTGCAGAGGGAACCCGGAGTAGTTCCCCATACCATAGTATTCCACACTTCCAATTTTATCTGCTTCTTCAGCTTTCTAATTAAAGAAGGAGAAAAAAAAAAAAAACACATTTGTTAATATGCCAAGTATGTTTAATAGTTGTCAGCTCTGAGGACAGAACAGAAATTTGTAGACAATTCTAAAGGGTGCTGCAAAAAAAATTTTTTTTAAAAAAATTGCTGAATTCTCTACTTAATACACATTAGGGCAGATTTACAAGCCCCTAGCGCCGCCTTAGCGTCATTTTTATGATATTAAGGTGGCCATTCCCCAACGCCATATTTACAAAGTGGCGCAATGCATGCATTGTGCCACATCTTGTCTGCCTCAGGCATAAGGTATGCAAGGGGTGCGTTCCCACACCCGGAGGCCTGATAAAATGGCGCAGTGAAATTTACAAGATTTCCCAACGCCATTTTTCTGTCATTTTTAATGCCTGCTCAGGGCAGGAGTCAGTGACGCACCCATAATAATCTATGGGCCTCCCTGTGCTTTGCTGCACTACCGTCAACATTTTTGACGGTAGTGCACCAAAGCGCCACAACAGCGTCAAAAATGTTGATGCTGTTGTGGTAACGACACCATTGGTGTGCCATATTGTAAATATGGTGCAAGCATGGTTTCATTAGGGAGGGCAAGGGGGATGCAATAAAAGTGGCGCATCAGGACCGATGCACCACTTTCTTGTAAATCTGCCCCATAGTATTTCATTTATTTCTTTGAAAATTGATATGCCATACAAATATACAGAAAAACATATTGGCACAGCAAACTTAATAAGTAAAATTTGATGATTTGTTTTCAGCAACCTGCACCAATAGAAACCACATAGGCAGCCAGATTATATTTCTCAATCCAGTAAATGAGGACCATGCATCTCTTCGGGAGGTTATAGTATGACAGACAAAAGAAACTATTGAATTTGCATTTCAGGAGAAATGTAACAATCCCAGGTAAAAGCATTGATATTTGTTGGTCCGTTGTGCTTGGTTACATACGCTGCCCTGTACACCAGTGGCAGAAGAGGCATTGGTGCTAGTTTGGTAGGTTATTGGCTCATTGGTCATGGACCACTATGGGGATGATAAACCTAAATATTAGTAGCGCCAACTCCCTATGAAGGTACTGGCAAACTGATTTAATGATAACCTTGCTATTTGTTAAGGATTACTTTTAGATTAATTGTACGCCACTGCATACCACATGGACGGCCTGAAAACCTGCCACTGATCAGACCCTCAAGGGCGATTGTACAACATCCAAAAATTTCACCCATTACCCTCCTCGTATTTCTGCATGCAGAGGCTCTCCAGTGGTAATATCTTTTATCCCACCGTTCAATTACTCTAGAACCTTAATTTGATACTTTGATGTTTAAGGTAATCCACACACACACACACTTCACTGTCTCCGCCTCTCTGCCCCACCCTGCCTCAATTTTCTCAATGTTACTTTTTTTTTTTACAGTCCAATGGAAAGAAACTCACATTTGAAATAGCTCCCAACGAAAACTCGTTTCAAAATGTTATTTCACTTTCATTAGGCGCATGATGCCCCTGCCCTTCCCACCACAGGGCTACACAAAAGAAGTGGAAAGATTCTGACCCACTGCATGTGTTTAAGGCAAGGTAGCAATATATTTATTGTATTTTTACTTGGACGTTTGCAGTTCTGTTTGGACATGAACTTAACAAAAATGTATTCAGACAGCTTCCAAATCATGCTTTGCAGGAGTTCTAGTGGTCACTTTATCAAGTAAGGAAAGGATGGGTATTTACGCACAAGATTCCTCTTCATAAAATAATTCCTTTAATAAACTGGCCTACAGTGTCAAACACCACACATTCTTTCAAGCAGGATTGCCAAATAGTTTACAGATTTCAGACCCTGTGTGTAGAGGGCAAAGGGGTAAATGTGGTGAGCTGGGAGACTCGCTCGTAATACAAAGGACCTGTCCTTATCGTTACTAGTGTCAGAAAATGGCCGAGGGATAGCATTTCCTAGCAACCTCTCCCGGCACATGTGCGATTGCAACCACAAGAGTCCACTAGGGTTCCAAAGCACTTATTTCACACACTGACTGAAAAGTACAGGATTTCTAGTTGAAAATGTCACTTAGGAATGCTCTCTCTTAGAACACCACTGCAGTATAATCTTCCAAAACACAAGTGCATTATTACTCTGGTAAAGATCGATATTCTATTATTCCATTCGCAAAAAGTGGTCACAAATTGTGTACATACTTTTTGAAAAGGGACCAGTATTTTGCAAAATAACCCATGAACAAATAAGTCGGTTCACAAAACGCGGATATGCAGGTCGGAGAATGACCGGGCTGATTTATATTTATTAGGAAGGGCCCAATTTGCAAACCCCAGTGATTGGCCACAATCGCAGGGATGGTGGCCTGCAAGGGTCAGTAGACCACTATGGCTGTAATAGCATTTAAATGAAGTTTTCTTTTTTTTTTTTTAAACTGCAGTTCGTTTTCCGTTAGGGAAAATTGACTTCTTAAAAAAAGAATATATATTTGTGTTTAGGTTTCACTGAGTTGGCAGTGGTCCATTGGACCGCTGCCAAACTTTCCCTGAAAGTTATTTTCATGATATTTAGAAAGGGGAATGGGTCTAAAAGGGGCTCCTAAACATTTTGTGAATTAGACACCTATCTTTTTGATGTATTGGTATCCGATCAGTGTTTTGGAATTGCAATCTCAAACCATTGATACATTCCTCTGTGACTCGCAAAGAGGAGGGGAACGACACTTTCACGCCCCTCCGAATGGTGATTCAGACAAGGTCGCAAAAGCCCTTTTACAATTCAGAAGAATTCACCAAATCGTAAAAGGGCTTTTGTACATAAAGAAAGGCCCCTTTGCTGTTGCAGACCCTGTGATTTTATGAATGTTGGCTGTGTGATCGCAAAAGGGCTTTGGGTATGAAGCCCCTAAGAAATCAATCACCAGGTCTATCTGTTGTCTCAACAGTGCTCTTCTTGACTCCTAGTGGGATGAAAGTGCTCTCTATTAGAAACTCCAAGATAGTAAGGCTGGCTTTGAATTTAGGCAAGTCGTAGATGCTGGACTTCAAGAACCAGATTCACAAAGCAATTAATAGCCTTAAACCTCGGTTTATGGTGAAAAGTGTCTCCGTTTACACCTAATAAGTAACTACAATATATCTGGCAGGTGTACATTTTCTTACCACTTTAGAACTGTATTCCGCAACTGTGTACAATTTGGCAGTAATAAACCCCGCACAGAAAGTTGGGAGTGGGCATATCAGGTCGTGCTCTACATTGAAAGCTTATGAACCCCAGACAAACTTGTGAGTTTGATGGCCTTCAAAAACTCCACACCAACCCTTTTCCTCCCCAAGACTGGAGAAAAGTACTTTTCAGGAGGAGAAAGGCAGATGAACTCTCCAAAACATCGTTGGGTTGAGGAGGAAGTGATTTCACCACAGGAAAATGGATTTCCCCATGGGGAGAATATATTGGGGGCGGGAATGCATTTTGACCATGTGTTTCCGTGATGCTGAGTTGTACAGCACTATGAAAGTTACTTGGGAGTGCCCATTCAGTTACCCATGGTTTTTGATGTAAAGACATCTACTAACATTTGCACACAGAGCTTAGCACAAAAAACACACACTTCCTCAAAAGAGGTGCCAAAAACAAAAAGCTTTTTTTCCCCCAAACTTTCCCAAATTTGCATGTGTGATGTACAGTACAGCACATATAAAAAGTGGGAAACATTTAAAAGCAAGTTGAAGCATAGTATTTTGTACTGGAAGAGAAACCTTCTTGTACAAAACTTAGGCAAGACACAGACACCGTTGCTGTATGCAGCAGCACCATATAGTCGATGGTAGAGCTTTTATGGAGATTGCCACTGCGCAGAAAAATCCTCTCACCCTCTCCAGGCTCTACAGCTAATGATAGCAGTCATAACCCTGAAGGGGATGAACTAGCCTACAGAGTGATGTTTGAAATCATAGCACTCTGTAGGTGGATGGCTGGATTGCCATCTGTGAGAGCATACTTCAGTTACACCCCAGCTTGCAGGCACAATCCATGTTATTGAGCAGATCGGCTCCTCATGCCTCGGGTTGCACATCATCTGCTACAAAGGCGCTGTCAGTGCACTAATCCATGCATCCATGGCCCCATTCAGAATCCATACAGAAAAGCAAGGTCGGGATCCCGAGTCCTGTTCAAGCTGTGCACAGGGCCGCGCGCCTCTAGCCCCATTTGAAGCTGGGAGAGGGCTTGAAGCAGGTCTTTATTTTGTTTATGATGCCCTGCTTATTTGTCTGGCTCCTCGTTTACTGCATGGGTGTCCTGCCTTACTGGTGCACTGGAAGAGACATCAGCAGAGGAACCATGTAGTAAACCATACATTCAACTGCTGCTCAGTTTGCTGTGCGAGTGTGACTGAATGAGTCAGTGACAGAGGGAGAAGAAGTGCAAGAGAGAAACTGAGTGATTGAAAGTGCATGTTATGCTTGTGAGTGTCTGCTTTTGGCTGGGGAAGAGGGTTCTGGGGGAAGTCAAACGAGTGGGTGAGCTGCCAACTATGAGAACATGCTGAAATCCTGGACATACTTTCTGACGTACAGAACACTCATGATATATGGTGGCATCAATTTCAAATCTCTGATACTGATATATTTTAGGTAATGTAATTCTTGGCATAAGCTGGCATCCATGACAAACTGCTGGCCCTGGCACACTTTTGGACACAAAAATAGGCTAACTGCAGGGGAATATCAGGCTTTGACATGCCACGAATTTACTTGACCATTTCATGAGTGCTGTTTTCAAACAGTTTGGTTTTTGGCAAATGTATTTGAAAATTGTGCTTTAAATGCATTAAAATAAAAAATAAAATAAAAAATAAAATAAAAAATAAAAACTTCAAGGAGAGAACTTGCCAAACCCGCTAAAACTCAAACCTTACAAAAGAAAACAGGCTTACTCGCTTGTATCTGGGGCAAGTATTACACCTAACCACTTTAACAGATCACCAGCTGCCACAGTCGTCTACGCGTCCTGTGCCTGAAAGTATACACACGTGTGTCCTTGGGCAGCTAGATGTTGGTAAGGGTGCATGGTCATCTCGATGTGTGCTGTATGTCTGGGCCTTTATGCATGCATACGAGGGTGCTTTTGCATGCACTTTACAAATCAGCATGAAAGAAAGGCAATGGGGTTGGCTTTGTTAGTCACTCGTCAGTCGGGATTAACTGAGAACTTGTTAATCAGTTTAGAAGGGCGTGGAAATCTACAGAAATCAGATATTTCCTGCGGCAGTTATATTCCTTTCGGTATACTTCAGAAAAGTGTCCAATATGTGGGAACTCCATTTCAGTTTACATGGCAGAAATGTACTGTTGGACCTGAGAGAAATGACGGTGTAGAAGAGTGACTAAAATCATATTTTTGCATTAACTAATTCAGCTCCAAACGTCCCAGTTATAATAGTTTGCACCCAGTTTATTTAGCTGTAAACTAAATTCTAAACTGTTTATGGTTGGACTTGGGCCATTAGTGCAGCCGAGGCCCCTGCAAAGAAGCCACAACTCTCAAGGGACTACTACTTTGCATTTCTGAAAGGCAGTCAGTCTAAACAAACTTAAGAAACATTTTACCTAATTCTGCGTTAACGTCGCTAATATTGCAGTCTGTGTAAGCACTTACAACCCTGTGAATCTGGGATAAGGTTAGGTAGTATATATCTCATGTGAACAAATGTAGCCAGTGAGGAATAAAACTTTGTTACATCAAGAAATATAAACACTGACAAAGTCAATAGGTCTCACTGTTTCATACGTGGTTGGCGAGTTGGTGTGGATGAGTGAGTGAACTTGAGAATGAGTCACGGATGAGTGGACTAATAGATGGATGGGAAAGTTACTGCGTGCCTGGATAATTAATGGGTAATTTATGGGTGTGGTCTGTCTGTCTCCCTGCCCCCCCCCCCCTCCCCCATCATAACTTAAAGTAGCCTCGTCGCTCAGGGATGCAGTTAGAACGAACTATATCCCCACCATGATCAGATCCACTGTTAGAAAGGCCTCATATGGCTTAGTGAGGAGGGGTTACCATCCTTGCCTATGTATAGAGTAGATTTTGAGTGCACCCACAATTCAGCATAGTTGTTGCCCCCCCCCACTGGGGGAGACAATTCTCTAGTGGACCTAAAGATTTAAGCCACTGGAATGCACATGCACAACAGATTGACGAATAATACATAAATGGTGCAAGTTGGTTCAGCAGACAGCACAAACAGGAACTTTTATCCTTTTTATCTGCCACCTTCAGATCCTGAGGGTCACTAGAAGCTCTGAAAGCCTCTTAGATAAAAGTGTCAATGAGTGAATCAAATGACAGACAAGGAATTGCTTAACGTGTCGGAGCTTGCCTGACTTTCACCATAGTTCTCACTACAGACCCTTCCCCAAAGTTCCCTCAGTGTTGACATTTCTCAGCAGGTTCTGCAGCAAGCTTGCCTTCATCACCCTACAGGCTACTTCTGTGGAGTAACATATTAGCTACAATGTCCGTCCTTCTGGTTGTCCATCAGGAGATCTCCCAGGAACTGGAAATATTGGTGCTGGTCTATGACTTCTAGTACTGGATGTAAGAGTGCGAGGGACAGAAAAGCCCTCTGTTCATGGTTATGGACATGTACCCCTGCCCTGGGTGCCCAACTGTACTGTTGTCTGGATCCCCGATTCTGCTGATTTTTGTTGTCATAGGTTAACATGGATCATGCATGTACACTATGACAAAGGTCTGTCTCACGGATTGCGGTCTTGTTGGGACAGGAGGGGCATCCGAAGCACTACCCTCATAGTGTTGGAAGGCTACAGCAGGAGTTAAGCATGGTGGTGGCAGCATACCATGGAGGAATCACTCATTCCACTGGAGCGAGGCATAAGTCGCACGCACCTTTTTAAAGTTCTAAAGTACATGTAAAGTGCTGCAAAGCGCAGGAGTAGTGACTGTACTGGATGTGTGCACATCCGTGAAGGGTACAGTACAGGGACAGAGCAGAGATGTGCAGTCCATGCATAGTGTGTGTGTGTGTACTGGGTGTATGTATACTGTAGAATATATTACATGAGAACAGTGAAAGTATGTGCTGGGTGTATGTGTGCTTGTGAAAAATACAATACATGAATGGTGAATGTGTGCGCTAACTGAATGTGTTTGCATGTAGCACACAATGGTACAAAAAAAGAAAGTCTACAGTACTGATCAGTGCGCAAATAGTGAATGTGTGTGCTGAATACATATGAGCCTGGGGTGGCACAATACATGGACGTAACAGCACTGGTTAATGTGTGTGCATACACCGAGTGCCAATGTTCCTGTAATGATATATGACATGAAGGACACTGGGTTCCATTTTGGGAAGCCTAGGCCTGCATGGTGAGGACATGAGCAGTAGAGGAATTCTACCCCCAAGATAGATTTGTGTATTGCTGCATTCCTGTCAGCTGGGTGGAACACAGTGGAGAGGGGAGAGAGCTATTCCATCTATGCAGTTCAAAGGGTGCTCTTTAATTCAGTCAGATCACAAAGAAGGGAGCTGGACACATCTCAGGAAGGAGATGGAGCTGATAAGGGAATCGTAAGGAGTAGGGCTGGGAGCCCAGGATTAACCTTCTGATGCACATATCACTGTGGCTGGCAGCCACGTGTGACCTCTACTCACTCCCATGGCCTGTCTTGTGGGGCAGTCGGCTTTGGAGTCTCTCCTGCTGTGATGGACAGCCTTTTGAAAAGGAAGAGAGAAGTGCGTGTTTCAAAAAAAGCAGAATCAACATAAAACTTTAAAGAGACAGATCCTTAATCACATTTGGTGTCTGAAATGGATTATAAGAAGGGGAGGTTGAACCCTTGAAAATTGGTCATCTGCCAAGCAGCTGGTTGGGATTTGTGAGAAGGAGAAGCTATGGAAGACGTCTGCCTGTGACCAGGACTGGAGACAAAGCCCTGCTGGGTGAGGAGATATCACCCAGTGAATCAAAGACCACCTGCCCTGGAGCACCAGCACCTTAACACCCTGTGTTCCTTGTGAGAAAGAGGATAGAGTTGGAGTGAGTGAGGTCCAGTGGGGAATCCTGCAGAGTGGAATACCTAAGCGAGGTGTGAGGAACAGCTGCTGCACCTATCAGGTCGTTGCCCGTGTGCAGGATCTGGTATGCCAGGAGAGGACCGTCTAAAGATCGCCATGAGAGGAGTGCTGAGAAAGGCAAGAAAACCCTGTGCGGCACCTGTTGCATGACCACGTAGGCCAGGAGGGGCCGCCGTGAAATTATTGCCAGATAAGCAGTGAGGCCTGTGTGGAGCATGGCAGTGACCCTATAAGAAGGGGCCACTGTGGTATGAACTACTGTGTGGTCAGGGCTGGTTTCTTGGTCAGTAGCGGTACAGTAACCCCAAATGGCAGGAGGAGCTGGTGCTATCAAGGAACCTTGAGGATCAGGCTGTCACCAGATAACTGTTAATTGCATGACCGAGCATAGAGGACTGTGCCGGATTGCCCCTGTGAGCTTTGGAGGACACTATGAATGCATTGCCACTTCACTGCGATCCCAGCTGGAAGCATCGGAATAACCAAATAACACCTTACACCTCCAACTTGGGGACCATCAGACTTACTGTGCAGGAGGAGCACATTAGATCGCTAGTGGTGCTGGCCGTGTAAACCCAGAAGAGAGTCTTCATGCAGGGTGATGCAGTGTTTCCTGCATGCAGTCAACTCTTCCACCAGGCTCAAAGCTGCATGAGTGCCCGTGACTTCATGCTAAGGGCACTGCAGTGCCAAGACACTTGACTACTTTGCTAAGAGTTGGAGTGGACTCTTGGTTAAGGCCTACTATTGGTTATTTCCTGAATGAGGCCACCAGTGAATGGAGAATAAAGCCAACCATATTACAAAAAGCAGTGGGACAGGGATTTGTCAGCAGAACACTAGATCCCCAACCTCGAGGAATGTGTTCTTGTTGATATATGTTGTAACACTACATTGAATACATGCAGTTATAAATAAAATACCTCTTTTTAATATAAAAAGTAGTATTTGACTGGATATCTGTTTGACACTGTCGCATGCTCTAAGTTATGAGTTGTGCTCACTAACCTGTATTAACACCCCTCCCCATGCCAGCCTCCAAGGGAGCCTTGGACTGCTCAAGCACAGCTAATACTGAAAGTCAAGTGTAGAAGCGGTACTTAGCCCAGTTGCTTAAGATCCGTAGGAGATCAGGCCCCAGGACATCAGCAGTATAAGGCCTCAACCCCCACGGTTGGGCCTAGTAACCCCTGCATGCCACAAGGCCATCTGAAAGGGTTTCTGACAAGGAGTAAGAATATCAACAAAGAGAGGGACTGGGAGGTTGATGGTCCAGTGTACGGTCTCCCAAATAACTAATAATTGCATTATTAGTTATTTAGGAGACTGTCCAAAGGAGTAAGAATAGTCCAACCAACCAAATCACTGTTCCACAGGGCAAGAATTCCTGTATGGGGTTGCTAAGAAAGCATTATCTTGCAGCAGGCAAACAAGAGTGTTTAATTTTATGTATCAACAAAGGGAGGGACTGGGAGATTAGTTGGTCTAGTGTACGGTCTCCCAATTACCTGAACATACAAAAAAGGTGTACACTGTTCCAAATGGAAAAATATAATCACTAGGGGAACATTTTATGACCTGCACTTTAGTTTCCATCAGCCACAGTCAAGATTTCGCCATGTCCCTGAATTTTAAGGGCACACTTGCATACAAGTACAGTGAGGATGGCCCAAGGCCTTTTTTCTGAGACCCACAACAGTCCATGGTTACTGTATGTTATCTGTGGCGGTCCTACCATTTCCCTCAGGCGCACCTGGAATGACGAAGTTTCAGTACTGGCAAGGTAACATACAGCCTAAGGACCCTATATGATGTTCTATAATAACAGGAGTCAGGCAAGTGATTCATGGAAGTTTGCTTTATATGTTCTGTTTCGCAGAGGAAGGACAGAAACCAGAGAAATGTGGCAAGTGAGGCTGCTGCATGGTGCTGAATGCTGCAGACAGCAAGAGGTGCAAAGAGCAGCAGCTGCAGTTCAGTGCGGGTGAATGCTGCGGAGAGGAGACCGCTAGGGGAAGCAGGCAGTTGTAGAACGCAGGGGGAAAAGGTAGTGATGAGAAGTGCTGCTTGCCTTAGTTCAGCCCTTAGGTCAAGGAGAAATTCAGAGCTTGCTGGTACTTCCTATTTACAGTGTCTAGGTTTTAGATGTAGAAGGTCTGCCTTTTGGTTCCTATGGATCCCTAATCTGCGCTGCCCACACCATTCGTTTTACACAGATACCAAAGATATTCATGTTATTTTCCTGCTGATTTGTAAGGGAAGAAGCAAGCAATATCCAAGGAAGAATTGGGCTCTACCACTGTGAAGTGATATGGAATCCCGCATAACTCGCTCTTTTAATTTAATATAAGGCTCCCTCATCTTTTTTAATCTATTAACATATCTATGCAAATACTCATATTTACCGGGATACAGACGTCTGGGCAACCGAAATAGAGTCTGGGACCATGTGAAATAGCAATTAAAAATGTATGCTGGACAACTGTTTTTAGCTTAATACTAAGAAAACTCTGGTCCACTTAAGATGAGAAAATTAACAACTAAGATCCAACCTGCTCAGTATTATCCTATTCACATTTGGCCACCAGTGAGTTTATGAACAACTGGAATGCCACTATGACGTGACCAGACACCCCCTCCCCCTTAATCAAGTACTTGCACGGTCTGTGGTACCTCATTACGCACTCACAAAGGATTCATGCGACCCCAAAACTGGGGAACGACAACCCATGCATTGAAGAAGACTCAACTCTCCCCTCAATGCCATCAAAAGGCTTATTTATTGATTTACAGGTTAAATATGTTAATTGCAAGGACATGAGAAAGGTTGCCAGTTCAATTGCTGCGAGCACCCAACTAACCATTTTTGCTTACTTAAATGTTCATTTGATCGAAAAGTCGCCAAACTCAGAATATTTCTCATCCTTTTGATTGCCATTGGATACCTAAGCATTGTACTGATGATACACCATATATATTATGTTAAAAATGCGGAAATGTTGAATGCATAAATCATTTTCAAAGCCGAATAAAAATACATTTAAAAACAAAACTCTAACTTACTCAGCAGTTTTGCTTCCACAACCTTGTTTACTCATAAGGTGAAGACCCTAGGGTGTGGATTTGGCAAAACCCACCCGTTAAAGAGCAAGCTGGTGAATGTTGACTCCTTAAAACCAAAACAAATAAAATCATAGTGCAGCAGTGAGTGGCTTCCATCTGGGGAATTGTAGTACAAATCATGTTGGGTTGTCTCGAAGTCCCAAACATGGACTCCGGACAACTTAAAATGCTGCAATGAATTTAACCAGGGGAAGAAGAGAGAACCAAGACTGTGGCTCACTGTATCGAGGACCACTCTTCCATCCTACCCAGGACTTGACATCTAGATTACACAATTAGCACAACTTTAACAAAACAGTTACTGGAACAGTCTAGCCTCCATGCAATGTTTAGACTAAGCAGTGACATACAGGTCCTTCCAGTATGAACCTGCAGAGCAGCTCCTGATGCGAGGCCTCGTTGGGGGGGCTTACCTTTGCAGCACAGTGAACAGGAATGATGTTCGGATTGTATCTTGCCCATACTTCTGATGGAACAACTTCCTTACTGTCATTTGTAGGAGGCTGAAAGAACAATAAAGCATTGTTACTACACGAAAAGAACATTTACCTCCCTACATTCATAATTATTCTGCAGAATCCTTCTATATTACAAACGTTCATCATCTTGTTTCAGTAGTAACATTGGACGCAATCAATATTCAACTGCAACACAATGTAATGTTGTCCCAGTCAACTCGCTTGCTTTCTTACAACATTCAAGGAAAGGGGAGGAAAGAAAAAAAAAAAAAAAACACCCACACACTGAATTGTATGACCCCGGGGAGAATGAAAAGGTGCAATTCGTAAAGAATGTGTCCATGAAGAAGCCTTTTGACGAAGCCCTGTATTATATTAACAGTAATGTAGAGGGACCCTGAACGACCAAGTCTGCTTTCAGCCAACACTACAGCATGACCGCACCGAAGGCAAAGCAACTTTATCCTTAAAGGCAAGTTTCTCTCCACCCATAGTACTTGCCATCACACACTCCGGACCATTCTTGCAGACTGTGATGGACCAAAAGCAGCCTGTGTGCCACCTACCTAGGAATAGTCAAATGGCAGGTCCTGTCTAGTTTGCATCCAATAATAAGCACAATAATCTTCAACAGAAGCATAAACAAATATCTACAGTTCAACATTTATTATGTTGGGCCAGTAGTCAGCAAATACCAAAGCAAAAAAAAAAAAAAAAAAAAAAAAAAAGTCTAGGCACCATACCGCCGTACACACAATTTATTGACACCAGTGGAAGGCTCACAGAAGATTTCTATGACCACCTTGAATGTCTTTGGACATTCAGGGATTCACAAATTAAGGCCTGCATCAGTGAATATTTTGCCTTTGAACTTCACAGGATAATAAAATCTGCAACCTTTTAATACTGTCCAGCCAATACCATGGGGCATGTTTAACAAACTTTTGCGCAGGAAGCCACCTTGCTGCGCTGTGTGAAAGGGAGAGGGCAGGAATGTGCCTATATAACATTACACAGCTCTCCGCCTCCGATGGCGCACAACGTGTTACCTTCGCCGATGCAGGCACCCTTGCACCATGGTGCAAAAGTGCCTACGTTGTAGGCAGGATTCCTTTTGTGCAGGAAGAGGCACCTTCCTGCACAAAAACAATATTTTGCAGCACACATAGAAAGAGGAAACAAGGGGAAATAAGTATATTTCTCCTCGTTCTGCCTCTTGGGGGGGGGGGGGGGGGGGAGTCGGGGGGGGGGAAGGCGTACAATTCTGATACCACTCTTGGTAAATCTGGGAATTTGTCATGAAACATCGATGGACCTGTGGGAACACCCATGCTCCATCCACATAAGCCCCTCACTGTAACGCAAGGCAGCCATTTGCGCTGCCTTGCGTTACTCTTGATTTACCAAGCCACGCAGGGGGGCCTTGTGTAGCTTGATAAATCTCATTGTAGTTCCGCACTACTCTGCGTTGGGACAAGGCAACCCAAAACCTATAATGAATATGCCCCATGTTTGTACGATTGAGATGCCCAATTAGTGACCAGGCCCTTGCTTAATCCACTATGACGATGTGGTAGGGTCCCCACTTATTGCTGTGCCCAGTCCATTTCTGATCCAGGTAATTATAGGTGGTGAGAAGGCAAGAGCCCAGTTTTCCTAATGTTTATATAATAGTTACACAGAAGTATTTGGCCATCAGAAATGCACTCAAATTGTTTGTACGCTCTACCTCAGAACAAGATCAAGCAACAAGCCAAAGAACCTTTCTCCACCTGCACCATCATTGGTACCATGATGTCTCACAACCCATCCACTGACTTCACTAGCGAAGCAAAATGACAAAACAGAGAAAACAAGAGTATGAAGAGGATATGCAGGCTTCTAGTACACAACCCAGTCTCAGCTCATTAAGTACACTCCAAAGTGGCGGAACCAGGGTAGGATTAGGCTTCACAGTACTATGTTACCACTTGGCCCAGATGAAACCCAGGCAGAAACAGAGGTTACCAAAGATTTTTCCTGAAGGGTTCTTCTCAGTAACTTCAAGCTCAAATACACAACTGTTCTAGAATCAGAATTTTATTTTTTGATAACATCACTGTTGTGCAAGTAATCATCACAAGTAATGCAGCTCATACAAATAGACACTGACGCCAGGATCATGGTTACCAGCAAAGACTCCGCTCCTTACACATAGCCAGACGCTTTATTAGCCCTACACGCAGGGACGCCAGACCGGACCAGTCTGGACGCTTGCAATGTTTGTTCCATAAACTAAACAAAAACTAACAATAAACTCCCCTCTTAACATGACATGGTCCACACCCACGTGCATGTAACCCTATTAGATTCACAACACTACAAATCACCCCAGTCAAAGAAAGCTTCACATCCCCAGCATACCCAACTAGGAGGAAGGCAAAAGGCCCTTTGTGTTGATTTCTGACCAAACGTACCACACTCGGTGCGGTCTTGTATCCCTTCCAAGAGATGCCCCTTTTCACCTTTGGAAAACACAGCCATTTAATTTTATAGATGTCCAGACAGAGGTTTATGTTTATGCAAACCCTCTTCCCAAATGTAAATGAAGAGCTGCTTCTTGATGACAAGGCAGCTAAGCACCAGTTTTTGGTGGATAAGGACTTTGATGACATAGGAGGCACTTGTCTCGATTTACAGATGATTTGCATATTTCTTGTCCATTCTTACACAAATGGGTTTTAATATCAGGTGGCTCCACAGGCCCAGCCCTACTTCAGCTAGTAGGAACTCTAAACGGGATCTGCTCCAATTAATTGTATTAAGAATATTTTAAGCTGCTGTGCAGATCTTCAACAGGAACATTTTCCCCTGTGGATTTACAAGTCGTAAATAACAGGGATGGAGGAAAAAAAAAGGCAACAATCCTTTGATAAATCTGGCCCTCAATGAATAACCGTTGAAGCAGAAACTGTGCAAGCCGCTATCAGCATGGGTTATAGTGCAGGCGTGATTTACTGACATCGACCGCCATCAGGGAGGGAGAAAGGGGAAACGTGCTATAAGCAACAAGGGTGAAGTTTGCCACGTACACCTTCTGGCAAAAGCTAAGCTGCCGAACCCTGCCTCCTGTGGTGGCCGACACTGCCAGGATTCAGTGAACGCAAGCAACTACTTGGACGGCGGCTGCTCCGACTGCTATTCAGTGCGGGCAAGCACACAGGGAGAAGGAGACCATAACATGGTCACAGAGATCTGGAATGACCTCGAGAGCTATAAGCTTGTTCTAATTTTATGAATTGCTCCACTGGGCATTATCACGTAGGTCAATGTCTTTCTCTTTGTTAATATCCCCCCTAACCCGGGTGGCAGACACTTCCTAATGACAGAGCTGGCTGTACCGGTCTCTGGAGCATGGCCTACAAAAGTTCTTGTGCAAGGTCGAAATCTGCCATACGTGGTTTTAAGAACAATTTAACATTGATTACTGGTAGAGAGAGACTAAAGAACAAATAACATACCTTAGGCTTAAATCCCAAAACTCTGTTGAGCTTGATAATGACGCATGGTTTGCCATCCTTGTAGCCAAATGTGGGGTCCTCTTCGCCTGAGCATTTCCCCAGCCATTCACGCCTGAAGGTGCAGGATTTCTTATTTCCATTTTCCTCATTCATACCTGGTTGTTCCATGTAAGGCTTTGGTGTCGCTGCAAAGAGCAATTAAAATATAGTTAGATCATCTATGGATATTCTTCCATTACAACAGCTTCTCTCTGGTTGCATGGGTGTCCATCTAAGCACTTGTAAACCTATAGAAGCACTTACTCAAGATACACCTGTCAACATTTGGAAAACACATGATGATCTCTTAGAGTGTTGTGGCAGAATGGTGTGAAAATCTTATATTGTTGATCTGTATAAATATCAAGAATGTAGCCTAATTTTTTTTTTTTTTTTTTAAATACAGCACAATCTTATTTTGGTTATACATGTCCCATTAGTTTCTCATTGTGCTCACATTGCTATGGTCTGTGCTTTTGTTTTCTGGGGATGTACATTCTTCCTGCCTAATGTGCAATTTGCACTGTTTGTGTGTGGCATACAGTTATGATCATAATGCTATCCTGGGTTGTGGTTTTCAAATACCTAATGTTGCTAAGAAGCCAATATTCAAAATATTATTTTTCATAAAAACATAACATGTTTTTGGGTACATCCCTACAAACTTTTACATCAGAACTTTGGCATCAAGCTGCACAAATTCGGTGGCATTAATCAAAAATGGTAGAAACAACTGACCTATTTCTCAATTTGAGTAACAAAACCATAAAATGTCTGGATAGGTATAGAAAAATAGAATTTATTATTCAGGGTGCCTGATGTCAATTTACCTATATTCTTCTTCGCAATAATTATACAAATAAAAGGTGGGTAGGAGACATGAAAAAGGGACACATATTAAAGGTAAACTGTACCGCCAGCCTTATTCCTCCAGTGTTCGGCTTGGATAGCAAACAGACATTTTCACAGGACCATTGCAGTTTTAACATGATCACATACGTAGTTTATTTACTGTCCCAGCCACCAATCGAGGCAGGCACAATATTCTGTTTCAATTTCAAATTATATAGTTTGAAAGAGGTGGGTAGAAACTAGATCCAAACTAGGTTTCACACCTATACATCTCTGAAAAGTAGGATATGAATTGGGTCAAAAATCATTTTTCTCTGAAAGATCAGAACACCCATGATAGGGGATTTATGGGTAGATGTGCAGAAAAGAATAGATCAACTTGAAGGGCACCTCTGAAACTACTTGTAGACCAAATGCCAGTAAAAATATTCTTATTCCACATTTGCCCTGACCAAAGTGGTAAATACATGTCTCAGGACCAGGGAAAGACAAAACACTTAGCATGTCCAATGTGGATTCCTGGGGACTTTTAGTAACTAAGTGTTGGTAGCGTGCATAGCTGTAGACACACAAACTGTGCATATGTCTGCCTTCTAGTGTTGGGTTCAAAACGTGTGCAACTTTTTTGTCTTCGATACAGTATCTGAGTCAGAAGGTACACTGACTCCACATATTGCTGGTATTACCCGCATGCATCGGCTCCATTGTTATTGTTTTTTCTCTGCCCTCTGGTTCAGACGTGTCTCTGAGTTCTGGTACAGCGATGTGTGGTGTTTTCTTACCAGGCCCTCTAATCCTTTTATCGGCGGTAGAATCTGCAGTCTTGCTTATTTGTCTGATCCAACCATTGTGTATTCCTTTGGCTCCACTCTGTAATCGACGACTCTCCTCCATTCAGGGCTCATCCCCTCCAGACCCCCATTATTTCGGATTCAGAGAATGTCCATGCGATGGAACGGACTTTGTTCTGTTTCTGCCCCATATGTCACTCCAAATACCCGAGGACAGACACAAATAAAATCTGCAGCCTCGGCTTGTCCCAGACCATTGAGGGGACTTCTGCAGCATGCCCCATGTTTTGAAATATGAAAACGCTACGGAACAGCTGAGCCCAACACTTCCGCTACCATTGGCACACAGGTGAGAGGAAGAGGATACTCCCAACCTTTTCGTAGACCAGTACACTGAAGATCCCCAGCAGCTGGAAGCTCCCAGGTGAAGGACTGCACTTGACAAGCAATGATGCTCTCCCACCCTGCAACCCCACACCACATAGTACCTGATGGGATTTCTGCCCGGCTCGGCACAGATCACCGCCCGAGGTGGGATCTAAACATCATACAGAGGATGGCAGGGTGTTGTGGGTACTGCTTAGAGCTTACACAAACACAAAACATCCCGCAAACACAGACTCTCCCGGAACATCACCGTCTGCTCCAAGAGTAGATACATGCACTACTCACCAAAAGGGCAACAGAACCATGCCATCACAACACTGCAGCAAAGGGATGTACTCTCTGTACTTTCTAATCCCTAGGAAGGACGGGCCCCTAAGGCCTATCCTCAACCTCAGGCCCCTAAACAAGTAAATCCTTGTCAGAGCACTTACACATGGGGACACTCCAGCAAGTCATTCCTCTCCAGCAACACGGCAACATCATGACTGCCCTTGATCGCAAGGAGGCCTATTCCCACAAACCTATCTACACTGTGCATCAAAGATTCCTGCTGTTTGTGGCAAGTAGACAGGATTATCTGTTCAAAGTGCTGCCAATCGGAGTAACAACTGCTCCCAGGGTGTATACAAAGTGCCTTGCTGTGGCCGCTCACCTCAGGAGGAGTGTCATCCACATATTTTCTTAGCTGGATGATTGGCTGATCAAGAACGCAATGCTACAGCAAATGCCTAGTGCACACTCAGACCACCATACATCTTCACAGCCGGGCTTTACCATCAATGTAATTAAATTGCACCTCTAGCCCCTCCAAATGCAGCCCTTCCTCAGGGCCAGCAAGGGTACAAGCATTCCAAACCATTACAACCTCTACTACTACCTCACCATAGTTCCTCATGCCATGTAACACAAGCACCCGTTGCAGTAGTGCCTAGCAGCACAATGATCACAAGCAGAGGGTCATTGCAACGACCTAGTGTTGCTCTGGGCCGTACTGATCGCTCTCTGCAGTGGTGGAACACCAACAACCTGTTACAAGAACAGCCCTTTCTAAACCCAGTTTCACAAGAGACCATCACCACAGACACCTGGCTCACTGGCTGGGGAGCGCATCTGCAGAACTTCACCATTCAAGGTCTGTGGACACTTGCGCAACGGGGTTGCCCCCACATCAACCACATAGCTATACAGTTATCCCTCAAGGATTTTCTTCCTCGCACTCAACACAAGTACTAATAGTCAGTACAGAGAACACCACTGCCATCTATTACCTACAAAAACAGTGGGCAAGCACTCACTACAGTGGTCTGCTTTAGCACAAAACATTTGTTAGTGGGTGATACATCAAAGTCCATCTCCTCATATAGTGCATTTCCAGGATGGAAAACAACTCAGCAGACGCGTTCAGCAGGATGCATTTGCAAATCCACAAATACCCATAAATCCTAATCCCATACATTCCCCCGTTGGGGGTTCCCACAGATAGACCTGTTACCCACCACTAAAAGCACAAAATGCCCAAGCTTTGCCTAAAGTGCATACACACTTGTTAAGCTAAAGCAAAAAGACCTTCCCAGACCCCACTCCACCGCGAAGAAAAGGGTTTCTATGACTTTTCTGTGTAATATTATTATCGCTGTCATCTGCAAAGCAGCTATATTGTCCACCCCACACAAATTTAACAAGCATTACTGTGTGGATGTCTTGGCCAGCCAGCATGCTGATGTTGGCCAGGATGCCCTTTATACACCTTTCCAGTCTTCTGCAACATCCTCAGGCTAATCCACCACTTTTGGAAGGGCTTCTTTACAGTCTATACCCAGCATGTGTATCTGCAGCTACACATGCCACAAACAGAAAATTTTACTTACCCAGGTAGCAACTGTTTCTGGCATGTAGTGCTGTAGATTAAAATACTACCGCCCTCCTCCCTGGTCTACGATGGTTGCTGCAGATGGTGTTAATTTAGTCTTCAGCTTTACTTTGCATTGTCATCTCTTCTGTATCTCTATGCTCCATCTACAGCCTCACTCTTTGTGTGGGGGAAAACCTAACAATGGAGTCGATGCTCATGGGCATTAATAGCAATAGGTGGAGTCACTATATCTTGCGACTCAAAGACTGCTTCAAAGAAAAAACACATGCACATGTCCAAGCCAAACACTAGGTGGCAGGAGTGTGCACAGCATGTGAATCTATAGCACTACGGGCCATAAACAGATGCTTACAGCGTAAGTAAAATTTCCTTTTTCAGAGATCGAAATAAGTCATCTTAAAGAATCCAAGCAGTTTGGCAAAGGTTGTTTCCTCAAAATTCCTTGGTTAAGCCTCCTGTTCACTGAGGAATGTTCCATCTTTCCATGTTCAGATAAACATGCAGGTTAAATCTTACACTTGTGTGGGTGAACAGCTGGATGAAACAAAATCCAAAGCTACAGGTAGGGTTGCCATGATTTTCTAGAAGACTGAGGATACAATTTTACAAAGCAGATTCTCCATGCAGAGTCTCCTCCGGATGGATCCTAGAAATGTCATTTTTTTCCAGAAAGTTCACTCAGAGGAATTCAAAGTGAGCAAGCTCAACAATACACCTGGTTAAAAAAAATGGCCTATTAGTAGTTTACGTTACTACACTAATCGTGGTCACTGAAGAATACATACTCTCACACTCTGAAACTTTTCAAAATCAGAAGTCTGCCCTTGAGTTTCAGGAACTTTAGTGAACCCACCCACAAGTTCCTTACAGTTATGTGCTTATTGTAAGATACACATAACCTGATCACATGAGAGCATTGTATTTAAGAGATAAATTCAATAACACCAAACCTTTCCTGATAAATAGAACACTATCAACTGTATCTTTCTGCAGGGAATAAAACACCCTCTATTAGATGCACCACACCTGCCTTTATAATGGTACTCAACTAAAGAGGAAGCCCCCTTTGTATAAATCGTAATAAATGCCAGCATCCAGTGGCCGTAATTGGTTTGCTGTTGAGTGGGTGGGCAGGGAGGATCGGATGAGCGGTGGCTTAAAAATCAACTGACAGCAGTCAACTTGTTCCCTTTGTTCCTACGTTATTTAAAAAAAAAAAAAAAAAAAAAAAAAAAAAAAAAAAAAAAAGGGGACCACGATGCAGACAATACCTCTGATAATCTTTGCAAACGGTAGAATTCAGTACAGCACACAGCTTTATCGTTCTGCCAATAGTCATTGCCCAGTTTAAATCTATATTGAAGTGAAGAAATCAGCATGCGTAAGAGTATCCCATTTCTAGAGCATCCCAAATATGGAGCCTTTACTGCAGAGACTGAATCCTGTAGCAGTGTGCCCATCAAGGCAAAGCATTACAAATGCTGTGACTTGGATTCACCAGTTTTCATGGAAAGCCCACTCTCTTATTTTTAGAATTCTTCACTCTGCTGACCAGCATTTGCTCGACTTTTTTTTTTTTTTTGTTGAGACCCCAGTTGTAATAGCATAAGCTTCTTGCTTTTAATTCCATCATTTCTTTTACTGTTTTTTAAACCAAGGCAGTATGCACTAGCTGCTGGTCCAGCTTACTCTTGTTGGAATGGTCGGTTCTACTTTACTGAGGAGCAATTATCTATTCACCACCCGTAACCTAATGCCTGGATCAGGTTAGTCTCTGGTGCATGCTCCAAAGAAATCATGTAATCATATGTTTTGACGATATTGGTAAGATTATTATAAGTAGAAGATTAGTATAAGTAGTAGACTGACTGGGCTAACCAAAAACATCAGCTTCCAAAAATATGCATCCCTTCTTTACATATGAAATACCTTTACTCCTGCTTTGGATAAACTAACGAGACTACAAAACTCAGAATTATCTTTTCGATTAGCACAGTGGCAGATAACCGCAGTCACGATATTGTACAGTCACTTTTTAGACGGCAGACATTTTTAAGAGATACTCGTAGAGGTGTTACAGACGTGACACTTACACCGAGGTTTTTAATGTTTTACGTTTAGGCTTGAGATTTTATTTTGCTTTATTGATTAGTTTGTCACATTGTGACCTTTAGTTTTGTGTCCCCTAATTTGTTCGTAGGCTGCGTGGAGCTGCCTGTTGCCGTGCAGGTCGCTGTTCTCCCAGTGTTCCCTTATTGTTTCGGTGTACATTGTGAGATGTGAAAAATGTGCTTTGGCTGCGCACTCTGCTGACTCCCCCCTCCCTTCCATCCGCCCCCAGGCCCCCACCCAGTGCACTCAGTAGCTCACCCATCCTATTAAGCGTGCACTTTCTTCGTTCACACCTTGTGGTCTGACCCCAAACGAGGGACTGATAAGGAGAGGGAAGCCATGAGCTCCCAAGAAAAAGGCTACCAGAATATCACAAGGCACAGGCCTGCTGTTGCAAGATAGCAGCTTGCACACAGTCTTTGAGAAACTACAAGTGGTACTTGCCCAGATGTGCAATGTGCAATGTGTACACTGTGAACACAGCATTCCGCCTTCACTTACTCTACTTTTACAAAACTGTGGGACCCACTAAAAAAAAAAAAAAAAAAAAAAAAAAAAAAAGAAGGCTACCCTACCTTAAGAAAACAAACGCTAGCTCTGAATAACCTTGTCATGAACGTGCAGACAAACTGGCCGAAAATCAACGTATCTACATACAAAATAACATCATAAAGAGCTTGCCTGTTGAACATGGATCACCTTTAAGGAGTAGCTCTTGAAGTCATTTTTTACCTCAAAATTGAACATTTAATATACTTGGACAGTCCAGTATATGGAGACATTTTAATTACGCTTGTGGAATTTGCATAATATCCGAATTTTCTGGTCCGAAAATTTCTGAAATTGGCATTTTGAATTACACAATTTTGTCTACAACAGCCTATTTGCTCAGAAAATATCTTGCCAAGAGACATTTTTTGCTCCAACCAATCTCCTGCCGGTATTCCAGCGAGACTTAAAAAAAAAAATCCATAAGTCTGCAAACAATGTTGGACTCTAAAAGCGTAATTTTGAGAAATTTTAATGGAATTTTGTAAAAGTCCTGGGAACAAAATTACAGTTTCACTCACCTGGTACCTTGTAAACCATCATACACAATCTCTTATGAAGGGACCACAACACATAAAAACATAAACATGGCATGGACACCAACTTACTAGTGCAATCTTCAAACAATCCTGCGTCAGTTTGTTTTGTGTCGTTGTACAGATCCAAGAAGTTCGCGATGCTGCTAATGTACCCATTGTAGGTGTCTGCCTTGCCCAGAGTAAATGAAATTTCGGTTTTTAATGCTCGGGGTACCTGTGTCAGTCCTAGTATATAACATGGGAAGAGGATACAACTATTAGTGAAAAGAACACTTTACACATACGTAGTTTCAATAAGGCAGAGTTTGTGCAATATCAAGTAATCACTTTAAATGTTAAGTAATGACAATTACCTACAAATGGATTAATGTTCACTCAAACACACCGAAACCCGCTACCACTTATCCTGCAGGACTTAATACAGGTGCTAAGTAATGTATAGAAATTGAAACTTTTCTCCTTAAACCCCTTCTCATTATTTGAAAGCCGTTCTACTACTGAGGGGGTAGCAAGCATTTTACATACCCAAAATTTAGTCAAATGGTAGTGTTTGTGTGTTTGCTTTTAAAATAGGCTTTAGAATGTATATTAACTCTATCCATTACTCATCCCTGTTCAATGAACCAGACCAGATCCAGCATTTTGTTGATGCTGCTCTATATTATTGCTGTGATGTGGCACTGCTCAGTATGAAAGCAGAGCATCCTTGCTCCTGTAGAAATGAAATGCCAATCGCCATATAAAACATCAAGTACACGTGGCCTCCGTTGCTTTTGCCATGCCTCCAACAAAGGCGGGACGTGGAGCTATTGAGATTATTCTTGAAGATTTGTTTTCCCTTTTTTAAATGATGTATATATGTGGACAGAAGCCCTCAACCCACTGTGCCAAGTCATCCGGTTCTAAACCGTGTAAGACTTGTAAGCAACGTGTCAGCTATGGCCCCTCACGTGTCCTGCACATCGAGTACAGGCAAATACCAAAACCCCGAGTTATGCAACTTCTCTGTAAATTGGGAGAAATAGTTGACCCAGAGTCAGTCCCTTCATCTTCTGCACCCTCGGACGTGGTCAGGATATATTATTGCTCTTTGAGAAATGTCCTTATGAGTAAGCAAGAGTGGCTTTATAACTTGGAGGCCTCATTGCTTCATCTATCATAGTTGCTCCTCAGGCGAGCCTGAGAATATGTTGCCTTCAGTGGGAACTGCAGCACCGATGGAATCAGCTTTACATGGACTTTAATGACAAGTTTAGTCTTGACTAGACTTATAAGGTAGGTAAGGCGGTTGCAGTGGTGGAACAGTGTGGATACTCTTTTAAGGGTGAATGCGTCAGGGGTTGGGGAACAGTGGAGAGAAGGAGAGATTAATTTAAATGTTTTGGAGGTGAAGGGGACCACATTGACCATAAATGTTTGTCTTTCCCAACTGCAGGACATACATGTGCAGGCACAGATGGACACATTAATTCCATATGATACCTGAACAAGCAGGGTGTGCCCTTTCGTTCCCTATGCTTGGACGTTCTATAGCTCTGGCAATTGACCATAGTCAGAGCAATCAGTCTATCAACAGCTCATCTAGAAATGACTGAGAACAAGAGAGCAATCTTTCTAAGCAGGCTATCTGGCTGCCCTCCTCATTTGTGTTCCCTCGTAACCTCCAAAGGAAAACTCTCAGGCTCAGGGCAGATGGAGGTTGTGCCATCCAAATCTTAAGATTTTCAATATGTCTGCCTGGACCAAGAGAGGTTATCCTCATCTGGTTAAGGTCTTCTTCAGGAAGTGGTATTTGTGTTAGCTCCTCATAGGCTGTCGACTAGGGCGCTGTATTCTAACCAATGCAGCTTGGTGTTCTGAAGAATTCTTTTGAGACATTGCATGCTCAGACTGTACCGATTTTGACATTTTTAATTTCCCTTCTGGGAGAACAGACATACAATTGGTACTGTTGGGGTTATTTAACTTATATCTTAGCTTCTTTGTTTTTGCCTACACAGTTCTCTTTATTCTAATTACCTGTAGTTTGTAGGCGTGCAAAATAAATTGCATCCAAAGACCCTTTTGTCTTGGGATTTGAATTTAAAGCTAGTGTTTCTAATTGGTTACCCTTCTGAAACAATGCATTCTTGTTATCTGAAGTTTCTGTCATGGACGGTGGATTTTTGATGTTTTCTAAAAGAGTGAGTGAAATTCAAGCTTCCTCTGCTTCTCTTCAGATTCTTTTTCAAAATTATAAAATAGTCCTTCAAGAAAAGCCTTTTTTCCTACCAACTGGAGTGTCAGTCCTGAATTTCCTAGTCTAAATATCTTTCAGCTGTCTACCCTTTGACTGATCCTTCCAAAGAGAAACAGTCTTTATAGGTTGGAGCCTGAAAGAAGTGCAAATGTTTACATTCATGCATCTAAGGATTTCAGGGAGTGCACGCATGCCACTTGTGCTGTACATGGGGAGCTGTGCTCAATCTCAATTTGCTAGGGCAGTGTTGCAGTCATTTCTCTTTTGAAGTGGGGTAATATTCTCAATCCTTTCTCCTGTTCTGGGGTATTGTTTTAGGAGTAGTCAAGTAAGTAATCTGCAAGAGTTAATACCATTAGAACATTGGAATGTTGGCATGTTCATTGAAGACAATGGACTGCTGCGGGCTTTTACAGGCCGGTAAAAGCCCGCAGCGCCAACATTCCAATGTTTGCTTTGTTCACAGCAACAGCTGTGAACAAAGCCTCACTGAGCCCGAGGGGATTTAAATCCCCTCTGGCTCCGTGAACATTTTTTTTTTTTTGATAGAACATTCTGCCCTGTGTGGCAGAATGTTCTAATAGCCTTAGAACTCGCCGTAGCGGGCTCTACTGGCTATTAAAGTCCCTCTCCCTTGTTAAATGTCCTCGCCTTCGGCTCGGGCATTTAACGCGGGGAGCGGGCCTTTATTAGCCGGTAGAGCCCGCTACGGCGGGTTCTAAGGCTATATTAGCAAAATAAGTTACTTGCTTCTTGGTTGTTTTTGGCTCAGTCTTTTTGGCGCCCTTGTGTCTGGTAGGAGCATACAAAATGGTTTGCACAGATGTCACCTGCAAACCTTTCATGGCAGTTGGCATGCCAATTTCTTGTGGTTCAGGTAGGCATAGTTGTTGATGAACAACAGCCCCCAACTGAAGGCAGTGATGAAGAGCACAAACATTTATGGCTAAAAGTTTCTGGGTTCGGTCTGGGGTCTTGGAAACTGTTTAAGAAAGGAATCTGCAGGTGTCACCATACGATCCATAACATTAGCAAAGGTAAGTGACTTGTTTTTTTGCTTAGAACATGAAACTACAATTCTACCAAGGTTTTATTCACATTTCCAAATTCATTATTGGTAGTTACAATTTCTAAATAATACATTTAAATTACAGAACGTTGGTGGAAACGTTGACCTATCAAATTTGACAGTATAGCCTCACTCGTACGAAAATTTCTATTTGAACAGGAGTATTAAAAAAAATTCCTCTTTCTAGCAATTAAACATACAAAAAATAAATATATCAAATACACAAAATGTGAAATCTGCCTTTGGTTGTGAGCAGAAGAAAAAAGGAAAGTCCTTTAGCATTATTGCCAAGAAAAGTTGGGTCACAAATATAGGCCCTTGAAGCAGTTTAACTGATATTGAACCAGCTGAGGGAGGCATAGAAGAGAAAGTGTTCAATGAGCAGTGTTGGGGACACCCCCCCCCCCTCCCCCCCATGCGCATATGATGCACGGGCATGGTGGGGAAAAACCAGTATTGCCGAATAATACCAATTATCAATTATCTGAAGGAAAGGCAACCTTGCTCAATTATTAGACAATGAAATCCAAGCTGTTACTTTTGTGGAAAGGAATAGGAGCATACTACCCATGTAAATTACACACCTGCGTCCAATTTATGTTGAAAACTCCCAAATTAATACAGGAAAAAGCAACCTTTTTGAAACGCACTTGAAGAGTACTCTGGACAGGAATCCCCTCTGTTAGATTTGTGTAAGGTGCACAGAAGATGCAGAACATACCTTAAGTGGGCCATCAGTTACCACCTGCAATTTCCCTGCCACAATTTTTCCAGCTGAGGCTTGTGTCTACATTTCATGCTGCTGATACGCCCTCCAGTGTACCCTTTTAATTTTGACCTAATGAATAAAACCATTTAACCTGACCATTAATTATGGTCAAACCTCTCCCGAATCCTTTGACAATAATTCCACAGATCTAACTTTCTTTTGTATCGCCAGAAGATCATCTTTTGACATGAAGGGCCTTAGAGTTTGGCGGATGGGATCCTCTGTCACCAATATGACGGATATTGTCCACTATATTACAAGTGTATTATAGCCTAAGGCAGGGGTCTTCAAACTGGGGGGGTGGGCCCCCCTAGGGGGGCCTCAAGTGACCAAGCTCTGGTCAAAACAGTCATTACACAAATAACAGTGTTTTGTTTTAAGCAAAAACATGTTATTGCATTTTTAAAAAGGTAACAGTACTTAACTGCAATGTTTAAATACATCTAGACAAATTTAAACATTGCCATCTTTATCAAATAATCGTGAACAAATTCTGAAGGGGGGCCCCAATGATTTTTATTTTTCAACAGGGGGGCCCCAGCATTAAACAGTTTGGAGACCACTAGCCTACGGCATTAGTAATACAGCGGACAGGATATCTGCCACGTTTTGACAGAGTACCCCACCCGCCAAACTCTAAATAAAGCCATACGTACTGAAGCCTGTAACATATTCAAGACCAACCACCTCTCCAAGGAGGTTGACTTCTCTTTTTTTCTTCTCAACCCCCCTCACGGCTTTACAACTAAAGTTTTCTAAGGTTAATTTTGAACTTGCCTTTTATTTAAAAAAAAATTAACTCCATCTTATTTTTCATAAACTTTTTTCCTTTCAGGAAGTTAAGGATGCAAGTACTTCTATGTATGACCTTGAATCATATTAGAAAATGCTAATTAGATACAGATGTCAACTACAGCATAGCCATCTAAGCCTCAGCTATCAAAATGAAAGTACTGTCAAGTGTCAAAACTCAGAGGGCGTTCTCGAGTCCTGAATCTGAGCAAGGGGGCATGGAAATCGGGGGTAGCAAGAAGTGTTGTGCTGTTTCTCCCTAAGATGGTGAATTAGCATAACTGGAGGCTTGTACTAACTGTATTACACGGAAACAGCGTAAGCCTCTCAGTGGACTTTAATCCCTATCCTGTAAACTTAAGCAGAAGCCAATAGTATCTTGGTATCATCAAGTGAATGTGTCTAGACTTTTAAGAGTGTATCACTTGGCCATAAACTCTCTTTGACACCCTTAAACACAAGTAACACAATCATGACAAAGGCAAAACTCACGACCAAGCCATAGAAGCTCATTAGGATAGCTTGGCCCATTTGGTGTTTTAGAAGTGCTCCAAGCGAGGGGACTGATCCGTCATAGTAAAATTCAATCCAACTCGGCTGCTAACTTGGTTCATTAAAAGAGACCAGGTCAATGCATTATCTGGTGTTATCCTGCACCAAAGTATCAGCAGCCCATTCCTAAAATGGCCACTGTTGGTGAGTTTTAGAATAACAGTTTACCCCTTACAAGAACACTTTACTTTCAAATCATCCGAACATCTACCAAATGTCTTGTGGTCTGCAGACAGCAATAGAAAAGTGGTCAGATTCCTCTCCAAAAAATGTGATGAACCTACTAGTGTCAAGTCTAGCCATCCACCATGCTAACAGCTGTACCAACGTAGCTTCTACACAATAGGTCTTCCTCTTGCAAGCTAGACAACAAAACACGACAACCCATTAATGCATATATTCACTGGGGCTATTCTACATTGATAGTTTGTGATGGTGGCTAGAATATCTGGCATTCTTAACCTCAGTCCCTCCAGATAATTCAATATTGACCTCATATGGAAGATGAAGACTTTGCTGAGTCTGCATAACAATACACACACTTCTACGTCTTTATTAGCCGTTGTGACTAGTTTGACCGAGTTCATGCAGCTCAGAATCACTGGCTTTAATTTAAACCATTAGCGCATCAGTGGAAAATTCCACCCCAGTATCAAAGGATATAGGAACTTAGAAAATGCTCTAAAGACTAAGGCCCAGGATAAAGAATAAGGATGGAGAGCATAGTAGAACACGCCTTTTAATGCCTCCATGTCCTTTCAGAAGCTTGCTCACATGTGGAGAAGAGTAAACAGGAGGGTTCTACAAAAACCCTAGGGTAACTTCCCAAGGGATGACAGACTGCATCTAAATACCAAGTATGCACTAACACCACAGGGAGTCAACATTTGTACAGATCATTGTAAAGATCAAGAGGACCTAAACAACCAAGTGGGAGCACAGACGGGAAGCTGCCCAAAACATCTAGTTTAGTAGATCTTTATCCCACAGCACATCAGGGTGTGCAAAGAAAAATAAATTGCCTAGAAGTAATCTCCTCTGAACGTGTGAGTGTTACAAACTGCCAATCACTTATTGAAAGAAGCAAGATATTCATTCCCAACTTCACCTTGTGACAGATCCTCTTGGGTATCAGCAGCAAGAGACTACTTCTCTGCTGTGAAAAAAAAAAAAAAAAAAAAACATAAAGGCAACCACGGTCATGGTTTTTATGGAGAAGATAAGGGCAAGGAAGTCTAATAATGGATAGCTCCTAGTACTTAGAGTGAAATAGGCAATTCTTGCTTCAGCTCTAGAGCCCTTAAACTAAATCACAGCAACCAAGTCAAGATGTCTGGACCATTAACCAACAACACACTAGCTGCAAAAATCGACCTACAAAACGTTTACTCCCACCCTGGTGTGAGAAAAGGAAAGCAGGCACTCACTATAACTGTACATGCTCACTGCCCAAGTATGTGTGCCATCAGAAGGGCACAGACTTGGCATTTCATATTTCTGCATGTATTTTGACATTGCCGGACAGTTGTAGCTGCTCATTTTTAAAGAGGAAGGGTTCATGCTTATTCCGATATGGATAAGTAACTAACCAGGACATATTTAAAGGGATATGTTGCGGATGGTAGCTTCTACACAGTGTGAGAATTTTACGATTTACTGAACTTTTTACCTTTTGCAGAATTAAGTTTGTGGTGGCTGCCTGTAACACTTATAAGGCTCTTTTTATCTACAAAATGCATCCAAAAGGTCGCTGCCACATCCAGCCCATAGCAAACCGACTTGTGAGTACTTTCAAGACACTGCGTGGTGTTAGGTTTGTTGCACCTACCCAGCCTCTATGCTAATCTCAAAATGAGACCTTTTCAAGAACATCGACAGTTTTAGTGACCGGACAGTTGTTACCAACAGCCTGCTCTCTACAGACCCCCTTGATCTGCTCTAAATGGTAGGTTTCTTTCAGGGAGGTGGACCGCCAGCCACCTCCACCACCACCACCACCTGGCCTTAAGACAACAGTGCCAGCAGAAGTCCAGCACTTGTATGCACAGCAAATGCCAAACCTACCCAAAGACCGTCTACAGCTCAGGACTGCAGACCGACCATGCAATGTTTGAAAACAAGTTCCTTCTAATGAAGGCCCAACGATGTGTTGTATCATGAAAAAGCAAAGCAAATATATACTCCGCTAGCTATCCAGAGCCCAGCTATAGCGGTATTCTGGTGGCATAATCTCAAAAGGCAACTACAAAGGTTAGTACCACTTCAAGATGTTAAATATTCCACTGAATAGAAATTACAGCAAAATGTGGTGCCATTATTCTTGCTCTGGGGCACATTCTTGAATGCCAAAGAGAAATCACAAAATGCTGAAGCTTCGTTTCCAAATACACAGAAAGGACTTCTGTGGACACCCATCTATGGTTTTGCTCATCACTCGATAACCGCCAACTTTCTGAAAGCCACAACAACTCTGTGGTGTCAAGTATGTTCAACACCATGGGGTGATGGGAAAAGTACCATAATAAAAGCCAGCACCCCCAGATATTTGCAGTATACATGTATTAAGTGGTGCACCATTTGCCGTAACTGCAAATAAAGGCCTCAGTAGAATTTGGTTTTCAAGATTCCAGCTGTCCATGAGCAGCTAAACTACTTAGCCAGAAATAACCTTCAGCAAGATGCTCCATTCTACCTAAAAATTGTTCATTGAATACTCGACCAGAGGGAAGCCTTAATTGTTGCTTTCTCTTGCATTGAGAGAGCTGCTCGCCAACGGTTCCCAATGAAGTAACTAGACTGAACAGAAATAACCATGTTACTACGACCCTGAAATCTCTGCAAAGGCTTTTGGTATAATGAAAAGTCTGAGGAAGGCCTGTCCCATATACAAGGCCTGTTGGTCACATTGGCTCTCTTGCTCAAGTATGCCAGCACCAATATACGAGTCTCTGCCAATTACATGTACTTTTAATCCTACGAGTTCCTCTCTTCCTACACCCATCTCCTTTATGAGTTTGCACCCTTCCAACTGTGCAGAACTCCACTGCTCTGAAATCAAGTTCTTGCTGTGCAAAGCTGACATGTATACATACGTCACGTCTTGGAGCACTAAAGGGGCCAGGGTGTGGTTCTCACAGTAAATGGTATCAGTGGTACCAAAAATAGTATAATTTCCACTTAATGATCAATCCGTTTGGCATTCATTTTCCTTCCATGTTCCACAGCTGAGAACACTTGTGCAGCAGTGATATTAAGCTATGTACTGCATTGTTCATCATATAGGAAAGATGCTTAAGAAACATGATGGCTCTATCAGAATCTATGAGCAACACGGGTACCAGTGAGCTATTGGTAAAGGAATTAACTGTCATTGCTAGGTCCAAAAAACGAGTCAAAGACAAAAAATACATACTTCTATACGAACACTGTGGAGCTTTGGGTCAAGCTTCTTTATCCGCTGTTCAGCTGTCTATGGGTCCGCCCGTTTCACCTATTGGATCTCTTACTCTGAATGATGCGATCAGGAAAAACACCAAGTGCACATTCACCTAAAAAGAGCTCTTCTGTGCCTGGAAAAAAAGTGAGCCATTGCCCTAATTTGACAATGATTTTTCACATTCTTTAATTTTTAAGTCCACCTTGTGTGTTTAAAAAAAGTCTTCTGGTTACACCAGTTCAGAAGGAGTAGTACGTACCTTTTCTCTGTTCAAACAAGAAACAGATTTTGCTGCTATGAGCAGTAAACCTGAAAAGGGGTTCAATACTTCTTTGAAGTACACCTTCCTGCTAGGAGGCACTTGAACTGTTCTATTAAAATACTGGATTTTTGTTTAGCATTTGGTTCGCAAGTGTGAGGCATCCGTGCTTGGCGGGTGGCATCTTTTCTTTGTCTTTCCATTTTGTGTGGCATGTGTGCTGTAAAAACGATAAAACAAAAAATGACACCAGCTTGACAGGGCCAGGCCCATTGGCTTTGCCAGTGTTTGTAAAGCACCCTACACTGCCTCTGCCAGAGGGAATCCCCTAGAGGCATAAAAAAGAAAAACAAAGCAGCTTCACCAAGGACAAAATGCTTTCGAGACTGACCGATATGATTACACTTAATATTGCGAAAGGGAAATAAATGCACGTCCTCCCATGAGATCATAGAAACTAGGGGAGCCTGTAACTGGCCATTATAGCCACTGTCACAACCTAAAAGCAGCAGCGCTCATTCCCCTACTTTACATTGTTCTCTCAACGTCCCCCATTTCCTATCCCCACAATGTTTGATGTGTAGTGGCTTACTGTCAGGTTTAGCAGATGGATATTTTTTTTTTGTTTTTTTTTTTCTCTCTGTCTCTCTCTCTCTCTCTCTCCTTTTCTCTCCCCTCCCCCATCGGAGAAGCACCCATTTTCCAACACACTCATTCTTACAGAGGAGAGGATGCACCAAGACACTCACCCCCGCAGCGCCCCCTACAAATGCACACACAGCTTCCGAGAACGGCATGCCACGGTAATCCCGAATCTGTGGAAACCGCAGCCACTCAGGGCTAGCAAGACGATACCCTGGCAGAGGAATCATCCCTCCGAGTGGCGCGTGCACCATTAACATTATGGGTTTAAATAATTTAAGCTTTCTCTTTTTCCTTGCTGCCTTTTACTGAGCATGACTCAGTCTTCTCCATTCCCCTCGGCTTGAAAAAGAAAGCATGTAGGGGAAACGCATTCGGGGCTGTGCATAAGTGTCACATACATTAGGATAATTTACCTGCAGAGTAATGTACAGTGCCTTAAAAGGAAACAGGTAGCTTTGCTCGTACTATTGTTAAGAATCTACTCCCGCCACCATGGAAAATGTGGCTGCCCGCGTTGTATGCAGGGGCAACAATTTGGTGGGCCACAACTTAGCGCTACATTCTCATGGCGCTTTACACATCTCTTTCTGGTGCAAACCCAGATATCCAGGCAAGGAGGCAGGCCCCTTATTGACATGTCAGTGATTATCAATATAGCGCAAATGTGATGTGGAAGGGCAGATTTATGGAAAGTGGCGCTGCACCAAGTGCAGGACCACTTTCCCTGCGCCCCTTCGCACCCCACTACCACAATCATGTGTACGCCATATTTATAATACTGTGCACCATGGTACAGGGTAAAGGGCAATAGCGTCATTCCTCATGACGCTATTGATGTACTCTGCAGGAGTAGCACCAAAATATTGGTGCTACTCCGGCAGAGTGGAGAATGGAAGCCCCCTTTTAACGCCAGTTTTGAGCAGGCATGATGTAGCACAAAGGGTCAGAGTGCCGCAATGCATGCATTGCCCACTCTGTAACTACGGCTCAGTAAATTTGGCCTTGTTGGGCCACATTAACGTAAAAAATAATTCAGTTAATGTGGCACTAGGGGGCTATAAATATGCTCCTTAGTGTTCTATTTCATGTGTTGCAGGTGGCATTACCGGGGGCCCCAAAGGGCTTCAAGCCAACACCCAAGCAAGCGCTAAATTTGAAATAAAAAAGAAAAAAATAAATAAAATAAAAAAAAACACACACACACAACAAAATAAAAACATATGTGCTGGGACCTGTGTTCTTTCATGGGGGAGGGGGGGGGGGGGGGGGACACTGCAGCTTGCACACCATGAAAATGCTGCCAAATGCAGTGCATATTGAAGTTTTAAATGATATGCTGATGTGCTCTGGGCTGTCAGCAAAAAGTCGGTGCCGAGCACCACCAATCACCAGCACAAATTAAACACGGATTCCTCCCACCCCCCCTCCCAGCAATCTATATCACGAGGTCCTTGGATAAAAGTGACAGCACCCCATTATTCCCGTTGGCAGTTGTGAGCCTGAACAAGTTGGTACATCCCAGTAACAGTCCAAACTGTGTGTGGGTTCATTTTTCTGGGCTACGCAAGGAAAACTTCAAGGCTTAGCAACAGACGCCACGTTTTCCTAGATCTTGGTGGTTAATCAGGGCAGACAGCAATCTTAGGTCTTCTGGGCACTGGCTGCCCTTAAACCTCCCATAAGTTGACCCATTCACATACCTAAAAAGCCTGCAACATGAATTTCTAGTGTTGTCTCAGCCATTATTGATTTTCATTTATATTTTCACTTTATTCAGAGCACGTGTGGCTATGGGATATCAGTGTTATGCCTCTACTACACCAGCCATTTCAGGAAACAATACTCCTATATATTTTGCTTCCCCTCTCCTTGGCAAGGAAAGATGAATTTGTAATGCTTTTAAAGCAGATGCCAAACTGGGGCATAAGGCCAACAAGACCAGTAGAATGCTGTTTACACCTTAGCCCCGAGCATCTACCTCTGTTTTTCACTCAATCAACTCTGGGAGTGACTGAATAATCCAGCTCCTGCCAGGCAGTTTTGCCTTTAGGCCTATGACACTCTCTCCGAATCTGGCATTTTTACCTGGGAACTAATCTGACCCCGGCACAACCAGTATAGACAGGTCTATGCTAATACTTAATGAAGCCAGTAGTTCAACATTTACGCAAGTGCCCCCAAATGTTTACCAATTCGTGACCTGAATCATTTGGAATAGCTGAGCATCCCTGGGACTTATTGGCAACCCCGGTTCTGGAACTGAAAGGAGCAGGCATGGCTATCGTCTATGGTAGGAGTAATGCACCCACCTCGAGGAAAGCACGTGCTTATGACTAGCAGAATAACCCATCAATAAAACAAGTTCTCTTCATCTTTATAAACAGGTTCTCCAAACATGTATTTTCATACATCCAATCAGCTAAGCATAGCCCAGCAATTGATTGGGGTTTGATTTCAAGTTACAGATCCTTGGAAGACTGCTCCACAATCTCACCCCCTTCTCATCGACTGTTTACTTGCAAATATTTTGATACTCTAAAGTACTCATATGCTTGTAATGCCTTGTATCTTTTATCAAAACTCTTGTTCAAGCCTTTGATTATATACAATGCTTTATAACAAGTGCTTATAAGTGCTAGGGCCCAAACGTTTTTGCATGTTCTTTTTCATCCCTACTTCCTCCCTTTTCTCTTATACTTCTCTTGCTCTTCTACTGCCTTTCTCTTTTGCTCTGGGTCAAGGTATAATGATACAAACTACGCCTCATTCACCATTAATGAGTGCCAATGTACACCACCTGCACAAATATAAGGACACTAATAGATTCAGGCACAGACAAGTGTGGGGTGGAAAAGACCATTGTTGATGCTGGTCCACATCCAACCTGGTGCACCATTGCTAATGAACCCTAGCTGCAGGTGGGAGGCGGATGACATGCACACAGGCAGGAAGATGCCCAATCGGCACACGCAGCATGGGAGGGACCAGGGCTGACTAAGAACCAACATGTGACAGCGGAACAGTGTGTTGTGAAGGAAGTGGTTCAGGCGCGTCTTCAAAGTACCATTACTTAGAAGACCATGGGCCAGATTTATCAAGGTGGCGCAAGGGTTCCTGTGTTGGCACTTGGCAGCCACTAGTGCGCCAGCACAAAGATAGAACAGGAGTGCGCCATATGTTAGCAATCATGGTGCATTCCTGCTCTCTGAAATTGACGAGATTCCTTTGCATTATTTTTTGTGCACGATATTACGTTTCAGTAAAGCTAGGTTATTGCACGTTTAGTACCCATTCCAATGGCAGATGTGCCGTTGTAAATGAGCGTTCTACCACACCGTGGGACACTGTGCTCCAAAATGCACTATCAGCTACATACCACACCCTTGCCACTCTCCTGCTAAATGAGCGTGTTCTTTGTGTGACTGGTGGACTTTTCACAATCTCAATGACTTCAGTGATGCAACACTGATCGCAGCATCCCACTTTGCAATTGTGTACCAGCTACATGGGCACAATGCCATTATGGTCCCCCTCATCGACAAATCAGCAACGCCCCCACCCCCTTCAGGATTCGCTTACAAATTAATGAACATGCAAGTTGCTCTCATGATCCCTGGAGTGAACAACCATCACTTTGGCCCCTTGCAACTGCAGGAAGTGCGTCAGCGCGCATTAGAGCCGTCTCTTCCCTTAATTATTTATTAGTCCTGATGTAGGCTGTGGACCATATTTGAATTGTTTCAGTCATTTTTGCCACTTTAACCAATAAAATACAGTAGTGGTCATACACTTCCACTGACGATGCAACAGCAAAAATCCCCTTAAATATGGACTCTTTATTCTGCTTATTTTAGGTCTTTTTGTACAGAGCCAGTGTTTCATCTTTCAGAGCAATGAGAGAACCTGCAAGAGCTGCAGAGAAATGGAATGTGGCGTGAGGACGAGGGAAGGAGAAACAGGAGGTGGCGAGGACATGAGGGGTGTATTGTGGAACTAAAAGGAGGAAAGATGGTGAGACAGTGACAGGGCAATGTAAAGAAAAAGGAGTAAAGCCGGGTGTCAAAGGAAGTGCCACCAGGGAGGATTTTGAGAGAAGAAAGAAAATCTGGGGTGAATGGAAATGCTGCTTGGGGAAAAAAAAAAAAAAAAAAAAAAAAGGAGTAAAGGTTGGACGAGTTAATGGGGAGGAAAGTGGCAACGATATGAGTAACCACAAAAAGGGTTAAAGAGGTCGTGAGGGAATGGTGAAAAAGGAAAGAAATGATTTTTTTTAAATGGACAGGAGCAGTAGAGATGGACTGTGGAAGAAGGCAGGAAAGATGGGGAAAAATGAAGCAAAGGAACAAAATGGAGGCAGAGCAGTGGAGGGGAGCCAGAGGTGGAAAGGCAGGAAGAGCTGGAGAACATTTAAGGGAAGGAATGGGTCAAAGATACTTAGAGTGGAAAAGGGTAAACCTGGGGAGAGGACAGAAATGAAAAAATTAGCAAAGGGAAAAATGGGTTTCAGTAATGATAAAGTGGGGGTCCACGGAAGTCAAAAGGTTGGGAACAACTGCAGTAGAACAATTCTGTACTGGTCATAATCCCATCAACAGTAAAGGTTCACTTGACAAAGCTAGAGTAACACAGGAGAAAATGCATGTTTTAATGGCTGCAGGGCAATCCTAATCATTAGGGGAGCAGTAGTTGTCTAGGTAGGCTGAGCACGACACTCCTCTCCTGCTTCCTCAAGCTGTAGTCTCGTTTTGCTTCCACTGAACTAATTGGACCAACACACCTGAAAATGAAAATGTCACTTACCCAGTGTACATCTGTTCGTGGCATTAGTCGCTGCAGATTCACATGTTTGGCACAGTCCGCTGCCTGGTGTTGGGCTCGGAGTATTACAAGTTGTTTTTCTTCGAAGAAGTCTTTTTGGTCACGGGACCGAAGGACTCCTCCCTCTTTGGCTCCATTGCGCATGGGCGTCGACTCCATCTTAGATTGTTTTCCCCGCAGAGGGTGAGGATGGATTTGTTTGGTATAAATAGTGCCCATGCAATGGAGTGAATATGTATGTATGATAAGAGTTTCTAATAATTTTTTTACAAATGTTCAAATGTTTAAGGTTTATGATCTACTTCGAAACGGCTACAGGCTTCCCGGGGAGGTGGGAGGGTACATGTGAATCTGCAGCGACTAATGCCACGAACAGATGTACACTGGGTAAGTGACATTTTCAGTTCGATGGCATATGTTGCTGCAGATACACATGTTTGGCATAGACTATAAAGCAGTTACCTCCCCTAAAAGCGGTGGTTTAGCCTGTAGGAGTTGAAGTAGTTTGGAATAATGTTCTTAGTACAGCTTGGCCCACTGTAGCTTGTTGTGCATTTAGTACGTCTACACAGTAGTGTTTAGTAAACGTATGAGGCGTAGACCAGGTTGCAGCCTTACATATTTCGCTCATAGGAATGTTTCCTAGAAAGGCCATTGTAGCACCTTTCTTTCTGGTTGAGTGTGCCTTTGGTGTAATAGGCAATTCTCTTTTGGCTTTAAGATAGCATGTTTGAATGCATCTGACTATCCATCTAGCAATGCCTTATTTAGAGATTGGATTTCCTATGTGTGGTTTTTGAAAAGCTATGAACAGTTGTTTTGTTTTCCTGATTAGCTTTGTTCTGTCAATGTAATACATTAGTGCTCTTTTGATGTCTAATGTATGTAGTGCCCTTTCAGCCACAGAATTTGGTTGTGGGAAGAACACTGGCAATTCTACTGTTTGATTTAAATGGAATGGTGAGATTACTTTTGGCAGAAATTTTGGATTTGTTCTTAGAACTATTTTATTGTTGTGTATTTGAATAAATGGTTCTTGTATGGTAAATGCCTGTATTTCACTTACTCTTCTGAGGGATGTGATTGCAATGAGAAATGCGACCTTCCAGGTTAGATATTGCATTTCACAGGAATGCATGGGTTCGAAAGGGGGACCCATGAGTCTTGTTAAGACGATGTTAAGATTCCATGAAGGAACTGGTGGTGTTCTTGGTGGTATAATTCTTTTTAGCCCTTCCATGAATGCTTTAATAACTGGTATTCTAAATAGAGAGGATGAATGAGTAGTTTGTAGGTAAGCAGATATAGCTGCGAGGTGTATTTTTATAGATGAAAAAGCGAGATTTGCTTTTTGCAAATGTAGTAAGTATCCTACTATGTCTTTAGTAGAGGCATGTACTGGTTGTATTTGATTGGCATGGCAGTAGTAAACAAATCTTTTCCACTTAGATGCATAGCAGTGTCTAGTGGAAGGTTTTCTAGCTTGTTTTATGACCTCCATGCATTCTTGTGTGAGGTCCAAGTGTCCGAATTCTAGGATTTCAGGAGCCAAATTGCCAGATTCAATGATGCTGGGTTTGGATGTCTGATCTGTTGTTTGTGTTGTGTTAACAGATCTGGCCTGTTGGGTAGTTTGACATGCGGTACTAGTGAAAGGTCTAGTAGAGTTGTATACCAAGGTTGTCTTGCCCATGTGGGTGCTATCAGTATGAGTTTGAGTTGGTTTTGACTTAACTTGTTTACTAGATATGGAAGGAGAGGGAGAGGGGGAAAAGCGTACGCAAATATCCCTGACCAATTCATCCATAGAGCATTGCCTTGTGATTCGCGGTGTGGGTACCTGGATGCGAAGTTTTGGCATTTTGAGTTTTCTCTTGTTGCGAACAAATCTATCTGGGGTGTTCCCCAAATTTGAAAGTACTTGTTCAGAACTTGGGGGTGAATTTCCCATTCGTGGACTTGTTGGTGGTCTCGCGAAAGGTTGTCTGCTAGTTGGTTTTGTATTCCTGGAATAAATTGTGCTATTAGGCGAATGTTGTTGTGAATCGCCCACTGCCAAATTTTTTGTGTTAGGAGGCACAATTGTGTTGAGTGTGTTCCTCCTTGTTTGTTTAGATAATACATTGTTGTCATGTTGTCTGTTTTGACAAGAATGTATTTGTGTGTTATTATGGGTTGGAAGGCTTTTAACGCTAGAAATACTGCCAACAGTTCTAGGTAATTGATATGAAATTTTGTTTCGTGTATATCCCATTGTCCTTGAATGCTGTGGTGATTGAGGTGTGCTCCCCACCCTGTCATGGAAGCATCTGTTGTTATAACGTATTGAGGCACTGGGTCCTGAAATGTCCGCCCTTTGTTTAAATTTTTGCTGTTCCACCATAGAAGCGAGAGGTATGTTTGGCGGTCTACCAACACCAGATTTTGAAGTTGACCCTGTGCCTGTGACCATTGTGATGCTAGACACTGTTGTAAGGGTCGCATGTGTAGTCTTGCGTTTGGGACAATGGCTATGCATGATGACATCATGCCTAGAAGTTTTAGCGCAAATTTTGCTTGTATCTTTTGGTTTGGAAACATAGCACTTATTAGCTTGTGGAATGCCTGCACTCTTTGTGGACTTGGAGTGGCAATTCCTTTTGATGTGTTGATGGTTGCTCCTAGATATTGTTGTGTTTGACACGGTTCTAGGTGTGATTTTGTGTAGTTGATGGAAAACCCCAGTTTGTGAAGGGTTTGTATGACAAAGGTGGTGTCGTTTGCGCATTTTTTTACTGTGTTGGTTTTGATTAGCCAGTCGTCTAGGTAAGGGAACACATGTATCTGTTGTCTCCTGATGTGTGCTGCTACTACAGCTAGACATTTTGTGAACACTCTTGGTGCAGTTGTTATTCCGAATGGCAACACCTTGAATTGGTAATGTATTCCTTTGAATACAAACCGTAGGTACTTTCTGTGAGAAGGGTGTATTGGTATATGAAAGTACGCATCCTTTAGGTCTAATGTGGTCATGTAATCTTGCTGTTTGAGCAGTGGAATGATGTCTTGTAGTGTGACCATGTGAAAATGGTCCGATATGATGTAGGTATTTAGTGTCCTGAGATCTAATATTGGTCTCAATGTTTCGTCTCTTTTTGGAATTAGAAAGTACAGGGAGTAAACTCCTGTGTTTTTTTGTTGTACTGGTACTAATTCTATTGCATCCTTTTGCAGTAGTGCTTGAACTTCTAGTCCTAAAAGTTCTAAATGATGTTGTGACATTTTGCGTGTTTTGGGGGGGATGTTCGGTGGGAAGTTGTGGAATTCTATGCAATAGCCATGTTGGATTATTGCTAATACCCAATTGTCTGTTGTAATCTGTTGCCAAGATTGGTAGAATTGGCTTAGTCTTCCCCCCACTGGTGTTGAGTGAAGGGGTTGCGTGACTTGAAAGTCACTGTTTAGGTGGAGGTGTTTTTGGAGTCTGGAATCTTCCCCTACTCCTTGGGAATTGACCCCCCCGATATCCCCTGAAACCTCCCCTTTGGAAGGAACCCTGATATGGTGTGGTTCTTGATTGTTGGCTGGTGGTGTCTGTGGGTTGGCCACGAAACCCCCCTCTAAATGGAGTTTTTCTGAAAGAGCCTCTGCTCTGCGGGGAGTAGAGTGCGCCCATGGCTTTGGCCGTGTCTGTGTCCTTTTTAAGTTTTTCAATGGCTGTATCCACTTCCGAGCCAAACAGTTGTTTCTCGTTGAAGGGCATATTAAGGACAGCCTGCTGGATTTCAGGTTTGAAGCCTGAAGTGCGTAGCCAAGCGTGTCTCCTTATGGTGACAGCAGTGTTGACTGTTCTTGCTGCAGTATCGGCTGCGTCTAGTGAAGAGCGGATTTGATTGTTTGAGATCGTTTGTCCCTCTTCCACTATTTGCTGCGCCCTTTTTTGGTATTCCTGGGGAAGATGGTCTACGAGAAGTTGCATCTTGTCCCAGTGTGCGCGGTCATATCTGGCCAGCAGTGCTTGTGAATTTGCGATGCGCCACTGGTTGGCTGCCTGTGACGCCACTCTTTTCCCTGCCGCGTCAAATTTTCGGCTTTCTTTGTCCGGAGGTGGGGCGTCGCCAGATGTATGTGAATTTGCTCTTTTGCGAGCTGCCCCTACTACCACAGAGTCGGGTGGTAACTGCGAAGTAATAAACACTGGGTCTGTGGGTGGTGGTTTGTATTTCTTATCCACCCTTGGGGTGATGGCTCTTGATTTTACGGGCTCCTCAAAAATTTGTTTTGCGTGCCGTAACATCCCTGGTAGCATTGGGAGACATTGATATTGGCTATGTGTAGCCGAGAGGGTGTTAAACAAGAAATCATCCTCTATAGGATCGGAATGCAGTTGGACATTGTGGAAGTCTGCAGCCCTAGCCACCAGTTGCGAGTATGAGGTACTGTCCTCTGGCGGTGACGGCTTTGTGGGGTATGACTCGGGATCATTGTCCGGCACTGGGGTGTCATACAGGTCCCAAGCGTCTTGATCCTGATCGTCATGACTTATGGTAGTTTGCGCTGGTGAGTGCATTTGTGGCGGTGTTTGTGCCGGCGATGCCTGTGGAGGAGAGGGCGGAGGCGTGACTTTTTTAACCACTTTGGCTTGTGGTTGTGTGTCATCCTTTGGAAGTCCGATCCTTCTTTTCCTCATGATTGGGGGAAGGGTTGATATCTTCCCTGTATCTTGCTGGATGCACAGTCTCTTTTGTGTGTAGTCCGATTCTACACTTTGGAGCTCTTGTCCAAATTTGTGCATTTGGCCACTTAGTCCTTGTTCCTCTGAGTAGGATGAAGGTGTGGTATTTTTCGGCGCCGAGAGAGAATCTTTTTTCGGTTTCGGCACCGACAGAATTTTTGTTCCTTTCGGCATGGATTCTCGGTGCCGATGTTTTTCGGTGCCGGTATCTTGTTTTTGTCTCTCGGAGCCGCTTTCTCGGCTCCGAGGTTGCTCCATGGCGGTCCCTCGACCGGAGTCGGGTGTCTTCGCTATGGGCGTGCCCTTTTTCGGCCCCTTCGACGGGTCGCCTGATTTATGGGTCGAGCCATGGCCTGTTGGCAGTGGCGTCCCCTGGGCTTTCGGTTTGTCGATGGATTTACTTTTCGACGTCTTACTCACAGTTTGTTGCTGTTGTTCGACGTCGGAGTCTCCGGATTCTGATTCCGGAACCGAGAATGTTTCCTCTTCGTCGTCGAAACGTTGTTTTGTCGACGTGGACGCCATTTGGTGACGCCTGGCTCTTCGGTCCCGGAGTGTTTTTCTGGACCGGAAGGCTCGACAGGCTTCACAGGTATCCTCCTTGTGCTCGGGGGACAAGCACAAGTTACAGACCAAGTGCTGATCTGTATAAGGATACTTACTGTGACATTTTGGGCAGAAACGAAATGGGGTCCGTTCCATCGGCTTCGATGTCGCACGCGGTCGGGCCGACCAGGCCCCGATGGGGGATCGAAACTGCCCCAAAGTCTTCCGATGATCGGTGTCGATGTACCTAACTATCCCGATACCGAACGGAACAATACCGACGCTTTCTTCCGAGATTCTGACTAACTTTCCGAACCGAAACACGGAGCGAAAAGGAATACGTCCGAACCCGACAGCGGAAAAAAACAATCTAAGATGGAGTCGACGCCCATGCGCAATGGAGCCAAAGAGGGAGGAGTCCTTCGGTCCCGTGACCAAAAAGACTTCTTCGAAGAAAAACAACTTGTAATACTCCGAGCCCAACACCAGGCAGCGGACTGTGCCAAACATGTGTATCTGCAGCAACATATGCCATCGAACCAATGATTTCTAGATGAAAGGTTTAGGACCGGAGGCATTGAAAATGACCTGGAGTGATGCATTACCCCCAAGCCAAGAGCAAATTAAGCCATGTCACATTGTACATCTACAGTAATACTAGCAACTGCAGCGAAGCAGGGGAATGGGAACCACCACAATCGGAGGACTCTTGGCTTGGGGGTAATGCATCACTCCAGGTAATTTTCAATACCTCCGGTCCTAAACCTTTCATCTAGAAATCATTGTTTTCAGGTGTGTTGGTCCAATTAGTTCAGTGGAAGCAAAACAAGGCTACAGCTTGAGGAAGCAGGAGAGGAGTGTCGTGCTCAGCCTACCTAGACAACTACTGCTCCCCTAATGATTGCAAGAGTCTATCTGTCAAAAATGATAAACATATTACACATATATAGCTTATATTATGGCATTGTCTCTGATGCATTGGTCTAAAAAAAAAAAAGCATTTAACCAAAACGAAGAAAATGCGAAGCATTTTGCGACCCCTCCTGATCTCGTGCAGAGAGCCGATTGGCTACCAAAGCTTCAACAAGGAAGTGTTGGCATCCATGTTGGGACTTGGCTTCAGCCAAGCCCCAAAACAAAAATGTAAAAAAAAAAAAAAAAAACATTGATATGGAGGCTGGGTACGGACATCCTCACCCCTTAGCTCTGTGGTGGGGTCCCAGAAGCCCCCTCCCACCCCCATGGCAAAAAAGCACTTATAATAATAATAATAAACTCAAGCCTGCCCCCCCACCCCAATTCCCCCGGGGACCACCACCTCCACGGGGCTATTATATGTTGCAGGGGGCGCAGCCCCCGTAATGGAGCCACTGATGGCCCTGGGGAAATCACACCAGGGCTGGCTCCTGGTATGTCCCGGGGTTCCCTTCCTCCCCCCATCCCCAGGACATAGCTATTTGCTATGACTTGGCGGCAGTTTTGAAGTCAAACTGATCTCCCTTCATTGGAGTGGAGGGTTCCTCTGTCTGCCTAACCACTACCCCCCCAAAAAAAATTATATTTACTCTGGGACCTGAGGCCAATAGCCTGAGGAGAGCGGGGGGGAAAGAGGATAGGGGGGGGGGGGGAACATGCAGAGTTGGGTTGTTATAGGGGTTGGTCGCAGGCCCTGCAGACAACCCCTGCTGTGCACAGCCCCCAAGGCTGTGTGCAGTGTGGGGGGTGGGTGGTAATGGGGGTTGGCAACAGGCCAGCCCCTGTGGCCATCCCATGTTGCCAGAGGTTGTGCGCTGCGGTTGTTGGATTAACGTATAGTGATGAAAATTACTTTACGTTAAAAAAAAAAAAATCACTGAAGAAGAAAAAAAAGAAAGAAAAAAAAAAAAGGTTTCAGGGAAGTTATAGTTAGGCTCTTATTTTAAACGTACAAAACCATACAATCTCAAGTAACTATAACTTGCGCCCACGCCATGCACTGCACATTACCCCACAAATTACGACTCTTTGATAACATCATTGATAATATCAAAGTAATATCTGCAGTAGTTTGTGACGAAAAAAAACTGTGCATGGTGGGGGAGCAAATTTTAGTTACCTTAGGGCACTAGTTATAGTTATCTCAAGTAACTAACAACAGCTATTGAATTTGTATGGTGTTGTGTGTTTAAAATGGGAGCCTAACTATAAAGTCCCTGTAACGTTTGTTTTTGTAAGTGAATATATATATATATATATATATATATATATATATATATATATACACACACACATACACACACAAATACCATAGTTATATACTTACCTGTACTGTATTATTATGTATTCATTTAATAATTTAACAGCTTTTAGAATTGGGAGTACAGACCCCCAATCTCCTGTTTGTTTTTTATTAATTTATATACATGCCAGTGAAAATAAATGTGGCCTAAGAATGTTATTATTCCATTCAACGCACATTAGAACATTTCTTACTACAGTGCAGTACGTAAAATTGATAAGAGGAAAAAACGGTTTGCTGCATCTAAGATTTTAAATTACAATTACCTCATGTATAGGAGCCTCGGACCTATCTGGATAATAAGCGGAGCCACACTGAAACATGGCTTTACTCCACCCCTACAGGATAAGGCACAGGCTCAAAGATAAAAACATAAAATACATGCAAAAATATCTTGGTGAGGATGTGGGTGCCATCTTGATTTTGCCCAGTCCAACACCCACTCAAGCCCCCCTGATCCTTTACACACTAACCTCTGGGGACATTGGGACCCAGAGAACCCCATAATCAAAGACACTATCATTAATCTGTTACATAACCAAATCAACTATTAATTTACATCTACATTTAATGAATAGCATAAGTACCTGGTGGTGCTACGCGGTCCTGGTATTTGGGCTCATATTTACTGATGGTCAGCAGCATCACTTGAATGGTCCCAATAAAGATGCCCGCCAAGCACCCATAGAAGATTAGGTAGAACAGAAAGATCTTAACTGCGGATAGAAATACGAAAAAGGCAATTCAAAAAGGTCCATAGCATCCTTATGCATCACAAATTGCCCCACTGCCCACCGACTTGAAATTAGAAAGTGGCATACGATTCACTTTTGACTGTGTGTGTGGTTGCTAAAAAAAATAGCAAGGTGGTGGGAGGCATGAAAGGTAGCCAAAGAAAGTTTCCAGAGCTCAGAAACACACAATAAACGACAGAGTTTATGGGTTTTTGTTCTAACAATTCTCTTTGTAGCCCATTTTTAGCGTTACAACCCTCTATTTTGTGTTTAAGTACATTCAGGTTTCTAACAACAAGTTCTACTTTTTTTGTTTAATGTGGTTTACTTCTGCCCCACGACCTAATTTGCAAGATGATTCTCATATATTGCTTGAAACTAACAAATACATTACACAGACACACCATGGACTTCTATAAAATGGCAGCCTAGTTGTTGAATAAGGCAGTGCTCACTGGCTGGCAGCAAGAGGGACCTGTGTCAAAGGGTTGCTTATTTGTGTTATGTGAGATGATGGGTCACTTCACTGGCTACATATGGGTGTTTCTAATATAATTTTATTAGCACTACATAAGTGCCAACGCTCTGCTGTGGTTTAATGGGAGTGTATTTTGCCATTGGCCAGGTGTAAAGAGACTGCAACCACAGATGTGGTTGGAGTTTATAAAAAAGTAGGAGTAAATATAGCCGACTATTGTATGGGAGTTACTAAGGATCTCATAAATGCCTACTTCAGTAAATTGTTATGTATTGTAGGTTTTTTTTTTTTTTAAATAGTGCTGAACTAGTGGCAGTATTGTGCCAAGCCTGTAAAATGACAATGTATAGGGGCAGGGAGGGGTAAAGGTGTGGTACGGTGTTTGGCAAAGTTTATGAGGTAGCCTAGGGAAAGCAGGAAGTTGGGTACAGCTTTCAATGTGGAATTGGGAACTATGTGGAAACGTGTCCCAAGGAAAATCTAAAAAAAAAAAAAAGAACCTTAATTATAAGGATTGTTAGCACCTAGACAACTTCTGTGCCCGTTTTAACATCATACTGCAAGTATCTCACTAGAGCACAATATTCAAAGACTTGCTCTGGCCTATACACCACTTGATTATGTCTTTTCATGGCACTGTTTCCAGACACAGCCGTCTCTTGTTAATCCTCTCGCCCCAACTTGCTACAAGTGACTGTTATTGGACTTCAAGAATCCACGCTTCACACATTTGCTACATTGTGATGTTTACTCTTGTTCCAGCACTTCTGCATTCATTATCAGGCATACATGGCTGGGCTAGACCCCATGTACTGCCGCCCTCTGCTTGTTCGCAACGGCTTCCAGCCAGAGACTGGGTCTGGAAGCCATCTTATTATTGACTTGTTCATACAGTGCTGCAGTCAAGACCCAACCTGTGTTCCTCTGCTTCCTATAATTCTTCAGGTCACCACTTTCCACCTCATCACGCTGCTGTCCTACCTAGCCCATGATGTATTCAGTCAGTATCACAGGTCAGCATTTGGCCCTTACATTAAGGAAAGTGCACTGGTGCAATTGTGCAGGGGTTGCACTGTCTCCAGAAGAATGTGCTGGTTCTTTTTTCTTATATGGGCATAGAAAGGCATACATGCACGCTCGAGTACTGCTGATCTGTGGAAGCCATTCTGCAGACTCATCCTTTGTGTCACCTTGGAAAGGAGGAGCAAACGCCTTAAGGAGCGGCTACAGCTCATATCACATAAAGTCAAACTCAGGACGAGGCTCGGTGACTGGTAATCCATTGCGGGTCGGCACATTCCTGCAAGGGCACGGTCTCTGCCTGTGACCTTGAGTCGATCTGATGAACAAGAAACCTCTCTTGGGTCTGAAACTGAAAATTTCTGGTGTGAAAAACACTGGAAGTAATTTCCCACCATTACTAAACCCAAGAACATTAAAGAAGAGAAATGCCTGTAACCTCCCGAATAAACCCAGAAATCACATTAGGTTTATTTGAAGCGTTCAAAAGACCCAGCAAAAAATGTGGGATTTAAAAGACTTTCATACGCCACTGCAGTGTCTACCCCTGGTGCACCAGAAAGCAACCTGAAAATGTCCAGGAGCAACATATACAGCAGTGACAGCTAACCACTGTCTTCTCGGGTTGCAGATACAACAATTGGATCCCACGTTGCACTAGCACTGCTAGGGGTCCACCATTCTTCAGAAAAGCAATGAAAAACAGTCACAAACTAGCTGCTCAGCGAGGCATGCCAAGGGACTCATTTAATCTCGCTGTAAGGCCATACCAATGGGCGAATGGGTCATGTGAATGCGCATAGCATAACGTATTCTGTCTGCAGTTTCAGGCAAACCTCTTTGGTGGTGATGGTCAATGCCACAGTCTCAGATCTTTCTAGGCTCACTGAGAGGCAAGCTCCATGTATACAGCACAGCTGCAGTGTAGGCCAATCGCTTTGCTTGTGCTCCATCTCTAAGCATGGCCGCCTTCTGCTGATGGGCCTGAGAGACTTTCTGCATGAAAGGCAGAAACCTGAAAACTTCACCTATGGAGTTGCTGCTGTGACACGGAACGTGTTTTAGAAAGTGGTACTATTGCCCTCGATAGGCTATTTGCGGAAAAGCAATATCACATGTACCATCATCTTTTCGCTAAGCCTCTACTAGGACACTTGACTGTCAAAGCAGAGCCTATTTTAAAATGTCTATATCCTCGTTTATCTATTAAAACTGTATCTCCCTGCAAGTTTTTAACACCCTCTGCTCAGGTTATCACGTTAAGCCCAGGGTCGGCCTGGGACAGAAATTAGGCCCGGGCACCTAGTTAAAAGTAGCCCTCATTAGCGAAGCACATTGCTAAAAAAATAAATGCCCCCCCCATTTGCAAACCAGGGCAGTTTTAAACCCGGAAAGACAATCGGTATGGGTGGTCTGAAAGGTATGGGAGACTTCATGCATTTATGTTTGATGCAGACAATGTTTGTGATCAGATCAGGGAAATCAACAGTTAAAACGAATCCACCGGTCCAGAAAAAAGGCCCAAAAACATTCAAACAAAAAATAGCCTATACCCTGATCTGTCAGGCCACCACTTCGGTCACAGCCTGATTTCCCTATAGGCCAGTCCGACTCTGCGTACGCCCAATAAGCTTGAAGCATGAAGTATTGACCCCTCAGTAACATTTTAATTCAGTTAGCCCCGCCCCTTACAGCCGAAGCCTACGCTGGTTTTACTCTTGTTTCCATAACAAGCTCTGAACTGGGCTTCGCAGCACGTGAAACATTTTAACTGCAGCAGCGCTAAGAAACAGGTGCCACAGAAGAAATGTTGCTGTGCACAATAAAGAAATCCGTCTCTTTTACTGGGTAATGAAAATAAAGCTAATAAATTCGGTAAAATATGTATCTGCATTCCCGATTCTTCGTGTGCCTCGGCGTTCACACACCGTCAACATGGCATGAATATTTAACAAAGTGCTTACAGTCGACATTGGGTGCTAACAGGTCACATTTCAATAGAAAACCAGCCGGCGGCTAGCGGGACTGAAGGAGTTAATGGTTGTAACCAGGCAGTGCGTCAGCGTGAGCTGGAAAAATACTTTTCCACAGCCAGCTCTGGAGATGCAAAGGAGGTGTCGCAATCAGCCAAACAAAAGGTCGCCAGTTATCTGCGGCCTTCCGCTCCTCCGAGCGAGCCTGAACTTCAGCCCCGCCAGCGGGCACGGGCTTCCGTGGTGTGTGAAAAAGGGGGCAGTCAGCAGCTTTCGGGCAGCAGAAGTACACGTGCACACATGTAAGGAGGCACCCCCAGACAGCTGAGGCGTAGGACAGGGTGGCACCAGGCCTCGGAGCTCAAACAGCAGGAAGCAGTGGGCGTCACACCATCTCTGAGAGCGCCTCACATGATTGCTGACCTCGGAGGGTCACGGAGTCACGAGTGAGGGGGAGGGGGTGCGAATTGCAAACAATGTGCATTATATTGCATCTATAGAGCGCTTACTGTTCCGGTGCGGGTCACTGGTGCGCTTATCTAGGTGGGCAGCATGCTAAAAACGTGTAGGGGTGTAGTTGGAAGATTGTGGTATTTGCTTTTGGTCTGGTGTGGCACGTGTTTGCACAAGGAATTTCACCAGTCAAAACGGATTTGGATAGAGCGGAGCGTCGAGCATACTCTGGCGTGCATTAATCCTTCCAGTGGTTCTTAACCATTTAGATACTGTGGCATTTGATCATTACTAGAACCCGCGGACCCCCACGGAATCATTATTGGAATCTGCGGTCCCCCGAGTCACTACAACTACACTGAAAAAAAAAAAAAAAAAAAAAAAAAAAAACACACAACCATTCGTCGAACAAAAAAAAAATTATGAAAAATGTAATTTAATTCACAAGCATAAAAACTGAATTTCAATGGGAAGGTTGCAGCTTCTCCAATTTTCAATTTAGAGCACTCCTTGTAAAGTATGTGTGCTATAACATAATCATGAGATCCCGTAAAGAAATGTACTGTTCAAACGGCATTTCTCAAGAAGTGAATGTCTGGTGCAATTTTCCCATTAAGGAATGTGCTCAGGTGGTTATTGATATGGGGTTGAGAGGGGCTTAAGAAAAATTCGGGAGGAGGTAGAAAGTGGACATAAAAGGGGTTTTCTATTGCAGTGCACAAAACAAACAATGCCAAACTGACTATGCAAGTGACTGATCTCTGCCTTGCAATTCCATGACCTTAGTTCATCCAAGGTCACGGCCTCCTTCAGGGACGAGAGTGTGTTTGGAAAGGCATAGTAGGGCAGGAATGCACTAGTGACACATTATATCTAGTTTGAACAAAAGTAAACGCTTTCTTCTGAAGAGCTGGTTGAACAATAGATGCCCATGCTAGCTTGGTATGTCTCCTTTACAACTGCAGCTGTACCTTATCTGTGCGGACTAAAGCACTGCGTCACGTGCACATCAGCTGGCAGGGTTCCTTGCACGGCTACACCTGTTGTACTGTGACACCGACCAGACAGATAAGGCCACATTTGTTTTCATGCTTAAGGGTGGGGCATATCTGCAAATCCGAGTAACTAAAATGGAGCAGTTAGCTTTCACAACAAGCATTTCTTTGAAGCAAAGTGCCCTTTGGTACACTAGGCCGGCTCCTGTCCCCCAGATAAGCCTCTCGGGGAGCAGAGGCAGGCTGCAGGGCTGAACAACACTCCCATAGCAGGCAATTTCTCAGTCATAAAATCCTGCAGATACTCATAACTGGGGGCACAGTCTCTCGATAAGGAGTATATTCCAAGGTTTGCAAGCAGTCGGTGTCAAGAGTGAGATTTATCCAGTGTCAGGACAACGTGGACAGAGGCCTTTACATCTTGAATTGAACACACACGGCTAAAGCATTAAAATGGAATTACTCTGGTGTCCAAAATGACATGATCAAGTCACCCCTCGCATTTAAAAAATAAATAAAAAAAAGCTGACTATCAATACAATTAGACGTCACGTAAAATGTATACAGAATATCCATCAACACCATTTTTTTCCACTTGACATTTTTTCTGACACCGTCGTAATAAAACATACTATATCCAGAAATATTTCCCTCAATTCAGTTGTACACAACAAAGGTAAATCTAGGATGACCGAGTGCAGTGTGTATGCGTCAAGCGCCCACCTAAAACTTAGGGGTGCCCCTTCCATGGACGGATGGTGTGGGCACGTTACTTGGCAACCACGACACATTAACGTGCAACTCAACAGAAGATAATACATAATTGCCCCATTTCCAGTGCTTTAAATGGAAAAATAGAAGTGCAGGTACTCTGTAATAGAGTACCTGCTTGTTTCTCAGAAGTAACGGTACTCTCCAATTAAAAGTATTACGTTTTTCTTGAGATATGCCGGCACTCTCTCTCTCTCAAAATAAAAAAGTGCCGGTACTCAGTACCGGGGAGTACCGGTCCATTTAAAGCACTGCCCATTTCTGAAATCGTGACCCGTAACACCCGCCACACAGGTGAGTGCACCGATCCCACTCATTCAGTTATTGTCACAGAAGCTTAAACCAGCCAAGAAAACCGATGTGTGCAAGGAAGCGCTGTGGGGCCATTCAACATGCACTATACAATGCTCACAACATAAAGAGCAAGCTCGCGTGCACCACAAACCCTTTCGATACCAAAGCGTGCATATTCCGTCTGGTAAGGAGACCATGGAGAGAGCGTGGCAGCTGAGCTTAGAAGCAGACCGGTTTGCAGTATGTGCGCTATACGGGTTATGCAAAACATAATGGTACGAGTGTGGAGTAGCCGTAACAACCAAGCCTACTGCCTGAAGGTAAATCGTTTGTATAAACGGGCCTAGTTCGACGTTCATCCAACCCCTCGTCGAAATGACCCGTTTTTCTGTAGTTACCCAGTTTGACCCTTGTGACCATGGTACCTCTCTTTCCAACGTCACTTAGTTTGCTGAGAGCCCTTCCCAATAGACCCAATCACATGGTAAATATGGCATTGCGGCCTACAGACCTTAGCTTTCCACACAAGGGCAACCAGCAGTTCTCATAACTCATTATGTAGAGGGGCAAGGGGGGGGGGTTACTGTATCAGTGCCCCCCTCCCCACATGAAGGGTTTACGCAGAAGGGGTCCCGAGGTTGAAAAGAACATCCTCGTTTTTTTTATCTGGAAGCACATAGGGCGCGCTGAAGGATCTTCTCGAAGAAATATTCAGCATCCTAAGGCTATGGGCAGAATGGTGCTCTCGGAAGCAACATTCTGGCATCTCAGTCACTCGGTGTCAGGTGCCTCTGAACTGTCATTGGAGGCTTGGTGCTGGATGCAGGTGGGGTGGAGGAGGCCCGGATTTGCATGAAGTGCCTGTTCCGCAGCACAGAGAGTCCTCGCTCAAGTTACAGTCAGTTGCTAGGCTACGGGCCTTGAAGGAACAGAGTATTTCCAGCTTCTCAGCATCCGAAGGTCTGCATTGCAAGCCGCTGTCATCCCCAGTAAAGGCGCCTACAATGTGTGCTTTCACCTGCAGGAGGCCCGTGGTGGCTGCCGCAGCGCGCTGTTCCTGGGGCCTTCTGTGCCCTTGGGAGACTGCTATCACCTTGACTAACCTTGGGCTCTGATGCATTGTTTAACCCATTATTTTCTGAAATTCGTCAATCCCAGACTAGAGACAGCGCTCTGGTACAAACCAGAAGGGTGCTGGGTATCACGACCGTGAGCCCGGGGACTCTGAATGTAAGGGCAGGTTCCAGTGACTTAGACAGAGAAAACGGGACGAGACGGACCGATGGAGCGCCAAGGGTTTGCGTGGATCGGAGGCTTCTGTATCCGTGTCCTTCGCCGTGACCTTCACTGCGGCCGGCAGTCCTCCAGCCGAGCAAAAACTACTGCTCTGAGGAAAAAAACAACATCTCCAGAGAGAGGCCGAACAGCAGGACTGCGGCGCGCAGCGCCTGGCATCCCCGGGGCCTGGCAGCTTTCCATCCTCCCCTTTCTTTCAAACACTGCCACTTCTCTTTTTGATTAAAAAAAACACTTCCGGACGTTTCACCACTTTACACTCGTACCCAAACAGTACCAGATACTTACACCAACTGCCCCCGGTCCTGCCCAGAAACTCCTTCTTCTCCGAATTCCAGATGAATTTCTTCCAGTCGCCCTCGCCCTCTTTTGACTTCCCCTTAGCCATGTTGGTGTCCTTGTGCGACGGCTCCCGGCTTCCCTGCTGATGCTGCCTACGCGCGCGATATATCCGGCCCGCTCTTGTAACGCCCCCTTTTTTAAATTTCACACAAATATGTTTGGGGGGTGGGGAGGGGGGGGTCTGGCCGGCGTTTGTGGGGGAGGTGGGGGACACAGGGGCGCTACTGGCACAGCAGCAGCGAAGAGGGAACCGGCGAGATCCCCGCAGCCGACCCCCCTTCAGCCTTTATTCAGGCAGTGCCGGCGCCGGGCCTCGCCCACCGGTAGGCGCTACACCAATGAGCGGGCATGGGAGGAGGCGCTAGGGGGCGGGCCTGGAGATACCGGTAAAAGGCAAAGGAGGGCCGCTGCTGGTGGCGGTGACTCAAGTCTGCAGTAGCTGCTTCCCCCGGCCTCCCCCTCTCCGCGACACACACCGTGCTGCCTCCTTCCTCCCTGCATGCACCGACCAACCCCTGCTAGAGAAACGGGCACACAACCTGCCCTGTCACGTGCGGTGGAAAGATACAGGGTTTCTTCCTGTCAGTCATGACAGCCCTGCCGCCAAAGTGAACACAAACATTGTCTGAAAGATGGTGTATGGTCCCCTCTCCTGGCGCCTGGCTAGCACAATGCGCACCTTCACTGAAGCTTGCCCGAAGCGAAACTGCGTTATAAGCGGGATGGGGGCGGAGACAGCAGGCAGCCCCGAGGGATTTTGTGACGAGAAAGCCCTTTCTACTCCTGTTCCACCGCGTCCCCGAGGGCTCTGTTTTTTTTTTTAATAATGTGCAGCATTCGTTCGGTTGTCTACATCGTGCCAGCCCTGGCGGATTGGCTGTATTTTGGGGCACGCAGAGCACTTGGCTGGTCGGTACACGGTACCAGCAGGTGCGAACTCAGGCCACGGCGTCTGAGCAGCAGCTCGTCCAAGGTGACTGCGCCTGGTGCTCCCAGCCTCCCCCGTGCCGTCAGTGCCCGGTCCCCTCGCCTCCCACTTCCCCGCAGCATCCCTCTGTGCGTTTTTTCATCCTCCTGCGTTGGGGTAAAAAGGTCACAGCTCCCGCCTCCCCAGTGTATCCGCGCGGAGTGGCGTTACTGCCCTCCTTTCTGAAGACGAATACCCCGGGGGGGGGGGGGAGGGTGCGTATACACAACACCTTCCTCCCCCGAGGCACCCGTTGGTTGGGAGATGTGCGTGTCCGCATCCCGCGGGCGGGGTAGGTGGCGGTGCGCAGAGGATGCCAGCCTGCCCAGGGAGGCTTCCTGCGAGCACATCGTGTTCCCGCCGCCACCTGACCGGCGTCTGCGGGCGCAATGTGCGTCCTTGGGCATGGGCGGGACATGGAAATCGTAGGGAGTGAAACGACATGTGTGTGTGGTTTACTGATGGTGGCCAAGATATCGCAATACTGCCAACGTCAAGCCGAGAACGTATGAAATCAGCCCACGGGAGGGTGCCAGCTGCAGTGCCCGGCTTGCAGCAGCGGCGCCAGGGTTTGTTAGAGAAATGCAGCGCCTGCCGGTAATGACTCCCACACAAAGATTTTGAAAGACACAGGGAGGGGCGGCAGTGCCACCCCCTCAGTACAATCAACGTTTCTTGTTCCTGGCATGAGAAGGTGAAACAGGAGGAGGCGATCACAGATGCCAGGTTCTATAAAATGGCAAAGTGCCTTGAGCAGGTGGAGGCAGCAAAGTTGTGGCGCCCCTTCGATGGCCGCCACGGTGCCCTTTCCCAGTTTGTCCTTCAGGAACCCGTGAAGCATTTTCTCTCGCGGGGCTCGTTCCTCCCCGGGAGCAAACGTAAAGCTGTAAATGAAAGGTCTCTGGCGACCTGCCCTCATCTAGAGATTTTTTTAAACAAATTATATTTCCTGCCATGGCACCGGTACTCCCGCCCCCAGGGCTCCATCACACGGCTACTGAGGGGAACTGGATTCAGCCCAGTACAGCCAGCGCCGTCCGACTGCAGCCGGCGGCACCGTCGCCGCACCGAGCCAGGGTCTCCGGACACCGCAGGACTCTCAAGGACAAACAAATCCATAGCCAGATGTCATGCCTCGGTTGCTCTTTCTAGAGCAATGCCCTTAAATTTCAAAACTCCCCCCTGAGACTGACAGACAGCCTCTTCCTTTCAGTCTCTCTCTCATGTTGATAAATTAGGGCTTTCAGTAGTTTCCACCTTCATGTGAGGCTGTTGGCAATATATTTAATAAAACCGATGACGCAGAGTCCAACACTCTTCTTGCCTAAATGCAGGGCCCCAGCTGCTGTGCTAGCCTTGGACAGGTCGACTGTGGCCAATTTTTGGTCTAGTAACTTCTCCCTGGTGAACGCCAGCCTTCTTCAACATTATTGCCAGTCTGTTCAAATACCATCTAGATATAATCTAGGGTCTGGTTACAGGCCTGGCACTGAAGCTGCCTTACTGGACTTATCGGAGGAAGCCCTCTCAAGGACAGATGATGGCTAAGCAGGGCCTGGATCTTGACTCTGCTTAGCCTTCATCCCGCTGCTTTGATAATGTGGACCACCACAGCCTTTTGGAAAAGCTGACCTTGGTTACCGGTGCTGCTTGAGAAATCTTAGATTGTCCTACAAACCTCCTCCTAAACAGATCACAGAAAAAATTGGCTTTGTTTTGTCACTGAGCTCCTAGCTGTCTGAAGGAGAGTCACCTTTTCTGCATGGTCACCCCTTGTTTTCACCTTTTTCTGGACCCTATATTTTTGCTGACTTTGGAATCCTGTGAACTTTATTGATGCTAAACAGTAGTAGAGTGCCTGTGTGCCCCTTTTGAACGCGGTCTACTTGGCATATTCATAATTGGCATTTTCAATTTGCTGGTAAGTCCTAGTGTATGATCCAATATATACCCAGGGCCTGGACGTCAAATGTCACTAGTGGGATTGCAGCACCCGTTGTGCCATCCATCACACCATATTCCTCTTTAGTATGTTAGGTGAGCCCTTTTCTTTTTACATCTTTTTAAATCTTCCACCTGCATGGCGCACACTTTGTTTGTTTCCTTTTCAGCATCGTCTTTTGACCCTTTACTGTACGCATGTCTTCACACCTCCTTCACTTCACCACCCGCAAACACTCAATGCACCCACCCACCTGTAAGCAATCCATTTTGTTCTGCTTATCAATACATAGACCACTGTTAATCTTCACACACATTTGAGCATCGTCACACTTGTAATTGGCATACATGACCATTGCTCTGTACGCTCTGCAGCGAAGCCAAGGATTGGATGCCCATGTATTCGGAACTCCTTTTTGACCCAGTGAAAGCCACTGTGAGAAATCCACTCTGCCTTCAGCCTCAACTCCAGAATTTGTCAATCATAGCTCATTGGATGAGACTCAGTTAAAAGTATGCACTTTTTAAATAGTAACAAGCTGCACCAAAAAAATACAGAATCACAACATCCAATAAGTAACAAACACTCTTAGGGTATGGAAGAGTAAATAAAACGTGACGTATAAACAGGACCTAAATCACTGACTTGGAGTACCTTAATGTGTTTTACATCAATTGTTAATAAATTCATCAGTGTTTTTGTCTGTAAAGTTAGGACATGATTATAGGGACTGCTAACATTCCGTGGGCATTTGTCAAACAACTCTAAGGGTATTAGCAAATAAGTGCATTTTAAATTTTAAGTAGGACCTAATTGTATCTATTATATTATATAACTACACAATTCTTTCGCCACCAGCATGGAAAAAAAGTCTGGTATGCTGAGGCAGACATCTACTCCCAACACCAAGAGCAGCCTGTGAGCGCCACCACACAGATTTAATGAACAACTAAAGCACCATAATTCTGTATTTATAACAAAAATGTGGCATGCATAAACCCCATCTTGATGGAATCAAAGATGTAAAATTGAAAGGGATTGCCTACAGAGATCACTGCTGTAAATTAACAAAACCAGGGGTCTCTTCCCATAGAAATCAGTAGAAAGCTTTAAAAAGGGCACATTTTCCTTGAGATCTCAAATCTCTCTCTCATCCATTCTGACCTGTAGAGAGAACTTGTGCTTCTAACATCAACAGCGGTCTGTCATTTAACTTCCAAGTAACCAGTTACAGTGTCACCACAAGGTTAATGCAGGTATTAAATTAGTGGCCGAAAACTGTGAGGGGAGATATGGGTTTTTAGTAATTTTTGAAGGGGCTAAAATAGTTATAGTGGCGTCAGAATAAGTAAGCATCCGCTTTCTATATGTTTTTACCCAGCCTACCCATTAGGCAATACCCAATAGTAACATTTTGATAGAGAAACACATCTATCTATCTATCTATCTATCTATCTATCTATCTATCTATCTATCTATCTATCTATCTATCTATCTATCTATCTGTCTGTCTGTCTGTCTGTCTGTCTGTCTGTCTGTCTGTCTGTCTGTCTGTCTATCTATCTAAATAAAAACAAAGGTTAAAATGGCATAAGATATAATAAGTTATGGCAATAAGATCTTAGCTTGCATTAAACACTGTAGAAATTCACTGAATAAACAAAGGTGAAAGTGAAAATCTAGTTAGATGTTGAAATAACACAAAAACAAAAAAAAAGACAGAAATTCATCAGTTATAGCTTACTGAGCTAGCTATAACTTGTGCCCTGCCATGCACTGCTTACACCTCACATATTACGTCACTTATGACATTTTAAATGACATAATTGATGACATCGTTGATGATATCTTAAATTACATAATTGATGGCATCAGCAAGTAATTTTTACAGAGCCCTATAGGTTTTGTGAGCTCAAAGTAATTCTACACGCGTGTCCCCAGGTCAGGCTTCTGGGTAGGCCATGCACTGAACCCTCCGCAGGCAGCTAACTGCAGTTGCACATGCCTTCTGTGGTGCTGTGCGTCTGTAGTCCCTCTCATGCTCCACCAGTATTGTGTTTGTTCCTGTAGTCTTTCCTGTGCGCCCGCAGTCTGTGCTCTGCTCTTGGAGTATCTTATGTGCTCTTCCACACTTGCTGTTCTCCTGCAGTTCTGCTGTATGCCTGCCTGCGGTCCTTACTGTGCTCCAACTGTCTCTGGTGTATTCATGCACTCAATGCTGGTCTGGTGACGTCTGCGCTCTTATAGTCCCTGATGTGATCCTACAATATTCATTGTGCTCCTGTTGTCGGGATTTTGTTGGTGCATTTGTTAGCGCGTCTGACCTTAATAAGTAAACTTACAAGGGGATGCAAATAGGTTGATGCACTTTTTGACTCGCAATTAAGATATTCTTACCATAGCTCCAGTACATAATCAATAATCAATACACAATAATCAACATCAATCAATAACATCAATAATCAATGGAGTCAGTAATTGTCACACACCTTTCAGTCATGAATAACCACACCTTTTAGTGAAAGTTGGAATATTTATTTCCCTATATTTACAATGCTGAAGTCATGTAGATTAATCTAAAAATCAAATAAAACACATACAGAAACAATACTGGTTGTCCAAAGCAGCGGAAGAATTATAATCTAATCAAAGCTTAAACAACAACACATTATAAGGTTATGGTGCAAATCAATAGCAAAGTCAACTGTGTCAATGTAATTATATACATAAAGTTTAGCAGAGAAATTCATCAATCATTAGTCCCTGTTATAATTTCATTAGTGAGGATCCTTAACTAACATAAGATTAGCATCAGCATGTTGGGCTTCATGCAAAACAATTTAGTAACACAAATTTGGAAAAAAAACATCTAACTATGGCTCTATCAAAACAGCACAGTTGGTACCTAGAAAGAAAAAGCAAATATGCTTAGCAATCAACAGTCTGTTATATTATACCAATCCTCAGTGTGGATCAGCAAGCAGAGTCAGTCTTCGTCATCAGGACATCAGTCGATCAGTAAAGCATCAGGATTCAGCATCAAAGTTCGGAAACGCAAAGTCTCTAAACAATAAAGTTAAGCACGTCTCAAGACGCACAAGAAAGTAGTAACCTTTCGGTAAGGAAGAAAATGGGCAATGGTCTGTCTTCTCTCAGTGTGATCCTGTTAAGTCAAAACTGTTAAAACTACCACCCACATCCCTCTTGGTCAGTTAATCGTATGTTCACACTTTGTCCAATAGAACTAAAATCCCAAATCTATGAATTCTAATATTACTCCATTCACATGTCCTTGATTGGTTTGTCTTGCAATGTCCTCATCATCTGGCTTGTCAGGAAACATTGTTGCAGCTTCTACTCTAGTCAGTATTTTAATTGTTCTTGTTCTGGGAAAGTCAATCTCACACACATTACATATAAAATGTTGCATTAGCAGGAACATCATCTTCTAACAGTCGGTTCTCATGAGAAGCTTCTGTTATGAGTAGATTTAAACAATACAATAGAAATTCACAGTTTAACTCTCTAGGACAGCCATTTTATTAAACGCTAAGGAATACAGCTTTTACATGAGGCCCGCCAAGTAGGCCAAGACACTCGCTAAGTTAAGGCCTACAATTAATAAAGCTAAATTCACAACCCTTAATATGACATATTACTGCATTAGTCTAACATATATTCAACATTTCATTTTATTAAATCATTGATTAGTACATTTAGTTAATATTGGTGGCCATTGTTCGTAATCACATTTTCAAATGCATGCATTATTTTTCTACGTTATTTTATTTTCTACTTAAACACTCATTAATAAGTTTTATTAAAATACCTGCGCTAGCACAGTCAATGCTACTTTGCGGTCTCTGCTGTGTTCTGCAGTTTTTTCTGTGCTCCTGCGGTATTGCGTTTGCTCCCAGAGCCTGCACTGTGTTCCTGCAGTCTGTGCTGCACTGATGTGTTCTATGTTCTGATCCTGTATTCTCCTGCAGCTTCTGTTCACCTTTAGCACCCTTTGCTGTGGTCCAGAAGAGACTTCTATGGTCCTCAAGCATGTGCCGTGCTCGTACAATGTCGGCTGTGCTCCTGTAGTCTCTACTTTGCCCATGTAGTCTCAGTTGTGCTCCAAAAGTCTGTACTGGGGTCTTGCAGCCTGGAGTGTTCTGCCACAGTCTGTACTGTGCCCCTGTAGCCTCTGGTATACAGAACAGTTTGTGCTGCCCCCCTGCAGTGTCTGCTATGTTGCTTCAGCCTGTTCCGTGCTCAAGCAGTCTCTGTTCGTGCAGTCTCTGCTGTGTTTCAGCAGTCCGTGCAGCACCCCTGCGGTCTCTGCTGTGCTCCTGCATCTGAGTTGTGCCTTACAGTCCATGCTCTGGTCCAGTAGTGTGCGATGCGCTCCTGTAGTTTCTTCTTTGTTCCTGCAGGCTCTTCTGAGCTCCAGTAGCTTGTTCTGTGCTCCAGCTGCCCATGTTGTGCGCCAGCAGTTTGTGCTGTGGTCCTACATTCTGCACTCTGCAATGGAAGCACTACTAGACAGAATAGCCCAAGTCTTGTCCAGCCAAGGGCTGAGCTGCTAAATAGAAGACGGATTAAAAAGCGGGCAGAGCCAAAACAAGTCTTGGTACACCATTTTGTATCTTTGTTTTGCTGTGGCAAGAGCTCAGGTATGCACCTAAAGCTGCCCGTAACCCGACCTTGAAATGGCAGGAAATTGATTAATTCAATAACTCGAAACACATCAATGTTGTGACCATCATTCGTTTCCTAAGCACTTCTTATTTTTGGTAAATTTTTGCATTTGGTAGGAAGAACATGAAGTGAAACTGCATAATCATTCAGCTTCAAGTCTGCTTTTCCCTAACTAGCAGACACAAGGGGAAATTTCTGGCGTCACCTCTTATTTTAGGTCTGGCTTAGAGGGAAGCTCGGGTAATTAGAACAGAAGATATGCCTGGAAGCAAAGTCAGGCGAGAAGTGACATCATGATGTCAACACAACATACTAGCCTGATACCACAGTGTTTTCACTGCTGACCCCTCCTGCTGAAGGGGGTGACAGTTATTTTTGTATGTGCCTACTTCAGATTACAGGGGACAGACTCACACAGTATTGTGCATGATTCACAATACAGAGCCGGGATTCTTTCCACTGAGAATTTCTGTCAGTAAAAGTCCTTGAGAGCAAGACTTGATGTCACTAGTAAACACTGAACCCAAAGTAAAAAAAAATACCCATTCAATGATGCTGAAACATTTATGCAAATGACTCCTTCATCCTATTCCTGTGTTTCAGCTACCCAGTACTTTGTGTTGTACCAATCTGTAAAAACATAATAATAATAATAGCTGGCACTGTGCTATACTTTCATCATCTGTTTCCACTATTCACAAGAAAAATAAAACCTACTGTTCCGCTGCACAACCATTGCCTCGCCCCTAACAACAAAAAACTATGGCGTCCACCTGACTCCCTACCCCATTTTCCTCTTGTTTCCCACAAACAACTTAAAACCTGTTGTTGTGCCACAATTCCGGATTTTCTCAAAAGGTCTAATTTCTTCCAAACAAAGCATGGGCAATGCCTTGACACTTTTCCCCACCTTCGTTGTGGACGCGAAAGTTGCAGCCAAGGAGATTGAGCGGCTGATCTTGAAATTGGGGAACCAGGTTCAATTGGGGAACCGGGTTCAAACTCTGGCTTCGGATCAATATCTTGTCATCCTGGGCAAATCACTTTACCTCCTCCTGCCTTAAAACTGTAAAAGTAAAGCATTCTAATGCCTTAAGTGTAAATGCTTTACTAAACCCAATACCAGTTGCACAGAAGCAATTTGAGTGCAGCAGTGCTACTTCCATTGGGTCTACAGAAGCAGTGTGGCTGTGACATAACTCGCAGCCTTCCACCCATACCTGCTTCATAGCGCCCTCTTTTCCAAAGTAATATAGTATCTGAGGCCCGGATATCCTTTGCTGCCACCACAGCACCATCCATCCAAATGCACCAATCGCACACTGGTCCCCACTTCCATTACTGGAAATCTAGGACCAGTGATGCTTAAAAGAGGCTCAGCAGTGGCGACCCACCCTGGCATCACAGCAGCTCCTCTGGCTGAAAGGAAGAGGGACCAAACGCATTAGTGCAGTATTTAGACAGCGTATTGATATTTTGGAAATGGTCTACCCCTTTCCTTCATCTCATGTAGCCTGGCTGCATAAAAGGCCTATTAGCTTCCCAAAAAGTGAGGTGAATCCAACCCCCGTCAGGCACCACATGACACAGGTATGCCAAACAAAAACCTCCCCGCCCTCCTCAGTGGTGCTGGGACAGTTTTCAGAGTGGGGGAGCTGCCATCAATGTTACATCACTGAGGTCAAAGGAACTGTGAAAAGTCCAAGCTTTTTACAAGAATGAGCCGTAGGAGAGTGTTAAACGTGTTGCGTAGCCAGCGGCACATTTTAGAGTACAAATATATCACTGAAGTATGGTGTTGTAGCACATTGTCATTTGTTGCCAGCACATTATCAAACCTGTCCAAGTATTGACTGGAGAGATGGGGATTCGAGACAGGCCTACACATGGACGTCAATTCACCGAAATGCCAGGGGTAGCGGAAGTGACATCTCATGTCCTTTGACCTCCACTTTCACTCACACACACACATAGTTACACATACACACAAATTCACTTACACGCCCTCTCTCACATAAACACACTCTCACCCACTAGCATGTACCCAATATACATTTAAAACATTTTTTACTTACCTCAGAGGTCATGGAAAGGCCTATTCCAGCTAACTGTACTCCATTTTTATTACACGGAGTGAATAATATGGGATTATTCACTCTTAGTGTAATAAAAAAATGACAGGAACCAAAGAGAGCGGAGCCCCAGCTGACGTCCATAAGGACGAGCTGCCACTGTGTTCCTGGCACTGAGTTTGCCACCTCTGATGCCAGGTTTCGCAAAGGCAGTGCCAGGGATAGCAAAGGACAAGCCAGGGGTCGCAGCTGCCACTCCCGTCGACCCCAAAATGACGTCCATGGGCCTACAATGTCAGAAAAATCCTTCCCTTCCCCCTCCCCTACCCTTTTCACCTCCTGGCCCGACCCTACCACAAGTCCTCACATACATTTACCGCCTGCACAGAGCAGGTTATAAATATCTGAACTAAAACCCCATGGAATGGGGAATTCTATTTCGAATTATGACTGAAAAGATCAGTCAAATCGGTAGTTCCACATTCCACGGGGTTTTACTCGTAATTGCAAGGAGCTGGTGTAGATTTAATACACGTTAACAGTCAAATTACATACCCAGTACCATGCAACTTGTAATCAAGCAACTGTTTATGTATTTTTAAAGGAAACATGGAAGAAGCTCAGAAGATACAAAATACAGTCAGTTAGCTTGTATCTGGGCTCTGCAAGAGAGAGCACAGTTCAACACACAAATGAGTATGGCTCCCAGTTGTTGCAAAATCACATTGTACATGTCCGAGGCCCAGATTTACTACCATTCATACAATGAAACACTGCATGATAATCTAGAGTTCTGTGCTGCTGGAGTAGGGGAAAATAGCACAGTGCTAAAATTAGGAAGAGCCATGTGCGAAAAATGTCATTGGATGCAGTCTTTTGTGAATGATGCTAAGCGTTGTGCTACATCATAAAATAGACCTAGCACTATTTCACATGACATATGCGATTGAGGTACATCCTTCAGTCCACATTTCAAGGTGTGGACAATTGTCCAGGACTAAGCTGTGTGAAGTGTGTAATTTCACAGAAAATACACGTAGCAGTATAATGCAATATTCATCTTCTCCCTTGTTGGCAACTGGTTTCATTTGGTCCTAGGATATCACACTATGCCAGGTGACACTATTTTAGATCATCTCCCTCGTGTGAAAAGGGAGTTTGTGCTGTCCATACACTGTTATACCCTCTTTGCATAGATTATAAGAGGTGTGGACAGTGTTTAGTTTGTGAATGAGTGCCAGTGCCCAAAGCTCTGCTCAGAAGTCCACAGCCATTCAATTAAATACCAACTCATAGAATAACAGAACTGTGTAGTTTTCATTATCTCAATATCCCTCCCTCACTTGTATTCAACACTAATGTGGCGTTCCTGCCTCCACAGTGGCACCCCATAAACCCCCATACGATGTGCGGTGCGGGGTCCCCCTCAGCAAAAGTGATAGGTGGTGGACCAGGGAAGGAGGCCCTCTCCATGTACTTTGCAGCCCCCCCCTCAAGTTTTGTTACACCAGTGGCTTCCACAGACTCAATCCCAAAGCCACCTCCAACTTCAAAAGCCATTTTCTCCCCTACATCTCCTGTTCTTTCTATCTGCAGACATATTCCAGCTCACCTGTTCTCCTCAGCAGGGCTGGAGAGACCATCAGGACTGTTCTTTGTGGCAGTGATAGCATGCAGAGGTGCAGGGCTTCTTTCAGATACTCACAATCGAGCAAGCTTCCGCAGGGTGCTAGGCAGAGCCAGGAACGCTGGAGTGAGCGTGGAAGCTCAGGCAGTGTCAGGTGGTCCAGAGTGGCTGTGCTCCCAGGCCAGAGGTCGTGTCTGGAAGCAGCTAGTTGATGGAGCAGTGGAGCTCATGTGTATGAGCCCAGATGAAGTAGGTGGCCCTGGGAATTAAGTGTTTATGTCAATTTTGGGGACATAAAGCAATTGAGTTATGATTGGTTGATTCCTTTGATCTGTTTATTGGGGGACCAGAGTTTATGTTTTCATTGTTTTGAGCCTGCCTGATTGCTTTTAAGAATGAAAAGTTGACATTGTGATGTGTTTTTGATCAGTATGGAGGGCAAGAGAGCAGCAAAGAGGAGGCATGTATTATCGTCTTCTTCATCTTCTGATTGTCATATTCCCTGCACCTTTATCTCACTCTAGCAGGATCCCGCTTTCTTCCTTTGTTACAGTTTTCTTGTCTTTCTGTTCCTCCTTCTTTCCCATGTGTTTGTTTTTCCTTTTCTTGTTCTCTGGAAATGTCTGATGCAAAAAATAAGTGCTGGTCCCCCAAAATAATGTCTGGTTGCCCCCACCAGCTCAAATTAAGCACTGGGTGTGAAGCTCTTTGATACAAAGACATTTGTGCAGTCACGTCACCCTTTCAGCACAAACTATATTTTGCACCATAAAGTTAGCCGATGCTGCCCTTTGTGCGTTTTGTACCGAATAGCGGCCATGTGAATGCACAGTAAGTCTGCCACAGTGTCCTCTTTAAATGCAGCTATGGAACAGGCCACTTTGATTTACAAAACAAGAGCAGTGTGTACCGATCTCCTTTGTATCTTAACTCTGCTGAGGAAAGTGTATTAGTTCAGAAAATGTACCAACTTTATAGCAAGGGGCGCCCTCGGTTGTGCTTACCTGGGGGCACGCCTTTAAAGGAACTTACCTTTAGAATTGTGGCAATTTTAATGAGTTAAAACGCATGCCAAAACTAATATCTTCTGAGTGATTGACTCATTTCAGTCCCACAAACAGCAGTGGAGAGAGCCTCTGTTGTGGGGTGCACTAGAGAAAGGCCACATCTAACTCTCTGTCCACGGACATCAACACTCCACGTAGCTGAGAGGGCGAAGCACCATGCACAGCCCAAGAAACCCCACTCAAGAGGACAACGCTTGCACACGTGCTCTTCCCCTGCATAGAACTAATGACTCTAACACGCCAGCCTCTACTGACAGACACAGTGGGTGAGACCATGCTCACCGTTCACAATGCGCCCTGCTACGGAGCACGTAAGAGTAGACCACCATAAGAAACAGGACGCGCTACCACGCCCATCCACACTCTACCATGTCATAATTGCCATTCCACACATCATATAGGGGACCCAGCTGCACCACTGGGCCTACGACAAAGAGATCATATGTGAGGCTGTTGTCCTACTAGATGGGAGTGTGCCAGTGAGATTACTTAGAGCCGAAGATGTCCTTGTGACCTACAGCAATTATACTTTTAGTCGAGCCCATCATCCTTCAGACATTTCTTTAAGTATTTGCTTTCCAGCTGCCAAACTGGCTAGCAGTCCCTTTCATGGAATGAAAGCGCCTCACGATCAAACACATGTATTTTTTCTGAAATGATAGCAACCGATTTCGAGATGACATGAACTAAACAAGTATTCTGTATTTTGGGAAGAGCTCTCAAAATTTGACTGTTGGAAAATGGGTTATTGGTAGGGCAGGTAGGTACCTACACCTAGCAACAAGCCACAAACCTCCACAAAAGTACAGTTAGGTCTCAGTAAATTAATCCCAGCTCTACCCTTGGTAGCTTGGCATCGAGCGTCAAGGCTTAACTTAGGAGACAAAGTGTAAAGCATTCAAATATCACAAAACAGTAATTAAATAAAACACAGGAAACAGTTTAAAAATCCAAAACCAATTTATAAAAATAGCTTATATTTTTATCTTTAAAATGACACAAAAACGATTAAAATCGGTTCAGGGGAACCGGAGATATGAATTTTTAAAGTATTATTATTTTCTAGCGCATAGAAACAAAAAGCGCCAATCGGGTCATCTGGTTGCACCAGGACCGGGACAAAGTCAAACTTTCAGGCCGACCGCGATGGAGCCCTGCTCGGATACAGGTCGCGGGAAGCCTCGGTTAAAAAGTTACCTTCTGACTTAGTCTTTATTTTGAAGTTTTTCTTCACCGGGACGAACCTGCCAGTTGGATCCGACCTCCTGGAGCCCTTGTCCGGATACGCGAAGTCGGTTTCCTCGGTGGTGATTTCTACCTTCGGACTTAGTCGTTTTTTCGAGATGAAAATCCTTCGACCGGGGTAAACCTGGATCTTGATCCGACGTCCGTGGAGCCCTTCTCGGATACGATGGCTGGAAGGTCCCGGTCAACTTTTTACGTTTGGACTTAGTCTCTTTTTCGGATGTTTTTCTTGACCGGGACGAACCACGAAGTCAGGCCGGGTCGCGGTTGAGGCAAGCCGGCTAGAATTTCCGCGTCGAGTCGGTCACTTCATGGAGCTTTTTTCTAAAATTTCTCCAATCTTTTCCAAACTTCTGGGGCTTCACCCAGATGTTCTTTTAAGGTTCTTTTGGGGTCCACAGCTCACCCCAAGGGTCCAGAAGTTCTGTGATGGTCCTTGGGAAGTGCGGACTTCAACTCCCAGAGTGCACCTGGCGCAAACTCCTTTTTGGCCACTGGGCAGTGGTCAGCTGGTCACTTTTTCAGGAGTTGGTGCAGGGGACTCTGGTTAGCAATTTTTCACCTGTAGCAAACAGGGAGTCCCTCCTTGAACCAGTGGAAGCCAGGCAAAGTCCTTCTTGTGGTGAAGCCCAAGTGTGCAGCTGGTGCAGTCTTTCTGAGTGCAGGGTCCAGGTGCAGGCCAGGGGTCCAGCAGGGCAGTCCTTCTTCTCCTTGTAGTTCTTTCTTCTTGAAATTTGGTGGGGATCTGAGGCGTGGGTGCAGGTCTGCCAGTTTTATCCTTGCTCCTGGGTGAAAAGCAGGGGGGCCCTGGTCCTCCAATCAGGGACAGGGTCGTCCCCCTGTGATGACCACTTCCTGGGAAGTGTGGCAAAAATCCATCCCAGAAGGCAACAGTCTCTAAAAATCCAAAATGGATGAATCTGATTTTTAGAGGAGAGATCTGGCTGAGCCCACCCACTGGTGTGGCTAAAAATCATAAACACACCCCTCTCCTGCCCTCTCCTAATCTAATCAAGGGGGCACCTAGCTGTCTGGGGTTGCAGGATGTGGGGGTGTTGCTGGGTGCTCCAGATGTCCTTCTCTGCCTTTGAAGACCAGTTTGGCAGCCCTCCCCCTTCCTGCTTCCCCATCTGCTGAGGGGAGATTCTCTCCCCCAAGCACATTCCTTTGTGTAAAGCCAGGCCACTTCACACCTCATTAAAGTGGCCTGGCAGAAGCTGCTGCAGGCTGGCCAATCAGAGCACAGCAGCAAAAACAATGCAGAGCTGAAATTGGCAACTTTTTAGGTAAAGTCTAAACTTTTTACCTGCACTAGTTATATTAAATCCAACAACTGGAAGTTGTGGGATTTATTATAACAATCAATTTGATACCAAATTCTTGGTATGTAACATTTAAGGAGACTTTAAAATTTAAAATAAAGTCTGCCCATTCTAGCCTATGAAGGCCATTTACTTCAATGAGGGAAAAACGAATTTGGCTGTTTTTACCTCACCAGGGCTTATAAATCTATTTTTATAAAGTCCCTGCTTATAGTTACATGGCACCCAGCCCTAGGGGCACATAGGGCACACCTTAGGGGTGACTTATATGTAAAAATAAGGTAGTTTAAAACTTTGGAAGTACCTTTAATTCCAAAGTCGAATTTGCATATAACTTTAATTTAAAAGCAGCCAGCAAGGCAGGCTTGCTTTTAAAATGACACTGGGCACCTCAGCAATGCACCTAGGTGTGCACCACCTATGCTGTGGTCCCTAAACCTACATGCCCTACCATATACTAGGGACTTATAGGTAGGTTAACTTAGCCAATTATAATTAGCCTAATTTGCATATCCATTTTACACAGAGCACTGGCCCTGGGACTGGTAAGCAGTACCCAGGGCACAGCCAAGAGTCAGTAACCACCAGTACCTATCCAGAAAGAGTGGGGGTGATCAGGCAAAAAAAAAGGACTTTCCTACACTGCCCCCCCCCAGATGAAAGGTGATGGGTACTAACCTACACCCTGGTAGTCCTCATCAGCTAAGTGGAAAAACCTGGAAAGGCCATCTGCATTGGCATGAGCAGTCCCAGGTCTGTGCTCCACTGTGAAGTCCATCCCCTGTAGGGAAATGGACCACCTTAACAGTTTTGGGTTCTCCCCCCTCATCTGCATCAACCATCTGAGAGGTCTGTGGTCAGTTTGTACACGGAAGTGAGTGCCAAACAAGTAAGGCCTCAACTTCTTCAGGGACCAAACCACAGCAAAGGCCTCCCTCTCAATGGCACTCCATTTTTTCTCTCTGGGGAGTAGTCGCCTGCTGATGAAGGCAACTGGGTGATCATGGCCCTCTTCATTAACTTGTGCTAACACTGCCCCAATCCCTTCCTCTGAAGCATCTGTTTGCACTACAAATTCCTTGCTATAGTCAGGGGCCAGTAACACTGGTGCTGAACACATAGCCTGTTTTAGGGTGTCAAAAGCTTTCTGACACTCTGGGGTCCAAATGACCTTCTTGGGTTGTTTCTTGGAGGTAAGCTCAGTCAGAGGGGCCACTATGGTCCCAAAATTCTGAACAAACCTCCTGTAATACCCAGTCAGGCCAAGAAAGGCCCTGACCTGAGTCTGGGTTTTTGGAGCCTCCCAATCCAGGATAGTCTGGATCTTGGGCTGGAGAGGTTGTACATGGCCTCCACCAACAAGGTGGCCCAGGTACACAACAGAACTTTGCCCTATCTGGCACTTGCTTGCCTTGATAGTCAGGCCTGCTTGAAGCAGGGCCTGAAGCACTTCCTTCAGGTGGACCAGGTGGTCCCTCCAGGTGGAACTAAATACAGCTATATCATCCAGATAAGCTGCACTAAAAGATTCCAACCCAGATAGGACTCTATTCACCAACCGTTGGAAGGTGGCAGGAGCATTTTTCATCCCAAAGGGCATCACCTTGAACTGAAAGTGGCCCTCTGGTGTGGAAAATGCTGACCTCTCCTTAGCTCTTGGACTTAAGGCAATCTGCCAATATCCTGAGGTCAGATCAAATGTGCTCAGGAATTTGGCAGCCCCCAACCTGTCAATGAGCTCATCAGCTCTAGGTATGGGGTGAGCATCAGTCCTAGTGACTGCATTTAGACCTCTGTAGTCCACACAGAATCTTAATTCTTTCTTCCCACCTTGGGGATTAGCTTTGGGTACCAGTACCACTGGACTGGACCAAGGACTATCAGAGGGCTCAATTACCTTCAGGTCCAACATCTTAGCCACTTCAGCTTTGATGTTGGCCTTGACCTGGTCAGACAGCCTGTACAGCTTGTTCTTGACAGGCAAGCTGTCACCAGTGTCAACATCATGGACACACCAATTGGTGAGTCCAGGGGTCAGGGAGAACAGACTAGCAAACTGTCCCAAGACTTGCTTACAGTCTTGATGTTGCTGTTCTGTCAGTTTGGGAGAGAGTACCACTCCCTCCACTGACCCATCTTTTTCCTTTGAGGACAGGAGGTCTGGCAGAGGTTCACCCTCCTCCTCCTTCCCTTCATCAGTGACCATCAGCATGGTCATGTCTGCCCTGTCCTGGTGGGGTTTCATCCTATTAACATGCAGGATCCTGTGAGGATTCCTGGGGGTGCCAAGGTCCACCAAGTAGGTGACCTCACCTTTTTTCTCTAGGATTGGATAGGGCCCAGTCCATTTGGCCTGTAGTGCCCTAGGAGCCATGGGCTCCAAAACCCACACCAGCTGTCCTGGGTGATACTCAGGCATGGTAGCCTTTTGATCATGCCAGAGCTTCATGAGCTCCTGACTGGCCTCCAGGTTTCTGCTTGCCTTCTTCATATACTCAGCCATGCGAGACCGCAGGCCTAGTACATAATCCAGCACATTCTCCTTGGCTTCCTTGAGAGGCTTTTCCCAAGACTCTCTCACCAAGCACAATGGGCCTCTTACAGGGTGCCCAAACAGTAACTCAAAGGGGCTGAATCCAACCCCCTTCTGTGGCACCTCCCTGTAGGCAAACAGCAGGCATGGGAGGAGGACATCCCATCTCCTCCTGAGTTTGTGAGACAAACCCATGATCATGCCCTTCAGGGTCTTATTGAATCTTTCCACCAGACCATTGGTCTGTGGATGGTAGGGTGTGCTGAACTTATAAGTAACACCACACTCCTCCCACATGGCTTTCAGATAGGCTGACATAAAGTTTGTGCCCCTATCTGAGACCACCTCCTTTGGGAATCCCACTCTGGTGAACACACCAAGTAGGGCCCTAGCCACTGTGGGTGCAGTGACTGTCCGGAGGGGTATTGCCTCAGGGTACCTGGTGGCATGGTCCACTACCACCACAATGTACCTGTTACCTGAAGCAGTTGGTGGGTCTAGGGGACCAACAATGTCAATCCCCACCCTCTCAAAGGGAGTCCCAACCACTGGCAGTGGAATCAAGGGAGCCTTTGGTTTGCCCCCTGTCTTGCCACTGGCTTGACAGGTGACACAGGAGCTGCAAAACTCCCTGACTTTTTCTGACATTTCAGGCCCAAAAAAATGGTTGACCAGCCTGCTCCAGGTCTTGGTCTGTCCCAAATGACCAGCTAAGGGGATATCATGGCTTAAGGTAAGGAGGAATTCTCTATACTTTTGGGGGACCACTACTCTCCTAGTAGCCCCTTCTTTAAGGGTCCTAGCCTCAGTGTAGAGAACTCCATCCTCCCAGTAAACCTTGTGGGTACCACTGGTATCCCCTTGTTCTTGCCTGGCAGCAGTCTGCCTCAGGCCCTCAAGAGTGGGACACTCTCTTTGTCCCTGGCACAAATCTTCTCTGGTGGGCCCACCTGCCCCTTGCAGTTCTGCCAAGTCAGGCAGAGTTTGCAGGGAAGGTGTCCCTCCCTCAGAGTTCAGATCCTCCCCCTCAGGGTTGGATTCTTCCTGACCCTCTGTACTTGTTGGGGCTGGTAAGCCAGACCCAGTGCCCTTTCTCTTCTTCTTGGAGGCTTGGCCCATTGTTCCAGGGTCCAAGTGTCCAGCATTTCCCTGTTGTGCTGCCTGTGACCTGGTCACAGCACACACCCATTCAGGGAGGTCCAGCATCTGTGCATGGACCCTTCTCTCCACTTCTGACCATTCAGATGCTTCAAGATCATTTCCCAGCAGACACTCTACTGGGAGGGCAGGAGCTACAGCTACTTTTTTAGGGCCAGTCACACCTCCCCATTTCAGACTCACCATAGCCATGGGATGGAGTTTGGTTCTGCTATCTGCATAAGTCACCTGGTGGAAGACACCAGGTAAGACCTGCTCTGGAGAAACCAGCTTTTCTGTGACCATTGTCACACTGGCTCCTGTATCTCTGAGAGCTTCCACTTCAGTCCCATTGACTTTAGGCCTCTGCCTATACCTCTGCATGATGGGAGGTAAGGTGGCCATAGTTGCAATATCCACCCCACCCACGGATACTAAGGTGACTTCAGTGTACCCTGATTCCACCCCTGGGCCAACTTCCACCCCCAACCCTACACTAGCAATCCCCTGGGATTGCCCACCAGTGGGGGGCTTCCTGGTGCAGATAGCATCTCCTCTTTTATGTCCTGGCTGATAACAGTCAAAACACTTGCCGGCCTTAGCAAGCTCCTGAAACTTTCCTGCTTTAGCAGGATCAAAATTCTTTCCCTGATACCCTTTCCCTTTAAAAGTGAATTGGCTCGGGGCTCCCCCTCCCTGAGAAGTTTTTGGGGACTCTTGTGAGGACTCTTTGGGTTTTTTGTCATCTTTCCCTTGGTTCTTCCCCTGAGAAGAACCATGTCCTCCCTTTTTCTGATCACCCCCTGGGGGTCTCTGGTTAACTCTAGTTCTTAACCAGTCATCTGCTGCCACCCCCAGCTCTCTGGGGTTGGTCAACCTAGAGTCTACTAGATACTGGCGGAGCCTCTCTTGGACACAATTAGTTAGAAGGTGTTCCCTCATAATCAAATTGTACAGCCCCTCAAAGGTACTTACCCTGTTGCCCTGTATCCAGCCCTCCAGTGCTTTTACTGAAATGTCCACAAAGTCCACCCAGGACTGGGTGCTTGTCTTTTGGGTGTCCCTAAACTTAAGCCTATACTGCTCTGGGGTTAGACCAAACTTTTTAGTCAAGCAACTCTTCATACTGGGGTATGAGTCTGCATCCTCCCCACTCATGGTTAGGAGCCTATCCCTCCCAGAGTTGGGAACTAACTCCCAAAGGAGTGAACCCCAGTACTGAGGCTTGACTTTCCTCATCTGGAGGGCCCTCTCAAAGGCCCCCAGCCACTTATCTATGTCATCCCCCTCTACATAGGCAGGAACCACCCCTTTGGGTAATCTGGGGGCAAAACCCCCACCCAGGGACACCTCAGTTTCTTTCTCGCTGCTTCCATCTTTTTTTTCTTTGCTTGCCCACTTTTTCTTTTCTAGGGCAAGCTTATCTGCTTCCAAAGCTATGTAGGCTAGCTGGGCTTCCAGCTCTCTCTCCCTGATGGATGGGTTCTCTCCTCCTGAAAGGACCCTCTTCCTACCACTAGCTTTGGGTCTGCCCCTAGTGACTGTGTCCAGTGAGGACCGTTCCTCCTCTTCCTCACTTGGGGTCTGATGCCTTCCCTCCCCTGAGTGGTTAGAGTTAGCATCTTCCTCTTTTTCTTCCTCCTCTGGAGCTTCCTCTGTCTCTACCTCTTGGGCCTCAGCCCATGCTGTCAGGGATTTAATCAGGATTTGCTTCCTGAGATCAGGGGTTGCAGGCAACCCTCTCTCAATACACAACCCCCTAAGCTGGACTACTGTCTGTGTGGGTAGGCTAGCCAGATCAAGCTCCATGGTTCCCTAGTTTTGTGTCAACAAAAACTTTTTGCAAAAATTGGAAACAAGAATTTAGAAAAATTAAAAAAAAATCAATAATTGAAATTAATCCAAATTAATTAAAAAAAAAAAAAATTAAAAATTAAAAACAATTTTTGCACTAGGACAATTTAAAGGATTTTTAATTTGTTTTATCTAAAACTGTAACGTGATATTGAAGACAAGTACAGGATCCCGTCGCTGCTTCCAATTATGTTGGAAAATGGGTTATTGGTAGGGCAGGTAGGTACCTACACCTAGCAACAAGCCACAAACCTCCACAAAAGTACAGTTAGGTCTCAGTAAATTAATCCCAGCTCTACCCTTGGTAGCTTGGCATCGAGCGTCAAGGCTTAACTTAGGAGACAAAGTGTAAAGCATTCAAATATCACAAAACAGTAATTAAATAAAACACAGGAAACAGTTTAAAAATCCAAAACCAATTTATAAAAATAGCTTATATTTTTATCTTTAAAATGACACAAAAACGATTAAAATCGGTTCAGGGGAACCGGAGATATGAATTTTTAAAGTATTATTATTTTCTAGCGCATAGAAACAAAAAGCGCCAATCGGGTCATCTGGTTGCACCAGGACCGGGACAAAGTCAAACTTTCAGGCCGACCGCGATGGAGCCCTGCTCGGATACAAGTCGCGGGAAGCCTCGGTTAAAAAGTTACCTTCTGACTTAGTCTTTATTTTGAAGTTTTTCTTCACCGGGACGAACCTGCCAGTTGGATCCGACCTCCTGGAGCCCTTGTCCGGATACGCGAAGTCGGTTTCCTCGGTGGTGATTTCTACCTTCGGACTTAGTCGTTTTTTCGAGATGAAAATCCTTCGACCGGGGTAAACCTGGATCTTGATCCGACGTCCGTGGAGCCCTTCTCGGATACGATGGCTGGAAGGTCCCGGTCAACTTTTTACGTTCGGACTTAGTCTCTTTTTCGGATGTTTTTCTTGACCGGGACGAACCACGAAGTCAGGCCGGGTCGCGGTTGAGGCAAGCCGGCTAGAATTTCCGTGTCGAGTCGGTCACTTCATGGAGCTTTTTTCTAAAATTTCTCCAATCTTTTCCAAACTTCTGGGGCTTCACCCAGATGTTCTTTTAAGGTTCTTTTGGGGTCCACAGCTCACCCCAAGGGTCCAGAAGTTCTGTGATGGTCCTTGGGAAGTGCGGACTTCAACTCCCAGAGTGCACCTGGCGCAAACTCCTTTTTGGCCACTGGGCAGTGGTCAGCTGGTCACTTTTTCAGGAGTTGGTGCAGGGGACTCTGGTTAGCAATTTTTCACCTGTAGCAAACAGGGAGTCCCTCCTTGAACCAGTGGAAGCCAGGCAAAGTCCTTCTTGTGGTGAAGCCCAAGTGTGCAGCTGGTGCAGTCTTTCTGAGTGCAGGGTCCAGGTGCAGGCCAGGGGTCCAGCAGGGCAGTCCTTCTTCTCCTTGTAGTTCTTTCTTCTTGAAATTTGGTGGGGATCTGAGGCGTGGGTGCAGGTCTGCCAGTTTTATCCTTGCTCCTGGGTGAAAAGCAGGGGGGCCCTGGTCCTCCAATCAGGGACAGGGTCGTCCCCCTGTGATGACCACTTCCTGGGAAGTGTGGCAAAAATCCATCCCAGAAGGCAACAGTCTCTAAAAATCCAAAATGGATGAATCTGATTTTTAGAGGAGAGATCTGGCTGAGCCCACCCACTGGTGTGGCTAAAAATCATAAACACACCCCTCTCCTGCCCTCTCCTAATCTAATCAAGGGGGCACCTAGCTGTCTGGGGTTGCAGGATGTGGGGGTGTTGCTGGGTGCTCCAGATGTCCTTCTCTGCCTTTGAAGACCAGTTTGGCAGCCCTCCCCCTTCCTGCTTCCCCATCTGCTGAGGGGAGATTCTCTCCCCCAAGCACATTCCTTTGTGTAAAGCCAGACCACTTCACACCTCATTAAAGTGGCCTGGCAGAAGCTGCTGCAGGCTGGCCAATCAGAGCACAGCAGCAAAAACAATGCAGAGCTGAAATTGGCAACTTTTTAGGTAAAGTCTAAACTTTTTACCTGCACTAGTTATATTAAATCCAACAACTGGAAGTTGTGGGATTTATTATAACAATCAATTTGATACCAAATTCTTGGTATGTAACATTTAAGGAGACTTTAAAATTTAAAATAAAGTCTGCCCATTCTAGCCTATGAAGGCCATTTACTTCAATGAGGGAAAAACGAATTTGGCTGTTTTTACCTCACCAGGGCTTATAAATCTATTTTTATAAAGTCCCTGCTTATAGTTACATGGCACCCAGCCCTAGGGGCACATAGGGCACACCTTAGGGGTGACTTATATGTAAAAATAAGGTAGTTTAAAACTTTGGAAGTACCTTTAATTCCAAAGTCGAATTTGCATATAACTTTAATTTAAAAGCAGCCAGCAAGGCAGGCTTGCTTTTAAAATGACACTGGGCACCTCAGCAATGCACCTAGGTGTGCACCACCTATGCTGTGGTCCCTAAACCTACATGCCCTACCATATACTAGGGACTTATAGGTAGGTTAACTTAGCCAATTATAATTAGCCTAATTTGCATATCCATTTTACACAGAGCACTGGCCCTGGGACTGGTAAGCAGTACCCAGGGCACAGCCAAGAGTCAGTAACCACCAGTACCTATCCAGAAAGAGTGGGGGTGATCAGGCAAAAAAAAAGGACTTTCCTACATTGACTTTGGCCATTGCTGGGGTTCCTTGAGAAATAGACGAGGAATGTACAATACTTGGAATTAATATTTCTAATATGTGACACTGAATTCATAATGTAATCAAACAAGCACAGCATCAGCGTGTCCACTGTAGCACCAAACATATTTCAGAGGCCCTTTTGGATATTCACCTTCGTTCCCTTTTCAGCACTTAATATAACATTGAGACTTTTTAACATTATGAGGCCTGGTAGGACATTGCACTGTTTTGATACTGGAGGGCAATTTGTTGACACTCAAGTGTAGCCCAGAGGAAGTTGACACTGATTCAAGCTATTAGAACTGTAATTAATTTGTATATATATATTTTTTAATAAAGTGCTGTAATTTGCCCATCGTCTTCTCGGCGCTGTACATATGGTGTAACCTACCGACATGGCAGAAAGCCGCTGTGAACCGTTGAAAGAGTAAACCCATTCCATTAAGGCTCGTCTGAGCTTTAACTGATTGATTTCCTGAAACAAGGGCGGCGGTAATACTCTGCCTCCAACTCTGAGCAATTCGGTATTAAAAACATCAAGCAAATATCATCTTGGTGACCTGCGAGAATGGAAGGGAAAATATAATGAAAACCATTCCGATAGGTGGGCATTTGTTTGATTAGTAATTAATTTGTGCCCAAGACAGAATGTTTTGAACACAACCTGCTGTTGAATAAGCAACCGTTGCAATGACGCCAAAGCAGGAGTAAAATGATTGGTTCTGGACAAACCTAGAACCATCCTCACACTAAAGTAGGGGCGAGCGGTATTCCTCTTCCCTTATCCCGACGCTTGAACCAGGATCACACATGCAAGACGGGAAAGAGGTGTCATGGAAGTAGGTCTTCCCAGCCTATAGACCCAGGGTCCCCTGTGCGTTTTTGAAAATACCCTCTCCCACTGATTAGTGGTGCGCATCATCACAGGGCGTGCTACAACACTCTGGTGCAGACCAACACTTCAGTGTGGAGCAGAGAGATAGCTCTTAAGTGACATTTAGTATATTACAGTCTCCTAGCTCCTCCCTCCACATCTCATACACTGTGTAGATGTAGGTAAGATCAAATGATTATCAACAGTGCCACTTTACAGTTTCTCCTTCTGAGCGAGCCCAGTGTCATAGGTTCTCACTCACCCATACCGCATCGGTCTCACGCTTCCACAATTTTACCTGTTCGCTCCTCTACCCTCCCTGATAATACTGATCCTCTTACGGGCTAATGCATCTTCGTTCATAAAGGTTATAGTTACGCACCCCCTATAGCAACTTTAATTCAAACCATACATATCCTGATGAGCCTACTGAGTTGGTTATCGTAACCTTTGTGATGCAGCCCTCCATCAGTCCTCAGTCAATCTCACAGTATTCCGCGCTTCTCCCCGCCTTACTCATCATCAAAGGTTCCAATGCCGCCTGTTCTACCATTTGCTACTCTCCGAAGTTTCATATAGGCATGTCGGACCCCTGCTTAATTTGTGCTCTAGGCTGTCACGTGGTGCGTCTCTGTCCATTGTAGAACGGGTACTACGGCTTGCTGCGTTCCAGATTTCTTCGTTCGCCATCTTGGTGGAACGCATTCCATTCAAAAAAATATTTCACACACTATAATTATGTCTGTCTTCCCAAACCATAGGATGCTCCCCACTTTTCTAAACCTCCCAATTGCAGGTACTAACAGAACATTGGGAGTATGATATGGGCTGATGGTACAGGTAATGTCTCTGCAACTCTTTCCTTTGCAGATTCGTAATCAGTCACCTGTGTGAATCTTTGACGACTTGAAGGGTATATTAAACTCTACATCTCCTCCTATCCATCATGTTACCCCTACGTCAAGATTATCACTCCCAGTCATTGTCCCTCTGCATATTGTTATAGCTATCTGTGCACTCAGATATTTGTGACCTTCTGCTTGTTGTCATCAATGTCTGTGCACTGTGATACTCATGGACTGAATGCGTGCTTCTGACAAAGGTTGATATACAAATTCTTCTACCTACTTAGTGCCCCAGTATGTCCACTCATCTGGCTGGACTAAATGGGGTAATATCAGTACATACTATTATTCAACAGATAACAGTATTTGCTGTCAGCTATTGGCCCTACAGCTTCAAAATTACAAAAGAGTGAGTGCTCCCAGTATCTTTACATTGGAACCAACCTACTTTATAAAGGATATTTATGTGATACCATGGGATGTCGTTACTCCAGCCTATATGATTTTTTCATAACATGTGCACCCATTTCTGTCCTCTTTGCAGTAGAAAGTTCTTAACAGCTTTCACACTTTTAGGGATGAAAGACTTGTTGATGACTACCCGTTTCAGTTCAGGTCATTCACTGAATGGTTAACTTCAGAGTAATGTGTCACTGTCATCCCACATCTCACATTGCTCATATGCTCTGTGACTCTAATCTTCACTCTCCTCGTGGTCATCCCCACATATAGTAAATCACATGGACATCTTTCCAAATGTATCACATTCTCCGAATTACACGTGGTGTGTTTCCTCAGAGTCCATGGGTAGCTCAGGCCCAACTCCACTTCTTTGGGGTACTTGCCAAAGGGCACGCCTTGCATGAGCCACAAGCATTGTGACCCATAATCGGGGGAAAATCACACAGACTTGGACCCTTCCTAGGCCTCATGTCCTTTGGTTTTGTGTGTACCAGTAAGTTCTTTAAATTTGCGCTTTTCCTAAATGAGAACATTATAGACACTAGACCACGGCCATTTGATTCAATTTTTTTTAATTCTTGTTAACTGTTTTCTTTACAAAATAAGAGACCGTGCTGTATGTGGTGACACTGATATTTCTGTCTGTTTTCATCCTTTTTTTTCCAATAGGGCCTCCTTATTATTGTTATGTGCTCTCTTTCAGGATCGATCACCCATTTCGGGTAATGCCGCTCTGAAGTCTGCCACTCAGATTCTCTGCCTCTTTGTCGAAATCTTTGATTTCAGAACAATTTTGTCTTAATCATAAGATCTATCCATATAGTAGTTTATTTCTTTTAAGGAATACGGGTGGAAAATTCTGAATGAAAGAAGACTGCTTCTATCCACGGGCTTAATATACACCTCAGTTGTGAGTCTGCCTTCCTTTGGCTTTATTTTCAAATCTAGGAAGGGCAAAGCTTCATTGGCTATTGTTGAGGTGAAGTGCACAAAGGGGTTCTTACTATTAACCCACTCCAGAACATTTGGACTGATTCTTTGTCACCTTCCCAAATCACAAGCACTTCATCTATAAAGCAACTCCACAGTTTTATCGATTCTCAAAAGGAATTCATATACGGATAAATGTGCTCCCTCTCAAATTCTGAGATGTACAAACACACTTGACTTGGTGCGAATGTGCTTCCCATTGAAGTGCCATGAGACTGTAGAGACAGCTGGGTATACTTACTAAGATTTTACACTGTGTTTGCACCACAAAAGATATACAAATAGTCGCAAAATCTTTTTTTACCTATTTACTTTCCTACTTTCTAGGAAATTATCACCCTTTCCCCTACTCTGCTCATCAACATGTTTCAGCTCCCTTGCTGCCCCCTAAAAGGTCAATGGGCTTTCATCAGGATGTTCGATCTCCTGATTTCACAAATTGTTTTTCGAGCACCTTGTATCACATGGTTTATGCATGTAACCTCTAGTTCTCTATACTTCCTGGTGGAATTCTCAGCACCAATGGAGGACCCCAATTGTGACATTTTTCCTACAGTTACTACCAATGTGTTATGGTGCTTAATAAGGCCACAGGTACCAAACCCACCTCCAAACAGTAGGTAAAATGTTAAGAAGGGGTACTTTAAGTAAGGGATCAAACATCCTGACAGAGGCCCATTGACCTGTAAGGAGGTAGCAAGGGAGTCAAAACATGGACAGGGTGATCATTTTCCAGAGTCCACCCTGAATTTTATTGTTTTAAATCCTGCTAAGATTGTCCTATAATAAAGTGTAGGTTGATACCCCCTTAGACAGTTTTAAGGAAACTGCGTACAGGATCCCTTCAAATATTAAGGAAATGTCCCTTATGCTCTATCTATTTGCTCCACTCTGAAGTGTTTTTTCTGCACCAGAGTGTTTTAGCGCACCCTATAATGAAGCATACCACTAATCAGTGGGTGAGGGCATTTTAGGCAACCTACAGGGGACCCTGAGTCTATAGACTAGGAAGAATTACTTCCATATTACCTCTTTCCAAACCTAGAACCAGTATAGTGACAGCTCTCCATATACACTTCAATATGTGCAATGCGGGATTAGGAAAATCCAGGTTGATGACGTTACAGTCAGTGTCATATCCAGAGTGCTATGGGCCCTAATACGAGCAAGGAAACTGGGCCCCCATCTGCTGACTTGGGTGTTAAAAGAAACAGCTACCAATTTGGTGAGGTGGCTCCCTCACACCTCTGGAACCTATTGCCACTACACTTGCTGAACTATTAAATGCTATGTCCCTGGTTTAATTGGCCAAAACAGGAAGATATGAAAGAGTTCAGAATCTTCTTTTAATGGCATAAAGTATTGGAAAAAACACAACTTGGGACTGAACTGATTTTAGATAACGTAAATTCTCAAGCCTTTTGATGACTTTTAGGTCTGGTGTTAATCAAGACCTTTTGATCTAAGTAAATTTATACACAATATAAATCGATTTATAGTGTCTTTAAGCCCGCCCTCTTCACCTATTGGGCTGTTATTTTGCATTTCAAATTTTTCTTGCGCTCCTTAAGGTATAAAACATGAGTCAGTCCACTTCAGCTTTGGCTAACTTCAGTGCGAATGACAGAATTATTCCCTTTCACAAGGAACACATCCACGTATAATGTAGTTCCATTTAGTGCCAGGGACTATTTACAAAGTGAGCTTTTTGAGACCAAAAATATTTTAGTTTTTAGTTCCTTTTTTCAAATTGACAAGGGCCTAAGAGTTCCTCTAACAACCAATTTTTGCAAAAATATGAAAAAACAAGCATTGACAAAGCCAAAAGGCTGTCAACATTAGACTGCTCGGCTTTGCCAGTACGTGTTTACTTAGGTAACAGAGCTTAGCAGGTTCTACGGACTTGAGGCCAGAAAAGATAGTGCCACAATAAAATATTGATCGAAGGAAGAAGTATTTATGTTTCATTTCCATTCATTTTCACCTGGTTGCAGCTCATTCAGAAATCTTACCTGTGAAAGAGAAATTCCTGCGCTTTTTTGCAGATTTCAGTCTCATTCGGAGTGCCCATGTAAGCGTAAAACCGCACAAAAATGGTCCTTACCCCGGATTTTCAAACTCTGCTTTAGCACAAATTGTGCCCAGTGCTGAGTATCAGATGCACACGTTCCTCCAGACAATGACTGAAGGAAACATCGTGTGCAGAGCATGGTAAGTAAAACATCCTTCAGCAGAACTGTTTGCAAAGACCATTTGTGCACGTTATTCCACATTGCATGGGGTAAAAGTCAGAATCAGGCGCAAAAACCGACCTGCTAACTGACCTGATATCCTGGGGAAATGATACTTACCTCTCGAGGCGGTTTTCTGCTCCTGAATTCACCGGTGCACTTCGAATTCTTCACCGTGCGCTTTGAATTCATAGAACACGCAATTTTGTAATGCAATTTTTGGAGCAGAGTTAAAAAAAAAAAAAGATATGCTGAATACCATGTTATCCGTTCAAATGGTTTATTACTTGTTTTTTAAGGGAATGAACTGATTTTAGTTACATCTTGCAACAGTTTAACATCACAACCACTACTTAAGCAAAGGTTGCAGAAACAATGTGGCAGAAGCAGCACTGCCTGCATGAGGTGCAGAGTGTGTTGGAAGGTACTCTCCGAACACAATTTATAAGAAAATAGAAGGATTTGTACCAAATGATATTTACACAATCAACGTAACAGCGCAGTACACATCTCTCCTTTGCCTCTACTTCAAAAATTTGAATGGATTTCAGCCCACCATACACAGAGTCGAACTACTTACTACACGTGCTACACGCATACATACACTCAACACACCCACTTTTAAAAAACACAACGTAACTTTGCCCGAGAGGTTCCAGTAGGCCACACTCTCAGTGACACAGATATGAAGACCTAGTCGACTGCGTGAGATCCAGTTGCGGCTCGTGGCGCACAGAAGGGGTGTGCCGGGCAGCACAGGGGGGAATAGAAATGAAATAAAAAATGAACACTTACCTTGCCCGCTGCCGCCCTGCCGCACCGCTCCATTCGCTTCTCCTCAGCAGGCACAGACTCCCAGCCTGCCCTGCAGCCAATCCTGAACATAATAAACATAGTTTATTATCATTTTTTGGTAAAAGGTTTGCAGCTGCCGCTGATGGTGGGGGGGGGGGGGGTGACGCTCCCCTGCCCTAATGGAGGAGCTGCCCCTGGTGACATCACAAAACACTGTATGCTGTCACCCTACATGCTAAACCCAAAACACGAACGATAGTCCTCTGTTTACTGTGAGGGTACACTTGATGTGCCCCTCTAGGTCACATGATAGGTTCTGGACCTCACATTGCCAAGACAGGCCTAGGCCTCTGCCCACACTCTATATTAGTGTAACTCCAAGCCCAAAATAAAAAGTCAGGATACCAGATACACACAGTCGAGCTCTTTGGACCGGGATGCACACTCACATACCATGCAGTGGATGTTTTAGTCCCAACAAGTACTTACTTTTTTAGTTATGAAAACATGCAGTACTACCTTCAGGAAGCGTACCATCTCCTCCTTCCTATACATGCTCATCTCCTTCTATTTTCTGGCTCTTGCTTCATTGTTCATCGTCATGAAATCAATATAATGCTCATCTCTTTCTCTCCACTTCCTTTTACATTTGCTGCCTCTCCGTTCATATCTACTCCTTTGTGGTTCAATTGTTGTCCATTATCTAGGACAACAAAGATCTCTCTAGCCTCCTCTACTTCAAAAAGTCATTGAAACTTAATAAAACATCACCCAGTCTACCACCTTGACCTTCGCCATATCAACGTCTTGCACTCATTCTTTTACATTGTCACTTTTGGCCGTTGCTTCCATATCATTGCCCCCATTAGTCAGATTTCTCATCCATACTGCCACTAACTTGGTCCCAGGTTTTCTTCCTCTTAGAACTTGGAATGGAAATGGTGTTGACAAAAGTGCACTGTGTCCACACTGTATTCACTAGGTCTCTTACATTTTGCCCACTGCTTAGTGCCAGCTGTGAAGCTCCCTTAATCATTATATTTTACTTCTCAACAATCCTATTATCTTGGGAATTATACAAAACAGTATTATTATACCAAACCCCACACCTCTCCAAGGAACCCTTTATTTCATGTAGCATCAACTGTGCACTATTATTTCTAATCAGACATGTGTGACACCCTTCTCTCTGAAGCACCCCTTTTGACAAATCAATGGTGGGTGCAGTGGAAATCTCACTCTCAAACACCACTTCCATTTTGAATGCACAACCACCATTGTTGCAAAACAAGAATGACCCACTCCCAGACCCAGCATTGGTCCAATAAAATCTAGATATGTATTCTCCTCCACGGTCTAACCTGATCTTCAATATATCTTTCATATCCTCAATCTACTTTTAATCTCTTTTCACACTCTTTACATTCTGGACACCACTCACTATTTTTGTTATTTCGTCAACTATGCCTAACCTCCAAAAATTCACCTTAATCCTCTTCCCTATATTACTCTGGCCCAAATGACCTTTTTTTGATCCATTATTTTCTTTCTCATGCCCTTAGGATGTATAAGGTAATCACCATGCATCATCAAATCACCCTCTTTTACTGACAATGGCAACTCTTCCAAAATCTTGACAAACAGCCTGACCACAACTTGAACTGTGCTCTCCCACAGTCCACCTTTCATCACCATGAGGTGAACAGTCTTCAAGACTTCACCTTTAGCTGCATCACTGTTAGAAAGGGGGTCTCTAGTTGGCAGAGGTCTGCACCCTTGTCAAAGTAGGGACCACAATCTTAGTCAGGGTAAATCACACACATTCCAAATTATCCTGTGCCCACCCTCTGGTAGCTTGGCACTGAGCAGTCAGGCTTAACTTAGAAGGCAATGTGTAAAGTATTTGTGCAATAAATCATGCAATAACACCACAAAAATACACCACACATGTTTAGAAAAATATAAGATACTTATCTGATTAAATTAAGGTCAAAACGATCAAGATTTGATAAGCACAAGTTGAAATATCACTTTTGCAAAGTTAAGAAGAGTCTTTAAAAATCAACAATTGTGTGCACAAATTTCCTGGTTTGCGTCACAATTACTGGCACAGAGACCGCAGAGGAGGAGATGCATGGAAAAAGGAAGGTGTGCTTTGGATTTCCTGACACAGCACAGAAAATGTGTTGTTTCTTCACACACTGCAAGGACTTTGTGTTGATTTCTGGTGCGCAGTCTTGAATCCTCACTGCGATGTGGGGTCTTCTGACACCCAGGGACGATGCGTTGAAATCCTGGGTGTGTGGGACAAAGTCACAGGCGATGCGTCGATCCGGTGGGTCATGCATCGGAGTTTCAGTCGTACAGCAGGGGCTTTGTCGATTCTTCACTCAGGAAGTCGGTCTGCATCATTTTGTCTCGGCTGTGCGTCGATCCGGTATGGCTGTGCGTCGAAGTTCGGGTCACAATATAGGCACTGCATCGATCTCCACTCGGGAAGCCGGGCTGCATCGTTCTGGCGATGCAGTGATTTTCTCATCGCTGGGCAGGCTGTGCATCGATTTTCGCCTTGGACTTCAGAAACAGGGGGGAGCTCAGTCCAAGCCCTTGGAGAACACTTCTCAGCAAAGTCAGAGGCCACCAAGGTAGCAGGGCAACAGCAAGGCAGAAGTCCTTCACAGCAGAGCAGTCCAGGTGAGTCCTTTGGGCATCCAGGCAGCTCCTCTTGACAGGTTGCGGGATCTGGTCCAGAAGTGTCTGATTTGGTGGGGTCAGGGACCCAATTTATATACCCAAAAATGCCTTTGAAGTGGGGGAGACTTCAAAGAGTGGTTTTAAAGTGCACAAGGTCCCCTTTCAGTACAGGTCTGTCTGCCAGGATCCCAGTAGGGGGTTTGACAGTCCATTGTGTGAGGGCAGGCCATTAGCCTTTGAAATGTAAGTATCAGGCCCTCCACCCTTCCATACAACAAGACCCATTCAATATGCAGATGAGTGCAGGTGTGACTGAGTATTCTGTGTTTGTGGTTGTTTAGGTGAACTGCCCAAGGAAGCTGTCAACCAGCCCAGCCCAGACGTTGATTAGACAGGCTGTAAGACACAGATGGATTTTAGGTGCAGGGAAATGCTCACTTTCTAAAAGTGTCATTCCTGAAATTGTAAATTCCTGCAGAAAAACAATATTTTGAAGCTTTTTCCTCTTTTTATGTGTGCTGCAGGGGAAAAATGAGAAGTAAAGATATTTTTCCCCGTTACGCCTCCCCTGGGAAGGTGTAGCATTTTGACACATTCCCAGGTGTACCACTCATGGTAAATCTGGTAATGTGCCAAAATCCATGGGTGGATGCTTGGGAACACCCACGCAACACACATCGAATGCCTCCCTGGGGCAGAGTAACACAAGGAAGCAGCTTGTGCTGCCTTTTCATCACTCCAGCTTCACCAAGCACAGCAGGGCCACACAAGGTGGTCTTGTGTGGCTTGGTAAATCTCATCTAGCTTTTGCATCGCCCTTGCATTACCTTGGGTGGTACCAGGGCGATACAAAATGTTGATAAAAATGCACCTTAATCACTCATATGCCTATAAAAGATGAATGTGACCTTGTATAATGTAATTGGTACTCACGTAATGTGCTTCTATACCTTCGGATCCAGCTTGCCCTTTTTGAAAACTGTACAGAGAGGTTAAAAACAAATATAGATAAACATTTAGGGCCTCATTACGAGGCTGGTGATCACAAGACTGCCAGCATCGCGGTGGCGGTTGGACTGCCGTGGCTTACAAGTTTGGCATTCAGACCACCATCCTACCGCCGTCTCCACCAGGATCCTAGATCCCGATAGGGTGACGGCGGTCTTGGCTGCAATCAGCCAGGGTGGCGCTGAACTACAACCTTGTTCTGCGTCAGCTTTTTCATGTTTTTTTCACCTCCATGAAAAGGCTGCTGAGAACAGATGTAGAGGCACAGGGGAGCCTCTTCACTTCCCATGCCCAGCACCCCTTCATTGCTCATGCCCAGCACCATCAGAAAGCTCACAGTCTGCTTTGCAGACAGTGCACATTCCAAGGGTGTTGGACGGCCTCCTCTGTGCTATGAGCTAGCACTCAGCTCCTTTAAGGGAGCCAAGTGCTATCTCGTAGCACTGTTCCCACCGGTCGGACTGGCGGAAACGCTCTATTTTAAGGTTTCAACTGGTCAGCCAGGTCAGGCTGGCTAAAACCTTGTAATAGGGCAGGGGGGGTACCACCGCCATGTCGGTGGCGTCCTCTCTGTGAGTTTGGCGGTCCCGCATTGGGACCGCCAAATTCGTAATGAGCCCCTTAGTGGCTGACTTGTACAAAGTGAAACCAGAAAATCTGGAGAATGTCATGGCTTCCTAACCTAAGTTGTTTGATCTTAGGCAAATAGTTTATTTTTATTTCACCAAAGCACCACATACAGGGTTTACATGATTATTGTCTTGCCCCTTAGTTCACTAAGGCCCTCATTATAACATTGGCGGTAAAAAACGCCTACTGCCGCTGCGATGGCTGCCAAAATACCGTCGCCCACAGCTACCAGCGGTCTGCCAAATTATGACCGTAGCCGGAATTCTGCCAGAAGGATGGTGGAATTCCAGCTGCGGCCATGGCGGTGGATGGCGGTAAGGTGGCGCTGCTGCCAGCAGCAGTGCCAGGCTAGTAGACCACCGCAGACCATATCATGTCACATAATACGGCTGGCGGTGTTCTGCTGGCGGACACTGCTGCTGGCAACAGCGCCCCGTCCCGTCTCCTGCCGGAGGACCCCCTGAAATCAGGTAAGTCCGGTGCTCCGACAGGGGTGGGGCGTTGTGTGTGTGTGTGGGGGTGTGTGTGTATGTTTGTGTGTGGTTGTGGATGCAAGTGTGCATGTATGGATGTGTGAGTGCATGTATGTTGTGTTGTGTGAATGCATGTGTGCATGTATGTATGTAAGTGTGTGTGGATGTGTGTGTGAATGGATGTATGCATGCGTGGATGAATGTGGGTATTAGTATGTATATGCGTGCATTCGATGGTGCATGAAGGTGCGTGTATGTTGGGGAGGTCTGGAGTGGGAGGGTGGTGGGAGGAAATCCGGGGGGGAAATCGGGGGAGAGGAAGGGAGGCGGGGAAGACCCCTATCAGTGACAGGGAAGGAATTCCCTGTCACTGCTAGTGCCTACCGCCGTGGTTTTCGTGGCAATAAGGAAGCCATGAAAACCATGGCAGTAGGCGGGGTCATAATCCCACGGGCGGGCTAGTGATGGCCGTCTGGCTGGAGACTGAAGTCTCCAGCCCGGCGACTGTTACCGCCGTGGCGGACAGAGTGGTACATTGGTGGTTTGGCTTGAGCCAAACCGCCAATGTCATAATATGGGGAAAAGTACTCCAGCCTGTTGGCAGTACTTTTCTCTATTTTACCGCCATCCGCCAGGGTTGTAATGAGGGCCTAAGTGTTCATGTTTAATAACTTTCATTTTTTAAAAGCACTTCTCAGTGCAGCGCAATAATTTGACCTATTAATGTAAAAGCTTCCAGATGTTAAAGAAAACTTTTTTTTTTTAAAGCGAATTCGAGTTCTTAATTGATGTTTGTTTTATGCACTGCTGCTGTTCCTAGAGAGAAAGAGAGGGAGAGCAAATAGCAGGAAGAGAAGTGAGTGACTAGATAAAGGCAGAGAGGAAACGGAAGGAGATGGGGAGAGGAAGGGGAAAAGGGAGGAGAAGTGAATCCGTCTGTGAAAGAGAGACAAGAAGTCAAGACCACTCATCCCCAACTGTCTTCTTGTCTGGCTAGTGTCCCAGACGGAGGCACAGCACCCTAACAATTTGTGCCACTTCCTTTCCACGACGCCAGGCAGTCTGCACCTAAAATTCTCTCATTGGCTGGAATGCTCTAAACAGGTACACGAGGGGCAGAAATATGCACATTATGGGGGTCATTCCGACCCTGGCGGTCCATGACCGCCATGGCGGAGGGCGGCGGAAGCACCGCCAACAGGCTGGCGGTGCTTCCTGGGCTATTTACCGCCGCGGTCAGAAAAAGGGAACCGGCGGTTTCCCGCCGGTTTTCCTCTGGCCCAGGGAATCCTCCATGGCGGCGCTGCTTGCAGCACCGCCATGGGGATTCCGACCCCCTTCCCGCCAGCCTGTTTCTGGCGGTGTCCACCGCCAGAACCAGGATGGCGGGAACGGGTGTCGTGGGGCCCCCTAACAGGGCCCCACAAAGATTTTCACTGTCTGCTTTGCAGACAGTGAAAATCGTGACGGGTGCCACTGCACCCGTCGCACCCCTGCAACTCGGCCGGCTCCATTCGGAGCCGGCTTCCTCGTTGCAGGGGCTTTCCCGCTGGGCCGGCGGACGGCCTTTTGGCGGTCGCCCGCCGGCCCAGCGGGAAAGTTGGAATGACCGGCGCGGTCTTTTGACCGCGGTGCGGTCATTGCCGCCCGCCGCGGTCAGAATGACCGCCTATATCTCTTAAGAGCATGATTCACAGAGCCATGAATTTGATTTCATGGCCCTCTTGCAAAGGCTGCAACACCTTCTCTTCGTAACTCATCACCAAATGATGACTTGGGAAAGGGATGGGTGTTGACAGGCAGCTCTATATAACAGACAAGCAACCCCGGGAGTACCGGGCTGATGCTGTATATGCCCAGGGCTGCATCAGATTTTGACGCTTCATTGCGTGATTTGTGGGCAGTCCCTGTGGACCTAAAGTATTGCAGAACTGGGCTGACTGCATAGTAGCCTATAGTCTGCCTAACATTCACTGCTGCTAGCTGGCACATGTGCATTCACACATATGCCTAGTTAGAATTGCCTGACTTCCGTTTTCGAGAACTGACAAGACATTGTAATGTAAAAAAGATGGATGGTAATTGCTTTTTCAATTGCCATCCATATCACATTTAATTACAAAGGCGTAGCCCCTTCACCCATCCTCTGGATGTAGGGGATCGGAGGAGTGGTTGAAAATGGGGCATAAGGAGGGGTTAAGGGTGAGTTGAGGATGAGTTTAGGGAAGGACAGGTGCACACCCACAAAAGAGTGAGGTCATTGCTATTTATAATGTTACTATAGCCAAAAAGTGACTCAAAGCAGTAGTAGATTACTCTAGTTTAGAGCTGAAATAAATCCTGCACCTTTCATGGCCAACTACTGGTACTGCAACACCCTCCGAAAATGGAGACAGGCTTAAAATAAAAACCTGTACAAAAAACGTTACATTGAAATAAAATATTTTGAATAGTTAAAAATATTAGTAAATATAAAGAAATATAATCATTAACATTGATTATTTATTTATATACTATTTTAACACTTTTTTGTAATATAAAAATTAATGTAAGATTAAAGTTTAATAAAATATAATTGAATTACTTTAAATAAGTTACTTACTAAAGGTGGGAATAGATTTTTAAATTAAACTTCAGCAAACTAATTTAAATTTGATGAAATAAACACACATGCATATATATATTTATATACATATCCATATACATTAATTAAACAATTATTGCAAAATTAAGTTAATAGAGGTATACAACTTGTTTCTTTTGTTCTACATTTAAAATAAATAAATACAATTAATCTACAATACAGACCTAATAAAGTTTCACTTTTTTCAAGTTAAATAATAGTTTCCACTTTTTCTATACTTTATAGTCATACTCTGCAGTTGTGTTGGAGATCTCCTTATTATAAAGTATAGGGAAATATAAAAACTTTTATTAAACTTAGAAAAAGTTTGTAAACTTATTTCTGTGTTAAGTATTATTGTAGCATAATTGTATATATCTATTTAAAATGTAAAAACAAAAGAAAACAACTTGCTACAGAACAATTAACTTAATTTTGAATTTAAATCTCTGATTAATCAACATGTACTTTTTTGAAGTTTACTTAAAAAATAAATTGCCACCTGAAGTAAAAAATTATTTTATTATGTATTAATAATTATTAAAATGGATGCATATAATTAATTATAAGTAATGTAATTATATGTTATTAAAATGTAATCTTACATTACATTTGAAATTCAAAGAAGGCATTAAAATATTTTATAACTAAATAATAAAAGTGTTAGACTTTTGAACATTAAATTATAGGTTTTTAATTTTTTTAAATCTAGTTTAAATACTTACTTACTTTCATACTTTATTCGACTCGTATGAGCCATAAAAGTCACAGAGAAACACACACAAATATGAAAAACAGAAATTAAAATGCCACAGCAAACATTTCTTAATACCTAGAGCGTATTTTCAAAGCACTCATAATAAAATTCAAAATAATTAAATTTTACTTTATTTTCTACGGGGTTTTAGATTAAGTCCATTTCTCGATTATTATATGGGAGGGATTTGCAGTGTCAGCGGTTGGCCATATGTGGAGCTAGACTTCCTATTGCTTCGTTATAGCAGTGTTAACATACACTTGTAACTGTGGCCCGCTTCCGTTTTCAGGGGCAAGGACATATAGGCCCTCATTACAACCCTGGCGGTCAAAGACCACCAGGGCTGTTTTGGAGTTTGTACCGCCAACAGGCTGGCGGTACAAACTCGGGCATTATGACTGCGGCTGAAGCGCCGCGATCGCACCGCCGGGACCGGCGGTTCCCTGCCACTTTTGTCCCGGCGGTTGTAATCCCCCAGGGCAGCGCTGCCCAGGGGATTACAAGTCCCCCTCCCGCCAGTCTTTTCATGGCGGTATGAACCGCCATGAAAAGGCTGGCGGAAAGGGGAGTCGCGGGGCCCCTGGGGGCCCCTGCACTGCCCATGCCACTGGCATGGGCAGTGCAGGGGCCCCCTGCCATGGTCCCATCGAGCTTTTCACTGTCTGCGTAGCAGACAGTGAAAAGCGCGACAGGTGCAACTGCACCCGTCGCACCGCTGCAACACCTCCGGCTCCATTTGGAGCCGGCTCCCATGTTGCGGCTGAGATCAGGTTTCCGCCCACCGGCCCAGCGGGGATCTCCAAATAGACCCCGCGGGAGTGCAGTTGCATTGGCGGCCGCCCGCCGGTTTCAACTTGGCGGGCGGCGCTTGCCACCTGCCAATGTTGAAATGAAGGCCTAAGTCTACACTTTTGTGTAACTTTAACCTCAGATTTTGTGAATAGCTAAAAGTAGTAAAGTTGCTCTAAAGTGTAAGAGTAAACTTACCCGTGTTAATTACCTTTCATCTTTTCTCCCATATTTCTCGTGGCTGTTGTCATGGTTTATTTCTCTGATTTGTCATCCACCCACTTTCCATACTCAGGCTTGGCGCTGCTATATAGCCAGACATGCTCTTCAAAAGGTATCGCTGTACAAGTACATTTTTTCTTCCCGACGATGCATGATGAGAAGACAGTACGCCTCTTATTGTTTGCAGTGTGATCGGTGTCATGTGAGAGATGCAAGTAGATGTGCTAAGATTCTGAAAATGTAAAGTACGTGGGCCCTTGCACACCCATTGAAGGCACAGGCAACCGTATAAACAAGAGACTTGCCCATTTTCCCTTAGGCTATCTTTTCCTTTGTTATGTGGAAATTTGGCATTTCTCCACAATGTCAGAAGAGCGACTCATCTTACAAGGTTCAGCAGGTGGTTCAACAAACACAGACTTTCCCAGGCTGTGATGTACTGTGAGTCCATGAACCAATTAACCACCTCCTGGGCCTTTGTGCTAGGCTGCTGGCCAACCCATGGCCAATGTGTAGCAGCAATCACCACGAGCCCAGGAACAGTATTTTAGGCGTTTATTTGCACAACTACCCAAGCCCCACGTGGCCAGCCAGCTGCTTAACTGACCAGAATATAATCCAAACTTCACACAAAAGCTTCATAGCTCACAGACTCGGTATCATCCTATGCTACCTTAAAGGTATAACAGATAGCAGCAGCGCTATATGCACAGGGCGTTCAGAAACAATGCGGCAGCAATAGTACAACCAGTCTAAGAAAAATAAAAAAAGAGTGAGTGTGATATCAGAGGAATATCAGAAATCTGACAAGTAGGGACAATGTTTCAATCTCACGTTTTGGTGGATGCACGTGACACTTTGTAAATGTGCTTATTTATTGCACTTTGGGGTGTAATTGTATAAAATGAGGTATAGATCTTTTTATTGTTTGCAAAATTGTGTTTATGCTGCAACCTTTTCTACTTAAAAATGAAAAAGAACAATGTTTCAATAGCAAATCACTTAGCTGGGTTGTCAAAAAATATTGTGACAGTTCTGTGCTAGCTATCTGTTACTCAGAGGTTATTAAGGCAGCTGGTGGAAAAGAAAGTAAACAGAGCTTTGCAAGTCTTATTTACTTTCTGTCATTTCCACTCTTTGTTTTACATCAGCTACTTAGCAGAAAATGGAGGGTGTTGAGGGAAGCAGTGGACAGATTGATCAATCTGTGAGGTCAACTAGGGCCAAACAGTGCATGATGTCACTGGCATTTTGTTGGAACGGCGTTCATGAAAATGGCTAATTTTTAAGACCAGACATTTCCGTTTTGTGCACTGTTGCTTCCATAGGCACTCTCAGTGCTGTCATCTTTGGTTCCGTTCCACCTTCTGCTAATACGTAAAATCCAATGTGTACATCCAAAATTATTTTTATTATGTTTTCCAATTAATACAATATTCAGAAATAGACTAAGTTGTTCAAAGGATGGGCTGGTTTACATTATGGGCATTTGGAGGCGATTAGCACATTGATGCTGAAAGGTCCATCATTTTCATACATCTACAATTGTAGGTATTCATAGTAGAGGTAGCAATCTGTGGCTGTTCAGTAGTTGATGCCTCAAGAAGCCCTATTTGACTGATAGCAAGTGAAGACTATTTAATTAACACTCAGTTGTTCCCGAATTGTGTGCCATTTCAATTGGAATGTCGTAATAATTTGGATGTAGCATTTAACTGGTTGATTTTAAAGATCACCACTGCTGTTTTATGAGTTATTAGGCCTAAAAAACAGGTAACAGGTGTAGACATGTGGGCTGAAATTATCTGCCACCTACCTATAGCAGCTAGCACTTGCTACTCCTTCTAAATGTAGGTTGTTTAGGAGGCCTTTCCCCAGTTCACCAAAGCAGCTTCCATGCACATCCCTCCTCATATTTGTTTGTTAATGTAGTGATTGTAGGAAAAGGAAAAACGAGAAAAGAGTGCAATACCAGTGTGAGACATCAGGCCAATGTTTATTGAGAAAGGGACAGGTAAGAGAATTTATGAAGGTTTGAGTTGTTGGACTGTCTGAGGGGTGAGGACCAGTGCTTAATTTGTAAAAAGGCATCAGTGCCAGGGTCCTTGTCAGGAGGCCACTGTAGCTTGCACCACCCATTGCCCCTGCCAATGACAATACCAACACAATTCAGACAGTTCCAGGCCCCCAAAGCTATAATAGGTTGGGTGGCAAATATTAGTAATTTGTAATCTATTGTTGATTGTGCTGATCTCTAAATCAGACAAACAGCGCCATCATGTGACAGACTGTCAGAAATACTGGTGTTTACAATTAAGTGCGGGTGCTGAGTACCGGAATCCACCAACTCCAATTAAGCACTGGTGGCTACAGTCCAATGATTAACTGTTGCATGAGGGGGTAAGATAGTTCTGTTTTTGAGTGGTACTGAGGCAGTAATTATTTTCTGGATTTTGCCATATGAAAGAAGTACAGATGTGGTGGAAAGTGCTTGAAGTGCTGCCCACAGTCCAATATGAGGAAGAGAAGCTGCAGGTATTTGACCTGCCAGTCATTCACCACTCAATTGACAATTGGACGATGACCAAAGAGCATTGGAAATTCAGTTAAGATCAAACTGGCATTGGTGGTTGAATTCTCAATACTGGCCCTGTGATCTGATTTCAAAGGCTTGGTCTATGCGCAATACCCACTGCTGAATTAAACTCAACAATAAGTGAAGTGAATGCCTGGTCAACACATGAGCACATAATAATCCAAATGGTTTTAGCATAACAAAAGATGTTCACCTCTCACAAATTAGACTTTTTGCGGTTACAGGGTTTGGATAAATTGAGAGTGCTAAGGTAATCCAGGGTGGTTTGGCCCTACCCATGCCTCCGGTAAGCATCTATTGCACCAATGGATGCTAAGAGATTTACTCAGATTGGTTGTCACTTTCCTCTTGGTGTTTCCTCCTGCCTGGCAGACAGCATTTCACTGGTGGATCCTCTCCTCCGGCTCCCTGCCATTGGGACCTACCACTCATAGCGGGCCAAGAGAACACACCTTCATCTGAGCTTCTCCTCAGTTAAATCATCACGGGGAGGGCAAAGATCAGATCTGTGGCAACTGGTTTACCGAGATTCGGTTTTAAGTCTGTGCCCATGACGAGTTTGCCTAGGAAGGTTGCTGGCTCAACTGTATTGAACCACCTTACCAACCACTGAGGCAAATTGGCATTCAGCTCAGTTGTTTAAGAGCTCGTCCCTATACATTTCTCATGCCTGGATCATGGCAGGGAACTGCGGATATCTATTTACGAGAATCAATAACTAATGACCCCTTCTGGAATTTGCTTAAGGTCCCAAATTGCTTAGTTCTGTTCTCGACCTGCCATGTTCACTCTCTAATATTCCAGTTAGTAATATCAAAGCTAATAAAGTGTAAATGGACCCTAACTATCTCCAACAGCTTCAGAGTGTTCCTAATGTTAGTTTGTCAATGTGTTACCTGACTCATGGGTTTCAAACTTAACATTCATTCTATCCAGTAGTTTCTAATTGTCCAAAGTGTCAGTTTTAAAAAGTGAGCGGAGGTATAGAGAAAATTGTCTTCTTGCGCTGTAAATAAAATACTTACACTTTCAGAAATTATGCAACCTCAGTGTAGCAAATAAATATTTTGTATTATTCTTTTTGTGAAGTGGCACAAAATAAATCAATTAGAGGCATCCTCTGCTCTATTGTGACCTTAAAGGAGATGGATAATTATTATTAATAAGTTTCGTGTGACTGCAGCCAACTAGCAAATACAACTTGTTCAACCTGGCTTTAGCAATTGAACCTATATCATTCTGGTTCATTATACTATTCAAATAAGGTGCATAGGTATCAGTTACAGAAAGAGGTGCATATTCCAATACTAACTAATTTGATGGTGTTGCCTTAATTATTTCATCTCTTCTGCGCATCTGCATTATTTTTGTTTCCTTTGAGAGATCCCGGGGTTATGAAAACCAGTATATCCAAGGCAAGTGATTTACAGACATGCTCAAGTCAATCTGGGTAACTTTTACCAACTATGGGGGTCATTACAACTCTGGCGGTACAGGACCGCCAGGGCTCAAATGACGGAAGCACCGCCAACAGGCTGGCGGTGCTCCCCTGGTCATTACGACCGCGGCGGAAGCGCCGCGGTCGAACCGCCGGGGCCGGCGATTTCCCGCCACAATGGCCCCGGCGGTAGTAATCCGCCAGGGCAGTGCTGCTAGCAGCGCTGCCCAGGGGATTACGAGTCCCCCTACCGCAAGCCTTTTCCTGACGGTTTGAACCGCCAGGAAAAGGCTGGTGGTACGGGGAGTCGCGGGGCCTGTCGCACGGCCGCCAAACTCTGTTTCCGCCCGCCGGCCCATTGGGGAGGTCACAATGGCCAGCGCGGGAGTGAGGCCGCATTGGCGGCCGCACAGCGGTTACAACTTGGGGGGCGGCGGTTGCCACCCGCCAATGTTGTAATGACCCCCATGTCCTCATTTCTCCTCGATGAATTACTTTATTGTTGATACTAAGGAACTCCCACGACTTTTGTGTAAACCCACTCTCTATTATTACAGATGTGCCACCCACCCGAATCATCCACATTTCTTTTCTTTAAATTGCCTTGGTCTTAATACAGCAGTCCTCCTGACACGCGGAATGGAAAAGTGTCTCCATTAGTTTGCTCGAAAGTTAAAGCAATATTTTGGATATTATGTTCTGTATAAACTTTATAGCAAATCTAACACCGAAATAATGGCACTACTTTACCCCTCCATCAGGGCACCCATCAAATGATAAGATCTCATCTTATCTTTCTTATCGCCTATTATCAACTATTGTGACTTGGTCCTATTTATGGTTAAATCATAATTCTTCAAAGCAATACTCCCTTTTAATGCATTTGATGTTTTGTCCAATGACAAATGGCTTGTCCACAAAGAGAACTAGTAATCCAGCTCCCCTTTCTTTGTTACATTAGATTCTACATAGTCAGGATATTTCTAAAGGTCAGTGGCGTAAAGAATAGATAACAGGGTCTACATGACGCACCTTGTGTACACTCCCCTGCAGCCTGAATTATTGAGTTTTATGTCATTTGCCATAATTTCTAAAGAAAGCTCTGTTTACTTTGTAAATTATTTTAGTGCACTGTTACTGCCAAACATCGATGCACATCTCTATCAATATTGACCATAAGTTTGCCAACTAAGTGTGGAGGGTATATGTTTTAATAAAAGTATTAAACAGTAAGATTTCCCACTGGTCTGCCATCTAGGAACAGTAAAAATGAGTATGCACAATACTGTTTCAGAATGATGCCATGGTTTTAAAGCTTGTAGAAGAGATAACTGGTGCTCTGCATAAGGACGCTGTATTCTAGTAGCAATGGTAGAGCTGCTGGTACTATCATTACTCAGTTAGCACTAGTCTGCATCCGCACCAGTTTTGCATGAAGCTGTTCCAATAGGATATAAATCTGTTCCACACAATCGCATAGGCGGGGGTGGAGGGCGTTAGCCATCACATTTAAAGAAGCAAATGTACCACAAAGCTGGAGATGTTTCAATACAAGGTTGTGAGACTCTTCTGTTCATGGTACTTTCTCCTCCCCCACAGACCACCACCTACAAATGCAATATTCCCAGGGACATTGCTAGACACAAGATTTAACCTTCTTACTATATACTCCAACCTACGTTCCCTTGCTAACCTCCATATATGGCTTGACAAACCTAATATGCCACACCCAAGAACTTTCCTCGTTGGGCTAGGCACCCACGACTTACAGCACCTTATTTCTAACCTCACACACTTCCTTGCACACACACTAGATATAATTGTTTCAAACCCAAACCTAGTCACACTTCAAAGAATTACTCCTGTTATGTGGTCAGACCACTTTATCATTGCTCTCCAACACAAGACACCACAACTAAAACCATACTACCCTCAACCACATACCGATAATGAAACAAGCTGAATGTAGAGGATTGAAGACAATTCAATGCTTTCTGACTTCCGAACTGGCTTTAATCCAGGACGATGTGTCAAAAATCTGCTTTCCTCCAACTCAGGTTTGGTAACCATCAATTCTGTACAAAAATCTTTGGATGGCATCAGAGAGCTTTTGAACTCCTAATTCCGTTGAAGACATCTAAGCATAACAGAAGGAAGCATGCCCTTTGGATGAATACAGAGTTAAAATATATCAAGCAAAAAATGCTAAGCTTCAACGCAACAGGCTTAAAACAAACAACCCAGAAAACAACATATGCCTGCAAAGACACAATAAAATATACAAGTCAACATTCAAAAAAAGCAACAAAAAACTATATTATTCGAACCAAATCCACAATGCAAAGTGTGTATTAAAGAATGCTCTAAAATGCTCACCGAATTCAGGAAGCCACAATGCACAGAACTTACCAATCCCATTTCCTAAGATTTTTATGACAAGCTGGCTAAGCATTACAAGTTTAAAGCACATATGTTGGATAGCTACTTAAACAACAAAAACAATTGCCCCAATCTGTTAACATCAAGACCCTCCAGCCAAAGGCATACACAGCAAATATGCTCCTTCAAAGAACTATCACCAGCTGAATTTCTGGAGCCAACTGGCTGCCCCTCTGACCCTTGTCCTCCTCAAATCTTCAAAAAAGCTCTACTATCAACTTAAGTCATCCCATTAAAAACAATCATCAAAAACTCATTAACAAAAGAAAGTTTCCCAGCAGTTGAAAAAAAGGCATCCATATGCCTCCTTTTAAAAAGATCTAGGCTGGACAATGAAGAACCCGGCAACTACAGACATATGGAAAACAGATTATTCCTGGGCAGACTTAAAAAAATAGAAGCTCTCACCCAGATATCACAATTCATTGAAGAAAATTCAATAGTTTCTGACTTCCAAATTGGGTTTAATCCAGGAAGAGGCACTAAATCTTCCTTAATATTTATCTGGAATGACCTTAGGAACATAGTGGACCGGAACAGAGTGGCTGGTCTTTCTCCCTTGGACCTTTGGGCCATTGATCAATGGATGACATGGAGCCACCTCAAAATGAATGCCTCCAAAACCAAGATGCTCACCTATGACCACTGGAAAACCAATGACCCTCTGCATCTGGCCTGATGATCTAGGCCCACAACCTAAAATATCTAATTAGGTAAAAAACCTTGGAATTACAATAGACACCAAACTGTCATTAAATCCATAGAGGATAAGGTAGACAAATAAAGCTTTATCACAATGAAAACATGGCAACACATCGTCCAACACCTGGGATTTCCACACAAGGTTCAAGCTATCATCTCTCTTGTCCTATCAAAATTGAACTACACTAATGGCCTGCATCACGGCTCAACCTTGTCAATTATGAGAAGACTACAAAGAACTCAGAATGCTGTCTCTAGACTCCCTTCATGTAAAGTCACAAGCACACATCTCTCCTCTCTTTAGGGTGCTACTCTAGTTATTAGTTGGCAGAAGATCCTTCTTCAAGCTACTTTGTACCAGACACAAAGCAATACGTGGCAAAACACCACTCTCCATCAGAAGAAAAATAAACAAATACATTCAAAAAAGGAACCCACACCAAGAATGGCTCCCTGCCTCACAATTCCTACATACTAGAAAAGAACATGGGTGGAACACCGTTCTCTGTTAAAGCAGCCAAACTATGGAATTCCCTACCCTCAATCACAAGATCCAAAGACAACCATCTCATTTCAGAAGATTAGTCAAAAGCTGACTCTTCAACATAAGCCAACTATGCTCAGAACTCAAGAATGAACCACAAAAGTATATTTAGACATGACAAACTACACTTCTCATGCTACGGAAAACAGCTCTTTTTATACAAGTATACATTGTTGTACTTTGAACTGTGCATCCTGCTATAAACTAATACATTTATATACGGGAAACATTATATATTACACCACAGGTTACATGTGTATATCAGACCATGTCAAAACTGCTGCTTCTAAGTCCATATAGGTACATATATAGAGGATCATGCCTTCTACTAGTAACTATAAAAAGTGCCATATGTATATTTATGTATATATAAGTTAACCCCTTCGCTGCCAGGCCTTTTTCCACTCAGGTGCCAGGCCTTTTTTTTGGTATTTGGGGAAGTTCGTGCTTAAGCCCTCATAACTTTTTGTCAACATAAGCTACTCATGCCAAATTTGCCTCCTTTTTTCCAACATCCTAGAGATTCTAGAAGTACCCAGAGTTTGTGGGTTCCCCTGGAGGAGACCAAGAAATTAGCCTAAATATGGCATAACTTTTGTTATTTTTAAAACAATGGGAAAAAAGGACTGCAGAAGAAGGTTTGTGTTTTTTTTCCCCGAAAATGGCATCAACAAAGGGTTTGCAGTGCTAAAATCACCATCTTCCCAGCCTCCAGGAACAGGCAGACTTGAATCAGAAAAACACATTTTTTTACACAATTTTGGCATTTTACTGGGACATATCCCATTTTTACTATTTTTTGTGCTTCTAGCCTAGTTCCAGTTAGTGACAGAAATGGGTGTGAAACCAATGCTGGATCCCGGACAGCTAAACATTCCTAAAATGTAGACAACATTCTAAATTCAGCAAGGGGTCATTTGTGTAGATCCTACAGAAAATAACAGCTGAAATAAAAAGAAATGAAATTGAGGTGAAAAAAAACCAGCCATTTTTCTCCACGTTTTACTTTGTAACTTTTTTTTGCGATGTCCCATCTGCTGGACTTTTCTGTTTGCGGGGATATATAGGGCTTGTAGGTTCATCAAGAACTATAGTTACCCAGAGCCAATAAAAGAGCTGTACCTTGGAGTGTGTTTTCATTGTATACTAGGTATACAGCAAATCATTTGGTGAAACATAAAGAGTGAAAAATAGATATCAAGGTAACCTTTGTATTTCCAAAATGGACACAAGATAAGATGTTGAGAAGCATTGGTTATTTGCACATCTCTGAAATCCGGGGTCCTGTAGTGCTTTCCTCTTATCTAGTTTTTAAGCACTAACATAACACAACAGAAATGCACTTCTGGTGTCAAAGAAGACTTTTATTGTTGTTAATTCTTCCCCAACCCCAATTTTTATGTATGACGAATTAGTAGCTTTCAAGTCCGCGTTAATCAAACAAAATATATCAGTTTGCAATATACACAGCAGGTTATATTTATAAGATATTGAATGCAAAGCAAAACAAATACTTCACCGTGTGGGAAACTATCTACAGCTTCATCTTTCTAAGGTCTGCAAGCTGATGACCCCTGTCAGCCCCGAGAAAGAGATTCATCTACCCACACGGGATTGCTGGCAGCTGGCGCCAAGCTCCAGCACGAGGTCCGGCAGATTCGAATCTGAGTCTCTGCAGCCTGTTACATTCGTTACAAAGGTGTGCCCCCTCCTCTCAGACCTGGGAAACTGAGCAAGCCTTTTGGAGACTGGCCAGGTCTCCAAGACTACTCCTGTTCCCAAGCTCTAGCGAAGAAAAACAACACCCATGTACTCTCTCTTATCATGTCTAGTCTACTGTGAGAACAAAACATCTTGGTTCATCTTGTGCAAAAACACAGCTTGGAAAAATACAGCTTGGATTCTCAACTGCAATGTCTAACTCCACGTTAAAGGCAATAGGCAGCTAACCTAAGTATCAAATGCAATGTCTAGTGTCATGTCAAAGCCAATAAGCATCTAAGCTGAATACAAAATGCAATGTCTTATATCATGTCAAAGCCCATAGGCAGCTGAGCTGAATACAAAATGCAATGTATAATATCATGTCAAAGCCAATAGGCAGCTGAGCTGAATATAAAATGCAATATATAATATCATGTCAAAGCCAATAGGCAGAATATCTAATAGCATGTCAAAGTCAATAGGCAGCTAAACTGAATACATCATGTCAAAGCCAATAGGATGCAATGTCAAAGCCAATAGGCGGCTAGACTGGATACAGCATGTCAAAGCCAATAGACAGAATACAGAATGTAATGGCTAATGCAATGTCAAAGCCCATAGGCGGCTCAACTGAATACAGAAAGTAATGGCTAATGCCATGTCAAAGCCAATAGGCAGAATACAGAATGTAATGACTAATGCAATGTCAAAGCCCATAGGCGGCTAAACTGAATACAGAAAGTAATGGCTAATGCCATGTCAAAGCCCATAGGCGGCTCAACTGAACAAAACATACCATGTGCTACTGGTGAACATTGAGCAACTAATATGCGCAGTGGTGAAACACAAAGTCATTGGTCAAAACAAACTCCATCAAATGGCAGTACATTCCGCCCTTTGACCAATGAATTTTTGTTTCACATATCTCTTGTTTCAAACAAAAACAAAAAAAACATCAGCACAAAAAAACATTATCAGCAAGTCACATTTGAATGATCAAAACAATCCCTGTAAAGCAATAGAAGTGAATTAACACATTGATTTCATAACCTTTCACATCAGATACATCTATACAGAAAAGACTGAGCAATTTGTACTCTGAATGAGTCTCTAATTCAACAGTGTTAGCAATTTGATGTGGCATGAGTTCTACTCATGTAAAGGTGCACGGTCCACCTGAAAGGTTTGCTGGAAGGTAAGCAAAAGTCAGAGTTCCATACGAGAAGGAAAAAAAACACAAAAAAAAACACAGCTTAGTTCCAGTGGAAGAATGCAATCAAACAAGTTGAACTTGAACTGAAGGCGCAGTTTGCGCAAAATGGATCCATGGTGCTGGCACTTTACTCAGCCAGGTTCAGGTTGGGGATTCGGTCCCTTCCCCGACCCCACACGCACACACCGGAAGGGGAACCACACAGCACACTCAGGGACAGTGGCGAAACGTGGTAGGATCTGCAAAAGAAACAAGTATGACTTTTCTTGCAAATAACATTTTTCATTTAAACTGCACCCTTCCTCTTTCTTTCCCTGTTTTATAATCAGCAGGACGTTTTTGAGGCCCTTTGTTATATTTTCTGCAGGTTCTGGAGGGTCACTTGGGTCTTCAACCCACACACCAGCACTGAGGTTTTTATCTGCTGCACCACAGCTTCCCTTTTCTTGCACTGTCAGAAGGGCTGGGGCAGACTCCTTCTTTACCAAACCTCCATTCACTGCACTTTTGCCAATTTGGGCCATTCTGTCTCCAATTTGTATGAATGAATCAGATTCTTTTCTAGGTATCAGCATAATTTCGATTTTTCCTTGGTAATCTGCAGCAATCACTCTCCCTAAAACCTGATCAATTTGCCATTTCTCTTCTGGTAACTTTCCTCTCCCCAACTGCTCTGTGACCGCTTGCATGACAGATTGCTTTTGTGCGTGCTGCACAGTTTTTATCAAATCTAGGGGAATGTGCATCTCTCTCATCTCTGCCCACCTGTAAGTGGCTTTTTCTCTCAGCTGTTCACATTTCTGGGGCACCCACTTAGCCATCCCCACTAAGGCAGAATTCTGGGTGAACACTTCTCTCTCTGAATTTTTCTCATTAACATCTGCAAGGTAATTGAACCAATTAGGTGCTAAAACATTAGCAATGAACCAAAAATCAGCGTAAAAATGACACATCTCACGTAGCTCTTGCTTTAAAATCTGACACACATTATACAACTCCATTCCTTCTCCTGTGCCAGAAAACAACATTTCAGTCAATGAATCATTAGTAAAACAAACATGCTTTTTATCTTCAGTAGACACGAATTCAAATGGTGCACACAACTTCATTGATAACTTTTTTACCTGTGGTACTCTAGCCCTGTCTTGCAAGTACCAGATCCAGTGTATGATCCTAGCTAGGGGCACTATTTTCTTCCCTTGTTCTTGAATTACATGTACATAAGTATTTCCTTCTTGCACTGCGCAGAATCCTAAAGTCTGCATTATTTCATTTGCCAAATCACAAGCGCGCAACTGCATATAATTTTTCACAGTGACCATATACAAAAGTGTTAGGATTTCTCTCAAATGAGGGCTATTCTTTTTCCAAAAATCAAACAAGCTAATGAAACTCGGGGTGTCTTGCTCTAAAATCCTTCGTTTTACTTGTGCATTTTGCAACGGTAACTCGTAAATCACATTCTGGTCTCTCTTCGTGTTATCAGTTAAGGAATGCGCTTTCACTGCCAAAAACCCTGGCTCACACGGCTCAAAGCAGCTCGGAGCTGTCTTAACCCCCTCATTACTGGAATGGGAAAAGAAAGAACCAACATTTTTATAACTTTCAGCATTATTTTGAATTATTGTATCCTGGCTAATTTGCTCACGTAAATTCCTATTTTCATGTTCCAACTTCCTACATTTCTCCTGCATTTCTCTGTAAGCAGATAAAGGTATCCAGACCTTTCTGTCATCATTACTTCCAAAAGACACGTTTTCTACATATGTACAACAGAAATTATTTCTCAAAACACTATCAGGCATTTTAGCTACACATGCATTTTCAAAAATGGTCTGCTGTGCTTCTGTAATTCTCCAAACAGAAAACAATTCACAGTTTTTCTTAGCACCATCGGGCAGTTTACCAACACATGCATTCTCAGACATGGTCTGCCGTGCTACTGTGATTCTCCCAAAAAAACAATTTCTGTAATTCTCCAAACAACAAAAACAATTACACTTTTAAAGTGTGGACTTAGAAATCTACCAACTCGTCAACACCCTCTTAATCACCTCTTAATGACCGACCCCACTTCTGGTACCAATTGTAGTGCTTTCCTCTTATCTAGTTTTTAAGCACTAACATAACACAACAGAAATGCACTTCTGGTGTCAAAGAAGACTTTTATTGTTGTTAATTCTTCCCCAACCCCAATTTTTATGTATGACGAATTAGTAGCTTTCAAGTCCGCGTTAATCAAACAAAATATATCAGTTTGCAATATACACAGCAGGTTATATTTATAAGATATTGAATGCAAAGCAAAACAAATACTTCACCGTGTGGGAAACTATCTACAGCTTCATCTTTCTAAGGTCTGCAAGCTGATGACCCCTGTCAGCCGCGAGAAAGAGATTCATCTACCCACACGGGATTGCTGGCAGCTGGCGCCAAGCTCCAGCACGAGGTCCGGCAGATTCGAATCTGAGTCTCTGCAGCCTGTTACATTCGTTACAAAGGTGTGCCCCCTCCTCTCAGACCTGGGAAACTGAGCAAGCCTTTTGGAGACTGGCCAGGTCTCCAAGACTACTCCTGTTCCCAAGCTCTAGCGAAGAAAAACAACACCCATGTACTCTCTCTTATCATGTCTAGTCTACTGTGAGAACAAAACATCTTGGTTCATCTTGTGCAAAAACACAGCTTGGAAAAATACAGCTTGGATTCTCAACTGCAATGTCTAACTCCACGTTAAAGGCAATAGGCAGCTAACCTAAGTATCAAATGCAATGTCTAGTGTCATGTCAAAGCCAATAAGCATCTAAGCTGAATACAAAATGCGATGTCTTATATCATGTCAAAGCCCATAGGCAGCTGAGCTGAATACAAAATGCAATGTATAATATCATGTCAAAGCCAATAGGCAGCTGAGCTGAATATAAAATGCAATATATAATATCATGTCAAAGCCAATAGGCAGAATATCTAATAGCATGTCAAAGTCAATAGGCAGCTAAACTGAATACATCATGTCAAAGCCAATAGGATGCAATGTCAAAGCCAATAGGCGGCTAGACTGGATACAGCATGTCAAAGCCAATAGGCAGAATACAGAATGTAATGGCTAATGCAATGTCAAAGCCCATAGGCGGCTCAACTGAATACAGAAAGTAATGGCTAATGCCATGTCAAAGCCAATAGGCAGAATACAGAATGTAATGACTAATGCAATGTCAAAGCCCATAGGCGGCTAAACTGAATACAGAAAGTAATGGCTAATGCCATGTCAAAGCCCATAGGCGGCTCAACTGAACAAAACATACCATGTGCTACTGGTGAACATTGAGCAACTAATATGCGCAGTGGTGAAACACAAAGTCATTGGTCAAAACAAACTCCATCAAATGGCAGTACAGGTCCCCATACTAGTATGTGAATTACAGGGCATTTCTCAAATTCTTACATTTGGAAGGAAAAAATGTATGTAGACAAGACAAGGGGGAATAACACTTGTTCTGTAATTCTGTGTTCCCCCAAGTCTCTCAATAAAAATAATACCTCAGTTGTGTGGGTAGGCCTAATGCCCGCAAAAGGAAACACAACATGGACACGTCACATTTTTACATTGCAATCTGACGTGTTTTTTAGGAAGTGCCATCTGTGGATTTTGGCCTCTAGCTCACCTTGCACCTAGGGAAACCTACCAAACCTGTGCATTTTCGGAAACTAGACACCAAGGGTAATCCAGGATGGGATGACTTGTTGTTACCCAGAATGCTTTGCAAACCTCAAAATCTGGAAAAAAAACTGTTTTTCCTCACATTTCGGTGATAGAAAGTTCTGGAATCTGAGAGGAGCCACACATTTCCTTCCACCCAGCAGTCCCACACGTCTTCCAATAAAAATTACACCTCACTTGTGTAGATAGGCCTCTTGTCCACGACAGGAAATGCCCCAAAACACGACATGGACACATCACATTTTCCCAAAGAAAACAGACCTGTTTTTTGCAAAGTGCCTAGCTGTGGATTTTGGCCTCTAGCTCATGTGACACCTAGGAAGACCTAGCAAACCTGGACATTTCTGAAAACTAGACACCTAAGGGAACCCACAATGGTTGTGGTGCTGTCACCAGGTTCTGTTACCCAGAATCCTTAGCCAACCTCAAAATTTGTTTAAAAAAAACTGTTTTTCCTCATATTTTGGTGATAGAAAGTTCTGGAATCTGAGAGGGGCCACAAATTTCCTTCCACCCTGCATTCCCCCAAGTTTCCTGATAAAAATGGTACCTCACTTGTGTGGGTAGGTCTAGTGCCCACAATAGGAAATGCCCCCAAAACACTACGTGGACACATCAAAATGTTCAAATACAAAACTACCTGTTTTTGGAGGGGGGGGGCACCTGTGTTTTTGGTCTTGGGCTCAGAAGCCATCTACGGAAACCTACCAAACACAGACATGTCTGAAAACTAAACCACAGAGGGAGTCCAGGGAGTCTTGACTGGCGTGGATTCGCCAGTGTTTTCTTGCCCAGAATCCTCAGCAAACCTCAACTTTAGCTAAAAAATAAAAAAAATTCTCACATTTCTGTGTGGGATCACTGCACTGGCACAAATTCCTACTACCCTACGTTCCCCTCATTCTCCCGATAAAAATGATACCTCACTTGTGTAGGTGGGCCAAGTGCCTGTGACAGGGAAGAGCCAAAATCATGTCGAAAATGAGGGTGAACCAAAGGGCATCCAAAAGGGCAGTTTAGAAAAAAAATGTTTTTAGGCCGACAAGTAGGGTAGAATTTTTATCAGTATAGATGCAACAATGCTGGGTGGTAGGAATTTTGTGGATTCCTGCAGATTCCGGAAGGTTCCATCACAAACATTTTTGATTTCAAGCAAAGTTGGAGGTTTGCAGGGCATTGTGGGTAGGAAAATGGTGCGTGGTGCATGTGAAGTACACCACCCTGGACTCAACCAGATGTTTAGTTTTCAGATGTGTCTAGGTCTCATAGATTTTTCTATGTTGCAGCGTCCCAAAGTTAAAAAAGTGCAGCCCTCACCATTCCAAGTGGGGCGATTTTGAGAGTTAGACAAGCTCTCATGGCACAAATTCAACACAAAAGCCCAAAATAATCAAAGGTCCTCTTGCTTGCCATTGGGATAAGATCTTTTAGTGTGCAGGGGGGAGCTGAAAGACTGTTACCCCCTTTAGCTGGGGTGGGGGCATAACCATGCCCATTCTGGTTGGTAGCCACAACCCGACAATTTCTTTTTTAATTCCCTGGCATCTAGTAGGTTTTTTGCCCTCCGGGTAGTGGATCAGGGGTTTTGCCCCATCTGCCCACCAGTGGCGGAACAACTTTGTCGGCATTTATTATTACCATACCCCACCCTCTTTTTTTAAAAGAAATTCTTCCCTGGTGTCCTTTCTGCCCTCCCAGGGGGCAGATGAGCCTTACAAAAATAGGCCGATCTGCCCCCCAGGGGAGCAGAAATGGCCTAATATAAATTCCCCCCCAGGGGAGCAACCCTTGCCTAAGGGATCTCTCCCCTTGTGTTAAATTGGCATGGAAAAAAAATCTCTGGTGTCTAGTCGTTTCTGCGTCTCTTGGAGGCAGATTGGCCTAAGAAAAATAGGCACATCTTCCCCCAAGGGGGACAGAATGGCCTAAATAAATTTGCCCCCCAGGGGAGTGACCCTTGCCTAAGGGGTCACTCCCGCTGTTTGAAATTGTCGCAAAAAAAATCCCTGGTATCTAGTGGTTTATGCTCCCCTTGGGGGCAGATTGGCCTACTAAAAATAGGCCGATCTTCCCCCAAGGGGGCAGAAATGGCCTAAAAACAATCCCCCCCCCCTAGTGGAGCAGCCCGTGCCTAAGGGGTCGCTCCCCTTATCAATGTAAACAAAAAAACATCCCTGGTGTATAGTGGCTTCTGCACCCCCTGGGGGCAGATCAACCTAATTTATATAGGCCGATCTGCCCCCCCCGGGGTGGGGGAGGCAGAAACGACCTAGTAAAAAAATTGCCCACTGGGGAGCGACCCTTGCCTAAGGGGTTGCTCCCCTTATCAATGTAATAAAAAAAAAAAATCCTTGGTGTCTAGTAGCTTCTGCTCCCGTGGGGGCTCATTGGCCTAATTAAGGTGGGGCAGAAAAGGCCTAATGATAAATTACCGACCGGGAGCGACCCTTGCCTAAGGGGTCGCTCCCCTTATTAACATCAAAAAAAAAATCCCTGGTGTCTAATGGCAGAAATGGCCTTAGATAAAATGCCTCTACTTGGGCCTGTGACCCTTGCCAAGGGGGTCGCTCCCCTTATGACAATTTCCCAAAAACCACAAACTCCCTGGTGTCTAGTGGCATTCGTGCTGCAGGAATAATCAGAGAGACATGAAAAGAAAAAGCCTTTCCTTTTCATGCCTCCCTGACCTCCCCTTCTACCGTATGGAGGAGAAACTAATCTGTTCTCCTCGATAGCGCTCGAAGCAGGCGACCTCCGATGAGGTCAGCTCGCGGTGGCGTGATGACATCATCAGACGTCACTGAGGAATTGGGGGGGCAGGGGTGGAAGGGGAAGCGATTCCCCTTCCATCCTTGCCCTGGGGAGGGGCGTAGAAGGCTCATGAGCCGGTCGCAGGATATAAGACGCTGCAGCCAAGGACATAACCGTTATGTCCGTTGCGACCAAGGGGTTAATTACAGTTAGTTGAATCCATAAGAAATGTACCACATAACAAATGTGGACAGCAGACCATGGAAACATTTCTGCTTCAATGTACACATAGGTGTTTAAGCAAGCACACAAACTTCATCAAGTATATTAATAAAAAAAAACAAAAGGTAAAGTAACAATATAGTTATGTGAGTATGTCAGTGACAGCATTAATGTTTTGAACTTAAAAAAACACAGAAATTCAGCAGTTATAATGATCAAATTAGCAGAGCTAACTATAATTTATGCCCTTGTCATGCTCTGCATATGACCTCACATATTACATCACTCATGACATGTTTTATGACATAATTTATGACATCACTGATGAAATCTCAAATGACAGCATTGATGACATCACTGACTGCATCATACAATGAGTGTGTTAGTTTGTTTTATAGCTTTGATAGTGGCGGGTAACTACCATATTGCTTTTCTACCTGATTTTGTACAGCCTGTCTCCAGCTAATGGGTAAAACTGCGTACAAAATGCATGTGCTTCTAATGCATCATCGTTGTATAGAGCTATTCAACACATAGAAGTCTTTGTACTGAAGAGTAACTCTATGTGTAGCTGACAGGTGATCATTTGTGTTCATTTTCTTCCACACAAAGCTTTGGTACTGCAAAAAAAGGTTCCAGCAGGGCAAAGATTCTACATGCTACATACTAACTATTGTAATCAGCCTTGAGTTATTAGACAGAATCGTCTCAGCATGACAATTTCTACATAACATAGAAGAAGGTGTACACCAGATACTAACCTATGTACGTGTGCTTGTTTTGCTTCAGAAGAAGGGCTGTCTGTAAAGTTTTCACCACAGTATGAAGGCTGTAGGTAGTATGATCTTTGGCACATTTAGACCTTGGTTATTTTAAGTGAATAGTCACTCTTTGGACACATTTGCATAGAGTGTACACTGTTCTTAGCAGATACATTTTAATGCTCTGTGGTGTTTTCCTCATGAGAGTTTCACTGCCTGCAAACAGTGTGGTACAGAGTAAACTCTCTCAATAGAATAAACAGTGTTAACACTACCCATGTTTCTACTTATATCCATTTTCTTCTCAGTGTAGGTTCAGTGACTGTCAGGAGTTTCATACAGGTAAAGACTGTCCGTAGAAGGGCCATTAGTTATGTAACTGGAGCTGTAGCTCAGTAGCTGGAGGAACTTGGTTTTCCCTGAACAGTTGTATAAATATTGAACACCATCTGCAGAATAGATTACCCTTTCATCTGTGGTTCTTAATCAACATGAACTCGGCTACCCATGAAGTGTATGGTATAAGGTGATTGTTGCACACAGCACAAGCTTGCTTTATCTATGGGAGTTGTGTGTATGATGGCAGTAATGATGTTTCATCATATTCAGAACTGTTTTGCACCTACTTTCAGAGCTATATGGTATACCTGTTTATAGAGCAAAGTGTACAAAAGAAGCTTGGATGATGTCATCAGTGATGCATCAGTGATGTCTTCAATGATGTCACTTGAGATGTCATCAGTGATGTCATAAATGATGTCATAGAACATGTATATGTGAGGTCATAAGCAGTGCATGGCGAGGCGTGCAAGTAATATTTAGTCTGCTAACTATTACTGGTGAGATTCTGTGTTTTTTTTTAATTCAAAACATTAATGTAACTTATTCGCCTAACTATAACGTTACTTTACCTTTGTTTTTTTCAGTGAATTTTGATCAGACCTAACTATAATATTAAGTTAACCCTTGCTCTTTTCAGTGAATTTTTTAGTTTTTTTCTAACATAAAGAATATTTTATTACGATACGTAAAGCCCAACCCCCTGCCGTGCACAGCTGATGGGGTTTGCCACAGGACCTAATGTTTTTTAAAGGCTAAGGGTTCACATGCCCTATTCCCCCGAGCCTTATTAGGTCCTGGGGACCTCCCCCCCAGGGGCATGTTTTTGATTTAAGGGTAGGGGGCCATGGGCCTCCCTCCAAAAGTCTTATGAGGCCCCGAGGACCTCATCCCCCAGGGCCTTTTTTTGAAAGGGGAGGGAAGCTATGTGACTCTCTCCCCTTTCATTGTGGCCCTGGAAATGGGGTCTCTATGAGCTAACAAGGCGTGCTGAGGGGGACCGCATGGGCCCATCCCCTTTAAATAAAAAAAGTCCCTGGGTGATGGGATCAGGTGCGGGATCTCCTCCCAGGGCCTTTTTTCAGGCGTGGGGACCCCATCCACTGGGGTCTGCACTGTTAAAGGTGGATGCCACCCAGGGCACCCATCATATACTAGTTGGAGGCCAAGGGGAGAGCCCTATGAGTCCTTACAAGATGGTGCCCACCTTTTCAAAAATTGCATGGATGTATTGGAGATTGAGTCCTTTTTTTATGTTTATGGGTTTTGTATTTAAACATGCTGTATTGAGTACTCCCCCATCCGTGAACAAGGCTACGGCTGAAACGCGTTGGGAGGAAGTCTTTTTTGTGCTTCTGTTAATGGATTTTTTTTTGCAACTACCGAAGGTGTCTTGTTTTTTTCCTTTAAATGGATAAGGAAGTATTGGATGCAATATATATATATATATATATATATATATATATATATATATATATATATATATATATATATATATATATATATATATATATATATATATATATATATATATATAAAATCTTAAGTGGGATATAGAAGAGCAGTTACAAGGAACGAAACACAATTTCTATTGCAGTGCTGCATGATGCCATGGACCGAGTAAGGAATCAACCAAGAGAGGAATTTCTTGTCACCCGTGCAAAAATTCCAGCAAAGGAAGATAAAATCCGAATGATCATGGACTTCAATTGTGGACATAAGCAGCTCAAAGAGATCTTCCATCGCAATTGGAAAATACTTCAATTAGATGAAACACTGAGAGGAATACTCACAGACTATCCAGGCGTAACCTCCAGGAAAGTGGCCTCCATAGGGCGCTATCTCACGCAAAGCCACTACTCTGTAACAAAACCAGTGTTTACAAACTGGCTGAAAACACTAGGCTTTTGGCGATTCAGTAAGTGTAGGGCATGTGAGCATGGTATAAATACTACAACATACAGACTTCAAGATGGAAGACTGGAGAAAATTCATGAACATATCACATGCAAGGCTAAGTTTGTGGTTTATGTATTGGAATGCCCCAGGGGAAGCAATATGTGGGGAGGACTATAAACAAGCTGAAATCGAGAATATTACAGCACTTACAAGCGATACAAAATAGGGACTTTTCCTATCAAGAAATCAAGTGCATAATCCTATCCGATAGCTAGTAGCTAAACACTCCTGCGCAAAGCATAATGGTCACAATAAAGAGCTTAGGTACTTTGGAATGAAACATATTAAAGTAGAGTAATGGGGAGGGGACAGAGAAATAGCTCTCAGGAAGATGGAATCTTGTTTAATAATATTATTTGGAACAGAGACCCGCATGGACAAAATCTAGATGCTGAACTACATGTACATTTGTGATGTTCCTAAAATGAAATCCTGTTTTCTCCCTTTTATTCATGACATCTGAGAAATCATGGCAGTGGCAATGAATACTACCATGTGTTGTGGAAGATTTGAGATTGTGAATTAATCTCTGAGGGATTAACTTTTGGCTTCCTGTGGGAATGTTCATGCATTTGTAAAAATTGAGACTCTCAGTATAAGTGACAATGGATCATGATGGAGTTCTTTAAGTAATGACTAGTATTTTTGTATTTTCTCTCTTTGTCAAGGCAGTTCTGTTATTGGGTGTGTCATCAAAGAAATCTGGCTCAAATGTGCAAAGGTATAAGATATGCAAGTTAGTGTTAAGTAATATGCACTTTTTCTATATAGGTATGAAGAGGGATTTGATTGTGAAGTTTTCCTGTGCAATAGATTGAGGGCAAGCTTAGATTTGGTTGGTTTTGAAGACCTTACCTGGCTGAATATTAGGAAAGAATGTAGAGTTTTTTTAGTTAACACTTATACCCTACAAACAACCACTGCATTTGTAGTTTCGAGGAAATAACACTGCCTTTTTGTGAGGGGTTTAATATATGTTTTTATTGCACTTTACATACTACTCCCATCTTCTAATCTACAAGGCAGGTGTGGTGCATGTGATGTAAGCAATCAAGAACCTTCAATTTCACATTTTCTGTACTTTATTGCCAATCTCCACAAGTGCTTTATTGAGTCGTTTAGCTGCTTGTGCATCAACTGCAGTCTTTGCACAACAGCATACTTTGCACAGACAGTCTTTGGAATGCATAGATCTCTAGCACTTGATCGTTAATTGATCCTAGGGATGCTGATGTGACATGTGCGATTTATGTAATCAAAGAACTTTTCATTTAATATTTTTTGCACTTTAACTGCCATTTTGCACGTGTGCTTCATGTAAACTGCTCTTTATTGAGCTGTTTAATCATAGACGGCTTTGTACTACAGGTTTTCCCCAATAACGTTTTGCTATTATAAAAAAAACCTTTCTGTCGTTCCCATCCATACTCCATCTCACTCAACCCAAACCTTCTAACTATTGTGAACTCCCAAAAATCCTTAATCTAGTTGGAGATGTCTGTCATGCAGTTGTGGAAGTTGGAGTTGGAGGTGTCTGCAGAGAGGGAGAGAATGATTTGTGTGTCATCTGCATAGGGTATGATGTTGAGTCTGTGGGTTTTGACGAAGCTGACCAGAGGTGTCATATAAGCGTTAAAGAGGATGAGGCTGAGCGTGGATCCTTGGGGTACTCCACAGGTGATTCCCTTGAGTTTGGAGGTGAGGGGTAAGGAACGCAGACTTGCGTTCTGGTGAGGAAAGAGGCGATCCATCTGACAGTTGCTCCTTGGATGCCTATGCTGTGCATCCTTATGATGAGTGCATGGTGGGAGACCGTATCGAACGCTGCAGAGAGCTCTAGGAAGATCAGAGCTGCAGTCTTTCCTTGGTTCAGTAGGGCTCAGGTGTCGATAGCACCGATGAGGGCTGTCTTGGTGCTGTGGGATCTGGATTGGGAGGAGTTGAGTAGGAGGTTCCGTTCCAGATATGAGGAGAGTTGTTGGTTCATGGCTTTTTCTAATACTTTGACTGGGAATGAGAACAGATAGGTGGGTCAAGTTGCTGAATTCTCTGGGATCTGCCAATGGTTTCTTAAGTAGTGCATTGACTTCTGTGTGTTTCCAGTCATCGGGGAAAGTGGATGTGGCAATTGAGGTGCTGAACAAAGTGGTGAAAACTTTGCTGAATCTGGCTTCACCTAGGTTGAAAATGCTTTGTGGACATGGTTCAGTTGGGGCCCCAGAGGGGACCCAGTTCATGATAGAGACAGTGTCCTGTAGGGTGAGCTGGCTCCATTCCATCAGTTAACTGTCTGTGGTGGTAGTGGGGTCATTGTGTTGCTTGAAGAATTTGGTGACAGTGGGCTGATGTTTGAAGCTTCAGTAGATATTGGTGATCTTGTCATCAAAGAAGTGTGCAAGGTTATTGCTCAGTTTCCTTGAGGGGGCAATGTTGTTTGTTACAGCTGAGGGGTTGGCCAGACCTAAAAAACACAGAAAAAATAGGACACAGGGACAAAGAGCACAGAGGTCTTTGGAGCACAAGACATGCAGCTCTGGTCAAGAACATCACAATGTTCCCTGAAAGACATGTAACAAGTGTGGTACTGCAGTTCCAGTCAGTGTAAAATCCCTTCAAAGAAAAGGAACAACTATGACACTGAAGGACCAGTCAGTGCAAGCTTCCTTCAAAGACTTGGAACACATGGGGTACTGCAGGGTCAATGCAAGCTTTCTTCAAAGTCATGGAACATGTGTGGTTTTGCAGGGCCTCTGTAGGCTACTTTCAAAGACATTGAAAATGTGTGGCACTGGGAAGCACCATTTAACACCTTCTTAGAAACAAAGAACAAGCAGCATTTCAAATTTGGTACAAGTGTGAGGAACAGCACTGGAGTGTATAAGTGCAAGCTTGACTCATATGCATGGCAGTACTTCCACACACTAAAAGGAACAGCAATAGGCAGGAGTACATGCTTCCTGCACACTATCAGAACACATACTGATCTGATCAGAAACAATGCAAGCTCCCATCGCATGTACGGAACATGGGCAGCATCTGCAGGAGCACACATTCAATGTGCAGCATTTGGCACAGTGTAAATTTCCTTCACATGTAGCATAGGTACAAGACGGCCATCAGCAGTGCAAGCTAAGATATCCTCACATACAAAACAGGTGTCACACTGGCAGCAGCATCTAAGGTTATTTTAAGCACATAATATCCATAGTAGAGTATAGAGGTGGATGAGCCACTGAAGGCAAATTGTGTGATCCTATGCAATTATTCTGTTTTGTTATTCCTACTAATTTTTTTATTACATATAAAAAAAAACTTGAAATATGCGATGATGTGTGCTGTATACAAATCTCTCTTGTGTTTGACTTAATGGACTATAATTCAGCATTTTCCAAAGTAATCATGTGCACTGCTCGGCTATTCAGTGAGCATCGAATGAAGCCTTTGCATTTCCCCTGCAGATGCTTCAGTAGATTCTACAGCTTGGAATCTGACTCCTGCAGCTGAGGGAAGCAGATGGAGCTTACAGCAAGCTTGCAGTGTTGTGAGAGTTCTTGTGGCCCTGTTATACAGTGGTGCCAGAGCAATTTTCAGACTGGTGGTGCTGTCATCAATGTTACACCTCTGAACTCATGGGAATTCTGAAAAAACAAGAACTGCACAAAGAACAAGTGTACCAAGAGTTGTAAGGGTTCAGTGGGTAGTTGATTTGCATATAGGTGTACACTGTCACAATTATATTACTAAAGCCTGGTGTGGTAGTCGCTGCCATTTACAGACAGCACATTTTCCATTTAAATGACCACTACATATGTACACATATACAACTTTACTGATAAAGCTATATAGTACACAAACAATAATGTGTGAAAATTGGGTTTTAGTGAATAGTTGTCATTTGCACATCACCAGATAAAGGGGAATATTCAACAAAGTGTTGTGTCACTCTTGTGCAACGCAATGAGCATAAGAATAATGCAACTCTTAAATTAGATTTATCAAGCCAGACAGGGCCACCTTGTGTGGTCTTGCCTGGCTTGATAAATCTAAAGTAACGAAATGCAGCACAAATCATTGCGTTGCTTTACTCTGCCTTGGACAGGCATTCCATGAGTGGAGCGTGGGTGTTCCCACAAACCCACCCATGGATTTTTGCCCATTCTGAAGTGTACCATTACTGATGCATAACAAGGAGAAATATCTTTATTTCTCCTCCTTACTTTCTCTTTCTATGAATGCCCCTTTCTGCAGAAAAACAATCCTGTCTGTAATGCAGGGACCCTTGCACCTTGATGCAAGGGTGCCTGCATTGGTGCTAGGCAGCACACTGTACACCGGCGCAGAGAAAAGACAGGAATGCGCCATACAATGTTACGTAAGGCACATTCGTACCCCTTCCCTATCACCCAACGCCACACAGCGAGGTGACTTGCTGCTTTGAACTGTGTGATTTGTTTGTTATGTATTCCACAAAGTGTCTTAATTTATTATGCCCTATTACAATGTTTCATTCCATCACATTTTACACTTAGAAAAAATGGCTTCCTTTGTGATTTCCGGTTTATTTATTTAGAAATATTTGTAGAGTTCATATATAGGTATTTACATTTTTCTGCTTGTTCGAAGAATATGGCACCCTACAGTCTTTATTTTCACACCATTGTCACATAGAATGACATATCGTTCACTTTACAAAATCCTCGTCTAGTCTCCTTGCTAAAAGAAAAAGTAATACTAGACTGACAATTGTCCTCTGTCTTTGAACACACAGCAAATGTGACATGATAAAAACAAAATGAAAAGCTATATTTAATGCTTGTTCCCTTCGGAACTCCAGCATGGTCATCTAGCTGCCCTCTCAGGGCTCAAGAAGTTGTTCTAGCAGGGCCTTCACATACCTTTGGGCCTGGGTGCATTGCACTGGCTGCACCACTGGTAGCTACATCCCTGCTGGGAAGACCTGAAAATATTAATAGCCCCCTAATTAGTAGCAGTAGTGACCTGGGAATTCTGAACATACTATCAACATATTTCAGGATACTACATGAATATAATTTCCATCTTGTCTAGCTAGTTAGCAAAGGCAGTCAGAAATTAACACTATTTTGAGTTATGGCTCTGAAATTATCATCATCATATCAGCTTTATTTCGGTTCAAAGCACCATAAATGAACAATAAAACAAACATGCATTACATAAGATAATAAATGCAGTACTTAGTCTAGTGCAACACAATTAATTAATATAATACTATTAATAAATACGAAAATACAAATAAAACCAAAGACTCAAAAGAAGCCTAGATCTAACTCTAAATGTATACAACATGCCAGCCATAGGAGGGACTTCTGGTGCTCTATTTCGCCCTAAAAGGATAGAGGATAAAGTGCATTGTGGATAGACCATAAGACTTTAAATAAAAAACACATTAAAAAAATATAATATGATGGAAAAAATACAAATAAAAAGCCTTAAAATTAAACTTTTAAAACATCAGGTAAATAGGTTCAAATAATAAAAACCAAGTAATAGGACATTCCTTCCAGAGTGGGAGTGGGGAATACTCTATAGCTCAATACCACAAATGCACTTGGACCGCAAGATCCAGGCTACCTGGAGGTATGTACCAACCGCAAACACCACCAGTCTGGAGATATTAGTTCCTAAAATCCTTGAGACTGCCAGGTAACTCCTAGCACCCAGTGATCTTCATAAGGGTATTAACCATTTTCTCCTCTGGACATTGTTTGCTAGGCAAAAATAAAATAAAAAATGAGGTAGATCTTCTCTAGGTCCCTTACACCCTGGGCACTCAGAAAACTGTTGATACATGTTTACCCACTTGGCACAGAAAGACCTAATTGGTAAGTTCTGTTATCTAAATTGTAAGAACAATTTCCTGGATAAGGTGGGAGTGATCTCATCAATCATGGCCTCATAGCTGAGTTTTACTTAAACTCCAGAAAATCTAAGGTCAAAGTGTCTCTGCTATTGCCTATAATCTCCTTATGTTCCATCTGCCAATAGGCTGATTTAATCACAGCTCCGGAGCTAGAAGCACAAGCCTCAGGTGTTACCCACACAACTTCCAATCCCAGCTTCCCAAGAAAGGACCTTATGTGCATGAGCCAAGGTATCCACTGCGTGCCAGAAAGAGGTAGCACATCTCTAAGAGATGCTCTGTAAAGAAACAGAAACAGTGGTTAATGCCTAATATTCGCACACCCATACATAAGATAGGTGATTAGTTGGTCAAAACAACGTTAGAGTTCTCGTGGGTGCAGAACCCGGTAATAATACCCAACCACTACGGGTATTCAGTGCACTGATCAAAAAATAGTTTTTTTAACTGTGCTGGAAAGTATTAAGGAAAATGTACCGGGGCACTCCAAAAATTAGTCCAAATTGATCCAAAGGAAAAAAGGAAGAAATCCGAAGTTCAATCAAGGTTGTTTTCCAAACTGAGTAAGCTTTAATTCTTTGTGGGTAAACATTCCACAAGCAGTCATGAGTGTGCCAACACGTGTTTCGTCCAAAGGACCTTTTCAAGGCTGCAAAATAGAAATCAAAACATTGCATATAGTGGTGCAAAATAGAAGTGAGTGATGAAGAGTAAGAGATACTCTACAAGTAAAAGATTGAAGCAGTGAGTATTAAAGAAAAAATAGTAAGAGAAAGGGAGTGATATGGGAAGGATAATTGAAAAAATGTGGTGACCAGGGGCAGGTAGGAAAATATAATCTTAGATTCCGTCAGGGTAGCAGAATGTCGAATATTGTTGAAAAAGTAAAAAAGTGATAGGAGAACCCCGTAAGTTAGAAAGTGCTCAGAGAAAATTACCTATATTTATAACAGATCAAAGTAAGATCACAACCTTGATAAGGAGACTAAAAGAGTTATGAATACTTAATTAAAAAGTTGTTGAGACGGTAAATTGTGCATGCCAGTGTTTCAAAGACAAGATTTTAAGTCTATTGTAATTATTTTAAGTAGAAAATAAACACATACCAAGCATGTGCATGTAAGGATTTTACATGTATAATGTAGAAAAAAGTCAGTCAATCCAAGGGAATCCTACAGTCGTCTAACATGGGGTGTTCACATTGTTAGGATGCCGTTAGCGCAAAGCAAGGCCGTATTGAAGTAATGATCCTTGAATCAATTGATGCAGAAAATGGCCATGATAACCCCGTCAAACTAGAAGATTAGAAGTTGAAAATGAAATAAAAATTGTAAATTGGCTGTAACTAAAATATAAACATGAATATTGAAATGCGGTGGGAGGAGGAAAATAGGGTCATAATGACACTGTCAATTCGTGGGCAGAACAGAGTTGAAATAATAAAAGATCCATTGTCTAAGAGATGCTCTATAGGCATTTAGGGCGCGTGAGGACCAGGTCCTGTGTCAATACAGTAGAAGACAGACCTCAGCCTTCAGAGAAATTGTCTTAAATGCAAAATCTAGGTAAAGGGGGACTAGAGGAGTGCTCTTTGGGAGTGCAAATAACTGTCTCACAAACCTATTCTCGAAGATAGATAGAGCATTACAATTGGCGTAGTCCCATATCTCTGCTCCGTATAGGGCTGCACCCAGAACCTTAGTGTTATAAATTTCTATCGCTGGAGTGACTTTCTTAGAAAAGGTTTTATTAACTCATGATAGCAGTCTGGAGGAATGGTGCAAAAGTGAGCAATCTGCCTTAGCGACCTGCATCGACCAGTCTAGATTAGGTGTTAACCTCAGCCCTAGATAATAAAAATTGGATACTTGCTCAATCGGGCCGTGTCAACAACAAGTTTACATCTATAAGCTTTAGATCTAGCTGGGTTGAAAGCCATAAATGTAGTTTTCGCACTTTTGAGTTCCGGCCCCCCGGCAAAAAATATTAAAATTATCGAATAGCTGCTGCTGTCCACGTAGCAATTTTGAGATCAAAAGACTGTTGTTCGCGAAGAGCAGAGCTGGCACTCTCCTGGTCCCTACACTAGGGGCATCACAGACATCCCTGTCCAACCTCCTCACAACCTTATTTATGCAGAGGGAGAACAAGGTAGGAGCCAGAAAGCAACCCTGCCTGACTGACTCCCTTACGAATGCTTCAACTGCCCATTTGTCTCCCCATCTTATATAAGCATAGTTCTCCTCGTGCAGTCTTACCCAAATTTGCCAATAAATCAGAGCTTGGCAAGAGGTACCAAATCAAAGGCGACACGTCAGTCAACAAAGGCAACAAAAAGCTATCCCCTGCTTATCGTCACTGCCTTCCAGAAGATGCAATTGAAGCAGAAAATCTGATCTACTGTACCAATGCTGCTTCTAAACCTTGTCTGGATCTCAGATAGAATGTCATTCTCCTTTATCTGCTCCAGGGCATGGTTCAAAACTTGCCTAACGAAAATCTTCTGGGAGGCATCTATAAGGTTAATAGGCCTATAGGTGGAAGGGGCACTCTATTGACCCTTTTTGTGGATGGGAATAATTTCTGCTGAATGCCAAGAAGTGGGGATTGAAGAGATGGTTCAGCTTTGGACCCCATACACCCACATTTGATTTGTATAGCTCGTTTGGGATCTTATCAGAACCAGGTGCCTTCCCTTGCAAAGTGGAACTGATAGCCTTCTCAGTCTCTCCAAGAGTTACCTCTAGGATATCTTTGTCCTTTATTTTTTTTTTACCAGCAGGGGGTCCCTAGTGACCCACCCTTGGATATGCAAACAAGAATATAGGTTACTAAAGTGGGAGGCCCATTCCTGGGGTTGCACAAAATATTCCATGTGTCTCTTACCACCATTCACTCACAAAGCCAAATTTGCATACACTTCCCATTATCTTTGAAGGCCAGGGCTTAGGACAACTCAGCTCACACAGAATCTTCCCAATCCCTCTTAGCCCTTTCCAATACTTTCTTATAATTTGACCTACATGCCACAATCTGCAACCTAACCTTATTATTAATTGCTTGTGGTAGTTGTGTTTTGCCCACCCTGCGGGCCTTAGTATACCATGGACTTTCTTTCTCTTTAGTAGCAAGGTTATTCAGTAAATCTACTTGCTTCTTGACCATGGAGTTTACTGCCTCCACAAGCTTAGGTTTCCTTTCCGCACATCCCCATTTAATGGCTTTGACATTATTGGAAAGTTCAACACTCCCTGCTAGAGATCGGCCCGGAACCTCTGAGATATTAGCAAAAGAGGCCAACATGGTCAGACTAAGGGCAATGTGATCACTGTCCGCCCTGTCAAGGACCACCATATCATGAACATACGGCCAGCCCTTTAAACTGTTCCAAAAATAGTCAATACGACTTGTATTACCAGGCCTATTAAAGGTGTGCTTACTACCCAAATCAGAAGCAGTCGGCCCGTTTGCAGCTCGTAAGTCAAAAGTTAATAAAAGGGCAAGTATCTGTATCGTTCTTGGAGACCACTTAACATGAGGAAGATCGAGGGGAGGGATTCTCCACTCTCTGTCTTGCTCTTCCACTAAGTCAGAGTCAAAGGAACAAAGGGGTTCAATGTAGCATTCAAATCACCCGCTATACAGAGCTCCCCAACACCTCTATACCCAATCAGAAAATCCTCCGGGGCAGATAACTCTTGGGTTTCATCTTTCTTCCCTACAACTCAATTGTAAACATTTATCAGCAGGATCATGTTTTCACTACTGAAACCAATTCTTAAAGCCAGCACGTCCAGAGAACTAGTGGGTAAAATAGTGGCTGAGCATTGTAAGCCTGTACAAATCCATGTTGTCAAACCCCTGAGGGCCTACCTCTATGTGAGCTAACGGCATGGGAATGAAAGGCGGTATATCCGTTCCTAGTGAAAGGCCCCAAGCTCCAGGTCTCCTGAAATAGGCAATTATCATAGTTGCCTTTAAATATACCCCAATCAGCAGTCAATAACTTAGTGGCAATCCCAGCGACATTCCATGATAACATTTTTTATTTCAATAGCTTGGTCATCTGTTCGGCAAAACGCAATAGACCCCCACGTCTCCCACAGTTACGCTCCTGATTATGAGAATGGTAAACCTGCCTGCCCCAAAACTAGGTCCTTCTTTAGGTGCCTTCCAGTTTACTGGTTGATCGTTCACTTGCTCTTTCTCAAGTTTCATGTAATCCAGGGGTTCCTCTCTGTTAGAAATGGGGTCTTTGGTTGGCAGTCAGGTCAAGCAAGGACCCTCACACTAGTCAGGGTAAGTCACACGCAATCCAAACTATTCTGTGCCCACCCTCGGGTAGCTTGGCACTGAGCAGTCAGGCTTAACTTAGAAGGCAATGTGTAAAGTATTTGTGCAATAAATCATACAATACACCATAAAGCACCACAAAAATACACCACACAGTGTTTAGAAAAATATATAATATTTATCTGATAAGATGCAGGTCAAAACGATTAAAATGCAATAAGTAAATGTTGAGATATCACCGTAAAAGTGATCTAAAGTGACTTAAGTCTTTGAAAAACAAATAAATGTCTCTTAAAAACAATAAAGGTCTCTTGCACGCACAAAGTACCTGGTTCGCATTCAAAATCTCCACAAGGGACTGCAGAGGAGGTGATGTGTGGAAAACGGGAGGCGTGTGTCGGTTTCGCCCCTGCGCACACCGACTTGCGTTGTTATTTTCCACACAGGGGAAGACTTTGCGTCGATTTCCGGTGCACGGACTTGGTTCCTCTTCGGGTTGCGGGGTTTTCTGGCCCCCCAGGGACAGTGCGTGGAATCCTGGGCTTGCGGAACGAAGACACAAGCGCTGCGTCGATCCAGTGGGCATTGCGTGGAAATTTCTCCTGCACGGCAGATGCTGTGTCTGTTTATCTCTGGAAGTCGGGCTGCGTCATCCCGGGTCAGCTGTGCGTCAATCCGGTGGGTCGTGCATCAAAGTTCCAGTCGCAACACAGGCGCTGCGTCGATCTTCTCCTAGCGAAGTCAGGCTGCGTCATTCTGGTTTGGCGTGCAGTGAATTTCTCACCGCGGGGCAGGCTGTGCGTCGTTTTTAGCAGGCTGTGTGTCAAATTTTCGCTGTACAAGGAGTCCAGTTGCAGGAGTGAAGTCTTTATGGTCCTGAGACTTCAGGGAACAGGAGGCAAGCTCTATCCGAGCCCTTGGAGAGCACTTCTCAGCATAGCCAGGGAGCAGCAAGGCAGCAGGGCAACAGCAAGGCAGCAGTCCTTGTCAGAAAAGCAGTGCCAGTGAGTCCTTTGGGCAGCCAGACAGTTCCTCTTGGCAGGACTGGTTCAGGGATTCTTCCCCAGCAGGTTTCTTGTCCAGAAGTGTCTGTGAGGTGGAGTGTCTACCCCAAGAAGTGTCTAAAGTCTGTGGCTTTGGGTCCTCTTCTTATACCCATTTTGGCCTTTGAAGTAGGCCTACTTCAAAGGAAAGTCTCACTTGTCCGTGAAATGCTGCCTTACCCAGGCAAGGCCTCAGACACACACCAGGGGGTTGGAGTCTGCATTGTGTGAGGACAGGCACAACTCTTTCAGGTGCGAGTGACCACTCTTCCCCTCCCTCCCAGCAGGGATGGCTGATCAGAATATGCAAGCTACACCCCAGCCCCCTTTGTCTCACTGTTTGGAGATAGGTGCAAACAGCCCAACTGTCAAACTAACCCAGACAAGGAATCCACAAACAGGCAGAGTCAGAAAAATGGTTCAATCAAGAAAATGCCCACTTTCTAAAAGTGGTTTACACAATCTTAAAACCAACTTTACTAAAAGACGCATTTTTAAATTGTGAGTTCAGAGGTCCCAAACTCTACATGTCTATCTGCTCCCAAAGGGATTCTACGCTTTAATCATGTTTAAAGGCAGCCCCCAGGTAAACCTCTGAGAGAGATAGGTCTTGCAACAGTGAAAAACGACATATAAAACACATTCTTATATGACCTACCTTAACCATACACTGCACCCTGCCCATGGGGCCACCTTTGGCCTACCTCAGGGGTGTCGTACATGTAGGAAAATGGAAGGGTTAGGCCTGGCAAGTGGGTACACTTGCCAAGTCGAATTTACAGTTCAAAACTACATACACAAACACTGCTGTGGCAGGTCTGAGACATGATTACAGGGCTACTTATGTGGGTGGCACAATCAGTGCTGCAGGCACACTAGTAGCATTTGATTTACAGGCCCTGGCACCTCTAGTGCACTTTACTAGGGACTTACCTGTAAATCAAATATGCCGATCATGGATAAACCAATTAACAGTACAATTTACACAGAGAGCATATGCACTTTAGCACTGATTAGCAGTGGTAAAGTGCTCAGAGTTCAAAAGCCAACAAAAACAGGTCAGGAAAAATAGGAGGAAGGAGGCAAAAAGTTTGGGGATGACCCTGCAAAAAGGGCCAGCTCCAACACTCCTCAATGGCTTTACACCAAATCTCAGGGCTGCCCGGGATGCTACCCCTTAATAAAGAGCTATGCAGTCAGTCAATGTCGCCCAGACCACAGTGCCAATTATAATTGCCTTGTGCACCACAGATAAGGACATTCTGCACGTTGTAGTTGTCCTTATACCTAATCTGGATCCGAGTAGGGGTGTAGCATATTCTACATGCATCTATGGACAGTAGACCATTAACCAGCCCGAAATCCTTCATCCATACATCCACAGACTTATCTAAACCTTCAATACGCTCTACTCCTATGATGTCACTCCTGATAATTGAGTAGCATCCCTTCACATGCCTTAGCCAATGAATGACTTTATTTTCCAATGAATCCTGGTCCTCCCTAGTACAGGGCATCACCTTTGGAACGTCTCCCAAAAAAAACTGTGCATGATTGAGATTTTGCTGCTGGGGTTTCAAACCCACCATTGTCCCTTTATCATAGAGGCACATTGACCAGATCTATATGGGCAATGAGCTTGCTGTATGAATAAGGTGGACCCCCCTTTAATTAGACACATATGAGACCTCCCCGTGGCCTCCCCCTTGGCAGCCCCAGGTTCTGTGAATTGGCCCATCCCCTGCCTATTCCTTAATTTTTCCTATAGCCCCCTCCTATATCCCTAGGGTGTCTGGGTACAGGAGGCCACTACCGGGCAGGTGGCAGGCTGATTGTAACTGGGAAGCTTGTTGGAATGATGGAATAGCCCATTCCCAGGGCAAAGGAATGCACTGGGAGGGGTTGGGGGCAGACTTGCCCTACACAGGCTTGCTTATATATTGGAGTCTTAAAACCCCCACCCAGGTGAGGTAATCGAAGCAGAGTTTAAAAAAAACCCTAGTTAGTCTACCCTCATAGATTTTAGCTTCTAGGGTTCTTACTAGGTTTTTCAAGGCCATAACCTCGTCCTTAAGCCCCCCAATATCTCTAGTAATTTTTTTGCTAAGTCTGCAGATACTCCCGAATGATCGATGTCAGAAACCCCCTTCTCGTTGGAGCATGAACTAGTGTTCCGAGGGCTTAAAACTGCAAACCTATTTTCACAAATAAAGTTCGGGTGTGCTGTAGACACTACAGAGTCCCCTTCTAGGAGGATTGCATGATTCGGAGACCGGAGGGAGACAGTGGTGAGATCATCGCAGGATGGAGTAGAGCTAACTTTCCTAGTTAGTGTCTCTGGAACTCTTTTCTTATCCCTTCTTTTCTTCACATGACAAGCCTGGGATTTGGGTGAGGCATCATTAGTGGTTCAGATTGGGATATTTAGCATCTCATTCACTTCCTCCAAAATGTTGTCAATTCTAATTATAACACAGTTCGCACTGGTTGAGCTAAGGCTTTTTTTGAGAAGGGGGGCCTGTAATAACCTCCATTGCTGGTCTAGGGAAAATATAGGGGAATTAACAACATTAATACCACCATGCTGCAACTCACACTCAGTGCAAAGGTCCAGGAATTTAGGGCAAGAAAGTCTGGAGGGCATAACACAGTAGTAGCAGGAACACACAATACCCTATGGATGTTGTTAGAAAGGTGGCCCAGACCAGCTTCTTCTGGGCTCTGGCAGGCGCAGATGGGCCTGTCCTTGGCTCAGGCTATACCAGGGCATGTCCCACACCACGGGAATGCAGGGTGCGTCTGATGAAGCCCTGCCCCTCGCAGAGACTCTGCAAATGAGGCTATTGGCACTGGGGCAGCTGGCACTGAGTCCCCTGATATCCGTGGGGTGTCAGGTGCACAATCCCTCTCACCTGGTGCCAGTAGGTGTCCCGTGGCGCAGGAATGCAGGGTGCGCTTTCTACCGTGTCTGATGAAGCCCAGCCCCCTTGCAGCGACTCTGCAAATGGGTCTCCTGCCTTTGGGGCAGCTGGTACTGTGAATCCCCTGATATTGATGGGGTGGCAGGTGCACAATCCTCGATCCCTGGCGCCACTAGGTATCCCACCTCTCTGAAATGAAAGAATATTAATATTTCAGTCCATCATGTACTTCCTCCAAACCAGATGCTAGGTCTTTTAGACTAAGTAGAAGGTAATGAGACACTATCTATTTTAACATGCACCTGTAGAGTTGGTCTAACCTCTTTCCGTCCCTGTGACTAGCCATCTCCATTGCATACTGGTACTGCTGCTTTTGAACCTAGCACTATTGAGCTGTCCATTATAAGACAAGAGTCATCAATGGAAGGTTTACCCTGTCCTGTAAGTCAATTCCTGTTGTTTTTCTTCAGTTATAGGACTTTCTTTGAGGATTACCTTTTGTCTGTCTTATGAATGGGATTGGAACAATTGTATTTTGCCATTTATTTTTGTTCTTTCTGTCTATCTGTTGTTACTTTGTTGGTTCTTATGTATGTCATGTACCACATTCTGAATATAATGTAGATTTTCCTAGTAATTTATGACTGAAAGTCTTAATTTTATTAAAGACACGGAGGCGAGTATTATGCTTCTCGATCTTGCTTTATTCTAAATAGCAGCAGTCAAGAAAACTACATTTCCCAAGAGGCTGAAGGAACAGGCAGCCAATGGGAAAGGAAAACGTATCGGCATGGCCACCAATAGTAACACCTGAACACAGTATAAACACTACACTTGACTGTGACCAGCCTTCTTTCTTGATGCGAGAAGGCTAGTCTGTGTGAGAAAATAACGGAATAATAGAAACAACTATGGCAACCTCCAAAATTAGAGAGCAAAGTTCTTGGCAAAAGTTCATCCAAGACTTGAGGAGCGGGAAAGACCAGGAAGATGAGTGCAGCTTGTGATGATCCTGAGGCAGATGGTTGATCCAACTTGGTGATGTTGGAGGCTTGTTCCGGTGATCAGGAAGGATTCTGAGGTTGGTTTGTTGTTGCTGTGGGAGGGAAAAAGAATCGACAAAATTAGAGAATCTGAGGTGGGACAATACTCGCCTCCGTGTCTTTAATAAAATTAAGACTTTCCGTCATAAATTACTAGGAAAATCTACATTTTATGGCAAGACCGGAGGCTCTTAGTATGCTTTTTTAAAGCATGTTAATTATTACAGAAGTAGCTGTATGAATTGGTTTACAATAAAAGGTTCTGAAAACATAATCATTAGACCAGTCAGCCGATCTCAGAATGTCCTCGAGTCTGGAACCTACCCAAAATGCTTTGGAAGCCATGGCACCTCTGGAGGAGTGAGCGCCAAACACAGATGTGTCTATGCCTGCTAAGGTCATGACCCAACGTACCCATCTGGCTAGAGTAGCAGATGATACAGGTTTATGGGGTTTGCGGAAAGAAATGAGGATTTGGAATGAGGACGTTCTGAGGTTGGCTGTGCGATCTTCATATACTTTGAGACACTGTCCTACGCATAATTTGGGTTGATTGAGAAAATAAGGGTAAAACACTGAACGTATATTTGTTTTGGTACGTTTGTTAATAGTAAATAAAACACCTGTAGGGGAAAATTGTCGGGACGAAATATCTAGTGCTTTGACATCTGATAGATGTTTTATGGAGACTAAACATAGTAACTTTGTTAGTTTGGCTGGAGTATTTGGGTAACGGAGGAAAAGAAAACTTTACTCCCTTAAGAAGACGGCATATCAAGGGGTGTTCCCCAATCGGTTTTCCGTTAATGTGAGAGTGTTGAAGAGAAATAGCTGATCTATAAAGGTTAATTGTCCTGTAAGACTTACCTGTACCGGCTTGCGCAGAAAGGAAATTTACAATATAATTTAGATCGGTTGAAAAGGGATCGATATTCCTTCCCAGACACCAGCTTGACCAAAGAGACAAAGCGGAGTTGTATGCCTTTCTAATGCCGGGAGCCCATGCGTTGTTAATGAAGTTTGAAGCTTCTGTCTAAATCGGGACGGGAGGTTGGGAATACCTGAAACCTTCCAGGCCGATAGGGAGAGAGTACTGTTGAGGATGAAAGGATGAGGAAAGCCAGTAGGATTCCGAAGGAGGGAAGGAAAAACTGGAAGGAGAACTGGAAAATCGATAGTTAGTTCGAGGAGAGGGGGAAACCACACTCGAGATTGCCAAAATGGAGCTATTAGGATTAGAGAGGCTTTTTGGCGCCTAACCTGGGCGAGAACTCATTAGGAATGGGGGAAAGGTGTAATTGAGCTTGGATGACCAGTCCTGGAGGAAAGCGTTGGAAGCTAGGGCCAAAGGATCCGGGCGCCAACTGAAAAACAGAGGGAGTTGTGTATTTAGGCGGGACGCAAATAGGTCTATTTTGAAGGGACCCCACTTGTAAAGGAGAGATTGGAAGACTGAGGGGTGAAGTTTCCAGTCACTGGAATCTCTGAGGTAACGAGAGTGCCAGTCTGCGACATCGTTGAGGGAACCGGGAAGATATTCTGCTAACAGGGAAATTTCGTTGTGGAGACAATATTCCCAGAGACTTTTTGCCAGAAATGCTAGGGGTTTTGATCTGGTGCCCCCTAAGTGGTTTATGTAGCGGGCAGCTGACACATTGTCCATACGGAGGAGGATGGTACACTGGACTCTGTTTTTTGCGAGGCTCTTGATTACAAAGGAGCCCGCAAGCATCTCTAAATAGTTTATTTGCAATTTGGACTCCTCTGAAGACCAGAAACCTCCAGTCGAGATTGCGCCACATCGGGCGCCCCAGCCCGTCAGACTTGCATCTGATTCTAACACAAGATCCGGGGCTGACGGAAATATAGTCTTGCCGTTCCAGGCATCTAAATGGTCTATCCACCATTGAAGCTCTAGACGAGACTCTTGGTCGAGATTGATGGACTCTGAATAGGAGAGCCCTCTTCTGAGATGTCAGATTTTTAGCCTTTGGAGAGCCCGATAATGAAGAGGGCCGGGGAAGATGGCTTGTATTGAGGAGCCGAGGAGGCCTACAACTCTGGCTAGGGATCTGAGAGAGATTTGGGAACTCCGGAGCAGTTTCAGGATCTCTGATTTCGTGGATTTTACCTTTTGTTGTGGGAGTTGCAGGACAGCTGTGGAGGAATTGATTATGAAACCCAGAAATTCTATCCTTTTTGAAGGAATAGACACAGATTTTTCTTTGTTGACGAGAAAGCCCAATTGGGATAAGAGGGAACAAGTTATTTGTAAGTGGCGTTGAAGGGAGTGACAGTCCTTGTGCATTAGCAGGATGTCGTCTAGGTAAATGAGCAATCTGACTCCCAGAGACCTGAGGTGGGTCGTGATCGGTTTCATTATTTTTGTGAAGCACCAAGGTGCAGAAGAAAGGCCGAACGGAAGGGAGAAGAAATGGTAAGTTTGTCCTTGCCATTGGAATTGGAGGAATTTTCTGTGAGACACGCGTATAGGAACGGATAAGTATGCATCTTGAAGATCTAGACGGACCATGTAGTCTTGAGGGAGAAGGATATCTCTTAAATGAATAATGGTTTCCATTTTGAAATGTCTGTATACGACAAATCGATTGAAATTTCTTAAGTTGATGACAGGTCTCGGTTTTTTGTTTTTCTTTTGGACTAGAAAGAGGGTACTGAGAAAACCGGAAGGATCCGGACGGGAAATCTGAATGGCTTGTTTGAGAAGAAGAGACTGGATTTCTGATGAGATTAGGGACGCCATTTCCGAGGAGAAGAAGAGGGGGGGAGGAAGGGATCGTTGATGTGGGACTGAATAAAATTCTGTGGTGTAACCTTGAACTGTGTTGAGGATACATGGATCCGAAGTGATACTTTTCCATTTTTGTATGAAATGACGAAGGCGACCACCTACAGGAGGAAGACCATAATTGGGGCTTACCTTGTTGGTAATTGAATCTGGAGCCGCGATGTCCGTGACCACGGTAGCCTCTGCTGCGTTGGGGATAGAAATGAGGTTTGTAGGGTTGTGAATCGTAATTGGAGTTGTAGGAATTGTAGGCATTGAAGGAGCCTCTAGATCCTTGTGATCGGGCAGAACGGCCGGTAAAGCGGCTCCTGCCTGTACCGGCCTTGCCAAAAACCCGTTGGTGAAACACTTTTTTGATTGATTGTTGGGCCTTGTCTATAGAGGCAAAAGTGGAAACAAACTTTCCTAGGTCCTTTATGAATGAATCCCCGAAGAGGAGACCATCTGCTTTTATTCCGGGGTCGATGAAAGCTAGATTGGCCAATTTAGGGTCTAATTTGAGCAGAAGACCTTTCCGTCTTTCGTGAATAATGGCAGAATTGGCGTTGCTTAAAAGGCAAAAGGCTCTTTGGATCCACAAAGACAATTCCGCAGGATCAATGTCCATATTTTCTGATTTGGCTGATTCCGCCATGTCAAAGATTCTGGCCAAAGGACCGACCAGGTCCAAAAGTTTGTCCTGGCAGTTGCACCAGACTTTATCGACACCTTTACGGGGGTCTTTACCAAATTTAGAAAAGAAGGTAAGGAGGGATTGATCAATAGACGGGGTAGAGGTAATATTAGAGGAAAGGGAAGGTCTAGGGCATTCGGATCTTAGTTTGGACCTAGTGGGCTTGTCTAGTGGAAGTCTCAGTCTGGAGGAAATATAGTCAGCCACGTGAGAGGAGGGTAACCATTAGGTAGAGTTGGGATGGTGAAGGAAAGAAGGATTGAATATGGGATTACCGTCTGGGTCCAGAATTTGTTTGGCTGTAAAGGGGTTTGTGGTCGAATCAAATTTTGTTTTCTTGGTGGGGGGAGGATTGAGACTGGGAGCCCCAGATATCTGGGTCGTCGTCTGGATCATCTAAGTCACCCATGTCGTCATCTGTGTCGGAGATATGGGAGATAAACATTTTTTGTGGCGTAGCTGAAATATGTTTAGTCTTTTCAGAGCATTTTAGTTTGGGTTTCCCCTCCTTGGAAGGAGGCCTTGGAGGAGACTTGTCCTCAATCTGGGGTGAAGAAGCTTCACCAGTCAAGCTAGTGCCATCTGGGGTGACTGTGTTAGGTTTTTTTTGGGCAGACAAATCCTTAATTTTTCTTTTTCTGCATTCCCCCGCAGAATGGGCCAGTAAGGATTTGGAAACCATATCCTGTATAGAGGATTGAAGGTTTTTTGTAATTTTGCCCATTGAATTATTAATGGCTTTTGCCACAGAATCACTGATAAAATTATCAAGGTCTTGATTAAAAGATTCATCTTCATTATGGGAATTGTCAGTCATATTGTCGAAAAAACTGGGAGGGAAAGGGTTAAGGAGAAGTTATAGAACGGCAAAACCTGGGAGAACACGCCCACGGGGGCGTTACCGGTGTGAAGGGCCGGTCGGATGATTGGAGTAGGGCAGAGGAGCTGGCTTTGAAGCGGCCGGTAGAAGCGAGGTATTTTGCCTACGCGCGGTCGTCTGGAGAGAGGCGAAGGCTCTGTGAGGGGAAAAACGGCCGTTGGAACGTTCACGTTCCTCGTAAGGCCGGCACGAGGGGGGGGGAAGGACAGATTAGCCAGAGAGGAGCGAGGCTTCACGAAAAAAAACACAGTCGCGCGGCAGCGGAGCAGCGTTAAAGTAATAATTAATGCAAATAAAGCTATTTAGATAAACGCACACATATGAGTAAAGTGGAGAAATTTTGGAACATTTATCTTGACTGCGAGCAGCAAGAAAGAGGGCTGGTCGCAGTCAAGTGTAGTGTTTATACCGTGTTCAGGTGTTACTATTGGTGGCCATGCCGATACGTTTTTCTTTCCCATTGGCTGCCTGTTCCTTCAGCCTCTTGGGAAATGTAGTTTTCTTGACTGCTGCTATTTAGAAGAAAGCAAGATCGAGAAGCATAATAAGAGCCTCCGGTCTTGCCATAAAATTACTTTCTAGGAACCCTACAGTAGTGGGAAAGTGGCTCTTGAGAGTGTAAAATGTATGTTGTAAATGTCAAAGTGTTTTCATTCTTCAAGGTATATGCAGCTTTGTCTGCTATCTTAATATCTAGCTAATACAACCCAATCACCATCTCCTTAGCATAGAGATAACCCCGGGGCCTTCCTTGATTTCTTAAATACCTTACACACTGCAGTTTGTCATAATGCCAAGCAATAGACGTTACCAATCGCTTTTATAATATGTAAAGCAGACAACCAGTTTTATAGTGGTCAGTAATACTCAATACCAGAAGCCATAGCTCCCATTATTGTAGACTGCCAGTTTACATAATGCTGAATTCGTAACACTGTAGAGTGACAATTTCCAGAATGGCCAATATAGTTAATTGCCTGTTATCGCACTGCCCAAGCATTCAAAATGCCAATTGCTCCAATGTCCACCAGTGCACAATCTAAGGTTTCTGCCAGTGGTACAGGTGGGGATGTGCAACTAAAGCACTGGAGATGCAGGAAGAGTTTCAGTGAACTGAGTATGTAGGCCAGACACAAACATGCATATGTACTATAATGTATTGTATTTCAGTGGCACAAACTTTGGAAATGTGTATAATAACAAGTTATTCTGACCTTTAGGCCAGTAACTTGCAAGTATATATAACACAATGCTGTTTATAACGTTAAATCCTATCCTATTGATTTTGCCATGCTGGGGGAAAAATAGCAAAAAAAAGATTACTTTCTGTATAGCATGCATATAGGCCACAGAGAATCGATTTTAAATAGTCACTCATGAATTCCAGTGGAATGACACACCAATTAGCCAATAACATAAAGTAAGAGGGTAGTACTCTTCAGGGTGCAGCTAAATCCCTCTCTGTTTATATTTCAAAGAATTGGTAGCAATATGTTTTGCAGCCAGTTTCTCTACACGACACATAAAAAGAACCCGAGAGTAAAATGAAGAAGAGAGAGCCCTGAACGTTGGAACATTGCCAATTCTCCAGAGAAAGGAAAGTATTCAGCTTGACAACAAAGGAACCACCGCCCTCCCCACAAACACTACAATTTGTTCCAAGAACCCGCTCACCTGCATTCCTACTTTCCCTAGATCTGTTTCAACTTCCCAGCGCTCACTGAGACTTACCTGCGGCTCAGCAAGTACCATTCGACCGCTGAAACAGAGCTCAAAAACAGATAATCCGACATAAAGGGCACTGCGTGGGCCGCATGAAGAGGATAGGCAAAGCCCCAGAACACTATTTTTAGGTTTCTGTTTGCTAGCTAGTTGAGTAAAGAATTAATTCTCACCCGGGCATAAAGGCCAAAAACTGTGCAGCTGTCCTGGGGGGCAGTCTCAGCAGCACACACAGAAGGTGCTCAGAAATAGTCAAATGTGGCAGCCTCAGACGTTTCTCCCTTACAACGTGACATTTGCAATGTAACAGGAGCAATAGTTCTGTCACAAGGTATTCATCAAGAACAGCTTGGGAGCGGGAGGACAGCCAGCCTAGCGCACGCAGAAGCACTTTGACAGCAACAGTGATAGGTAGTTAAAAAAAAAGTGCCCAGAACCAAGCAGACAGACAGCACAAGCACTGCTGGCCCTGGGTTCACAGAAACAGTCACAGACTGTGTGATCGTAGCGTTATGGACTTACTTGTTTTCTGGCCACCACCACGCACACATTTTCGTTGATTTACAGATCCGGCTTCTTTTGTGGTAATCCCAGTGCTTGAAATGGAAAAAATAAAGTGCAGATACTCTGTGCCAGAGTACCTGCTTGTTTCTGAGGAGTGCCGGTACTCTCCAATTAAAAGTATTACGGTTTTCTTGAGATGTGCCGGTACTCTCCCTCTCAAAATAAATAAGTGCTGGTGCTCAGTACCGGACAGTACCGGCCCATTTAAAGCACTGGGTAATCCATACCTCGTGCAGTCAGCTATAACTATGTCCTCAGTAAGCTCCCTGTCCTCCAACTAAGGATGCAGGTAAACAATAAAGAACAATTTAATTGAATAGGTAGGGTGTGTATGAGCAGAGTAGATTGTAATTGTACTAAGATGAGGTTTCGGATAAGTAAAAGGCAAGATGGAGGAGGGAAAAGTCTTTTGAAATTGTCTAGGGGAAGCATAGTGGTAAAATGAGGGTTGGGGTGAGTCAAGGGAGGGATGCATGAGGGAAGAATTTAGGAAGGGTTGTTTGGGAGATCATAGTAGTAAAATTATGTTTGGGGTGATCCAAGGAGATGAGTCAGAGAGTGGAGGTAGAGAATATATTGAGATAGGTAGAGGGTGAGACATATAGTAGTGCACTGGAGCGAGTCAAAGGCTTTTTTTTCTTCTACAGTAGGAGTAAAGTAATACATATGTAGATACATCAGTACATAGAAAGGGTAAACCTGTATAAGGAAGATAATATATTGAGATTGAAAGTTGTATTTTATAAACACAGATTTTCAAGTGTTGAGTACTTTAAGTTAATTTAATTTAATTTATTTTTCTAACTTTTTTAACTTTCATATTTCCTCAATATTTCAATAGTGAAGCACTTGTATATAAAATAACTGTTACTATTTGCACATTGAGCTAGCTAAATAAAACAGACCCATAATCATTCATTAAATACTTTATACGAAAAGTATGCAGTGACCTATATACATGTTATGCATAGAATAATATATATATTACCTACTGGCAGTTGCCAGTAGGTAGTTATGGTTAGGACCATATTTCCATAGAAAAAGTGTTTTTTGACTTGCCTACATCTTTGGCGCCGTTTGATGAGTCTTCACAAAATTCTCAAAAAAAAAGTGTTCCCAAGAATCTTGCTGTACATGAGAAGTGTTGGGGTGATCTATCAAGATGGGACTGAGAAAAGGGGACGGGGGCAAAAAAGTGTGTTTCCCAATATAATTCCCATAGGGATTTTGAACATGACTATAGCCGAACTGCTGGGCGGAATTACACCAGATTTGGCAGAAAGGTAGCTTGTGGTCCAGAAAGAAGCCTTTTTGTTGTTTGATGTAAATCCATTCAGTAGTTTTTGAGATATTAGAAGAAGAAATATAGATACCTGGAGGCGCGAAGACTTCATGAATACTCCCGATCTCGTGCTGAGATCTGATTGGCTGCCAAAACTTCAGCTAGGAAGTGTTGGCAGCTATCAGCTGAGTCCCAGAAAAACATTTAAAAAAAGAAAAAGGGGCAGGGTAGGGACACCCTGACCTCTTATGTCTGGTGTTGGGTCCCAAGAGGAACAGCCTCCCCCATAGCCCCTGGGACCACCACCTCCCCGGGGCTAAATAGCTAATGAATACATAGGCCTGTGTGCCCCCCTGCATCCCAGGTGACAATCACCTCCCTAGGGCAATTCAAATGAAGGGGGAGGTTGCATCCTAAGGTAATTATAACCCGTGCTCTTGCCATGCACTACTAATTACCCCAGATATTACAGCACTCATGACAAATTCTAGAACATTATTAAAAATATAAATGAAGCATTAGCAGTCAAATTAATGAAGAAAAAACTGTGCATGGTGGGTGAGCGAGTTATAGTTACCTTAGGGCGCAAATTATAGTTACCTGAAATAACTCTAACTAGAACTACAGAATTTCTGTGGTTTTGCACGAGTAAACTTAGAACCTAACTATAACGTCCCTGTAACCTTTGTTTTTTTCAGTAAATATATATATATATATATATGCAAAAAAAAAAGAGAATAGAGAACTCTGGGTAGTTCCCAAGTTTAGGTGGAGAGTAGCTCTAGTAAGGAGCACCCTGCAACACCAGCGACACTCTAGATTTGCTCACCTCAAATGTCTCTTTATCTAGCAAAGTTTTTAAGCATTGGATCAGCACATTCCAGGTTGGCTTGGATGGTATTTTACCAGTCCAAAGCTGTAATACTGTGCCTGGAGTGGTAAATGGCTTTTGTCATTTTACAGCTCGGCAAGGTTGACACTGTGTCAAACCTATGCTTAAAGTCTTTGCTGTACAAATGGCAAAAGACTTTGTCACTATCTAGCTCGGCGTGGATAGCACTGTGCTGATCCAATGCTTAAAAACTTTGCTAGATAAACAGACATTTGAGGTGAGCAAATCTAGAGTGTCGCTGGTGTTGCAGGGTGCTCCTTACTAGAGCTGCTCTCCACCTAAACTTGGGAACTACCCAGAATTCTCTATTCTCTTTTTTTGCATAATTTATGCGGCACTCTAACCCTGAAAGGGATTTGTTTTGACTTATACTGGGTGCTCCCTTGTGTCTGGACAAAGCTAAACCTCTCTGATGAGCTCTAATGAGAGCGAAACACGTGTCAGGGGTTGCTTTTACTCATTCCAGGTTGGCTTGGATGGTATTTTACCAGTCCAAAGCTGTAATACTGTGCCTGGAGTGGTAAATGGCTTTTGTCATTTTACAGCTCGGCAAGGTTGACACTGTGTCAAACCTATGCTTAAAGACTTTGCTGTACAAATGGCAAAAGACTTTGTCACTATCTAGCTCGGCGTGGATAGCACTGTGCTGATCCAATGCTTAAAAACTTTGCTAGATAAACAGACATTTGAGGTGAGCAAATTTAGAGAGTCGCTGGTGTTGCAGGGTGCTCCTTACTAGAGCTGCTCTCCACCTAAACTTGGGAACTACCCAGAGTTCTCTATTCTCTTTTTTTGCATAATGTATGCGGCACTCTAACCCTGAAAGGGATTTGTTTTGATATATATATATATATATATATATATATATATATATATATATATATATATATATATATATATATATAATCTTCAACAGATGGAACGATAACCATCTGACGGCTGCACCAATCCCGTTAATTAGATCCAGACCATTGGAACAAAGTCGTGTTCGACAAAGCCGTGTTCAATTCATCAAATTTATTGCTTATATAGGTTTCACAGAGTCCTGAAAAGAAATGTCAACGCGTTTCGGCAGAACGCCTTCTACTTGACAAATCCGGCCAACAAGCCGGCACCATATATATACAAGTTAAACTCCATCATTTATTTTCATAGCATTCTAGTGTGATCTACTGCAGCGGCCATCTTAACACATGCAAGAACCTAAGGTTTTGACTCTACAATCTATATATGAATTGCTTCCGACAGTTTGGACATCAATACATCATATATAACACATGAGTATCATACATGCATAATATATATCATTAATTACATTTAATAAAAATCATTAAATATATATTATGAGCATAAAATGATGTGTTAGTACATAATTTGAACCAGTGTTATCAGTCTTTCTGATCAACCTCCATCACTTTAATTGATCAAATATTTATAGGACATATTTTTCAATGTGGGTTTTTATATATAGATGACTATAATTATTTCAAATAAAATTATCATAAATATTGTAAATATTGCACAATGCTGAAAAATGTTATAAATAATTTGTTATAAGAAATTAATCAGTACAAATTAACCAGTCCGCAAAATGATTGTTATCCTATGGTTCAATACAGAATAATATCTAATATAATTATAATAATTTACAGTATCTAAAATCATGTTTATTATTAAATTCAAAATTTGAAACGAATCATATAATATCAAATCAATCATATATACATAGCTAATTACAATATAAGGCTAAACCCCAGTGAAATTTGATCTTTTATCTAATTTACCACTTCACTAACAACCTTCTCTTTGTCCTCTAAGTATGATCCGTAAGTTCATTGGACCAAAATTGTGTCATATTATATCATGACGTATTAAATAAATACCCAGAAGGCAATACATATTTTTTGTTGTGGATTAATTCTTATCTATTTGGATCTATATTGTAGGTTTCCTGATTTATGCATGTATTCAAAAATGGAATTGAGAAGAGGCCAGCCACGGGCTAAAGTGCATAGTGCTAATAAAACAAAAATATTTCCATGTTAAATAAAGGCCCATATTTATACTTTTTGACGCAAAACTGCGCCAACGCAGTTTTGCGTCAAAAAAATTAGCGCCGGCTAACGCCATTCTGAAGCACCATGCGGGCGCCGTATTTATTGAATGACGTTAGCCGGCGTTAGCCGCCGGCGCCGTCTGGTGTGCGTTAAAAAAAACGACGTACACCAGGAAGCGCCGGCGTAGGGAGATATGGGGCTTGGTCGTCAAGAAATGGGGCAAGTCAGGTTGAGGCAATTTTTTCGCCTCAACCCGATTTGCGCCATTTTTTTTCACTCCCAACCCCCATAGAAATGACTCCTGTCTTAGCAAAGACAGGAGTCATGCCCCCTTGCCCAATGGCCATGCCCAGGGGACTTACGTACCCTGGGCATGGTCATTGGGCATAGTGGCATGTAGGGGGGCACAAATCAGGCCCCCCTATGCCACAAAAAAAAAAAAAAACACTTACCCGAACTTACCTAAATGTCCCTGGGATGGGTCCCTCCAGCCTTGGGTGTCCTCCTGGGGTGGGCAAGGGTGACAGGGGGTGTCCCTGGGGGCATGGGAGGGCACCTCTGGGCTCCTTCAGAGCCCACAGGTCCCTTAACGCCTGCCTTTTGCAGGCACTAAAAAACGGCGCAAAAGCGGCCGTACGTCATTTTTTTTGACCCGCCCACTCCCGGGCGTGATTTTTGCCCGGGAGTATAAATCCGACGCACATGCCTCGGAGTCGATTTTTTAGACGGGAACGCCTACCTTGCATATAATTAACGCAAAGTAGGTGTCCACGCTAAAAAATGACGCTAACTCCATGGACTTTGGCGCTAGACGCGTCTAACGCCAAAGTATAAATATGGAGTTAGTTTTGCGTTGAAATTGCGTAAAAAAAAACGACGCAATTCCGGCGCAAACGGAGTATAAATATGCCCCAAAGTGTCTATAACTAGTGCAAAACAGCGCAAAAATGTTTTTTTTTATATATATAATAAAAGATTTACACATCTATTGTCACTCTTCTGTAAATATTAAATACTACGGGAAGAAAAATTCTAAAAAGATGTACGAATAAATAGTTTTTTTCTGAAAAAATTCATTGAACATCAGTTGGAGACAAGTATGTTTTCCTAAATATCTGCAAAATCACTTATGGCAAAAAAACACCCCTTATGAATGGCAGTGGTAAGAATGATGTTATATCCACAGTTATATGTAAACAAAATTTCACAACACTCAAGATCTCTCTATGAATATAGAATAAATGCAGTAAACAATCATTATTTCATCTAAGATGGACATGTAATTCAGCATCAAGATTATGTCACCAAGGAGATTCAGAACCTAATAGTAGAATCATCTTCGATTCCATTTGTCTAAGCTCCAATGTTCTATCACCGGCTCTGGGATTGTTTTTAATGGATTTGATGCCATAGAACGTTAATGTGCTGGAATCCCCTTTGTGTATATCCCAAAAATGTTTGGCCAGGGGATATGTTCTATCTTGATTGTTGATGGCTCTAAAGTGTTGTAAAAATCCGACTTTTAGCTTGTGGATGGTACTGCCAATATATTTTTTGTGACAACCACATTCGACAACATAAACCACAAATTCCGTGTCACACGTAATGCGATCTTTGATATCACAATAGCGACCATCAAAAGTTTGATATATTTGCATATTTTGTGCATACTTGCAAGCCTTGCAATGGCCACATTTCCAAAATCCCAAACTTTTTTGGCTCAACCAGGATGTACTAGCTTTCATAGAGAAAAACTTCTAGTTAGATGATCCCCTAATGAGCGAGCCTTACGAAAAGTTATGTACGGATGTGGACCAATGCTGTCCCTGATAATGGGATCATTCTGTAGAATGTGCCAGTTTTTCTGAAGTATGGTTTTCAATGAATCTTGTTGTTGATTGTATTGCAAAAATATTCTAGGGGATGATTGTTTCAGATCACTGTTAGTTGATATGTTGTTCAAGAGTAACTCATCTCTACTTTTGTTTTTGACTCTATTCTGTGCATCCACCAAAATATTAAGAGGATAACCTCTATTTAAAAATCTTTCCATCATAGTCCTGATTTCCAAATCATATCTACTCTCATCTGAACATATTCTGCGAGCCCGCAGGAACTAGCTGTACGGTATGCTCCATTTCAATGCTGTAGGATGCCCACTGTTAGCATGTAATATGGAGTTGCATGCCGTGGGTTTGCGATATATGGTGGTCTCTAAATGATCATTTCTCACTTCTAATCAGACATCTAAAAATTCAATAGTCTCTCTGCTAGAAGTGACTTCTAAATGAATGTTAAATTGGTTATTGTTTAGTATGTTTATATATTCCAACAATAATTGATCAGTGCCATCCCAAATGATAAACAAATCATCAATATAACGCACCCACAATACGACTCTATCCATATAGATGTTGTTATTTTCAGACCATGCCACCTCCTTCTCCCACCAGCCCATGTATAGGTTGGCGTACGTGGGAGCAAAAGAAGCCCCCATAGCCGTCCCTTGTTTTTGTAGAAAACAGTCATTGTCAAAAAGAAACAGGTTATGGGTTAAACAGAATTGTAGCATGGATAGAAGCATATTAGTGTGCTCTAGAAATTCAATAGGTCGTGTTTGTAAAAAATATCTACATGCTTGTAATCCATACTGATGTTTAATAGAGGTATACAAGGAGGCCACATCCATGGTAACCATTAGATAGTCTTGATGCCATGGAATGTTGTGTATCTTAGCCAGAAAGTCATTGGTGTCACGTAGATATGATGGTAATTCAGTAACAAAGGTGCACAGAAACAGGTCTAAATATCACGAAGTGTTTTCAAGTAGAGACTGATTCATGCTGACTATAGGTCTGCCTGGGGGATGTGATTTGTTCTTATGGATTTTAGGCAGAAAGTAGATACATGGAATTTTAGGCTGGTCAATCTTTAAATACATAAGCTCATCATAGTTCATAAGTTGATTGGTGTACCACTCATTAAGCATCTCATGATATGTCACTTGATATTGAGATATAGGGTTAATCCGCAACTTGTCATAATGCTCTGTATCCCTCAGTTGTCGATAAACTTCTTTGGTGTAATCACATATGTCCATGATAACATTATCCGAGGGCTTCATGATAATGGACGTGTTGGATCTCAGTATGTTAAAATCTTTCCAGTCTTGTTGGGTAAAGTTGGATCTATTTGTTGTTTTAGATGGACCTTTAGTGCGGAATTTGTCACTATTGCTAATTACTAGTTCATGGACTGTATCAATCAAATTTCCACTAGGTAGTGGAGGATTGAATCTGCTCGACAATTTCAAATAACTATTTTCATGAAAATTAGTGACAAATCCCATCTTATTAAGCGTAGAAGTATTAGTGTCTGTGTCATCATGTGTTACGCGTGCAAGTTCATTACTCTCATTGGCCAGATCATTGATGGCCATCAATTGTGAACTGTCCGCAATATTGAATCCAGAGACTGGAGCCCTTCTGTTCACATTATCTACTGATAAATTTTTATTCTTGTTGGAGAAATGTTTGATTAAACGTAATTTGCGAACAAATTTGTAGAGCTCAATTCGTGTACCAACATAGTCCCACTGGACATTCGGGCAAAAGCTAAATCCTAGGTCAAGTATGCGTAGTTGATAATCTGTAAATGTGCTGTGGGAGATGTTGACAACAGTACTCAAGTGATTCAGACTACTGGCGAGCTGGGGGTTCAAATCTCTTTCTATTGTTGATTGCTTCTTCTTCTTACCCCGCCTCGTCTTCCGCTTCCTCGGCCACATCTGCGATTTTGACCAGGGGGTGGCGTGACCATTTGCATAAGACGCATTTCCCCCTGAAAATCCAACTTGTTTCGTGGTGCCTCATCTGCAGAGGGAATATATATATATATATATATATATATATATATATATATATATATATATATATATATATATATATAAATAAATATATGTAATATATACATTTGTTAAGCAGACCTGAAGAATATCTATATATTTTAAAAACTATAATTATTGTTATATATATTTGTACAACTAAATACACATATCTACATACATACACATAATCAAATTATAAATGCTTATATACACAGGAATATACTGTACAATAGTGTTTGAGTACAATGGTTATGTAGGAAAGAGACAACTCTTGAGTAGTCTTCGGAAGATAAAATAGTTATCCATGGATCTTATGTTTGAGGGTAATGAATTCCATAATTTGGCTGCTAGAAGAGAGAAAGATGTACCACCTATGTGTTTTCTTAATTGCATGGTGGGATTTTGAGGCAAGGGGCCAATCTGGAGTGAAAGTTCCTTTGTAGAATGTAATTGGTGATTTTATTCCTAATGAAAAGCTGTCCTATTCCATGTATTGTGTTGTGGGTGATACTAAGGGGCATATTTATACTCCGTTTGCGCCGAATTTGCGTCGTTTTTTTTGACGCAAATTCGACGCAAAACTAACTCCATATTTATACTTTGGCGTTAGACGCGTCTAGCGCCAAAGTTCATGGAGTTAGCGTCATTTTTTTGCGTGAACACCTTCCTTGCGTTAATGATATGCAAGGTAGGCGTTCCCGTCTTAAAAAATGACTGCGATGCATATGCGTCGTATTTATACTCCCGGGCAAAAATGACGCCCGGGAGTGGGCGGGACTAAAAAACCCGCATTTGCTCCGGATTTTAGCGCCTGGGTCAGGGCAGGCGTTAAGGGACCTGTGGGCTCAGAATGAGCCCAGAGGTGCCCTCCCAAGCCCCCAGGGACACCCCCTGCCACCCTTGCCCACCCCAGGTGGACACCCAAGGATGGAGGGACCCATCCCAGGGAAGAAAAGGTAAGTTGTGGTAAGTATTTTTTTTTATTTTTTTTTTGGCATAGGGGGGCCTGATTTGTGCCCCCCTACATGCCACTATGCCCAATGACCATGCCCAGGGGACAGAAGTCCCCTGGGCATGGCCATTGGGCAAGGGGGCATGACTCCTGTCTTTGCTAAGACAGGAGTCATGTTAATGGCGTCTGGGCGCCCCAAAAAAATGGCGCAAATCGGGTTAAGACGATTTTTTTGCCTCAGCCTGACTTGCCCCATTTTTGGACGCCCAAACGCCATTTTTCCCTACGCCGGCGCTGCCTGGTGTACGTGTTTTTTTTTCACGCACACCAGGCAGCGCCGGTCGGCTAACGCCATTCAATAAATACGGCGAACGCATGGCGCTTCAGAATGGCGTTAGCCGGCGCTCATTTTTTTGGCGCAAAACTGCGTTAGCGCAGTTTTGCGTCAAAAAGTATAAATATGGGCCTAAGCAACTTCAAGGTGGATCTTCCAGCAACCTGTAACCAATGTGTGGCCCTCAAGGCAGGGGACATGTGGGCCTGTGGCTTTACATGTAGGAGTAGTCTGGCAGCAGAGTACTGAATCTGTTGTAGTCTTTTCATAGTTAATAAAGGTGATCGTGGTAAAGGCTATTGGCATAATCAAGATTAGATGGTGCAAGAGAGATAGTAGCCTGGACCTTGTGTGGAAATCTCTTGTGGGGGGAAATGCATTGCAGATGAGGACATGAGTAGAGAGACAATGAGTTAGTAATGGAAACACATGGGAACAGATAGCTAGACTGTGAGAGAATGGAAGGAGAGGGGAGGAAAACATACGAAGGAAAATATATGACTATAAAACAAGGGAATCCTGTATGAAATACTCAAGTTTTGAGCATGCAGAAACCATAATAGAAAAAAAATTGTACAGGAGGAGAGACAAAGGGATTGGCTAGAAGGAAAAACATATGCGTAAAATAAAATCATTAAAGAAGTCAACACAAATGTAGCACAAGGTGTCGAAGGATCACGAAGTGTTTAAGATAAATGCAAGAAGATGGAATTGCAGAGAAGGGAAAAGTGTGGTGTAAAATGAGAGAACAAGAAAGAAATTATAAGATAAGTTAGGGCTGAAGAACTGGAAACGCAAACATCATGAGAGAAAATAAGGAATACAAGAAAAGCTATGAGAGAAAAGAGGGTGAAAGAGAGATAAATGACAGAAAAATACAAGAGAGCAAAGAGAGATATCTTAAAGGGAAGTCTTGGGAGAAGACAGGCTAAATGATGAAAGAAGATAATGAAAAATAAAAGATAGCGACATGAAAAAAAAGAAATGAACATATGAGAGAAGAAAATAAGTAATACAAGGATAAAGAAGTGAAATTGATCTTCTGACCCTATGTGCTCGGACCACTAATCACTTACAGTTCTTAAAGTGCAGTATAGGAGCGGGGGGGGGGGGGGGGGGCGGGGGATGCGTGCGGTGTGGGGAGACGGTGGAGGCAGATAGAATTACTTAATAGCTTGCTCCAAGGCAGTAAAACTCTTGAAATTAACACATACAGAAAATATGCCTCTCCATAAAATGTTGGCTGTGTGTCAATAAATCCTACCATAAATACCCTGTCGTGGGACAATAATTGTAACATAATAGTTTTACAGCAATTAATCTTGACGTAATCACCGTTCTGGAGGTGAATGCTGGAATAGCTTCGGTGATGAGAAGTTGTGAATCCTACATAAGAGCTTTGTTTTTACAACGAATAGACCCTAAAGTAATATTGCACAACATTAGTACCGTGTCAAGAAGTTGAGCCTCGTAGGAGAAGTGATAGAGTAACCCAACGAATTGCAGCAAAGTAGCGTCCTAGCTAATGCAGCCACGCACACTGTAGCAGGCCCCTGCTCAGTGCTTAATTTGTGCTTGTTGTTTCCGGTGCTGAGCACCGGCACTTATTTTCGAGGGCCGGGGCTTACTCTTCTGCCTCAAGTATTTGCTGCGAGCACAAGACACATATGGGGAAGACGAAGGAAGGGAAAAACGAAAAAGCATCACAAAGGAAGAAAGTAGAAAGCTGCAGGACTGAACTGAAGGGGCAGGGAGTGGCTTTATATGGACTGAAGTGGCCCGAGATGGCTTCAGGATTACGGGGCCTCAGTATTCCGTGTTCACACATTTAATTGCAGCAGCCGCGTGTTTAAGAGGAGGGCTTTGAGCACCAGCACCTTTTTATTTACAAATTAAGCACTGCCCTTGCTGTAGGTGTGAAGAGCTTTGGAATCTATACCTTTCCAACGAGCCTGCTTCATCTTGCTAGCGAAATGGGTAGGAGAAGGTAAACAGTTCATATCGCATCGTTTTTATTAATTGATTGCGATTTCCTTTGTATATCTACTTAAAGTCCACTAAAACCTTAGCATCACTGCACAGTTGACTGTATTTTAAATGCACTGCCATTCTGATATCCTGTGTTGTATATTGCAGATTTTAGCTCAGCTGTCTTAAGTAAATGTAGCCGCATTCTGCAATTGCCAGAATGAAGCGAGTTTTGCAGTAATTTGTGAACTCAACCTACGACTCCAGAAAACTGTATCCATCTCTCAAGGCCTTCTTGCATTCTTCCCATGAGACGTGCTTGGCCCCTTCTCATTAGCACCTATCTGCAGTTTCTGTTCATCACGTGTTTCTGCTTCCATTCCTTTGTATTGAGAAAAAGTGTATAACTGTAACATAACATTTCCTTGTTATAACATAACATGGAAATGTATGGATGTAGCATGACATGCTCCAACTGACCAGGGGTTGAATCTCTGGTTGGGCCACAGCATTTTGCCCTTTGAAACTGGCTATTTTGCATTCAACATGTTACACTTCTATGAGCTATCTTCTGTGATCAATCCTGATTGTCTGTTTTCTTTTACTGAACCTGATGCATTATGTGCTGGGAAACATCTTCATTCGGAGAGGTACAGGCATGCATTGGACCAGGCTACACACGATGACCCTAGGGCCAGGGGTAAGGGAGAAATTTCTCAAGGGAGACTGGGATGGAGTACAAGCTGGCTCTGGGCCTTCTGATTTGTCTGAACTGCTCAAGCATGTTCAACTAAATTGTGAAGTCTACATTAGTGGCTCGCTCTGAAGGGGCAGGGCGGGTGCAGCGCATGGGGGAGGGTGGAACATTTTATAAAAAATAAAAGAAAATCAAAACTTACCTGCTCCGCCACGGTGCTGTGCTGCTCCTCTTTCCCTCATTACTGCAGGCAGGCACAGGCTCCCAGCCAGTCCTGACGCTGCTCGTAGCAACATTAGGACTAGCTGTATTTGCCCAGATGGGACAGACTGTGAGCCTGTGCCTGCTCTCTCCAGCCCAGCAACACAGTGCCGAGCTGGAGAGAGCATTGTAAACATGTGTGTTTGGACGGCCAGATTCATAGTTTATTATACTTTCGTTGTGAAAGGTTTGCAGAGTCCGCTGCTGGCGGGGGGGTGGACACTCCTCCTCCATATCGGTGAAGCCTCCTCTGGAAGTCTAGATCCATCTACAATGGTGCTGGTAGGCAGTTTGGCGCTATGGGACTGCCCTGGGAGTTCCTGAGACTGGGAGGATCAAAGAAGTTATAGCAACTCGATGCGGCCAAACGGGACTGCGGTGTCGGCTGGGGAGCAACCATTTGTCGAGGTTGCAGACCTGGTTTGCTGCTGCACAGCTCGGGGAGGCCGTGGAGGCCCGACACATTGCCTGGCGGCATTCCTGGATGATGTGCTCAGCGGGGGCATCTGTTGCCGACAACCAACCCCATGGTGCCGTTGCAGGCCCCACTGCCATCAGTGACGCGGTGCCTGGGGCGTGCCATATGGGCACTTCATTCTTTATTGGGTGTGGGCATCCTGCAGCGGCTGTGACCATCTCCCTGCAGTGCTCCCAGCCTGTAGCCCTCAGTGGGGACATCAGGGGCCAGAGGCCACCTAAAGACAATGACGCAGATCCCGTCAGCATCAATAGCCGTGAGGAAAGTGGCGAAAGCAGGGCCTGGGGTGCATCACACAAGGAAACTCCTTCTTGGTCAGGCCTGACTGCTGCGCAATGGCCATGACCCACTGGTCCAGAAGTGAGAGGCCCCCCTGGACGGCTGATAAACTGCCTAAGAAGCCATAAAGGGCATGTGCGGCTGGGAGCCTGTGCCCTCAATGGTGTGTAGGGGAAGCACAGAGTGTCAGCAAGAGGCCCCCAGGAGGCAGGTGAATTTCAGAGCGAGTGGCAAGGATGAGGGACAGTTCTCTCTGGCCTGTGCTGCAAGGGGGTCAATACCTCCGGCTTCTGGCTACTCGTGCTGCAAGATCCCAGCTGGGGCGAGGCAGGCATGCTGGACTCCACTAAATCTTTGATCTAAAATGGCTAACCTGGGACCTAACAACAGCGAGAGGGCCCTGGGGGATAGCAAGGGCCACAACAGAATCTGGTGAGCCCAGCTCAATCCAAGTGGTCATAAAGGATATTGAGGAGGAGAAACACAAACTGCTCAGGGTGATGGGGACACCTTGGTTATATTCCAGCCAATCCAGGACTCCCATGCGGCTCTCAAATCTAAGATAGGGGAGATACGAGTGTATGCAGCACTTTAGAGCATGACCTTCGTAACACCTCCTCAAGGGTCTCCGAAGCAGAGGGGCACATTTCAGAACTAAAGGACACAGTCCGTGAGTTGAAAGCCGAAGTGTTCCACCTGATGTTGGCTGCCAAGTCCCTTACCACCAGGGCAGAAGATGCCAAAAATAGAAGCCGCAGAAACAACCTCCGCTGTATTGGAATCGCTGAAGAGGTAGAGAGGAACTTTCCTGAAGAGTTTCTGAAAAAATGAATACCTCTTGGATTGACCCATTCTGTTTGTCACCATACTTTCTTATTGAACAAGCCCATAGGTCCTTCACACAAAGGCCACCTCTGGGGGCCCCACCCTGCCCTATGATAGCCAAGATCCTGAAGTACTGAGACAGGGATCTGATCTTGAGGGAGGCACGGCTCAAAGGGTGACTCATGTACCAGTCCACTCAGTTGATGGTATTCCTAGATTATACCAGACAGGTCCAGGCTCACTCGGGGTAAATCCTATGACCAAGTTAAACAGAAACTTAGATTCCTGGCACTACAGCATTTTCTCCCTTTTCATCTGCATGCCTATTGGTCATCCTTAAGGGAGAATCCCACTTCTTTGATGCTGAGGATGAAGCTTGTAAATAGCTAGCCAAGCAATGCCCCCTGTGGCCGAACCCACTGCCGTCCTGACAGGACTGCCCAGACCGTGGAGCTCCTGGGGCCATAGGTGCTGGAAGCAATCACTGTAGATGGAGAAAGCGCTTCCATAGGGAGCGCAGTAATGTTTCAGCCACCACGGACACAGACAACGAAGGAGCTGGAAGTCCACCAGTAGCAGAAGCTGAACCCTTTGAGGGGACCCAAGCTTGGGATGCTGTGAACAATATTACTTGATTAGGTGCAGGGTGACTCTGTGTCCTCTCCTTATCGAACAATATAAAAGCATGCCAGCACCATTTCATCCTTCTCTAGCGTTAGGGGCTGAGAGCTCCCCGCAGGTGATTTTGTGGCCAGTTCACACACTGCTCATCATTATGATGGGGATAATTTTTGGGATACAGATGTTTCTATTGGGGGTAAGTGTAGGTTGGGGGCTTTGGCTAACTTGTTTTATTGTTTGGTTTATAGTTATTGCGAAAGGCGTTACACATGGTGAATGCATCCAGCAGGACTGTTTATCCTAGACTCACTGCAAACCGTAGTCACGTGGCTCAGATTGCTGAGAGGTCATTGGCCTCCCCAAGACATTCACAAGGTACTCCTTTGACCGCAAATCAAGACTTTACATGACCCTCCATGATGGCCTTCATGGCTATGACATGGAAAGTAAACGGCCTGTTAGACTGAATTAAGAGGGACATAGTCCTACAGTTCCTCCATAGGCACGGCCCCCAGTTTAAAGGGTACAGGAAACACACCTCATGGGGACTAATTGCTCCCTTTTGGCTAGGTATGGGTACTCTAGGGTGTATCATGTGGGCTTTGGCTCTAGGGGAGTGGCAATTCTCCTTCACAACTCTCTACTGATGACTGTGTCCTATGTAATCCATGACCCCCTTGGGAGGTTCATGCAGGTGGAGGGCTCAATTGAGGCTTCCTGTAAGTCTTCTGAGTGTATATGTCCCCCTGTAGATTGCCTCTTCTACACTGCTAACACTTATGGGCATGGTCCTATCTCGTCCTGCTGGTAGGTTAAACCTGGGGGTCGACTACAGTGATATTCTGGGTCCCTTGGATTTTCTCAGGAGACCCGGAATAAAACTTAGGGAAGGAAGGTGTCTGGCAGGCTCGGCGGTGGAACTGGGGTTCTGTGACACTTGGCAGGTATGGAATCCTAAAGCATGAGAATACACTCATACCCTAGCAGCCCATGACTCCCTCTCCCATATAGACCTTTTCCTGCTGCCAGCCACATATCTCCTCAACATCCTTGTTAGGGGATTATCAGATCCTGCACCAGTCACCCTTTGGGTAGAAGATGCCAGGGGGTGGGGGGATAGACCAACGTGGTGCCTCAATGCCTGGTTCCTGACAGATTCACGCCTCGTCCAAGCCCTGGAAACAGACCTGGAGGTATTACTTGATATTAACCGTGGATCAGTTGATTCACCAGGGATTCTCTGGGAGGCCTGCAAGGCAACTATGAGAGGGAACACCTGCTCCTGCATTAGAAGTCAGACCTGCATGACACAAATTTGGATAACATAGTTCAAGCTTTCAATATTGAATCTTGAGTCTTGTAGAGGTGGCACTTTGCCAAAACTCCTGAGCCGCCGCTTGGTGGTGGAGAGGGTTGAATTGCGACAATTGTGTCTTTACAAGGCCTGCAGATGCTGGGAAGCCTCTGCAGGAAGAGTGTATGAATAGGGGGACAGGTTTGGCAGGCTTCTGCATTGGCTGGCCAGTAGGAAACTAGCATCAAGGGTAGTACCCAGTATCGTTCGTCCAGACAGGACACAGGCCACAACAGGCCAAGCAGGGGCCACTGTGCTTGCAAATTATTATGAATCTCTGTGCACTGAGAGGCCTTGCTGTTCATACAAGCTACGGTGCCCCATCATTACAGACATCCATCTGCTTGATCTGGTCCCCACAGAAAAAAGACCCTTGTACAGCCCCTGACAATAGAGGAGCTAAACAATGCTCTCACAGAACTCAACCCAGGCAGGACGGGCTCCCCACGGGATATCAGCAGAAGCTGCACACAGTCATCCTGCCCCATCTCCTTAATATGCTCCTAGAGGCGACTGACCGCAGCCACTTCTCACCCGAATTGGATCTGGCCACCATTGTGGTCCTGCTGAAAACTGGCAAAGCCCCAGACCAATGAGCTTCTTACTGGCCTATTTCTTTCATTAACACCAAAGTTAAACTCTGCTAAATTACTAGTGAGGTGTCTGACTTCAGTGCTTGACCGCCTAATCTATCCAGATCAATGCAGCTTCATCCCTCACTGTGGCACTACACACTGTATTTGCAGGGTTCATCTTGCTTTAGTCAGATTCCGTAAACTACACTGTGCCACAGCACTGGTGCTGCTCAATTTAAAAAAGATCTTTGATTTCTTTACCTGGGCCTTTCTTCATGCTGTGCTGGTCACAATGGGATTGGGACTCGAATTCCGGGACTATGTCTGCACTGTATACGCCGGGCCACAAGTATGGCTGAATTGTGTGGTTTCCACCAGATTCCCAATCCATCAGGGCACTAGACAGGGATGCCCCCTAGCTCCCCTTCCTTTAGCCCAGGCCATAGAACCTTTGACTTTGTGGATACAATTTGATGACCGAGTTTTGTGGGTTTGACTGGAGGATGGCATTGAAAGATAGAATAGCCCTCTATGATGATGATGATGATGTCCTTTTTCTCATGGTTTGCCCAGTAGTGAATGGCCTCCTCCTCCTTTCTATTCTTGAGGCATTTGAGAGGGGCATCAGGACTGACAGTGAATTGGTCAAAATCGCTCTTGATTCCTCCTAGAGGAGACAAGGACGACGAAACCTGCCACCCTGCTCAGCCGATCTGATGTCTTAGCTTCTGCTACCTAGGGATCCAGATGATGTCTGGAGTCTCAAGCTACACCCCCTTGCCCGCATGATTCAATCAGATCTAGACAAGTGGACAAAATTGCCACTCAATTTGTTGGACATGGTGGCTGTGTACAAAATGATGATGCTCCCATGACTCCTTTACGTAATTCAGAATTTCTCTTTCCCCCATCCCCAGCTAATGGTTTGCTGGCATAACCATCCAAGCACAGAAATTCCTCTGGTCTGATAAGCCACACTGGATTTCCTTTGACAAGTGTGTCTGATCTACTTACAAAAGGGGACTTGCAATGGCTGTTATCCGTCTTTACTATTGGGTGTCACAGACTGTAGTGGTAAATGACTGGCTGTGCAGACCCCACCTTTAGGACAGAGATCTCACTGAATGATTGATTGGTAATATTATGGGCATGCTGTACCGCATATTGATTCCTCACTCCCTACCTGAGGTGAGGTCACCATAGTAGTTCTACTGGCATCGCGAGCTGCCCTGAGGTGGAGAAATTGGGACTGGCGAATTATGCTGGAGACCTCCTTCTGGGAGGGCGAATGGCTGGAATTGGTAGTATGACTCAACCGTTTTAAGGGGAGGAATAATATCAGCATTCCCTGCCTAGCAACATCTGGGTGGCGCCCTCATGAAATCCTTCCAGGACCTCCAAATTGAGTTTTTCCTTCACAAATCACAATTCTTCTGGTACCTCCAACTCTGTCACACGCTGTCCGGGCGCAGGGAGTTGCTAGTCGCACTTCGGGACTACAACCCCTTCTAGGCCAGTCTACTCATGGGCCCACTGGATAGAGCTCTGGTAAATGATTATTCATGTATATTTACACAATTGAGGGAGCGGTGGGTGGGGTGTCTGGGCTAGCTGGATGAAGAAGAATGGAGAGAGGCATGCATGACTCCACAGACCTTAGCTATTTCAGCTCAGATGCATCTTGTCCAATTAAATTATCTCCACTGCACATACTGCATGCCAAGGGGCTTGTGGAGAGCCCACAAACTCCCTGATCCCACCTGTACTTGATGTGGGGTGACATAGGGGACTTTTTCCACATGGTCTGGGCATGTCACATCATCTAGAGATACTGGCTGCCTATATTTGTGCCTTGTCAGTGGCCCTGGGTCAGAGCCTGGAGGCATCACCAAGGGTCCAGCTGTTGGGACTGGTAGACGACTTGGGAGGCCCTAGAGAGGATTAAATCCTGGTGTGACTGAGCACTCTGTAAGTGGAGAGAGGTGTGGTTGGACACTGGAGATCCCCAGAAGCCTCGACAATGAAGGAGTAGAGAGCGAGCATGGGCACTCTGCAAAATTGGAGGGACTGATTTACTTAGTTTGAGGCTCCCCCAGGAAACACCAGATGATATGGGGGAAATGGTGGGGGTACTATGGATTGGATGCTACAAATATGTGTAACTTAAGGGGCAGGGTGGGTTGAACGGGGGCGACTTCCAGCACTGAACATGATAATTTCTGCAAAGATTTGTACTGTGTGTGACTGTGTGTGTCTCCTAAGCACTTATAAAATCAATAAAGTGTTATAAAAGAAAATTGTGGTCTATCACCTCTTGTTTGCTTTGCTTTGAATGTATTGGTTCATATTGTGTGTGATGTGTAAAGTGCACTGAAGGTGTCTTCTGTATAAGAAACAACAAGAAACTAAGCTGAATGGGTAGGTTGGAACTGGAAGAGTCCTATAGCAAAGGTTGTTTGTCTGCAATTCATGACTTATTGTGAGCAGATTATAGAAACAGTACAAGAATGGGGAAGATAGTAAGAAGTGCCAGGACTTGGAGCACAGACCCTTGCAGAATGAATGTGTGTGAGAAAGAGGCCATCCGATTCAGCTGTCGCAGCTCCTTCACTAGCCCCTTCAGGCGCACAAACAAAGGTTGGCCGAATTCAAGGTGATCTTTGGTTGTGAATGTATGATACTTTTCCTTTTCCACGAGACTAGTTAGATAAATAACTGGTCAATCCTTTACCCTACATTTTGTTTTCTTCCCACTCCACCTCTATTGGATGAGCTATTGGCACAAAGCCTGCAGCCCCTTTCTTGCTTATTGTTTGTCAAAGAGAGATTAGTGATGGGGCAAGAAAATCTAAACATAGTAAACCCCACCAAAAGGGACTGCTGCCCACATTGTGTACCACTAATACAGTGAAGTTACATACAAACAGTGGGTCGGACTTGCTAATGCAAAATCTTTTCTTGTACATGATACCTTCGATCTAAGGAGATTAGTAAATTTACTATATTGAAAGATTCTAGAAGCAAGACAGAGGCTGAACAATGACCAGTCTTTACAATGGCATGAAGACGCCAACAAACGTAAAGAGAAACTTGAGTATCAAATACGCTACCTTAGGGACAGAGTTAGTGCTTGTGCTTATATTGCTCTACCTCCTCCCTATTTATTCTCTAAAATCATTGCACCACAAGCTAAAGAGGAGGAGGCTGAGGACCCAAGGCAGGAGGATTTTTCGGGATGTTTTCCCCATGCCCTCCAATGGGGTAAGGGTGCACCTTAAGATGCACTTGAAAATTGAGCATGGCTAACGAGATTGCACCAGGATGGAGCACAAGGAGTTAACATGCAAGATGGTCCTGTGATGTGAGCGACTGACAGTAGAATGCCAGGCAGAAGTGGTGGAATACCGAGATAAGATGCAGACTTCGCTATTATGGAAAAGTCTAGACCAAGAAAGCATTCAGGGGCATATTTATACTCCGTTTGCGCCGGAATTGCGTCGTTTTTTTAACGCAATTTCGACGCAAAACTAACTCCATATTTATACTTTGGCGTTAGACGCGTCTAGCGCCAAAGTCCATGGAGTTAGCGTAATTTTTTAGCGTGGACACCTACTTAGCGTTAATTATATGCAAGGTAGGCGTTCCCGTCTAAAAAATCGACTCCGAGGCATGTGCGTCAGATTTATACTCCCGGGCAAAAATCACGCCCGGGAGTGGGCGGGTCCAAAAAAATGACGTACGGTCGCTTTTGCGCCGTTTTTTAGCGCCTGCAAAAGGCAGGCATTAAGGGACCTGTGGGCTCTGAAGGAGTCCAGAGGTGCCCCCCCATACCCCCAGGGACACCCCCTGTCACCCATGCCCACCCCAGGAGGACACCCAAGGCTGGAGGGACCCATCCCAGGGACATTAAGGTAAGTTCAGGTAAGTGTTTTTTTAAAATTTATTTTGTGGCATAGGGGGGCCTGATTTGTGCCCCCCTACATGCCACTATGCCCAATGACGATGCCCAGGGGACAGAAGTCCCCTGGGCATGGCCATTGGGCAAGGGGGCATGACTCCTGTCTTTGCTAAGACAAGAGTCATTTCTATGGGGGTTGGGAGTGAAAAAAAATGGCGCAAATCGGGTTGAGGCGAAAAAATTGCCTCAACCTGACTTGCCCCATTTCTTGACGCCCAAGCCCCATATCCCCCTACTCCGGCGCTGCCTGGTGTACGTCGTTTTTTTTAACGCACACCAGACGGCGCCGGCGGCTAACGCCATTCAATAAATACGGCGCCCGCATGGCGCTTCAGAATGGTGTTAGCCGGCGCTAATTTTTTTGACGCAAAACTGCGTTGGCGTAGTTTTGCGTCAAAAAGTATAAATATGGGCCTCAATCTCAGCTGGGCATAGAGAGCTCTGTGAACTCCACCCCATGATTACCTCAGAAAATCTAGTAAGGACTGCATCCCTAATGGCTAGAAGACAGGTTCACAGAGAGAGGGCAGAAGCCTCCTTTCACTGTAGTGATGCAGATGATAAAGTCCCCACCCACCCTTTCCTAATACCGTTCTTTCCCATAGAGGCAACCCCTCCCCGGGGATAGAGTCACCGTTCACGTCTTGTGGACCACTTCGGACTTACTGAGTATTATAAAGCAATTGCCAAAAATTAAAAAAAAATCTCCAGCCAGTTCTGTAAAGAATTGCAAAATATGTTTGTAGTGTACAGATTGGACTGGGCTTATGTGAATCAAGTGTTGCATTTGGTTTCACTCAGTGAATTGAGGTATGAATTGGTTGAAAAGTCCATGTAGTCGAGACAGGACCCCGGGAATGATGGGGCCTTGAATACATCAAGGGATAAGTTGTTGAACGCTGTTGCAGATCTGTGTCCAGTAAAAACAGACAGGACTCACATTCTGAACTGCAAACAGAATAAAGGTGAATTGCCAGCAGATTATTGAGACAAGCTCAAGGTGTGTTTGATAGATGTTCGAGCATTGCCCAGCCAATGGAGATGGCTCAGGAAACTGCAGCTGCTGACTTTGTGTAGGGATTGTTACTGAATTTGAGAAGTCAGTTAATGACAATATGGATTGGATGGCAAACAAAGAAGCCGAGTGAGTTGTTAACTTTGCGAACCATTGCATTGCATAATAAGAGAGAAAGAAAGAGAATGTTGAATCGAAACTGATGTCTTTGAAGGTGCAATATATGCAAAAGAATGTGAAAGGGAAAGGACGAGGGCCCCCCACTAGCTGGGTACTACAGAGGGCGATAGAGCGAAGGAGAGTGGGGAGGGGAAATTAAATAGATAGAAGAGAAGCCCCCGCTTCAGGAGCATCATGCTTTGCCTGCTGGCAGTTGGAGCATTAGACCAGGGACGGCCCATATACTGCTTGAAATGTGCATGGTCTGGCTGAACCACATGAATTTAACTGGATCACACAGAACTCTTATTGTGAATAGTAAGACAGCCCGAGAGGTGCCCACTGTGGCCTGAATAAGCTGATTCCTGTATATTTAAAAAGTTTATATGTCAATTGAATGATAAATTATATCATACCGACTTCTTTCTGATTCCTGTAGATCAGAACGGTCCCTATATAATGTGTGTAAAATGATAACTTACCACATATCTTATTGATACCGGACCTGGCACCTGTCCCTTGAAAACATATGAATTTCCTTGATTACCTCTCTCAGGCTTCTCCTTAGATGTAGTTGGTGTTTCAAACCAACATGTTCCCCACCATATTTCTGACCCCATTTCCATCACTCTTGGTCTCATTACAGATAAGCATGCTTTCCTATTAAGTCCTACTTCACCAGCCAATCTGTTGGGTCACACATTTTTTGTGCAAACTCAATTGCACTGTGTTCTGTAGACCCTATTGAGTGCACCTCATTATACCTAAAAACAGAGAGAATGATGTGCTGACTTTGCTGTGTGAAATGACTTGTCTACCTGTTATGAGTAACACAGAGACATCTACAGATATAGATGATTTGCTCTTCACGTTATGGACCACAGGGACTAACATTGTGGGGTAAATGTTTTCTATTGTCCCTGTGAAAATAAAGATCAATCATATGAAACACCTGCTGCAAATTCCTCAGTTCATCTAAAGCCTGAAACTGAGGCAAGAATTCGTCAAATCATTGCTAACCTAATTAAACACCCATTCTTCTTGTAAAGAAGGTGAGAAAGAGCAATGATCCATATAGGATTTGCACACAATTAATAATAATTTGGTTGTCCCTCGTTTCCCTGAGATCCCCAACCCTCTTATAATCCTTTCATGCATTCCCACATATGTTCAATGGTTTACTGCGGTTGATATCTGCTTCACATTTTTCTCCTTATCTATACACACAGAGAGTCAGTTCTTGTTTGTGTGCTCATTTAGAGGAGTTAGATTTTGTGACGGAAACCCCTCAAGGATTTGTGGAGTTTCAATCAATCTTTTCACAAGTTTTAGGGAATGACCTAGACACTTTGGTCTTTCCTGGGAGCTCTTCTTTGGTGCAGTAGGTTGATGATTTATTGTTGCCCTCTGTTACTTTATATCATTGGAAAGTTAATTCTGTCTATCTACTGACTGAATTGGCAAAGAAGGAGCATTAAACCTTAAGGGAAAACTAGTAATGCTGCTCCCTCGGGTGTGTCATCTCAGTGATAAAATCTCTGCTAGAGAGCACCACTGGTCCTCGGAACAGATTGAAGCCATTTGTGAGTTGCAATCCAGTGATTGTCTCCTAGGTATGAACTTAATTGGGTATGGCTTGCTACTCAAGCCAATGGATTCTTGGTTATGCAATTATGTTAGAATGAACAGTCCCAGACCTTTGCAGTAGTATACAGAAGCCAAACATGCATTTGTAGAAATAATACAAGCTCTTGCCTTGGTGCCCACTTTGGTGATTTGTGATTATGCCACAACGTTCACACTGTAGTGTCATTAACAATCTGGGCTTGCCCTTGGAACGCTGGTTCAAGATCATGGGGACGGGGAAAAGTGTGTGGCGTACTTTGATGACTCTGATATGTTACCGTTGCTGCCTTTGTTGTTGAGGCATCTGAAAATATTGTGTTGAGTTCCACCCTGATTCTTGCTGTTTCCTGTGTTATTCTCGCTCTCCTCCTTACCACTAAAATGTAACACCTCTTAATTGTCAGGTTGCCCTGATACCAAATTCTGTTGTTGTCCGATTCTCATAATACCCTTGTCCATTTCCCCAAAATGTACCCCGCCTCTCTGATGGATACCTGTGAGGAGGGTGAACTTAGTGATTGCCGTATAGTAAATGAGCATGTAACCAAACCCCATATGTCCTAAAAATGACAAAGGTTTGCTGGTTGCATGTTATGCAGTGAGCAGTGCATATCAAATTGTCAAAAACCGCTGCTTGCACAATGTGAACTAAGCACAAGTTGCCATACTTGTTGCACTTACTCAAGCTTATATCTTGGCTGAAACAAAGACTGTAACTATGATCATAGACTCAAAGTATGTATTAACAGTCATGCATGCCTTTGGGCTTCACTGCATTCAGAAAGGATTTTTGACTTTTCCTGGTACCCCCTTAAAGAATGGCTTGTATGTACAAGATTTGTTAAATACCTTACTGTTACCCCAAAAAGTAGCAGTATTCTTTTGTGCTTCCCATCATCACCCACATAACGAAGTGTCTGAAAGAAATGCACTTGCTGATTTAGCTGCTAGACAGACTGCCTTGTCACAAACCAGTGATGCAGCTATGTATGACCAAATTGTTTCCTGTGCTGTCCCGAAAGAGTTGTCTATATTACAGAAGCAAGCTTCCAAAAAAGAGAAATGATACTGGATCAAACAGAAGTGTACAAGGGACCTGGAAAGAGTGTGGAAAGACTACTCAGCGCATGCGGTCTCACTGAAATTTCTACTCCCCAACGTCGCCTTTTGTGTATGGGTGCTGCCCATGTTGGTAGGGATGGCATGACTCATGCCACTGCAAATCATTGGTATGAGCCCTTTGCTTCCTTTGTTGCCCAGTTAGTGCCATTCTTGTGTCGCCAGTAAGTCCTATAATGTTGGGAAAGGGATAAAAACCTCCCTCATTCTTCCCTCTCTTCTTGGGGACCTTTTATGCATCTTCAGATGGACAACATTCAGTTACCTAAATGTTCCACTTATTCTTATTTGCTGATAATTACGTGTATGCCTTCAGGGTGCCTAAAGACTTATCCTTGTGCAAGAGCAGATGCTATTACTGTAGCTAAGTGCTTACTTAGGCAGTTTATTTCTTGTTTAGGGGTCACAAGTCACCTCTCGAGTGACTGAGGAACACACTACATTTCATATGCAGTGAAGGAGATTTGCAAAGCTGTAAGGACTAATCAGCACTTCCATTGTCCTTATCACACTGGGACAGTAGGACAGGTAGAGAAGGACAACAATACATTTAAGAATAGACCAGCAAAGATCTGTTCTGAACCCCAACAGAATTGGCTTGACCCTCTGACTCTAGCTCTATAGTCTCTCAGTGCCATACCGACCCAAAGGACCAGACCCTCATTACGAGTTTGGCAGTCCTAGGACCACCAGACTCGCGGTGGTAGTCTGACCACTACCAAAGCGGTGGTCCGACCGCTTTAGCGTCGGTCAGACCACCACATTGTGACCCTAGCGGTTCACCCATGGTCGAACCCCCAGCACCGCCAGTTTCCCTCCACTGGAGGGACTGGCGGTTTTGGCAGTCCTAATCTGCTAGGGCAGGCATGCATGCAGCACAACCGTGGGGATTACTACCCCCGTCACTGCCAGCTTTTACATGGCAGTTACTCTGCCTTGGCTGACCACAACTTTCATCGCAGCCAACCCTTCTAGATCACTGATCCTGACAGTGGTCTCCTGGCACCCGCTAGAATCGTAATCTGGCAGTTGGACTGCCGGGATTGCGGTGGTCGGACCGCCACTAGGAGTTTGGCGATTTTAGGACCACAAAACTCATTATCAGGCCCTCAGTGTCTGCTTATCAAGAACTTGCAGTGGACTTCAATCAATTGCCTTCCATTGGCTGACTTTATTGTCACTCTCATTTGTCTGCTTCCAATTCGATAGTTTGCCTTGTCCATCAAGCATTTGTTCCTCTCCACAGGCTCTTTACTTTTGTACTTCTACTGCTCACTTTTAGTTAACTACTTTCTTTTTGCTTAAGTACTCCATGTGCTTGTATGTCTTTACTAGTTTTCTCCCATGTGTATTTGTCTTCACCCATGCTCTGTGTTACTTTCTCTCACCATGTGCTTCTCTCCCACTCTCAGTGCTCCCTGTTACTGTCACTCTTGTGCTTTTCCATTTGTCCCTGCAATTTTCTCTCCCTCATGTGTGCCTCCCCTGCCCTCCTTGTTGTTCACTTCCTTGTGCGCTACTTTAACCTTACCCGCCCCACCCATCCTCTACACTGATATGCTTCTCTGCTGTCTCCTCCATGGTCTTATTTATTTTCTAAATGTTTTTAATGAGCTTTTATGGAGGGCCAGGCAGAAAATTGATGCTGGATCTTCTGCTTCAAGAATTAAAAGTGTGTTCTCACATTTTCTTATTTTTTTTACTTACAAATCCATCTCGGATTGGTAAAATGGCACTTATATGCGCATACAAAATGATGCAGTCGTCACAGCCACACCACTGCGCTTTTTTGTGCTATACACAATCATAATGCAGATGTTGTAATTTGAAGAACAAAAGGCATTCACAAAGGTAATAGGGCTCAAAGGCAAGATCTTTAGGCTTTGCCAGTACTTGTTTTTGCATCTCTTTGAGTGGTGTCATTTAAGTTATAATCTTGCGTGCACTCTTTTTGCAGTCCCCTTTGTAGTGCACGGGCCTTAAGTGACACCAATGCAAATGTGTACACTCCTAGTTTGTGCATTCCAAGGTACCCTCTCTGTATGTGAAGAACTGCAGTTATTTTTATTTTTAAGTGATGTTGGTACAGCAGCAACTGTGATCTGATGCGTTTGTCTAATGTTTGTGTAGTCTGTGCAGGAACTCTTGCATTTTTGTTACTGTTGTAGTCTTTGTGTTTTTGCTCCATGTTTTAAACATACTTTTTAAATATTTATATTACATAGGTATGACCACTTTCTATATGACTCTAAGGAAGTGATATTAAGGCCCATATTTATAGTAAATGGTGTACAATTGCGCTAACGCAGTTGTGCATCATTCATTTTAGTGTGGGTTAACGCCATTCCATAGCGCCAGCCACGCGCCATATCTGTGGAATGACACACAGTGGTGCTAAGGAATGGCTAGTGTAAAAAAATACGCTATTGGGGGGGGGGGGGGGGTGGCAGAAGGGAAAAAGGCACTAGCCGGTCAGACATGATGGCGATAGGCTGGGTAGCGGCAATAAATATGCAGCTAACCAACCTAGCGTCATTTCCTGATGCACAAGCACCCAAAAAATTACTCCTGTCTAAGTATAAACAGGAGTCATGCCCACCACCCAAGTGCCCACCACAGGTGACCAGTGTCCCCTGGGCAAGGCCATAATACCCAGTGCCGGGCAGGGGGCCCCGTGTCAGAAGCCCCTAATGGCACAGAACAAAAAAAATGAAAATACTTACCTATACCTACATAGGATGGGCACCCCCATCCTGTAGTGTTCCTGTGGTGTGGGTGGGGATGTTGCTGGGGCTTGGGGTTGGCATCTGTGGGCCCATTCCATGGTGTTTCGCCATGGAAATGGGTCTACAGGTACCCTAATGCCTGGTCTGACCCAGGCTTTAAATAATGGCGCTAAGCAGGCTTAGCACCATTATTTGGGTTTGCCTCTTCTGTGCGTGTCATTTCTGCACCTGAGGACAGATATGGCGCTAGGGGGTTAGAGTCATGATGTGGACGGGAAAGCCTACCTTGCATCTTATTAGTGCAAGGTGGTTTGCTGCAGCCTCAGCATGATGCTAACTCCAATATTTTGACGATAGTCGGGTCTAGTGTCAAAATATAAATATGGAGTTAGGTCAGCGCCGTTTTAGCATCAAATAAAATGACACTAAAACGGTGCAAATATAAATATGGACTTAGATCTGCAAGTGTCAGTAGGATATGTCTAATATTTTTTCCACTTTTATGGTATAAGGCTTATTTGACCTGCGGGGGGTAATGGTTAGTTAAAAGTCAGAGGTGGACCTCGAATTCTGGCATTGATCTGGTCCTCCTGAACTATATTTGCACCACTGTTCAGTATGTGTTGAAATGTGAAGCATCAACAAATGGTCCATTATCTTACTCGGTAGGGCTGCATTAAAAAAAAATAACAACAAAAAAACTGCATGGTCCGTTACGTATAGTAAGATGGAACATGCAACACAACAGCCAATCATCAAGTTCAGACAAGTGTGACGTTATAACCGATTTAAACGGCAAGGGGCCTCCGAAATCTTTCCAAACTTTTGCTTTGTTAAAACAAGTGTTTTATTTCTGGATTTTTCATATATATGCGTTTGCCTCAAACTGGTTGTCTTTCGTCATTGACAGATTCATGCTATTTCTTCGCCACCTTTTCAATCTTCTTGTTGTTTATTGTTTTGTATTATGATGCTATAAGTCTTGTTGCAGTTGCCTAACTGTGGTAGCTGCTTGGATCAAAATAACTTATTGAAGTTCTATGATGACAAAGCTGGGCTCACATAATCATGGGATACTCATCCTCCACACGGGTGACTTGTGAAAAGTGGCCCTTTCCCCGAGTTCCTGAGTCATTTTATTGGTTCCAGTCAATCAGTTTACGAACCTGACACAGCCTATGGTAAGCAGAACATTGGGGTTATATCAACCTGTTTTCGTCATCCTTTGGAAAGTTCTACCTCTTCTAGCTTGGGAACATCACAAGATTGGGACAAGCTTTTATTTCAGCTTAGCTTAATTCCATTTATATAGGATGGACTGCTGTTAAATATGCCAGCCAAAACTCATTCTGGCTCCCCAAGTATGTGTCATTACATCTAGTCGAACTGCATTGGTTTCTAGCTGAAAAGTGCATTATATTCAAATTTCTGAGTATGTGTCACTGTGCACTTCATGGTTTAGGTCTTAGATACCTGCGTCACAGGTTTTACTATTTTTCTTTATCAAGGACCTCAAGGTCCTCCACAACGGCTCTTGTGAATATAACTATTTTTAGGCGTTCCTGTTTTGGTGACAGACGCTCTTCTGTTTCCACCACCAACCTGTGGAATACATTGCCTCCCTCTGTGGACTGACTATAGACCCTCTTTTCTTTTATGAAACACTTGAGGAGTTGGCTGTTTGCAAAACAGATTTTATTTCTTTCTTCGCCTGTCCTTTTCTCGTGATCATTAGCTCCAGGACATCCCTTGGGCCATCAGTTCACTCTCCAATTCGAAAAATAATTAAATCGATAAAATCAATCACTTATTCAGAGGACATGCTTCTGGTACTAGCGGTAATTGTGGATCACCATTATATTATGTATTACTGAAGGCAGGGTAACACTGAAGCTCTCTACGTTTTTTTCTCCTTTGTGCTGTGCTACTCGATTAATTATTGCATCACTTCCCGCCAACTGGTGGATGATGCCGGCTGTGAACTCTGTACGCGGTGGTGTATATTTCTATTCACACAGGTGTGTATAAGTAGAACAAAGGCTAGCGTTACTGTGCAGTGCCTGGCAGGAATGGATGCATGGCTGGGAGGATGGATGAATGACTGGAAGTGGGAGTGGAAGGACAGAACGATTGATGGAAGAGTGTATTGATGAAAGGATGGATAGATTAGTAAAGGAAGGCTGGGTGGTGGAAGGATGGTTGGGTGGAAAAGTGAAAAGATGTACATATGCATGAGTCTTAAAGGATGGAGAGATAGATGAATGGAAGGTGGGGTGAAGGGAGCTCCCCTAGGCTGGGCACGGCCTACTTGCTTCGCTCACCTGATGGCATTGAGGTAAGGATCAAAGTGGGAAGCTATTTTGATTTTCTGGTTACTCCTTTGCCAGGCAACATTATCTACCTGTGTCCAGGCTACCTTGAACAGTGACAGCGTTCATAGGCGTGGTAATGGAGCCCCAACACGTTTAACAGATGCCTCTTTGATATTAACACAACTAAAGTGGTTCACCTATTAGTTTAGAACTGCCTTGAAGCAAGTCTTGTGCAGACGCATTATTTTATGCATTCAAGTTCTGAGGAACAGCAGGGTAAGTGCTTTCACTGCATATGGAAGGCAGTGAATGAAACTAGCCCTCATCACAGAGAAATCCCTCCCAGGGGTCCCGCTTTCTTACGTCATTGGCAGAGGCTACTGTATGTCAGCTGCAACTAATGAGGAAAGTAGAGCGAGACCTGTGCAGGTGAGTCAGTGCTCCTTGTCCTTGCCCGGGTTCCGACCTTTCCTTCTGTCTTTCAGCTCCCGGCATGGGTCCGGCCTGCAGCCCTGCCAAGGCCTAGGCATCAGAGGTTATTAGAACGCCTTTTAGCGGGGGTCCCCGCATTCCTACAGTATAAAGCTTTCTCGTGTATTTTAGCTGTTCTGAGCATTGAAGCACTTTCTTTTTAGTCTGGTTCATTGGCTTTAATGTTTCTGCAGTGCCTCAGTCACCGGGCCCAGAGCAGAGGTGACTAGTTTCCATAGAAACCTGACCTTGAGACCGGCTTGGTACAATTAACAGATCCAAGAGTCACGAAGCCTCCCTCTTAAGGCAGAGACTGGGCAGCAGTTCTTGAGTGCACGGTTTTAAGGTGAAGGTGCATGGAGCTCGGCTTTGTGACCAATACTCAGCCACAGGGTCGGACTGGGAAAAAAACTAGGCCCATGCACTGAAAGAAAATGTGGCCCACATTTGTAGATAATGACGGCTCATGAAAAGTTGCTTAGGATCGAGAGTAATTCTGGGAGAAATGTCTGATGAATTAAGCTTTCTACGCATGGCCAAGACTAGATACACTATTAGCCACACCATGAAACCCTCAGCTCACTCACAGGTCTCCTCACCTGATCTTCAGGCCTATATAATTGTCCACCTAGGGTGCCTGAATTTGTTAGTCACCAATTGTGCCCCTCCCATCCAAATGTCCCCGAATGTTCTTTATTATATCAGACCATGAGTCAGCGAACCATGTGCATTTTCTGTAGCTGGAGGCTCACCCTCAAGGAACCAGGGGTCTTCTTCTTTTGACATTTATCATTCAGGAGCCTCTCTGAAAGCGACGTCTTTGGGGATTGTATACAACTTGGTACTTGATGTGTTGTGTATTGTAGATAGAGACTTGATTTGAATCTGGAAAAGCTGCAAGAATTCACTCCAAATGCCTTTCTTTCTCTGTCTTTATACCCATTTCTTACTTGCTATGAACGCTTCTCTCGTTCTTGCCATAACTTTTTGCCCCTCCGTTGTTCTCCTTATCACTTTTATGGCCCTCTCTCTAGTTCTTCCTCTTTCTCTCATACTTTACTTCTTTTCCTCTCCCTGGTGTCTCTCATTCTACCAAATCCTTCACTGAGTCTCTCTCATTTCTCCTCTCTCTTTTCCTATCTTTCTCTCTGTCTGCAAATCCCCCTGTCTTCCCCATTCCTGTCTCACCTGTGGGCTCTTTCTTCGGTTATTTTGTTATTATTCCTCCTGTTATTTTGTATCTCTCCTTGAAGTTTTACTTCTTTTCCGTCTTGTAAATCTTCTCTTTTTCTCCTGTCGTGTTCTCTCTTGTCAGCCTCTTTCATTTCCCTTTGCCAGTTGAATTTCTTTGTACTATACCTTAATGTTATATTCTTATGTGTCTTCTTTATTGCTTTGCTGCAGACAGTAACGGAGTCATCCTATGCCATCCTATGCCCTTTAGTTTAAACCAAAGGAGAATCCACAGGGGGAATTTTTCTACCATTACATCCCTTTGATGAAGGAAATTCCACAGGTGGATTGTACTCTACATTCACCATTACATCCTAGAATGCCAACTTCCTGAAAACTAATGGAATTAGGACAGTGCATGTGAGGTAATAACCATCCTTGCTTTTTCTCATAGACCAGGAAATGTTTGATACCCTCTTCTGCCCTCCTCTCCATCATTTCCTTCTTCATTCCCTTTATTTTTTGCATTTTTATATAGTGCAAATTCTAGTCAAGGGCATTGGACAGCTTTACATGGCACAAGTTACATTACACATGGACACATTTTTTTTTTTAGGCACTGGAGATTACTTGATTTGCCCAGAATCATAGAATGTTGAGCCAATACAGAGTCTCAAACTGGTTCTCAAGTTCCAAAACCGGCAGCTCTGGCCAATCCACGCATCTATTACCACTATGCTGTCTCCATCTTCTCCATTTTTGCTTTCCAGCTTTGCCCGTATCTTAAACAATTTCTGCCCTTCTCTCCACTGTCTTTATTACTTCTTATCCTTAATCTCTCCCCCCTCCCTCCCTAACTCATCTATCTGCCTCTCTAGCATTCTTATTCTGTCTCCTCTACATTTCCTTTCTTCTCTTCCTCGATTTCCTTTTTCTCTTGCCATTTTTTTTGTCATTCTTCTCCACTCTACTGTCTCACTTCTTCTATTGTAGCTCTGCACATTACGCTCCTCGCTCAATCTGTTTTCTTACTCTCCTGCCTAGTCTATTCTCCCTGACCATTGTCTCAGAATTAACATTTTTCACAGTAACGTTTTAAAAAAAATTGTGTTGTCCAAAACATTTTTCTTTTTGCTCATTTGAGGTGTTTTTGTTATTTTCGTTCAATAGTGAACAAGAGTCTCCTCCCAGTTTTTAAGATAACAAGGTGGCAGCAGGCACCTGGGGCTCACCTGTCTGCTACTGGAGAGAAAAGTAGAGCCTCTTAGATAGCCACCAGCTGTAATCTGTCCCTGCAAAGCTCCCTTTCACCCCACCCTAAGGTAACATTAGTGCTTTCACTGCAGTGCACTACAAGAGCACAGGCACTCCCGGTGACCTCACTGTCAAGCCGAGGGACTCGGGGAGGGGAGGAGGCCCACCACACGGTGTCCAGCTCAGTTTGGCCCATTGTCCTGCTGCACGCGACAGTGAGCCAGCCATACTTAGAACTTGGTGATAATGAGCGCCAAACTTCACTTTCTGTCTGCGGCAGCCTTTGGTCAAGCGCCAATGGGCGAGGCGGCGCAGGCAAATGTGATTTTATCTACAGATAAAAAACAGCCCCACCAGCTGGCCTTTGCCTCAGGCCCCTCGGGCAACGGCCGATTGCCCGCCATGCCAGTCCGACGTTGCTCAGCCAAGCACTCTGTGCCAGAGGCTTGGCAGGTTTGAGGTGCTCGGTGTTCTGCTGAGGACCCCAGTCTGTGACTCTGGGTCTGACTCTGGGTCTGACAGAGCAGTCACATTGCAACAGCCCAGCCAATGCATGCAGGCTGGAGCAGGAATATTGGGCAGATGATTTCTCAACATTTAAACAAGGTAATGTATGTGAGTGATGTAGTTCTGTTTACAGTTCACGTTTTACTTCGTCTTGCATTCCCTGAGTATATAAACCTTTACTGGATGTGTGTGTCTTTGGTTTACTTTCTGGCAACTTGTGAGTGCAAAACCCGTGAACCGTGTCTCCTCTGTGTGCCTGGGTACATTCAGGTTATGGGTGGATGTGTATAATTTATGGAGATGAGGATTAAGGCTGTGAGAGCTTCTCACAGAGGTTATTGGTGACTCATAAAGGTATTCCGACAACATACTCACATAATTATTGGCCTCACCACCGAGTGCATAACACAATGGTAAACTCTTCCCTCAAAATAATCAGTTAGTGATGCAATCCCTTTTCCATTTCACGTTTTACTTCATTTATGTTTACTAAGAGAATATGCATTTTCGAAATGATATATTCCTATGTTTTTTCATTCATCATGTGATTCTTGTATAGTGCATTATGCGAATGGGATTGCCTCTAGGTGTCGGAGTAAGTTCACGTACTGGGTGGGTGTTCATGACTGGGCGCGACTGAGAGCTCGGGAGTTGAGGCTTAAGTCAGTGAAAGTTTCTCGAAGTGCCTGCCAGTGGGCCAAAGTTGTTTGAACCACACACTCACACAATCTGCAGCCTCTCTGCAGAGTGCAGAGAGACACACGCGCCAATGGTAAATACTATTTTATGTGAAGGGGTGTGAAGGTGGTACACAGTTGTGGAAATTGTGACGTCAACAAACTAAGGAAAAGAAAATGGTGTAGTTACAGATTTTTTTTTATAACAAACTTTATTGCCTTTTTGAGGCATGTCTATACATACAGCTTCAAATAGTTCCAGGATGACAGTTCATGCTGAAGTTACAGATGAGGGCAGAGACCGTTTTTGTGGGTATGTGTGATCATGGCGAGGGTGAAAGATGTATATAAAGAAAGACAGTTAAAAGACAGAGGAAGAAGATGATGTGAGATATGGAGACAGAGCATTTCAGAAGCATGTGAGATGAAGTATGGCATAAATGGCTAACAAAGTGAGAAACTACAGAGGACAGAGATGTGAAGAGAAGAACAGGAGCGATTGAGAGACTCTAAAGACCACTGCCTTTATCACAGGCTAATTCACACTCTAATTTTCTCAGAATTTAATTATTTTCAGTACTAATTATTCACAACACAGTTGTTATTACCCATTGATCCGATACTACTAACAAACATTCATAACATTAATAGGTGTAGATTGTACTGGGCATGCTGTGTGGCAGGTCGGAACATCAAAACTCACAGGAAAGTGCTCAAATATTGGTTATTGCTTTGATTTACTAATGGAAAAGAGTCACTCGAAGTGTCAATCAATTGACAGAATGTCACTCACATGGCAATTGAAACCACAGTAATGTCACACAAAAGCAATCTGAAAACCTGGCAGCTATGTGACTTGTGGAGGAGATGTGTGTTCCACGCAGCAGCCCTCATGTCATGTCCCCATTGTCCTAACTCACTCACACTGGGACCAGGCGTGGCAGAATGAGAGCATAGCTGCTGCAAACTAGGAACTGTGGGCAGGCAAGGAGACAGCAGCGTGGGTGTTTGTGCAAGTCTGCATTTGTGTGTGTTTGTGAATGCGTGTGATCGGTTGGTGATTAGTTTCCTGACCTGGTGGCATTGACTGATATCTGACAGGTACACATGGACACTTCCTTCTGGTGAAATGGACACTTCATGACATGGGCTCACATGGGGGGAACGTAGCACACCATGGCCTGGTGGGCAAGTGGGCTGACCACGAGCACGCCATTCCATGGGAGGAGATGGGAAAATGGGAACATCATGTCATCTTGGAATTGCATATGGAGTAGTAAATAATGACATAGGTTGCTGGTATGTGGACACCTCACAGCAGGACACATGAAGGATATTGCCACATCATGGCATTACTAGCATTTAGGGAAAATGGGCACATCATGAAAGTATATTGTGGAACATGCTATAATAAGAGATGTGGTTAAGGTACACCAGGGCATGACTGCTATCCTGTGGTTGGAGAAACACATTTTGGCCTGGCATATGGGCTAATGAGCACATTGTGAACATTGCTACATACTGGCATAAATGGCATATAGGGCAACAGAGGCACATCATGGCATGGCTGGCATATGAGGAAATAGTCATATCATGAGATGACTTACATATGCAGTAAAATGGGTACATCATGACCTGGCTAGCATATTGAGTAACAAGGCAACGATCATGGCATGGTCAAGATATGGAGCAAAAAGGTACATCATGGCATGGCTGGTTAGCATATTGTCATAGTTCCGGCATACGTTGTCATAGCACATTAGCACATAAAGATACAGCAGCACACTAACTGAGTGGCTTAGTAGGGAACATTGCATTTTTCGCCCCAAGTGGGAGAGGTATGCCCAGACATGGGTCCAGTGCTCACTGCGCCACTGAAATCAAGCTAGCATAGCTGATAAAGAGTGATACCCTGAGACCGGTCTTAGGATGCTTGTTTCCGGTCCAGGGAGGACCTGGCTTGGCAGTTCGGGCTGGACTGTTCCCACAAGGAACAGGGTCAAGACAGATTTGCATATGGCTGGATCCAAACTGGGGTGGCATGGTGAGCAAAAAAATGATGGATTAAACCCAGACCTTTGTGATCGGGGTGAACGTTGGCATTGTTCAGCATTCCGTCCATCATCTGTCCTTTTTGCATTAGTAGGGAACAGAGGCACCGCACAGTATGGCTGGAATATGGAGGAAAATTGCACATCATGATGTGGCTGTTGTGTGGCACACCATGGCATTGCTGATGTATGGAGTGAATATGTGCACATCATGACATGGGTAAGCAGAAGCACTACAGGATGGTTGGCTGTCATATTGTGGGACAAAATAGACAACTGACACAACGTGCCCATCATAAGAATCTTTACTGATTCAATTGCCTCCTTGCTTCAATTTCAGGCTTACAGAGCTTTTACTATACCACTCTTTGCATCAAGACGTAAAGTTCTTGCCCCTCTTTTCCAACTTTATTATTTTTTTGCAATATCATGGAGTAAACTGGTGCTCCTAGGAGACTTTAATTTTGGTTTGAATTCACTCATATATTTACCAGCCTTAAGATGACACAATCATTGCATGCCTGTAACTGAAAGGGAAGCATGTGCATGAGCCACTAACACTCATTTCACGACAGGGTCACCTCATGGCATGGCTTGCATAAGAGTGACGTGTGCATACAAAGATGATGTTTTCATTTAAATGGGAAATAGGCTTATTGTGTAATAGTTGGCATGTACGGGGAAAAAGGCACACCATATCAAACTGTGGAATGGGCAAATTAGGACATGGCTGGCTGCCATATAAGGAAAAAGGCACACAACATGGCATGCTTGGCATCAAGTGAAATCATTTAAACTATTGAATACATTTATAAAGGAAATGGGTACACCATAAAATACCTTTCTGATTGAGTGGGCACATTATGGCGTGGAATGCAGATGAGGGTGATAGAGTGGATTTATGCTTATCTGTACCTTAAAACATATACTTGTACTACAAAAATACCAATGCTCATGTATGCTTTACCATTTGCTGTTATATTTTATTACTGACTTGCTGTTTCATTTTTAATACCAGCTTAAAGACCACTAAAATCTTGGTATTTATGCTGAGTTGCACACATTTCTGATGCACCTCAGTCAGTTAATTTCATGTTATACAGTGCACATTGTCATTACTGTGTAGTAAGCATAGCTTCCCTTCTGGCGATTGGCACAACAAAGCAAACACCTTTCAAAATAGTGGTGTCAGCCCCTGTCTTTGCATTTTGTATGGGTTGTTAAAGTCTTCTCACATTCTTTCTCACGGGGAGATCTTGCCACCTGTCCGTTAGGAATGATAGATTTGTTTCATTCTCTGTCATGTGCTCCTGCTTCCATTTGCTTGTATTGAGAAACACTGTGTAAATGTGACAAGGAAATGTGTGGATTTTAGCATTACATACTCCAACTGATTAAGGGTGGACGCCCTGGTCCATTGAAACGGCAATTGCCTTACATTATTGTTACTTGCTGGATGGCTATTTTGCATTAAATGCATGTAAGAGTTTATATGGTTTATAGGATGACCCGAGTGTTGTGTTTTTCTTTTAGAATGGTTATGGCAGTTCATGACTTCCATAAGGGGGACCAACGGCACCTCATGTAGTGGCTGGCATGCAACCAAAATATGCAGATCATGTCTTTGCTTAGTGGAATATAGGTTAACAGGGGCACACTGCAGCATGGTTTCCATCGGTGGAAATAGGCACCTAATGACAAAGGTGGCACGTGGGGGAAAAGGGCACATTAGACATGTTTGGTACACGGAGAAACAAGAACATCATGGCATGGCTTGGTGATGGCAAAATGAACACCTCATTGGACGCCTGGCATAAAGAGAAGCCAGGGCACACTATAGCATTGCTGGGAACGGGTCACATTATGGCATGAGTGACTTGTGGGAGCAATGGGCATATCATGGCATGACTGGCATATGGGGTAAGAAGAGCAACTCATAGCATGACTGGTACAGGATCAGTACAAGGACAGCTTGGTATGATTGGCATATGATAAGGTACGCAAACAGAGGATGCCTATGAGGAACGAGATGAACATGACAAATATGTTAGAAGCAATGGCAGCTGGTGATCTCTTAAAGTGGTGGCGCATAATACTTGCTACAGGTTCGCCTCATTGTTTTACAAATTTGCCTTGAGTGCCCTCACACACAAATGTACCCCTACACTCAATTCTCTGTTTCTCACTCACAAATGCACTTGCACACATTCACACATTCACAATCACTAACCCTCACTCACAACTAGTGGTGTACAAGGGTTCTGATTTGAACTCCTGGGGTTCAGGTGTTCTGGCTTTAATGGTGCAGTAGGTGCAGATGCACCTTGGCCTCCGGGCCGTGGTACAACGCGACCAGCTGCACCATTGATAGAGGCACCCCTGATTCACTCCCACTCCCTCTCACTCTTTCTATCTCACTGTGCTTCACTCACTCCCTCTCCCTTACTTCGCTTATTTATACTCACTTGCAATCACTCAAGTCTCACTTTTCCACTCTCATTTAAACTCTCGAACACACTACCTGACACAGGCACTCTCAGTTCAATCTCATTCACTCTCAATCACTCACAAACACAATTTCTCTTACACATGCAGAGTAACAACACTGCATTATTTTTTTTACTTACATTTCTTCCTTCGCCGGCCACTCAGAGGCTCCATGACAGCATAGGAGCGGGAATCTGGCACTGGACATCTAAACCAGCAAACCCTGATTCCCAACAAGGTGCCAGACTGAGTTAAAGGGCCTCAAGCTGTCTCCCAGCTTCTTGATAGGAATGGCAGCACAGCCCTGGAGCAGGGACAGTGCTAAACATCCTGCCCCTGCTGCTCTGTGTGGCTGCTTATTGGGTTCAGGGATACACTGTTGTGTGCCCTGACAGACCCATTTTAGCAGATACACGTGCTACCTGAGACATGTGCAATATGGCTGCTAAATAAAAAGGATTGCACCTGTGTTAGGGGATTGTAAGTGGACTACATCCATCACATGACCAATCCAGACATACAGAGTGCTGCGTTTTTAAACAACTGAATAGCTGAATTGTCGCTCATCCCTCTCTGCCCCCTCCTCCTCCAGTCATCAGGACCCTGACAGAGAGGTTGAGAGGGCTGACTTGAGCACTGCAGAGTTCATGTAAACATGAAATTGGTGTTTGCATCAACACTGCTAAATTACATTATTATGAGTGAGGGCAGTGGCTCGATGGAGCAAACATTTGGCAGGGCTACACCCTGAAGCCCTTGAAGAAGAGGTGCCCCGCATTAAAAGTAGGGGTGAGCATAACTTGTGTAATTTTGTGTAGCGTAATCATGCAGAATTACCCCAAAATTCTGTGAGATGAGCAATTTTGCATTTAGCGCTATTTTCTTGTGTAAAAATGCCCTCGGCATCCAAAATGGATGCAAGGATGCATTTTATGTACAGAAATGGGGCTAAATGCAACAGAACAGGAATAGTGAGCAGCCGCTCGTGTTTGTTAAATGCTCACTTCGGGTACGGTTTTCCCCCAACTTACTACCAGCATTTAGCACTAGATCCTTAGCGCAAAGTGCACCCTGTTGTCCAAAATGGATGTGAAAATGCCATTTCCACTAAAACAATAGCCTAAATGCACGAGAACATAAACAGCTGCGTAAATGCGCTCTTGTGATAGGATCTTTTCCTACAAATTACTACAAATTACTCTTAATTACGCGAGCTGGCATAAAATTGCCCATCAAAGAATAGCAAGCAATTACCAAAATTATTCTAATTACTTCAGCACAATTGAAACTTTACCAGGCCTAGCTAAACGGGCAATACATTTTTTTCAGCAAGTGACATGCTGACAATTGGTAAGGCACAAGTTTGTTTATTAAATTTAAAAAATTGGTGTTTGGGGGCAATTTGCTAAAAAAACCTTATTTGTAAATTGCAGTATACTTACCAGCCAATATACCTATACAAATTATTGGTTTAAATGTTTACAATGAGTAGCATATGAAAAGCAAATATATAATTTGTTATGGTATCAACTAATTCTCCCTTGCTTCATTTCCTTTCACTATAACTAAATTAATAACAATATAACCGAAAGCAATTGCATTTTCTACAAACATTTATAAAACAATCTAAATATATATATGTATATGTCCAGTTATATTCAAAACTATCAAACTATATATGAAACATAGAACCTAAATTAGTGTGTCAAAGAAGGACATAACTGATGAACAAAATTCAAACTAAAACTATACTAACCAAAAATATGAACGTATAAACAACCTTAACCAATAACCAATAAAATCAGACAAACAATTGTAGCAACAATATATATTACAAATAATACAATAATAATATTACAAAGGCACACAGATTTAAGAACTAAATACTTCAAAAATGACAAACGCTGCAAGATGAGGAAACTCAGCCGGATTCTGTGACCCGACTCTTAAAGAAGAAATATATACATCTCGACAACTACCAAATCAAGTAGGTGAAACGTTTATTTAAACCAAAACTTACTTGTACATAAAATAAAACATGTAAAATAGCAATTATTTAACAAAATATTCTCCAACTTCTTTCTCTTTAGATGTACTTTCGAAAAGGAAACACTATGGCCCTCATTACGAGTTTGGTGGTCTTTTGGCAGTACCGCCATGGTTGCGGGTGACAAAAGACCACCACTGTTGGCGACATCCTGCTCGCTTTATTAAAAGTCCACAAGGAAGATCGGCAAAATACAGCCACAAATCTGACACCGCCAGGACAACTGAGGGTGGGAAAGAGGTGGTTTCACCAACAGCACTGCAACACCAATCACATCTTGCCCTCCATATTATGACCCTCAAATCAGCACAGAGGTAAACCATTGACAGTTTGAACCACTGCGGTCAAAAACCCACCTCAGCCAGAACACAACACCACATTGGACAGGACAAATACTCCACACCTGAGACACCTACACACACCAAAAACACCTGCTCACTGCACCATATAACACTCCCCCACACACACCCACAAACCTTTGCAACCAGAGAAAGACACACTGACAGAGAGAGCGCACACACGGAAGACACAGCACTTCAATACCATAGCCACCATCACACTACACGTGCATCACACACCACACCACTGCACTAGCTACACAATATACACTGCACAAAAACACCACATAACAACAGCACACATAACCAAACACGCCCCATCCCACCAACCACCATACACTGTACCCTTGCACACAACACACACCACCACCCACAACACAACCACCATGACACATCAAAAGCACCCACGTTTCACAGACGATGAGCTGAGGGTCGTGGTTGATGAAATTGTCAGGGTAGAGCCACAACTTTTAGAAACACAGGTACAGCAAACCTCCATTGCCAGGAAAATTGAGTTATGGCAGAGAATTGTCAACAGGTTCAACTCAGGGGGCTACCATCCACGCACAAGGGAGGACATCAGGAAGAGGTGGAACAACCTACGGGGGAAGGTATTTTCCATGGCATCACAACACCAGATCGTTGATCACAAAACTAGGGGTCGACCCCCAACTCCTCCCCCAAAGTTTGCATCGTAGGAGGAGAAAGTCTTGGCAATACCGCATCCTGAGGGCCTGACTCAAATACCCGGAGGACTGGAGTCTGGTAAGTCACTAACACTCCCCTAGCACCAACTACTCCTGTCCAGCATGCTTCCTCACCACCATGTCACTCCCCAAATCACCCTATCAACCAATCCATCTTACACCCAATCACAAAATACCACTCCCTTTCATGCAACAGCACCACCCAGCCAGAATGCCCAAATAGTCCCTCCCAAGTGCATGGATAGCAGTGCCAATAACCACAATTATGACTCCCACAATGCACCTGCACATCCACTGCAATACCTGTTAACCGGACTGCACAATACAACACCTGCATATACAACCCTTCCACCCTTCCACACCAATGGGATGCATAGAATGAGGAAAACTCATGGCAAAGACAGCTATGCAATTCCCATGCCCCATTTCACAATATAACGTGTCATCCCACTCACAATCCACAAACAATGCCTGCAGTGCTGCATCTGTCATTGACAAAAGTGGTAATCAAGTGAAGCCACTGAATGCATCAGACAAACAGACAACCAATCACACTTTCACCAGGTAACACTCTTCCAGTCCTTTCACAGGTACCCCAGCCACTGGCACCATGGAGACAATGCCAGATGCTCCCCAGGATGAAGGCCTCAGTGACGACTATGCCCCAGGATGCATGGACAGTGACGACTTACCTGGCCCATTGATGACATCTGGTCAACTTTCCACTCCCATCCTCACCCTGCCCACAACCAACACCCCCCCCACCTAGTGGCAACAACATCATAGCCAACCCGTCGTCCCCAGACCTGTGTCAAAAGGACAGGACAATCAATTGTGTGCCCCACAGTACAGGGATCAGAGTCAAACCCTCAAACCCAAGACAGTGAAGGTCCTGGTGACATTGGGAGTAGGCACACCTTGCCTGTGGCACAGGGGGGCATTGGGTGTGGGAGGGCAGCTGTGGGCCAGAGGACGGGGCAGCCAAGGGAGCCAACTGACCATGAGTCCATTTCACAAGTCCTGGTTGCATACCAGCAATCCCAGGAAAAGATGGGCCAAATAATCACCATTTTTGGGGGAAACCAAAGGCTGCAGAGGGAATACCATCAGTGGCAGACTCTCAATGCCTCCATGGCCAACAATGCAGGGGTGCTGAGGGACCTCCCCCCCAACATTCTGCATCCCACCTCCACCCACCAGCAAGCCCCTTCCATTGGCAACCCAGCCTCTGAGAAATCTACTGTTGCGGCAGCCAGTGAACTGTAGGCCCTGCCAGGGGGCCCACAGGCCACTGACACCTCTCTATCTGTAGCTGAGGACCCCCCCTGAAATCATGGTTGTCCATCCAGACAATCTACTGGAGCAGATGCCAAGCCAAAAACCACCACCATGAAGTGAACCTCCTCTGAACATTCTCCCTTGTGTGCCACTCACACACCCTGATGACTATTCAATGCCATAACTCACCTTTTCCTATGGCCCTTGGACACTGGACCTGTAATACCTACAAGTAGGCCATCTACTATGAGGATTCCATTCAGAATGACCCCACGCATCAAATGTTGAACCCAATATTTACAATAAACACTGTAGAGCATATAAAATGCATATGGGTCTTTATTGTATGATGTGTAAATGTTAACAAACTTAAGTGACATGTCACGTATCACCCATCAACCCACATCCAGTGCATATCACAGTAGAGGTATGCATCCTCTGCAGAGAACTTAGGACACGACAGATGGCTTAATAGTGGTATCAAAGGAGAGTCAGCAGCCCAGGCACACACCTGAGTAGACCCAGTAGTCCAATCTGTAATAACAACAACAAAGAGACACAAATCAGGATATGAGTCAAGGTGCCACCCTATGCACATATGCAGGAACTTGCTGTTATGGCCATTGTCATATGCCTTGGAAACAGGGCACATCACATTGCACCTATACATAAAAACAAAATATTTTCATAACCAAAAACATACACCTGACATCTGGAATGGGCTGTAAACAACACCTCCAACTATATGCCAACACAACTTGCCATCAATGCCTCAGCCAGCAGGTAGGATATGTAATGAAACTCTTCATACAGTCCATAGACTGCCTCACTTCTGGACAGGAGATGACATGACACATTGCACATAACAGGATTGTTGCAAGTAGATGTAAACCTGCCAACCTATAGATGGTCAAAATGTGTGTTGACCACTTACACTGCTCCAGGCATGCAATCAGTTGTCCTTCATCAGCCACATATGGGAAGGGTAAATGTGGCATCCCCACTTATAAACCTGACCAGGATGGACATTTCATTGTATCCAAGTGCTAAGATGTAATTTGCAAAATCACACAGGCAACATGCCTGTAGGTCATTGGAAGTACTGATTGATCAACTCCATCCTGGACTCAGCTTCACCATCCTCATCTGCCTCCTCATCACTCTTCATTTGTCCATCACCACCCACAGGTCCAGCGGCCACCTCCTCATCGGCCAGTAAGGGTACGTGACGTCTGAGGGCCAGATTTTGGAGCATGCAGCAGGCAAAAATTATCTTACACACCTTTTGGGTACTGTAGAGAAGGGTACCTCCTGAGACATGGAGACATGTAAATCTTGCCTTGAGTAGGCCAAATGTCCTTTCAATCACATGCCTCGGCCTACCGTGGGCTTCGTTGTTATGTGTCTCTGCATCGGAGGCAGGGTACCTCATTGGTGTCAACAGCTAGGGAAGGTTAGGATATCCAAAGTCTCCTGTGTGAATAGAGGTAGAACCTGTTAGAAACCAGATACATACACATGAAAGATAGTGTTGACAGTTACAACAACAGAGACACACACCCACTCAAATACCTACCATTAGCCAATCCCTCTTTCGTTGTAGACGTACCATTATGTTTGGCATATTGCTGTTCCTCATTATGTAGGCATCATGGATAGGTCCCTGAAACTTGGCAGTCACCTGAGAGATATACTGGTCGACCAAGCACACCACCTGCACGTTTATAGAGTGAACATTTTTCTGGTTCCGGTAGACCTGTCTGTTGACACTTGGAGGAACCAAAGCAATATGGGTGCCATCAATGGCCCCTTTTACGTGATGGATCTGCCCCAGCTCATAGAAGTTAGCCTTCACAGTGGCCAAATCTGCAGGTTGGGGAAACTGGATGTAACTGTCCAGGTGCTTCCGGAAAGCTGACAGTACATCCCACAACACAATGCTGAACAGGGACTGTAACATCCCTGCAGCCAAGCCCTCTGTAAACTGTAAGGATTCTGTGGCAAGGAAGTGCAGCACCAACAACACTTTGACCATGGGAAGGATGACATTGGGATTACGAAACATTTAAAATGAAACTGATGCTTCTCTTTTCTTCCAAAAGAAAAGAAAGCACGTGCTTCACAATACAACACCTCTAACGGAAAAGCTGCAAAACAGTGTTTAACATCTAAAAAGAACAAGTTTAAACACTAGAAGTAGTTGCATAATGTTATATGTAAGTAACAAATGTATAAACACCAAAATATTGTATTTATTATACTATTTCATTATTTTCAGATGCAATGACAGAGAGATCTAAATATATAACATCCCAGAAAGGAAAGCAGTTACTAAAGTGCACGGGCTAGATGGGGCATGGCTTATCTGCACAACATGGCAGACACAGCCTAGAATTGCCCCGACCTATAGCCCACATAATCTGCCACCATTGTCGTGGCTGGCCCACAATTTTGCAACATCGACACACTACAGCTGGCCCTTTGCCATGGGGGAAGTTGCATCACCCAGATGAGTGACGAGCACCCATAACTGCGACACATGGAAGGAGCAACGAAAGCCTTGCCTCCTACCGACACCCAATGTGGCCTACCTTGTCCTCCCCCTTAGCGAGGCACCCTCCAACTTGTCCTGATCCAGCATCATGGGACATGATGAGAGGAGACGGGTGTGAGGGTGGGATGACTTTGCTGCCACCCGGACCCGTTACACCCACCGGTCCCTGCCGATAGGCATCGTAGCAGCCTGTGGATTTGCTGCTGCATCAGCCGGGTGTTGTGTGGCCTCCCGGATGGGTGTTACCTGCAAGTGAGGAGTAGGGGTCCAACGCTGGGAGCGGCAGTTGCTGCAAGCCTCCCCCTCTCTTGGTGCCACCTGACAACCAAGACTACCGCAGTGGCCAGATTCATTGGGGTGGCGGTGGCCCGCTCACAGGTTTGTACTCCCAGATGTGGATGTGTGCCACATGCCGTGGGCCAAGTCTACAAGCCCATCTGGCCCCGGTCTCTAAGATGACTCTCACTCTGTTAGTGGGTGGATATTCAGAAGGGAGATTTCACTGGATCGCTCCACTACATGACGGCCCAGGTGTTCTGAACAAGCGCATCACATACAAACTCCTGATCCACAGCTTCAAGGCACTGCACAACATAGGACCGGCATTCCTCAACCACTGTCTCATCTTCTACGTACCCAACAGACATCTCCATTCCTCCCAGCTTGCCCTTGCAGCCATCCCCAAGATCTGGAAAAGCACAGAAGGAGAAAGATCTTGCTCCTACCTAGCAGCCGTGACATGGAACGCACTACCTCTCAAGCTCAGGCAGACCGCATCACTGAAGCAGTTCAGGAAGGACCTCAAGACCTGGCTCTTCAACTGAGCAGCACGCCCACTTACAGTGCCTCAAAACTCTATGGATGATTAGCCAGGCTCTACAAATCCATGATTGATTGATTGATTGAAAAGGACGCAGTGACAAACCCTTGCATCCAACATGAGCATACATTACTAAGACTCCTTCGTGTGCCAGGAACTTAGCCTCGTCCAATGACAAGTAAGTGTCTATGACATAATTGGCACACCAGCATCCCCCAGTGCCCAACACTGCTGCTAGGGAAGTCCTCCCTCAACTGATCAACCCTACCTCTCCACAACATGCCCTGTGGTGACCACACTAGAACATGCAAGAGTGCCTAACGCCCTCGGGAGGCACTAGCTCAGGGCCTAGAGAGGAGACACGCCCCCATTAGGGCACTGCTGCATTAGGCTGAATTTTCATGACATCGGCCTGTTTTTTCAAGGGGCACAGTTGGTACTACCTGACTCAGATGAGGGAACAGACTTGTACCACCAGAGAATGCTACCTGAATTTGACACAGAACCCATTGTTCATCACCTTAGAGTCCAGCCTGATAAAATCAGGAATAAGTTCACATATACCACTATAATACCTGCTTCCCCCATTGCTGCCATGCCTCATTGGCCATTGATTTGTTAACAGACATTGCCCCCCTGGCTGATATCTCCTGGGTAATTCTCACATATTTCCGAACACCAAGGGAGTTCTGATTCTGCCTAAACTCTTCTACTGACGGTGCTGCAGGCTCAATATCACTCTCATTATGCCTTCCTCTGCCAGATTCCTTGGGGCTGTGAGCAATGAGTCTTTCCCTCCCTACAATAACTGAGAGGAGGACAGCGACCTCCTGTGTCAGAGTGCAAGCAGATACCCGTGCACTCCCCCCTTTTACTTTGGATGTGCCTACACTACTGACTACCTCTGCAGCTAGTAATGGGCAGGCTAAGATCCACCACACCTGCTCCTCTCTCGGCGACAGGCTTTACACCATCCATAATTCTGGACACCCAGGTACCACAAGCATCCACACCACCACCAATGTCTACAAAGCTAGATCAAGTATTAGCCACAATTGAACATTTTAGGGCATCAATGGAGACCTGCCTGGGATCACTTGCCCCCAGGCTAAGCCTCCCACGAGATGACCACCGAAAACTAGTAGACAAGCTCACCGAGGGGGAAAAGACACTGAAACCTCAGGTGACTGACTAGTAAGTGGGGATTTAGGATGTACGCACTAGGGTGCAGGACCTCTAGACCCAGGTGGATGATGTGGAAGGTCATTCCAGCAGGGATAATATCCAAATAGGACTCCCAAAGGGAATGGAAGGATAGGATCCCCTTTCTTTTCTTGAGAACTGGTTCAAATCATTCATGCCGCCTATGGATCGAACTCCAATTTAAACTCTTGAGAGAGCCCACAGAGTGCCGGCTTGTGGGACAGGGACATCTTTCTATGTGCTGCCAGGCAGGCTGCCCGCTACAAATGGAAGACAAGACCATCATGCTCTTCCCAGATTACACGTGCCTTGTAAAAACAGCAATGAACATCTTCCTTGACATTGAAATGACGCCTTTGACAAATGAGTCTACAATATGCATTATTTTTCCCTGCTCATTTGAAGATAATTTCAAATGTATCAGTTTGATGGAGGGAAGTCCTAGCACTGCAATAGAATCCCTATGGATGTGACACGACAACAATGCTGCCACAGGAACAAAACAAAAGTGACTGCCGCCCTCCACATTTCAAAATGCCCATCTCCTGACCTTGAACCAATCATCACAGTTGGCAGAAAAACCCTGGAGGCAGCAGTCAACAGTCAACCTGGGGTCAGTAGCAGCCCCAACTGATGGAGATACTGGACCACACATCTTCATCTCTCATGAGGATTCCTCGGGATCCAGCAACACCCAGAGAGACTCACAGTCCCTTCCCACTGTGACCTCGTAAACTGCAGACAACCTAATATAAATACAGTATCCTTGATTAATACTTAAACTACATAATTACAAACTAGACAATTTTACTGCTATCATGGCTCTCTCCTTGAAAATGCTATATGTTTCTTACACATCTAGCTGCTACTAGTTACATGCTGCATTCACCAACCACGCTGTTGTGGAATGCCCCCCGCATGCTGGAGGCACTCAATGTGTAACGACCTATCAAACATTTACACTGACCCACAAAAGACTTGTAGGACGTACATCTAGCTACTCCTGCAAGCCATGCCCAAGTACCAGTAGAGAAGGCTGAAAGCTACCTGTTTGGGCACCCCATTAGTTGTGGAGCGCTCCCCCAGTTATCTTTTAAATGATTTCCTGAGTTTAGCCCCATTCACTGAGGTGGCGAGCAAACTTTTTTTCCTTGTACTTACCCTAGACTCCACTGCTTATACTGCCGCAAGTAATAAGGTCCCTTTTTTGTGTCCCCTTCCCATCCCCTGACCCCCTCCGTCCCATCCACATCTATGATACATAACATGACTATTAGGTTCTTTACACTTAACATCCGGGGCATGCATATGGCGAGGAAGCGATTTGCAGTCTAATCGTATGCATGGTGCCAAAAGGGAAACGTGGTGCTCCTTCAAGATTCACATATTATCTTTGAGGACCTCGCAAGAACGTGGCGGGGAATGCTACACGCCACAACATATTCAGCCTACGCACGGGAAGCCTTGATTTGGATGAGACCTGGGGTCCCATTTCAGTAAACAAGAGTCATGATTGATTAAGAGGGCCAATCTCTGCTGCTAAAGGGCCGCCTCGAACGCAACCCATTCTTGTAGGGAGCATATATGCCCCCAATGTTGATCTGGGCTCCTTCTGAGAAAAGCTGTCAGCACTTCCTACATATAAGACAAACTTGCCTTGGCTACTAGGATGCGATTACAATCGGGTTTTAGATGCAACCCTGAGACAGATCACTCCCCACCCACCACTTTCCCCTCCAAGTCTTCACCAGCCCATTTTATAGAAGGGGTCCAACATTGGTCCCTCATGGATGTGTGAAGAGCCCAACATCCTACAACTACACTCTACTCATTTCACTCCATCCCCGACAACATCTATGTTCGACTAGATTGCTTCCTTTGTTCCAATTCTCTCTACACACATGCATGACATTCTGACTACCTGGGACCAGTAATCTCAGCGTGACACACTAGAGGACCCCACATCTTGAGACGCCCAAAGGACTCACATACAGAAATAGTTCACAGAAAACCACCACCCTGCATCCACTAGGGTGGTGGAATGGGATACATTCAAGGGAGTTACACAAGGTCTTTGCATACAGTGTATAGTAGGAGTACGCAGGACCCTGGAACAGGAACTAGCTGAAGCTGTATCCTGACTTGCAGATTTAGCGAAAATATCCATAGCTGCTACCACTGACTCCTCACATATATTGAGACTAAAGAAGCACATGCCGTGCTCCTGGAGCCCCTCTGCCACAGCCAGAGTGTGCCTTTACCACTCCTCGTCTGACTTGCATGAGCCAACCTCCCTAGGGTGCTTGCAGGAATCCACATGCAAATAACTTCTGGCAATCCCTCTCACTTGCCCCCATTGGTAAGTGACTGTATTTTTTCCACTAATCTCCAGCTCACCCCTTCATGTTCCTTCTTTAAAGAACTGGACACACTTCTTTGTTCCCTCATAATGGGGGGGGCACAACGCCACCGGGTGGCCTTAAGGACACTTCGGCTTCCATTGGGATGAGGACTCCTTTGACAATGGGTCAAACTTCGTACCATAGGTGATCTTGATGTTCAGGGCCTTCTCGTCCACTTCTGAGAAACTATTCGCTGACAAGGATTTACCAGTCGGGCAATTCCTAACATACTGGCAATTGCGGGAACACAGCACATATGCTGTGGCATGTAGTGGATATGGAACCACCTACATACCCAGTCATATGCACAGTGCTCACCACCAGTGCTCGCCACCTCATCACTTGGATTTACCGGGCCATCCACAAACTCCTCGCACCCCACTTCCAGCTTTATGCCGGCAGTGGGAGTGTGACATGGGGAGAGAACTCCAAGACAAGGAATGGGACATGGTGCTGCAGCACCCGCAATGGGTTTCCTGGATTTCTAGATTCAAGAATATCCACTTCTACCTCGTACACAGAGTGTATCTCACTCAGGCCCGTTTGAACCGCGTTCTTCCATCATCCCAAATCACCTGTGCACAATACCCTCACATAGGTGCGAACTTGCAACACGTACTATTGTCCAGCCCTTCATTACAACAATACTGGTACATACACCGCTCTGGAAATGACAGAATTGACTGACTTGAATACATGGGAAGTGAGTGCACTTGTTATCTTTAGGTGCTGGAAAAGTCACAAAGTATGCACTGCCTTGTTGCCCTGGCACTATTGTTGGTGATCCGCACCTTAACACTCCATTGTTGCACAGCAGCCCTGCCACCAGTAGATGCTTAGCAGTGAGCCCTGCACAAATGAGGAGGCACTTTGTGATGAAGAGTTACCCAGCCTCCGTAAACACCCTATTTCCAATCATTGGGCTAGATACATTTACATTTTCATCAGCACACACAAGACTATACCATGCCGCCCTCATATGTAGTATCATATACCACACCTTTCCATCACTCTGCTCATTATTTTATTTCATCAGGATCCTTTTCCCTGCTGCCTCTGTTTCCTGACCCAATACTGCTGCTACCCAGCAGCGCTACCTGGCTCATACCGACGCCAAGGTTCTGCACCCGTCCGCTCACCACAGCAACATTCGAACTTGGACACGACCCACAGTTCCACTACTCCAGTTCTCCCCAGTTCTTGGTTCATTCTGGCGATAGGCACACTCCCGATCAGCACCATTACAGGAGCACTTAGGCCTAGATTTATACTTGCTTTGCGCTGGATTAGCATCATTTTTTTACGCTAATTCAGCGCAAACCTAACTCCAAATTTATACTTTGGCGCTAGACCTGTCTAGCACCAAAGTTTTGGAGTTAAAGTCATTTTTTGTGAGAGGGAAACAATCTTGCGTCAATGAGATGCAAGGTAGGCGTTCCCAGTCAAAAAATGGCTCTAAGGCCCAGGTGCCTTATTTATCCTCCCGTGCAAAATGGTGCACAGGAGGGAGGCAGGCCTAAATAATGCCGCTAAGCTTGCTTAGCACCATTATTTAACGCCTATGTCAGGGCAGGCGTTAGGGGACCTGTGGGCCTATTTCCATGGTGGAACACCATGGAAAAAGTCCACAGGTGCCCTCCCCAGGGCCCAGGGACACCCCCACCCACACCAGAGGGACACTGGAGGATGGGGACCCCATTCCAGGTAAATACAGGTAAGTAGAGGTGAATATTCTGTTATTTTTTTAAAGTGCCATTGGGAGCCCTGAAATGCCCCCCCTACATGGCACTGGATGCAGTGGCCATGCCCAGGGGATCCTTGTTTCCTGTGCTGGCCATTTGGGTGGTGGGCATGGCTCCTGTCTTTGCATCAAGAAATGATGTTAGGCTGGTTATAGTCATCTTTTTTTTACTCTAACCAGCCTAGCGTAATTTTTTGGTGCAAAAACCCCTTCTCCCATTCCGCCACCCCACCTGGCTAATGTAATTTTCCATGACGTTAGCCCACTCTTTGCGCCGTATTGCGCCATTCCATAAATAAGACGCTCTGGCGGCGTCTTGGAATGGCGCTAGCTGGCAGTAAACCTTTTCACGCAAAACTGCGTTAGCGCAGTTTTGCGTGAAAAGTATACATTTGGGCCTTAGTGCACCATTACATGTATGTTCTCAAATGATACGTCTGCCTGTACGGTTCAAGTTCTCTGATCTTTGACACATACCAATGTGAGCATGCTGAAAAGTTTGTTATATATTTACTGACCATTTCAATAAAAAAAAATGTTTAAAAAAAACTAACGCACACGAGCTACACCTACAACAAAAGAAAGTACATCAACAGAAAACGTGAACTGGAAATGTACCAAATATTATTAGAGTGCATGCTATGGGAGAGCCATTACAAATGATGATGTTGTAATTTATGTAAGGGAACACAACCACCCCCCAAAATACAACAGAAATAGAAGTAAATGAGGTATTGCAGGGTATAAGAGAGGCAAGCACTAGCTCCCAGGAACCCAAAACCGAAATCCTCAAAAATATATGGCCTGATTGCGAGTTTGGTGGGCCGATTGTCGGCTTGCCAGACCCGTGGGGAGGAGACCGCCACAGAGCTGGCGCTCCCCCAGGTCCAATTATGATGTTTCCATTGGGCTGACTGGCAGATTCTGCCAGTCAACCCAGTGGAAACAGTGTGGTGGCATTGGCCTTGGCTCCTCAGGGAGCACAGAGGGTGCCTCTATCATCCTCAGAATGCACACTGTCTAGCAGACAGTGCACATTCCAAGAGTGCTGGGGAGGGGGCCCATGCACTGCCCTGGGGCCTCCCTGGGGCCTACAGCACTGCCTTTCGGCCAGCCTTTTCATGTCAGGGACCACATCATGAAAAGGCTGGCAGAAAGGGAAGTCATGATCAGCACGGCGGCTCTGAACTCAGGGCCGCGCTGGCTGACCACAACTGCGACTGCCGCCAAGCCGTCATGACCAATGATCTGACCGCCAGGGTCGTAATTTTGCTGTTGGACAGCAGGGACTGCACCACCACCACGAATTTGGCAGTCGCAAAACCACCAAACTCCTAATTAGGCCCATACTCCCTTAAGTCCCTGAACACATCACAGGTCAACTACAACATATACCACATTAAAACATTCAATTGCTTGAACTAAACCAGCCACCTGCAAAACTCCTTATGTCCCAAGGCATACAAATATCTGAACATATAGCAATGACACATAAATGAGGAGCCTTTCCTGTTATATGATAGCCTAAACAATAATAAACAACTCCTAAAAAATGTTCAAAAGATACTGTAATGTACTAAAACTAAGCTACTGTAAATCTGGCTGATGGATGTGACCTTCAAAATTTGCCCATGCAATCAGCCAGTCTGACATACACCATACATGGTAAATATCACAACACAAATAGCCTTTTTCTATATGTCCTACTACCACAGAAACAAAGCAACATTTACTATGAATGATTAAACCACATAAAACAAATATGTACTACCCACAACAAAATAATTATATACTTTGATCAAGCCATGATTCAAACTATTTAAAAAACTTTCCCCCACACAAGCATATAAGGCTGTTACTACCTTTTCAATGAAAACATGTGGAGACACCTCCAACAATCTGCACCGTGTATAATACGCTACAATTTGCCTTTGAAATAAAAAAATGATATCAATAGTCTATATACAGAGGTAGCTAACCACTACAATTTACTAATACAAAGCCCTTCCTACCAGCAAACAAAGACAAACTAAGCTCCTTAATGTATTATTTCAATGACACTTTGATTGGCAGTCTGCATCTCTCTAGACACAGACGCTAACGCAAATTCCAAATACCATGGTGAAATGTCTATTGCAGCACCTTGGCACAGGAAACCCAAACAAACAACGCAGTTGAAGTATTAGACATGACAGCCTTAGGGTGGTCTTCCCCAAGTTTTGTGCCTGCCTCCCTCCATTTTTCTGATCTCATTTTTGCTGGTTTTAGGACTCTGCACACTTTACCACTGCTAGCCAGTGGTAAAGTGCTCATGCTTTCTCCCCTAAACATGATAATATTGGCCCAACCCAATCAGCATATTTAATTTACCTGTAAGTCCCTAGTAAAGTGCACTAGATGTGCCCATGGCCTGTAAGTTAAATGCTACTACTGGGCCTGCAGCATTGATTATGCCACCCCCATAAGTAGACCCCTAATCATGTCTCAGGTCCTCCATTGCTAGGCCTTTGTGTGCAATTACACTGCCACTTGACTTGGCATTTAAATGTACTTGCCAAGCCTTAAATTTCCCTTTCTTACACATACATCACCCCTAAGGTAGGCGCTAGGTAACCCGTAGGACAGGGTGCTATGTAAGTACCAGGCAGGACATGTACTTTTAAGGTTTTTATATCCTGGTAGTGAAAAACCCCCAAAGCTATCCTCACACAAAGGACTGATAACCCCCCACATGGCTCCTGGCAGACAGGGCTAGGTTGAAAGGGCAAGTTGTGCACTTCAAAACCACTCTTTGAAGTTTCCTCCACTTCAAAGGCACTTTTGGGTATATAAACTGGGTCTGTGACTCCATCAAATCAGAAACTTCTGGACCTGCAACTGGACTCTATCAGAGGGAATGTCTGACTGCCCAAAGGACTCATCTGGACTGCTTTGCTGAAATGGCTGCTCTCCTGCTTGTTGCCCTGCTGCCTGCTGGCCTCTGACCCTGCTGAAAGGACTCTGCCTTCCTCTACAAGTGCTCTCCAAGTGCTTGGATTGAGCTTGCCTCCTGTTCTGAAGTTTCAGGGCCAACAAAGACTTCACCAAAGAAAAGAAAATCCAAGTGCATCAAAAATCAATGAAATGCCTGTAAAATCTACGCATCGCCTCACTCAAGTCTGGAAGATCTATGCATTGCATACCGGATCCACACAATTTCTGAAGAAATCGATGCAGGGCCTGCCTCGTGGCTGGAAAATTGCTGTATGGCTACTGGATCGATGCAGCACCTTCCTACCAGTGTGTTCTTGATTTTCAACGGATTGTCCATGGGTGTCAAAATATCCCTGCATCGCAGTGAGGAACCAAAGCTGCGCTCCTGAAAATTGACGCATCGCCTTGCAACATAGAAAGAAACGACACATCGTCTTTGCCACGTCAGGAAATCTGATATATTGCCTTCGTTTTCAAAGCCTCTCCTCCTCTGTAGTCCCTGTGCGTCTTTATTTTTGATGCATCCCGGGTACTCTGTGTTACAAGGACACAACCACTGATTCTTAAGGATTTACTTTTTAAACGTTTAAAAAGTGATATCTTGACTTGTGCATATTGGATTTTTGTCATTTTGTTCTTATTTTATTCAGATATCTATTTTCCTAAACTGATGTGGAGTACTTTTTGTGGTGTTTTCACTGTGTTACTTTATGAGTTATTACACAGATACTTTACACATTGCCTTCTACGTTAAGCCTGCCTGCTCTGTGTCAAGCTACCAGAGGGTGAACACAAGATAATTTAGGTTGTGTAGTGACTTACCCTGACTAGGATTGTGGTCCCTACGTTTGAACAGGGTGCATGCCTCTGCCAACTAAAGACCCAATTTCTAACAGGAAGGATGGCACACTGCCTTCAAATCCACACTAAGCAGAACCCAACCTACAATCTATAAATTTATTGAGGCATTACAAAAAGAGCAAAGTTACCAACAACTATGAAAGGAGCAATCTGTAAAATAAATTGCACCTAAACTTAGCAAACAAACTAAAAGAATGTACTACATGGTACAATTCAAGGTAAAACTAGTAATAAACAACAAAGAAGTAGATTACTTAATAATAATAATAGCCAAAATCATATTGTAAAATAATAAGTAACCAACAAAACTTCCAAAAAGGTATATCATAATCTCAATCAACATTACAAATCATTTTTTCCATAAATAATAAGCATATGCTTTTATTACATAGGTCAAAACATTAAACAAAATGCCAATGTTAAATAGGACTGAGATAACAAAATAATATATACATTATTTACAAGAAAAATCTAAACCTCACCAATCAAAAAGCTCAAAGAAAGACTCAATTCATCATGTAAGATAAATACAACACACATTTTCGGATAACAATCGCATAGTCTTTATACAAATAATTCAATATAACATTGCCCTTCAAATAAAATTAATATGATTTAGTGTTCTGCAGGTGCATATCGTCCTCTGTATCCACAAAGTCAAAAATTGTAATCCACCAAAAACAGGAAAAATATTTTTCAAAAAGCTCCAATAATGTAAAAATAAAATAAATTCAATAGAGATCCCTCAAAGCCAACAAAATATCTAGAAACATAAGAAACCTGAAAAATGGCTTTAACATTACAAATTGTCTTTTTTATAAATACTAAATTTAATATTTGTAATACATCAGTCTAAACATTAAATAAAACTCCAATGTTAAATATGACCGAGACAATAAAATAATATATAAATTATTTACAAGAAAAGTCTAAGCCTCACCAATCAAAAATATGTTAAATTTACATAACACATAAGCAACAAATTTCTAAATAACAATCACCTAATATCTATACTAACAATAAAATATAATGTTTACCACCCAAAACAAATAAAATAAACATGACACTGTTCTGTAGACGTATATCTTCCTCTGTATCGTATGGTCAAAAATTATAATCTACCAAAGACAGGAAAACTATTTTCAAAAAAGCCTCAACAAATGCAAAAAAACCCTAATCCAATAGAGATCCCTCAAAGCAATGCAAAGTATCTAGGAACCATAACAAACCTCAAAAATGGTTTAAAGAAAGAACATTCCTGGAAACCCCCCAAAAAAGGGAATGAAAATAAAAAGTATTGCTTTATGATACGCTAAAAGTAATTTCCTTAGGAAAAACAGTATCTCGAAATGCCTATAGGACACTTTCATAGGCAAAAACCTGCAACGCAAACAAGAAAACCCACCTGCAAAACACATTGCATTCACAAAACTACATATACAGTACACTTAATCATCAACAAATAAGTAACATAACACAATCTAACATAACATAACATTACCCCAGGTCCGGCCTATCCTCGTCCCATTTATTACTAATGAAGATACATGCTATCTCCATGACAAAAAAAAAAAAAAGAAAAGGAATGCTGGAACCCCCTGTCCTACCCTCTCCCACTGGGAGTACTTAACACATACTTACCCAGGCTTTGTTCTGTTCTTTTTCTGTCTCACATAAGAGTGGAACGAAGAATGCGTGGAGCTGCTCCTTCGTGGCAGGTGTTGCATGGAAGGAGTTTTTGCGGCTATCTTCCAGCAGCGCGGATGGAGCGTCTTTGGGGTCAAGGCAGTGTGTGGCAAGTCCAGGATACTGTTGTTAGGCACCGGTGAGTTGGTGGCTGGGTCTCGCTTCCCGTGGTTGCCTGACTTCCTGTTCTGGACATGATGTGTTTTGCACCAGTGCACAGTAGGCTGGCCTCATGCTGGTGCTGGGAATGCGGTGTACTGGGATGTTTAAGATGCCTATTTATGTGAGCCTCGGGGGTAAGTTTTGCATAATGGTTTTCTTCCTCCAGTCACAGTGTCTTTAAGAAGTGCTGAGTGATTTGTTTTTTTTACTGTGTTCTGGGTACTTCTGTTGCTTTGGCCATGGGAAAGCACTCATACAAATGGAAATATTTTGCTGAGACTTCCTTTCCTTCACCTTATTCTTCAGCCTCTTCCCATTCTCCTTCTTGGCCTAGGTGCAGGTGGAGTGAGAACTCTTGTTTAAAGAGGTCGATAAGCAGGACTTAGTTGGAGATGGAGGACTCCTGCAGGCCTTGGAGTTCTGACCCTGTGCTGTTTTCACAGTCCTCTGGTTAGGAGTAGGAGGGGCCTGGGCCTGATGAAGAGAAATTGTGTGATTTGATTAGGCTTCTTGCCCTTGAGGAGGATATCTATGGTACATATGTGGCCCAGTCGACGATTGTGGACATTAAGGCCCTGTATTGGTTTTTGGATGATTCTTCTGATTGCTCTGGGTTGCTTGAACATATTGAGCGACAGGTAATATCTTTCAGATGTGTCTTTTGATGTGGTGAGGGCATCAGCTCTCTCTGGTGGGGTTTGTGTGGCTGCTCGCCTGAATTTGCTTCTGAAGGACTGGAGAACTGATTTTGCCCAGAAGTCTTCTGCCCTCTGGCTGCCTTTCCAGGGAAATGTGTTGTTTGGGGCTGAACTGGAGGATAAGCTTCACAAACTGTTCAAGGAGAAGAAACATTTGTCTTTTCTGATGTTGGTTTCTGAAGATAAGCAGTGTTTGAAGCCCAGGTCCCCTTTTCGCCAGCATTCATGGAGGAAGATTACCTGCTCCCAGGGGAGGTTTTCTACAGAATGGGATAGAGATAGGAAGCAAAGTCTCTCCCTCCAAAGCCTCGTTCCTTACTACATGGTAGAGCAGGAATTTGTGGTTGGCGGTTGGCTCCAGCACTTCCTCCAGACCTGAAAGGAATCTACTTCAGATACCTGGGTGTTGGAAATTATGAGGAACGGTTACAGGATAGAATTTGGGGAGGTTCCTCCCACTTCTGGGGTCCGTCCAACTCCTTGGCTCTCCAAGTCAGTCAAGAAGCATGTGCCGTTGTCTCAAGGGATTTGATCTCTGCTGCAGAAGAAGGTCATTCAGTCCTCTGATGGAGAGAGGCAAGGGTTCTACTCTATCATCTTTCTAGTCATGAATTCTATGGGAGGCTTCTGGCTGGTTTTGGATTTGAAGACTCTGAACAAGGTTGTGCTGCATGTACCCTTCAAAATGGAGACATTGCAGAGGATGATTCATTTAGTGGTCAAGGGGCATCTAATGTTCAATGTGGATCTGCAGGATGCTCATTACTATGTCCTTCTCCATCTTCACTCCCAACAGTACCTGAAGTTCTGCATCCAGGGGACTCATTATAAGTTTTGTGTACTGCTGTTCGGCCTTCGGTCAGCTCTGAGGGGTTTTAGCAAGGTTGTGGAGCATCTGGTTGTTTCTCTCCATTTCCAGGGCATCCAGCTGTATCCTTACCTGGACGATTAGCTGCTCCATGCTCTATCAGAGGAGCAGCTACTCATGACTTACAGGTGATGTGTGCATCTCTCAGAGTTCATGGGTTTCTGCTGAACCTGAGGAAGTGTCACTTGATGTCCTCTCAAGGTCTGACGTTTTTTGCGGCACGGTTTCGTACCTATCTCAACAGAGTCTTTCTTACTGCTCCCAGGGCCTGGATCTTGCAGTCCATGGCTCAGCCAGTGATGTGCAGTGCCTCCCTTCCAGTCCTCCTGTGGCTACGCCTGTTGGGTTACATGGTGGCAGCAGTGTTCACGGTCCCTTGGGCTCGGTTTCACCTCAGGCCTCGTGAATTTATCTGCTGTCCTATTGGGATCCACAGTCCAGAAACTTTGATCTGCTAGTCTAAGTGCCTCTGGTGGTCCTTCCGGATTTGGCTTGGTAAACAGTGCGGAACAATTGATCTAAGGGGAGCTGGATCCACCACTGGTCCTGACTATGGATGCCAATGCTTAAGGTTTCGGAGCGACTCTGGGGGACAGGTCCATGCAGCCTCATTGGTCTCTTTAGGAAGGGCGGCATTCTTCCAATTGGAGGAACAGGGCAGTTATGGGATTTTGTCATCTTCTGGTGGGGCACAACTTGATGGTACATTCCGACAACCAGGCGATTGTGGCGTACCTGGACAATCAGGGGAGAATCCACTCCAGGTCTCTCAATGTGGTGGCTCTGCCCTTGTTTCAATGTAGGGAGAAGCATCAAGGTCTCTGGTGGCAATTCACATGAGAGGGGTGGACAATGGGGTGGTGGATGCCCTTAGTTGTTGAGTTGTTTTTTTCCACCCTCTCAGGAGCTATCTCTTACCCAGGAGGTCTTTCTTCAGGTATGCAGGAGGTTAGTGGAGCATTTGCTGGACCTACTTGCTTCCCAACCCAATGCTCAGGTTCCCAGGTTTGGTGGTCCCACCAAGCAGGATGGCACCTGGAGGGTGGATGCTTTAACATTTCACTGGCTGGACCACCTTGCCTTTCCTCTGATTGCTCTCATTCCCAGGTTCCTGGTTTGTTTAATGGGTGAGTCCAGAGTGGTGGTGGTGCCGTTTTGGCAATGTCGCTCTTGGTTTTTCCAGTCTCACGCTCATCGCAATTCAAGGTTGTAAGATGATTCCTTGCTCACCTTCTCTGCGTTCAGCTCCTTCTCTGGAACTCCTGAGGCTTTGTCTCCCAGTTTGGAAGTTGAAAGGACAGGGTTGCAGCACAGGGGGATTCCTCAACACTTAGCGGTAGCTATCCAGTAATCCAGTAGGCCTTCCACTTTAAAGTCTTATGTGAGGCATTAGGGTAGTTTCCAGCGTTATTGTGGGTCTTTTCAGTTGTCTCCCCTGGAGTGTTCAATGACGGATGTGCTGCAGTTCTTGTGGGACGGTTTGGAAAAGCGCTTGGCAGTTTCTGCCTTACAGGCCCAGTGGGCAGCTATTAAGGCGTTCCACTCTCCTTGGAGTAATTTAGCGGATGTGGGTGATCTGGTGGCAAGGCTGTTGCATAGCTTCTCTCTTTCCTGCCTCTTGGTGAAACTCCTGTTTCCATTTTGGGAATTACCTCTGGTATTGAAGGCTCTGGTGTCAGCTTCTTTCGAGCCTTTGAAGTTGGTGGACATTAGGGGGCCGATTAGGAGTTTGGCGGACGTAAACACCCATCTGCCAAACTCCTGACGGGGTGGTCACCACTGTGCTGGTGACCTCCTCGCTGGCCCCATTACGGCTTTCCCACCGGGCTGACCGTTAGCCCAGAGGGAAAGGTGTAGCAGCATTGCCGCTTGCTCATAACAGAGCCGGTGGCAATGCTGCCACATGCAGAGGCCACTAGCACCCTTGAAATGCATACAATCTGCTTAGCAGACACTATGCCTTTTGAAGGTGCGGGGCAGGGGGACCCCTGCACTGTCCATGCCACAGGCATCCCTCTGTGGCCCAATTCACTTGTTCTCCGCTAGTCTTTCCATGGCAGTTGAACCTCCATGAAAAGGCTGGCAGAGAACAAGGTTGTAATCAGCAGTTTGGCGCTGTTTGATTACAACCTGCACAGCCGTCAGCCCGTCAGGATCTGATATCTGGCTGGGATGGCAGTAGGTTGGCGGGTCTGCACGCCAATCTTGTGATGTGGTGGTCGGACCGCCACTGCTGCTTCAGTCTGACAGCCTCATAATCAGGCCCCAAGTTTGTCACGTTCAAGGTGGCGTTCTTTGTTGCTATCACTTCAGCCAGATGGATTGGTGAACTAGGGACTCTGATGGATAGGGAACCCTTTTTGTCGTTTTCTGAGTATGGGGTGGTGCTGTAGTTGGATTCCTCTTTTGTGCTCAAAGTGGCATGCCAGGTCCATAGGTCTCAGGAAGTTGTTTTGACTGTCTTGGTAGCTGAGACTAGGTCAGAGGAGGACCTTGGATGGTCTCTGTTGGATGTAAAGATGGCTTTGCAGGTCTATTTGGATTGGACCAGGTCTTTTCGGAAGACTGAATCCTTGTTTGTCTCTCTTGCAGCTTCTTCCTGGCCCTGGGGTATAAGGCTTCTTCTTTGTCCATTAGTAAGTGGATCAAGCAAATTGATTGAATTGGCTTATTCTTTGGCTGGGGAGCCTCCTCCTGCAGGGGAGCAAGGGTGCTCAACTAGGGGGGTGGTGGCTTCTGGGGCTGAGTAGCTGGGGGTGTCCATTTCTGAAATTTGTCTGGCTGCTACCCGGACATTCTCCAATACATTTGTAAAACATTATCCTCTACGGAATGTGTTGGGGATGATACAAATTTTAGGTTGGGAGTGTTGCAGACAGTGAGCTCCTAACTTGTTTTTGTTTTTTTCCCTCTGTTTGTGTTAATAAATCACTTTTGGGTGCGGCTGTATGATATTTTTGTGCTGTCTTTTTTATACGAATGTCAGGTTCCTGGTTTGTGTATTCTCCATTAGTAAGGAGGGACCTGTTGGTAATGCCCTAGTACTTACTTTTAATCTTCATTATTCCTGTTCCTGTTGTCCTCATCCCATTCATAACGCCCCACCCTCCCTCCCGAACGGCCAGCCTTCTTATTGGTACTTCAGAACGAATGCTGGGTAAGTAGGTGTTAAGTTCCCCCTTGGGGCAAGGTAGGGCATGGGTTCCAGAATTCCCTTTCTTCTTTTTTCTGTCATGGAGACAGCATGTATCTCCATTAGTAATAAATGGGACAAGGGATCAGGAGTAATGATAGGACATGATAGGACAATACATTACTAAAACAGCTTACAAAACCCAAAAGTACACACCAATGAAAAACCCTATTATTATTAAAACTTAAATGTAAAACAAACCCCACAAGCTACACTATCCCTTACCTTTAGAGCTCCCCTCTACATCCCACCTACCCTCAAAATCTTTAAAAAAACCTTTAAACTGAACAGCAGCACCCTACTACAACCTGGATTCCAGAAAATAGACAAAAAATGACACAAATATACCATAAAACAGAAGGTAATGGGAAGAAAAGAAATGACCCTTAAATGAAATTAAAAAAACAACAATCTCCCCATACAAATAAATGGGAAATAAATTACAAATGAATAAAAAAAAAATCGTAAAAAATGCAAAAAAAATAGTAAAAGTGTAAAACGCCAAAAAAGTTGTAAATAATTGTAAAGTCTAAATCAAATAATAGTATAAAATATACACAATTATTTAATAATATAGTGAAAAAATGCATGTTACAATGATGCAAAAAAGGCAGCCAACACCGCTAACCACCATGGACCTTGCACCTCACCAAATACTTAACTCCTGGACCCCCATCACCATAGAGGAGACCCAAAAACTGATGAACTCCATCCACTCTGGAGCACCCTTGGATCCATGCCTTTATCACATCCTCAACTTGGCCAGCGCCTCCATAGGATTGGAGCTCTGCTGAACCATCAACCTATCCTTCAAGACCGACACATTCCTCTCAGACTTGAAACATGCCTAAATCAGCCCACTACTCAAGAAACCCACAGCCGACCCTAAGGAGCTGAAGAACTACAGACCCTCTGTCTGCTCCCTTTCCTAGCCAAGGTAACGGAGAAAGCCGTTGACCAGCAACTCACTGAGTTCTTCGAGACACACCATATCCAGGACCCTTCCCAGTCCGGTTTCAGAAACAACCACAGCACCGAAACCGCACTCTTAGCAAACACCAATGACATATGCATCATACTGGACCACGGAGGCACTGCTGCACTCATCCTCCTCGACCTCACTGCTGCATTTGACACTGTCTCCCACTTCACCCTCTGCACCAGACTGTATGACGCCAGCATCCAAGACAAAGCCCTGAACTGGATCAGGTTCTTCCTCACCGGAAGAACGCAGAATGTCAGACCACCACCCTTCACACCAGAACCTAAAGACTTCTCACTCAGCCCAACGCTTTTCAATGTCTACATGGCCCGCTCGTTAAGATCACCAAACAACACAAGGTAAGCATAGTCTCCTGCACTGACGACACCCAACTGAGCCTCTCCCTGTCTGAGGACTCTGCGCAAGCCAAGAGGAATTTCCACAACAGGATGAGAGCAGACGCTGCCTGGATGGAGGCTGGCTGCCTGAAGCTCAACTCGGACTTTACCCCTTCTGCCTGGAACGATTTCTGGTGGCCCACCACGCTGGGTAACACCCCTGCACCCATGGACCATGCACACAACCTGGGCATCATCCTGGACTCCACTCTATCGATGACCTGCCAAGTTAACGCTGTTTCCTCATCAAGCTTCCACGCCCTCCGTCTTCTGCAGAAGATTCTCAAATGGATTCCTCCCGACATGAGGAAGACAGTTACCCATGCACTCAACACCAGCAAATGGGACTACGGCAACACACTCTCTGTCGGCATTACCAAGAAACTCAATCAAGACTACAATGAATCCAGAATGCAGCAACCAGACTCATCCTGAACATCCCCTGACACAGCCACCTCAGAGAACTACACTGGCTCCCAGTCAACAAACACATCACATACAAACTCCTGATCCACACCTTCAAGGCACTGCACACATAGGACCAGCATACCTCAAAAACCACCTCACCTTCTACGTACCCAACAGATGTCTCTGTTTGTCCCAGCTCGTCCTTGCAGCCATCACCAGGATCAAGAAAAGTACAGTAGGAGGAAGATCCTTCTCATACCTAGCAGCCCGGACATGTAACACACTTCCCGTCAAGCTCCGGCAGACCCCATCACTGAAGCAGTTCAGGAAGGACCTCAAGACCTGGCTCTTAGACTGAACAGCATGCCTACATTCAGCACCTTGAGACCCTATGGGTGATAAGCTGCGCTTTACAAATCTTTGCTTGATTGATTGATGTATATGAAACAATTAAGAAATTATAAAAAATGTTAAACAATGGAAAAAAGTGGAAATTGTGTATGTAATAATAAAAATGTATTTAAATGTTTTATTTATATATATATATGTAAAATTGCATTTTTAAGTTGAAATATACTTAGAAATGTAAAAATATACTTTGAAAACATAAATAAAATTAGAGTTTTTTTCCGCCTTTATTTTGTAAAAATATGTAATTAATATCATTAATTATTACAAACATATGTTTATTTTATTTCTAGACACCAACAGTGCTAATTTAATACCAAATTATTTCTACAACATACAAATGCAATTTAAACAATGGATTCCACACTAAAATTATAAAACTAAATAATCACACTCCAACATAAATCAATTTTAGGAAACTGTTGGACACTAAAAGGATGACATTTACTAATCCCGCTCCAAACTAAATCTACTTGAGGAAAGTGTTGGACACTAAAAGAATGACATTCACTATTCCCACTTCAATGTAACCCGATTTGGGAAAGGTGTTGGACAGTAAAGGGGTGACCTTTACTATTCCCACTCCAATCTACACCGAGGGCCTGATTTCAAGTTTGGCAGACAGGTTACTCTGTCACAAACATGACGGATATCCCATCCACCGTATTACGAAGTCCATAGGACATAATGGAATCGTAATAAGGCTGACGGTATCTCAATCAGGTTTGTGATGGAGTAACCCCATCCACCAAACTCTAAATCAGACCCTAATTTGGAGAAGGTGTTGTACACTAAAGGAGGGATATTTACTATTTCCACTCTAATGTATACCCATTTGGGAAAGGTGTTCAGCACTAAGGGCCTCATTACGAGTTTGGCGGAGGGGATTTTTCTGTCACAAATGTGACAAATATTTTGTCCATCTTATTACAAGTTCCATAGGATATAATGGAACTTTTAATACAGCGATGAGATATCTGTCACGTTTGTGACCGAATAATTCCAGCCGCAAATGTCGTAATGAGGCCCTAAATGCGTGACATTTACTATTACCACTCCATTCTGATCCAATTTGAGGAAGGTGCTGGACAGTAAAAGCGTGCCATTTACTATTCCCACAGCAAGTTATACCAATTCGGAGAAGGTGTTGGACCCTAAATGGGTGACATAAACTGATCCCACTCCAATCTAAACCAATTTGGGCAAGGTGTTAGACACTAAAGGGGTGACATTTGCTGTTTCCACTCCAATCTACACCAATTTGGGGAATGTGTTGGACACTAAAGGAGAGACATTTTCAACTCCCACTCTAGTCTTTTCAAATTTGGAGAAGGTATTGATCACTAAAGGGGTGACATTCACTGTTAGGATTGGAATCTAAAAGATTATATGCAAGGCGCTATGCAATAAACATTTAATAAACACAATCAGTACTCCATACTCCCACATAATTGTTTAACTATAAAATAAAATAAAAAATACTTCAAAAACACACTAACTTCTAATACAAACCTATATATTCATAATTCAGTATTTAAGTATAATGGATTATTCTTATCACTATTAATAGTTAAGTTATTTTTTTTAATGTTTACTACCATTCCTAATATTTTCATGTAATAAAAAAATAATAGCAGACTCCATAATTAACAATCATAAATATGAAAAACATTACAATTTTAATATAATTATTTTATTTAAAAAATGACATTTAATACATTCAACAAAAAATACAATTCCAACAACAGCACCAATTCAAATATTAAACATAATAAAAATCTCATTATGTTTAACACATTTGTCATAAATAAACCAATAACATATAAATATACAACAAAATAAACAGTTATACATCATAATTAATACGTATTTATATTATTTGCATATTATACTTAACATTTTAGAAATGTTTCAAATAATTGTAAATAGAAAAATAACATTTGTTCAAAAACATCTAAAAATGTACACTATTTTTACTGTGAAATAAATCAAATATTTTAATTTCCAAAATTTGAAATAAAAAGTTTATTGAAAAAATTACATCTATTTCACAATAATAAATTATCTTATGATAATTTTTTCCATCAATGTATTATAACTTTATTATTTATTTTAACATTTACATATACCTCTTTTTTCAATTTAATATAATTAACGTGTTCAAAATTGTTATAAACTAACATTTATTAAAATGATTAATATAACAAAAGACATTTTACCGTACTAATTTGCGTATCATTTAAGTAATGAGCATTACATTGAAATTAAATAATCCACCTTTTAATATTCTGCCTACCTTTAGCCCCTACAAAAACCTAATATCCTGCTTTTAAAAAATAGGAATTCATTACTTTTAGATTAAATACAACAAAAAATACTAATTTCAACAATTTCCTAATTACAAATCATCTTCCTAGAACACAAAAATTTAAAATGATTAAACATATATTATAAAGCACACTACAATAAATTATGTACATATTTCCTAAATCAATATTGTTTACTGCAATAGTAAAAACAGCACAAAAACAATATTCTTATTTATGAAATGATATTCCTGTGGACAATATTTTTGACGTTGCAGTATTCTTGACACTATGGGCCTCATTAGGAGTTCGGTGGACAGGAAGACCCATACGCCGAGCTCCCAATGGGGAGGTTGTCTTCACACTGGCTACCTCCCCGCCGGACCTATTAAGACTTTCCCGCTAGGCTGACTGGTGGAAACCAAGGTTCCGCCAGTCAGCCTAGCAAGAAAAAGGCGGCAGCTTTGTCTCCAGCTCGTAATTGAGCCGGCGGCAATGTTGTCACCTGTAGGGTGCACGAGAACCCTTGCAATTTTTACTGTCACAGCAGACAGTAAACATTGCGAGGACACTGGTCAGGGGGACTGCTGGCAGTACAAGGGCCCCCTCTCTGGCCCCCTGCACCTGTTCTCCGCCAGCCTTTTCATGGCAGTGATACGGTCATGAAAAGGCTGGCGGAGAACCAGGTCGTAATCAGCAGGACAGCGCTGCATACAGTGCCACACTGACTGATTCTGACCTTCACCCGCCATCAACCCGTTGGGATCACTGATCCCGGTGGAGATGGTGAAACCTTAGCAGTCTGATTGCCAGGGTCTTAATGTGGTGGTCCTGACCGCCACCATGAGGCTGGTGGTCTCAAGACTGCCAGCCTCGTAATGAGGCCCTATTTTTTGAATGACGATATATTTGTATCTAATATTTTATCCAAACACCATCGAAAATGACAGTGGCGGGCTGGGACAACAGAGGATGAGTAAGGGTGGGGCAGGTGTAGTGGTCAGTGTAGAGGCCTTAGTTTATAGTTAATTGTAAAAGAAAGGACATTTTGGTAGCGCTATACTCTTACCAAGGAAGTTGGACATGACACATGACAGCACACTTCTAAACAGATACCAGCAGTATTCACTTAACAACTTAAATCCACTAAATTGATTATTTTCACTGATATAGTACGATCCACCTCTTGTCACACTGAGAGTCAATCTTTTACATTCAACTAGCTGGTTGTCATTCTGCACTCATTTATAGATGTATTGGTAGCTTTTTGTGTTTTTTACACAAGAGAAGGAGTCTCCTTTGGCACTGATAAACTTTTGCTGAACCTGAATAAACTACTAAGAAATATGGGTCAGATTTGCTAACGGCCTGAGGACTGATTGTGGTAGCACTCATTTAAAGCAACATAGAACCTTTCACATGTGTTAGTAAGATTGCCTTGGCTATGGCCCCAGACCACTCTGGTGGATGTAGTCTTTGCAGCTTCCATTTTGATTTTCCAATTTTCATTTACAAAGGAAATACTGATTAATTAATTTCCATTCATTAAAAAGATAGAACTGGTCAGTTTTCACTGAGGTAATGCCCAGGTATCTTGATACTTCACTTTTCTTAAAGTGCTTTAGATGGACCAAAACCTGTTAGATGGTGTGGAACAATTCAAACAGCAAAATACCTAATTACCCGTTTTAGTGGGGGAGTAACTCTATGATGCAAACCACTGGCTGTGGGAGCTGCGCATTTCATGATGTCAAGAGATTACTAAGGTGAAAGTTGAACTGCCCTGTTTGAACACAAACTTTTCATCATGGATATGCATATAGACACAATTGAAATGGCGGTAGAAAGAGGCCTACATTATCTAAGAGGATTGCAGCTGGACTTCATGTCTGAACATGTGTTTAAGCTACCAGCACTTTGCCTTCTTGGACTTGGAAATCCAGATTTTCCACAATATTTAGATTCTCTAGCCTAAATTAACTTCTTTATGATGGTTTATATTTAGATGTGTGATGAGGCTATATATGCGTGAGCACAACTAGACTGTATGTACCATTGAAGTGGAAAATGCTTAGCCAGCATTATGGCTTGTAACGTGTTATGTACATGATGGTGCCAGGAGTAGCATCTAATCTGTGTTGTTATATGGAGTGTGCAAGTATTAATTGATCTTTAAGTGCTTTTAAGGTGGCAAATGCTTAGCTTTCTATAAGGCCTGGAGCCATTTTGTATGCAACACCATGCTGGTAGATGTGTCTAATGTGTAATATGTTTGCAGGTTGATGTGTGAGTGTAGTGTGATCTGGACGGGCTGTTGAGGTAGCAAATGCTTAGTGAGGAGTGGCTTTGAGCTGTTTTTTGTGCAAGAGGATGGCAGGAGTTGTGTCTACAGTGTACTGCAGGCGTTCTTACCACTAAGATCTGTTAGACGTGTGGTTGTTCTATGGGAGAGAATCATACGGAGTGGAAATATAATCTCTATGGTCACAGATGCATAGATACAGAACTAGTCTTTTGGTTAGGTTCAAGACATCAAGGCATAAACAAATATGGACTGAATTAACTAATTAACACTGCTTATCAGGGAAGTCGCTCCTTAATTTTTGACTATACTTTGAACTCTTTTTTGTGCACTACTTGTCAATAGAGGGTTTGTGGTACTGTTATTTGACTTTGCTGGCTTTATTATCTGACTATTAGACTGGTTATCATGTGTTAGGTGTTTGACTTATCCTTTCTTTCACTGTGTTTAGGTAGCAGTTATTTTGTCTCAAGGTGACCTTACATCTGATAGTGAGTTTTTATAGCATTTCTTCCTACTCTGCTAAATCTTATGTACGTTTATCATCGTTTCTCATTTTTTTCTTTAGACTTCCTTCTGCTGATGCCCACTTGATTTTGTCTTTTACCTAACTGCTAGCATTTGTCTCACTAATGTAAGGGTATTTTTTGTTTTGCTAGTGTTGTGCCTGGTGCGGCAAAGTTTCTTTTCATTTTCATTTTTCTTTTGTAGGACGTTAACCTCAGTAGGCACTGTTTCTGCACCATCCTCGGTAGATCCCTTGTGTGTTCTTGTAGTTTTTTACACTGGACCCCAGAAGGTATACCACAGCATAGGTAGTAATTTTCCCCTTCTTTCATTGCGTGTTGGGCAGGGGGGTGAAGATTCACGGCAGAGCTTATTCATTTTAAGTAGTGTCAAGTAGGTCATGATGAAAGTAATTGAACTGTGTCAAGTTAAATAAAGCGGTGCTGGACTTTTTTTTCCAACCCACCAGCATGCTTTTTCCAATTCGTGCTCTGTGAGGGGTTCTTCGCAGTCTGTCGTCCATTTCGCTCTAGATGCTGTGGATCCTCCTTCCTTGTCATGTCTAATTGTTTTATAAATAGCTGACTCATTGCCCATTGTTCCCGTTGTTCCATTGCAAACATGTTTGCATTAGTTCTGGTGCTTCTGGGAACATCTGCCAGATTTCGGAGACTGTGTGTGCTATTTTTGCATACTGCAGGAATTGTTCCTTGTGCTTCCGGAAGGTGGCAAATCTGTTACCAGCATAGAGATCTCCCAGAATTTTGTATCCACACACCCACCCTCCAGCTTCTTATGTTCATGTCTGTCGCTATTTCTTTAAAGAAGCACAGTCTCCATAATGGTATTACTTTTGCAATAGAGCGTACCTCGCCCCTGCCAAAATCAACCACTTCTTTCACTACACATAAGCCGACTGATTTTCCTCACTGCCATTAAATAGATGCAGACCTGCTTCACATGGTTGCCCGAATTTACATGCCTACTGGAGGGGTGACATATCTACCCTGTCTCAATGCACCGACCGCCCAAACATGCATACATGGGAAATCTTTATTCTGGGCCTTCACAGCAGACACATAAAGACCAAAGCTACCACTCGCTTCCTAGACTTAGGTTTCCTAACTGCTGTATGCCTTATCGCCAGGAAAGGGAAATTCCCCGACCCCCCAGTGCTGGAAGCATGGATTCATTCTTTCCTCACAAGGGCACAGGCTGGGAGCGTTGCGTTACACAGAAAAGACGACCTGGAACTCTGTAAATATCCGATAGCCTCTTGCTGGGATACTATCCTATCTGAATTTAAAGCTAACATCTCCTTGAACACAGCCGATTAATCAATATCAAGCTGTCTTGTCACGCTGCCATGCTACTGCCAGCACTTGACATATACGGTTCCCCTCCAGGACTACTCTCGCTCAGGTATCTGGACCTTACTGATGCACTGGTGACATAGGCTACTCCAAAGTGACTAACAAAGCGAGAGCAAATAGAGGGACTCATCAATGGTGGTTTTAATGTGACTGTTTATCCCCATTTTGTTTTTGTTCTTATTGGAAAAACGTAAAATGAAACTGTTTAGCTATATATTTATCCTTCTCCCCTTCTCCTCACCTATTCTAATGCTGACTGCATTGCTATTATTGTTCCCATCAACCGCATCTGCTGCACGATATCATTGGGCATTATGCTGCAACCGATTCTTGACTTCGTACTATTGCCCTTCTTTTTCTTTACCCTCTATTGTTGAAGCCATCTCAATTGATGTAACTTGAACCAAGAACAAAATTGATATGCTCCTTCTGTTTCATTCTAATGCTGTACAAATAAAAACCCAACAACAGATAAAAAACGGTATGTATTTTGCAAATGGCGGACGTCTGAACACTGTCTAGACTGCTCTTCAACACACTTTGCCAACTTGAATATTACATATACCAGATAATTTTTTATATCTCCTCCCATCATTAATAAGTCAGGAAGGGGGATCGCGCATAATGACCACATACTCCCATTTCTTACTTTGACAAAAAAGGCCACTAAGACAGGCTCTTATTATCAATCATTAAATTACATACCACATTGTAAAAAGACCCCGCCTCGCCAATATGTTGAATTTCTATCATTCCCCCACCCCTAAATCTCCCAACTTGAGGAACATTGCATCAACCGAAAAGCCCTATGCTGTTCCCCCTCTTTCCTTATCCACTCACAGCCTTTTCCATCCATTCCCCAATCTCTGTCGTTGACACCCCATGAAGCATCCTAAAGCAAACTCACCCAGTGCTTAATTTGTGCTTGTTATTTCCGGTGCTGAGCACCAGCACTTATTTGTGAGGGGTGGGGCTTATTATTGTGCCTCAAGCATTTGCTGCAAGCAAAAGACACATATGTGAAAGACGGAAGAAGGAAAAACTAAAAAGCGTCATAAAGTGAGAAAGTAGAAAGTTGCAGGATGAGCTGAAGGGGGAGGGGTGGTGTAAATGGATTGAAGAGGCCTGAGATGGCTCAGGATTAAGCTGCCTCAGTATTCAGTGCTGGCAGATTTAATTACAGCAGCCTCGTGTTTAAGAGAAGGGCTTTGAGCACCAGCACCTCTTAATTTACAAATTAAGCACTGAACTCACCTATTGTGTTTCAAAGCCCCAGATGTTATCCTTTCCCTCCCCTGTGCTCTGCCTCCCCCCTTCAAGGGATGGATACGCCCAATCCAGACTTTCCAACTCCTTAAAATACGACTTTTGCTTGAAACGACAACACCTGTCCTACTGTGGCGAGCAGTGTTTTACTTCTAGGATATTTCAATGGACTTTGTTGTTACCCTGTATATGTTCCCTTCAAAATACCTAGTGTGGGTTGGTGGGCCTCCCATAAACCCTGCCTGCCACCTGGTAGTGTTTTCTGCTGTTCCCGCCTAGAACCTATCTTATATACCTACCTGCCTAACCACACCCCCTTCTCTTCATCTAATTATCCTGTCTGATGGTCTGTGCCACTAATGCGAAGTCACCCAAGGGGAGACTGGCTGCCGCCACACTCCCCCTGGGTCTCTACATCGCATAATGACCACACACTCCCATTTCTTGCTTTAGCAAAAAGTACTGCTTTTTTAACATAGGCTTGTATTATCAATTGATTAAATTACATAACACATTGTAAAAAAAACATTCTCACTAAAACATTGAATTTCTATAATTCTCCCCACCTCCTAAAAGTCCCAACTTGAGAAACATTGCATCAACCAAAAAGCTCCATGCTTTTACCCCTTTCCTTTCTTCTCCACTCACTGCCTTTTCCTTGCATTTCCCAAACTCTCTCGATCATACCCCATCAAATATCCCAAAGCGAACTCACTGATTAGATTTAAAAGGCCCAGACATTACTCTTCTCCTCGCCCCACAAGGGATGGATATGCCTGCTATAGACTCTCCACCAGCCACAAATACTGCCTCCCAGGAAAACCCTTTGGTGTTTTCCTGATTTATCCTACACATACACTTCTGTGAAGTTTCAGTTTGAGGATTCAGCACACCACAATTTTTCTTTCCTCAGATGTTCAAACAATATGTTTGTCCAAATTTAGATAAATGTACCCCATCTGATCCAAAAAGATGATCATCGCTTTCTTTTATGTTTTTGTGAGACAGGTCTTGAATTCCATCTTTTGCACAAAAAAGTTGCATGGCCCTATTTAACTTATGATGTGCTTCATCTATGGCTGAATGATTCTTTGCCCCTATCCAGTGCTTTCTAGGCAGGGATTTTGTCCATACAATGCACAGACCCACCCATTTTCTCTTTATCGTTGTGAGATCTTCTTTCATTTATTTAATCAATGTGAGACTAGATAATTGCACCATATCATTTTCTCCTAAATATATCACCAACATATCTGGATTCCCTCTGATAGAGAAAAGATCTGCTAACATTGGAAATAGACTGTCCCAGCATATTCCACTTTTACCCCTCCATACCACTTCATGTCTGCTACTTGGAAGTCCAAGAGAATGACCATATATCTGTTGGTCTGCATAAGACGCTGCTCATCTTCCAATTGAAAGTTCCACAATCCATGAAATCATCTTAACCGAAGTAGGGCCTTTTATGCAACCTAAAGTGAAAGAAATTAACAATTAGATAAATACTTCTTTTTTTACAGTTTTCTGCAACTTATTCCTTCACATACTTTTCAAGGCATTTTGAGGTCCATCTTCTAATCATCTCTATAACAGCCCATGACCAACCCAATCTAGCTGCTTCAGTTGCTGCCTCTATATGAAATGAGTGTGTCCCATACATTTTTGGGGGCTGGCCTATTAATTTTTAGAGTCAAACGTAGTACTCCTAACAAGTTAGGGATAGTAATTTTTTGCCCGTTCTTGTGGCAAAACATTTCTTTATCCTGCAGCTGAAATTGGTCTTGGAAACAACCATTTTTCATCCAAGCATAGTTCTACTACCCATTCTTATTCATCAATACTTATTTTCCTCCACCTGTTTGGTCAGTCTTTGATGCTGTCAACCAAATTCTCAATCTGTGACTCTCGCCACTCCTCATGCTACATTTTCCCTTTAATCCTAGAAGATCTGATGCTCTAAATGCCTCCAAAAACAACAAAAATAACATACATAACCTGAAAACTAGTACCTCAAATACAGTGTAACAGCAGCAAGGCATTTGTGCTAACAGTTTCTTCAATAATCAAATGTGACTGGTTCCCTTAGCTCGGGGCATGCATTTTGTTCTTTAGTTAAACCTTTCAAAACTCAACAAAAAACTTTGTACTGGGTGGTAACCCCACCATAAGTTGCTGTAAAAAGATATCCCTGCAAGTTTTTCAGACATAGGGCCTGATTTAGCTGTCGGCGGAGGGAAATACTCGGTCACAAATGTGACGGATATCCCATCTGCTCTTTTACGATCCCATTATATCCTATGGGGATCATAATACGGTGGACATTATATCCGTCATGTATGTGACATAGTATTCCCTTCATCAATGTCTAAACCAGGCCCATAGTTGATAATCCCTTATGAATCAAAAATGTAACAAACCGCTAAGTTACCTATTAATTTGCCACTGGGTCATTTTTTCGCAAATTCCTGGTATTACAGTGAGTTAACAATTCTTGCCATGCCTGTTGATGGCTTCTTGTTGTAGATGGGGCTATAGATTTCTCTATCAACTCCACTATTCTCATTCTCCATGCCCAAATGGTCTGCAGCATATCTGTCTTGTTGCTTTCGCCACGCTTGGCCAGACTGCAAAACTTCTGCCACTTAAAATGAGATAAAGCATCTGACATATTAATTTTTACACCAGGCACTCGTCTTGCTTTAGAAATAATATTGAGATGCAAACTCTTGAACATAATTGCCCTTAATAATCTCAGCACTCAAATCTCTTGTTTTCGGTTTATTCACTAGGTCTACTACTGCCATGTTATCCACAATGAACACTATGGTCCTATGTTTTAGCCAGCCCCATGCATATAATGCCACTACCAAAGGGAAAAGCTCCAAGAATGCAATACTGTATTGTTGTTGTAACCAGTGTTGTGTCAACTTTTGGCACATCATCTACTCTCCCAAAAAAATCCCAAACCTTTGGCGCCTGCGGCATCGGAGTACATCTGTACTTGCCAAGTAGTGTCTTCTTCCAAAAAATATAAAGAAACTCCATTAAAACTTTCCAAAAAGGTTAACCATGTGCATAAATCAGCTCTTATTGTTGCTGATATCCTTATTCTGTGATGTGGTAATGATGTTCTAGACATTGCCATACCTAAACGTCTGCAAAATGTTCTTCCTGCTCTCACTGCTCTGCATGCAATATTTAATTCAGCAATTTCTGAATGTTTCCCAAATGCAGTTTCCCTTCTTCAATAACCATCTCTGAAAAAGCTTTTATTTAATTTACTTTACTTGTAGGAAGTGTTGCCATCATCTATATTATTTCAATGCCTAAGAATGTCAGGTTAGTACTCCCACCTTTAATTTTTTCAGGGGTTAAGGGAACACCCAATTCTTCTGCTTAACTTCTGAATTTTTCTTAAAGCTTTCAGACATTGCCCTGTATCTTTTTTACCCACAAACAGAAAATCATCTGTAGTGGTATACCAAGGCATACCCATTGTGTCTGCTTTTGTGTGTAAAAAAACATTGTAAAAATGTGCTAAGTGTTTCAAACAGAGCAAAAGAAATTGAACAACCCATATCTAGTACTTTGTCCATGTAAATGGCTCCCTCAGATTGCATACGTAATAAGGCAAAGCCGGCAGGATGTATAGGTAGTAGCATGAATGCAGATTGTATGTTGCTTTTTGCCATTCCCGCTGCAAATCCCCCAGCCCTGAACAATTTTATTGCTTCATCTTCAGATTCATATGTGACATTAAATATGTTGGAGAGATCAAATCATTAATGCCTTTCCGGCCACGATAAATGGTGTATGAGCCTTTACTACCCTGTTGTTTTCTTAGGAATCACACCTCACGGGGAAATAGTCAAATTGTCTAGTGGCAAGTGAAAGAAGGGGCCTGCAATCCTTCCTGCATATAGTTCTTTTTTCCAATTTCTATTGCAGTATATCTTGCACTTCTTTGCAGATTTTAAATTGTCTGCCCATCCTTTCAACCTAGGCCCTTGGTACCTAAAGCGAAAACCTTGTTCATATCCCCAAAGCAGTTTTATTGCTGCATCTTTGTCAGGGCAAAACTGCAACCAATGTTGTACAAATTGGGGTATGTGCCCTTGTGTGCAAACTGTAGTTGTTGTCCCATTACCCTTTGTTGCCTTCCTTGATTGCCATACCTGGCTTCTGAGAAACATTGTGTGAGAGGTTGTCTTCCACCACATTTCAAACATTCATGTTTGTAACAACAGAATTGTCTCTGGCGAAAACCTTTATTAAAGCCCTAACAAGCTACTGTTGTTGTTTGACCTTTTCCATACTACCCCATCGCAAATTGAACTGGATAATATTGAAAGGACCGGTAAGTCACTGGAACCCTGCTGGCTGTGTGTGTTGTTGCTGGAGGCTGTGTGGATAACATCCATTGTAACCACAGCTCTGAATCTACATCACCCCAAGGTTTGTCATTGCTCTGAATTTGTTGTCGCTGCTCAACCACGCATATTCCCCAAAATGCAAGTTAGCTTTTCTTATAATATCTGTGTATTTGAATATAGACATTGCTCTGTTATTGTGTTGTTTGCAATATACACTTGCATAAATTAGGAATGCTGATTTCCAGTTTTCTGTATTCTTAGGTACCTTAGGCCTTCTAGCTAGTTCCCATTCTTCTTTCTTCTAGCCTTCTTTTTGCTTGAAAATCTCTATGTAGTAATTTGAATACGTCTACAAACTCATCTACAAACTCGTTTCCATATTCTGTTTTTTGTTTCATAAGATAAGTGAGGCCCTAGAGGCATTACTATTCCCAGATATGCTAATCTTTTATGCATATTTTTGCTTTCTTCATTTTCTTCGCTTGTATCATCTTTTTTATTTGAATCATCCTTTTTTCACTTTGTATTTCCTTACCACACATTGTATTCTTCCCTGTATCATTAATATCCCTTTTGCATTGTTCCTTTTTATTTTCATCATTTGTGGACTTCCCCAAAACCCCATCTTTATCCATAGTTATTTCTTCCACATGAATTGATTGGTTTACAATATTAAACAATTTTTCTTGTCTTTCCCAAACAGACCACCATGATTCCCCACCTGTTTGCAGTGTAGCAGTTTTCCTTTGCTCCTTTTCTTCATAACGTTTGTCGCTTGTTTGCCTTCTTTCTTTTTGCATATGTGGCCCGTCTGCTCCAAACTTCTGCAAAATATCAAAAACACTTTTCTGCCCAGTTGTTTCCCTCCCTTCCACATTCACCCCATTCAAATGTCTTTTGTACTCCGACCCTCTCAATTCCCTTTCTTCCAACTCTACACTGTTGACATCGTAAACCAACTCTAATTCATCTTCCATTTGTTCCATGTTTTCACCACTCACACCCAGTTTCTCCCCATCACCACCTCCTCCATCATACGTTTTCCATTGTAACGCAGACATTATTTTGTTAAAGTCCCTTGTTGAAGGAAAGTCTGTATATGAAGCTGCTTTTTCTTCGAGCCAATATCTTACTATGTTAGCATCCTCTGCTTCATAGCAGTCGCCTCCTGCAACCTTGACTTGGTTGTTACCATCTGGCTGCTCTGACATGAAAGCATATTAGTACCAGGGGTGCCAAAAACCTTATCAACTTCTTTTTTGCCCCGCTATGTAACTCCTTATCTTCCAACCAAACCATGTACCTGGTCTTTTGTTACCTGAAGTCTCATTACATTGTTCCCTGTCAAACCTGTATCCTGTGTCACTTTTTTTTACATATTTTGTACAGTTTTCTGCATATAACCCTCTTTCACATGTTCTTTTCAACTTTACTTCCTCATAATGTGGCTCATTATATTCTCCCTGTGCTTTAGTCTGCTTTCTATTTTGTTTCTATTTGCTTACTTCAACATTTTGGCCTTTGTTGGCCATAGGTAACAATTTTATTTTGTCCAATAACCGTTTTTTCTGTTGTTGGGACTACAGCTCCCATCATACTTTGCTCCTGTTCCTTCCCTCCCTGTCCCTTTCCCCTTATTCATCTGATCCTGTTATGGCTCGCCTTGTTTGTCGAGTAATGTGGGCCTTGGTTTTCAGTACAGCTGCCTTTCCCCTATGTGCCCACCCTTCTTTTGCCTAACCCTGCCCAACTGGTTCCACACCGTGGCATGCCGCCTCTTCACTAGAGACTCCCTCCTCATTTCAGATAATGCGCGCTCCACAGGGACAGGAGCTCATTGCTGCGCGTCAATATTCAACAACACTCTGACTCCTCTGTCTGAGGTAAGGAAACATCTCTGACGAGCCTGCTTTGTTTTTAACTCGACCCTGAGGAGAGGAACATGCTGCAACAGCGGGTGCTACAACGCCTGCTGCTTTGCATTTGGGTCTTGTTAACTCTACCCAAACCAAAGTCTTCCCTGTCTGTTTTGCACAAAATGCAAATTGCCTTCTGTTTTTCCTCATTCTTTTCCATCACCTTTATTTACAGGTGATGTCCTTATAAATCTAAGCCCTTTAGTGAAAATGTTTTCACTTGTTTCCTAGCTGACTTGAAACCCTGCCTGCCGTCTGGTACTGTTTTCGGCTGTGTCTTTCTGCCCAGAGGCTCCCTGCCTAACCCTTCCCCTTTCTCTACATTAAGCTATCCTGTCTCATGGCCTGTTCCACTAAGGCAAAGTCATCCAGGGTGAAACTGGCTAACACCACACTCGCTCCCTCTGGGACCGTACATTGTTGCGCAGTGCTTGTGGACAAAATAACACATTTAGAAAGACAATTTGACGTTTGAAGACAACATTAGATTCCCAGTGAAAAAGAATGCTGATATCTGGGGAACACTAAGCAAACGTTCACAAAACAACAAGATGTCTATTTGGTAAAAAAATGTATATTTAGAAAATATTTCAGGCTGATACTTGAGTAATAACTCTTGCCAAGCTGTGGATACATTTTGCAGATGTAGTAAAATAAGCTCCTTAGTGCCAAAGGACACCTTCTAACTAATAGGGTGTTCCTCATCATCCACAAGCATGCAGCGCTGCCCTGAGGGTTACGAGCTCCATCTCTGCCAGCTTTTACATGGCGGTTACACCACTATGTAAAAGCTGGCAGAGATGGGGTGCAGAGGGCCCCTATGGACACCCTGTTGCGCTTTTCACTGTCTGCCAGACAGACAGTGAAAAGTGCGATGGGTGTTGTTGCACCCTACACACTGCAACATTGCCGTGGGCTCCATTATCAGCTGGTGTCGATGTTGTGGGCTGTTCCCCACTGGGACAGCTTGCAGAAACACTGTAATGGGGCCTGCAGGAAGGTGGCCGCACTGGTTGCAACCTGAGCACAGGAGTTTGACGGGCGGCCTTTTCCGGCCGCCAAACTCAAAATGACCCCCTAAGTGATCACCACAACAAGATCTTCAAGAAGCAGTTTGATGAAAGGCTTTTGATTGTATTCCACACAAGCTTATGATTGGGCTGGGGAAATGTGCTTTCACTGAAAAAAGAGTGCTTGCTTTGCCTTGTGGGTGGCAAGCCAGTGTTAAAGGAAATAGACCTGGGAAAAGATATGTCAGATGTTATAGGTCTGATCTGTTTATTATAAAACTTTACAATAAAGGCAGTAGACCTGACTTATTAATCATGAAAAACATACGTTAAAGTCATTGAGCCTCTAGGGGTGGATATTGTTTACCCTGTCTTAATATCTGCAGACAGATATTATGTTACATGGAACCCCACAGATTACTGTAATAGGCAAAACCATATCCCTTATATGACAGAACCCTGGGGGTAGAACATTTGCATTGTGAAAATCCTTGTAAGGCCTTCTTAAGAGGGGTTTTATAGGTTTTTGCCAGCGTTCATTATCTGCCAATGCCCTGGAGTAGTAAATTTGCACAGTGAAAATCCTTGTAGGTTGCACTTAAGAGGATTTGTATATTGTTTTACCAACTGTAATTTTATGAATGCATCCATTAACCAACAATAAAGGCTATAGGTCTAATTGGATCTTAGGAAAATATTAGGTCTGAGCCACAGGTCTTCTTTAAAAAGAAAAGCTGCAACATTGGCAACAGGCCATACTATTTATTGTGAAAAGTGCATGTTAAAGTCCAGAGGCCTTTACGTGTGGATTAATATTACTACACAGTGTTTTAGGCAGTAGATCAGTGTTTTGTTACTTGGATTTTCAAAGATGTATGTGGTGGTGATGGCTGTGGTTTGAGTTAGTGTAGGAAATTGGGTTGTTTGGTTTAAGGGGATTATGCAACAACCAAAATCCCTGTCAGGGTGAACCACAGAAAGTTACTAAATTAACCTGTGCTTACCCTTCTGGTAGCTTGGCACATAAGCAGTCAGGCTTAACTTAGAGGCACACTATCAATGGTAAAGTGACGACACAAAACAAGAAAAATCCCAGACCAATTAAAACAAATAGAAAATATAATACACCTAAAGGACAAAAATTGAATCAGTAGAAATGGAGTTATGATTTTTTAAAGTTATCACTAAATAAATAGCACCTAAAAGATCAAAGTGCCAACCACAGTCATCTAGTCATGCAAGAATAGGGCAAAGTCAAAACTTATGGCCAACAAGATGGAGCATGGTTTCGATACACAAAGTGAAGTGGGCCCAGTCCCGGCTTACCTTTTCTCACTTTCCCTATTGTCTCACGCTTATATTTACCAGCTTGAATACAGTTCCAGACGTGAAACAAATGCTGTAACTTGGACTGACATACATTTCTGTACAATCACATCATTTGCTAGCCTTGAAAAAGTCACCTGCGTGATGAAACACGTGTTGGCTGTGTTTTGATGGATGTTTTCTCTCAGTGAAGCGAACTGCGTTTTCAATTAAAGAGACTTTCTTCTAAGAACATTGGATACTTACGTGCCTCCTTTTTTTCAATAAAATTCACATACCTTGGATGATATTACCTATATATTTTATTGTTGCTTACATTGTGTGCTGTGGTCTGCTTTGTTCATTGTTATTTGTGTATAGCCATACACATTTTCTGTGATTATGCGCAGTAAGGCACTTAACCACCTGCACCATTTATGTATTGAAAAATTCTCATTACTGAGATCACTCCCCTGGATGTGCGGCAATCTTTACCCTTACTACCTCTTTATTCCAAGAGTGATGTTGTGCTACGGTATTGGCCTTGGCTGCCTTAAGTGAGCTGAGACCAATACCGTAGCACTGTTCCCACTGGGTCGACTGGCGGGAAGATCGTAACACAATGTTCCCACCGTTCAGCCGAGTGGGAATATCGTAATATGACTGGGGGTGAGCCTGCCGGATTGACACCGGTCTCATCCCCTCGAGTTTGGCAGGCTGCTCGTCTGACTTCCAAACTCATAATCAGGCCCTTACTCTAACTTTTAGTATAATTTACAAATATGAGATTTTTTTTAAAGCTTTACTAAAACATTGCACAACATCAAATCACTAGTTGGAAGTGTGCAGCATATGAACATTCACAGTGGCATTACCCCAATTTCAACATCACTTCCCATGCTCATACTGGAACCACTATACGCTTTTGGCACTGTTTAATGTGGCAGTGAAGGAACATAGCCTGGCTGTGCCATTACCCTTCCTGAAGTTTGAGAAGGGGTTGTTATTTTTCTTTCTGTACTGTGTGAAACGAATTGTTAAATGTGGTGCACTGAAAATTATTAGTAAAGTGCACAATGAAAGTTAACGTTTATGTAAGCCACATTAATACTCGTTTGCAAGAATGTCAATGTTATAGTATTTTTTAGAAATATTATTCATTATAATCATTTTATATTCAACAAGTTACATTTTTTAAAACATATTTGAATTAAAAGTATATTTGTGTTCATTCTAGTTGGTCAGAGTAAAGGCTGCATTCTTTTTGTATGTACTAATCTCCAATGTGAAAGTTTGTTTTTCCAAAGCTGCAGGTGCTGAAATTAACAAGGTGCTCGTTGTGCACAAGAGATAAGAGGGTCTGAGAGAAACGCTACTGGATGAAAGGAGTATCCCGGCACCTATAGGTTTTAAGATGCCTGAATGCGAGGGTGTATCAAAGTCAGGTGTTGAAGGCTTCGAATGACTGAATTGTTCATTCAAATTGACTTGCAGTTTTGTTTTTCAAATGAAAGTTTTTGTCATGATGTCATCACACATGGAAAAACTAAGATTTAAGTGTGGTTTAGCTGGTGAAAGATTCAGACTCCCTCTGCCCCTTGCTAAGAGCGAATATTTTGAGGTACAGACCTCATATTTTCTATGTGGCTTTATGCCACTGCACCTCTCTTAGACAGAATCTTTTACTGAAGTTCTGTTTGCTAACCTTTTTCAGTCATTCCTTTAGTATTAGAATAGTTTAGCAGCTAGCTTCACTGGTTAGGCAAGAGAACTTTATTTTAGAATCCAGACACCACATAGTTTTCATGATTTTCTGCATTGTTGCTATTGAAGTTTTGGCCTTTTATGTGTTGCTTCCATTTAATATTATGTGACGCCTTAATTCTCCATTAGTGATTTTGTATATCTATGCTATGGTTTTGAGACTCACTTATGTAACTTTGGCTTAGAGTCTGTAATAAAGCCCTTTGGAACTTCAAATTGGACTCTGAGGTTTACTGTGTAACTATTGAGTTGCACTGTAATCGATGTGAATGATTTGGTAAAATTATCTCTTCACCCCTCAGAACAGAGAAGGGAAGATTCATCGGACCCCAGATGAAAAGATAGGGACCCAGGCTCCATCAGCTGATTTGCAAACATTGTGTATGCGCCCGTCATACAGTCTGGTAAAGAAAAGTCTGCCGTCACCAGGTGAAACCCAAAAGCATATAATGCACTATTCTGAAGCAGTGGTAAACTGGCATGTGCGCAATAGTTTGACATTATTTCACGTGAAATGAGTATTCTTTTGGATCATTTTCTCTAGACTATAGCAGTGTATTCTGTAAAGCTTGCAGGCATATATGTGATTCAGCAAATAAAATATCTCACTCCACAAGTGGTATAGTAAAGACGTTTTTCAACCTTCACATTTATAAAGTATGCGCCCAAGGATGTAATCAATATAACTCATTCATGTAACTCTAAAAATTATGCCTGCAATGTCCCTTTAATGAACAATTTGATTTATGTGTAGTACTTTTAGTGCCTTTTTTCCATGAAGTTAATCTTAGTAACTTTCTTTTTTTCTAAATTGGCCATACATCTAATAGTTTGTCTAGTAGAAATAAAAAAATATACAACTATAATAAAATAGTAAGCTGAGGCCAAGTCACAAAAGTATTATGAGTATGGGAAGTAGTGCTAAAGGAGTACTCTTTTACGTACTCTTGCATGCCTTTGTGAATTGACCCTGAAACGTCCAACTCCATTTGAGTAAAAGTGCAAACACAGAGTGCTTTCTATTTGTATTCACTGTATATCACAATTCCATGAATATTCACATTTTATTCTGATTTACATATGTTAGGATGACAAGGGCATGCAAGAGCACGTAAAAGAGTACTATAGGAGTACTACTGTAGGCACTCTCCAATGCGTTTGTGAAAAGCCCCAGTTGTTTTGAAATACCTGCAAATGATTCAACACACAAATGTTTCTATCCATAGCATGAATAGTTATGAAATAACCATTTTATTAGGTAGCAGAGCACAGATTACCCGTGTGAAATTACATTTCAACTACTTATATTTACTGTATGTTTTGTCAGTTGAAGGACAACATCTGCAAGTAATGGAAGCTGAAGAGAACTATACCATATTATTTTGCTGTAGTCTCTCATTGCCACCCAAATAAATGACACCCCACAATTCTTGTGTACAAAGTAGTAGATATTTTTGTGGCTTGGCTGTACAAATCAGAGGATTATTTTGCCTTCTACATGCCCCCCTCAGCAGTGGATGGCATTATATTTGTATTGCACATAGGTATTGTAATAGTGTTGTTCCTTCTGTGCATTTTATTAGGTCTGGACTTTGACAACACATCTGCCAACCAGGCTTTGGGTCTGCCATTTTCAGCCATTGTTTTTCTTTGGCCAACCATTAGCCTGAGCCTTTCTCAGTCACATCTTGCCTCATTCCAGAGGTATGTTTACATCTCACACAATGATAGTGGCTATTTGGGTGTATCACAAATTCTGTCCACTGCTGCTGGTTCCCTTCTATGTGTCTCCCTCTAAAGTGCCAACGCTGTAAGAAATAGCACATTAAACCAAGACATATTTGCTTTGTTAGTGCTTATTTATCACGAGGGCAGACAGTTCTTGAAGGCACACCTGAATCATAGTAGAACAGAAATCAATCACAGATGTGCAGGAAGTCCATACAAAAGGGAAACTGTGTGTTCCTAACTGATGGAATGGACAACACAGCACTGATGAACATGGTCTGTGAGCTGGAACATACTCCCACAATCTGTTTACTAACAAAAAAGCATTGACTTAATACAGAGGTTTGTGTGCCAGACACATTGCTTTTTAAATAATTTGCTTGGCTACTGGGAGCCAGAAAATGGATGCCAAAGCTGGTGTACTGTGATCCCTATTCTATTTTTAATATGCTAAAGTTTTTTCAGTCTGGAACAATAATGATGCCAAGATATACTGCAATACAGTAATTCAGTCTTTAAGAAATACATTTATAGGCAGGAGTCATTTTATGTGAGAAAGTGAAGAACACAGCACACAGCAAAGACAGTACAGTGGTAGGTAGTTGTATACTAAATTTATATGGGCCTTAAGAGACAGCTGGGAACCACTTTTAATTCCCTGGTTTGTTACCACAAACTGGGCCCAGCTGGCAGAGCTAAAGCCTTCCAACCAAAACAGAGTTGAGTGTGGGGTTCCATGTCAATGGAAGCAAACCAAGACTTCAACATGAACAATGCACTAGGATGGCAAATAATATTTGTAATAACATGGATTAAGGGAATAAGGTGGTCTCTCTAGTAGAGTAACAACAAAGAAAGACAACTGGTTGTATTAACATTGAGGTTTTAGTTGATTTCCCACACCAAGATATTTATTATGCAGCCAAGACAGAGTTGAAAGTCATAGTTGATTTAGCCTGATCCTCAGCCACCTTTAGGAGGATGAAAAAGTGAAGCAACAGCACTCCACTAAGGCTGCCAAATGGACCATGTGGATGTGACAAAACAGCGATGTAGTATTTCACAGTTTAATGAGTTGATTTATGGTGACTCAAAAGGGAAGGCTGAACACTAGCAGCTTGTTGTGACTTGTCAAAAAATATATAACCCAGGCCAACTTCATATCTCTGAATCCTAATTCATGAAGCCTTATACAAGGTAGTTTGTGATCAATGGAAGCACAAGCCATTGATAGATCAAAATGTACCTAAACTGTGATTTTCTTATTTTCTTCCTGCATTCTTAGACCATCAAAAGCAGCAGTTGCCACCATTTAGAGCCCATGCCTCATCTAAAGCCAACTTGAGCAGTGTTCAATAAACTGTTTCATTAAAACCCCGGAGTGTCCCTGACATGGTTTTCTTCATCAAGTGCGGTTGAGTACTGAGTTGATAGTTTATGGGTAAAGTAGCACACATATTTGTTTTTTTTTCAGAAGAGGAATCAAAACATTTGTTTTTCTATAGTGTGGGTATAATCCTAGGAGCTGGAGAAGTATTAACTATCTTATGTAAGTGGAGTTCTGAAAATGATGATACTGCTTTCATTAATGTAGAAGGCCACATTCGAGGTTCCAGCTGAATGTCATTTTTTCAGTAAATTTGAAAGATGCTGATTGTGATGGTCTACTCTATGTTTGAAATTTAAATTATATTGCTGATAGTATGTTAATGTTTTAATACATTCAACTTTGGAATTGATTGATTTTGTTCTGCTTGGTGTTATCATCCTGATAGCCAGATTGGTATTCATTTATTCATCTAAAGATCTCTTTTGATATAGTGCTATCCTTTCATAAAATATGCTGATTTCACCTACCATATCAGTGTTTAGTAGGATAAGGCATGCTTACATCAGTTCGTTTTGGTGCCATCTGCAGTCTATTTGTAACTGGTTTCTCAAGCCTCTCTGAGTCCATAGCCCCATTGGACCAATGATGGTGCTGGACACCTGCAATGGACCCACTCCTGCAAGGGGTAGTAGAACTCAATACATACAACCTTACATGATTGTCCTTATTTTGTAATTGATATTCCCTTATTTTGTAACTTATATGCTAGAAAAGGTGGACCTCCGGGCACCGGTGGTAAACACCTCCCACTGCACATGATGTACCCCATGACTCCACAAGTGGCATGAAAGGCATGCCTACTACAATGTGTCTTTACACTATCCTCATAGGAGACTCTATAGCATACTACTGGAGCTGCCCAGAAGCTCTGTAGTACTGAAAGCCAAGCTGTAGCCCTGAACATGTAGAGTAATACCTTTTTGACAAGTGTAATTCTAACTCTAACATTAGATAAATCAACAGTAAGGTGTGCCTGTTAGGCCTACTTGCATATTGTTTAGAAGTGAAGAGCCCAACATGTATGCTTCCACAATAACATGGTCTGAATGTGCTGTTCGCTGCATAGATGAAGGTAGCCTTACCATTGACAAAGACCACTTATGTTTTAAATTTATTTTATATACCATAGAAGCAAACTATAAATTCATTTGTTTTTAATTTTTACTATTAAAATCTAATCAGTTAGTTGGCAAAACCTAATACTTCGGGCAAATGTTATGAAAATAATTCCTGGAAAGTTTCCAGCACCAGAAACAGTTCTGCAGATTTTCCCCAGTCCAGAGCTTTGCCTAAAAAGGTTTGTAGTACAGTTGTTAAGTTCTCTGCTTGAAACAAACACCCATCAGCATTATCTGGCCCGCTGGGAGCTGTCTATCAGCAGGGCATGACAAATGTAATTACATATCATTATGTTCCTAGGAAGCACCACAATGCACTTCTCATGGTATTGTGGGAGGCAGAGGGATAGTGAGACAAGTGGCTCACACATGACAGGCAGAGACGTTTGGAATTTGTCATCCACATAATAAAGACAGGACTTGGAGTGACTGTGCCTATGAACTAGGGCTTTTCCATATTTTCACTGGCCTCTCTTAGTTGGGGGTAACACATGTGGAGTACCAACTTGAGTAGGTTTTGCACTGATGGGAGAGGTTTGCATCCCATTTTACTGCGCAACCCCATGGACAAGACTGAGGAGCTCTGATAGCAGATTTAGCTACCTAATGTCTTGAAAAACCCTAAGAATAGCGTCTTATGTGAAGTGCTGAAAAGTTAGAAAGAACATGGCATGGAAATATTCCAAAGACAGGTTGAGGGATTTCTACCAACCTCTATTGTGTGGCTGTTATAAACTGAGCCCTCGTACCTGAACAGTGCTCAAATGTGGAGAGACAAGAAGAAGACTATTGTCACTTAATCCTCTCTGCCTAAAAAAACACAGAGGTTTTGTAGTCTTCTTTTGCTTGAACCCAAAGTTCTGAAGGTGATTTTCAAGGGTCAGGGAACTTGGCCTGCTGGTGTCCATTAGGAAATATAGGACAAAAGGGAATCTTCAAAAAAGAATCAGCAGATTCTTTGGGACTTGACTTTGCCTTGGTCTTTGCTGAAGAGAAAATGGATGAATATGTCTCCCACTGCAATCCTTGTCCTAGTAGCCAATAAGCTTGCCCTGGAATTTAGGTAGCTTTAGGAGGGACCTGAAGGAAAGTATGTAGGTCTCTGAAAAGTTGATACCCATGGATATTTAGGTGTGCCTCGCTCTGAAATGTTTGGGATGAAGATTGACAAAACCATAAGACTGCTGTAAGTAAATTTCTAAAGTGCACAAAAGAAGTGATGGATGGGTTGCTTGAATTAATCTCAGCCACTGGTAATCATTCAGGGCTGCATCCCAGTCCATCATTATTTTGTACACCATGCTACCTCGGTGAAAGTATACAAAAAAGTGATGGATGGAATGCTTGAATTAATATCAGCTTCTGGTAATCACTTGGAGAACAGTCCAGCTCTAAGTGGTATGGGTATGCCCATACGTGAGTACCGTGCACATTGTCAAAAGAACCAAGCTATACCTGCCTGATGAGCACTGACGAGGGTGAAACCAGTCCTGTGTTGCTTGTGTTCCTGTTCAAGGAGGACCTGGCATGGCAGTTCAGGCTGGACGGTTTCCACTGGAGCAAAGTCAGGACTGATTTGGATATTGTTTTGCCCTAACTGAGGCAGCATATATTGCAAAATAACAATGGACTGGGATGTGTCCTGAGTAATTACAAGTGGCTGAGATTCATTCAAACATTCCACCCTATACTTTCTTGTATACTTTAGTGTGTTGCTGTAAGTGGGATAGATATGCCCAGATGTGGGTCCTGTGCACACTATGTCACTGGGACAAAGCTATACCTGGCTGATGAGACACTAACTAGGGGAAACACGGTCCTGGGTTGCTTATGTTCCAGTTCAGGGAGAATCTGGCCTAGCATTTGAGGCTGAACTGTTCTCATTGGAGCAGAGCCAAAACTGATTTGTGTATGGCTGGGTCTGGGTATGCCCACACTGTGTCAATGGAATTGAGCTATATACCCGGCTGATGAATCCTAAGTATGACAAAACCATAATTTCCAACACAGATAATATGAAAAAGCCAAAGTTATCATCTGTGACAAATCCAAGCAAAGAGGGCATCAGAATAGTTTAATTCAGGAGGTAATGAAAAGATCAGGCAAGAAGAAGAAAACAAATCTACTAAAACAATTGTATTTAAGAGACACTAATGATTTTCTAATGAAACTACAAATATTGGCAAACCTAGACATGCCAGGAAAACTAAAAGGTACGTTTCACATTGTACCACAGCTATTTTAAATGTATAGAAACGATTGCCTACAACAGGTATATCCACGAATAATTGTGCAACTCTGATTTATGTGGACCTCTATATGGAAATATTTGAAGAACACAGCATACTACAACAGCCCAGATGGAGGAGCCCCTAAATTCATACCCAAGGTAAATCAATGGTATTTTCATATAATGGAAAGGAACTGAAGCACTACTAAGATCAGCCATACAGGTCCTCAAAAAGAGTGGATTAACAAATCAGTCCTACCCATAAATTCAGCGATACAAACATTCATACTTAGATGTCAAAGTGATGTTAACAGATGGACGAATTCAAATTGATATTTACAAGCCCACTGACACAAACAAATTCTTGGATTATCACAGTTTTCATCAACCAGAGCTGTAACATTTAAGTACTCCCACCTGTTGTGAAGCACACTGATCATTTCCACACAGATAATTTTGAAAAAGCCAACGTCATCATGTGTGAAAAATTCAAGGAAAAGTTAGCCCAAACCTGTGTTTTAAAGGCCCATTTGCAAAGGAAGGGAAATGAGAAGAGAGAACCTCTGCAGTGAATCTCTTTGTAAAGGTAGGCCACTGGAGACATCCTGACACCTCACTGCAAGGGGCAATGACAGATAGGGGATCAGGAATGGTAGTATTCTCTTTGATCATGAAAGAGCACTATCCCTGATTCACAAAGTAACCTAGCGGTCTTGAAGCTTGTATGGGAGTTCTACTCTAAAAGGGTTAGGAACTTTATTTATCCACAGTGGGAGAAGATGACTACTATTTTACTTAAAAACTGAAAACTGAATAATGTCTTTTGAATCTCTGGCCTCCAAGTCTCAGGGCTACAGATGTTGGACTTTTGTTGTTCTACAATGAGAAGATGGACCTGGGACCTATCCAGAGACTCAACGTCTGTTGATCTACTCCCCATGAGGGCTGTACGGGGGAAGATGGTCCCATGAAATGTGCAATACTGCTGCTGTGGAAATAACCAGAGGACAAAGGAACAATTGGACTTATAGCTATGGCCCTAAAAAGTGTGGTTTGGAGGCCTCCGAAAAAATCTTTGTGTTCTAGGTAAAGCAACAAAGAAGACACACTGTGACAAAAAGAGTCATGCCCAATAGCACCATGACACAGCCCAAGGAGCTGAAAAGATCCACCAAATTTAGAAGGTCTCTCCTCCCATCATCCACCCCCAACAGCAATTCACAGGGTGATTCCAGGAGATGGGCTCTTCAAACACAGAGTATCAAGGCCAGCACTCGCAGCTCATGAGGATTCCTGGGGTTGGGGTGGTGCAGTGTGCGGGGAGGGGGATTAATAACATTTAAAAAATACAATTAAAAAAACGTACCTCCGCTCCTGTGCCGTGCCACTCCTCTGCTCCTCTGCTGCATGTAGGCACAGGCCCCCAGCCTGACCTGTGACCAATCCTGATGCGTCAGGATTGGCTGGGAGCACCCAGCCAGGGCACTCCCAGGCAGACTGGAGCCTGTGCAGGCTCTCTTTCCAGCCCAGCAACAGTGTTGCTGGGCTGGAGAGAGCCCTGTGCGCATGTGTGTTTGGCCGGGCCAAGATGGCTGGCCAAACACCCATGCCCTCTGAGGGGAGTGCACAGTGCACTCCCCTCTGCTCCTCACCCAAATGCCCTGCCCCGTTCACAAGGAAAGGATAATAAACACAGTTTCCTTGTGAAAGGATTTGCAGCTTTTGCTGCTGCGGGGGGGTGGGGGGGGGCAACGCTCCTCCAACCTTATTGAGGACCTGCCCCTGAAGGCCAGCACCGATGGGGTGCACAGATTCCACCTCTATAGTCATTCCAACTCCCCAAAATGTTGGTCCATTTATTTGGACAGCCCCTCCTTTATAAATCACCCTTTCTGAAAGTATGGACCAGTCCATATCGTTCTCCCAGTCATGCAGTTTGGGCACCAGTTCAGCATTCCACATCTGTACAATGTTACGGTTGGCGATAATTAACCCCAAGCCACCCATAACTGATCCATCCTAGTAAGGTCCGATGTGTCCGAAACATTTAAGAGACACCACTTTGCAGATGCCTCCATGTTGCCGCCACATACACCATTCAGGTGAGTGACCACTGCATCCCAATAAAGCTGAATGATGGGCAACTCCAAATCGTGTGGAAAAGAATTTCGATTTTGCTAAATTTATTTGTGTAATATATTTACTCACAGTGGCTTTTAACCAACTCTCTCCTGAATTGGTTTGTTGTGTCTGTCACATTTTTATTCTTCCCACTGCAGCATTCACTATGGGGCAGTGGGTAAGTCCACCTCAGTCACTGCGTAAATTCTCTGCGAAATACAGCCTTATGCCCTTTCACAAGGTACACATAAACAAAGTAGTTCCCTTAAGTCCTAGTAACTACTGTGGTAACATACTTTTCAGACCAAAACATTTTTTTGCTTTTTAGGCAATATTTTTTTCAGATTGACAAATGTCCAGCAGCTTTTCCCAACTGTTGCGGAAAAGATTCGTACAACCATGACAAAACAAAACAAGCTTTGACAAAGCCAATAGGCTTGCAGTTAACACCAGACCCATTGACTTTGCCAATGCTTGTTTTTCTTGCAGTTTTATATAGCACAAACGTGGCCCACGGGCATTAGAGCACTTTGAATGAGAATCAGATCATGTTGCAATGTTTTGTAGGTTGTGGGCGATTAAGTTATTTGTCCAGGGAGAGGATGTAGCGCAGCGGTCATAGCGACCCCCTTGGGAACTGAAGAATCACAGACTGTTGAGAGGATGCTGGTGTTCCAACTTGGTTCCTCAATTTCATGGTTGGCGTGCTAACCCTAACATTGAATTTTGTGTAAGTAAAAGGCTGAGTCATCATTGGGTAAAATATTTTTTGCACACATAATGAAGATATTGACACCAAAATTAGTGGTTAAATATAGATTTGATAATCATGCAGCCTGGATGCATTGACTAAAATTCACAGAAACTAAACCCAAAATAAATCAATACACTTCATAGGAGCACAGCTGTTCCAAGTAATGTGAGTGCACGCATGGAAGCTCTCAGACAGTGCGAGTTTTACAAAAATAACTGAGGCATTGGTACGAGGTGGATTGAACTTAATTCACAGAAAATTACATGTAACTTATCCCCTAAGTAGCAGATACCCTCCGGTGTCCAGGAGGCTACACTGACTAAAAGAAAGGATTAGAAGACAAAATAACTGGGAAGGGGGGCGATTTTTTAATGAAAAGGTTGAAAACAAGTTACCTGAAACCCAACTTTTGTCAGCCGTTTGCTCCTTGCAATGCAGGGCCGGTTGTTGCACGTATCAAAAGTCTGAAAAGGACTACAAGAGCGTAGTATATGTGGTAATCGATACACACTACCGGGCCATGTACACAGTGATACCAGCCTGTGTGTGCCTATGTGTTATTTCTGTGAAGTACAATGTGCTCATACAAGGAAGCCTTGCTTTTCACTTGCAAAGGAATTACAACTTTTAAAACTGTGTTCTTGGCAACTAGGATTAATAAAAGGCTTTTGGCTTTCCATTTTTAGATGAAAAGCCATGCATAAGAATTTAATTATACTCATAAAGAACGATAGAAATATAAGGATGTTAAACTGACTGGGTCATTCTTAGTTGCTTCATCAGCTTTTGAATATTGATACAAACATATTTACAACCTACTCTACGTGTATATACAACTTATTCTGCATATATATATATATATATATATATATATATATATATATATATATATATATATATATCTCATAATCTAAGAATATATATATATATATATATTTACTGAAAAAACAAAGGTTACAGGGATGTTACAGTTAGGAAATAGAATTAAAAAACCATAGAAATTCATTTAAGAAAAACCAAAGCTTACAGGGACGTTATACTTAGGTTATGTATTTACTCGTACAAAATATTAGAAAATCAGAGTCATTTCAAGTAACAATAACTCGCGGCCTTAGGTAACTATTACTCGCGCCCCGCCATGCAGTTTTTCTTCAATAATTTGACTTCCAATGTTTCATTGATATTTTTATTGGCGTTCTAAAAGTTGAATGAATGCTGTAATACCTGGGGTAATTAGCAATGCATGACAAGGGGGCGAGTTATAGTTCCCTTAGGGAGCGAGTCAGCCTTTCAGTCAACACCCCTAACTACCCAACCCTATGCACGGCCTTTGGCTGTGTGCAGCAGGAGTTGGCCGCAGGGCCTGTCTCTCTAGTTGTGAGAATAGATGTGACTGGGTGTGAGTCCGCGGAGCTGACACGCACACCGGGCAAGCTGCTGGCACCTCTGGCGCACCAAAGGTGTGCCTACGGCATGCCTGTTTGCACGCGTCCCGACCACGACCATCGCCAGGACCCCTGGACCTCTCACCCACCACCGCCACACGCCAGCAGCACTCATCGCACTCAACCCAGGACACAACAACAATTGTAAACAGGCATCTCCAAGTAACACCAAGGGACCCTTCACAGGTCGCAGCTGCAAATTCACCAGCCTCCGTCACTCAAGTCCACCCCGAGGACCCACAAAGCAGATCACATCTTCAGATGTATCCTGATCAACACTCGCTCCATCCACAGACATGCCATCGAACTCTGGAACCTCATCGACACCACATCCCCGGATGTCGCCTTCCTCACCCGAAATATGGCTTAACCCTTCCTCAGCTCCAGACATCGCCATCTCAGACGGTTACAAGATCATCCACAAAGACCGCATGAACCGCCCCGGGGGAGGCATCGCCATCATCCACAAAGAGTCCCTACACCTCTCCACCAGCACCGAAGACTCCACAACCAGCGACAACGTCAACACTGCTGCACACAACCTCCACAAATGGATCACTCACTGCGCCAACACCCTTGCCACCCTCAAGACACCCCACTACAGAGGCACAGCCAAGAAAGCAAGCTGGTTCACCCCGCACTCAAAGAATCAAAGCAGGTCTGCAGACGTCTAGGGAGGAAATGGCGCACCGACAAGACCCCCGCAAATCAAGAAACCTTCAAAAACGCCATCAAACATCACCACCAGCTCATTAGGACCACCAAAAATCTTGCCCTACAACAACGCATCAATAAAAACGCCCACAATGGCAAGGAACTTTTCACCGTCATGAAAGAATTCACCAACGCCAACTCCACCAACGTCCCCCGTCACAAAAACTCTACAAAAACCTCGCCAACTATTTCCACCGCAAGATCGCAGACATTTACGACAGCTTCACCACCCAGGGCCCCCTCACCACTCTCACCACCAGCCCGTCGACCGAAGCATCACCACACTCCCCGCCCTCCTCCACTGGAACAACATCACCGACAATGAGACCGGGAACATCATGGCATCCATCCACTCAGGAGCACCCACCAACCCTTGCCCTCCCACATCTTCAACAAAGCCAGCAAATCATTGCGCCCAAATTCATAGGTATCCCATAAACCTCTCCTTCGAAACCGCCACCTTCCTAGAGAGTTTGAAACATGCCGACATCAACCCTTTACTGAAGAAACCCACTGTTGACCCGACAGACCTCAAGAACCACCGGCCTATCACCCTGCTCCCCTTTCCAGCCAAAGTCATCAAGAAGGCAGTCAACAAACAACTCACCGCCTTCCTGGAAGCCAACAACATCCTGCACCCCCTCTCAGTCAGGATTCAAAAGCAACCATAGTACTGAGACTGACCGCCTCGCTGCCCCAGACAACATCCACACCCTCCTCGACCAAGGTGAAACTGTCGCCCTCATCCTCCTGGACCTTTCTGCCGCCTTCGACACATGACATGCTACACACCCATCTCCATGACGCCGACATCCGAGACTCAGCACTGCAATGGCTCTCCACGTTCCTCACCAGCAGAACACAGAAGGTCCGACTCCCCCCCTTTGTCTCGGAAGCCACCAAGATCAGCTGCTGCATCCCCCAAGGATCCTCGCTGAGTCCCACCCTCTTCAACCTCTACATGACCCCACTGGCCGCCATCATCAGAAGCCATGCATTCAACATTGTCTCCTAACCGACGACACCCGACTGATAGTTTCCCTCACCAACGACCCGACCACCGCCAAGAACAATTTCCACAAAGGAAAGAAAGCAGTCGTCGCCTGGATGAAAGACAGTTGCCTCAAACTGAACTGAGACAAAACAGAAGTCCTCATTCTCGGCTCCACACACTCCCCCTGGAACGATTCCTGGTGGCCCACTGCCCTCGGAAACACCCCCATCCCCACGACCACGCCCGCAACCTCGGCGTCATCTTAGACTCATCGCTCTCAATGGACCGTCAGTTGAGTGCCGTCTCATTGGGCTGCTTCCACACCCTGTGCATGCTTCAAAAAATCTACAAGTGGATCCCCACCAAAGCCAGAAGGACAGTCACCCAGGCCCTCGTCAGCAGCCACCTCGACTATGGCAATGCACTCCACGCCGGAACCATCGCCAAGACACGGAAAAGAATAAAAAGCATCCAGAACGCCTCGGCCCGTCTCATCAAGAACGCCCCATGACACAGCCACACCTCTGCCATTCTGAGAGACCTACACTGGCTGCCTGTCGACAAGAGAATCACCTTCAAGCTCCTGACCCACACCTACAAGGCCCTACACGACGCCGGACCAGCCCACCTCTACCACAGACCCTCTTTCTATACTCCCGCCAGACAACTCTGCTCTGCCGACCAGTCCCTCACAAAGGTCCCCTCATCTGGAAAACCACAGCCGGATGAAGATCCTTCCAACATTGCCGCCAAGACCTGGAACACCCTCCCCATCCACCTCAGGCAGTCCCCCACCCTGTCACAGTTCAGGAAGGACCTCAAGACCTGCGTCTTCGACTGATCCTCAGCACGCCCCCTACCTCGCCCAGCGCCTTGAGACTCTCACAGGTGAGCAGCCGCGCTTTACAAATCCCTGATTGATTGATTGATTGAGACTGGCAGTGAAAGTGTTTGAGTGGGTGTGAAAGTGTCTGATTGCGCTCCAGTAGATGAAAGATCCATTCACCGCCACACAGGATTTCAGATCATTTTTTAATATAGAATCGAGGAGTAAACACACTTGCTTTGCCTTTCGGCAAGTCCAGGACTTAAGATCGTTTGTTAAGATCAATTGTCCTTTCCAGAAGTGGAGCTTTAACTGGGGCACCTGGTATGTTTATATGTGTTTCTTGTTGAGGTTCAATTTCCTGTGAAATGAGCATCATGGCCAGAATGGCCAGGTCATCCTTTTCGCTTTTTGGGGGGTAGAGCACCAGGGACTCCATCCCCGGGACCCGTCCTATTAATATTCATTAATTTTTTTAGAAGCCCCCCCTACTTATTTTGGCCCTGAAGGAGGAGCCCATCCCCTGAGGCCCAGCCCCACCAGTTACTTTTTTTTGGGGGGGGGGGTAAAAGGGGTGTGTGCCCCCCCGGCTGATTTATGCTCTGGGGACCACATCCTCCCGGGCTCAGCCACCAATCCTGGGTGCCCCAAAGGCACCTAGTGTGCATTGGGGACCGTGGGGGGAGCCTGAAGGCCCCGGCTGTCCCAGCTGGTTCCCTGCCTCCTGCAGGAGCCGGCATTGCTTTTGCCCACAGGGAGCTGCTAAAGATTCAGCTCCCACCTCCGCTCACAGCAAGTGCGAGCTGTTTGACAGCTCTCACTTGCTGCAAGCGAAGTGTTTGCTGTGACTTGGAAGGAACTGTCAAAGTTCCCGCCAAGTCACAGCAGACAGCTATGTTAGCCCTGGCGAGGTGGCGTCGCCAGGGCCCGGTGGGGTCCACTGGACCCCCCCATAGTACAATAAATACATTTGGCTTTGGGGAGATGGTGGTCCCCAGGGCACAGGGGTGTCCCTGGGACAGGAATAAGCCTAGGATGTTGGGCCTCATACACCCCCTGCTTTATCTTAATCATGCCCCCTAAATCTGGGCCACCTGGGGACTTTCATCAAACAAGCACGGGAGGCTGCACTTGTTTTAAAAAAAATGTTTCTACCGTAGTCATTTTTTTTTTAAGTGCTTTTTTGTCCTTGCAGGGTTCCTCTGAGACCCCAGCGCCAGAGTTAAGGGGTCATGGTGTGTATACCAAGGCCCCTTTTCGCTTTTTTCAAATTTTTTCTGGGACTTGGCTGAAGCCGAGTCCCAAGATGGCTACCAACACTTACTGGTTTGAAGTGTTGGCAGCCAATCAGAGCTCTACATGAGCTCTTATTATTTGCGGAGTCGTCGGAGAGGATCTGCGGTCCTAGATATACAAATTTATTTTCCCTTTAACATCTCAAAAACTACTGAACGGATTTACACCAAATAAGTGAAAGCATGATCTGCATACCAGAAGCTACCTTTCTGACAAATTCGATGTAATTCTATCCAGCGGTTCGAGCTGTAGCTGTGTTCAAAAGTCCAAATGGGAATTAACATGGGAAATGCAAATTTATTTTACCCCCCTTTTTCTTTGCCCTGCTTGGTGACCGCCAATATATACAGGAGTTATTCCTAAATAGTGAACATTAACATTATTTATTAAGCCTGAATTCAAACTGCACCGTACCACATTTTTGCCATTTCTAAGTGCAGTAATTGTAATAGTCTTACCACGCTTGGAAGGTTAAAGTGCTGGATTCGCTGTGCTATGATTTAAACGCATGGCCTGTAAGGGACGTGAACTGCAACTGCTATCCAGCTTGTTAATGCAAGAAAGATATATTCATTATATATATCTCAGGTATGCACATATCATTGTGAATGTTTACTCCTTGAACCAACAAACACGCAAAAGATAATGAGAGAAATTCTTGCAATAAGTCTAACCACTGCCAAGCCCTCGGGTGTGCATTCCAACCCATAGTGGGTTTGCTCACCATGTCACCTCAGATTAGTTTTAGCATATGTAAATCAGCCTTGGTCCTGCTGCAATGGGAACAGTCCAGCCCAAACTGCCAAGCCAGGTCCTCTCCCAGTGCATAATTTGAGTCAGTGGTTGCAGATGAGGCCCACTGGCACCTATTTGTGGGCACTGGCACTTATTTTCCTCATCAGATTTTGACCCGGAATGAGAGAAAGAAAAACTGTGATAAAGGGAGAAGGCAGAGGTGAAACAGAATGTGCCAGAGGGAGATTGATAGGCAGGGAGTGTCTGTTGATAGATTACAGATGCATGAGGGGGAACTGAGACTACACAGCCTTCTGTAGCACTGGTGGCAGCTCATGAGCAAAGGTTTGGGCTCAGCACTTATTATTTTACAAATTGAGCACTGTCCTCCCTGAGCCAAAATGGAAGCAACCCATTGCTCTTATCATTTAGGAGTAGCTTGGTTCCACTGGCAGAGTGAGCAACGACCCACATCTGGGCATTCCCTTGTCCACTTTGATCATTACATCAAACACACAAAAGGTGATGGGAGGAATGCTTGCAATACATCTAACCACTTGCATCTGCAAGGGGAAGCATTCTACTCTATTGTTCTTTTGCCCACTAAGCCACCTCCAGTTAGCCCCAGCCACATGCAAATCAGTCTTGGTCCTTCTCCGGTTGGAACAGTCCAGTCTGAACTGCCAAACCAGTTCCTCTGTGAACCAGAACACAAGCAACCCACAACCGGTTTCAGCCTGAAAGGGATTCTTCAGCTGGGTGTAGCTTGGTTCCGGTTTGAGCTGGCCATTCAGGGCATGGTGCCCTTAAAGCTCCTTGTTTCGATTCGGGATCCCTATTTCTATTCTAGCATGAGTGCTAATTAAGACTCAAAGGTAAAAAATGCACAACTGTATGTTTATTCCACAGCTCCACAACACAATGCAAGTCCAGCAGAGAATTCCAACTGTACTCAGTATAGGGACCATCATTGTGAAATATGTTCCCTGCAGGAATTGAGACAAATGTGCTGGCCTTCAGGGATAAATGAAAGTTAATTTTCTCTCTAAGACATAGGGGGTCATTCTGACCCCGGCGGTCTAAGACCGCCGGGGCCAGGGTCGGCGGGAGCACTGCCGACAGGCCGGCGGTGCCCCGCAGGGCATTCTGACCGCGGCGGTTCGGCCGCGGTCAGAAGAGGCAAACCGGCGGTCTCCCGCCGGTTTACCGCTGCCCTTAGAATCCCCCATGGCGGCGCAGCTTGCTGCGCCGCCATGGGGGATTCTGACACCCCCTACCGCCATCCCGTTCCTGGCGGTTCGCCCGCCAGGAACAGGATGGCGGTAGGGGGTGCCGCGGGGCCCCTGGGGGCCCCTGCCGTGCCCATACCAATGGCATGGGCACGGCAGGGGCCCCCGTAAGAGGGCACCGAAAAGTATTTCAGTGTCTGCTAAGCAGACACTGAAATCTCGCGACGGGTGCAGCTGCACCCGTCGCACCCCTGCAACTACGCCGGCTCAATTCTGAGCCGGCGTCCTCGTTGCAGGGGCATTTCCTCTGGGCCGGCGGGCGCTCTTTTGGAGAGCGCCCGCCGGCCCAGAGGAAATGTCTGAATGGCCGCCGCGGTCTTTTGACCGCGGTGCGGTCATTCAGCGGCGGTACCCTGGCGGACGGCCTCCGCCGTCCGCCAGTGTCAGAATGAGGCCCATAGTCTCTTTTTCAGTATGCAAACATCCAGAGGTGATTCCATTTTTATTGTTTACTGCACAAATATGCTCGAAAATGTGAGCAGGGCATCAATGGCAAGGACTTCTGTTTAGATTTTGGATTCCTAATTTGAGGAGGGGTCTTCCACCAACCTACTAACATAATATCTTGCCAAGTCAAAATACAGTTTCCGTGAGAAAGCCTTGACGTAATGCCAGATAGCTATGGCCTAAAGGAAAAAGCTTAAAGGTTGTGAAATGCTTTTAAGCCTTAAAGCAGAACCAAAACCATATTAAAATCAGAAAATCAAAGGATAAAACAAAACCAATTTAGCGAAAAGGAGAAATATTTAATAATCAATATGACACACAAATAGTCAAAACTGAATTATGCTAACTGAAGATTTTAGTTCAACAAGCAACAAGAGGTATGCAAAGTGCCACTACAAGTCAGAGGTGTATTTGGCGCAGTCCTAGGCATGCTTTCACGCACAGTGTGATGCAGTGGAGGTCAGGTAAACTTTAGTAGTTTGTCCCAGTGAAATACCTGAGCATGGCTACAAAGATCCAGGCCATAGTTCAGCTGGTGTATGACTTAACCACTCTCTCCTGATAGGGCTCCTAGCATAATGTAGTCCATTCCCAACTAGTCACTTGTTCTCATGCAGAAGGCTATTTATCAACCAAAATCGTGCAGTTTGTATGTCCTTGCTCCCCTGCAAGATTTTTTGGGGGTGAGGGGAGCTCCTTTGTGAAATCTTTCCTGCCTGTATCCTGCAAAGTTCCAGTGCTTATATCTGTTGGCAACCCTGGGCTTCCTCTCTTGTGTGCCTCTTCTGTGGTGTGAGTTCAGCTCAGTGTGATCTGCTCCCCCACCAAAAAAAACGAAAGAAACAAAAACAATCAAGAGATAAAGAACAATTCGCGATGACCAAGATTTGTGCACTAATCCTTGCTAACCTAAGCATTTCTACAACTAAAAGGATCACGTTGCGTAAAATGAGTTTTGATTAAAGGAAGTACTGATTAAAGAGAACGTTCATGTGAAATAAACATTTGCTGTAAAAACTGATTGATGAAAGGCGGGCCAACTACAGTTACAAGCAGATTCTACAGATGAAGGAATTGGATGATAAGGCTTTTGAAGAAGGCAGAACCCTTGCAACAGGGTACAGAGCTTCCACATTCCACCCAGCGCTTGCCTCGTGGAAATAAGAGTTCACAACATTTTCAAACTTCCTTTGGCTTACCTAAAAATCGGTTTCCAGTGTTTGGGGGATAGACAAGACATCTGAGAAGAAGCCCTGTGTAATGGTGGTAATGTCATAGAAGAAAACACGCTTAGGGATTCCTCAAGAAAAGATTTATTCGTCTAACTCCTCATCCATGAGCCTCGTCATCACCATCCAACCACCCGTCTCTAGCTCCCTCGCAATCTCTGCTCCCCCCGTTCTCAATTCTGTTCCCATAGCAAATTACTCCGTTGTTGGCTGAGAACATCACACATCTCCCTTCCATATTTAAACAAATACCAAAAATTTACATATTATAGAAATGATGAACTAAATTTTCAAAGAACAATAAAATACTGCAGCACTTACACATTATATGATTTACACAGTAAATCTCACTTTTATGTCTATTTTACACGATCTGCCATCTACACTAGCAGACTCCATATTATGCCTAACTATTTAAGACATAGGCCCTCATTACAACCTTGGCGGGTGGCGGAGGCTGCCCGCCAAGGTTGAACCATCGAGCGGCAGCCTATGCAGCCGCAAACCTGCCGGCCGCATTACAACATCCCTGCTGGGCTGTAACATTGCATCCGGCTCCTGATGGAGCCGACGGTGTTGAGGCCGTGTGACGGGTGCAGCGGCACCCGTTGCGCATTTTACTGTCTGCTGTGCAGACAGTGAAATGCAGGGTAGGGCTGTGTCTGGGGGCCCCTGCACTGCCCATGCCAAGTGCATTGGCAGTGCAGGGGCCCCCAGGGGCCCCGCGACTCCACTTCCCGCCAGCCTTTCCATGGCGGTCTCTACCGCCATGGACAGGCTGGCGGGAAGGGGAGTCATAATTCCCAGGGCAGCGCTGCAAGCAGCGCTGCCCTGGTGGATTATAACCGCCGGGACAACAATGGTAGGAAACTGCCGGTCCCGGAAGTGTGACCAAAATATGGCAAATTATACTGCCAGCCTGTTGGCGGTATGATCGCCAAAACAACCCTGCCGGTCCTTGACCGCCAGGGTTGTAATGAGGCTCATAATCCTTAAAATACTCAGGAATACATTTCTTCCTAATACTTCTCCTTTCTTCATGCAGAGGTTTTCTCATAAGCCTATCTTTAGACCCAACTGATCGTTCACTTCCCATGTTTCCACTTTCCTCTGAAAAGCTCAAGTCTTCCTCAAACATTCCTTTCACAGGAACCACCCTGTTCAAATTCCATATTTTCCCATCTGACGTTTTAACTGCATTCCTAAAAAGTTTGATAATCTTCAAAAGTCTTGTAAACTTTGACCAATTCGCACATCCAACAGGAGCTTTGATTTTCACTACATCTTCCACTTTTATCTCCATTTTGCAAACTTTTTTCCTTATGTCAAAATCCTTTTGCCTTTTAAGCAATAGATTTTCCTCTCTTCCCCTCGAGTCTACCTCATCCAGATTGAAACAAATTTGTACCCAATCCGTCCATCCTGGACGCAACTTGGTATTGGGCACCCTTCTTCTAAAAAGTTCAAACAGTGAAATTCCAGTTGTCATGTGTGGAGAAAAACAATAAGTGTTATTCTTCTTAAAAGCTCTTTTTTCCAATCAATGCAATTTAGCCTTGCAAGTTGCATGCTCTCTTTTATGTATCGGGTAAATCTTTCCACCGCACTCTTTGTTTCAGGATGATAAACAGCAGATGTTTTGTGAATTATGCCACAACTTTCCAGATAATTCTCAAACTCTTTTGAACAAAATTGAGGTCCATTATCAGAAAAGATAAATCTACAAAAACCTTCTTTCCTAAAAATGTCTTCCAAAAATGTTTTGATGCTGAGAGAGGTAATATCTCTCACATTTTTTACCTCAACCCACCTTGAATACAAATCCACTCAGTTGCGACTTCATCCCATGGATTGTTTGGTAACTTCCTACAAACCATAGGTACATTACAAGTTTTCAATATCTTTTCACTACTCGAACACTGAACACACTCCTGAACTACACGTTCAATCTCCAGGTCCATGCCTGGCCACCTGAAACTTGTTCTCAAACACAATCCCAAGATGACCATCACGGGCTTGATGTATTAATTTCTTTCTCAAAGTAAGAGGTGGAATTAACCTAGTTCGTCTCAACAACATAGATCTACCCACTCCCAAATCTTCTTTTATCAAGTTCCAAACTTTTCCCAAATCAATGAAGTTCCCCTTTTTCATTACTTCAATAACTTTCCCCAATTCTGCATCATTCTTCAGTGCAGCTCTCCACCCTTCCTCCATTATAGAAACAGACGTAACTTCACTCACATTACTGTTGATTTCACACACATCTTCCTCCAGCACACCTTCGTCACCACCTTTTCTAGTTTCAGTAACATCAACTAATCTTGAAAGACAATCTGCACTCACATTCAATGCACCTGGTAAATATACAACTTTGAACTTGAACTCTAGGAGTCCAATTATCCACCTTCTTATTCTGTCAGAAATGCAATTCAAACCTTTGTCATCAAAAACCTCAACCAGAGGTTTATGATCAGACAATACCACAAAATCTGTTCCCCAAATAAAATGTTTACATTTTCTTAGAGCCCAGAAAATAGCTAATGACTCTCTTTCAATTACTGAATAGTTTTTCTCTGCTCCACCCAAAGTTTTTGATGCACACGCAATCAACATTATTTTCCCTTCATCTTCTTGCATGATCACAGCCCCCAAACCTTTTGCACTCGCATCTGTGACAACAAACATCTGTCTTCCAGGTTTAAATGCTTGCACTCATGGTGCACCTTCTAACTCCTCTTTTATTCCCAAAAGTTCTTCTTCACACTGAATATCCCACTTGAATTCTCTCACCTTTTTTAAAAGATTTCTCATGTTTGCTGATTTTTCTGCCAAATGTATTATATGTCTGCCATAATACTCAAACATCCCAAGAAATGAACTAATTTCTTCTTTGGTCTGAGGAGTTGCCAAATCCTTAATGGTGTTAACCAGGTCTGGTTTGGGTTTAACTCCATCACCTGAGATCAGATTTTCCAAGTATTCAACCTCAGCCACACCAAATCGACATTTCTTTTTCTTGAGAGTAAGCCCTGCCTGACTTAAACATTCCAAAACACTATTCACTCAATCAAAATGTTCTTCTGCTGTGTCACCAAATATTAAGACATCATCTTGATAGCATTTCACTCCCTTCAAATCTTTCAGTACTTTACTCATAATTCGCTGGAATACTGATGCAGCTGAAACAAGACCAAATGGCATTCTTTTAAATTTAAACACACCGAAAGGCGTTGTAAAAGCAGTAAGTTCTTGCGAACCTTCTTCCAACTCAACCTGGTGATATGCAGATGCTAAATCCAGAGTGAAGAAATACTACACCCCACCAATCATGGAAACTATTTCTTCTATGTTTGGAAGAGGAAATTTGTCAACTACTATCTCCTTATTCAAAGCTCTAAGATCCACTCATAACCTGATGTCACCATCACTCTTCTTTGCGACCACAATGGGAGCCAACCATTCCGTAGCTTCCACCTCTTCAATCACACGTAATCTTTCTAGCCTCTTCAGTTCTGTCATCATTGACTCCTGCAATGCCAACGGAATCCTCCTCACTTTTGCTACAACTGGTACGGCATCTTTCCTCAATCTGATTCTATGCTTATACCCTTTGAGACAACCCAAATTATCTGAGAATACCTCAGGACATTTTTGTACAAATTGCCACTCATAATTACCTACATCCTGGTCTTGTACCTGTGGTTGTGCATTTGGATTCAGTACAACACCTAAAAGCTTCTGATGAGTAGAACTTAGAAGATCATCACCTTTATTTGAGACAACAATGTTTCCTACAATATGTTTCCCTTTTAATTCAAAATGTCCTTTAAAATATCCCAACATGTTGATAGGTTGCCCTCCATAACCTCCTGGATACACATCCATCTCTTTTAATTTGAAACCATTTGCACATACAGCTTCGAAACTTTGTTGCGAAATAATAGTCAATTATGAACAGGAATCAAAACGCATCAATAATCTGACCCCTTCTACAAAAACAACCTCACTGGGGTGTTCACTCCTATCTGTGCGCATGCCAACCTGAAAAACAATTTCTTGCGACACCTCCTTAACTTCCCTCAACAAACTTCCATTGTTCCTTTTCTTTTTACTACGGCAACACTATTTTTTTGCACCCATTGCAAATTACATTTAACGCTGAACAATGACTTGCATTTGCTTTATGTCTAATGTTACCACAATGGAAACACTCTTGACCAGCTCCTCTTTTTTTTTCACACCCAACTTCCTTATTTTTCACCTCACATTCTATCTCTTCAATTTTCCCAACATCACCTGACTCTTTAATCTTTACTGTGCTTAATTCCATGACACTTTTCAACATGTGCTCAACCCTCTTTGCCACCATGATAACCTCCTCCATAGGTGGCTCGTCCTTCAACCACAACTCTTCTCTAATCTTGTCAATACTGCACTTCAAGACAAACTGATCAGGAATCCTTTCATCAACCATCTTCCCAAATTTGCATGAGGCTGCTAGCTTCCTTAAACTAGTTATGTACTCTTTCACAGACTCGTCTTTTGCTTGCTCTCTTTTCCCAAAATATTATCTTTTCATATTTGTGCTACCTCTTGGCAAATAGTGTTTGTCTAACTTTAATACACATATTTCAAACTCATTTAAGTTTCTCACATCCTCACTACACAACTCTGGCAAATTCTCTAGCACTTCCTGTCCTTCCCCTCCCTGACAATGCATTAACAATGCATGCTTCCTTTGAGCACTCAGAGTTGGACCACACACTCTTGCATAGTGAATAAACATCTATTTCCATTTAGCCCAAGAATAAACTGGTTCTCTGGGACTACTTAGAAAAAATTGAGGTGGAGTCACATTCTGCATTTTGGCTAATCTTCTAAACCACAGTATCTCTTTATATTCTATCTTCAACTTTTTGTTCACCAAAAGTGCAACAACCTAAATAATAATCCTTAATCATGATAAATTTGCCACTGAATATTTCACACTTTGACAGTTCTCTCAGAATGACAGGCCGTGGTGTGCCTTTCACCTTGTACTCCTATGAGTTCCACAGACTTCCATTCCAATTTAAAATTGTTCTTGAATCCAAAACTCCTTGAAAACTCAGCAGGCTTAGAAAATAGTTCTTATGTAAAGTTACTTACTCCTCTTTTCAAGGCTACACCAACATGTAAAATGTTGCGCTGATGCAAGTATGTAATTCACAGCTGATAGAGTCTTTTTCCTAAAGCTCTTCTTTGTTTGAAGAGCAAGCTCAGCAGTTGTTTCCCTTCAAGCAACTGTCAAATGTACATGCCCCTTTAAGGCCGCCTGACCCTTTAAGACTTGGCTCTTCAACGGAGGAGTGGCGCCCAATACGTTTCGCCTGATCTCCTCATAACCTGTTTCTTTTGCCCAAAACGAAACAGGAACGGAAAGCAGCAGAAACAGTGCGCGTCAAAAATCCTGCTCTTAGACGAAAACACTCCAGCTTCCGGTCGATCGCCGTGACAATAAACGTAAGCTCAAAAATAACCTTTGTATACACAACCGTGTGCCTTTGCCATGTTGAGGTGTTGGTACTCGCACTGCTCGTCCCCTATGAAATGTTGGTAATGTCACAGAAGAAAACACGCTTAGGGATTCCTCAAGAAAAGATGTATTCATCTAACGCCTCATCCATAAGCCTCGTCATCACCATCCAACCGCCCGTCTCGAGCTCCCTCGCAATCTCTGTTCCCTGCGTTCTCAATTCTGTTCCCATAGCAAATGACTCAGTTCTTGGAATCATTTGCTGAGAACATCACACCCTGTTCAATGTCCTCTTTCACACTAGACCCCTTCATATCATTAAAATGTTTACAGCCAGGTTACAGCTTGACTGTTTGTGATATCATCTGATCCTGTCCACTCTCAAACTCCCCATCACAAATAAGGTTAGCAATAATACCTCCTCACTGCTTTCCAGCCACCACATACCACTCTATTGTTATCTAGATCGAAGAGCTTTTCATGTTTTATCAGTGTACTAAGTATTAATACTGGATGGAAGAGAAACCATGAGAAATGGTATATTGCTGTCAAGCTTCCTGCGAGCAAAAACAATGACCTTTATTTAGTCACCTTTATTTTAAATTTAGCAAAAATCTTTCTTCACTATTGCACTACATTTTTGACAAATATAAAAAGTGACTTTTATCCCTTTTGCTGCCAGTCTACTTATACACCTGGCTGCCAGAGCCTTTTTTAAATTGCAATAGGTTGTTTAAACAAAGGCACCTCTTTGGTCTTTCTGTGCAATCTCACAAACTATATTTTTTTCAACTCATTAAAGATTATACATTGGTACAAATTCCACTTCAATGTCCAATTGCAACCTGGAGTTGTTATGAAAACTATGAAGATATCCACATTTTGCAACTTTCTTAAAATGTAATGCATAATTCAAATCGACAAGCACAAACCTAGGCACATTACTGAAACAATGTTGCCCTGAATGTCTTCAGTCCAGCAGTTCAAAATATGTATCAGTGTTCATAGGCAATGCAGCCTGCACAATTAATTGTGTTATATCAGCACCAGTGAATTGGGGCAAAATCACTGTTTATGGTACATGGCTCCTTTGATGACAGACAAAATTGTGACTCTATAGAAAGCCTGAAAGTTTCTGATTCTGTGGGAACAAAGGTATGTATTGGTATGTCTTGGTGGAAAAGATCTCCCTTGCCATAGTGAACACCACATTTTTCTGATTTTTGTCAATTTGTTGCACAAAAACGGCCATTCCCTTCAGTTTATTCAAACAGGAACCATGTCCCTGCCAAGACTTATTTTTGAGGGCCGGGGCCTATTTTTCTGTCTCAAGCATTTGCTATGAGCAAAATACACATATGGGAAAGACGGAAGAAGGGAAAAACGAAAAAGCGTCACAAAGGGAGAAAGTGGGAAGCTGCAAGAGTGAGCTGAAGGGGCAGGGAGTGGCTTTATATGGATTGAAGAGGCCCGAGGTGGCTTCAGGATTATGCTGCCTCAGTATTCCATGTTCATACATGTAATTGCAGTAGCCGCGTGATTAGGAGGGCAGCTTTGGGCACCAGCACGTTTTTATTTTCAAATTAAGCACTGGACATAAGACAGAAGATGCCGGACCAAAAAGAGAACGCTAGAACATATTGCCATCGCACAGAACGCAGGAAGAAAGCTTGCCGAAATCCTGTCCCCACTGATGACGAGCAGAAACCCTTCCGAAAGAAGAACCGGAGATGCAACCAGAAAGAGTCCCGTGTTGTGGAGAGGATGTGGGAGAGGAGTGCAGAGTGTGGTGGTTCCACGCTGAGACCCCAGACGCTGACTACAGAGTACCCCGCTAATTTGGTCTACTACCCCGCCACGCTCTAGGAGGAGCATGGCTTATCTAGGCGGAGTCTCTGGGTGGCAAATGAAGGGGAAGAAAGTGAGCTGTTCGGGAGAGGAAGATTTGGGGAAACTTTAGGCAATGCTTGATAAATGTCTCTAAGAATGGAACAAGTTTTTTTTTTTAAGCCGACAATGCTGATTAAAATAGGAGCATTGAAGCTGAGGGTATCAAAAACAGACATTAACGTTATTTCTCCCTGAATATCTTATAATTATCTTGGAAGCCTTTTTTTAATTGTTTGATGTTCTCTAACAAAAAAGTCGCAGGCAAACGTTTAGAAGGAGAAGGAAGAGGCTTAATTTAGAAAAGGGCAAAGAAAGTCAAATAGGGAGAGAGCAAATAGAATATCAGAAAGTGCAAGACCAAGAGTAAATATAAGATAAGAGGAAAAAGCAAGAAATGTAAGGTTATACACAGTACGCTGAATATAAAGTAATAGGTCCACAAAAACAGAGTGACCCTAACTAGAAACTTACCTTTCGTTTCTTCTTTTGAGGGCACTGACAGAGGAACTGACTCAAATACCAAAGGAAGAAGGAGAAGTGAGAATTCATCGAAAGAGTTCACGATCCACGTCCATTAAAAGAGACTTTTATTGTTACAACAATCGGATTATCACAAAATAAGAATTCTCAGTTTACTTTATGTATATTACTACCAAATAATTCTTAATCAATTAAAGGGGAAGTACGGTGTTTCTCTCCGGAATTTGAAATAGTTTTTATAATTACACGTCAAGCTACACAGAATTTACGTCAGCCAATGAGAGGAGGCTGCAGACCCAATCCTTCAGGAACCTTCGAGGCTTGCCATCCGAGACACTGTTGCAACCGGTAGTTTTTTTAAAAATGTTTGTGGCGTATGTATGCATAAATGTATGTGTGTTTGTGCATGAATGCTTTAAACAGACGTGTGTGCGAGTGCTTATGAATGGTGGATGTATGTGAGCATGCTTGTGAATACCTGGGGGTGTGAGTGAGTGTGCATGTAGATGGATGAGTGCAGGTGTGTGTAGTCTGGTCCACATGAGAAAGACCACAGAAATCTTATTTCCTACCTGGTCAGAGCTTCTTCCACTGGGTAGAATGCTTTTCTCTAGACAAGCGTAGCTTGCGACAGGTCCTGCAGAAACAATATACTGTTTCTAATGAAACATACTGGGCTTAGCTGTCTAGTTGTCTTAATCAGTTGTTCTTTTTGAGCAATGGAAGACATGTTAGCTAGGATGTCTCAAGGCTTGTCAGTTGTGCCAATAGATTTGAGCGTACTCTGTGCACCCTTTTTATGCTGATTTCCTCTCCATCTTTTAGTCCCAGTATTTACGCAAATATTCTCTTTGTCTCAGAATGTCATATTGTTTGGCTTCCTCCTTAACATTGCACATTGTCACACCTTAAGCAAATTTCTAAGTCTTCACATTTGACATGCAAGCTTGCTATCTGGGCGTAGACTTCTGCCACTCATTCTTGCAGTTTCTCTCCCTTTGTACTTTTCATTTCCTCTAGTTGCTGGCCTATTTTTTCCACATTTGAGCACAATAAGAGTAGAATCTGCAGCACTGAATAGTCTTTATTTTAAAGGGGAAGCAGTTGGTGTTCTCAACCCACTCTGATTCCTCCGGGCAACCATACAAAGCTCAAAGACTTCAGCAGGCTTTCCCCTACTGTGGCACAGAGCTCCTCGCTGTTGATGGCACCATCTTATTGGTAGCTGGTGGTCTTTAGAACCACTGATCTGAGAGTTTGTCCGCATGGAATTTGAACTTTTGTAGGATGAAGCATGCTAATTGCTAATTTGTTGCATCTTTTCCTCATGTTTAAAGTCAGTCTTCAGAATGGTTTTGGAAGGTTTTTTGCATCCACAGGAAAACGACTGCCATCTTCACCTTTTTGCCACAATTCCTCACCATGTATTTTTCACATTCATACATCTTTAGGCTTTTAATAATGGGTACGAGTCCTCCCTTCCCCTGAATGGCTGCAAGGAAGGTCATGCTAAATGTGATGTTTCTCAGATCTTTAGCGCTTTTTTCAAAACATGGTAATTCCCTCCAGACTCGCTCATGCAGGAACATATCCTTGCCAAGGAGTGACATCCATTTTTTCTCTTTTAGTCTCCTGAGTCTATGGATATCAGAAATACATGGGTGTTCTATGGTTTGGGTACACCCACAAGTGATAAACAGGATGCAGTGTATCTGGGAAAATTTGAAAGCAACTTAAAGCAAAATGCCAGTTTCAGGTACCTGTATTTTAGTCATAGGAATCATCCCTATGCTGTATGGAAAAATGGTATAATCATATATTTTCAACATCTATGTATTCTATGGCTTCTGTCGCTTTGTGCCAGACCTCCCCTTGAGCTGGTCATGAGAACACACTGAACAACATTTTTCAGTATTTTTGTTTTTAAAACATGCCAATTCCCGCCAGTCTTCCACGCCTAGGAACAAATCCTCGCCATAGCTTGACCCATATCTGTGGTCTCCCTGGCTTATTGAATATGGAGGTGTCAGACATGCATAGATTGTCAATGGGCTTGTGCAGGGTTCGCACACTGGATACCAGGCAATTGTTTTGATGGGCAAGGAAGGAGGGGCGGTTGTCCAGAGCAAACGTCTACAGTATTTGTGACCACGGGCAGCCAGGACTTAAGGAAACCCACCAACTCTAGAAATTTGTAAAATGTTGAGACCTGGGGGATCCAGAGTGATATTGCTTGTATTAATCCCAGCAAAGTTTGATTAGCCAGAAAGCCCTGTAAATGACTAAGCACAGGTTAAAAACACAAAGGTTCTTCAATTTTCTGTGACTAAAAACTTCAGAACATCTGGCAAAAAAAAAAAGACCCACTATTTGACTCTCTCCCACTTCTCCTCAAAAGCATGGTACCTCACATGCATGTGTGGACCTACTGCATGGTGTAGGGATAGCCCAAACATTTACCCCTGCTAATACCACGTTGACAATATACTGAATTCACATGGTCTCAGTTTTGGCATGCTCCACACCATTACCATAGACTGAATCACACATATGAAGTTCTGTATTTTCATGGAACTCCGGAAACAAAGGCTGTGACTCTTTACAAATCCCAGAACTTTCTGCCACAGACATATATAGGAATTCTAATTTTTTGGATCATTCTCGGTATTTAAAAAATAGTGACATTCACACAAGCTACGCCATCCAGGACTGTTGGGCTCTGTGTAGTTTTCAGACATTCATAGGAATAGTCGTTTTTTCCTGGATGCTGTCTAACCAGAGTACAAACACCACATCACTCACATTCCAAAAATCACCCTAGTTTTCAGCTTCTTTCTTGTGCTTTCCATGGCAGTATTTTAGGCCTTTCCCTCCCAGATGACAGAACCACTAACACTTGTTAGCTACCATTCTAATCGAGAGGAGTGTAGGATCAAAAATTTAAGTTTTTATTATCTATTTAATATTCGTATATTTTTTGTTCATAATGTGGGTCAGCGATATCAGAAAAAGACTTTTAAAAAAACTTCACCCAAAATTACCTGGCACTATGGGTTATCCAGAATTTGAAGTGGTTTAATGACAGCTTCTCACTACACTCACACTCTTTGGGACATTTCTTAAATATTTAGGCCCATATTTATACGTTTTTAGTGCCGCATTTGCGTCATTTTTTGACGCAAAAACGGCACAAACTTACAAAATTCCATTATATTTTGCATGTGTGCGCCGGTTTTGCGTCCAAAAATGACTCAAATGCGGCGCTAAAAAAGTATAAATATGGGCCTTAGTCCCTCATTATGACCCTGGTGGTGAGTGATAAAGTGGCGGTAATACCGCCAACAGGCTGGCGGTAATTACCGTCAAATTTTGACTATGGCAGCGAAAACTCCCATAGACATTCAATGTACCACACCAACCGACCAGGGTGTTAAGAACACTGACCACGGCGGTAGCCAATAATAGCCAGGTGGAAGGCAAAGTACCACCCACCATATTTTGACCCTGCAATCCGCCACGATTTCCGGGGCGTTACCAATGCCATCAAAAGCGTGGCAGATACACAGAACAGAAGAACAAAGACTCACCATCAGAGACACAGAGAAGGACAAAGCTGCCATGGAACCGGAACTGCATGTCTTCCCCATGTTCATCTACGCCATGCTCCACCTGGAACACCAATGCCGATGAAGACGACGATGGTGAGTGCAGCTGCCTAGCACACAAGGGAGAGAGGAAAGAAAACAAGAGTGACACACACACAGACGACACACACCCGACACACATACACCATAACCACAACCAGCTGCAGACGAAAAGCAATGGCAAACGATACACGGCAGAATAATGCAAGGACAACAAGAATGCAGTAATGAGAATGTATTGATATAAACAGCTACCAAATGAACCAATTGTACGAAAAACAGATATGTACAAATGTACACGAAGAGCCAATGCCCAGTCCAATGTACTAAGGGCCCACATGGCCACAGGGCACAGTTCAATGCCCAACTCGAAGCCTGACTTCATCCGATAGAACTCTGCAGGGGCATCAGTTTGCAAGTGGGCAGGCACCTCAAGGGGAAGGGGGTTGGTGGGCACCTCAGTCAAATATGGCAACAAGCCCACTTGTTCAGGAGGGGGCTCCATGCCCATTTCTCTATGCTGAGGAGTGCAAGGCCACATTCTCTGGAATGGGCGACTTTCCCACTGGCTCTGGAGGGGGCTCCATGCCCATTTCTCTGTGCTGGGAAGTGGAAGGCCACAGTCTCTGGAGTGGGTGACTTTCCCACTGGTTCTGGAGGGGGCTCCATGCCCAGTTCTATGTGCTGTGGAGTGCAAGGCCACTGTCTCTGGAGTGGGTGACTTTCCCACTGGTTCTGTAGGGGGCTCCATGCCAATTTCTCTTTGCTGGGGAGTGCAAGGCCACAGTCTCTCAGGTGGGTGACTTTCCCACTGGTTCTGGAGGGGTCTCCATGCCCATTTGTCTGTGCTGGGGAGTGCAAGGCCACAATCTCTGGAGTGGGTGACTTTCCCACTGGTTCTGGAGGTTCCTCCATGCCCATTTCTCTTTGCTGGGGAGTACAAGGACACAGTCTCCCAGGTGGGTAACTTTCCCACTGGTTCTGGAGGGGGCTCCATGCCCATTTCTATGTGCTGGGGAGTGCAAGGCCACTGTCTCTGGAGTGGGTGACTTTCCCAATGGTTCTGGAGGGGGCTCCAAGCCAATTTCTCTTTGCTAGGGAGTGCAAGGCCACAGTCTCTCAGGTGGGTGACTCTCCCACTGGTTCTGGAGGGGTCTCCATGCCCATTTCTCTGTGCTGTGGAGTTCAAGGCCACAGTCTCTGGAGTGGGTGACTTTCCCACTGGTTCTGGAGGGGACTCCATGCACATTTCTCTTTGCTGGGGAGTGCAAGGATACAGTCTCCCAGGTGGGTAACTTTCCCACTGGTTCTGTAGGGGGCTCCATGCCCATTTCTCTGTGCTGGGGAGTACAAGGCCACAGTCTCTGGAGTGGGTGACTTTCACACTGGTTCTGGAGGGGGTTCCATGCCCAGTTCTATGTGCTGGGGAGTGCAAGGCCACAGTCTCTGGAGTGGGTGACTTTCCCACTGGTTCTGGAGGGGGCTCCATGCCCAGTTCTATGTGCTGGGGACTGCAAGGTCACAATCTCTCAGGTGGGGAACATGCCAACTGCTCCTGGAGGAGGCCCCTTGTACACCAGTTCCTGGAGTGTGGCCTACATGGCTTCCACTGGTGGTGATGGCTGCATTGTGTCATCTGGAGGTGAGGGCTGCACAGTGTCAGGAGGTGAAGGTGCCTCCTGGGCAGCCTCTGCTGGAGGTGAGGGATGCACCGTGATGGCAGGTGGAGGTGCCTCCTGGGCAGCCTCTGCTGGAGGTGAGGGATGCACTTCCTCAGCTTGCAGTGGGGGAGTTGTGACCACTGGTGGTGGTGGAGTCACCCTGACAGCCTCCGTTGGAGTCAAGGGCTTCTTCCCCTTCATGGCAGGAGGCGTTGGATCCGTACCCTTCCTGTCAGGGGTTGAGGGCTTCTTCCCCTTCATTGCAGGATGTGCGGGCTCCTTACCCTTCCTGGCAGGAGTCGAAGGCTTCTTCCTCTTCATGGCAGGAGGTGCAGGCTCCTTCCCCTTCATGGCAGGAAGTGTGGGATCCTTCACTGACTTCCCACCAAGAGTAGGTGGTGCCACCACTGCCTGCATGGACTGTTTAGCTGAGGTGCTGGGCTGGGTCGTTGGGCAGGATGGGGGGAGGAGGAGGTAAGAGGTCAAGTTGGACAAGGAAAAGCTTCTTAGGGATGGTGGGATGAGGGAGGAGGGATGGGAGTGGAGGTTGAGGGAGTGGATTTGGAGGTGTATGTCCATGGACTTGGGTGCAGGTGCAGGGACAGTGTGCTGATGTGAGGTGGGTAGCTGTTGGGTGTCTGAGTGCCTGCATTTGTGTCCTTTAGGAGGGGCAGAAAGACAGACAGGGTGGGAGAGAACACAGGAGACGCGTGCATGGATGTTGTGGAGGTGTCTGCTAGTGAGGTGTGTGTGCTGCTTGGTGTGGTGATGCTGGTGTTGGATGTTGATGCAGTGCATGAAGGTGTGAGTGTGGACGAGAACGTGAGGGAGGTGGAGTAGGAGGAGGGGGGGAGACAGTGGAGGCAGTGGAGGTGGTTGTGTCTGTAACTGTCTGGTGTTTGCGTGAGTACTTGTGGGATGAAGTGTAGTGCCTGTGTTTGACTGTGCCACTCTTGTGTTTTGTCTTGTGTGCATCCTCGTGTGTATGTGTGCATGGGAAGGGTTGGGGTTGAGGAGACTGGGACTGGGAAGTGGTAGTTGGAGGGGGGACGGTAGGAACAGGGACAATGGCTGCCATCAGAGAGGATGCCAGAGCCTGAATCGATCTCTGTTGAGCCGCCAATCCACTGTGACTGCCTTCCAAGAATGCTTTGAATTGCTGCATCTGGGATGCCAGCCCTGGATGGCATTCACAATGGTTGACTGCCCTACAGAGATGGATCTCAGGAGGTCAATAGCCTCCTCACTCAGGGCAGTAGGACTCACTGGGGCAAGGCCGGAGGTGCCTGGGGAGAAGGAGATGCCCACCCTCCTGGGTGAGCGGGCAACTCACTGAGAGGCTACTGGGAGGGCGGTGCTGGTACGGGGGAGGCGGCTGTAACTGCAGCTAGGCTGGTCACAGAGGTGTCCGCCACCACCTGGGAGCTTCCATAGGAGGAGGTATCTGAGTCTGTGTTGTCGCCTCCTGTCTTCACTGTGGTGCTCCCCTCGCCCTCCATCCCACTGGCTCCCTTGGCGTCGGTGGACTCTGCCTCCTGGGTCCTGTGGGATGCGGCTCCCTCTGTCGCCGATGCCCCTGCTCCTCCACCAGATGATGCTAATGCACACATGGACAAGATGACAGAAGAAAAAAGGGGGGGAAAGAAAAGAAACACTGGGTAAATTACTGCACCAACATCACAGTTGGCATACTCAGCATCGTCGCACACAGGGATCAGGCTTGAGCACTATGCATTGCACTGCCAGTGATTTGGCTAGATGCCACAGCAAGATGAGGGCCACACACTGCCAACTACACCCCTCCTGGTGCCCATAAAGCCCTGACTGACATGGAATGCTAACAAGCTAGGTTACCTGCATTTGCCATACACCCATTACCATTGAGCTGGATCACGCTGCAATGTCTGGCCTGGCCTTAGGAGCACCCACTAAGTCATACCCACCACCCGGATCCCATGCCACCTGCCAATTATTGCAGTAATGCCCACGGTACTAACCCCCTTGTGGCTGCTGTGATGCCCTCAAGCGCCTATCCAGCTCTGGGTAGGCCACCACCAGTATGCAGGCCATCAGGGGGGTCAGTTTCCGACGGGCACCCCTTCCTCGTTGGGAGGCCATCCCCAGCTGGGCCTCCGCGGTCTTCCGTGACCAACATCTCAGGTCCTCCACCGTTTCCGACAGTGGGTGCTCCACCTGCCATAGACCCCCAGTTTCCACACGTCTTTGGCAATGGCACACCATAATCCCTTCTTTTGATGGGCGCTGACCTGCAGAGGTAATACAGACAGGAGGACACGATTACACATACAATATAGCCTGTCACACATATGGCCCACCAATCCCGTTTCCGTCGCCATTGGCGCACACATCGGCCGGCGCACACCATGTACACCACCACAAGACATTCCCCCCGATGACATGATGCTTGCACACACATCTCCATGAATCCTTCCCACATGCTTCGTGCCCAAGGTGTACTCACCTGTTGGTCTGGAGGTCCATACAGCAGTCTCTACTACTGGGGTAGGACCCCATCCACCAAACACTCCAACTCCTCCGAAGTGGAGGCAGGGGCCCTTTCCCTGGTCACACGAGCCATGGTAGGCTCTAGACACAGGTCACAGCAGCACACACAGTGTAGGTGTTCTCCAGTTTCAGATAGAAAATGGCAGCCACATCGGTGACAGTGTACACCGTCACCACCGGCGCAGATCCCCTTTGGCCACTGTACTCCATAGAGCCCCATATTATCCAAATAGGAATTGCACAGTTATGCAAGACTGCCTTCTGCCACGACGCCGAACATCGGCGGAGTTAGCTCACTTCCACCTGTCCCTACATACAGGCCAGATGGTCGCCATTTCATGGTGGTGGACAACGGTCATATAAACCTTAACTGCGTCACAGCCTAGATTAGCACATACCTCGCCATTCTCACTGTCTTAGCACATAAATGCACTATGTACACTGAGGTTGGGGTTCCATTGCTCAAATTGTGACAGCCTACTCACTCTTGTGTATCTTAGATACCTACCGTTGCGGATAAATAGAAGGAGGAGACAAACCCCCTGTGCACAGCCCCCTTGTGGACTTGGCTACACTGGAGGACAGGCACATTATACTCACCTATAGACTGGACAGGGCCACAATCACAGAGCTGTGTGCCCAATTGGAGCCTGACCTGATATCTGCTATCTGTCATCCGACTGGGATCCCGACTCTCTTGCGCAAGTACTATCAGCGCTCCATTTCCTGGCAACTGGTTCTTTCCAAGTGACACTCACTGAATGTGCAAATGGTGTGCCTGGCTGACCAGTACATCTCCCACATCAAGGCTAAGTATCCTGGTCGGTGCATGACGCCTTTGTTCTGAGGAATAGCAGCATCCCAAATGTAATGGTCAAACTATAGAGGCACAGGGTGTGGCTAATAGGTGAGCCATGGTCCCCAATCACTGTATGTTAGTGTATTAGTGTATGCCTTCAAGTGTCCTTGTGTGAGGCTTGTCACAGTGTCCTTTTCTTGGGATCTGCACGCTGCTGCGCAAAAAGGCCCACCTCCCAGCGCCATCAACTCAGAAAGCTAGTAGAGCACTGAGTCTTGATAACGTCACGCGGGGGGAAGGGAAGTTAGGATAGGGAACTGCAGGGAAGGAGCTCTGTAAACAAAAGGGTTAAGGCATATATGTATATATTCACATTTAGATCTGTTTTAAATCGTAATTATTATACTCCTGGACAAAGGTGTCTTGTTAACAGCAAGACAAGATCTCTATAAGTTGGATGTGACCTCTTTGAGTTTTGGAGTAGAGGCAAACCTGTAATCACAATATCTGAGGGTGACGTGAACTTCAGACAATGATAGCGCTATTAACAGTTTACTCAGTATCATTACAGAGTAACAATTATACTTTCCATTAATGAATGTCACACCTTGGCACAAGATTCTACAAAGACTCAAATGTGTGTCTCACGTACACTACCTTCAAAAGAAAAGGACTTATCTACATGTTTTTTCTCTTTTGTGACTGAAGCGCGTTTCCTCTTGCGCAGCTGAATCGGGATATAACATACACGATTTGCTGCTATGAGTTCTTTCAAAGAATCAACAATTTTGAAGCTACAACGAAACCCAGGCAGAACTGAAGTCTCCAAAATAGTGAGCAACGTGTTTGGGTGCGGCAGGGCTTTATAGGCCTGCCACAACCCAAGATAGCCGCTGCCCCTAGAATACTGGGAATTGTAGTCTGTTCAAGAAATGATGTAATCTCAAGACACATGCCACTGGTAATTACAGCGTGTCCACCAAAGCCCTAAACCCGCAGCCATATGAGCTTTTCCACAGGGGAGGTGATGCCGATGACTGTTCCTGGAGCATGAGGGGATAATTAGTGGCATGCAAGAAGCACCGCAGATGCGTGAAACAAAGGTTAGGGTGGGCCCTAGAACGCGCAGAGCCTTACTCCTGACAGGCGAAATGTTGTCCCTCAATACATGCAGGTGACTCTGTCTACCCAAGCCTATCGTGGCTGCTGACCCCTGTGAGGAATGCCAGGACAGGGGCTGACGAACATTATAATGAGGCACATGGGCGAACCAAAAGGATCATCGAGAGGACCTTCAGCCTCCTGAAGGCCAGGTTTAGGTGCCTCCATCTGACAGGTGGATCCCTGTGCTACTCACCCGGGAAGGTCTGCCAGACAGTAGTGGCATGCTGCATGTTGAACAACCTGGCCCTCAGATGGCATGTACCTTTTCTGCAATAGGAGGAGACTGGAGATGCCCCTGTGGCAGCTGTAGACCCTGAGGACAGTGAGGATGAGGAGGCAGAGGATGAGGATGAGGACAGAACATCGGTTATACGTCAATACTTCCAATGACACACAGGTGAGACAGTGCAACTGAACATTCCTCTGACTATTGATGTTTTCTGTGTGGCTGTAGCATGATGGCATTAACTTCCTTTGCATCTCAACTTGCTGTCACAATATTGCTTGTCATTTTACAGATGTTGGTGAGATCACAACTGTATACTGATGTGATGAGTACAGACAGCTACAGGTCATTATTTCTATGCTCTCACCGTGTTTAGATCCTTTGCACTAGATGTGACTGTTTCCATAAATGCACATTTTCAACACATGAAATACTAGTAGTCAAGTTGTGTTCAAGGGTGTTTATTGTAGTGCTATGAAATTGAGGGAAAAGTGCAATCGAGTGGGGTGATGATGGAGGAAAGTCCAAGGTATTGTTTTAGTCTGTTTGGAGCACAGGTGCAGTATCCAAGGGGCCACTGGAAGGGGAGCAAAGGCAGTTCAAAGTGGACAAGGTGACAGTGTGGGACACAAAGGGTACAATCAGGAGAGACTGATTTCCTGGCGGTGGTCTTGGCAAGTGTCTCTGGCTTCTGTCTGGGTCACAGGGAACGTTTGCGGGGTGGTTCACATTCTGTAGAGGGAGAGGTCCTGGTGGCCTGTGAGTCCTGTGGCGGGGCCTCCTGCCCACTAGCTGCAGCAGAAGTAGAGGTCTGGTCAATGGACTGGCTAGTGGCAGGGGCCCACTGGTGTGCTGTTGCTTCCCTCATGATGTTGGCCATGTCTGCCAGCACCCCTGCTATGGAGATCAGGGTGTTTTTAATGGTCTGCAAGTCCTCCCTGATCCCCTGATATTGTCCCTCCTGCAGCTGCATGTTCTCCTGCACATTGTCAAGGATCTGGCCTATCGTGTTCTGGGAATGTTGGTACGCTCCCAGGATATCAGAGAGTGCCTCCTGGAGGGTCGTTTCCCTGGTCCTGTTCTCCCCCTGGCGCACAGCGGTCCTCCCGGTGTCCCTGTTGGCATGTGCCTCTGTCCCCTGAACAGTGTGCCCACTGCCACTGACCCCAGGTCCCTGATTGTCTTGGGTATGAGGTGTGGACTGGGGTCCCTGTACAAGTGGGCACACTGCTGATTGACGTGTCCTGGGGACAGAGGTGTGGGTATGCTGGGTGGGTGCTGTGGTGTTGGATACTGATGGGGGAGGCTCTGTGGTAGACTGGGAGTGGGCTTGGGTGACCAACTGTCCAGTGGTCCGTGATGGGCCAGGTTGTTGGTGCAGATCCTGAAGTCCAGAGTTACTGTCATCACTGGGGGCATCTTCTGTTGGGGGACTAGATAGTCATGGCGCCTCCTCTCTACTGACATTGGCTGGGGCACCTTTGGGGATGTAAGTGGTGTATTATGCTTCATGTCTGTGACATATTGCACACCGCTGGCTTCCCCTCTATCACTTCTGTTGCCCTGCCACCTTTGTTTGTGTTGTGTGATTGTTAGTTTCCCTATTATGTACATGCTTTAGTGATTGGTGTCCATGCAGGGCTGGGAGGGCTGTCCATGTATTGGTATGGCATGCAGGGCTAAGCATTGCGGTTAGTCATTTGTGTAGGTGCAGTTTGTGCGATGGAGGGGAGAGATGGGAGTGAGGGGGTGAGATGGCATGCAGGTATGGGGGTGATAAGTGTTAAATGTGGACTTACCAGTGTTCAGTCCTCTGGCTACTCCAGCAAGTCCCTCAGAATGCAGTAGTGCCAAGACTTGCTCCTCCCATGCTGTGAGCTGTGGGGAGGAGGTGGGGCTCCACCGCCAGCCCTCTGTATGGCGAGCTGGTGCCTTGCTGCCACAGAACGTACCTTTCCCATAGGTCATCCCACCTCTTCCTGATGTCGTCCCTTATTCTTGGATGCTGTCCCAAGGCGTTCACCCTGTCCACGATTCTCTCCCATAGCTCCATCTTCCTGGCAATGGATATCTGCTGTACCTGTGCTCCTACCGTGACTATTTCCTCCACCATGACCCTTAACTCCTCATCAGTGAAACGGGGGTGCCTTTGTGGGGACATGGGTGTTGTGTGGTGTGTATTGGTGAGAGTGTGTTGAGTAATGTGGTGGGGTGTGTGAGGGATGTAGGGGTGTATGTGGTGTGTGTGTCTAGTTGTCTCTGTGCTGTTCGTGTTAATCTGCTGGCAGTAATTGTTGTTTGTAAAGGTTTGTGGGTAATGTGGTTGTGTGTTTTATAGTGCTGTGGGTGGGTGGGTGTGGTGTGTGTGTATGAGTGTCAGGTGTGTGGTTTTAGTATTGGCCAGTGTAGTATTGTTTTGTATGTGGGTGTCCATTCTGAGCGCGGCGGTATGTACAGCCAATGGTTTACCGCCATTGAATGTCCGCCATGGTGATTCGTGGGTCATAATGTGGTGGGAGTTGTTCTGTTGGCGTAACAGTATGGGTGTTGGGACCACCACTTTAGCACTGATGTTTGGGCTGGCAGATTTGTGCATGTGGCTGTATTCTGTTGGATTGGTGTGTGTCATAATATGGCGAACGGATATTCGTCACTGTTGCGGTATGTCAGCAGCAGTCACTCTGGCGGTATGCAGGATTTACCGCCAGTGTCATAATGAGGGCTTTAATTTTTATTTACCCCCAATTTATATTAATTAGAGTTTTCATTATTAAGTTATACATAGTGTGTACAAAGTGAAAGGACACTATAAGCTGCAGCTCGATTGTTGGGACTGTGTATTGTGGACTTTTGCAGAAACTACAAATAGAATTATAAAGTGATAACAGTGAATATGTGGATTTTTTCACCAAGGGGTTCTGAGTCACATTAAACAGACAATGAGGCTTAATTTCTCTGTGATCTTGTTCAGAACCCTGAGGACCTGAAAGCTAGGCCACCTCATTTGGGAGTTTGCCAAAGTCCAGACAAGATTGGGCTCCTTTGCAGCACCCCAGCATCAGCAGGAGTTTGTCCCCTTTTGTGGGCAACTAAAACAAGTCTTCCCATTTTGGGGGGTTCCCTTGGCACTCTTGATACACCCTTTCATAATGCAGGTATATGTAGACCTCCTCCATAGGAAAAGCTACAGCAACCTGTATAGAGAAAATATAAGTTTCATGCTAGTCACTGTAAGGAGATCCATGGGCAGAGGAACATGCTTCTTGCTCTTTTTAGTAATCTATTTGGTGGGCTGTCACATATCTACATTATTCATACTGTAAGCCTAAACAGAATTACAATGTACTGTGGCATAACCCTGATAGCGCAATTAAAAGGGTGTGCAATCTGGATGGAGCCATCAGTGGGTGAAAATTGGAGGGCTAACCATATTGCCGCAGTCCCCAATCAATTTTGCAATTTAGTCTCCCACTCTATTTGATACATACCTTATCCCAAGCTTGTAACTAAAATGCAGTTCAACGCTCCCTTTGGAGATGACCCCATGTCATTGAAATTCACCCATGTGGTTCCTGTATGATTTGTAACAAGACAACATCAAAATATGGTATTGCCTTGGATCTTTTGAACTCATCGGAGGGACAAACATTTTAAACCTGTAAGAGTGAAAAGGTGATTTATAAGTGGAATGTCCCTGTCGAGTAAATATTGGGATGGTTTCCAGGAAGATTAAGGCCCTCTTCACAGAACTCAAAAGTAGCCTTTGTTGCCAAAAACAGACTATTAAACCTGCGACTCATTCTAAAGAGAAAAGATACACTTATGATCAGGTTACATGAAGTGTAACAGAAAAATTAAGGTCCACTGGTAAAAGACCTTTAAATACCCATGTTCTACATGTAAAGGACCATTCTTCAATATGAAAATTGGACCCACATGGGTGGGAACTGAATGATGAAGTCGAATGGGGGCTATTGTAATATGGTTAACCACCTATTTTCCTCTCTCTGAAAGCTCCATCTAGATCCCATGTCCTTTTAACACCACCGTCCAATCAATAAGCTATAATAACATTGGTGTGGTAATGAGATCTGCAACCTGGACAAGGTATATAAGTATATCTCCTCACCCATTAAATTATTAACCAGAGTGGAAACCTTGTTCCTTAGCCCCCTGGATGTGCGTTGCAGAACAAAATACATATCTAAAGTTGGTTGTGTCTTACCCCTTCATATTTCAATTCATCAAATCACATTTTTACATTGCTGGTTTTTGGCTCCAATGCATGGAAAGCCAACATGCTCTTAACTTAAATCGCACTATGTTTCTGATCAGGTTCAGACGCTGTACTGACAATGTCACGTTCCAAGGAAAATAAACCGTGCACGCTCCACCATGGCTTGGTAGTGTCCAAACTTTTTAGTGAAGGGACAGGAGGAGAGATACTTTGAAAGTGATTAACACCTGAAAGGTGAATGCTTATCATACAATTTGCCTGAGCCAAACAAGGTGGAGGAGCCCCTTGATTTTTCCTACTGTCATAATGCTAACCATCCTTTGCTCTTTTATTTTGTTTTCATCATAACAAATTCTAATGTGTACTCTTCCTCATTTGCTCCTGGGTGCAGAGCATAAAAGGACAGAACCCACCAAATAAAATTATAACTTCTGGTTCTCCCACAACTTAATATAGCAAAGCTTAGTCAAAATCAATATTAACTCATTTAGGAGGGTCTCAGAAGTCTGCAAAAGACCCAGTTTGGACTTGTGCCCAAAATGAGTTGCCTGATGCTGAAGCATGCCACCTAGTTTGGTAAGGGCATTATATTCTGTAAAAAAAAAATATTTTTCGCTCACGATATACACCAGTGAAGTCATTCTCCTACTATGGTCTCAAAATGCCGACTGTCAGAATAAAGACTGAGATTTATGTTGAAAAAAGGTTGTGCAGGGTGAGTGTCAAAGTCTGCCTCCCTTTCCCCAGCTTATTGTAGTTATCTATATTCACTGCAGCCCTGGCAGTCACAGAAAAAACATGACATGTTTGCTGTTTTTCTGCTATCCTGTGAGTCGAGTAATTAATACATTTGTGAAATTTGCAATTTGAAATACAGTTATCCGTTCTAAAAAGTTATTGTTTTAGTGCTTTTTGTGGTTTCAACCATTATTCCTTTAGGCTGATCTTTATAAATTGCAAAAGTAATCTGTTTTTCTTTATTGTATTCCGCATAACTTAAGTACATTATTTATTATATTCCATATAACTTAAGTACATTATTTATTGTATTCCACATAACCTCAGTACATTGTCAGACCCCTGCAGCCCTTGCTGATTTCAGTTCTGTCACATTCTAGAATGTTGACCCCCGTATTGAGGCTGAAGTGACAGTTCATGCTCAACGAGGACTGTCTGGTGCTCAACGAGGACTAGCTGGCGCTCAACGAGGACTGTCTACCAGCACCAGGGGACGGGGCCAAGTGCCCCTTTAAATCTGAACAGCGTGCCCGCTTTGCGGGATGCGCCCGGGCAAAGCCCGGGCCAAGGGCGGGCCCGTCCTTCACCCGTCCTTCGCCCGTCAGCACCCGGAAGAGGCCGGGCTGGGTCACATCTCTTAATTTTTGTTTTTCGTGTTGTGCTTCTCAGCAGCGCTGAGTGAGTCTTTTTTTTTTTTTTTTAAATATTCAGCATGGGAAAGCGTAAGGTCCGCTCCAGCCCCGACCCAGCTTCAGCCAAGTCTAAAACCTCAAAATCCAATAGAGCAACGCAAATCCATTCTAATTGTGTCTCTAGAGAAATTGACAACTTAACTGAGGAAGTAGAATCTATCCTTAAGGAAAAAGAGGGCAATGCCCGTAAGAGACTGAAACCAGGATCTTTACTCCAGTTTTTAACAACAGGCCTTAACAACTCTACTGATGAACAGCCTTCGAAAATTTCAGCCCATGTCTCTGTTCCTTCCAGTTCGACTTGTTTGGCCAATTCTTCGTCTTCGCCTGGTTTTGGTTCCAATTTGGATGTAACTTCTTCCGACCCCATCCTCAATGGGATTCCCTGTGCAAATTGGTTTTCTGTCTTGGACCAACCAGAATTGGTAGGTGCCAAACAATCTTTGCCTCTAGTGCTTCCTAATTCCAATTGTGATCCTCCGAGCGAAGATGTTTTAACAATGGGTTCTAGTCTAAAACGTGAAGTCGGGGAACTGAAGAGTCTACTGTTTGAGGTCCTTAAACTCCTCAAAAAACCTGATTTAACCCCTCAGTGCATTTCGATCCCAGTGCCAGCACAAGCTTCTCGCCCTTCGGTTCCTGTTGCCCTGCCAGTAGATTTTCCACTGCTACGGGAAGCTGACAAGGGTCCCAGTCATAGACCTCATCACGGAAACCATTCGACCTTAGTTCAAGTGAATTCGTTATCCTCTCCTCCTAACCCTGATCAATCTGTGGCCCATTCTACTCACGTGTCCAATCAAAAGTGCATCGACATGAGCAATGTTCCCCAACTTACTCCTCATACGAGGGAAGACACTTCTTCTCTTATTAATAAGGTGTCGTATTGGATTCGCCACACTAGGGGTTGTGGCTCCATCATCCACGCTATTGTTTTTGCTTTACGTGTGCGAGGTTTCCCCGGTGGGTGGGACACCATTAAACTCAATCTTGTCAGCCCCGCTTTAGTTAAGGGGCTTTTGCAGATGTAAGCTCGCAACCTATCAAGAACGGACTCTGATATATTTTTTAGAGAAAGCTTGCCTGCTACTGGACACAAGATCTTGCCCTCTGTCCCACCTAGGGTTAAGATAATTCCTCGCAATGTTCCTGTTTCGGTTGCCTCCCCGGCTTGTTGCCTTTCCCCGGTGATGGGGCTGCCATGGTCTGTAACATCAAAGGTGCTAACATTCGAGACCCCGTTTTTCTAGGGGACACATCAGATGTGGATTGACTACGCCATCCTAATTCCTGAAAATACAGCGTTCCATACTCCCAGGAAGTGCCACTTTTAAGATCCTCACTTGGCATGAGTGCTAATGCTATAGGGGCTTCATCTTGCATTATTAATGCGACTTCCAATCCAGTTTCTGATGTTGACTCTTGCACGCCAGTTTGTAGCACCACACCAGGGAAATTACTGTCTTGGAACGTGGCTGGCATTAAGAGTAAATTATCTGATCCGGAGTGGGGGGCTTATGTTGAATTTATTTCCATATGCATGTTTCAGGAAACTTGGTCTACGGATTGTGTGTACAGGCAAGGCTATTGCTGTTTTACTAAAAAGGCAATCCAGTCCCCTAGGGGAAGGGCGATTGGGGGACTATGTACCTGGGTCAAGCTGATTGAGGTGGGCAGGGTAAAGGAAATTGCTGTTGAGTCTTGCGACATTCTAGCAATAGCAACATGGCCAAACTTAGGTACTCCTGTGTTATGCATTAATATTTATAGTAGACCAGGTCCCTCTAACTATCAGTCTGACACTATTCATCCGCTGCATAATCTCCTATCTGAACTCCATTTTAAATATTGTGTTATTATCGTAGGTGATCTTAATGTTCAAATTGAATTTGACTCAGCCTTCGCCGAGTCTATCCAGGCTGAAGATGAAGTGTGGAATGTTCCCCCGCTTTTAATCCAATCAGGGTCATGTACTCCTCCCCCTAGGATGTAGCAGATAATAGATCTTGCAGTAACATATGGCCTTCGCTTCGGAAATGGTCGATTTCCAAATGACAATCCTGTCAGACCTACCTTTTTCAAAGGCTCCTATAGCAGTATTGTGGATTACGTCATTTTTGATCTACGAGTCTGGCATTTTATAATTAATGTAGAGGTGGGTTCCCGGTGTACTAGTGACCATGCCCCTTTACAAATTGTATACAATGCAACTCTTTTTAAAGGGCACGCTCCACCTCATGTCTTGGATGCTTCCAAAGATTTGCTGGAATTATCCAGCAATAGGCGCGTGGTGAGATGGTCTTCATTTTCGAAATCCAATCTGCTTAATGATAAGCTCCGCGCCTTAGTTTCCTGCCATCAGCTCTTTGATGACCTTACTGTATTATCTCCCTCAGAAGTTATGTCTTCTCATGTGGCTCTTTTTGCAGATCTTAAGGAGCTTTTTACTAAATCTCCTACAACCCAAAAGAAATCTTCTGTACCTAATTGCAAATGGTTTGATAACGAGTGTCGGGAGGCCAAGACCCTTCTGTCCAAAGCTTTAAAGCTAAAGAGCCGGGACGCCATCATACATGCGAGAAGAAACTATGGAGGTCATTACAACATTGGCGTTAAAAGCCGCTGACCGCCGTGCAGAAGACAACCAATACACCGCCGCGGCCGCGGAATTCCGCCACAGCTATCATGACCCACATTTCGTATTCCGCTGAAATCCAGACACCCACACAAGTCCGCCACAACAAAGGTCAGTGATAAACTGGCGAAAACAAAACCTCCACCGTCACGCCAACAGAAACACACCCATGCTATCACGACCCACGAATCCACGCGGCGGTCTTTCAACCGTGGTATTCCATTGGCGGTACACACCGCCGAGCTCAAAATACACACATATCTCCAAAACACCGCCACATTGGACAAATCAAAATACACACACCTGATACACATACAAACACCACTCCCACACACCCAACACAATATAAAACACCCACCCACATCACCCACAAACCCCTACGACCAAAAACTATAGACGAAGGTGACAGACAGAGAGCACAGCAATAGACAACCACATCACACAGAGGCACACAACACCATCACCCATACAACATCCACGCACAAAACACCCCATACCACCACACATCACCACACTCATCAACACATACACCACCCCACACATCACCTACACCACCCCATGGCACGCCAAAGACACCCCAGATTTTCCGAGGAGGAGCTCAGGGTCATGGTGGAGGAAATCGTATGGGTAGAGCCACAGCTATTTGGATCACAGGTGCAGCACACCTCCATAGCCAGGAAGATAGAGCTATGGCAAAGAATCATCGACAGGGTCAACGCTGTGGGACAGCATCCAAGAAATCGGGAGGACATCAGGAAGAGGTGGAACAACCTACGGGGGAAGGTGCGTTCAGTGGTCTCCAGGCACAACATCGCGATTCAGCGGACTGGCGGCTGACCCCCACCTCCTCCCCCACAACTAACAACATGGGAGGAGCAAGTCTTGACCATCATGCATCCAGAGGGCCTCGGAGGAGTCGGTGGAGGAATGGACACTGGTAAGTCAAATCTTTACTATCATATCCCCCACCCTACCTGCATGCGAACACACACCCCCACCCTCACCCCCTCCCCAATCACTCCAACTCCTCACTAATGTACTAATAACGCAAACCACACATCCCAACACCAAGCCCTGCATGACACAACTAAGCATGGACACCCATCACTAAAGCATGCTCTCTGCACATACCTATAACACCCCCCAACCATCATCACACAAGCCCCCACACAGGAATGCTTGCACTGGGGTACACCCACACCCACCCATTGCACACCATGACACACGCACATGCAATAATCATGCCCTTATACCCCTGCAGGACCACTACGAAACGTCACCAGACAGGAGGGTCCAGACATCTCCACTCCACCCACAGAAGAGGCCCACAGTGACAACAGCAGCTCTGGCCAACTGGATCCAGATGACCAGCCCGGACCATCGTGGGCCTCGGGACAGTCGGTTCCCCTTGCACAGGCACAGCCCAACACTGACCTTCCACCCTCTGGTAACACCAGCACAGCACCCACCCAGCGGGCCCATAGCTCCGTCCCCAGGACACATCAATCAGCTGTGTGTCCACCACTACAGGGAACCCCGGATAACCCACCACCCCAACAACAACAGGGACCTGGGTGCAGTGACAGTGGGCACACGGTCCAGGGGATGGAGGCACAGGAACACAGGGGAACTGGGAGGGCTGCTGTGCGACAGGGGGCGGACAGGCCAAGGGAACCCACTCTCTACGAGGCCCTCTCCTCTATTATGGAAGCATACCACTACTCCCAGGAGACGATGGCTACGGTCCTGGCCAAGTTTCAGGAGACCCAGCGCCTGCAGGACAAACAGTATTTGGGCTTCAGGGAGGAGCTCAGAACCATCAGCTCCGCCCTGGGCACCATCGTAGGGGTGCTGAAGGACATACAAAAGATCATGAGGGACACCGTGGCACTCCAAGGGGCCCCTGACACTAGCCTCGACGATGAACTGCCCACCACCTCCGCTGGTGCTAGTGGACAGGACGCCCCGCCACAGGACCACCACACCAGCACCCCACCCCCTGCAGACGGAGAACCACCCCGCAAGCGGTCCCTGAGATCCAGGAACAGGACAGAGCAAGATGGCAAGACCCCCACCAGGAAATGAGACCACCCTGATTGTCATCCCACTGTCCCACTTTGTTACCCTGTCCAGATTGGAACTGCCCCAGCTACACTTCCTATGCCCATATGGGCAGTGCACCTGTGAGACTATTAGACTGGACTCTGCCATGGACATTCCTCCACCATCACCCATCACCATTTTGCCACCCCCTCCAATAATTAGCACTTCAATAAACATCACCCATCACCATTTTGCCACCCCCTCCAATAATTAGCACTTCAATAAACACCCTTGAATCACAAAACAATCTGGAGTCAGTCTGTGATTTTGATAATGTGTATTAGCTATGACAATGACAAAATCCGTTCTCAATAGTAATGTCAACATACCTATGTAACACATCACAAGTCCATGAAGGATGCAAGCAGATGACACACGTTGGTAACCACACCTGTGAAACCGTAATGGAAATGTACAACTCAGTTACCAAATACTGCTTCAAATTGACAGACAGGATAGAGGTAGAAGTGTGAAAGAAAATGTAATAGTAAAAAAATGTGTGTCACTGGAAATATTGCTGTATGACTGACTCCCTGTTGTCTATGTTTTCTTCCTCAGCTTCCTCCTCATCACTGTCCACAGGCTCCACAGCTGCCACAACACCGTCATCTGGACCATCCTCCTGCAGAAAAGTCACCTGGCGTCGCAAAGCAAGATTGTGAAGCATCGAGCAGGCGATGATGATCTGGCACACCTTCCTTGGTGAGTAGAATAGGGAACCACCTGTCATATGGAGGCACCTGAACCTGGCCTTCAGGAGGCCAAAGGTGCGTTCGATCACCCTCCTAGTCCGCCCATGGGCCTCATTGTAGCGTTCCTCTGCCCTGGTCCTGGGATTCTTCACTGGGGTCAATAGCCATGACAGGTTGGGGTAACCAGAGTCCCCTAATAGGCACACACAGTGCCTCTGGAGTTGACCCATCACATACGGGATGCTGCTATTCTGCAGGATGTAGGCGTCATGCACTGAGCCAGGGAACATAGCATTTACCTGGGAGATGTACTGGTCTGCCAAACACACCATCTATACATTCATCAAATTATAACTCTTCCAGTTCCTGTACACCTGTTCACTCCTGCGGGGGGGACCAGAGCTACATGGGTCCCATCAATAGCACCTATGATGTTGGGGATATGTCCCAGGGCATAGAAGTCACCTTTAACTGTAGCCAAATCATCCACCTGAGGGAAAACGATGTACCTCCTCACGTGTTTCAGCAGGGCAGACAACACTCTGGACAACACGTTTGAAAACATAGGCTGGGACATCCCTGATGCCATGGCCACTGTTGTTTGAAATGACCCACTTACAAGGAAATGGAGCACTGATAGCACCTGCCCTTCAGGGGGTATTCCTGTGGGATGGCGGATTGGTGAGATCAGGTCAGGCTCCAACTGGGTACACAGTTCCTGGATTGTGGCACGGTCAAACCTGTAGGTGATGATCAAATGTCGCTCCTCCATTGTTAACAGGTCCACCAGCGGTCGGTACACCGGAGGATTCCGCCATCTCCTCAAATGTCCCAGCTCACGGTGCCTAAGAAGGACAACAGCGACCACAAAGTCAACAAATTCTCAGGTATGTACCCACAGCTACACAGAACACAACACCAAATACAAAACTCTTCCTGTATGTGTGTTGAGTGTAGGCCTAGGTATGTGTGACACAGTAGTAAATGAAGCCATGTGAGCCCCTGAAATGGCGGCTGCCTGACCTCTAAACTGGGACAATGGGATGGATGTGAGGTAACTGCGCTGGCGTTGTACACCGTCGCGGTAGGCGGTCGTAGACCGCGGCGCAATGCTGCATTGGTTAACATTGGACCCTATGGGTCCCAGGAGCCAATGATGAAGTGCGCCGGTGGTGATGATACGCACCGCCGCAGACGTCACCGCCGCGGACGTCACCGCCGCGGACGTCACCGCCGCGGACGTGACCGCCATTTTCTATCTGTTAAATCACTCGATACCTGATCTTCGACAGGAGAGGACCTACACTCAAGTGCTGCTGTGACCTCGGTCTGGAAGAGACAATGGCTGCTGCGTCTGGGGAAAGGGCCCCTGCCTTCACTGCTCAGGAGTTGGAGAAGCTTGTGGATGGGGTCCTTCCCCAGTACACGCTACTCTACGGTCCTCCAGACCAACAGGTAAGTACACAGGAAGCACGTTGTATGGGCTATGCTGGGTGGAGAGGGCTGGATGTCAGTAGGAAGGGGGCAGAGTTCTGCGACCATGAAGGAGTGTGAATGGATGTGCCTCATGGCAAGGATAGGGACGGGGGCCACTCACTTGGACGGTGCAGTTGGTAATGACTTCTCTTCTTCCCCTGTACATGTCATGTAGGTCAGCGCCCACCAGAAGAAGGACATTTGGCGTGCCACCGCCAAGGACGTCCGGACCCTGGGGGTCCACCAGAGACGGGACACCCACTGCCATAAAAGATGGGAGGACATTCGCCGCTGGAGCAAGAAGATGGCGGAGGCTCAGCTGGGGATGGCCTCCCAACGTGGGAGGGGTGCACGTCGCACCATGACCCCCCTGACGTTCCAGATACTGGCGGTGGCCTACCCAGAGTTGGATGGGCGCTTGAGGGCATCACAGCAGACACAAGGGGGTGAGTACACTCTCATTCTGCGGACTTTGCGCGCAGTGGAGGGGCCTGGGTGGGGGAGGAGGGCTGTGGGTTTCCCTAGGCCAGGGCGAGTTACGTAGGCTAGGCCCCTTCGTAAGGCATGGCCCTGTGGCCCCCCACCCCACCTCTGTAGAGTGCCAAGTACAGGTATACATGCCCCTGTGTCTTCTATGTGGACAGATGGCACTCATAGCCATGTAGGCCATATCCCAGGAATTGCATCTGTAGAGGCCAAGAGCACGGCATAGTGCAGGGGGCTGCTGTGTCTGTATTGTCCGCCAACGGTAGCGGTAAGCCATGCACACAACCTGTCTTTCTTCTGTCGCCCCCCCCCTTTTTGTGCTCTCCCTGTTCTTTTGTGCATCAGCATCATCAGGCGGAGGTACAGTGGCACCGGAGCACGAGGGAGCTGCATCCCACATGGCCATGGAGGGCCACACCACAGACTCTGTATACACCAGTGGGACGTAGGGCAAGGGGAGCTTCACGTCGGTCACCGGATCAGCAAACAGCGACACGGACTTGTCCGCCGATGGGAGCTCCCTTGTGGTGGCGGCACCATCTGTGCCCCCAAATTCTACAGGTACAGCCGCCACCCCCCCTACCAGCACCGCCCTCCCAGCAGGCCCTCGGCCATCCCTCCTTGCCCGCTCACCCAAGAGGGTGGGCATCACCTTTGCCCCAGGTACCTCAGCCCCTGCCCCTGTCACCCCTGCTGCCCTCAGTGAGGAGGACATTGACCTCCTCAGGTCACTCACTGTTGGGCAGTCTACCATTGTGAATGCCATCCAGGGTGTAGAAAGGGAGTTGCAACAGACTAATGCATTCCTGGAGGGCATTCATTCTGGTCAGGCTGCCCATCATCGAACCCTGCAATCTCTGGCCTCAGCACTGATGGCAGCCATTGTCCCTGTGTCTAGCCTCCCCCCTCCAACTTCCTCCACCCAGACCCAATCCCCTGTACCTCAGCCTATCCCAACCACACCATCAGACAAGCATGCACACCCCTCAACACACAAAAGTAGCTCAGGCAAACATAGGCACCACACATCCCACAGGCACTCACACAAGCATCACCCACATACAGACACAGCAACATCCACTGCCTCCACTGTGCCCCTCTCCTCGTAGTCTCCCTCCTCCCTCCCAGTGTCGTCTACACTCTCACCTGCATGCACTACATCTACAGGCACTAGGACTCGCACCAGAACACTCAGCACCACACCCCGCTGACCTGCACTCACCACCCCCACTACCATTTACACGTCCCCTGTGTCCACTCCCAGTGTGTCTGTGACGCCCCCTCCCAAAGTACACAAACACGGGCACCCACACACCCAACATCCATCCACATTACGACAGCCTCCAGTACCTGCACCTGCACCCAAATCACCTAAAGTCACACCTCCTACAACCACCTCCTCTTCCTCCACTCCCAGACCCCCTCCAGCTACCCATCCCAGTGTTCGTCAGAAACTCTTCCTGTGCAACATTGACCTCTTTCCCACCACCCCCACCCCTCCAATTCATAGGTCCCGTAGTAGCACCTCAGCCAAAAAAAGTCTGGTACCAGTGGTGCGTGTTAAAGGTCTGTGGAGTGCACCGGCCACCAGGGAAGCCAGTGTGACATGGAGCCAAAGCACTGCCAGTCCACCCCTGTAAAGCACCTTAAGTTGGAAAGTGCCCGACGGGAGAGGGTGAAAACTCCTGCCGGCAAAACAGCTCACAAGGGTCCCGCGGGGAGTGCCGAGTCAGCTGTGACTCCTCCCAAGGTGGTGAAGGGGCAGAAAAAGTCTCCAAAGTCTGGTAAGAGCAGCACAGCGGAGAAGGCCGCCATCCTCCCTGCCGGCCGGGAGGCCACCGCCAGCACTATCGTCACTGGTCCGGAGACCACCGCCAGAGTCAGTGCCCTGGAGGGCAGCACTATCGTCACTGGTCCGTAGACCACCGCCAGAGTCAGTGCCCTGGAGGGCAGCACTATCGTCACTGGTCCGTAGACCACCGCCAGAGTCAGTGCCCTGGAGGGCAGCACTATCGTCACTGGTCTGGAGACCACCGCCAGCGTCAGTGCCCTGGAGGGCCCTGGCAGCCACAGCCCCGCTGGGCACTGAGGGACCGTCATGCCACACACCGCTGCACAGGTCAGAGACAGCAAAGGCAAGCACCGCTGAACAGGTCAGAGACAGCAAAGGCAAGAACTGCTGAACAGGGCAAAGACCGCGATTGTGAAGACCGCTGAACAGGGCAAAGCACCGCTGAACAGGGCAAAGATCACCATGGCAAAGCACCGCTGAACAGGTCAGAGACAGCAAAGGCAAGCACCGCTGAGCAGGGCAAAGACCGCCATGGTGAAGACCGCTGAACAGGGCAAAGACAGCAAAGGCAAGCACCGCTGAGCAGGTCAGAGACAGCAAAGGCAAGCACCGCTGAACAGGGCAAAGACCGCCATGGTGAAGACCGCTGAACAGGGCAAAGCACCGCTGAACAGGGCAAAGACCGCCATGGCAAAGCACCGCTGAACAGGTCAGAGACAGCAAAGGCAAGCACCGCTGAACAGGGCAAAGACCGCCATGGTGAAGACCGCTGAACAGGGCAAAGTCCGCCAAATCAAGCATTGTTAGCCCATGTGCAGCTGGGACAGTGACGGAACTGGGACCGTCATGGGGAGCGTGATGCACTCTGGGCACCAGTCCCCCTCCAGAACCAGTGGAGACCTGCTTCCCCTCCGTCTGTCCTGCACAGGATGAGGCACTCTGGGCACCAGTCCCCCTCCAGAACCAGTGGAGACCTGCTTCCACTCCGTCTGTCCTGCACAGGATGAAGCACTCTGGGCACCAGTCCCCCTCCAGAACCAGTGGAGACCTTCATCCACTCCTTCTGTCCTTAACAGGATGAAGCACTCTGGGCACCATTCCCCCTCCAGAACCAGTGGAGACCTGCTTCCACTCCGTCTGTCCTGCACAGGATGAAGCACTCCGGCACCAGTCCCCCTCCAGAACCAGTGGAGACTGTTATCCACTTGAGAGACTGTGGCTTTGCACTCCCCAGGATGGTACAGTGGGCAACCCACCCACTGTAGAGACTTGAGAGACTGTGGCTTTGCACTCCCCAGGATGGTACAGTGGGCAAACCACCCACTGTAGGGACTTGAGAGACTGTGGCTTTGCACTCCCCAGGATACATCAATGGCATGGAGCCCCGTCGTGGATCTGGCGTGGTGCAGTCATCCGGCTGAGGTGCCCCCCCTTCCCTTCCCCCTGAGGTGCCTGTTGCATTTCTATCTGATGCCCCTGCAGTGTTCTCTCCGTTTGTGGACAGGTATCTAGTGTGGGCCTCGCCCATGCATTGTGGGCCCAGTGGTCCACGGACATTGATATGTGCAGACCTGCAGTACTAATCGTGATGTATGATTTTTTAAATGTTTATATATATCTGTATATATTTGGTTACTGTATTTTGATACATTACAAAGTTTGAACTGATTTCCTTTTGTGTTTTAATTCTTCCGGGGGGGGTTGTGGGTTGTTACTGTGCTGTTTGGAAATGCATTGGTGTGTGTGTTGTAGTGGGTGAGGGTCGGGGTTGGGGTGGGGGTGTTGCGTGTGTGTGTCTGTGACTTTTGCCTCCCTCCTCCCCTATGTCGTAGGTGCAGTACTCACCGTTGTCTTCGGCGCCTACGTAGCTGGTGTTCGTTGAGGAGCAGGAACACAAGCGCAGGGAGTATTTGTAGTTCCGGCTCCATGATGGCCTCCTTCCTCGTGGAGTGTGTTGAGGTGAGCGTTTTCCCATTGTAAGAGCTGTTTCCGGCGTGTTTTTATCCACGGTGAATCCGCCCCGGAAAAGGTGGCGGATTGGCGGGTTGTGATACTGTGGGCGGTACATTGTCTTCCGCCTGTCTGTTGGCGGTGACCGCCGCGCTGCTTGCCTGTACCGCCGTGGCGGTCGGAGTGTTAAAGTGGCTGTCTATGTTGGCGGTTTCCGCCAAGGTCATAATTCCCTTTTTTTGTCCTCCGGCCTGTTTGCGGTATTACCGCAGCTTTAACACCGTCCGCCAGGGTTGTAATGACCACCTATGTTTCTACTTGCAAGTTATCTAAACTCAAGTATGAGGAAAATCTATGGGAGTGCTTGGCGGAGGCGGCCAGTGCTCACAATACCAAACTTTTCTGGACTTCGGTTTCACGTAGAGATCCCGCCCTTTCATTTATTCTTTATTGTGTCTTCCTGCTGTGCCGCCCTTTACCCTAAAAGAAACAGAGCTGGCAATTTGTGCCCAAAGAACAGGGAAGGCTCCTGGCTCAGACGGTATTCCTTCGGATTTGTATAAATCAGACTTATCCGTATGGACCCGGTACATCAATAGGGTATTGAATATTGTTTTGACAACTCGATCCTACCCGGACTCGTGGAAGGTGGCAATTATTGTCCCCATTCACAAAAAAGGAGATAAGATCTCCCCAGGAAATTATAGACCTATCAGTCTATTAGACAATTTGCAAAAAATATTTTCTTTCCAGCTGCTATCCAGATTAAAATACAGGTTTTAAGTCATCTTCAGGCTGGATTTAGGGACAAGGTCAGCACCATCGATCAGGTCTTCCGATTTACTACCATCAAGTGGAAGATTGTAGACGCAGATCAAGGCCATCTATTTGTGGCCTTTGTTGATTTGAAATATGCGCTCGACCTTGTCCCGCGTGTCAAGCTCTGGGAGGTCCTGAGCAATACTGGAGTTCCGGGTTCTATGATCAACATTATTAAAGATCTTTATTCTGATAACTATGCCAGAGTTCGCTGGGGTTCGGCTGGCGATCTGACTCTAGCTTTTCCAACAGCCCGAGGGGTGAGGCAGGGGTGCGTTCTTGCGCCTACCTTATTTCTACTGTTTAATAATGCATGTATTCCATACCTCTCAGATTGCCGTGGCGATCCCCCAAGCTTGGGTGGGCAGAAGTTCCCTTGTCTTCTGTTTGCGGATGACACCCTGTTACTCTCACGAACTGCCACGGGCCTTTCTAGATTGCTCTCTTGATTTACGGAGTTTTGCAAGGACCATGGGTTGGAAATCAACTCAGCAAAAACAAAATACATGGTCTTTGGGGACAATAGGTGTAAAATGAAGAGGCCGGTATACCTAGAAGGCGCTCCCCTGGAAAGAGTGGGCACCTTCGACTACTTGGGTATTAAATTGGAAGACTCACATCTTTGGCATGCGCACCGCCAGAAATCTTTATTGTGCCTGAAGCAAAGGGCGGGTGGCATAGTAAGATTTGCCTCTAGATCTTCCAAATTAGCAATGTCTCCCGCCCTTGAAATATACAAATCTCAAGCCAGGAGGGGGCCCTATATGATGCCGAACTTTGGGGTCATTGCAACCTGGTGAATTTGGCCAGGGCAGAAAACCAATTCTTGAAAATGTTGCTAAAAGTTCCCGCCAGTATTCCATCCCTGCCCATCCAAATGGATCTAAACCTTTTTTCTATCTCGCAGATTGCCGCTTTAAGGCCCTTGTTATTTTGGATCCGGCTTTGGTCAACAGACGCCCTTTCTCTATTTCGCTGCGGGCTTCTTAAATTGGTGGGCCGTAATACTATCATCAAAACTAAATGGTGTGCTTATGTCAAACAGTCCTTAATTCACCTTGGTCTAGGGTCCTATTGGCTGGATCCATCCTCCATTCCTAAAAATGCTGTGCAGTTACTAAAGGATGCTTTTTGGCACAATGTCCAGAATGTGCAATTTACTAAGATTGTTCTGCTGTCTATGTCTGATAGTTATTTATCAATCAAATGCCATTATGAATTTGAGCCCTTCATGGACATAGCACTATCTCCATTCGCACAAGCTCTTTTTGTCAGATTCAGAATAGGGTCTCTCCCTTTGTGCTCTTTAACGTACAAATGGCTTAGTTCCACCAATAGATCCAAGTTCTGTCCAATGGGTTGTAAAAGTGAAGAGTCTGTTTCACATGTTTTTTTTCATTGCCATGCATACCACAAACAAAGAGCCCTTTGGATCATCCCGCTTTGTAAATCCATAGGTGCCAGGTCCTATCTTCATGCTGAGAGAATTTTCAAATCTGATTCATCTGTCCAGGTAGTTTTACCAGTGGCAAAATTTCTCGAATCAATCTGGCGTTTTAGATTAGTAATTTTAAAGAATAAAACTGGGTAGCTAATTTTTTTACTTATTTATGTATATTTATTGACTCTTGATGTTCGATTTTAGCACTCAATTTTCAGCACAAGCACATTGTTTCATTAAACTATTAAGTATTTATGGACCCAGGGAATTGGCCCCTTGTTGAGTGGAACCTTTTATTACTAGGAGACATATACTCTGATTATTTTGTTTGGATCTTAACTTTTCTCTACTTTTTAAATTTTTCATTGTGCTTATATTTTTAGTGTTTTTTTAATCTTAAAAACTCGATGTTTGTACTGTACTTTTATGGTATGTTTTTACTTACCGAAATAAAGTTAATGATGATGACGACAGTTCATGCTGAGCAGTGGCTGATGAAGGAATAAAGTAAGTTTTGTTGCAATTTTCCATAGTCCTTTGCAACCAAGTGCCTTCTTTTTCCCTGAATATGACTAAACAAATGGCTCTCGACTGATGAAATGCTCCTTTCACTTTGGCAAAAGACGGCTCACATCAGCTGCTGGATATTCACGTAAATGTAGACGTCCTCAAAAGACCATATTCCAACTCATAATCAGATTGTAATGGGGGTCTGTTATCCCTATATTGTTGCCTTTCTCTAGTTCATAGTTGGCAATTTGTAATGCACCCAGCTGTAAACTCACTATTATAAATTATTACAGTAGAATTTTGACATCACACTGTCTGCTGCAAGAGCCAGTAGCAGAGGTGAAAGGCAGGTCAGGTTACTGAATATAATTGAAGTAGCTGTTCGGAAGGTTGCTTGTCTTTCTTATGCTCCATTTTTCTAGCTTAAAATGACAAGCAGAGAGAACATGTTTATAGAATCCTTCTGCATGTTTCTACACATTTTGAACTGCTCCAGCTTTAAAAAAAAAAAGAATAACTATTGAACTGTTTCTAATATCTGTTTGCAACAAATATCTAACAGGTTTTGATGTGTTTAATTTTGCACTAGAGGTTTTATTTTTATTCTTCATGTTTTCAAACATGCTCACTCTTTCATATAAAATAGCTACGCACCTAGGTTTAAGCAGTTTGTGGGAAAGGTGGTGGTGTGACCATGTTTACATGGGATAAAGTATCCCCTTGCCCCAGGAGTACATGAGAAGGATATTGCAAGTCACCTTGGAGTTCCATAAACATGTAAACAGCTTGGTATGGTAATGGAACTCCTCGATGACTTGCAATATCCTTATAATGTACAGCATGGATACTTTATCCTTTATATCATATTCCAGGAGTAATCATGATTTTAGTTCTATCACACAGCATTTCTTGACTGTAGAAGAAAGATGTAATGTGAGCATGCTGCCAACTACAATTGTGGAATAATTATCACTAGACTTTTCCCAATAATGAGGACATAAATGTCAATTGAAAAGAACCAGGGGCCAGATGTAGCAAAGGATTTGCGCGTCGCAAACGGCGAAAATCGCCATTTGCGAGGCGCAAATACCTCTTTGCTATGCAGAAATGCATATTGCGAGTCGGGACTGACTTGCAATATGCATTTCAGAATCGCAAATAGGAAGGGGTGTTCCCTTCCTATTTGCGATTCGGAGTGGAATGCAATACCATTTGCGACCGCATATGCGGTCGCAAAGGGTATCGCAGTTACCATCCACTTCAAGTGGATGGTAACCCACTCGCAAATTGGAAGGGGTCCCCATGGGACCCCTTCCAGTTTGTGAATGGACCCAAAACATTTTTTTCAGGGCAGGTAGTGGTCCAAGGGACCACTGCCTGCCCTGAAAAAATACCGAAACGAAAGTTTTTTTTTTTTTTTTTAAGTGCAGCTCGTTTTCCTTTAAAGAAAACGGGCTACACTTAAAAAAAAAAACTGCTTTATTGAGAAAGCAGTCACAAACATGGAGGTCTGCTGACGACAGCAGGCCTCCATGTTTGCGAGTGCCTAGACTCACTATGGAGCCGCAATTAGCGACCCACCTCATGAATATTAATGAGGTGGGTCATTGCGACCCCATAGCCAGTCGCAGGCGGTGTCTGAGACACCGTACTGCATACCAATTTGCGAGTTGCAAATTGCGAGTCGCATGGACTCGCAATTTGCAACTCGCAAATTTTTTTTTTGCTACATCTGGCCCCAGAACACTCATATTACCTCAAAATGATGCAATAGATCTTCTATCTGTGTTGTGAAATGAAATCCATAATGACTGCTGAAATGTGATAATCTGATTATCAATTGGAATATGATCCTTTGAAGATATTTATAATAAGAAGAGAATAAAGGCACTGAAAGAAGAAAAAATACTGGGATTATCTGATTTTTTTTATTGTACACTTTTAAGGGTGTGCCTGCAGAGACATAAGTACATTGACTGTTAAGTAAAAAAATAAGACCAAGAGGGTGTAGTGTGGTTGGTTTTACATATCCTTTGCGCGTTAGCTTTAGGCTTTAGGCCTTTGTGCACTTTGCCCTGGATGTATTTTATTCATTTGCTAGTAGCTTAGAGCCTCTGTGCACTTTGCTCTAAATGCTTTTTATTAGGCTTCATACTGTTATTTTTCAAATAGCCAGTTCTACGGTGTTGTTTTTCTATTCATATCACACTGTTTTGCCTACTTCAGCACTGGAGTTCTCCATAACATATTCACTCTGTGCTTCAGTCAAGGATACAGTCTGGTACATTGCCGATAGACGTGGTAGGAGTTTAGACTTGGCATTCCTGCGTAGAGACATTTTGTGATCACGCTGACATGTTAGTTATAAAATAACTTCCTTGTCCCAATACACGCAAGAGGGAGATTCCGACCAGGGAACCACAACTAGATGCTGACTGCCTCGTTGCAGATGCTGAACCAAGATCACTGGCCTTTGCTCAGGTATGAGGGCTGATGTCTCCCCAGTGATACAGACAGGCAAGCTAGAAGCTTAACATGCTGTTCTCAAAATAGAACAAGCAGAGGGAGAGTAGAAACTATTGTACACAATGATCGCTTTGTTCTTATGTTTTACTCTCCTAGTAACTATTTCAATCCTACTGTGTTGTATGGTTCTTTTTATTGCGGCTCATGCCTTATTATCTAAAATACAGTCGTTTTATTAAATCATTATATAAAACTTATACTGTCTTTGTCATTTGTATATGAGATCATATTGTAAATGAGAGAGTTGGTTTGGATCTGAGTGACCACGACTTCCCTGAGAAGTTCCAAAGATGTCATGCGCTCGGCTGCCCAATCATCTCTTCCCCGTGGGAGAAATGAGGCACTGCTAGTTAGCCGGAGCAAAAACCGGACTTAGGGTGACAGAGTTCCTTACACGTGGGTCAGACTCAGTCCCCCACACCGTTATCGATCCTGCTGCCTAGAAATCCAGTAGTCTCATTTAGGATAATGAGAGCCCACGCGACAGGGGCACCTGATGCATGGAGGCCCAGTATTGGGTAAGATACTTAAGAAGCTGCAACATTTAGCTACAGTAAATTCAATGGCTGAGCTAATCAATCCACCAAAAGGTAAAATCCCAGTCAGGTTTTCTGAACAGTTACAATGAAATATTTGATGTTAGCAATGTCGAAGTGGCCTATAGGGCATTCAGCCAGTGCCTAATGGGCTGGTCTGAAAAGGCCCTGTGTGGGCTGCTTTTTTGGCTGTTGGTGGGCCTACTTACTGGTTGGTGGTCCAGTTTTTACAGTTGATTTCCATGATATTGACAGCAGCTGCACATGGTGCTGAAATGAGAATGGATGGGTGTGGGGTGGTGGTGCTGTTTTCAAAAAGCTCTTTGTGTGCCTAGCAGTTTTCAGCCAGCAATAAAAGTGCCAAAGTAACTCTGATGATTGATGTTCTTGCTGGAAAGAGATGAGAGTTTTGTCTACTTATATGGTAGGTCAGAGGGTTAATGTGCTTAGCACAAAGAACAAGTACCATGCAGATCACAGAACTGAGTGTGAGTGAACTAAGAGTTTCGCTATACAAAAATGAAATGCACATCAGAGAGAGAGGCTATGGGAAGATGAGGGGTACTGTTGGAGGGTGGTAGTCGTGGACGTCATTTAAGGGTCACCAGGGGTCATAAATGTGACACCAGCCTGCCCCTTGTTACCCCTGACTGACACTGCTTCTGCAACCCGTGGCCTCAGAAGTGGCAAAATCAGTGCCAGGAACACAGGGACCGCTTGCCCTTATGGACGTTGATTGGGGCTCCGCTTCCTTGTTTTCAATCAGGTTTTTAATTACACTAATAGAGAATAATATATTATTCACTATTAATGTAACACAAAATGGAGTACAGTTAGCTAAAATAGGACTCTCCTTGGTAGCAGAGGTAAGTAAAAAAACATTTTTAAATGTATGTTGCCTGCATGTTTGCGGGTGAGAGTGTGCTTATGTAAAAGAGAGTGTGTGTATGAGTGAATGTGTGTTTGTGTAAGTGTGTGTGAGTAATGGTAAAGATGAAATGGTGCATGATGTAATTCCAGCTACCCAGGGGCGGCTCCTCCGTTAGGGCGGGGGAGCGTTGCCACCCCACCAGCAGCAGAAGCTGCAAAACCTTCACAATGAGGGATAATAAACTATGTTTATTATCCCCTCGTTGTGAAAGGGGCGGAGAATCTAGGGTGAGGAGCTGAGAGGGGGAGTGCTCAACACTCCCCCTCACTGCGCATGTATGTTAGCCCGGCCGGCTCGGGCCGGCCAAACACACATGCACGGTAGGATCTCTCCAGCCCGGCAACACAGGCTGGAAAGAGCCTGCACAGCCAGGGCGCTCCCAGACAATCCTGAGGCTGCTTTAAGCAGCCTCAGGATTGGCCGCAGGAAAGGCTGGGAGCCTGTGCCTGTGTGCAGCCAGCAGGGAAGAGGAGCGGGGCGCGGGACTGCGCTAAAAAGGTAAGTGTTTTTAAAGAAAATGTAATTTAATTAAATTTTAGGTGTGCTCCCCTCCCCCGTGCACCGCACCCGCCCCACTCCTTTCGAGCAAAGCAGACTGCGACTGCCGCTACCCATGGCATGTTGGTGAATTGACGTCCATGGTGGTAGTGAGGGAATTCATGGAGAAATAGGTCATGGGGGGGTGCCAACAACAGACTGTTTCACTTGGCGACACCACTGCTAAAGCTAACCCTGAGCGACACCAATATTGCTTGCAGCATGCTCAATCATGCAGCCTCTGCTCCTTTGCAAACCACCTAAACAGCGTGTTTACAAGTTCAAAACTGCCCTGATTTGGAGCACTTTTTTAGTTACCTCACTTTCTAACGTGGGGCATTTTTATTTTGATGATGAGGCATATTTTTGCAGTCTGACCCTGAATGTTTTTGGAGAAGATATTTGTTGGGAATTGATAATACCAGGATTGGATTTCACTATTTAGTACGCCGGTGAACCCAGTCATAATAGAATTAAGAATTGGTTTATGTTTACAGTCCAAGGGTGAGTGACATATTAATGTGTTTTGTATGAGAAGAAGATTGGTATCTGTGTGCAGAAACACAGTTGTCATAAAACAAATGCACAGCCTGAATGTTACATCTAATTGGGAAGATAGTACTATCATTAAAAAAATGTGCTTTCACTCAATTGGCTTTCATAATCAGATTTACTAAAACACACCACACCACTAGGGATAGAAAGGTGCTGTACAAGTGATAAATATGTAAACCGTACACAGTAACACTTAGGGCTGGGCTCCTCTGCCCGTCAAGTAGAGCAATTTTTAGACTAACAAACAAATATGCACATGTTCTCTAATGAATTTAATTACTTGTAAATTTGCTATGTACCCATTCATTGTGAATATTTTACTACTCAATGGACCGACAAGCTCAACCCTATCACAGAGGTGCTGCACAGATTGTACGAGGTGCTAACCTCTCCACTCAGTGTGGCAGAGGACAATGAGTAGTGATATTTGCCGTAGGCAGCGATCGGGAGCCCAACCACAGCTTTCTTCTTTTTTTTTTCTTTCCTGAGGCACAATCTGATTAGAATAGGCCCTGCAGCGGTTTGCGCCCATTATGAAATTGTTTCAATTGCCCATGCAAAAGTTAGCACCCATGAAATATCCATTGGGTGTTCCCTTATTTAGATGTGGATCAGGCCATGTGATGCTATGGAAGCATGCATAGAAGCAACTAGACAAAATATGCTAAATGTGTGCAACATGTATGCTGCTATACATATACCGTCCCCCAGGAGGTGCACTTTTTCAGGGGCTAAAAGGACCTCAAGTCCTCTTTCATAGAGAGGCCAGGGGGCTCCTGGACAGACACTGAGGCCCTCATTAGGAGTCTGGTGGTCCTAGGAAGATTTGGCGGCGGTCAGACTGCCACATTATGACCATAGCAAAAGTGCCTGGGTTGGACCACCAGCACCACCAGTTTCCCTCTCCAGGAGGGGCTGGCGGTGCCGGCGGTCCAAATCTGCCAGGGCAGCGCTGCATGCAGTGCCGCTCTGGGGATTACGAGTCTCCTCTCTGCCACCTTTTACATGGCGGTCCCACTACCATGTAAAAGCTAGTGGAGACAGGGAGCTGGGGGCCCCATGGGAGCCCCTGCACTGCCCATGCCAAGTGCATGGGCAGTGCAGGGCCCCCCATGGACCGCCCTGTTGCGCTTTTCACTGTACGCTCAGCAGACAGTGAAAAGCGCGATGGGTGGTGTTGCACCCTACACACCGCAACATTGCAGCTGGCTCGATTACAAGCTGGTGTCAATGTTGTGGGCTCATTCCCGCTGGGCCAGTGAGAAACTCCTAATAGGGGTGGCGGGAAGGTCACTGCACTGGTGGTAACCTGACCGTGGAAGTTTGGCGGGCGGCCTTTTCTGCCCGCCAAACTCGTAATAGGGGGACTAAGTGTGTAAAAGGGACCATGCTGTTGTGATACATATACAGTAAGGCTGCAACAAGCTGGGACTGCATGTATGATCACCCCCACCCACCCAACCCCGGTCACCCGGAGTTCTTCAGAATGTCCCTAAAGTTTTATGGAATTCACCTAGAAAAAACTCAGAATGCCGGTGTTCTGCTCTGCTTCAGATTGAGAGGAAATAAAATGAAAGGAATGCAAAAAATGCAGCACTCTAAGTCTGAGTAATGAATTTATTAAGGCACTTCCCAAGTTTCCTACATGGAAAGAATTACATGAGTTTTTATTTCAAATGAAGTAACACATGTGAAATTCTGAAAATAATCACAGCAATTAAATAATGATGATCACAGAATTCAACATTGGTTATTATATGCATTCACACATGCACAACGTAAAACTAAAAATAAGAATTAAAAATGTATCACTGTGGGGATTGACATCGACATCATCCCTTTGTTTGCCAGCTTCAGGTCGTGGAACCCGGACGACCGGAAAGACAGAACTACCCACAATGGGATTAGTTTCTGAGCAAGGTGTCCCTCCTCAGATGAGGGCCGTCTTCCCAGTCTTCAAGCTTCCTCCACCGTATATACTTTAAACAAACTGGAGAGGAGAATTCTAGAAATCTACCCTCCCATTGGGTAAGTTGGTGTTCAAACACTGGCCGTACCAGGTTAGTGTTGAAAAAACACATATCAAATTGGCCAAATCTCACAGTGTTTTTCCAAGACCAAGCTGTACCCTGCTCTGTCATAACATTGTAAGCCTGGTACCTGCTTATCTTCAGCGCTCCCCCATGTTTTGCTCCTTTTCCTGAGGAGAATAGTGAAAACAGTTTAACAAATTGTGCATGGAAAAATATCAGCGTCACCAATGTGACGGTGTTTAAATCTAAGCTAAGCACAAAATTGAATTAGTGGTAAAGATGGAGCCGTGGTTAAATACAGATAGCATTTCACTCCACCCTTTGACCAGTGACTCTCATAACATACTGGTATAAAATGTACTCTCTTTGGTTTAAACATTGTAAGCAAATTAGGTATGCATTCTACACAGCAACATAGCCTTATTATAATAGAAATCACTACAAGTATCCTGCTCAAAGGATTCCTTAACTGCTCATAATCGGGCAGCCAGGTAAGCAACCATTCCCACCACCCTCTGTCTACATCTTGTTTTACTCCTTTCACCAATTTATGCAATGTCAACATGGGACTGAATAGATTTAGAGTGGTCTGACAAATTGAAGCAACAAAGACAGTCAAATTCTGAGCAACCATGATCGTGCTTTAACAGTAAATAGTCAATGGCGGACCAGTTTTGCAAAGAAGATTTTCTAGTACCTTGTATGTCTAGCAATAATTTAGCTAAAACGATAGAAGTATGATTGATGTTCTTAACCATTAAACATGCTAACTTGTTAATTACTCTAGTATTATAAAAGGCTAATCCTGGTACTCCTACAATAGAAAGACTCAAGCTTATATATTCTGATTTGGATAATAATTGAATTTCAGAGTCACAGTCTTCACTTAATTGAACTGTGTCCCTTGGATGGTGAGTATGTACAGAATAAAAAGGAAGCATCATGAGTCCTAATCATGTAAAGGTACACAGTCCACTAGTTATATTAGCATGAATGTACGTAAAGGTGGTATTTCCACAAGAGAATAACCATCCTACTAGTAGCTTGACATGCTTGATGTGACTAGCAGCAGTCACAATGTGGAGACAGGTCATGTCATTTGTCATCTTTTTGCAATGTTTATCGGTTTGGTAGTGACATAGTTTGTTGTTACCATGGCATCTCTTGAGGAGACCCCGGTATTGCTTCTAGGTGCAGTTGAGCGATTTGATGTGAGTTAAATGTGTTGCTAAGCGTGATTGATCAATCATTTTGGAGGTTTGGGGGATTTTGGTCCCCCCCGACCCCACACACATACACCCGAAAGGAGACAACGTAGCACAGCTAGCACACAAACACTTCACAGTATGATCTGTAAAACAGACAAGTATGATCATTCTCGCAAATAACATTTGTTAGCTGGTACATGCTCCCATTGTTCTCTTCCTGGTTTCATGACTAGCAGGATGTTGTCATTGCCCTTGGCTATAATTTCTGCTGGTTCAGGAGGAGGATTTGGGTATTCTACCCACACCTTAGCACCAGGGTTTTTGTGAGTTGAGCCAAAACCTCCCACCCCTCGCACTGTAAGAAGGGCTGGAGCAGTCCCCTTTTTCACTATTCCTCCATACAAAGGGATGCTTGCAATCTACACAATTCTGTCTCTAGATTGTATTATCAATCCAGGGTCTCCACTATTCAAAAGAATAGTTTTGATTTCTCCCTGGTAGTCTGCATTGATCACTCCCCCCAACTGACCTTTGACTGTTTTCTGGACAGATCCCTGTTGTGTGTGTTGACAAATAGGATGTTGCATGATCACAGTTTTTTTCAAGTCTAAGGGAATGTGTTTTCCCTCTAATCTCTGCCCGCCTATAAGTTGCTTTCTCTCCCAGGTGTCCACATTTTTGGTGTGCCCCTTTAGCCATACCCACCAAGTCCGAATCTGGTGTTGCCACTTCTGCCTCTGAGATTTTGGCTTTGTCATTTGCAAGGGAATTGAACCAGCGTTCTAGTGAATTGGTGGGACAATGAGAATCTACATGATACACAGTAACAGTACTTTGCTCTAGCATTTCCCAAATTTACTGCCACAGCTCTTTGCCCCACACCTCCTTTGAATGTGTTTGCCATTTATGTGCATGCCATGTGGGATGCCAGGTGGCTAACCTATTGGTGGTAGACGAAGAATTAGTATAAATGTGACAAGTCCCGGGGAATTCTTGTTTCAATGCCTGATACACAGCGTACAATTCTGCATATTGTCTACTCTTCCCTTCTACTGTAGTAATTAAAAACTTCTTGGTGGTGATTGGGTTATATGACACTGCTTTCCAATGTCTTTTAGCCCCCACATGTTTGGCTGAACCATCGGTAAACCATGTATGCTTCCTATCCTCAGCGGACAAGGATTCAAACGGCTCACCCCATTTCACTGGTGACTCTTTTATCTGTGGTACCTCCTGCGCTGACTTATCATCCTGCACAGGGGTTTGTGACACCTGTTCATGTAGAACTGCAGTCCCTGCTGGTCCCACTCAGGCTCTATCTTGTATGTGTCATTTCCAACCTATGATACTAACTTCTTGTGCATGTCGAATGTGGTGAGTTTTAGAGGAACTCATCACCCACTGCATTATTGGAATCTCAGGTCTCAAAATCACATTATGACCTAGGGTCACTTGCTCAGTGTCCACTAGAGCCCAGAAGCATGCAAGTAACTGTTTTTCAAAGGGAGTATATCGTTCTCCAGCATCAGGTAGTTTTTTAGTTCAGAAACCCAGGGGCACCCTCATTCTTTCCTATTTTTGCCAGATGCCCCAATTGGCATAATGCCCCTGAACGGTTACATGCAACTCAATGTCTCCTTCTTGCACTGGCCATAAGTCCAAAGCTTGTTGAATTGCCTCCTTTGCCAAGTCAAACACTCACTGCTGCTGTTCACCCCATTCAAACTCATGTTTCCATCGTGTCACTTTGTACAAGGGGGCCAAAATCTGACTTAAGTGAGGGATATACTGTCTCCAAAAACCAAACAGTCCAATGAATTGCTGTGTCTTCTGCTTAATGCGGGGAGTGGCAAACTCAAAATCTTTTGTTTTGCCTGTGCCAACATCTCTCCATGTCTCTGATTCCACTGAATTCCTAGAAACTTCACTTTTTGAGAAGCTCCCTGTGTCTTATCTGGATTTATGCTTGCATATCTACGAGCAAATTACTTTCCTTCCCTGCTCTCAGTAGTTAACCACTTGCTGTCCAAATCTCCCTCCTCTTTCCCCCGTGAAGAAACATTACTTTCCCATTCTATTCCATCCCCCTGCATCTGTGGCTGACTCTGAGTCACACGTTTATTATCTTGCAGTATCTTATTGTGACAAGCCAGCATGGTTACAGTACGTTTAGTTTCAACAAGCTGCCTTTCCAATTGCTGGTTTTCCTGTCCCAGCTGCTTACATTTTTCATGCATTTTTCTATAAGCAGCTAGCAAAATCCACCCCCTCCGACCTAAAATAGATACATTACTACCCCAATCAAGAGGTACTTTTTGTAAACATATAAGCGCCTCCTTTGGCTCATTTTCACCAAGACATTCATCCCAGGGCTCTGAAAGCACCGCACAACAAGACCACCTGTTCTCCAAGACATTATAATGTTCTTTAATCCACCCTGGAATCTCACATGAAACTTGGGAAATGGTTTATGAAGCTGCTTTTGAGTTCTTGCCAAACATATTTCACTTTAAAATCTTACACTCTCTAACCTTTCCCCCCTTTGTACTGCAAAACTATGCCAAATTGTTCTACCCTGCTTCAGACTGAGAGGAAACAAAATGCAAGGAATATAAAGAATGCAGCACTCTAAGTCTGAGTAATGAATTTATCAAGGCATGTCCCAAGTTTCATACATGGAAAGAATAACATGAGCTTTTATTTCAAATGCAGTAACAAACGTGCAAGTCTGAAAATGATCACAGCAGTAAAATAATAATGATCACAGAATTCAGCAATGGTTATCATTCACATCAGCACAATGCAGAGCTAAAAATAAGAATGAAAAATGCATCACCACGAGGCTTGACATCAACATGATCCCTTTGTCTGCCTGCTTCAGGTCGTGGAGCCTGGACAGCTGGAAAAAGGGAACTACCCACAATAGGATTAGTTTCTGAGCAAAGGGTCCCTCCTCAGATGAGCTCCGTCTTCCCAACTGTCAAACTTCCTCCACCTTACATACTTTAAACAAACTGGAGAGGAGACTACTAGAAACCTAGCCTCCCATCGAGTAAGTTGTTGTTTAAACGTTGGCCGTACCAGGTCAATGTTGAAAAAACACATCTTAGAATGGCCAAATCTCACAGTGTTTTTCCAAGACCGAGCTGTACCATGCTCTATAATAACATTCTCAGCCTCATACCTGCTTATCTTCAGCGCTCCCCCATGTTTTGCTCCTTTCCGTGGTGAGAAGAGCGAAAACAGTTTAACAAACTGTGCACTGAAAAATATCTGCTTCACCAATGTGACGGTGTTTAAAGCTAAGCTAAGCACAAAATGGAGTCAGTGGTCATGATGGAGCCGGTGGTTAAATACAGATAGCATTACAGGCGGACAAACCACTGATCAGTTTTTAGATCGACCATAGACAGCGCACATGCGCTGTGTTGGAGACATGGGGCCAGATGAAGGTAGGAAAAATTTAGCGAGTCGGAAATTGCGAGTCGTTGCGACTCGCAATTTCCGACTCCCTAAATGGTATCCAAGAAGAAAACCCGACTTCAATTTGCGACTCGCAAATGAAGTCGCACCGCAGATTGCGAGTCCGCTGTTTGAGAGGTCGCTTTTTGAGACCGCACTAAAAATGGACACGCAATTTGCGAGTGGGTGTCGCAAATTGCGACTGTGCCGCAAATTGAATGCAGGTGCTGCAGAACACTCTGGAAAACACTTCCTGGCTCATGATGATGACATCACAGCCAGGAAGTTTACAAATACACCTGGGAGGAGGGAGGACCACACCCATTTTAACAGCAGAACTGCAAACAGAGAGAACAGCAGCTACCATGGCTGAGACACCAAGGAAGCGCAAACTTAAATTTGCAGAGAAAGAGCTGGAGGTGCTGATAGAGGAGTGCTGTCAGCACCATGACCAACTTTTTGGGAGGGCAGCCCTCACCGTGCCAGAGGTAGAGAAGAGAAGAATCTGGACGGACATCCAAGACAAAGTGAACTCCCTGGGTGTCAGCCATCGGAGCATAGAAGAACTCAAAAAAAGGTGGTATGACCTGCGCTCCCGGACCAAGGAGAGGGTGGCAGAGCGGCTCCGGGATATGAGGGGCACTGGAGGGGGACCGTACACAATACCACCACCCACACCCCTGGAGGAAAGAGTGAAGGAGACCCTTGAGCCTGAGGCAGTGTGCAGGATGGGAGAGCTGGATACATCAGAGCCAGGACCATCAACCGGTGAGTACCATGAGACATGCATGTCCCCTCAATAATGCCATACCCCCACCCACCTTGTACACAGTAGCATGCACAATCACAATAGCTCCATTTCAGAGTTGCAACCACCAGAATGGTGCATTATGGTCAATGTAGTCAAGTAGGCAGTTGATAGGCAACAGTTTATTAGGAAGTTGATAACAGATAGTAGATACTGACAGTGTGTTCCCTATGTCCCACAGGTCTCACCACAAGACACCCCCACCAGCCAAAGCATCCAGGGTCCACTGGTCAGCCAGCAGCCAACAGATGAATCAGGACCAGCCACCACTGAGACCTGCACCACCAACACTCAGTCCCCTCATGATACACCAGTTGCCATACTGGTGTGTGATCCAGCACCTGGTCCCAGCCACAGTGCTACTGTAGAAGACACGGAGCCTCCACTGCGTCGCAGGCGACGTATGAATGTACCATCAGAGCGGCAAGCAGAGTCAGGGGACGCCCCCATGTCGCGTGCTGAGGCCGCACTCCAACGGGGTCAGCGCCTGCAAACACAGGAGATTAGGAGAATTACAGGGGCATTGCGGCGCATGGAGCAAAACCAAGGCAGTAGCATGTAGCTTGTACACACTGAGTTGCAACAAATGAACACACATGTGGGCGACCTTGCACTCTCCATGAGACAACTTGTGGCTGGACTCCTAACTCAGACAGAGGGTGCAAGGCGTCGTGACAGGCAGCTACTTAACCGGCTGGACCGCATGTCTGCCTCCATAGTCAGGCTGGCTGGGAACACTACTGGCCTTACTAGGCGCACGGTCAGCCTCCAAGTTGACATTGGCCACTTTGCCAGTGATGTGGCACATGGACTGGGCCGTCTCAGCCACGCTGTTGATATAATGGAGGCAAGGCAGGTGGCCAGGGGCACGGCTGACACGCCGCAAGACAGCGAGGAGGGCTCCACCATCAGCAGTGTCTCTGCCAGTGACACCAGGGTGTTGCGCAGTGGAAGCGCAAGGCAGGGCACTGCTGACACCCCTGGTACCAGCCATGCTGGCCGAGGCCGGCGTAGAATATGAGCTACACACTGTCCTGGGGTTTTGGGCACATGAGGTCAATGTTTCCTCATGCCAGGATGACTGTTACAGCCCCTGAACTGTTGACAATGTATATAGTTTTTTTGGTTGCTCATATTAAATCACTTGTTAGTTCTACTTAACACCTTGACTCTTTGTGTGTGACATTAGTGAGTGTGGTGACAGTTAGCACGTACCTTCCAAAGTATTGGTTTGCAATGTGTTCCCGTCTCAGTCTGCCTTGATTTGCGATGCTTCTCTCCCCATGATGGGGATGTGGTAGCTCTTGCTCTTCATCCTCCGAATCTGGGTCTTCAGGGGTGAGAGGTAACCCACGTCTGGTGGCAATGTTGTGCAGTATAGCGCATGCGACAACAATCTTGAAATCTGTTATTGGGGTATACTGGAGGGCACCTCCACTTCTGTGGAGGCATCTGAATCTTGCTTCAGCATTCCAAAGGTCCGTTCTATGATATTTCTGGTCCTCTTATGTGCACTGCTGTATCGCCTCTCTGTCTCATTGCTGGGTGTTAAGTACGGTGTAAGTATCCATGGTCGAAGTGCATATGCACTGTCACCTGTGTGGCACAAAATGTACAATGTTAGCTGGGCATAGATGGTTTCCACATTGACCTGTGTGTATGTCTGCAAGGTGTATTCAGCAATACCTAAGAGATAGCCGTCTCCAAACTCCCCACGTTCTAGGCGTTGGTGTATCCCACTGTGCCTGAAAATGTAGGAGTCATGTGTACTCCCTGAAAATTTGGTAACCATGTCAGTGATAACATAATGGGCGTCACATACCACCTGAATGTTGAGTGAGTGGGTACACTTCCTATTGCGGAACAGATATTCCAGATTTGCAGGAGGGCATATTTGTATATGTGTCCCGTCTACACACCCTATGACATGGGGGAAGTTGGCAATCCTGTAGAATTCCAACTTGGTGCTGTTGATTTCTGCCTCATTCCTGGGTAGGTATATGTATCTAGACATGTGTGTGAGTAAGGCATCTAGGAATGCCCTGAAGGACCGTGAGAGTGAACTTTGGGATACCCCACCTGCCACGGCAATGACTCCCTGATAGCTACCCGAGGCCAAGAGGTGCAGTGAGCAAAGCACTTGCACATGCGTAGGGATGGCGCAGCCACGCACAGTCTGGCGTTGTAGCTGTGGTTTGAGTAATTCTATTAAATCTAGTATATTTATCATAAATCTCCTCCTCAGTTTGTTGGAAAAGTGTCTGCCTGGTTCTGTATATCTTCTCCTGTCTCTGGCTCCTCCTCCTCCTCTGCTGTGCGGCATGGGCTCTCCTCCTCATTCCTATCACATATATCTCCGCCATCTTGAGTAACCCAGATGCCTTCTGGGTCTCCTTTTATACTTTGGTAATGGTTACCACCTGCTCTGAGTTAGTGGTAAATTGGAAGTGCAAAATGGGCTTTTTGCGACTAGTCGCAATTTGCGAGTGGCTATTGCATTTGGTTTGCGACTCGCAAATTGCGACTTCCTATTTGCGGGTTGCAAAATGGGGTCACTATTTTTGCGAGTCGGTAATGGCTTGCGTCGCTTTTTGCGAGTCGGAAAAGGGATTTTTGCATCCCATTTCCGATTTTGCGGGGTCGCAAATTGCGATTCGGGCCATTTGCGACTCGCAAAAGTTTCCTACATCTGGCCCATGCTGTATTCGATATAAGACTGTGATCCCACCTGTTGCTTACCACAGGTTGTCCCAGTGCTGCTGTTCTTTCCCTCCTCCTAATTGGTTCACTCACCCGATACATCACTTTTGTTCCGAGCTGAGGAGCACTGGCCTAGTACAGATTAATTCCACTTGATTAGCGGCTGTCCGCTGCAATGCAGATACTATTTCTTCTACCCTCCTCCCATTCCCTTGCCCTCTTTGCCCTATTACTGTCCTGGTACTTTGCTTCAGAAATCAATTACTCCCGTCCTGCTTGCCCATACCTCTACCACATGGTCACATCCATTTTATATTTCTAGGCACTGCCACAGAGAGATTAAGTGATTTGCCCAGAATCACAAGATGCTGAGCTGATGCCGACACTTGAACCTCGTTTCCCAGTACCAAAATCAGCAGCTCTGACCATAGCGCCACATTGCTTACATTTAGGTCCCATGTTAATACCTTCATGCTAGGATGCGATACCTTTAAAAACACCTGACGGCTGGCTGCGAGGTGTTACTTTATCTTGGGGAGGACAGCCCTGCTCACAAGATGCGGCCTAGGGACTGAATCATCAACTTTGATTTCTGTTCTGAATAGAAACCGCCCTTATCCAATTCTAAAGATTGCTGTTATTCCTAGAAATTATATTAAGCCCCTGGCTCTCTTTCTTGATGTAAACCTCATCTCGTCTGTTCATCTCTGAAAATAACTACAACTGAAACATCCACACGACGATTGCGGAATGGGAAATTTGAAACGCTGGGTATTTACACTACACAAGTGCATGCTTTTCCTCCAAGCATGTTTTATGCTGGTAAGGTAGTTCAGCACGTTTTTTCAACTTTACAATAAAGGATGCGTTTTCGTAAAACACTCCACCTGGGAAATAAATCGACACATGAGGACACCCTTTAACGATAAGGACTAATATAGTTTGGTGGCAGAGTATAAATGCCTTGCATGGTTATTCTGCCCATTTATGGCCTGGTCTTTTCTCATGATGCTCATGCACACCACTTTGTTGCTCCGTAGTGAGTTTGCGATTTGTAAGCACCAACATATACGTAAACCATACATCAACATTCAAATTGCAACTGCTGGCTAATTATTCCAAATGTTGTGGTTCAGTTTTTTAAATAATAGAACTTACGTAGTGTTAGAAATGGGTTCTTTGGTTGGCAGTCAGTTTGCACTCTGTCCAAGCAGGGACCCTCAGTCTAGTCAAGGCAATGGAAAAACACACTTAGATAATCCCTGCTTACTCCCTTGGTAGCTTGGCACAAGCAGTCAGGCTTATCTCAGAAGCAATGTGTAAAGTATCTGTACCAACAAACACAGTAATACAGTGAAAACACTACAAAATGGACACCACACCAGTTTAGAAAAATGGGTAATATTTATCTAAATCAGACTAGACGAAAACGACAAAAATCCAACATACACAAGTCAAAATGTACATTTTTAAAGAATAGGAGTCTTACTCCATAGAAAACAATGTAAATGTTGATTTTACACAAAGTACCTGGTTTGCATAAAATTTAAAGCCGCACAGGCGAGCATGCCTCGGAAAATTCAGCAATGCTTCAATTAATTAATTGCAAGTGAGGCCGTGTGTCATTTCTTCTCCTGTCAGGTAGGCGATGCGTTGTTTTTCTCCCTCGTAAAAGAGCGATGCATAGATTTCTGGACAGGACACCTCGGATCCACATCGATTCATGATGACTTTGATGCCCAGGGACGATGCGTGAGAAATCCGGTCGCACAGTGTTAGAAAATCATGCTGCGTGGGGTTTGCGTCATTATCAACAGCCACAAGCAGGTGTTGCGTCGTTTCTCCAGCTGCGATGCGTCGATCTCCCAGCTGCGATGCAGATGGTGCAGCGTTTCTTGCTGTGAAGCGGGTGGCACATCATTTCTCAGCCACGTTGCAAATGCTGTGTCGGAAGTTTCAGCTCTTGTTCTGCCAACTTCACCTTTCAAGTGCCCAGGGACTGGATAGGGCACCACTTGGCAGGGCAGGAGTCTCAGCAGAGAGTCCAGATGCTGGCAGAGGAAGTCTTTGATGGCCCTGAGTCTTCAAAACAGATGGCAAGCTCAGTTCAAACCATTGGAGATTCTTCTTCAAGTAGGAATGCACAACAAAGTCCAGTCTTTGTCCCCTTTCACATGCAGAAGCAGCAACTGCAGGATAGCCCAACAAAGCACAGTCACAGGCAGGGGCAGCACTTCTCCTCAGCTCTTCAGCTCTTCTCCTTGGCAGAGGTTCCTCTTGGTTCCAGAAGTGATCTAAACATCTGGGGTTTTGGGTCCACTACTTATACCCCTTTCTGCCTTTGAAGGAGGCAAACTACAAAGGAAAATCTCTGTTGTTCACAAACTCCTGCCTTGCCCAGGCCAGGCCCCAGACACGCACCAGGGGGTTGGAGACTGCTTTGTGTGAGGGCAGGCACAGCCCATTCAGGTGTAAGTGACCACTTCTCCCTCCACTCCAGCTCAGATGGCTCTTCAGGATATGCAGACTACACCCCAGCTCCCTTTTGTGTCACTGTCTAGAGGAAATTCACAAAGAGCCCAACTGTCAGTCTGACCAAGACAGGGAATCCACAAACAGACAGAGTCACAGAATGGTTAAAGCAAGAAAATGCCTACTTTCTAAAAGTGGCATGTTCAAACTAACAATCTGAAAACCAACTTCACTAACATGTATTTTTAAATTGTGAGTTCAGAGACTCTAAACTCCATATTTCTACCTGCTCTCAGAGGGAATTTGCCCTTTACGAATATTTAAAGGCAACCTCCATGTTAACTTATAAGTGAGATAGGCCTTGCAACAGTGAAAAACAAATTTGGTAGTATTTCACTGTTAGGACATGTAAAACACATCAGTACATGTCACACGTTTAACATACAGTGCACCCTGCCCATGGGGCTACCTAGGGCCTACCTTAGGGGTGCCTTACAGGTATAAAAAGGGAAGGTTTAGGTCTGGCAAGTGGGTACAGCTACCAGGTCGAATTGGCAGTTTAAAACTGCACACACAGAAACTGCAGTGGCAGGCCTGAGCCATGTTTACAGGTCTACTAATGTGGGTGGCACATCAGTGCTGCAGGCCCACTAGTAGCATTTGATTTATAGGCCCTGGGCACCTATAGTGCACTTTACTAGGGACTTACTAGTAAATCAACTATGCCACTCATGGAAAAGCCAGTTACACATACACTTTGCACAGGAACACTTGCACTTTAGTACTGGTAAGCAGTGGTAAAGTGCCCAGAGTACCAAAAACAGCAAAAACAGAGTCCAGCACACAGTCAAAACATGGGAAGCAGAGGCAAAAAAGACAGGGGAGACCACGCTAAGGATGCCAAGTCTAACACATAGCCTGACCACCTCTTTAGGAAAGTAGAAGCATGTAAAATGTAAGTCCTGTATCTAAGCCCTTCTGATCTACCAGAGCTCTGAGGCGCATCCCCAGTGCTCTGGAACTCGTTTCCTGTCAAACTTAGATGTGCAGAAAATACACCAAGAGTTACAATATCAGCTCCTCTAAGATTCATCAGTCTCCTGACAGCCTCCTGCTTCTGTAGTTCCATCTCACACCCGCTTCGTGATGCTCCAAAGCTCTATTCAGTTTTCTACTAGCACAGTATAATTCATTTCTTCACTGTAGATGCAATGCATGGTGGTGTTTCTCTTGACAGCATGCTAGTACATCTTGGTCTCAGCGTTATACAAGAATACTAAAATGAATAAAAGAAATATTGAAAGCAGGCTCAGGTAGGAGAAATAGCTAAAAGCGACATCTTAAGACACAGTGGATTTCAGGATGAAGATCCTGCGACTAGCAAGCAATAGGTTGGCATTACTGTCATATCAAAGTAACGTGGTACAGGTAGAGCTTACATGACACAGAAACCAGTGACATCTCAACCCAGACAAAACTCCGACCACACTTAGCTGCAAGGAAGCCGTCCAGGGAGTACTACTTGCTTCTTCAGAGGCTCTAGTGAAACAGCTTAAACAGAATTAACCAGCCGGCACCAGCGTATGAGTTCAAAGCCTATCATTGCTCATCTGATGATGAGACACTGTATCGATCTTTCACCTCCCCCTAACACGCTTGAGATGGGGTAGTCCAGGTCCAACTCGAGGAGAATCCCTCCAACAATCTTGGATGATGCTTGTTTTTTAAAGAATGCATTTTAGTACAATGCTTTCAATTTTAAGAAAGAAAAACTAAAATGTAAGTGCTCCATTGCAAGTTCGAAATAGCTAATTTGTGAGACAATGGAAAGAGGTAACTGAACTACAAACAAAAGGTAGTCGTGGTCAGTACTAAACGAAACTTGGATCATACTGGGGGCTTTGGGGGTCCCCATACATTAACAAATTAGCAAGCAATATGCATTTATCCAAAGTACATATTCTGGTAATTCGACATGCCATTAGCTTTTAACAAATAATCAATATGTCTAGTAAATGCACCAATGTGAGGCAGAAGGTAGCATATGTCACCATGAAATGGGTTAGGACGAAATATCTATGGATATTGGACTTACAAAGCCATTCCGTTATAACTCGTGCATAAAATGGAAACCAGAGATGTGCATAGCCCCTGCACAGTACTTCACAGTGGTGTATGACTAAAAAACAAGACTGCATTGAATGTCAAGCTTCTCTTAGAAAAAATAGACAACATCATTCTGGGTTTTATTTTTACTTATTTTACAATTAATTTATTTGTGAAAACCTCTGAATGCATAGAAACGTTAAGTTTTCTGTGTAACTTTCTAGAACTGTAATTCCCTTAAGGGAGTCTAGAGAGTTTGACATTTTAGAACAAATGGGACAATAATATAGTCTCACTCATGGGTAATGAGACAATACTACACAGAGACCCCCAGAAACAATCTACAGATGTTTTGCATACTTGCAATTGGAGACACAAGGGGGCAAGGTGCTTTTGCCCATTAGTATGCAATTTTATTTGTTTGTAAAGTTTGGCGTCCTGTTTCAACGCGTTGACATTAGAATAGACCTCTTAACTTTTACCAAAACCATTTCATCAGATCACTTTGCGGGTATGAGGCCCTTGAGTGAAACCAAACTAAAACACAAAAGATAAAAGACTGTAATTTACAACACCAATAGCTCTAGCTCTATTGCATTGCAAATGCTTGATTTGTTCTGCACTGTGCCAGTGCTAACTCCTGTTATGTCACTGCTTAGGGACACTTTCGGTTCATGAAAAAAAATGTAATGGCATTTATACTCTGTGACCCTGTGTATCCTAAAGTTAAAATGAAGGATGACTTGACTAGGGGAAGAAGCTGAGCATTACAACAAGCATTGGCAAAGGCAATGTATTTTGTAGTGTCAAGCTGGTGCAATGTTTAATTTTGCTTTTATCTTATTATTGGAAGCCTAGGCCACACAGTCAGAGGAAAAAAAGAAAACATGCCACCACACACACCTGTTGACTATATCTGTGCAATAAACATTAAAATATAAAATAACCATCACATATCAATAGAACAGTACAGGTGCCTAATGGCAGGCAGGTATACTCATAACAGGTATCGAAACCCTTGTTTTAGCTTTAGTGCATTTCACAGGAAAATCTCTTTAGTGGTGCAAAAAATGTACTAGTGGCTTTGAAGTACTGTAACTTGAAGATACAGTTTAAACAAAAAAAGGATAACACAAAACTAAGAATGGAAAGAAAACACATTGTCAAAGTAAAGTATTGCCCAACAGCCCTGGCGCTAAAGTGCACTTTTTACCAATGTTTGTTAGCAAGAGAACTTCACTCACATTTCAAAAGAGCCAATGGCAAAGGTAGTCTGTCCCATTGTCGCACGGAGTATGCTGTGAAGGGCAGAAGGAAAATGTGAATGACCACCGAATAGACCAATGGACCAAGAAGACTGACTCAAAGAGCCTTTATGTATGTATCTATTGTATATTTTTTATTCATTAAGGTTTTGATTATGAGAGGCTGGCAAAACAACTAAACGTGTCTCTAGGCCAAACCTAATAAAGGAGAAACGTCCTAAACAACGCGTTGTGAACAACATGTACGTTTTCCACGCAAGCGTAACCACGCTTGCCAGAACAACGACTGCCTTTTTCTGTGCCTTAATCACGCATGTGCTGAACTACGCATACACGTGCTTAAGGCAGAGAAAAAGGCAGAGTGGATCAGGAGAGGACGAGGTGAGGTAAGTGGGGCTGGGGCAGGGTTGGGGGTAGTTTTTAGGGGTGGGGTGGATTAAGGGTTTGAGGTGGTCTGGGTTACTTCGTTTTAGGGGTGGGGCTAGGGGTTTGGGTATTTTTTTTAGGGCTTAGGTTGAGGGGCGGGTAGTTTATTTTTTAAGTTCAAGGAAGGGCAGGAGGAGAGAGGAGAGAAGAGGAGGAAGATCAGGAGAGGACGTGGTGAGGTAAGTGGGATTAGGGCAGGGTTGGTGGGTAGTTTTTAGTGGTGGGGAGGATTTAGGGCTTAGGGTGGGAGGGGGTCGGGGTAGTTTAGGTATTGGGGGAAGGTTTTAGGGCTCAGGGTGGTGGGGGGTGAAGGGTAAATTTATTTTTTAGGGGCGGGGTGGGGTTGTCCAGGTAATTTGTTTTTAGGGCTTAGGGTGGGCGGAGGGATCTGGGTAGTTTAGGTTTTAGGGGTAGTGGGGATAGTTTTATTATGGGGCTTAGGGTGGGTGGGGGAAGGTTTTAGGGCTCAGGGTAGGTGTGGGGTGTTGGGTTAGTTTAGTATATATGGGCAGGGGTGGGGTAGTTTGGATTTTAGGGGCAAGTGGGGGGTCGAGATAGTTTTTTTTTAGGGCAAGATTTAAGGCCTTAGGAGGGGAGTCAGAGTAGTTTCAGGGGCAGAGTGGGAACTGTTTTAGGGCTGAGGGGTTTAGGGCCCAGGGCGGCGGGGGGGGGGGGGGGGGGGGAGAATTTACCTTGCATCTTCCTTTGTCAAATATGCTTTTACATCAGAATTGGTTGTAAAGGCACGTCTGGTAAAGACGCAGTCGTTCTTAAGACCGCGTTGTTCTGGCATTCATGCTTCCATTATACAATTCTAAAAAAGGGCAAGCTTCAATAGAGCTTTTAAAAGTTTCCAAAAACAGATTAATGTATTGACTTTTTAGGAATAACCTAATGTTTATGCCATCCTATCTGAAATCTAAAAGTATAAAATCAAGCAACAAGAGTATGCCCTTCAAGTGCCACAACCAATACAGTATTGCGGTGTGAAAAGGCAGACGTTTTAAAGAGTGAATTTCTGCAGAAGTTAATTGCTTGTTCCCCTCAACTGCATTGCCAAATTACTGATTGTATTTCATAAATAAAATTTGCAGGCATACTCACATGTTTGGCATTGACATGAATACTTTTTTTAAAGAGGCATACCGCGTTCCTACCTTTTCATTACTTAGCCAGACAAACGAATACACACAGCACAGTAAACTGTCCTCATATGTCCACCTTTCTCTAACAAAGACGTATTATTCACGTAATTGTGTAACATAATTTTATTAAAGAGACAGTGTCTACATTTTTCTGCCTTCTGAGACTAGTCCCTTCACGCTCGGTTCCTATTGACGGAATCTGCAGATTGGCTATTTTATGGTTGATTTGAGGATGGCTGAGGTTGTCAAAACTAATTCAAGAGTAAAAACACAGTCAGGTTTTGAGGATGACCTATACAGATGCTAATGTTCCCCAAGGAAATTAATCAATTTGACTCACATATATGCCTATCTAGATTGCACTTTTCAGTGGCTTAAAAAGTCCAGCCCTGTTCTATAAATGCACCGAATAAACTGCCTGCGAAAATGTATGCATTTTTAAAGTTCAGTGGCTGACGCTAGCGTAATTATTGCGATATTATGGTGTTGCAGAGATAGTCTTATATTCACCCATGGGGCATGCGTATTGTGAAGGAGCAGGCTCTGTCTTATAGCTTACAACTGCAGTGTACTCCATTACAAATCGCAGTGCATCACAGTTAGGACAAAACATATAGGACCTCATGTATAGAAATTCTGAATAGGAAATTGTAATTTGCAACTAATACCAATTTGCAATTTTGAATGAATTAAAATGGATACGCTAGAGTGGTTTCAATTTTCACAGCAACGCCTTCTAAATGCACTGGTGTTTTGCAAACATACCCATTTACTAATAGGGCAGATCACAAAATACAGAATTGTAGAGGGTCGCAATTCGACATACCGCCTCAATATTCATGAGGTAGGTCACAACTTGTCACCTACTATGACTGGTCACAATAACAGGCACGGTGCCCTCATGGGGTCAACATGTATTTGTTTTCAGTTAAACAAAACAATCTTTTTTTAACATGCAGCCTGTAATCCTTAAACACAAACGGGATGTGTTAAAAAAAATGAAAAGATTACATAAACCTTTTTATAGGAGCAGGCAGTGGTGCCATGGACTATAGCCTACTCCAAAAAAAATGTTTTTGTCAACATTCCACCCCAAGCAACACCCATGGAACGCCCCTTTCACTCAGTGTTATGCATGATAGAGGACCATATTAAAGTCCACAGAAAGCCTGATGTCATAAAGCGAAAACAGAGAAGTTAATTGTGCACTGTATCAGCAGAAAAAAACCTCCAGAAAGTCCTTAAATGCAAGAGTCGGTAGCCCAACGTGTTAAAGGCAGCAATTCAGAAAGGGGGGCATGATAAGTGCCCTGCCAAGCTACTTGTCGGCTAGTAACCGACTCCTCAGTAACGGAGTGCACAATATACTTCGCCCTTTTCGCTTTCATGACGGCAGGCTTTTTGTGGACTTTATTGGTCTTTTTGGAGCCTTGAAAAATTCGTCATAAGATGAAACACTTGTCGGCTACCTGTTCTGTGTGGATTAAACAACTTAATTTCATTAAAGGACTACACCATGCTCTAGGATTTTTTGAATATCTATGTGGGTTGGAGAAGTTCTCCAACAATGCTTTTGACACTACTGGGGTAGGGTGGTGTTTCCTACCTATTGAGCATACAAAGATTACTTACTTGTACTAATTAATTACAAATGGTCAGTGCGGTATTGACTTTACCACTGCTACCGTCTTTGCTTTTTGAATACTTGTGACCTCGTCAACCACTCCTTCCTTCATCCTGGTGCACATCTCAAACCTGAAAAAACAACACAACTCCTCACCAGAAGAAATTACCTACACTCACTGCAGCTTGGATTTGCAGTGAGAAAGATTAGAGGAAAGCAACATAGCCGGTAAAATAAGCATTCTGATCTTAATTGATCTTGTTGCCTTTTTAAATAATACTTATTTAAGCACATCTATTGCCTGAGTTGAGTTGTGTGAAGACACAAAAACCAAAACTGGGCGCTGACTCCACCAACACACAATCACAGCTGTGGATCAACAAGGTTAGAGGAAAGAGATGTATTTTTAAAGAGAGTAGTGCTAAGTCAAGATCCTTGTAACACACCATTGTTAAGGAAGCAGCAAACAGCTAAAAAGGGACAAGATAAACAGCAAGAGTGTGATCAGAAAATAAATAGTGAAGCCACTTCAGGGCAAGCTTGGAGATACTTCAAGAAGATGAGAAATGAGAGGAGCATGTCGAATGGTGCGGACAGGCTGTGAAAGACCGGAATGACCAAACCGCCCTGACTGATGATGAATCTGGTGTTGTCTGAGACAGCTAGAAGTACATGGGCTGAAAGCCAAATTGAAATGGATCTAGGATAACGATGTTGCTGGATAATTGGAATTGCACCTCTTTTTCCAATATTTTAGAAGGCAATGGTAAGAAGGTAATAGGAGTATTAAGGTAAACAATACAGAAAGATCATCTGATTTTTTATTTATTTTTTACAAAGTTATCACATGACCTTCTGTCCAAGAACTGGGGATTATAACTTGGGTTGAAGAGAGATTACGTAGTTTGGTCAGAGCAGGAGTTACCTGCTCCTTAACGACGCATAAGATACTGGGGTAACAAGGGTCCTTAGGCGAGCCTGAGGTGATTGACGCAATAATGTTCTGAACCTATTCAATTTGAGAAGATTCTGGAAGCGTTATCCACAAAAAGAGGCACATTTCCACAAAGTTTTTGTGATGGTTGAACAATGTTAGTACAAACTGTAGGTTTTAGAAGATTCTTAATGATTGAAAAATGGTTTGTGGGCTGAGTTTGTAGCACTTCACTTTTTTGTTGCATAATTAGAGCTGCGAGCTGTGATAATGAGATATTCATATTTATTCATCTTTAGACAATGTTTTGTTGTCTGAATTGTCATATTTTTTTCTCCAATGACCTACATTTTTTAGTCCAAAATTATAAACATCAGTAAGTCCATCTCTAATAAAGTAGCAATCCCTTGCTGCCTCACTCTCCTCTCAAAACGTTAAGGATGTTGGAAACTGAAGAGGGGCAAATATTGGCCACTAAAATAAAAGCACAAACCTACCCATGAATCTATGTCCAGCTTCACACATTAACAATTTCTCATTTGGCTTGTTAGAGAATATAACAAATATGATAAATGTCTCCTTTCCAAGGGAATCGTTCTTGCCCTATAAAAAGGTGACATGCTGGCAAATTAATGATCTCAAACCTTCCATATTCCAGATAGACAGCCCTAGGAATGGAACAGAAAAATTGTCTTGAGAATCAACAGTCAGGGGTCAAACCCACCAAGAGCACAGCATTTGCTTTACCAAACATCAGAGACACTCTTCTGCTGTCTTAGGGTGAAAACAAGCAGTTAGTTGTATTTCTCCTAGACCTCTCTGCCAACTATGACAGGTTGATTGTAGAATTCCCTTGGAAAGGTCAGAAAATTGAGTAAACATATCTGCAAGTACCTCTTCTGTCCAATGGTATTCCGAAAAAAGTATCAGTTCTGTGAACTCTGTTTCTCAGTCAGAGTCATGTGGTGCACCTCAGTTATCACCATTCTCATGCCTACTCTTCAGTATCCATGTGCGCCATTTGGTGCAGCTGCACAAGTAAGACTAGGCAAATTTAAAAACTATGCAGACACATCTTCCCTCAGATAAGGGAGAGTTTCCTCTGCATAAATAGGACTAAAACAGTAATCCTTGTATTTTCGCACAGCCACAAGCCATGAAACATCCTCAGCAACTTCATATTAAATAAAGAACCTAGGGTCATATGTACGAACACATTTACCCATTGACACAGACTGGGAAAAACCCTTTGCTACATCTGGCACCTAGTGACGGTCCTAAATTTTGAGCTGTCCTCTATGACCTACATCAACACAGTGGTCAAATAGGGAAATCCTGAATCTCTTCATCCTCCATGAAATTCTGAGCATTCCCAAACAGTTCACCGCATGTAGTACTCAAATTCCTCACTACGTAACTTATAAACCAAATCTAAAGGCTGCAAAACCATACAGCAAGAATATGCATGAATCTTATCAAACATCATCAAACTAAACAAGCACTAAAAAATGTTTCAGTGGTCCACTATGAATTCAGAAACCAAGTTCAAGGTCTTCTGCACTGTCCACAACTTATCAATCACTCAATCATGGATTTGTAAAGTGAGGCTAATCACCCATATGGTCTGAAGGCGCCGAATATAGGTGTGTTGCTCAGTCGAAGAGCCAGGTCTTGAGACCCTTCCTGAACTGCTTCAGTGAAGCAGTCTGCCTTAGCTTGAAGGGAAGTGTGTCCCATGTCCAGGCTGCTAGGTAGGAGAAGGATCTTCTTCCTGCTGTACTTTTCCGGATCTTGGGGATGGCTCCAAGGGCAAGCTGGGAGGAACAGAGACGTCTGTTGGGTACGTAGAAGGTGAGGCAGTGGTTGAGGTATGCTGGTCCTTTGTTGTGCATTGCCTTGAAGGTGTGGATCAGGAGTTTGTATGTGATGCGCTTGCTGACTGGGAGCCAGTGTAGGTATCTGAGGTGGGAGGAGATTTGGCTGTGTCTTGGGATGTCCGGGATGAGTCTGTCACCTTATGTGCTGTCAGAAAGACTACAAGGGGACCAAAACATGTACGCTTTCTATCACCCCACGACTAACTCACCAGCAATCTTGGCTGTACTACTGCACATCTTATACCCCAATGATCTTTCAAATGGCAAAAGCACAGGGACAGGCCTTTGAGAGTTCAGGACCCTATGCAATAGCTCTGGAATACCATGGGTTTCAAATCTGAGAGTCTGAGTTTAATTTATAGATGCTAAAGGCATACAGTAACTACCTTTCATACAAGCATAATTACATCACAAAGAAACAATTTAAAAGAGAAGTTAAAAATTGCAAACATAAGGTCTGCCCTTGCACGTATGAAGTTCAAGGGGACATGTAAACTAGAAATGCAACATGTAAACCAGTATCCTGTTTTGTCTATTAGTTTGTCTAACTTTCCAGAGGGGTGATGCTAGGGGGATGGGACCTTCAGTTATTCCAACTTATTTCTTGCGTTCTTCTCAAATTCTTTTCTTCTTAGTCCCAACTTTTAACAAAGTAACCCTCGGCCCATTTAGTTATGTTCTGGGAGTTATTACTGAATAGGAAGAGGTTTGTTCATCATCAGATTCAAGGTATTCTTTATCTGAGATGTATGTGGTGGTGTATCTTCTGAGGGGGTCATAGAGGTGAAAAGTAAGTATTATTTTTTCAAGTTCTTTTTTTTTTGGTCCCATGTTTTGGTCAGATATCTTCTTGTCCATCGGATTACCTTCTCAGAGATGTCACTTAGAAGGAAGATGCATTCATCGTCATATTGAAGATGTTCTTTATCTAGAATACATCTGAAGGTGGTTCGTCTAATGTTGTCATAGAAGAGATATCGTAAAGGAAAATGTGAGTTGTCTTTGGCTTTGCTACAAAAACAGTCTGTAATGGAAGACTGTTTTCTGTTAATAGTAGATAGTTCGGAGATAAGGCCACTTTTAGCTAGTGTGGAAAGTCTTCTGTACATTTTACTGGGTAAGGTTGTACATGTGGTGAAATATGGAACAACCAAACTTGCCCTGCTCCCTGATAGGCGAAAGTACTCAAGGTGTAAAACATTTTGTATTTCACCAAGGTAGTGAATAGTTTGTGAAATGCACAGTTCATTCTTTGTGTTGTCATAAGCTTTAGTGAAGGGTTATTCTATCTTAAACCTAGACTAAGATTATGTGCTTCTTTCTCCCATTGAGTAGGAAAGTGAGATTTTTGGCTCAGTTTAAGGTGTTCTTTCCAGGCTTTATCCATCAAGTTTGTTCCAGAAGATCTAATTCTTTTTAGATTGTACTTTATATGGGCCATTTGACATCTGCTTATGATAGACGTATAGCTAACATCAGCCTGTAGGCAACAGTATGAGACCCTGTAGACTTTTCTAGAGTTTCCTTTCAAGGCATCCTATTTTGGATGCTTTTTTATCCAGCCTCAATGTATGGCTCCATAGGCCATTTGACTTCCAGCCTTTGTATCAAATACTGTATAGAGGTGTGCTGACACTCAATGATCATAGATGCGAACAATTCTAAGGACTGCATTAAAATACGTTTTGGATTACTCTAGTGCCTTTTTAATTTGCAGGTCCTGATGGAGGTAGTTTGGGATATTTAGGCCAAGATCGGTGAAGAAATTTTCTTCACCCAACATTGTGTCATTGATGTGAAAGACTTTAGTGTCTTTACTACACCGTTCTTTTTGTTTTCTGCATGTTTATTTTCAGGCCATTCACTTTTCAAAATTCTGCCATTGCTGTGAGATGAGCTTGCAGTCCTTTTGTGGTCTGGGGAATCAAGATGGGGGCCATTGGCAAATAGAAGTGCAGGGCCTGGAAAACTATCTATTGTTGGTACGTCTGGAGTTGCTTTCAGGGATTCCCTATGTAAGTCATTACATAAAGAGAAACAGAAGGGGATCAGGTAGGCAGCCTTTTTTCACTCAGCTACCCAAAGCGAATAATTTTCTGAGAAACTCTTTTTGTTTCAGCTTGATTTGTGAGGTGGTATCCGTGGACAGCATTTTTATGAGCAAAATTAGTACTGAATCCAGGCCCTTGTTTTTCTGCTTTTTCTAGATTCTAAGCCTGGGTATCAGATCAAAAGCTGCAGTGAAATCGAGAAAAGCTACGCGGAGTGGCATTTTTTTGGTGTACTCTAATTCAGATCTACGTGCAGAAAGATGAATACCTGTTCGACAATGGAGAGGCCTCCTCTGAATCCTCCTTGATTTAGGATGTTAGATTTTTGGATCCAATCCTCGATGACTCTTAGTGTTATCCTAAAGAAGATCTTGCAGAAAATCTCAATCAATCTGATGGGTTTGCAGAGCCTTGTGTCACATTTTGCTTTTTTTATACAGAGGTATGATTAGACTGTTTTGACAAGAAGAGGGTGAAAATTCCTGGCAAGAAGAATTCTACAGAAGTTGGCGTTAGGATATTTTTCAGCCTTTCTGCCCAGTGTTTAAACACCTCTGCCAGTATCATGTTGTTTCCTGGTAGTTTCCCCTTTGCCAGTTCCTTTAAAGCTATCCGCATCTTGTCCTCTTCAAACATTTCTTCCACATATGCTTTTCAGGCTGTTATACCCATCTCAGTCACACCTGTAATACTTCAAGGAATGCCTTGGAGTCATGCTTAGATGGTGTACCGAATGTGGGGAGAAGTGGATTATTCAGTAGTTTTCTGAGATGTTTTCTTCTAAGGTATTTCTTTTTGCCCATTGTCTTCAATGATTTTCTGCCAAAAGCACCTCAGGTTTTTGTTGACTGTTGCTTTTTCTAGTGAGAGACATTTATTTTGCAAGACCTCTTCCTTTTTATTTCTAATTGAAGATTTATAGCAGATTCTTGCTTTCCTGATATCTTCTTGGCCTGCTTTTGTTTTGTGGTGAAATCTATGATACCCAAATCTGTAATGCCAGTCATTTAGTTTGGTTTCTAAATATTGGTTCCATTTGATCCGATTGTCCATCTAGCTTTGAGGAATTGTCAACGTCTTGTGTGTTTCTATGTTCAGTAGATATACTTCTTATAACATCTAATAGGAGGAGATTATGATCACTTTCCAATCTCCAGTGTACTCTATGATTTTCAAATCTGAACCAGATCTGTCCTGAGGAGAATGTAGTTGATTATTTTTTTCACCCTTCAAGCTCTATATGTTGCCATTAAAGCCACTTCATTGTCATATTACTTTCATTGGAGGAGATAGGACCTTCATTGGAATACAAATTCTGCAATCTTATACTTTGCGAGTCTTTTACTGAAAGCTGGTGCTTGACTAATGGAATACCTAGTGTGGGTTTCAGCTCTGACTCAGTGCCCTAATCACCCATTTAACAGGTCAAGTCTCAGCATATCATGATATCTATTTTTATCCTAGAGGGTTAGTTGATAGCTATTTAAAGGAACTTTGAAGGTTGAGGGAACCTTCATTCTTTTGCTGCTGGGTGTAGACATTCATTATCTACACAACATTAAGGGTTATCTTAACATTATCTACACAACATTAAGGGTTATTGGTAAGGTGATATCACACATCAAAATATTTACACCAGTGTTGTCCCAGACTTTCATTTGGGGTAATTTTGCATTCTACAGGCAATTTGAAGCACATTTTTTGTGTGAATTTTATAGCCAGGGATCACCCAAATTGTGGCTGTTCATGTCTCTTGTAGGATAAGATTTCATATTTGTTCAGCAAGTTAATTAAATCAGTGTTACCCCTTTTTTGAGGCATTTGACTCATGATTCTTTGTGGTTGTAAGGTAAATCTGATTTCTAAGTCTGAAGTTTCCAGCATGATGTTTCCAGCAACTCAGTAGGCTCTGTCGATTTTGTTGTTTTGGTTGTTATATTTTGTTTGGACTTCAACGATTTTGATTTTTTTCTGCTATCAACTTGTTTTTGGTCTTTATGTGTTGTGACAGCTGTATCATAATCTTGGATAGCACTGATTAAAATAGACGGTTGTGTTTTTGTAATCAAAATCGTGTTACTACATGTTTCTGTGTGACCTTCAGTTGAAATTTGGCCAGTATTTATTCTACTTTCAAATTAGTGAGAGAATTGGCTTTTCACATATACTGAATTAGATCTGTGATGCAAGTGCCCACAATGTGAAAGCTACCCATTGAGCATCATGGCACTTTACAGCATGTCGATCATTCATTGTGACTGTCCCATACCCCTTTTTCAATTAGCCATTTATATTCTTTGCTTTTCCGAGAAAACCTTCCTCCATTGCCAGTGTTTTTTAGGATGACAAAATTCCTAGTCTCTTATATAATTTGCTACAGCTGGATCAAATGGGATCTTGTAGCAGACTTAGAATCTTTAATTCTATCAAGTTACCTTTGTTTTGCCATTGGGTGTAATAAATTGAGTCCTTTAAAAATATTCTTTCCTGATGGTGTATTTCAAGGGCTTATTAGTATGTTTGATATGTCTGGAAATAGTCTTTACTTCTAGATTCCACATTCTGTGCTCTCTAGTGCATTTGTGTAATATCTCGTCCCACGTCTTTTGAGATCTTGATTCCTTGCTTACTGAACTTATCTGGGGAAACGTCCGCTGTCAAGTCACATTGCGGAAAGTGCAATTGCCCACAGGAGAGAGAGGACTGAGTGCCCCTTCTTTCGCGATGTATTTTCCTGGAGCCCAACTTCAATTGATGGCCAAGAGTGAAACCTGCCACCATTCACCACCCATCATCCCCACCACAATTAGCGATCTCTTCCTCCCTCGGAAGGCACCTGATCCCCTTTGTCCGCTCCAAGTTTGTGTTGTGTCCAAATGCATTAACAGGACCTGTGCACTTACATGTCAGATTCTTCTATGCTCCAGGATTTCTCTTGGTAGGCCTTCCAAAATTCCAAGGTACTTATTCTATCTCAGCCTTGCGAAGCTGGCACGACTGCTCTATTACCATGATCAGAGATGTATTCTCGGTTGAACATCTTCTAACATTTGTGTAGCTCCAGGAAGAATTCGGCCTCCCAGTGGGGCAATTCCTCACTTGCTGTCAGCTACACAATACTGATGCAGAATCCCCGGTACATTCAGTACTCCAAACCATACTGGGTGAGAGACGTCGACTTGTTACATGGCTGGACAAAGCTCTCCGCGTCCACACTGGCATTTCCTTGTCCTCCATACGCACCAAATGGGAAGAGAATATTGGGAGGGTATTCCATGATAAGGAATGGGCACAAGCATTGACCTTTCCACACAAGGTTTCCCGGAATGCAAAATTTAAGAACATACAGTTCCACATTTCTCACCAGATATACCTTACCCCCATGCAACTTAACTAACATTTCCCAACAGTGAATCTAGCCTGACCTAGATGTCAGTCAAGAACCTAAGACTTGCAACATATGTTATGGTCATGCCCCACCCTTCACGATTACTGGCAAGGCATATACACCATCATGCAGGAGTTCACCGAACTCACAGATTTAAATTCCTGGGAGGCCTGTGCCCTTGGCATTTTAAAACCCAGACATGTTGATCGCACTGCTTTGCCAGTCTAGCCCTTCTATTAGCTAAAAGAACACTCATACTACACTGAAAATACCCACAAGCCCCATCCCTGAAGGCATAGGAGGGCTTGCTCAAGAAGTGGGGCACCACAGAGGGCACAGCTGTTCGCTATGAGAAAGCCCATTCCATCTGTAGATGCCCCATCAATGGGACACCTTGGTGTTGTAGTTTGTTGATCTCACCATGCCAGATGACTCTCACCTTAACTCTCCAACACCAACACCCACTGCCTGATCCTCTATTACTAACACTCCTTCACAGCCTGTTTTGCCCTCCGGCAAATGAGCAGTTAACATACCCCATCACCTCCTTTGAAAAAAAAAACTTTAGTTGCCTATACACTAGCTGTGACCACATTGTACATTAGATGCGCTTCTCTGGAAGGATTGGTCATCTTCAGTCACACCCCCTCTGCATCATTTATTAGCTCTCTGGAAGCACATGCCTACATCCCCACCCCTTGCCCTGCAAACTCTCTCCGTTTTCTCATTCTCGTTCTTGTTCCTTGTTATTCTATTGGGGAGACTTGCACAGCCACTTATTCTACAAGCAAAAGATATTATTGTTTCTAATGATTTTTCTTTAATTTCCTTGCATGTTTTTCGGCGTGAATGCTACAAACTGTTATTATATTTCTCTTTATGTTATGAAAAACCCAATAAACACAATCTTGAAAAAAAATAGTAGGTCTCGTCCTCTCATGCTGGTTGGAACTTTTTCTTCCCTGATAATCTTGTTGCTTCATTGCCCATGTTTTCCCCATCTGTTGTCAATGACGATTATGAATTTCTAGCCAAAAGTAGCATTTTGTAAAATGCTGTATACAATCACCAACTGATTGTGATCTTTAGGAAAAGCACTAATAACACTCAGTACAATTCATGCAGCCTAGGGGAAAAGATAGCAATATTTTAATGCCACATAATCAGGTTTCCCACTGCTCAGATATTATTCTCCTGGAAAAGCATCCACACCATCGAAAAGCATTGTTTTACCATTGCTGCCTAGTTATGCCTGTTTAGTAATAACTGTTGACAAATGGAATTCTTATTGTTGACCTTTCTCATTGAGCTGTGACAACATGGCTGCAATCACGTAGTCAGAGGAATCAGTGCGCACAATAATCTGTTGCAAGCCAGGTACCTTTAATACCGAGACTTCACAGAGAGCTTTCTTCATCCGGTCAAAGACTTAATGGCACTTTGCTGTCCAATTCATACTACTGGATTACTTCCAGGATATCCCCGTTCTATGTGGCGTTACTATGGAAACAGACTGGCCTGGAAAAGTTGTTATGATAACCACTGAGGTCTAAAAGTGCCCGCAAATGGGTTTGGAGAGTGTCAGGTGCTTTCTTTAACCCAGAAGGCATGACCTGAAACAGGTCTTCAGTGGTGGTCATGGTCTCCTCTACACTAAATGTTTAAACAATCTGCCAGTAGCCGGTAATCAAGTGAAAAGGTCCTCAAGAAATAAGTGTCCTCAGTTTTGCCAATTCTTCTGTGAACTTGACTCTGGGGATGAGGTGTGCATCTATGATCAACACAGAATTAAAGGTCAGTCGATCGCTCCTGTGGCACACTTTTTCTGAATGAGCCTCACAGCTTTGCAGGGGCTGAATAACTTGAAAACCCAGCACTCAGATACCACTGTTAACACTGTGAGAATAACGGTTTGGTCATTGAGAACAGCTCTGACAACTAACCTAGAACATGCTTATATTCTTCTTCCTTCTAGGATGTCAGGGTAAGGGAGAGTTTGGCTATCTATACTAAGTTATATTTGTCAGCTGTTGTAGCATGCAAGGAGTGGCTCCTCCACATCCTTCATTGATGCTTCAAGGAGTTTTGTCAGCTCCACCCGCTGCTATTACATCCTGAGTCCATTCAAATGATAGATAATTTGGTAATTGTCTTACTAGATCTTTTTTCCTACAAAGTGCGGGGCTTCATTTGTCCCATAATTACGATCTCATCAACTTCCTGGTCTCCACACACGGTGGCCTTATCATCAATCCAAGCTCTAATAAGTCCATGGCTGGATGGAACCTCTCACAGGGACTGGGCCATCTTCCTCCCTAGGCCCAGCATGCAGTCAACCACATCCGCTATAGAAGCCTGCCCATCCTTCTTTGTCAAAGTGAGGATTCTGTAGAGTAGCTGACCAAGGAACAGCTCAAAGGGGCAGAAATCCTATCAAATTGTTCAGCACTTCACAGCTGGCAAGTAGCAAACAAGGTAGGAAGATGCCTCACTTCCTTCTCAGTCTTGTAGAGCACCCATCCAAGGTCAGTGGTATCCGAGTCGTTTTATATGCCCTCCATATAAATTCCTGTGCTATCTGGTACTGAAATTGGAAATGTCCTTATCGTCTAATTCTGGTAGGAAGTTATTTAAATGAAAGCTTTTTACTCCAGTTATTCATTTACTAGGAAAGTCACAACCAACATACTTTATTTTGCTCCAAACTTTAAAGCATCAGTTGGAGCATAATTCAAGGCCTAGGATTAGTCCACAAATGAATGTATCGCTCCCCAGCCATGCATAGTTTTTTGTCAAAAATTGTACTGCAAATATTTTGTTGATATTATTAATGATGTTATCAAAGATGTCATGAGTGCCATAATTTGTGGGGTAATTAGGAGTGCATGGCGAGGCCGCGAGTTATAGTTACCTTAGGGCACGAATTATAGTTACTTGAGATTACTCTAACTTTAAAAGGTGAATTGCTATGGTTTTGAATGTTTAAAAGATGAGCCTACCTATAACGTCCCTGTAACCTTTGGCTTTTTAAGTGAATTTCTATGTTTTTTTTTTTTATTCTATTTTCTAACTATAACGTCCCTGTATTTTTTTCAGTGAATATCTATTGTTTTTTTAACTTATAGGAATTTTCATTGCTATACTTTAATCCCACCATTGCAACGCACAGTTTTTGGCCATGCGTGATGACAGTGGGCTTCAGGTCTCGGCTTGCAGCGAGGCCCTCTGATCAACCCCCTATAAGCACCTAACCCTGCCCCTTTCACGGGGGTTGTCTGCAAGGCCTGGCTTGCAAACAGGTTCTGCGGCCAACCCCCATAGCCACCCAACCCCACAGTGCGCATGGCCCTTTGACAGTGTGCAGTGAAAGTTGGCTGGGGGCTGTGAGAGTGACTAGGTGTGAGAGTGGGTGCATCAATGTCTTAGTGGGTGTGTCAGTGTCTGTGTGGGACTGTGAGTGGGTGTGTCAGGGTTTCAGTGGGTCTATGAGTGGTTGTGTGAGAGTCTAAGTGGGTCTGTGAGTGGGTGCATGAGGGTCTGAGTGGGGCTGTGAGTGGGTGCAAGAGGGTGTGCGTGGGTCTGTGAATAGGTGCACCAGGTTGTAAATGGATCTGTAAATGGGTGAGTGAGGGTGTGACTAGTTCTACGAATGGTTTCATCAGAGTGTGAGGTGATCTATGAATGGTTGCATCAGGGTGTGACTGAGTCTAGGAATGGGTGTGTGAGGGTCTGACCGGGTCAGAGAATGGGTACGTCAGGGTGTGAGTGGATCTATGAATGGGTGCATGAGGGTGTGACTGGGTCTGCGAATGGGTTTGTAAGAGTGTGAGTAGATCTCTGAATGGGTGCAGGAGAGTGTGACTGTGTCTGCAAATTGGTGCTTGAGGGTATGAGTGGGTCTGTGAATGGGTGCGTCAGTGTGTGAGTGAATCTGTCTATGGGAGCATGAGGATGTGAGTGCGTCTGTGAGTGAGTGCATCAGTGTCTGAGTGGGTCTGTGACTGGGTGCATAATCTTCTCAAAGCTACTATGCCTGAATGAATTATTGTGTAACTAACTCTCTCAATGTGTTTTTTCTTGACGATATTCATGACTATGTAGCGATGTTACAAAGGGGGTCGCACTGAGCACTGCGATGTATTCACGAATATCACGAGCCGCGGAAACAAATAATTTTAAGTTCATAATTTGACCAACAAAGACTTCTATCTGACATCCCTGGGGTCAGAGAAACTCCATCCTGACCCCTTACTCCACTTTTCATGTCAGTTATCAGCCCCTGGGACTGTGCCTTATTCCCTAAAATGGCGACCGCAACTTTCTAGTCAGGTTGCGGCCCGCCAAACAGCATTCCTGTTGGCGTTTGCATTCACGAATATGTAGTGATCGTTGCGAAAATGTTGCAACAAATTTGTGACCTGAGATATCCACATTTCTTTTCCTTTAATTTCTCAAAAACTACTGAATGGATTTACAACAAATACGTGAATGAGCAATCTGTCTACTGAAAGCTAGCATTCTGCCAAATTTGGTGTAATTCCATCCAGCGGTTCGGTCTGTAGTAATTTTCAAAGGTCTTATGGGAACTAACACAGGAAACACAACTTTTTTCACCTCTCCCTTTTTCTCAGTTTCCGCTGACAGATCACCCTGAAACTTTCAGTGCACAACAAATATTACCGGGGCACTTTTTTGGGAAAATGTCATACCGCCCCTGCCATCCACAGTTTTTTCGTCAAACATTTTACAGCAAATATTACATTGATATTATCAATTATGTTATCAAAGGTTCATGAGTGCTGTAATTTGTGGGGTAATTAGCATTGTATGTTCAGGGCGTGAGTTATAGTTACCTTAGGACACAAGTTATAGTTACTTGAGATAACTCTTACTGTAACAGGTGATTTTCTATGGTTTGGTACGTTTAAAATGTGAGCCTAACTATAACGTCCCTCTAACCTTTAGTTTTTTAAGTGAATTTCTATGTTTAAAAAAAATCTATTTCCTAACTATAATGTCCATGTAACCTCTGTTTTTTTCTAGTGAAATTCTTTGCTTTTTTATTAACGTAAAGTAATTTTCAGTACTGTACGTTAATCCAACCACTGCTAAAGGACATGCACGGTGGCTGTTGGCGGCCAGTCCCTGTGGCCAACCCCACTACCCACCCAACCCCACGATGCACACGCCCCTTTGCCCGTGTACAGCGGGAGTTGGCTGCAGCCTGTCTATCTGGGTGTGAGAATAGGTGTGAGAGGGTGTATCAGGGGTTGAGAGTGGCTGTGAGAGTGTCTGTCTGGGTGTGAGAGTGGGATCAGTGTCTTAGTGGGTGTGCCCGTGTCTGTGTGGGTCTGTGAGTGGGCGCATGAGGGTTTCAGTGGGTCTGTGATTGGATGTGGGAGAGTCTAAGTGGGTCTCTGAGTAGGTGAGTGAGTTTCTGAGTGGGTCTGTGAGTGGGTGCATGAGGGTCTGAGTGGGGCTGTGAGTGGGTGAATGAGGGTGTGAGTGGGTCTGTGAATAGATGCACCAGGATCAAAGTGGATCTGTAATTGGGTGAGTGAGGGTGTGAGTGGATCTGTGAATGGGTGTATGAGGGTGTGAGTAAGACTCCGAATTGGTGCATCAGGGTGTGAGTGGATCTGTTAATGGGTGCATGAGGGTCTGACTGGGTCTGTGAATGGGTTTGTGAGAGTTTAAGTGGATCTCTGAATGGGTGCATGAGAGTTTTACTGGGTCTGCAAATTGGCGCTTGAGGGTGTGAGTGGGTCTCCACCCTGACCCCTTACGGCACTTTTCATGTCAGTTATCAGCCCCTGGGACCATGCTCCATTCCCTAAAATGGCGGCCACAACTTTCTACTCAGGTTGTGGCCAGCCAAACGACATTCCTGTTGGAGCGCGCATTCACGAATATGTAGTGATTGTCATGAAAATGTTGAGACAAATTTGTGACCAGAGATATCCAAATGTTTTTCCCCTGTAAATTCTCAAAAACTACTGAATGGTTTTACACTAAATAACTGAAAGCACAATCTGTGTACGGAAAGCTAGCTTTCTGCCAAATTTGGTATAATTCGGTCCAGCAGTTCGGGCTGTAGTCGTGTTCAAAGGTCCTATGGGAACTAACATAGGAAATGCAACTTTTTTGACCCCTGCTATTTCTCAGTCCCTGCTTGAAGAATCACCCGAAACTTTCTGTGCACAACAAGAATTACTGGGGCACTTTTCTTGGGAAACGTCATAGCGCACCGGCCATGCACAGTTTTTTCATCAAAAAGTTTACTGCAAATATTACATTAATATTAACAACTACGTTATCAAAGATGTCATGAGTGCCGTAATTTGTGGCATAATTAGCAGTGCAGGGCGAGGGCATGCGTTATAGTTACCTTGGCACAAGTTATGGTTACTTGAGATAACTCTTACATTAACAGGTGAATTTCTATGGTTTGGTACATTTAAAATGTGAACCTAACTTTAACGTCCCTGTAATCTTTGTTTTTTAAGTGAATTTCTATGTTTTTTTAATTCTATTTCCGAACTATAATGTCCCTGTAACTTTTGTTTTTTTCAGTGAATTTCTTTGTTTTTTTTAATGTAAAATCATTTTCATTACTATACGTTAATCCAACCACCATCAAAGGCCGTGCGCAGTGGCAGTTGGTGGCAGTCCCTGCGGTCAACCACCCTAGCCACCCAACCGCATGCTGCGCACTGCCCTTTAGCCGTGCACGGTGGGAGTTGGCCGCGGCCTGTCTCTCTGGGTATGCGAATAGGTGTGAGAGGGTAAATCTGGGGGTGAGAGTGGCTGTGAGAGTGTCTGTCTGGGTGAGAGAGTGGCTGCATCAGTGTCTTAGTGGATACTGTCAGTGTCTGTGTGGGTCTGTGAGTGGGTGCATGAGGGTTTCAGTGCCTCTGTGACTGGGTGTATGGGAGTCTGAGTGGGTCTGTAAGTGGGTGCGTAAGGGTCTGAGTGGGTTTGTGAGTGGGAGAAAGATTGAAAAAGATACATTCAGATACAGGGATAGAGAGTTTATTAGGCTTTGGTGAATGTTATACTTAGAATGAGTTATTTCTGGATAAATTGAAAAGAAAAATTAATTTGACAATTAAAAAGAGTGAGATCACTTACATTATTATCTGTAATACATCAAAGTGCACTGTTCTGAATGTAAGGACACAATCAGACCCTTCTCCTTAACACAGAAACTGGCAACTTCTAAGCTAAAAAGCAAGAGCCCTTACACACCAAAATGGGTGTCATTCTTCATCATTGGACCTGCTTCACATTGGAGGGGGCTCTTTGCCGGAGATCTTTTGATAAGTGCCATTTGGTGGGTGCAGGAGTTAACTTTGTCCTGCAGATAAAGGAAGTGAAGGACTGGAAAGCGTGCCTTAAAGCTTCTGTGTTTAATAGTCCCTAAAGGTCTATGTCAAGATTAAAAACAGAATGGGGAGTGACAAAGGAAATAATGTTCCTGCACTCACGGAATACGAAAAAGGCCAAAAGAAAACTATACTTTTAATCCAGTGTAATAGTCAAATATGAAAAGTAGGTCAAAAGGAAATTATCCTTTAACTCAGTGTAATGGTCGATACGTTTCACGCCTATAGTTGTCACTAAGGATGTGTGGCGTTTCTTCAGGACTGTAAAATGGGAAGAAAAACCTAGTCCTCACTACAGAAACCCTGAGGGCCATATTTATACTTTTTGACGCAAAACTGCGCTAACGCAGTTTTGCGTCAAAAAAATTAGCGCCGGCTAACGCCATTCTGAAGCGCCATGCGGGCGCCGTATTTAATCAATGACGTTAGCCGGCGTTAGCCGCCGGCGCTGCCTGGTGTGCGTGGAAAAAAACGACGTACACCAGGCAGCGCCGGCATAGGGGGATATGGAGCTTGGGCGCCAAAAAATGGGGCAAGTCAGGCTGAGGCAAATGTTTCGCCTCAACCCGATTTGCGCCATTTTTTCCGACTCCCAACCCCCATAGAAATGACTCCTGTCTTAGCAAAGACAGGAGTCATGCCCCCTTGCCCAATGGCCATGCCCAGGGGACCTCTGTCCCCTGGGCATGGTCATTGGGCATAGTGGCATGTAGGGGGGCACAAATCAGGCCCCCCTATGCCACAAAAAAAATAAAAAATAAAACTTACCTGAACTTACCTTAATGTCCCTGGGATGGGTCCCTCCAGCCTTGGGTGTCCTCCTGGGGTGGGCAAGGGTGACAGGGGGTGTCCCTGGGGGCATGGGAGGGCACCTCTGGGCTCCTTCCGAGCCCACAGGTCCCTTAACGCCTGCCTTGTCCAGGCGCTAAAAAACGGCGCAAAAGCGGGCGTACGTCATTTTTTTTGACCCGCCCACTCCCGGGCGTGAATTTTGCCCGGGAGTGTAAATACGGCGCACATGCCTCGGAGTCAATTTTTTAGACGGGAACGCCTACCTTGCATATCATTAACGCAAAGTAGGTGTCCACGCTAAAAAATGACGCAAACTCCATGGATTTTGGCGCTAGATGCGTCTAACGCCAAAGTATAAATATGGAGTTAGTTTTGCGTCGGAATTGCGTAAAAAAAACGACGCAATTCCGGCGCAAACAGAGTATAAATATGCCTCTGAGTGTATCCATAATGTTAATAGGTGTGAAGAAGACTTACATAAGTGTGTAGGTGCCCTACATTGAGATTGACCTGAAATGGAAAAAAAGAGATACAGCAAAAATGATCAATACATCATAAGACATATGGTCCCCAAACAGGCAGTGTTAACATGCACATGCATCGTGGATGGGTGTAATGTTCCTGCCATCAATTCCATGCAGAAAACAGCTCAAAAGCCTGTGTTTTCAACCAAAAAAACGGTGAATATCAATGCCTTACCCTCTTATTTTGGGCAAAGGGCCTATTGGGAAATGCGGGCACAGGACTGATGCAGAACTTAAACAAAGCTCGGATCTGATGGAGGTCACTGAGGACCATTCACCAGTTGGCAGCATCTCCTCTACGACCCTTCGAGTTGCTTCTTGGGGTATGCTTGTATACAGGGCCTCGACATCTTGAACCTCATTAATTCAGTAAATAAGGAAGGGCCTGTGGAGGCCCTGTACAACATTACCTAGATAAGATACCGGGGATTTATATAAATCTGAACCAGTAATATGGTCCTGGTATATAAAGAAAATCGATTTCAAATAAGATTGCAGCTGGGGGCCCAATTCTGAGTACGTGGAAAGGGGCTGAAATAATTCCTATTTATAAAAAAGGTGATGTCTGTTCCCCTGCGAATTACAGACTTATTAGCCTCATTGATAATCTCAAGAAATTTCTTGCCAAACAGCTTCTGGAAAGGCTATTAACTTGGATTCAGGACCATTAGGTGTTATCCCCTCTCTAGGCGGGTTTTCGCCTGAAGACCAGTAAAGTAGATCAGGTGTTTAGGCTGATGCTTTTATTTTGGAAGTATGTAATTCTCGCCAAGCAAAATCTATATGTTGTTTTCGTGGACCTCCGATCTGCTTTCGATATGGTCCCTAGGGAAAAATTATGGGAAGTGTTGCATAGAATGGGCGCTCCTACTAATATTATCCACCTATTACAACGGTTACATGAGAATGCTTATGCCCAGGTGAGATGGGGTAATCAGGGGGAATTAACAGATCATATTCCCATTCAGCGGGGGGTCATCAAGGATGTGTCTTGGCTCTAACCTTATTTACCCTATTTATAAATGAGGTGGAACACGTTTTGTCTCTCTGTCAGAACGATGCCTCTTCTTTAAACGAGCAGAAAATCCCTATATTACTTTTCGCAGATGATTCTCTCCTCATCTCCAAGACCCCAATGGGTCTTCAGACTCTTGTTGACAAGTTCCATTCATATTGTGCAGAGTATGGCCTGGAACTAAATGCCAGTAAAACCAAACTAATGGTCTTTAGTCCAGGATTAAGTAGGAGATGCAATATTATTTTAGATGGGACCCCTTTAAGCAAGGTCAACTCAATAGATTATTTGGGAGTGAGGATTTTAAATAATTTTCAATGGGAGGACCAGATTAGCAAAAGTGCAGCACTTCTTCAGCATAGGGTGGGTACCATCCTGTGCTTCTATAAAAACACTGTAAAAAAAGCCGTCTCCCCTGCTATAAAAATCTATCTGGCAAAGGCTTCAGGCGCAGCCACCTATGGTGCCGAGGTATGGGGGTTTAAAAACAATAATAGGCTGTCTGTGGGTGAAAAGATTTTGCCAGGGCTCTACTTGCATGCCCTCGCAGTACACCCTCGACCTCGGTCTTTCTGGACCTTGGGTTTAATCGTATTTCTGATTTGATAGCCCTGAGACCCTTACTATTTTGGGTAAGGATTTGGACTACTCCTGAGCTTACTATTTACAGAGACTCTATTAAAAAGACCAAATGCAGCTTCTATTCCCTGGCTCAGGCATGTGTCAAATTGGTTTAGCATTTTGGGGCTTGAAAGCTATTGGGAGAACCCACACAATTTAGGGAAGAATCAAAAATTATTTTTTAAATCTGCTTACTGGTCCCATGTAAGAAATAATCTCCTCCTCTGTACATCACATGGTCGGTTGACCAATCTATTTCTTGATTTTAAGTGGTACCCCCAGTTTGAACCTTATTTAGATCTTATACCCGATTTATTGGGTAAGAGCCTGTCTGTTTGTTTTCGCTTTGGGTGTCTACCGTTGTTGGCTTTAATCAGCAGTTGGAGATCATCATCGAAATCCAACCTATGTCCTGCCTGTTGTGCTAGTATTGAATCAGTTGAACATTTTTTGCTTTTTTGCCTGGCATATTCCATTCCCCGGCGCAAGTGGATTTGCACAGTTTGTCGGAATTTGGGCATAAAACAATGTGGTACTGCTTTAAGGATTATGAAGAGTGACACTTTAAGTATTTTAATTACTGCTGTTAGCAAGTTCCTTGTGGCTGCTTTGCATATACATACTTGATTGTTAAAAAAACATTTTTTTTAATTGCTTTGCAAATAAGTATGTTTTGGATTAGGAGTGGGAATCTCATATTTAACTGTATTACTGGTTGATCTTTTAATTTTTTAATGCTTTATGCTTGTAAATAAGTATGCTTTGGACCAGGAGTAGGAAGCTTCATATTTTACTGTATTGCTGGTTGATCTTTTATATTTTCTTGCTTCTAGCTTACCCTCCCTTTTTCTAATGTAATTTAAGATTTTAAAATTGTTTTCTTGCTTTGATGGTTATGTTGACCGAATACAGCATGTGTTTAATAATAATAATAACTTTACCACCACATAAGCGGAACATCGATGGGCAGCAACATTGCCCCACATCTAGCCGGACTCTATATGTTTCATTTTTTACAACATATTATACACAAAAATAACCCCTTTTCACATAACATCAGGTTGTGGCGACGTTACGTTGATGACATCTTGATTGTTTGGCATGGGAACACACAAGACGTACAACTCTTTGTTGATTGGGTCAATGACGTGGATATATTATTGAAGTTTACAGTGGTTGTATCGGAAAATGAGATAACCTTTCTTGACCTTTTGATCACCATTGACCAGAGCAGACTGATTACGAAGACTAACCACATAAAAACCAGACCATAACAGTCTCCTGCTGTATGAAAGCCCCCATCCTCAGGCACTGCGCAATTATTTGCCTTATGTACAATTCCTAAGGCTAAGGTACAACTGCAGTAAAATATCCATGTTAGAAATGGGGTCTTTGGTTGGCAGTCAGGTTACCCCTGTCCAAGCAAGGACCCTCACTCTAGTCAGGATAAAGGAGATTCACACTCAGTTAACCCCCATTCACCCCTTGGTACGAGCAGGCAGGCTTAACTTCAGAGATAGTGTGTTAAGTATTTGTACAAACACACACAGCAATACAGTGAATCACTACAAAATGACACAACACAGGATTAGAAAAATAGTTACTATTTTATTTAAATACACAAGACCAAATATGATAAAAATCCACCATACACAGTTAAAAATATGAATTTAGCACTTAAAAGCATAAAAATAGTGCCTAGAGGCACAACTGCTGCAAGTTGATATTAAGTGGCGTTGTGACGCAAGTCAATTCTTACCATGCCACACCAATGGCGCTGTTTACGGAGTCGTTCGACCCCCAGGTACAGTACCTTAACAAACCAGTAGAAAACAGGCCGGGACACGGAGTCGGAGAGTGAGATGTCACTGGATCCGATGCGGAGTCGGTTCCGGGGCTGCAGGGCAGAAGGGCAGAGGTGTCGTGCAGCAGTGTCAGGTCCTTACTGCAGAGCAGCAGAGGTGACGGCAAGTGGCGTCGTGGTTCCGGGCAGCAGTGTCCCTTACGAAGTTGCACAGTGGCATCCGGCGTCGTTAGACACGTTTCTCTCCAGAAATTCACTTCCAGGGGCCCTGCAACTGGAATGGCACCCTCTGGCAAGCTAGAGTCCACAGCAGGCAGAGTCAAAAGTGTGGAGTGAAGCCTTTGCTGTCCCTGATACTTCAAAACAGGAGTCACGCTCTACTCCAAGCCCTTGGAGATACCTCTCAAGCAGGAATGCAAAACAAAGTCCAGTCTCTGTCTCCTTGCACAGGCAGAAGCAGCAACTGCAGGATCGCCCAACACAGCACAGTCACGGGCCAGGGCAACACTTCAGCTCTTCTCTAGGCAGAGCTTCCTCTTAAATCCTTGAAGTAATCTGATTGAAGGCGTTTTGGGGCCATTACTTATACCCCTTTCTGCCTTTGAAGCTGGTAAACTTCAAAGCAAAGTCTCTCTTGTTTGCAAGATCCTGCCTTGCCCAGGCCAGTCCCCAGACACACACCAGAGGGTTGGAGACTGCATTGTGTGAGGGCAGGCACAGCTCTTTCAGGTGTGAGTGACCACTCCTCCCTCCCCTCCTAGCAGAGATGGCTCATCAGGATATGCAGGCTATACCCCAGCTCCCTTTGTGTAACTGTCTAGAGGAAAGGTACAAACAGCCCAACTGTCAAACTGACCCGGACAAGGAACCCACAAACAGGCAGAGTCACAGAATGGTTTAAGTAAGAAAATGTCTACTTTCTAAAAGTGGCATTTTCAAACTTACAATCCCAAAATCAACTTCACTAAAAGAAGTATTTTTAAATTGTGAGCTCAGAGACCCCAAACTCTAAATTCTTATCTGCTCTCAAAGGGAATCTGCACTTTAATAATAGTTAAAGGCAGCCCCCATGTTAACCTATTCAAGAGATTGGCCTAGCAACAGTGAAAAACGAATTTGGCAGTATTTCACTGTCAGGACATGTAAAACACCTCAGCACATGTCCCACCTTTAACACACAGTGCAACTTGCCGATGGGGATACCTAGGGCCTACCTTAGGGGTGCCTTACATGTATAAAAAAGGGAAGGTTTAGGGCTGGCAAGTGGGTACACTTGCCAAGTCGAATTGGCAGTTTAAAACTGCACACACAGACACTGCAGTGGCAGGTCTGAGACATGTTTACAGGGCTACTAATGTGGGTGACCCAACCAGTGATTCAGGCCCACTAGTAGCATTTGAATTACAGGCCCTGTGAACCTCTAGTGCACTCTACTAGGGTCTTACTAGTAAATCAGATATGTCAATCATGGATAGCCAATACATTTTACACAGGAGCACATGCACTTTAGCACTGGTTAGCAGTGATAAAGTGCCCAGAGTATCAAAAACAGTAAAAACAGAGTCCAGAACACATCAACAACCTGGGAAACTGAGGCACAAAGTTAGGGAAGACCACACCAATGATGCCAAGTCTAACAATCCATCTTTGAGAAACAAGTGGATGACCTTACCCAGATGTTACGAGATTTACACTATCTGGCATCTATTGTCAACTCCGCCAGGAAGAGAGCACGGAATAAACACAGGGACGCACTGCTGGCCACCTCTCCCAAACTGGAAGAGACATAACTCACATGTGTCACAACATTTACACCCTTGTCCAATGAGATAAAAAAGATCATTAATTAACATTAGTCCATATTCACAAGTGGGGGAGAAAGACTACCTAAACATCTCTTTGCATTTAAACGGACAAATCCCAGAATTAGTACAGAAAAGATTATGGCACCTTCCCCTTGTACAGGGACATTATCCCTGTGGAGGTTCAAATGTTTGCTCCCTTATGAGGACTTTAGTCTCTATAGAGCTTAGTCCTGTGGGGAGGTGGCAGCTGAAGATACACACTAATTGCAACACCTGTGACAGCATCTACCTGGTGACATGTCCATGTAACCTATGCTACGTCGTGATGAATACCAGACAACTTAGGATCAGGATCAATAAATATCACAGCAATATCAGGTGTGCACGATCTAGCACGAAACTAAGTACACACTTCATTGAGAAACCACATTCTCCTGATCATTTATGGTTGATTGTCCTTGAGGCCCTCGCTGATTCCATAACGAACCCACAGCACTTACTGGAAATGGAACAGAGATGAGTGTTCAAACTGAAGACACACATCACAGGACGTAATGATGACATACAATGGCCCAGTTTTTATACATGAGTTTTAAAACTGATTGGAGCAATCCCAGATGTTCTGCTAACATGTAGCTCTATGCAGCCTTGCAAGCACATTTGGCCCCATAATTTACGATCATCTCTTTGTTAATTATTTTACCACCTAGAGCCTTGCACCTATCTCAATATCCCTTCCCTGAATAACAAAGGATATTTATAAATGATTTAGTCCACTCCCTCCCTGTGTATGACCCCCCCTCTTACCACATTCTTTTCAATTCTTTGTAGAACTGGTTACACACCCTGGGAGGGGGACTCTCCTCTATTATAGTGCCATTCTGTTTAAGAGGCATTATTTAATTATCCTACTTGGTCAGGCAGCATTGACTACGTAACTATGTCTTATAGCCATGTTTATGGCTCCAAGGAGAGTTCCTTAATTTTACCTTTCATTTTTTGACATCTCTCTGCAATCACAAAAAAAGCACTTTTGGCTGCCCTAATTCATATTCTGGATCCCCCTTTCTCTCATTAATATCAGAATTTTTTAAAACTTCTTATCAACTTCTTTTTTTTAAAATGCCTGATATTGAATGAAGGCTTTTTCACTGTGTTTCCCAAATGCAGCGTCTCTTTTTAATTTTTATTTACACACGATGATGCAATTGCACGTAACCCCACCCCCACCTGAGAGGTCACGCCTGTGGGGACCAATGATATGGAAGGTCTTCTTGTACACATTCGTCGGGCAGCGACACCTGTCTACATCCGGGTTGTGGCCGCTGCGTAGGTGATTCAGCAAGGACCTAATTTGAAGAATGTAAGTAGGGACCTTTGTCCCTCTAATTCTCTTTACTTTTGACTGGATCAGCACGACAAGGAGCCGGGTCACCTTGCTCGGTTCCTTCCATCTTGCGAGACTGACTTTGCATAAATGTATTCCTACTCGGTGGCTCTCCCACTGGTGTGGGTTCATGCCTTGATGCAATCCACTAGGTGGCTCCATAAACAGATGAAGTTTACCATGGCACTTGCTCTTTAATATTCCTATAGGTGTAAATTGAGAATCACCAATAGCATAAATTTCCACAAGTACTTGAAGTCCCGGTATGTGGGACTTTTTACTTAAGGGCACGGTGATACTTGTCAGCAGTTAGTAGGCTCGATTGACCAGAGCACTTGGTAGGCTCGATTGACAAGAACAATTGTAACATGATGCTAAGGGTGATGCATTGACTATGAATTAACGGTTATACCGCTGAACTTGGTGAGGGTTGTCATTTCACTTTACTATGTTTAGTCAGCAGCATATTACTTTACCCCATTTAATGAGTATACACATATTGAAGGGCTTGGTGGGGGCCGTCAACAACAACTAAAAGGGCATTAATTTCATACCACTGATGAAGAGCTTATTATGGCGGGGGTGTTACATCACACAATTATGTTCTTTAATCAATATATTTGTACCAACCTATTGATGGGTTTCTATCATTCACAAAACGCCCAAAGTGATTGACTCCCTTATGTATATCTGTCTGTGCATTATATTTTTGAGCTTTGTTGTTTGTGTTCCGCATGAGTCCTGTGGCTCGCATTTCCCAAGGGGCCCTTTCCTCAATATAGGAGGGTAAGGCATTGACATTCACTGTTTTTTGGTATGAAAACACAGGCTTATGAGTTGTTTTCTGCATGGAACTGATGGCAGGAACATTACACCCATCCACGACGCGTGTGCATGTTAACACTGCGTATTTGGGCACCATATGTTTTATGATGTATTGACCATTTTTGCTGTATCTCTTTTTTTCCCCATTTCAGGTCATCCTCAATATAGCCCACCTACACACACATGTAACACTTCTTCACACCTATCTACATTATGGATGCACTTAGGGTTTCTGTAGTGATGACTAGGTTTTTCTTCCTGTTTTTCGGTCCTGAAGAAACGCCACTGATCCTTAGCGACAACTATAGGCGTGAAACATGTCGATCATTACACTGGGATACAGAAGAAATTCCTTTTGACCTTCTTTTCATATTCAACTATTAAAAGGATGAGTTAAAAGGATAGTTTCCTTTGGGCCTTTTACGTATTCAGTGAGTGCAGGAACATTATTTCCTTTGTCACTCCCAATTCTGTTTTCAATCTTGACATAGATTTAGGGACTATTAAACATAAAAGTTTTAGGGCCTATAGTCAATTTTAACACACACTTTCTAGTCCCTCACTCCCTTTACCTGCAGGACCAAGTTCATTCCTGCACCCACCAAACAGCACTCATCCAAAGATCTCTGGCAAAGAGCCCCCTTGTAGGGCCTGTTGGGCATTGTTGCACCAGCCCACCGTGGAGCAGGCCCAATGATAAAGCATGAAACCCATTTGGGTGTGTGAGGGCTCCTGCTTCTTAGCATAAAAGTGCCCAGTTGATCTGTATTAAGGAGAGGGGTCTGATTGAGTAGTTCCATTCAGAGAAGTGTACTTTGATGTATTACAAATTATAAACTGAGAGGTTGTACACTGGACCGGTTAAGTCTCCCTGTCCCTCATTCTGTATGAAGCACCTACATTATAAACCTTAAACCTTTGAAGTTAAAAATAAATTACAGTAGGGAAATGACCACAGAGACACCTGAACTAGAACCCTCATCTTTCATTGTGAGGGTCTGTAACCCTTACCATTATTATGCCACAGGTGGCTCTTTCCTGTTCTGAAAGTCATTACATGGGATGGAAGAGAGAGAGAGAGAGAGAGAGAGAGAGAGAGAGAGAGTGAGAGAGAGAGTGAGAAGAGAGAGAGAGAGAGAGAGAGAGAGAGAGAGAGAGAGAGAGAGAGAGAGAGAGAGAGAGTGTGTGTGACAGGACCGCAGGAGGAGCCTCAAGGCCCCTGTGGGAGCCGGCATGTCTCCCACAAGCAGGGAGCTGCTTTAAAAAGCAGCTCCCTGCTTGTGGGAGAAATGTTTTCATCTGTTTCCCTGCATGCTGGGAAACAGATGAAAACTCCGCTTTCTGACAGCAGTATCTGTTTGAGGGCTCCCCCTGCCAGAAAGCAGACTTTGATTGCTTTTGCTTGGTGGGAGCTCTCAGCTGCCACCAAGCAAAAGCAACCAGCTATGTCCCAGGGGGGGGCACATTATATATATATATATATATATATATATATATATATATATATATATATATATATATATATATATGTATAAATATATATATATATATATATATATATATAGCTCAATTAACCATTCCAGGCACAATATTACAACTTTGGATTGGGGTTGCTTTTATTCATTCTTGTTTGGCTTGGATGCTATTTTACCAATCCAAAGTTGTAATATTGTGCTTGCAATGGTTAATTGAGATAGAAATATGTACACACACACATATAAATTTTACATATACATACATATATGGGTTCTACTTACCTTACATGTACTTAACGGCATGCATGGTAAAAGCATACAAACCTTGAAAGGGTGAGGGTGGAAAAGTGAAGATAGTGGAATATAGAAGTAAAGAAACACATTAACCCTATAAGTCAACAATATTTTATGAGTGCCCCTTCAAAGCCTATAGCTATCATCCAATTTATGTGAAAAATGTGCTCTAAACAATGTTCCTCAGAAAGACCTTTCAAATTTTTGCAGAGGAAGATAGGCTTGCTTCGTTTGTTTGTTTGCAATATTAGGTGTGCTTTTACACCTCACCAATCTAAAGTTTATCAGCCATGGCTGACAACTGTGCAGCTCGAAGAGTCTTTAGCACCCCCAACTCCTTCCCTAACAAAAACCTGACTCTGCCACTTCATATTTCACCTATTTTGGGTGTTAATAAAAAAGCAAGCACACTGATATAAAACAATTCAAATATTTTTGTGCATATTCCTGTCTCCTCCTCATAACCTCCTCTTCTGTATTCCTCGTCCAGTCCTTACTGACGAGGCTCTTGTCTCGGATGTAGACCATTTTAACTCTGCAAAAACATCCAGAGAGTCTTGGACCTGACAATGAACTCCAGAGCCCCGCCCCAATACATTGATTCAAATGAGGGACTGTCCCTCTTCCACATCCTGATCTACCAAAGCAAACAGGTGTATAAATAGAGGGTACAAGGGATGGAGGAAGGGTACGTAAAACGGTGATGGAGAAGATTAGGACTGAGAGTAATAAGAGGTAATTTGAGCATTTACGCACAGCAGACAGGCCACGTGAATAGGCGCAGAGGGTTTGTGTATTTGTATAGGAATAGTTTTTTCTCTACAGGAAAAAAGTTTACTTTCCTTTGTACCAAACACATCAGTTTTCTACAATGCAACTCACTCCTTCCTTTAGCAAGAATAGTTGATGGTATTTCCAAACTGTGAAAAATCACACCAGCTGCTCCTGAGTATCCACAAATATTTGGGTCTTCTATGCTCTGCAAGTCGTGAAGCACGTCCTCACTTACACCAGCTCTAAACTTGGTATTACGGAAATTCTCCCTCAGGAGAGTTTCTTCTATGGTGTAAAGATGACTGTTTTTTGCGTCCCTAATTTATTATTAAAGAGCACAAGAAGCTGTAGACTGCAGAACATTCGTGACCCGTCACTCGATTGGCCTTCCGAATCAAATCTGACAAAAATGTGAGCACAGCAAGTTCACAACGAGGCTTTAACACAACCAATTATTTCAAGTTAAGGCCATTCCACTCACCCAGCCGTCCTGTTACTCTAATGAATAATTCAATTACACTTGTCTGACAAGGTCCTGGCCTTCGTGGAGTCATGCTGGTTCCCTTTCATAAGGTGACTGGCTCTTTGTTTGAACCGAGCTGGTTCACCTTCATTCCGCTGTTCAGTTCCTCCGTTTCACTCCATGACCCTCCAAGCACTGCAGAGCCTGGGACAAGCTGTGCAGGGTCATGTGATATTTATCTAATTTTGTATCTGAACATGCTTCATTGACTTTACTACTCTATTAGACAAATAATCTTTTCAGTGAAAAGATACAAATATCGGGCACCTCTAAGTACGTGCTAAAATTATACCACCATTTGTTTTATATAGAGCCTTTTACTGAATTTCTGCCGTTTATGTCCGCTGTTATTAACAGGTGTAAGTATCATCCATTTTAATGATACTTCCGTTCCCGATCTCGAAAAAGTAGAAAGCAAAATTGGCCTTTGCATGATTCTCACTGAGTTATCCTGCTGAATTCTTATAACTATATAGCACTATTTTATATTAATAAGAGCATTAGCAGTTATAACAATATTAATAATAATACCAATTCTACAACTAATAACTATTATTATTATTGTTTTATAAGTGTTATCAAAATAGGTCTTATCTTTACTCAATTCAGTGATAGGGCCTAATTTAGGGGCATATTTATAAGCCCCTTGTGCCACCGTTTCGTCACTTTTTGTGCTGCAACAGCGGCGCAAACCTTGAAATCAGATAAATGAGGCCACGCAAAGCCACTTTGTGTGGCTTTGAATGGCCTCATAGGTATGGAGTAAGGACAGGCGGCGCAAATCGATGCGTTGCCTTCCTCTGCGTTAGGGAGGTGTTCCATGGGCATTGCAGTGGGTGTTGCCACGCACCTCCCACAGATTTTGATGCATCCCCAGATTTACAAGACCATATAAACCTGGGGAAGCGCAAAAACCTTAAGCCTCCCGAGGGGTGGCGCAACAAGGAGAAATATCTTTATTTCTCCTTGTTTTTTCCTCTTTTTATTTGTGCTGCATTCTGCAGCACACATACATAGAGGAAAAAGCCTCCTAGGATTGTATTTGTGCTGTAAGGTTCCCCTTCCTGCACAAAAACAATCCTGCATGCAAAGCAGGCACTCTTGCACCATGGCTGTAGGCTGCCAAAAAAGCGCCAGCACAGGGGGGAAGAACAGGAATGCGCTGTATGCCATAGAAACAACACATATCTGTCATTTCACTTTGATGCAGGGCAGAGCAGCAAGGTGATTTGATGCTCCGCCCTGTGCCAAAAGCCCTTAAATATGGGCCTTAGTGTTTATCAGATGGTCTACTTTACTACAAATGTGATGGATATCCCCTCTGCATTATCACAAGTGCATTATATCCTCCAACAATAGGATCTTCATCTCGTTTTTGACGGAGTAGCCCATCCACCAAACTCTAAATCAGGTCTTTAGTATCCAAACCTCAGAAGCTTGAGAGGCTATATTAGTCTTGATGGGATATCAACTAACCAACTAACATATACACACACTCACCTATCAAAAGTGATGTTGATGCATAATTACCAAACCTTTTCCTATGCCATTCCTTGCTCTCTGAAGGCCAGTCACTCATGAACAGCAAACTGTTGGTGCTAAGAGTAATCTACCACCTATTCCCGTTAAGGCTCAGAGTTTATTTACTTGTATTATTATATAGAGATCACACTTTTTAATAATTTAGGTGCACTTGTTAGTTCCCTAATTGATATTAAACAGTCAAATATAATTTCATTGATAGCACACATTATGCCTAATTGCTCTCCAGATTTAGCTGCAAAGAGAATCACCAAGGTCTTGTACTTTGAATATTTAAGTTACTTAAATCCCCATGACACTGTGTTAAGCCTCCTTTGCTGCTGAGCTTCAGAAAAGGATTAGCTCTTATAGTTCTCCTTAGCTTTGTTGTTTACTTCTAATTGCTGAGAAGATATTATGTTTGTTTTAATAATACTTATCCATTATTATGGAACTGACGGTATATTATTGCTCCTATGTTAAATGTCACATTTTATATTTACTTAACTTTAATTCCATTTGAGATTTGTGGGGCCTTACAATGAGTTTACAGTCTACCTCTCTTTGCCCATCACATCTTCTTGGGTGTATGGGAATTTTAGATGGATCTGCCGTGCCCCATTCTGAGGCCCATGAAGTTAACCCTAGGAAGAGAAGCAGACTACTGCTTCGACTGACCCAGCTCTTCACAGCACCACATAGTGGCCATTTTTTCTTGATCTGTGCTTATGCAAGTTCCTGCATGAGTAGAGCAGCCATCTTATGAGTGCCATAGGAGCCCTCACCCCTCTTCGATCTAGGAGTCCAACTGACACAAATGAGCCCAAGCAAGCCTCATTTTGGTGCAAATAACCACCATTGATGGACGGTATCACATGCTAAGTTAGAGAACATAAATTGTTTCCGGTTGGTTTACCCAAGACTTATTTATACCAATATCTGAAAGTTATTAATGGCCCAGTCACCCTAGAGCTAGGACTGTGTTATGTTACGGTTGTGTTTTGTTTAGGTATGTTATCTTTAGTTAAGCTATGCAATGATTAGTTATGTAAAGTTTAGTTGTAGTATGTTTAGTTAAGGTGTGTTCAGTTAAGTTATGCTTAGTTATGTAGTTTTTAGTTAACCTAAATTTATTTGTAGGGGATCCATACATCATCATCTCGGCTCTAGAGAACAATAAAATCACATGACCTGAAGGAGGGGCTTGGAAAGATAGAAAAAGGGGAGAGGCACAGCATAGACCATTGAAGGCCCAAGGGGCACAGGATTATGGATTAAAGAGCTAGGATTTCAGACCTTTTGTAGAACCTCAAAACATATGGCTTAAGCTCGGCCTTAACAGATATGACTTAGGTTCAGTGGTAGAGCAATGAGTTCCAGGTGTCAGTGGCCAACAAAGAGAAGGCCTTATTTCCTAAGATTGCTATTCTAGTTTTAAGCACATGCAGAAAGGAGAGGTTGGCTGAGCATAGTGAACGCTGAGGAGTGGGCTTGCTAATGTTTGTGGCTGTAGAGTCCAGAGTGAAATGATTGACTGCTCTGTGTGTGATGACCATGGATTTGAAAAGTACCCTGCTGCATACAGGCAGCAAGTGGAGAGATCAAAGAATGGGGTTCACATTGTCTCTTCATTGTAAACCAGTGATGAGCCAGGCCACTGCGTTTTTGCATCAATTGCAGGCGGTTAAGATGTTTTACCAGAGACCCTAATTAAATTGATTTACTGTAGGCTAGTCTAAATTATATTATGGGATTGATAACCAGAATATGAAATAAGGACTGAACAAATTGTAGCATTTATCGCAGATTTTTACTTACGAAAAGCAGTTTCTGATATCACTTATGATCTGGGTCTCCCGGGACAGTTTGGCATCAATGTAGTTGTCAAGAGTGCACACTGAATAGAAGGATTGGAAAGGAGGGTCAATCTCGATAGGGCATGACTCCAGGGCCCAGTTGGAGATGGCTTCTTTTGCAATTAGAAGCTCCGTCTGATAGGATTCAGCATAAGCAAATTAGATGACATCCACCAGCGGACCACAGCTAGGAGTCAGCCATGGTTGATAATCCCAGAGTTTAAAAAAAAATTTTTTATCAGATTTTTAAACAAACAATACAGGATGCATAACAATGCATCTACGACAACAAGTTAATCGAGTGGAAATGCAATATTACAGATTTTTCGAAGGTACAGTACATATTCAGTGTGCTCATGGCGTTCAAACAACTATCTGGTAGGAGAACACACAGATCTATTATCAATTCTAATACATTGGGACTGTGCTGATTGGGACCCCATACCTTCTGGAACTTACTTGGACACCTCTTGCTTTGTACGTGACCCTTTCAGCTGCCATGTATAAATCTATCCCTCTTTTCCATTCTTGGAGGGTTGGCAGTTCTGGGGCTCCCCATTATTTGGCAAGATCCCTTTTGGCCACTATTAGGCCCAAGTTACTGAAAAGGAGTTTGGCTTGTGGGGTGTCAACGTCTGTGGGTACACCCAGAAGAACATACTTGGGGTCTGACAGGATAGGACCACCCAGTGATCATACTTATCTCTTTTGAGATTTCAGTCCAACATGTTTGTATGCTAGGATATTCTGAGAGTGTGTGTAAATATGACCCCTCTCCTGCCCCACATCTAAAGCAGTTTGTGGATCCCACTCTTCCAAATCTGTGTAGACGGACTCTATTGTAGTAAACTCTATGTAGTACCTTAAGTTTGATCCGTCTGAGTCTAGATTTTATTACCACCTCCCTTGGGTGCATCAAGAATGCCACTGAGTCTGTATCATCCAGTTCTCCTATCTCGCTTTCCCAGCGTTCTCTCAATTTCTTTAATGAGTCTAGCATGTTTTTATTAATGATCTTTTTTGTCCAGGAGACTTCTTTTTCTCCTACCTCACCAACTGAAGGTGTCTCCCCTCTAGGGGTGCGTATTCCAAGATATCTTCTAATTAAAGTTTCTCCGTAGTCCAAGCATGTTTAAGTTGCAAGTATTTTAAATATTGTGTGTTATTAAGATGGTAATGTCGCTGGAGGGAGTTGAACGGAGATAGATCCCTGTTCTCTTGAAGATCTCCCAGCTTTGAGATTCTGATTGTGTCTCAAGCCCCAAATCCCCACAGCTTTCAGATTTCTTTTAGGTGGGTTCCTTTCCATATGAGGGTTTCTCGAATGATCTTCACTGCCCACCCCTTTCCAGGGGTCACGTGTGCCGCCCAGTAGTAAGCCTGTTTGTCCGGGAGGGCTTTGCCTTAGTTGTATTGGTTGCACTGCAGTGTCTGCAGTGCCATTCTCATTCCATAAGAGTTTCCGCACCTCCCCATCTATTCTAGTGAAACTGTCTTCTGGGATTTTGTAATATGTGTTCTGAAGGACATATAGGAGTTTTATTATTTATTTATTAACTTAATTTGATATTGCGCACAAATCACCCCACAGGGGTATCTCGGCCCAGCAGCTAATACCAACTGATAAAGTGCCATAAAATGATTAAAATTATGTGGATCTCAAACATTTCTTAAATCTTCTGTAATTCGTACAGGTACAGACATAAAGTGGAAATCGGTGGGAGTCAGATAGGAAATGGCTCTACCCCAACACCTAGATCGATGAATGCAGGAGATGCATAGTAGGGCTTTGACACTAGAATGCAGACTCCTAACCGGACAGTAGCTTGAAAGTTTCATGTTCAGGTACTTCAAACTTTTTCCCACTAAGGCTTTATGAGTCGGGCAACAGATTTTAAATATAATTCTTTTCCTGGCCAGCAGCCAATGCAATGATTTTAAAAGTGGCGCAGAGGCAGTACATGGAGCAAGATTGCAAATAAGTCAAGCCGCAGTATTTTGCACGACGTATAGTTTGGTCAGCAATGACTTATTGGCAGAAGCCAATGAGGCATTACCGCAATCCAGGCTGCTAACAATAAGAGCCTGCACCAGAGTCTTCATAGCACATAATGGAGAAAAAAAAAGGAAGTGCTCTCCTCAATAAGCGTGACATAGACAAAACAGGTACCCATTATAGATAGGACTTGATCTTTCAGGGTAAGCTCCTGGTCTAACTTAACCCCAAGGTTTTTGACAACCTTGCTGCGAGTAGGAGCTTTACCTAAATCTGAGGGCTGCCAATCAGGGGTCCAGACTTGATGAGCTCTTTCAAAGAGTAGACTCTCAGTTTTTGCAGGGTTTAGCTAAAGATAGTTTTCAGACATCCATGTAGCAATCGCTTTCATTCCAATGGAAAAGTGTTTCTTCACTCTGTCAATGTTCTTATCAAAGGATATGATAAACTGGGTGTCATTAGCAAAGGATAAAACTTCAAAGCCGAAGGATTTGATGACTTTGGCAAGAGTGGCCACATTATTGTTAAACAGAGTAGGGCTCAAACAGGAACCCTGAGGGACACCCTAGTCCACCCACTAAATCTTGGATTTAAAAGCCCCTAGCGAGATAACTTGCCATCTATCCTCCAGGAAGTTTTAAAACCAAGATACCAATTTTCCAAAGATCCCTATCTCATTCAGTCTTCGGAGTAGCTTGGCATGTGACACGGTATCAAATGCCACAGATAGATCTAAGACATAGAGAGACAGTGTTCCAGGAGGAGTTATTTCTGTACAATTCATGCCAAAATACAAAGTCAGTCATCATCAAGATCTGACCAGATTTATATCAGAAATGATATAACATATGGACAAGCCTTGTACAATGCATACATACAAAAAAAAAGTTTAAAGAAGTTCATGCATGTATCTTCTTATTTCAAAATATGGCCAGCATCAGAAATCATAATCCAGCACTAACACTTCCACTGGAAGATTCTCCTAAACACGTAAGTCCATGAAAGATAATATCATATGTTTTCAAAGTCTTCAGCACTGAACTACTCCACCATATGTAGTCGTAATTGTAGTTAGAGAGGACCCATCATCTACGTTTTGTTCTCTGAAAGCCTAGAGGTCCGTAAGACTATCATCAGGACTTAGTGTCAAGTGGAAAATAAAACCTAGAAAGCTAACTCAGTACGTAAAGCTAAGTAAAAAATAAACTCAATAGAAAACTCAATAGAAACACACCACATGAGTGCATCACCTCAAATCAAAAGTGAACTTGTGTGCCAATTTAATCCAGGTGATCAGTGACCACAACAAGTGACTAAAACCAAACATAAGTGCTACCAGTATATAAAAACCTTTAAATACAAGGATGTGACAAACACCTGGATGTCTGAACACACCACAAAACTTACCCATCCTTTCATTAGGACAGAGTCAGCAGAACCGGCATTTGAGCGGACACCATTCCGGACTAAAAGTCCTTTCGGCAACGTGCCAAACCACCTCCCGTGTATCTCGTACCAAGCTTCCAGATCAGCTAGCGCCATCTTGGAGTAGAGCCAGTAAAGTAGCAATACTACAATAAGTTTGAAAGGACCCTAGGAGGGGGTCAAAGAAGAACAAATCCGATCCTACTTATTGCTGGAGCATGTCCCTAAGACTGATAATTATCATAACATACAACTATCCTGCAAATTTATTGGTTAGACAAACGGAGATATTCCAAGTCTTAGCCCCATCTTTGAATGGTAATAGTACCTGCTAGTAAATCCGCTCCAGCCATATATGTAACAAGGGACCTATCTAGGGAAACCCTTTCAACATTCTACAAGAAAGAACCACATGTGCGAGCTGTACTCAAAGGAAATAACAGTATGGTTGGTATATGTTACACAAATTGCTGAATCAAAGGAAAAACTTCATAAATGAAAGAATCATTGCATAATGAATGTCAGCACTATCCCTAAAAGGCCTAGCACCCAGGCTGACATAAACTCAGGGTGCACAAGCATGACGTAACCAGGTACAAAACCATACAACCTACTATACTGAAAACCTCACAGGCCAATGTATTCCATTCACATTGTTGGTTTAGCCCCTTCTCCACTGTATTCACCCCCCAAATCCATTTATTTTCTCTGATTGTCAGCAGGCTATGCTTCATGTCTCAGTCCAGAGCATTTCCCCTGTTGCAGCACAAACCATTTCATAGCATCGGAGCATGAGACAACAACAAATAATCATCAACAAGTGGTGCATTCTGAACCTTACATTGAATGACTGACTGATGTTGTTTAATACATTTCCGTACTTCTTGGGTGGTTTTGCCGATATAAGACAAAGCACAAGGGCACACAATGCAATATATCACATTCTTGGATCCACAATTAGACAAATGTTTCAGATTCCAAGTTTCACCATTCAGCGTACATGTTTTAGCCAGACACGTAGACGCACACGCTGTACAATTTCCACATGGATAGTGTCCAACCATGGGACCCAGATCCCATAATGAATGCAGTGTGGCTGGTGCAAGATCACGGTATGCTTAGACTAGAAAATCTTTCAAGTTTCTGCCTCTTCTGTCACAACCTACTCGTTGTCTGTGTCTGTGGCTCACTGGAAATGTGGCGAGGTCTTTGTTCCTATAGGTTCTGCCTTGGCCCAAGTAGGGGTGACCTTTCTGGTAGCCACAGTGCTGCTGACGGAGGGAACGCCAAGGCAGTCCGTGCCCTCCAGAAGGAGTCCCAGGGGAAAAAACCTCAAATAGGAACTCCTGGAACAAAAACAAAAGGTAAAAATAAATCTGAACAAAAGGCAAAAAGCTGGAACAGGCTCAGAAAATCAAATATCTGACACAGAAGAACAGGAGCGAAGATCACCACCCAAAGGAATTGTTGCAGCGCAAAGAGAACAGGAATCACACACCTTATATACCCAGAGAACAGAAAGTGACCGGTAGGAAGTAAAAGACACCATATTGGATTGGGAACATAACATAGAATTCCATAATAAAGGCACCATGTTAAGTAAGGCTCCAAAGGCATGCAGGGAGAAGAAAGGCATGTTGGGAACGAGAAAGGAATCATGGACATGAAAGAAAGGCATAAAGTCAGGAAGAAACGAGGAAGACAGAAAAGAACAAAGAAAAAGAAGCAGAAGGTAAGTGGGGGAAAAGGGAGAGTGGGGAGAGGCAAGAAACTAGCCGGGCATGTCGTGCCAGTTCGGTAACAAGGCCCCATGCCCAAATTTGGGCCTCGATAAAGATAATAAATTGCAGGCGCGCGGCACGTCCTACCACTGCGCGCCGTGGCTGCGTCCCGAGCCGAATGTTCAGCTTGTGACGCATGCCACGGCGCGACATCTTCTGAAAGCAAATCTAGATTTTTCTTTCATATTAATTGTCAAAAGCAAATACCAATTTTTTAGTATGATCGTCTTGATGTTATTAGACTCACTACCAAAGGTCGTTACACGTCATTTGTGCTTCAGGCTGTCTATCTTTTACCTGCAACAAAGTACCTCTATCATAAAACCGAGCTTGTTTCATTGAACATTTAACCAGGCTGTATAGGTACCTTCTAGTTACCAATTGGGAAAGTAAAATCTTGGCTTCAATTAAATAATCCTCCTTCCTAGTGCAGTTGCATTTTATACATAAAAACTGTCTAAATGGAAGGTTATCTCTGGTGATTGATGTATTTAAGAAGAATATTTCTGGAGGTGGGTTTAGTGTATAGAATAATATAGAGGCAGCCTTCATCATTGATGATTTTGAGATCTAAAAAATTGATGGAGTGATTATGGTCCTCCACTGTGAACTGTAATTTGGCGTCCTGATCATTAAGTCCGTTGTGAAACTCTAGCAACTGGACAGTAGAGAGAGAACTGGATTTAGCTTTTTCTAAAGCTAACTGTATTTCATCCAATGAGAAGGTCCTAAATATGTTCAGATTTTGACCACCATTACCAGGAGGGAAGATAAAATGTATCTCTATGGTAGCCTGATCCGGATGTAGGACAAAGTTCTGGTATATTGCCTTAATCTTGTCCTTGAAGAAGGCGGCCAGAGAATTGCATAACTCTTGTGAGGCCTTGAGTAACTGAGAGCAGGTGCGAGGGTTCATGAAGTAGTTCAAGGTGTTGAACAGCATTTTGGAAGAATTTCCAGCCTGACTAATTTGCATAGTGATTTACAATTTGCATGCAATTTTGGTGTTTCGATGGTACATAGTGCATTTTTAAATGGAATTAAATTGTTAATATTATAGGTCAGGAGCTTGTCAAAGGTTGAGAAAAGGCTGATGGTCAATCCAAATCCGATCTACATCTGAGTCACTGTCACCAATTGAAAGGTTAAAGACAGAGGAAAAAGAATCAGGAGAGACACAATGCTATTGTCTAGTGGCTGTTTTATTACCCAGCAGCGGCTTTTGAGATTTCTCCAAAGAACAGATCCAGCATTAAATCACTGCATGATCTGTCCATGGTAGGGGTTGAGGTAGGTGAGCAAAAACAATGGATTTTACCTAGATCTGTGACTGGGGCTGAGTTTTCATCCTTTTGTGTTGCTAAAGTCGCCCTAAGTAGCCAGTGTATGGCCAATAGATTTAACCCAGATTTGTGAAAAGTTTCAGCACTCCATCCATCATCCTAAGTAGCCAGTGTATGCCCATAGTGAGGACCTAGCCTGGCAGTTTGGGCTGGACTATTTCCATGGGGAGCAGAGTCAAGACTGATTTGCATATGGCTGGGTCAAAACTGGGGTAGCATGGTGAGCGAAAGAACAATGGATTTAACTCAGATTTGTGACTGAGGGTGAGTGTTTGTAAAGTTTCAGCACTCCATCTATCATCCTTTTGTGTTGCTAAAGTCGCCCTTAGTGGCCAGGGTATGCCCAGACGTGAGTCCCTTGCTCACTATGCCACTGGATTCAAGCTAGCCTGACTGATAAGGGGTGATACCCTGAAACTGGTCCCAGGATGCTTGTTTCTCATCCAGGGAGGGCCTGGCCTTGCACTTCGAGCTGGACTGTTTCCCTGGGGAGCAGGGTCAAGACTGATTTGCATATGGCTGTGTCCAAACTGCGGTGGCATGGTAAGCAAAAGAACAATGGATTTAACCCATATTTGTGACTGGGGGTGAGCGTTTGGAAAGTTTCAGCACTCCATCATCATCGTTGTGCGTGGCTATTGTTTTGTCTCGCCCTGTTCTCTGCACCATGGACTCTCCATAGTAGGTCTTTGGATACTACTTTTAGTTCTTTCACTTCTCAACCCATGGACTGTGTTGCGTTTTCCAATTCTGACACTCTTTCCTCCGCTTCCTTCACACAATTGTCTATGTTTCTAAGGGCTGGTCTTAGCAGCGACACTTCAGATCGAACGTCTTCAATCTTCGTTTCCAATGCTGATCTTGATAGTTGGATTTCATTGTGGAAGGTCACATTATTGGGCATTGTAGGTGGCACATCCACTCTCTACCGCCTTGGTGTATTTGTCTATTTTCCCTTGGTGGGAAGTTTAGGATCTTTTTTTTTCACCATTTCCCTCTGTACACTGCCACTTTATCTCCTTCACCAATCCCTGGCTGTAATCTCCTCAGAACAAATGTCTCTCTACTATTGTGACCTTCACCTTAATCTCACCTGACATGCGGTGGACACAGTAGGGGCATTCAATATTTTTAGTAAGTACTTCGCTTTCTACATTGATCCTCTACTATGGATTGAGGTCAGGGGGGTCTATTGACATAGTAGTCGGTCGGTCCTTCGCCATATCTCTCAGTATTGCTTAATAGTGCTCATCTCAGCTACGTACCACCCTCCGGCTGCTCCTCTGGGTATCAGTTCTGGTGCAAGTGGGATCCTCTAAGATGTCAGTTAGTTTGCTTATTCACAGCATAGTTTGCCCAGTTAATGTGCCCCGGATGTCAATAGGGCCCTCTGTGTTAAGAAGCTCCTTCAGCCAAGGAAGAAAAGCATTTCAGGGGTGGGATCCCAACCATGTGTCCCAGCCTACTGCCGTTTCTGCATGTGCAGCGCAAGTGGTTGCTCCTGCTTCTGGATAGTGGTGTGACTCCTCTCCCAGTAAGGTCTTTCCTGGTGGCTCACGCCATCCCGGCGTAAATGTTCAAAGACCCTCGTTGGTTGCCTCCTCCCTCCTGTTGGAGTTCGGAGGTCCAAGGGTATGAAGCTGGCCGCAGGTCAGTTGCTTTGCGAGTAGATCGTGGCACCTACTGTCAACAGTCACCACAAATGGTGCTGCATGGCTCGGGGTGAGACGGGGCAACCCAATGGGGGGGGGGGGAAGGACTGCCCCCTCCCACCATGCGGTGACCTGCCTGAGGTCTTGTCTGGTCTCAGTCGGTTTCTTCTCCATGATGCTCACCCTTCACTCCACTGACTCTCCTACTGGCCATCTTGGGACTGCACCAAGCAAGGGGGGATTTTGGACTGTTGCGTTGTCAGACCAGCCTGGGCCTCACTGCCTCTTATTTCTACTTCAGTGCTGTGGGGAAGTGCTGCCTCCAGCATTCCATATCTCAGTGGGCCTCGCCCCAGCCCAGCTCTCACTCTGGGTATCACTGCCTACTCCACACTCCCTGTCTCCTGTTGGAGTTTTCCATCTTGGAGATCCACACCACAGCAGGTAGTCGGAGCACACCCTGCTTATGTCACCCCCGGCTGTCACTCCAATGCAGGCTCGTAACACACCATTTCAGCTTTGCGTATGGCAGCTGCCATGTGAGGGCTGCCTTGCGGTGTTCGTCTCTCTGGCGTCTTTGCAGAAGTCCCCACCTCAGCACTGTGAGCAAATCAGGGGTATAGTACTAATTCTGGGATGAGATGGGGGTAATTTGGTGGTGGGGGGGGCGATGGGATTCAGGGGTTGCAGATTACTGCAGGATAATGGTAAGCCCTAGTGGAGCTCCAAGGCCACACATCTATCCTGCCATCTTGCTGGCCACACACCCCCACCCCTTGGTTCCAGAGTTTGTAGGCAGAAATAGTTGTATGGGCCAGCTTGAAGACCAATGCAGTGTCATCTGCAAGCAGACAGAACTGCACTCCCAGTTGGTGGGGAAGATCTGGAAGGATTTGGCAGTGGCAATAGTGTTGATTCCTGAGGGTCTCCACAGTTGATCCCCACGGGCTTAGAACTGTAAGGTGAAAACAGAACTGTTTGGATTCTATTTCTCCAAAATGATTTGATCCAGTTCATGACAAAGCCTATGAGGCCTGAACCCTCGAGCCCAGGAAAAAGAATGGGATACCGGATGGTTTCAGATGCTACTCATAGGACTCTCAGAACCAAAGGCCTGGTTCCACCATTGTTCGCTAAGATCCTCTAGCATGGAGGTGACAACCAGTTCTGTGCTGTAGCCAGGTCTAAAGTCTAGCAGGAAAGCATTAAGTACACCACTGTTGATCAAATTTGCGTGGAAATAGCTAAAGATTAGTTTCTCAAGCATTTTTCTCAAATGTGGCAATAGAGAAATTAGACAAAATATTTTTTTGTAAAAAAGGCTTAATATTTTCTAACTTCAAGACTATAGGGACCAACCCACTACTCAGAGAGCTATTAAGCAAAGGACAGAGATCGGTCAACAAATAAGTGCCTATAGAGTTCATCAGTTTAACATGACCGATGTTACCCGGGGTCCTGAGGGACGTCTGCCGCCAACAACTAAGAGCATATTGGTTTGTCAGTGTGGCTTCATTGCTGGTAGAGCAACATCTGAATCCTACTAATGCAAACATAGGTATTTAAATGTACAATACAGACAAGCTGTGGCCAAAAGGAGACACCCAGCTCACCCCAGGTTAGTCACTTCGTCAGTCCCAAAATCAGGTGCTAATTCTTCTGGTACTAAGCTGCCAAAAGTACTTCTGCAGACCTATGCAGAAGCAATCCACATATCCATAGCTTAATCAAATAAAGAGAGTCCAAAGTGACAGATAAAGGTGTCCTTCTTTATTTTTCTCCAGACAAAAAGAATAACAGCTAGCGAGTTTTGTTCCTTTAGCATAGGGCAAGAGAAAGTGCACCAGGGTAAATTCAACTCTCAGTATAGTCTTTCCATAGCCATATCATTTTTTATACGTGTTCGCATGATAAGGAAGCCGCATTGATAGTACGCCCAGTGTGATGTCATCACGGATCAGCAGGACAAAACATTTTTTTAATTAAACCTTTGTGTTGAAGAATTATCACAAATTCTCTACGGACGAACACAAATCCATGTGCTTAAAACATAAATGACATCATGAAGGTTTTTTTGAAACAGGGGTATGTACAATAATTGAATCACAAACAAGAGAAACAAGATTTAATTCAACATTGTCAATCCTAGGAATAAGTTCATGAATAAGAATATAATGTTTCTGGTTACCACATATGCATATGTAATTATCAAACCCACATATTTGTAAAATGTAATTTCCACGTGGATTACAACCTATAAAATTGTTTTTTGACAACCTCCTGCCATGGTTGCGTTCCTAGAGTTGCAGTAATACAGAGAAAGTGATCCAGGATAAATGAATTGCTCAATAGTGTTGTTCCATATCCATACAATTTTGTCTATACATTCACATGATAATGAAGCTGCAACAAATGGTACAAAGAATAATTGGATGTACTGAACACATTTTAATAAATGCAAACACCATATGTTAATGGAAAGATAATTCCACCATTACATCTTAGAATGTGTATCACTCCCTGATTGATGTGCTTCAGATCCCATTCATAGCTCAACATTTAGAAAACAAAGAACTCAATTCCTATTCCCCTTTAAAAAAAACAAAATTCTTCACTATCTAGCTGCTCTATCTCTCCCACAAGCATACTAATCTGTAGCCCTTGACATCTCAAGGGAAGCAGAGGAGGAACTGTCAACTTCGGGACAAGCATGGTGGTCAAGAGCTGAGCACAGTTGAATGTCTGGGCTGTGATGTTTGAAGGCTAGGAGATACCTTGGATGGAGACATTATGGTTGGCAGTACTACTCAGCTGATGGCCGAATTCCCAAGTTGGTAATAGGTAGCGGCCCATGATGGAGTAGTGTGAACACACATGCACCAGGTAAGCAACTGCATGGTAGGTGAAAGACAATAGAGTAGTGACATGCCACAAAGATTGTGCTATATGAGTGCTTTTAAAACACTTCTATAAACTTCAGAGCCCCGGAATAGATTTAGACAAAGGCAGGTCATTTTTGGGCCAGCAGGCCAAGAGGAAATATGTACCTCCAGGCTGTGTGAGAGCTGCATTAATGGTTGCTATCTTCTTTTCAAGTACGTGAAACTCTTAGCAGACAGTGTCTTTCCTCTGCCCTCAGGAATAAAGCCCATTTTTGATACTGCAAAAATTGTATGGGGTTCGTATGGAGGGCTACTGAAAGTTAACAAGGCTTGATAATTGAACCCACCCATGTGAATAAACAAAGGGTCTTTCCCCATTTTTGATAATCTGACATTAAACCGCTTTGGGTTCAATGGCCTATAGTTATATGAGAACCGCCACAACAGTGTGTCCTTTTAGTATTTTTACCTGACTCTTCAAAAAGAGGCTCTTGACTCTCATAGAGGAAAATATACCACTTCTGCCTTGACCGATGCATGGAAGCATAGTTCTGAATCCACTATCATCTTTGGCTTCTGTCAGGTGCTTGATTATATAATAATTCATTGAGCAAATCAAACTGGCTGATGCACATAGTTCTTTCTCGAAAACCTCAAAGCAAATATTGTCCTCTGACACTGTCAGGCGGGAAATCAACTGTCCCCCAAAAGCAGAGCAAGATGTCAGAAGTCACACAGGGTATCATTTTGAAAGAAATGGCAGCATTAGACACCACAATGGGGATTATACGATGATAGAACTCTTGATCAAACTCAAATCCATGTGTTATGACTTTATTTCAGTGCATAAATGTTTGGATGATTTTTATATTAAATTAGAAGATTTGGACAGGCAAGTTAACCAGACTGGGGAAATGGGATTTGGCAGCTCAAATGCAGGGTCTTGGATCTTGGTGACTGTTCACAGGACAAAATCTGAATATGTGTGGTCCCAGAGGAGGCGGAGAAAGGGGCCATTTTTGCAATTTTACAGACCTTCTTACACCATTTACTGGACACACAATTTCCTGCCCCACTAGAAATTCTATGGGCCCACAGAACTCGTTGACACCAGTGTCAACCAACAGATATCCTGAGGGTCATACTTGCCTGCTTGCTGAGCCATCAGCATGTCCGTATGATTCTTCAAGCCATCAAAAAAGTTAGGAAAAAAATGTGTATAAATGTCAGTAGATACATTTAGTCAGAATATCATTAAGCATGGTCTACTAGATCCTGCAATAATGCTTATAACTCTTGATGGGGAGACATCACAATTCTCTGACTGTGCTGAACTGGTGGATTATTTCTACTCCATGGATTTGGTACCAATGTAGCTCAGCTTTTTTCAGGGACTGTGCCAATATTTTCTCAGGATACTCGGCCAGCATGTCCTTGACAAAGTGGAGACTATGTGGAACACAAGATCCTATCATCACAGAACTGCATATCCACCTCAGACGGTAGGACAGAGAAGGACTTCATAGAGTACTGAAAACCATTATACAACACAGAGGCAAATCCCTCCCAAATAATCAGAATAGGGATGCTGCATAAATTGACGCAATCTAATCCCATGAAATCCTTTTGTGTTACTATGGAGATATGTGATTATAATTTTCTCAGTGTGACACGTTTTGATGCTGCCTCATTGAATGCTTAGGATTTCTGTATATTTCTTAAGACTGTGGGGATCCACCCTTTATAAGTCTCACATAACTGTGACCTGAAGGCTTCTACTTTTCTCTTACTGGATAACATTATGCCAATCCCATATCGCCTCCTTGCTGTGACCCCATATACCAGAGGGGGCCACCTTAGAAGTGGCTGAGTGCAAAAGCGCTGTGACTTGTATAAGCCTTGATGACAATCCCATATGCCGGGGGTGGGCAGCGTGGTGTTGGTGATCGCACTGGAGAAGTCTACGCCTTGCCTGCAAGTAGTGCGGCAACTGTGTAAGCCAGGTGGAGTGGTGTGTTTTGCAAAAGATCAGACCATCACGCAGGAAAACTGAAGCTGAGACCTTTCATCAAGACCTGCCCCCTGACCAACCCCAAGGATGCTGGAGGATATAGTAAGGACTTCGCTCCAACTCAGGGCTCCGGTCGGGAGCATGAAGATCAACTCTCTCCCACTGTGCTGAGAAATTGAACTTACCTCACAAATAGAAGCTGGATGCACCTCCAATCACTTTTGAGGCTGGCTGCACCGCTCGGGAGAGAGAACCATCGCATGTCCAGTGCTGCTGCATGTACAGCAAGCAAGCTGACTCCTCCGAACAGCATCAGAGCTGCAAATGCCCGTGGTCGGGGTACCCGCTAAAATGCTGGACACCTCTGTGCTAATGGAGCAGGTAAAGACTTGAACTGGGCCTGTCGGGACCCTGGGGATTCATTTCTAAAGGTGCTGGAGCATCATAGACACTTTTGACTATGAAAGGGGACTCTTGAGCAAGACCTATTAGTGAGCATTCCCTGGATGCTGCCATTAATGAATGGGGAATACCACATTGCATGGATGAGAGTGGGACAGGGATTTGCCAGATAAATGCTAGAACCCTGACCTCAAGGGGATTTTGTTGTTGCTTATGAATGTTGTTGTTACTTTGAATGTATAGATTTAGAAATAAAATACTACTTTTCTATCTAAAATCAAGTATTGGACTGGACTTTGATTTATTGACATTATGGAGTGCACTTGAAGTTATGAGTCATGTTAACTAATCTGTATCTACACCCCCTCTCTCCATCCCCTAACCCCCCAGAGTAACCTTCCACTGCTGACATCTTCTACCGAAAATTAAGTGTAGAAGGGGTACTTGGTACAGTTGAGTAGGACACATGCCACTACATGGGACAAGGAACACAGGTAGATATATAGTACCCCATGTATGCTCTACCTAACAATAAGACAAAGCTGGGTTCATTTAAAACTGCTCTCACCCACTTATCATGGCATGCTTCATCATTGGGCTTTGCTACAACATCCCCATGATAGCCAACACCAGGAATGGAGCAATAGGAAAGGGGAACTGCGAAAATACACATACAAACATTTTGACACAGCAGCAAAGAATGAAGGGTGATTGGGCAGTAATTCCCCATCATCACCACCATTAATTTAGTTTTTAATCCTATCCTGGGGCTCCAGGAATAAAATTGGAAGCAGAGACCCATGAAGTAATTGTAATTGTTTTGTGTTCTGCACAGTTGGTAACTGTTTGTATGTGTATTGTCACAGTTCCCCTTCCCCATTGCTCCATCCCTGACATTGGCTATCCCGGGAGATGTTGTAGCAAAGCCCGATGATGAAGCATGCGACGATCAGTGGGTGAGGGCAGTTTTAAACGAACCCAGGTTTGTCTTATGTTTATGTAGAGCCTACATGGGGTAATATATATCTACCCTTGTTCCTTGTCCCATTTAGTGGCATGTGTCTATATGTTTGGGAGGACGGACAAGGATATTGACTTCTCTCCGACCTTTGGTGTTTTTTATTACATTTGAGTAGGATCCATACTAGTTGGGTCCCAGGATATCAGGAGCAAAAGGCCTCAACCTACATGGTTGGGCCCCAGTAGCCCCTGCATGCCCTATGGCCCTCTGAAAGCGGTTCTGACAAACTGGTTCACCTTTTCCCAACTCATTACACCCCACAAATCCTGTTTTCACTGGTCGACTTAAGAGCAGAGATGATTATGGGTCATCTCTTCCAATAGGCAATCTTCCTTGATTTGTCATCACCTCATGAAGAAATTTGGCATTTGTTTAAATTTGCAGGTGATGAATATATCTGCTACTGCACTGAGCCTTCCTGGGTCTTTCAGATCATAGGATTAGACTTAATAATTGTAACAAGCGATTGCAATTTACTCTGTAGGTAGGTAATGTCAAGGAGAGATAATTCCATGGTCTTGTGGTTGAATTAATGACCTTGCACACCTACCATGCTAAACAAAAATACTTAATTTGCGGTTGCAGTAAAGTTCAAGACTGGCATTTCTGTCTTTCCAACAATATTCTTCCTTTGTTTGAGATCAGTGATCTGAAGACCATACATCTTTTCCCGAGTGGCATACAGTTCTGCGAAACCAAATACAAATATATTTTTTAAATTGCTTGGGTCCATGACCTTATCTGCTAGAGCAAAGAATATTGCACTGCTTGATTTCACATGGATACTTTGTTTACACGGGGCTTTCCCGGGAGTTGATCGCACAGCCTTGTGGCTCGACGATTATTCAAAGTTCTTTCGGTAAACCTTTTGAGATCGGGGAAACCCACTGTCTGGTGCAATAAACTGACATGCTTTGTCTTGAGAACAGTGTCTTTAAACATTCTCTCTTATAACAATAATCCTTCCATCTCTTGAGGCCACCATAGAGCATTTAACACTGACACTTGATTTAGGGTATGAACTGGAGGGAATTTGCTACCACCTGATGAGATCACTGACAAAGACAAGACCAAGTGGTCCCTTGAACCTCAACTATCTGGTGGCATTGCGATGAAGGCTTCAATGGCATTCTACCTTGCTTTTGCAGTGATAGTAGATAAAGCAGAAAAGTTGTTTAACATTCTTTGTTTTTTGTGTTTTTTTCCTGTATGATGTAATCAGCAGTTTCTTATAGTAACCAGAGTCTACCAAAGCAGTAGAGTTCAATGGTATAAGAAAGACTTCTTATGTCTGTGATGATCAGTCACCTCCAACAGCGGTCTGTTTAACCAGTATTCACCTCTAACAATTCTAACAATGTTTTCACAATTACCATTATGTATGAATAGCTGTGATCAATAAATGGCCCATGTGAGTACATGCAATAGTCATAGTAACTGTGTGATGGACATTAACCTAATACATTTCCCATCAGCATTCACCAATGACAATATTTCAAGTAGTACTAGTAGCCAGTGAAAATATCCGTATAACTGGGATTCACTAGTGGCAGCAAGTAAGTGATCTGTATTCTCCTATGAAAACATCTACCTTACCTGAAATCTCCAATGCCAGCATCCACATGCTCTGAAGAACATTCATCAGTGGATATGTCTCATGGAACAGTAGTCAGTCCTGAATATCTCAGTGAGTCTCTCTAGTACCACCAAGTGTCACAGTGGGGTTACACTATTGTGCCATACTCTCTTAGCAGTTTGTTTTAGTCTAGGAGGGAGGAAGTGACATTAGAAAGATGGTGTGTGCTGGCTGCTGTTGAGAGCATGTGGGCAGCACCCAATAAGATCAACTCTATGTTGACCATTCCTTTGTTTGTACATTCAGCCTAAGGGATCCATTTGCTTGACCTCGGACACATCAACTGCACTTTCTGATTTGTGCAGCGATTCACTGAAGGTGAGCACCTCCTTACCTGACTTGTTCCACACCATCACTTACTCACCCTCTTTCTACTCTTGCCAACCCGAGCAATGAGCCATCCAACTGCTGCTGCACAAGATCACTTGAGAAAGAAAAGATCTCCTGTGGCATTAAAAGTATGTAAGGGCTCCCCTTCTCTGGAAGTGGGGCAGGCATCCTTATGCCTTTGTGCAAAACACACAGCTCGTCCTGGTGAATGGGCATGGCCCACTTAGCTAGGGAATGAAATGGACACTTCAGAGAGGGTGTGTGTGCCTCACAGACAAAGGGGGAGTTGTGGAGTCCTTGGAAGAGGCCTGACCCGCAACTACAAAATCATCTGCATCTTCAAATGCACTTCCATTCTTATTTTCCTGGTATAGAAAACTATATTTAGATTTTGTTCAACGTGGATTTATGCCAGCTTGGTTGATTACCGTCAGATGGTGTTTGCTAAACGAGGCTTGAGTTGGCACTTTTACCTGCTCATTTAGCGCATTATTATAAATATACATTGTGAGAGATTGTAGATGCGTTCTATGATACTAAAATAAGTAAGGTTTTATAGCTTCATATATCTGTCCCGGATATATGAAACGGGTATGCAGCCGTTTGATGTGCTTCATTCCCAAGAGACATACTTGTTTTGCCATTACTGATCTAGCTGGGGAACTACTCTCCCCATGAGAAGTCAGTGTACCACATATGATTGACAGCTTATACAGGAACTTCAGAAAGGGTCATCGCAAGTACCAGTGAGTGATAATCAAACAGACAAAGCTTCGTCTGCACCCGGCACTGCCATCTCAAAATAAAATGTGTGCGTTCTACAGCACATTCGCTACTTCAGTCCTCCTGGGAGCTACATGGTTTGGTTTCTGGTTAAAACAAAATATTTTTTCCCTCAGTTACTACTGAATGAACTAAGATTATTCAACAGAGTGAGGGGAAGGGTGATCGATGATTATGGTCAGCACAACACAATATCATAGTATGAGTTTTCTTTATATAGAACGTCATTAAACAACTCTCAGCCTGGGCTGAGCACTCCATTTTCATTGCTCAGTCACTAAGCAGATGAAAAAGAATACGAAAATAGATAACCTAAGTTGTAGCCGGTACATGTATTGGGCACGAGCCTCTCTCACTCTGACAGGTAGTTCTCTGGCATTATTATGATTTATTTTTTTGGGTTGTACTGAGCTCATGACTACCCAACGTGTATCCTGGCAATCAAACCAAGAAACAAAATCTGCATATTAGTCAAAGCCAACCTTAATAAATTGAAACGATTTCAGAGCTTTCCGGAATTTCATTAAGTCTGGCTCAAGTCGGAGAGCAAAAGGCAGCTCTATTTTAAACCATGCAAGTGCTTTATCCTTTAGGCCAATGGTTGAAAGCTTTTTCAAGAAATGTGAATGTGAGACCGTGTCAAACGCAGCCAACAGATCAAAAAGTATAAGAGCTGCAGAATTGCCAGCATCTAAAGTTATCCTGAGATCATTAGTAACAGCGATGACTGTGAGAAATTGGGTTTTTGGGTGTAAACTCTTCTCAAGCACAGCCACAATCCCTATCAGGGTGAACCACTAAAGCCACTAAATGAAGCTTAGCTTAACTCTCTGATAGCTTGGCATAAAAGCAGTCAGGCTTAACTTAGAGACAATGGGCCTCATTCCGACCCGGACGGGCGGCGGACGCCGCCCGCCGGGCGGAAACCGCCCAAACACCGCCCCGCGGTCAGAAGACCGCGGGGGGCATTTCAACTTTCCCGCTGGGCCGGCGGGCGATCTGCAAAAGATCGCCCGCCGGCCCAGCGGGAAAGCGCCTTCCACGAGGATGCCGGCTCCGAATGGAGCCGGCGGAGTGGAAGGTGTGCGACGGGTGCTGTGGCACCCGTCGCGCTTTTCAGTGTCTGCTAAGCAGACACTGAAAAGCAATGTGGGGCCCTGTTAGGGGGCCCCTGCAGTGCCCATGCCATTGGCATGGGCACTGCAGGGGCCCCCAGGGGCCCCACGACACCCGTTCCCGCCAGCCAGGTTCTGGCGGTGTAAACCGCCAGAACCAGGCTGGCGGGAAGGGGGTCGGAATCCCCATGGCGGCGCAGCTTGCTGCGCCGCCATGGAGGATTCCCATGGGCAGCGGGAAACCGGCGGGAGACCGCTGGTTTCCCGTTTCTGACCGCGGCGTTACCGGCGCGGTCAGAATGCCCATGAATGCACCGCCAGCCTGTTGGCGGTGCATTCGCTGCCCTCGGCCCTGGCGGATTCAATCCGCCAGGGTCAGAATGAGGGCCAATGTGTTAAGTACTTATGCAGCACACAAACAATAATGAAGTGAAAATACAACACAAGGAAAATCTCACACCAATTTAGAAAAGCAGAGTACATTTTAATAAATGATCTGACGCCAAAACAACAAAAATCCAGTGGATAGAACTAGAAATATGTGATTTTGAAAGTTTAGATAAAAATCGTGCTTAAAAGCACAAAATGCCAATTGTGGTTATCACCTCACACTGGTCCATGACAAAGAAACAAGTTCAAGCACACTGAAATGGAGCGTGGGCCGGATGCAAGGGCCAAATTAGGACTGCTGAACAAAGTAACTTAAATCCTGGTTGCAGAGCGTTGTGAAGTCCAGTATCGAAGATGCGTCTTGTAACAACGGTTCTGAGGGGCAGCGATACAAAGTCCTGCATTGATATGCATCATACAGCAGCAGTTCTGAGAAGCTGCTTGGCTGTGATATGAAGTCCTGCACCGATGTGTCAGAACTGTAAGACTGCGATTTGAGATCCTGTGTCGAGATGCATCACGCTGTGGAGGTTCCAATGGGATGCGGGATGATGCTAGGACTACAGCTGAGCTGGCAGAGCAACGTCAGGCCCACAACCAAGGGTCCAGGGCTTCAGTAGCACCACTTGGGGGGCACGACTCACAAAAGATGGAGTCCAGTTGCAGGGTTCAAGGTGGTTGGAGCCTTTCCTCTCTCTGAGGCTCTGATCAAGAGGCCAGATAACTAGCCCTTTGAGTCACTCTGGTGATCGTGGTTTTAAACTGAAGGTCCAGTCCTTCGCACTCGGGCAGCAGGGCAGCAGAGCAGCATTCCTTCTTGCAGCAGAGCAGTCCTTCTGAGTCTCCTATAGGTCCAGAAGTGTGCTGAAGGGTGTGTCTGTTGTCCTATTTTATACCGTGCTCCTTATTTGAAGTAGGAGAAGATTCTAGAGTTTCCTTTTGAAGTGCTTGAATTTCTTGACTCCTCACCTCAGGCTCCAGCCTGGCTGCAGGCACAACGGGCTACTGTGAAGTCCTTTGTATGAAGGAAGGGCACAGCTTATTGACTATTAAGAGGGGCTGTGTCTAACACCCCCACTATGCTATTAATGACCCATCCAGGCACACCTAATCCCTCTATTGTGTGGCTGTCTAGGACGATTATGCAAAGTCCAACTGACAACTGCACCCGATCATGTAATCCAGGAATAGACTGCAGATACCAAATAGGGCAGGAAAATGCCAAATTCCTAAAACAGCCATTTTCAATATTTTGACGTAAAAGTCTACTTTACCGTTAGAGGGAATTTTTAATAACACAAAATATGAATTTCCTACCTGCTCTCAATCAAGAGTTAGCACTTAAATGTAATAAGACAACCCAATGTTATCCTTTGGGAGAGGTAGGCCTCACAGTAATGAATAATGAATTTGTGGGGTTTTCACTACCAGGACATATAAAACTTAAAAGTAGGGGTGTGGCCAGCCAAATGCAATGATGACCATGCTGTGAGCTAGCTCCTCTGAGCCCCACAGTATCTGTGGCAGCGCAACCAACCCAGTACAATTGCCCACGTTTTCAAGGTGCTCCGTAGCAGTGGGGCGCTGAGAGCATCATGTTTGCCCCACCTAAGAACCTGGGAGACGACAAGGGCTGCGGGCGATAGGACTTACCAGCTGCAGTTAGGCCTGCTGCCATTAAGTGGCTTCAGTATTGCTACCTGAAGGCCTGGCAGTGTGCGGGGGCCCTAGGGAGGTCCTGGCTGCAGCATGTTGCCCGGTTATGTCCGAGGCTGGCCTCTTTGCTGGGCCCGACCTGCTGAGTTGGGAGGCGACGACAGAGCCTGCAGGGGCCTGATTTTGAGAGCCCAATCACCCAGTTGCAGCAGCAGTGAGTCCAAGCTTCATGCAAGATGGACTGGGCATAGTGGCAGACTAGCGGGGAGAGCTCATGGCGGCCCCCCAATCTCCCTCTTGCTACATAGGCACCAAGGGGTCCTAGTAGGCATTGGCCCCTTGAAAGAGAGATGGAACACTGAAGGTGCAACCTGTGCAAGCACATCCCAACCGGATAAACGCTGATTCCCTTGTTGCTTAACTTGCTGGGACTGTCACTACCCTCCAAGCTTATCGCCCCACCACTAAGAGGAAGACTCCTACCCAGAGCCAACAACCATCGCCAACCCGACTAGCCCAATCCTGCACCACAATGTACTGCTGAGCTTGCAGGCCTCATGGAACATTGGGTGAACCACAAAGCAGGGAAACTTATGATCAGGGAAGATTGTAGCTGCGGGGATGCCTCATATATGCCCAACTGCCCGTGAGCTGAGACAGGGTAGCATAGAGCGCCTGCAGGATACACTCAGTCAAGCACATCCCCTTCTTCTCTCATCTTAGGAAGTGGGGAAGCTGCAGGTTTCGACTGCTACCTAACAAACTACCATTGCTAAGTATGCCAAAAAACTCTCCATAGCCTGCAGATGAAGTTGGTGGAGGGACTGCATGGGTACAAGTTACCTCTAAACAGATTCTCCAAGCCATACATGATCTTTGCACTAGAATGGAGAAGCAAATAGGTAGAATGGGAATGGAGGTGAGACTGCTCCGCCAATATGTGTGGAAAATCACAGATAGTGTTATGGATACCAACGACCGGATCTCCACTGCAGAAGACACATTCTACTCTTGGCCCAGCAACTTCATCAGACTAAGAGAAAAAGTGAGCTACCTCGAATGTAATGTGGAGGATGTGGAGGGTGGGTCTCGGTGGAACAACCTGCACTTTCTGGGTAAACTGGGGCAGAGGGGTAAAATCCGGTGGCCTTTTGGACTCATGGCTAAAAAGTTGGCTACTGTGGAGGCCTTGCCTCCTAGCTTCACTATCGAGAGAGCACACAGATCATTGGCAGCTAACCTGCCTCCCGGGGGACTCCCATGACCAATGATTGTCTGTTTCCTAATCTACGGCAACAGGGTTTCCATACTACAACAAGCCCACCACAAGGACAACTTTAAGTTGGGTCCACACGCGTTGGTATCAACATTGAAATGAAACAGAAACTGAAGGCAATACAACTGACATACACGTCACCATTTCCATGGTAATTAAAGGTCATACATGATGGGAAAACACACTTCTTCTTAATGCCCCAGGCGATCTGGGACTAGCTGGAGGTGGGGGTACGGTGACGGATGAGCCTGCCTGGAGTAACGCCCCCACTCCTACTACATATAAGGAGACCCAGAAAAAACCTGCATTCAGTGAGATGGAGCAGATTGAGGAGGCTGAGATGGGGGCTGTATCGTGTAGGGAATACAAAGAGTATTTAAACCTCCAGCAACAGCGCTCGGAGGATGGACCCAGTGATTGGCACAAATGTCTCAACACCACAACTCAGTCCAGGATAGACCTCCCGGTCGCCGCTCCAGAATGGACAACTAATTGACCATTCTATGTCTTTTCCATTATTGAACTGTATATGCTCTGATTTGGTGGGGAGGGGAGCATGTCTGATCTCTTGGGATGCTGAAAAATGTTTGTATAACACTGTATCTTGTCAGTAGACACAGTGGGTTGGCTGTGTAGAACTTTATGCATATGCAGCATTTGTGGCTTGACAAAACACTGGAGCCATGCTCCCAGTAGAATCTACGCACATATTTGGGGATGGGTGACAGATGCTTCATGGTTAGGAGTGTAGAGATGAGGGAGTTGTAAGATTTTATAGGTTATTTAGTATAGCCACTAGCTCATACATCACATTGAGCTGTCCAGGCCCCTTGCCCCCTCAGACAACAGAAGCATCCCCCATGACATCACATTGTGTCACATTTTGAATTCTCTTGGGGAATGTCAACCGCCTCAATAATAAAATCAAAAAGAGTGCAGTCTTTCAACATCCCAAGCACCATACACCATAGTTAATACTGCTGCCAGAGACTTACCTGTTAGGCAACCACTGTCCCTTTTTATCCAGTGGAGGCTACACTAGAATATAGCACTCTGGATATACCACGCCTCCAGTGGGGCAGCCATTTCCTTTCATAAACAGTTCCCATTATAGGTTACGAAGACACATCACAATCGCCTAGACAACTTTCACCACTATAGAAGAGACACTTGGTAATGGTTACTAGACTGCGGCATCAGTTAATGCCCCCCCCAGACACACTAGTGGAGGGCATCCTTCAGGCACTTGTGCGAGTACTGCTCAAAATCCCGCCAGGACAGACGGTTATGGGAGGGGACTTCAATTCTGTCTTTGACCCTACGTTAGACACCGTCACCCACCCCCGTAGCTCCATTCTCCAGATAGCCTGGACACATTCTCTGGCCGTAACATACTTCTGGGACCTCCTACATCCGACTACTAGAGAGCATACATTTTACTCTCCCTCACACAGCTCCTCCTCCAGGATACAATATCTGTCCCTCCCTTTGGCAGAAGCGGTGAGCTGGTACATGCATAGATCTTCCCTTGCACCCTGATCAACCACACCCCAATAACAATTTTGTTGAAGCTACACAGCATTCAGCTCAAAGAGTTGTGGAGGCTGAGTGCCTTGTGACTACAAGAAGCCTCCTTTGCTGACTTCCTTAGGCAACAGACTCACAGCTATGTTAAACCTAATAAAGACACTGTGGTATCGGGGACGGTACTACAGGAAGCACTAAAGCCAGTCAAATGGCAGAAAAATGACACAAATACAGTGAAACAGTAGAGTTGATGCTAGTCATTCACAGTACTGAGGAGGAGGGAGGGAAACAGTCAGAGGAGCACATGCAGCATAAACTAGACACACTGCTACTGACGCTTAGACTGTGACTGCTAGATTCAACAGCCCTCTTCCATGTGGTGACCCAATATATGGTGTATACGAGATGGAAGACAAAGTGGGAAAATTGGTATATTGGCTTGTGAACAGATAGCAAGAGCTCCGTATAGTTCCCAGTATTAAAGTGACTGAGATGCATAGACTAACAGACTCCAAACAGATTGCTTGCCACTTTGTGGACTATCATGCCCAGCTCTGTACTAGGCAACCTGTGCCCTCAGCTGAGTGCGAACAGCCGATTCTAGACAGCCTCATTGTGCTTAGGATCTCCAATCTTGACAGGCATGCCCTAGATGAATCTCTAACTGAGGAGGAGCTCATGACAGCTATCCAGTTGCTCTCAGCAGGGTAAACACCCAGCCCCAATGGCTACCCACTTGAGCTATTTAGGAAATCCTCCTCCCGACTGACCCCATTATTGATGGTGCTGTACTCCAAGGCTGTTGAGTCTGGGGAATTGTCTCATGAACTCCGTAGGGCCATTATTTCTGTACTCCTAAAGTTAGGAAAGCCACATGATGAAAGTACATTGTACAAGCCCATCTCCCTTATTAACCTGGAGTCGAGACTCCTAGCAAAGATACTAGCCAATAATGTGATCTGAACAGTAGTGCATCTAGGTCAAAATGGATCGGCACTGCCTGAGATGCCTTCACACTGCAATGGCACTGTCAGCAGGGTCTGGTGAACGCAGGGCCCTGGTGTCCTTTGACATTGAGAAAGCTTTTGGTTCTGTACGGTGGCACTTGATAATCCGCATGCTATAACACATGAATTTTGGCCAACCGCTTCCGTCGCTATTTGTCTATACTATACTCCAGGCCATGGGCAAGAGTTATCTGTGGAGTTCGCCATTGAGTGAGGTATGCAACAAGGTTGTCCTCTGACGTGCCTCATTTTTGTCCTTATGATGGAACCACTGGCAGAGTCGATTATACAAGATGCTCAGTTTAGTGGCTTTAGGTGGCTGGGGGAACTGAGGGCAGAATTTTGGTTTATGCTGACAATGTCCTGGTCTATATTAGCAAGTCGGAGTCATCACAGCCCGACTGATGCGTATACTGCAAGTATACGCCGATGGTTTGGGGTTGAAGGTCGACTGAATTAAATCCACATACATTCCATTAACTGTTACTCATGACAATATATGAGCTCAGATCAACCAAAACTGGGCTAATCACAACTTTAAATACCTGGGTATGCATGTAACACACACCAGAGAGAGGGCATGGGACATGAATGTTGCACCGCTGTTCTCCAGAGTGCAGCGAGACTCGTACATCTCCCCCTTAATATAACCAGCCGGGGAGCACTATTTAAAATGGCATCCTTACCTCGACTACCATATGCTTTACAAAACTACCCATATAGCATTCCTCCCACATTTTTTCACTTCCTACAATCAGTGATTGTGAGGTTTCTGGATGGGAGGGGGCAAACACAAATTGCATAACGCCAGTGTATACTCGAACCATATGATGGGGCGAAGGAAGTGGCAACATTTAATTATCCTGTGGGGCTAGTCACATTGTGCCAATCAACGACTGGATGTTCACTGACTGAGCAGACCCAGCAGTAGCTGTAGAACTCCAGGCCCTTGAGTACTTGGGGGGGGGTGCTCAATTTACTATATAGGGACTACCGTCATGCAGACTCCACCCTCTACGGGATGTTAAACTCACTGTCCTTTTGGCATCAGGTACTGAGATGCATTAATTGGGACTTGGCACTGATTGAGGAAAAACCACTGTGGAGCTGGAAATTACTCTGGCATATGCAACCTTACAAGGTTTCTGTGCATGGGACAATATTCCCATCTCTAAATTAGGGGATGTATGGGTGCGCAATTCAATGTGCCCATTCCAATTTTTCAAGGACACATATGAAATGCACACAGTGCAGTTTTAGCACTATTTACAACTATGCTCAGACAGGGAGAAAAGAGAAAAGGGATCTCATGTTATATCTAACACTAGTATGCAATATCCCGGACCCAATGGTGGCAGTAGAGAACGATGAAAGTGGGTTGTGGGAGCACTTGAGGAGAAGGACTGAGTAGAAGTGCAGATGGCCCTCAGGGTACTGGTGGTCTCTAAAAGGCTGTGGTCAATTCACCTCAAACATCTGCATATGGTGTAATAGAGCCCCACAAGACTGAGAATAATAAAGAAGGGCCTGGACCCCAAATGTCTACAGTGCAAGTAACAAATAGGCACATTTTTCATCTTACTTCGGAATGGCCAGTGACACAAGACTATTGGCACACTGTGGAGCGGGCCGGTGATACCTTAACCAAAAATGGTGACATTGGGATTGATGGATGAAAGGGGCAGCAGCATACACCAGACGGATTGTGGTGGCGGCATCCTCCTTGCGAAAAGAGATATTACTAAACAATGGAGAGACGAGAGGGAACCCCCATGGTGGAATGGACTTCTGGAATGGACTACTGTGTTACTGCCAAACTATATGTGTAAAAATCTAGGGGCTGTCCTGTAAAAACAACAAAACGTTGGGGGGGGGCTGTATTTTACTTTCCTTTAGCAACACAGTTTGAAAAGGTTTGGGGAAGACACTTTGTAGTCCATGAGGTAGTGTGGGGAAAGGCTGACACAATATGATCTTTAGCTGGTGTGTGCACTTATAAATATGTTTGGAAAACAAATAAAAAGAGTTGGGAGAAAAACTTAAAAGTACATTTCCAACCTTCTATTTACAATGCACCCTGCCCTAGGAGCTGTCTAGGGCCTAGCTTACATGTGACATTTGTAATAAAAGGAGAGCTTAAGCCTTGACAAAAGGGTTATTTTGACAAGTTATATTGGCAGTATAAACCTGCTAGCAGGCTGCAATGGCAGGCTTGAGACATGTTTTAAGGGTTTCTTAAGTGGGTGGCACAATAAGTGATGCAGGCCCACTAGTAGCATTTAATTTACCAGCCTTGGGTATATGATATACCACTTTACTATGGACTCATAAGTAAATTAAATATGCCAAGCAGGTGAAAGTCAATTTGACCAAGTTTTAGAGAGTGAGCACAAGCACTTTAGCACTGGTTGAGTGCATAGAGTCCTAAGGCCAGCAATACCAATTCAGAAAAATAAGACTGAGGGCAAAAGGTTTTGGGGAAGACCACCCTAAGGCTGACAGATCTAACAATGATGATGTCCAGATTACATGGTGGTTGCCCTAAATACCACCATAAATAATTAAATAAACAAGAAATAAACAAACAAAATGTAACTTATAGGACCCTCCATTATTCAAGGAAAAGGACTACTCTTATACAGAGAGGTATATTTCATTCTCAGGGACCAAAACCATGTCACACTTCTACTAAAGCTTGAACTCTTGACTACGACCTACCCAAGCTTGTTCAGATAGTACGATGCCACATTATTGTCTATTCAGATCACTATGACTTGCCTCTTGTCATTGAAGGGAACATCTCAGTAGTCTTCTGGACTGCTCCCACCTCTTTCCAGTTAGGTGGTTGGAAGAATTGTGATGGTGGCCACTGTGCCCGAGGAGGACTCAAGCCCGAAATAGATCCCCAGACTGTCCAGTGGCATCTATAATCACAGCCTTAGAGGCCAAGAGACAGAGAAAAATGTATTCTGCAAGATTCATAGTGAGGCAAAAGCAGTACAGTGACTCATTACTCTAGATGGTAAGTCTGTAATGCTGTGAAAGGTGACAGATCAGAGACAGTAAGTGCAGCCTCAGCCATGGTGCTAGGGTGCATAAGCAGTGACCTTTAGAGTCATAGGCCCTCATTACAACATTGGCAGTAAAAGACGCTTACCGCCGTGCAGAAGACCGCCAACACACTGCTGCGGCCGCGGAATTCCGCCACAGCTATTATGACCCACATTTCGGAATCCGCCAAAATTCAGACACCCACACAAGTCCGCCACTCCAAAGGTCAGTGATAAACTGACGATAACAAAACCTCCACCGTCACGCCAATAGAAATACACCCACACTATCACGACACACGAATCCACGCGGCGGTCTTTCAACCGCGGTATTCCATTGCCGGTACACACCGCCGCGCTCAAAATACACACACTTCTACAAAACACAGCCACATTGGACAATTCGAAATACACACACCTGATACACATACACACACCACTCCCACACACCCATTACAATCTAAAACACACACCCACATCACCCACAAACCCCTACTACCAAAAATTCAGAAAGAAGGCCAGAGAGAGACAGCACCAGCAAGAACAACAGCATCCACAGGCACACAACACCATCACCCAGAGAACTTCCACGCACCTCACACAACACACCACTACATATTAGCACACTTATCACCACTCACACCACCCCACACATCACCTATACCACCCCATGGCATGGCAAAGACACCCCAGGTTCTCGGAGGTGGAGCTCAGGGTAATGGTGGAGGAAATCGTCCGGGTAGAGCCACAGCTATTCGGATCACAGGTGCAGCACACCTCAATTGCAAGGAAGATGGAGCTATGGCGAAGAATAGTGGACAGGATCAACGCAGTGGGACAGCACCCAAGAAATCGGGAGGACATCAGGAAGAGGTTGAACGACCTACGGGGGAAGGTGCATTTCGTGGTCTCAAGACATCATCTGGCGGTTCAGCGGACTGGCGGCGGACTCCCACCTCCTCCCCCACAACTAACAACATGGGAGGAGCAGGTCTTGTCGATTCTGCATCCTGAGGGCCTCGCAGGAGTAGGTGGAGGAATGGATTCTGGTAAGACAAATCTTAACTATTACATCCCCCACCCTACCTGCATGCCATCACATATCCCCACCCTCACCCCCAGCACTCAAACTCCTCACATATGTCCCAACATCACAAACCACCCATCCCAACACAAAGCCCTGCATGCAACAACAAAGCATGGACACCCATCACTAAAGCATGCCCACTGCACATACCCATACAATTCCCTAAACCATCATCACGCAAGGTCCCACACAGGATTGCGAGCACTGGGGTACACGGTCACCCACCCATTGCACACCATGACACACACAGATGTAATAACCATCCTTTTATACCCCTGCAGGACCCCTACCCAACGTCACCGGACAGGAGGGTCCACACATGTCCACCCCACCAACAGAAGAGGCCCACAGTGATGATAGCAGCTCTGTCCAACCGGATCTAGATGACCAGCCCGGCCCATCGGGGACGTCAGGACAGTCGGTTCCCCTCACCCAGTCACAGGCCACCACAGACCTTCCCCCTCTGGAAACACCAGCACAGCACCCACCCAGCGGGCCCATACCTCCGTCCCCAGGACACGTCAATCAGCTGTGTGTCCACCACTACAGGAACCCAGGATAACCCACCACCCCAACAACAACAGGGACCTGGGGGCAGTGGTAGTGGGCACACGGTCCAGGGGATGGAGGCCCAGGAACACAGGGGAACTGGGAGGGCTGCTTTGCGACAGGGGGCGGACAGGCCAAGGGAACCCACTCTCCACGAGGCCCTCTCATCCATCATGGGAGCCTACCACCACTCCCAGGAGACGATGGCAACAGTACTGGCCAAATTTCAGGAGACCCAGCGCCTGCAGGAGGAACAGTACATGGGTTTCAGGGAGGAACTCAGAACCATCAGCTCCACCCTGGGCACCATCGTGGGGGTGCTGAAGGAAGTACTCAACACCAGGAGGGACACTGTGGCACTACAAGGGGCCCCTGACACTAGCATGGACGATAAACTGCCCACCACCTCTGCCGGCGCTAGTGGACAGGACGCCCCGCCACAGGACCACCACACCAGTACCCCACCCCCTGCAGAGGGAGAACCACCCCGCAAACAGTCCCTGAGATCCAGGAACAAGACAGAGCACGATGCCAAGACCCCCACCAAGAAATTAGACCACCCTGATTGTCATCCTACTATCCCACTTTGTCACCCTGTCCATACTTAAACTGCCCCAGCTCCACTTCCTATGCCCATATGGGCAATGCACCTGTGAGACTAATAGACTGGACTCTGCCATGGACATTCCTCCGCCATCACCCCTCACCATTTTACTACCCCCTCCATTATTGAGCAGTTAAATAAACACACTTAAAGCACAAAACAATCTGGAGTCTGTCTGTGCTTTCGAAATAGTGTATTAGCAATTACAGTGACAAAATGCTCTTTCAATTGTAATGTCAACATACCTATGTCACACAGCTCTAGTCCATGAGGAATCTAAGCAGATGTCACACAGTGGGACCCACATCTGTGAAATCGTAAGGGAAAGTGACAACTCAGTGACCATACACTGGGTGAAAACGACAGACAGTAGAGAGGTAGTAGTGTTAAAGTACCTATAGTAGGCAGGTCTGTACTCTTACCTGTGTCTCACTGGAAATATTGCTGGATCACTGAGTCCCTGTTGTTCATGTGTTCTTCCTCTGCTTCCTCGTCTTCACTGTCCACAGGCTCCACAGCTGCCACAACACCGCCATCTGGACCATCCTCCTGCAGAAAAGGCACCTGTCGTCGCAAAGCCAAGTTGTGAAGCATACAGCAGGCCACAATGATCTGGCACACCTTCTTTGGTGAGTAGGTTAGGGATCCATCTGTCATATGGAGGCACCGGAACCTGGCCTTCAGGAGGCCGAAGTTCCGCTCAATCACCCTCCTAGTTCGCCCATGGGCCTCATTGTAGCATTCCTCTGCTCTTGTCCTGGGATTCCTCACTGGGGTCAGTAGCCATGACAGGTTGGGGTAACCAGAGTCACCTGCAAATGGCGAGGGACAACTGTTAGACACGCACTAACCTGGAAGGATATCCCCAGACCCAGACAACCATTCCCACTGACTTGCTTCCAGGTGCTCACCTAATAGCCAGACACGGTGCCTCTGGAGTTGCCCCATCACATAAGGGATGCTGCTATTCCGCAGGATGTAGGCATCATGCACTGAGCCAGGGAACATGGCATTCACATGGGAGATGTACTGGTCTGCCAAACATACCATCTGTACATTCATCGAATGATAACTCTTCCGGTTTCTGTACACCTTTTCACTCCTGTGGGGGGGGTGCAGTGGGGGGGGGCAAAGCCACATGGGTCCCATCAATGGCACCTATGATGTTGGGGATGTGTCCCAGGGCATAGAAATCATCTTTCACTGTAGGCAAATCCTCCACCTGAGGAAAAACGATGTAGCTCCGCATGTGTTTCAGAAGGGCAGACAACACTCTGGACAATGCGTTGGAAAACATAGGCTGGGACATCCCTGATGCTATGGCCACTGTTGTTTGAAAAGACCCACTTGCAAGGAAATGGAGCACTGACAGCACCTGCACTTGATGGGGGATTACTGTGGGATGGTGGATTGCTGACATCAGGTCTGGCTCCAACTGGGTACACAGTTCCTGGATTGTGGCACGGTCAAGCCTGTATGTGATAATCACATGTCGCTCCTCCATTGTCGACAGGTCCACCAACGGTTGGTACACTGGAGGATGCCGCCATCTCCTCACATGTCCCAGCGGACGGTGCCTATGAAGGACAACAGCGAGCACAGAGTCAAACAACTCAGAGGTACGTACCCACAGTTTACACAGAACGCCATTCATACACAAAAGGTGGCCTGTATGTGTGTTGAGTCTAGGCCTAGGTATGTGTGACGCAGTTGAAAATGAAGCCATGTGGGCCCCTGAAATGGCGGCTGCCTGACCTCTAAAGTGGGACAATGGGATGTGAGGTAACTGCGCTGGCGTTGTACACCATCGCGGTAGGCGGTCGAAGACTGCGGCGCAATGCTGCATTGGTTAACATTGGACCCTATGGGTCCCAGGAGCCAATGACGATGTACGCCGGCAGTGACGGTACGCACCGCCGCGGACGTGACCGCCATTTTCTATCTGGTCAATCACTCGATACCTGATCTTCGAAAGGAGAAGACCTACACTGCAAGTGCTGCTGTGACCTCGATCTGGAAGAGAAAATGGCTCGAGTGTCTGGGGAAAGGGCCCCTGCCTTCACATCGGAGGAGTTGGAGAAACTCGTGGATGGGGTCCTCCCAAAGTACACGCTACTCTACGGTCCTCCAGACAAACAGGTAAGTATACAGGGAGCATGTTGTATGGGCTATGCCTGTGTGGAGAGGGCTGGATGTAAGAAGGAAGGGGGGAGAGTGCTGCGTGCATGAAAGACGGTGCATGCATGTGCCACATGGCAAGGGTAGGGATGGGGGCCAATCAGTTTGACGGTGCAGTTGGTAATAACTTCTCTTTTTCCCCTGTACATTTCACATAGGTCAGCGCCCACCAAAAAAAAGATATTTGGGGTGCCATCGCCAAGGACGTCCGAACCCTGGGGTTCTACCACAGACGGAGCACCCACTGCTGGAAAAGATGGGAGGACATTCGCCGCTGGAGCAAGAAGACGGCGGAGGCTCAGCTGGGGATGGCCTCCCAACGTGGGAGGGGTGCCCGTCACACCATGACCCCCCTGATGTTCAGGATCCTGGCGGTGGCCTACTCGGAGGTGGATGGGCGATTGAGGGCATCACAGCAGCCACAAGGGGGTGAGAACACTCTCATTCTGCTGACTTTGCGCGCAGTGGAGGTGTCTGGGTGGGGAGGTGGGCTGTGGGTTTCCCTAGGCCAGGGCGAGTTCCGTAGGCAAGGCCCCTCCGTAAGGCAGGCCATGTAGCACCCCACCCCACCTCTGAAGAGTGACAACTACACCTAGTCATGCCCCTGTGTCATCTATGTGTGCAGATGTCGTCCATAGCCCTGTAGGCCATTTCCCAGGAATTCAACAGTGGAGCCCAAGAGCGCGGCGTAGAGCAAGGGGCTTCTGTGTCTGTCGTGTCTGCCAACGGTAGCAGTAATGCATGCACTCAACATGTCTTTCTTCTGTTGTGCCCCCCCCCCCTTTTTGTGGTCTCCCTGTTCTTGTGTGCATTAACATCATCAGGCGGAGGAGCAGTGGCACCGGAGCACCAGGGGACTGCAGCCCACATGGCCACGGAGGGCCACACTACGGAATCGGACTTCACCAGTGGGACGGAGGGCGAGGGGAGCTCCACGGCGGGGACAGGAGCTGACACCAGTGACACGGACTCGTCCTCTGATGGGAGCTCCCTTGGGGTGGTGGCAACATCTGTGCCACCCCCATCTACAGGTACAGCTGCCAACCCCCTTCCAGCATCGCCCTCCCAGCAGCCCCTCAGCCTTTGCCCCGTGCCTGCTCACCCGGAAGGGTGGGCATCACCTTCGCCCTAGGCACCTAAGGCCCTACCCCAGTCACCCCTGATGCCCTCAGTGAGGAGGCCTTTGACCTCCTCAGGCCCCTCACTGTTGGGCAGTCTACCGTTTTGAATGCCATCCAGGGTGTAGAAAGGCAGTTGCAACAAGCAAATGCATTCCTGGAGGGCATTCATTCTGGTCAGGCAGCCCTTCAGCGAGCTTTTCAGACTCTGGCCTCAGCACTGATGGCAGCCATTGTCCCTGTGTCTAGCCTCCCCCCTCCAACTTCCTCCACCCTGACCCAATCCCCTGTACCTCAGCCTATCCCAAGCACACCTACAGACCAGCATGCACACACCTCGACACACAATGGAAGCTCAGGCAAACATAAGCACCACACATCCCAAAGGCACTCACGCAAGCATCACACACATGCAGACACACCAACATCCACTGCCTCCACTGTGTCCCCCTCCTCCTCGTCTCCCTCCTCCCTCCCAGTCTCGTCTACACTCACACCTGCATGCACTACCTCTACAGCCACTATGTCCCTCTCCAGCACACCCACCAGCACATCCCGCTCACGTGCAGTCACCACCCCCACTACCATTCACATGTCCCCTGTGTCCTCTCCCAGTGTGTCTGTGACGCCCCCTCCCAAGATACACAAATGCAGGCACACACACACCCAACAGCCATCCACCTCACGACAGCCTCCAGCGCATGCACCTTCACCCAAAGTCAGCAAACATACACCTCCTACAACCACCACCTCTTCCTCCACTCCCAAACCCCCTCCAGCTACCAGTCCCAGTGTGTCCCAAAAACTTTTCCTGTCCAACCTTGACCTCTTTCCCACACCTCCCCCACCCCGTCCGTCTCCTAGGTCCCGAACTAGCACTGTAGCCACAACATCTCTGGGACCAGTGGTGCCTGTAGTCACCGGAATCTGGAGTGCACCGGCCACCAGGGCAGCCAGTGTGGCACGGAGCCACAACACAGACAGTCCTCCACCTGTGAAGCATCAGAAGTTGGCCAGTGCTCGGCGGGAGAGGGGGAAGACTCCAGCCATCAAAGCCGCTCCCAGGGGTCTCGGTGGGAGTGTGGAGTCAGCTGTGACACCTTCCAAGGTGGGGAAGGGCCTCAAGAAACCCAGCAAGTCTGGGAAGAGCAGCACGGCGGAGAAGACCGCCATCATCCCAGCTGCCCAGGACAGGCCCGCCAGCACAAGCCCAGCTGCCCAGGACAGGCCCGCCAGCACAAGCCCAGCTGCAGAGGACAGGACCGCCAGCACAAGCCCAGCAGCCCAGGACAGGACCGCCAGCACAAACCCAGCTGCCCAGGACAGGACCTCCAGCACAAGCCCAGCTGCCCAGGACAGGCCCACCAGCACAAGCCCAGCTGCCCAGGACAGGACTGCCAGCACAAGCCTAGCTGCCCAGGACAGGACCGCCAGCACAAGCCCAGCTGCCCAGGAAAGGACTGCCAGCACAAGCCCAGCTGCCCAGGACAGGACCACCAGCACAAGCCCAGCTGCCCAGGACAGGCCCACAAGCACAAGCCCAGCTGCAGAGGACAGGACCGCCAGCACAAGCCCAGCTGCCCAGGACAGGCCCGCCAGCACAAGCCCAGCTGCCCAGGACAGGCCCGCCAGCACAAGCCCAGCTGCAGAGGACAGGACCGCCAGCACAACCCCAGCTGCCCAGGACAGGACTGCCAGCACAAGCCCACCTGCCCAGGAGGCCACCGCCAGCACAAGCCCCGCTGACCCATGAAGGACCGCCAGCAGCTGAGTCCCTGCAATGGAGACCGCCACCTCAAGCACCACTGAACAGGGCACCGCCATATCAAGCCCCGCTGCACAGGGCACCGCCAGCTCACGCACCGCTGAACAGGGCACCGCCATCTCAAGCACCGCTGAACAGGGCACCACCATCTCAAGCACTGCTGCACAAGGCACCGCCATCTCAAACACGGCTGAACAGGGCACCGCTGTCTCAAGCACCGCTGGCCCATGAGCGGCAAGGGCACTGACGCAACTGAGTCCGTCACGGGGTGAACGATGCACTCTGGCCACAAAGCCCCCTCCAGAGCCAGTGGAGACTGTCATCCACTACCTCTGTCCTTAGCAGGATGAAGCACTCTGGGCACCATGCCCCCTCCAGAACCAGTGGAGACTGTTATCCACTTGAGAGACTGTGGCTTGCACTCCCCAGGATATGGCAGTGGGCAAACCACCCACTGTAGAGACATGTGAGACTGTGGCTTTGCACTCCCCAGGATATGGCAGTGGGCAAACCACCCACTGTAGAGACTTGTGAGACTGTGGCTTTGCACTCCCCAGGATATGGCAGTGGGCAAACCACCCACTGTAGAGACTTGAGAGACTGTGGCTTTGCACTCCCCAGGATGGAACAGTGGGCATGTGGCCCCCTCGTGGATTTGGCGTTGTGCACTCAAGCGGCTGAGGTGCCCCCCTTTCCCTCCCCCTGAGGTGCCTGTTTAGTTGCTCTCTGATGCCCCTGCAGTGTTCTCTCTGTCATGGTTGGGGATCTTGTGTGGGCCTCGCCCATACCGTGTGGTCCCAGTGTTCCACTGACTTTCTTAGAGCACTACCTGGACTACTATGCTTGGTATATATTTTGTACATGGTGTATATATATATTTCTGCCTACTTGCTTTTAATATATTACAATGGTTACACTTATTTTCTATTGTCTTTGCATTCTTCTGAGGGGTTTGGGGGGTGTAACTGTGATGTATTGATTTGCATTACTGTGTGTGTTGTAATGGGGGAGGGTGGGGGTGTTGCATGTGTATGTCCCTGTTTTTTCCCTCCCCCCTCTCCTGTGTCGTAGGTGCAGTACTCACTGTGAATTCGCCGCCGGCGTTCGTGCTCCTGGTAGAGGAGCAGGAAGACTATTGCAGGTAGAATTTGGAGTTCCGGATCCATGGCGTCCTCGTTCCTCGTGGGGTGTGTAAAGGTGAGCATTTTTCCTTCGGGATTTCTGTTTCCCCTCGTGTTTTTATCCGCGGTGAATCCGCCCCATAAAAGGTGGCGGATTGGCCTGTCATAATAGTGTGGGCGGTACATTGTCTCCTGCATGTCTGTTGGCGGTGACCGCCGCGCTGTTTGTTTGTACCGCCGTGGCAGTCGGAGTGTTAAAGTGGCTGTCTTTGTTGGCGGTTTCTGACGTAATTGCAATTTTTTTACCGCGCCTGTTTGCGGTCTTACCGCCGCTTTAACACCGACCGCAAGGGTTGTAATGACCACCATAATGTTCAGAACTCTCGCAGGCTGATTATGTTTATTGGGGGAATCATCTAGGGTGTTTTTATCGTAAAACGCCTACACTTCCCTAAATAGTTGAGCTCCTTTAGACGTTAACCACTCCATAGCCAGGCAACATTTTCTGGCTTTTTTTTCTGATGACTAAGCTCCCATGCCTTGTTCTCCAGTTGGGATCAGCTACAGCACTCTTCTAAACTTTTTTTAACACCTCTGTCCACAAGCTGCTTCTGTAGGCTGGCCTCTTGTGCAAATGTGTAGTGATCAGTCCAAAAATGCGGGGAAAGAGTGGAAATCTACTGCATGAACATCCTTTGTCATCTGTATGACCCAGATGCTGCCTGTCAAAAGTGGTGGACGCTGCACCCATTTGCCCTTTTGGCAAACAAAGTGATTTGCCTAACACTTGGGTAACAAGTGTGTCTTGCAAAATGGTTGGGAATGTGTCCAGGTCTTGAATAATTTGGGGATTGCATTCTCTGATTGTTTACCAGAAAGGTTAATTTCCAGAGAAGGGAATTTATATTTTCTACCACTTTCCAACCCAGCCTGAAACGCAAACATAGCTACTGGACAAAGCTACTTGTATTGTAATGTCAAAGACCACATCATTCATACTTTTTACTCAACTCTTCATGTTAGCAAATAACTACAAATAGACTTCACTTCTGTAAAGCCATTTGTAGTGGCTGATAGTTGTTCAACATTACTTTAGCATAGGCTGAAGAATTTGCAGCATGCATAGTAAGGCAAACAACTGAATAGGATATTTTAGAATACGTTTCCAACTCCACCCTGCTTTGAATACTTCAGACCCTATTAGGAGTTTGGTGAGAAGGGTAGTTCACCGCAAATGTGGCACAGTCACTGCCTGCCAAACTCCTGGCTCACCCACTCTTTTTATAGTTGAATTATTCATCATGTTTCACCAGTGGAGTCTCAGCTGACTTCACAGCCAGGCAGGTGGAGATCTCTAAATATGGCAGTCTATAGTTAGCCATGGCAGTGGAGTTATTATCTTTGGTACCCTGGTGAAATGGAATACCACAAAGGCAAAAAGAAGCCACTCAGCTGCCAGTCAAAACGTATGCTGAAAGGTCTTTGAATTCTGTATAAAAGCAGAATTTCTGTGCTACACATAACTGTGGGACCAATGCAACTAATTACAATTTCAAATTCCAGGCAAAATAATTAGATCATGCTAACACAAATGTCTTGATTAGAAATTATTAATGTATGTTTATGTATTTTGAATAATGAAAAATGTAGAAAATGACTAACGTAGAAAATTATTGTGCACGTTTGAAATTGTGATCGCGGAGAGCGGTCACCAACATTCACAAATTATGTTAAAAAGCAACTAACATATGTGAAATATTGAAAAATTTATTAAAATAATGTAGTAGTATGTCATATTGAGACATATAACTTATGTTTTGCATAAATATGTGGATCTTAACTGAGCCAAAGTCATGGCCTAGTTTCCCAGGCCTTGTGTAGAAGCTGAATATTAACGTTCAAAGAAAGATGCTGGCAAATCAGACTAACCGTGAACTGCTTATTGTCTAATAAAAATTGTTTCGCTGAAAACTTTGCATGAACCGACGGACAGGACACGATGGAAACCAGAATGTATCAACTACTGTGTAAAGCTCTCAGAGTGTACTTTCCCAGGACTCGAACAATAGAGACACTGACTAGAAAAGAAGATGCAACATTTTCGATACCTGACAAGCTGGATGATGAGGACATCGCAAAGTGAACCAATCAACAATCTGAGAACTGTACAATATTAAAATTCATAGATTTGGAGTAAATATACAATTGGATAGAGTCATAACTGGTGATTAATTGACCAATTAGGAATGGGGGATAGTCTGGGTGACTTTGATATAACAACATGACAGAGGGAATAGACCTCAGACCATGTTCCGAAATTGACACGAGATCGAAGAAGATTCGAGATTCTGCCATTGGGCTCATGCTCTTGAGAGCCTGATATGATGTTGATCGATTGATGACCTGAGGACGAAGACTGACTTGTTGCTGATCCATACTGAGGATAGGTAGATATGACAATGTGACTGAATTAACTTTTGTGCCTTTTCTTTCTAGGTACCAACTGCGCTGTTTAAATAGTTTTCCTCTTAGCTAGATGTTTCCAAATTCATGTTCTAAACTGTTTTTTTGCATGAAGCCCCGCATGCTGATGCTAATCTGGGTTAGGTGAGGTTCCTACTTTATGACATTGACTACATAGAGACACATGATTGAGGAACTGATTTGCTGAACTCTGTTACTCATGTTGACTTATTCATTCCTGATTCGATTATTGACTTATGCTACTGCTTTAGAATGTACTCGGATGCAAGTTTTGACTAGGCTATGTTTTTGGCGCATTCTAATGAATTAATACGGATTAGTTGACTTGAATAAAGTTTGAACTAAGTTTCATGAATTAGTATTGTAACCAATAGGGAATAAAACTACCAAAACATATAATGAGTTGTGGTTATTCATGACTAAAGGGTCATGGGGTGTAATGTTTTCTGATTCATTGTTTATGATGACTATTTTTTCATTGAATTACGTATCAATAATTAGTGTGACTGGCATTAGCCTAGCGACCTATGCGCGTCCCCTTGTAAGTTTATTTACTAAGGACAAGGCGGGCTAACAATCACATCTCGAGAAATCAGGTATGACATCCAAATCTTACCACATCTGCCATCCTCATGTATGCACCTCTAAGATACATCTAAGCTATGGCTTCTATTTCTATAGAGGATGCCATGAAACCTTCCCAGAATGAGCTTTGAGCTGTACAAATGAGAAACACAATTTTTACTGAAACTGTGCACTTCACTGTTAGAAATTCTGCTACACCATAACTGGAAACATCAGCACATTTTGCTGCAATATTTTCCAGATAGTCTAAGCGGGCCATATAAGGTTTGGCAGAAGCAGAACAACTGGTGAAAACTAGTGGCTGTCAGTACCCCCCAAAACTGTGGATCTCCTATCTCATTTAGAGTTGAGGCAAACGCCTGGTTTCTAATGGCAAACCTTAAGCTTACTCAACTGGCAGAAGCCTTCAGCCAGCATCCCATCACCTACATAGCTATCTGAAACAATACAACAAAAGCCCACCCTTTTATCAACAGGCTTTTCGATGCATATTTTTCACATGTGCAACAGTCATGTGAACTATGGCCATGACCGTGAAAAATTCTGAAATGTTCCTGATGTGCTAAGAGAAACCTCCAAGCAATAGGGCCATTGTTTCTTTTTTAATAGAAACAACACATCTATGGAGTCTTTTTCCACAACAAAATGAATACTAAGTGGGCCACCATGATGTAATAGTGACCATTATTAAAGGTTTGAAAAAAGTACTCTCACCCTGTGAGTGAAAGCACTTTTGGCAGAAATGTCCCACTACAGCAGTGAAGAACTTAAACTATGCCTCCTCCACCCACGTGGCTTGACAGCTTCTTCTCACCAAGCCCATGATGACTCTCCAAAGTGAGCTTCTTTTTGCCACGTCTGATCCATATTCTGGTGGGACCATCTGGGTGACTCCACGTCACTAAGGGGTCAGTGCTCCTATTCTGGTTTTTCATTTAACCACCTAATTTATTCTGGAAGTTGTAGTTTTGACTCACTTCAGCTGATCCAAATAAACTAACAATCACAGTCTATCTTTAGACACAAGGCACCAAATACTTGTACAAACCTCAAAGCCGAATAATACAGAGACTAATCCACTCCTCTATAGCCAAGGATCAACTAAGGGGAACAATAACACAGAACAGAACCGTGCAAACCAGAACCTAAATTAAACAGATTTACATAATTAACTAAACAAACCTAGTAGACTGACTAAGGGATAGCAACTTCATTACTTGTGAGTTGCAGAAAATGTAAGTTAGCGGCCAGTTGAGAAAATTAAAAGACTCTAGTTGGTGGAGCACAGGTATTGGGTTTAAGAAGCGCCCTTCCAAGGCCCTCAAGGGCTGTATCTCGAAAGTCTTTTTGGGTGCAATGCAGAGCCGAAGGCCTGCTTCAGGTCGCTGCAGGGAGTATAGCGAATTCCTTTAAACCGATATTTTTCTGAGATAGTGCTTTATTGTTAGTTACTACAGCTCGGAAATAAAAGGAGGCAAACCTTACCCCCATGTTTCCTAGAAGTATTATCTAAAAATCCTGGCTTTACGCTGGAAAAAGAGGAGTATTATGCTTTACTTCGAAGCTCTGATTCCGAAGCAAACTACGTTTAGAAGGCAAGAGTGTGAGAAATGAGCTCTGTGGACTCCGCGTTCCTCAGATATGAAAGTGTTACTGGGAAACGAAGCAAAATAGTCAAAACAAACTAACCTTGCCAAATTAAAGCATAATTTGGAAGATTTTTAAAAAAAAAGCCAGTTAAAGGATAGCAAGCTATAAACAACCAAATGTTTTAGAGAAAGTGTAAGCAGCCTAGAAGGGTTCACATTTCCAGGGTTGGAATGAACCAAAAACGTGCATTTGGAAAGAGGAATCCATTCCCCTGTAATGTAATGTTTCATAGAATTGGTGGTCAACTCTGTGCCAAGCGCAACTTTCCATTCTGACCTCAGTCAGCATTCCAGAATTCCAAGAAGTAGTAAAACTACACTCGGATGTGGGTTTAAAAATAAGAGCGCAGTTTTACTACTGTGTTTAGAATCAGTCCCCATAAATTGAATATTAACCTTGATTTTTATTTAAATGACTTAAATGATTCCTTACTGTTCAGTACATTTTGATTCGTTTTGGCTTATAACAAACCCACTATCACACATGAAAAGTACGTAGGGGAAAATCATGTTCACACTTGTCCCAGGGGGTCGCAAAGGCAGTCACGAAGTCATGGGTCACAGCTGGGACTCCTGGTAATTCCTAAATGACATCCGTGACTTGGCTGAAGCCAAAGATTGGGTAAATTGCAACAGGAACTACTGTAAAATCGATTGAAGGAGGGAGGCCTAGGAGACAATGTCCTAAATTATTTCCTTTTTCGTATTTAATGATGGATACAATCTGGCCTTTACCCGGGCTAGGTCTCTCCGGGACTTTAACCCGAAAATAATTGAAACAGGTTTCTACTGTTCAATACAGTCATATCCTTAACTTTACAGCCCAAAATACTATAATTGTCTGAACAATTAATGTGAAAAACGATAAGGCAATCCATGTAAGCAATTTAATTTATGCTTATATTTCACGTTTTACTTAATTTTGCATTCCCTAAGAGTCCTTGCTATTTCCAAGATGCTGTGTTTCTGTATTTTTTCGTGCAGCATATTACTCTTGTGCAGTGCGTATGTTGAGCTGAGTCACCTCCCGGTGTTTATTACTAGACACGACTCACAGTGGGGAATAGAGCCAGTTTGAATTTCTCACAAGGCCTGTCAGTGAGTCAGTAAGGTGTTCAGAATACATGGCCATCCAATCCTTGAACTATCTGCAGAGAACACAGAGCAGTGATCATGTATTCCAGTTGCAATTGTGATTCTGTGCAGGACTCACTGTGTGAAGGAGGTACACGGTTCTCGAAATATTGACAAGGTGAAAGTAAAAGAAAATGCTATGCTTACAGGTCAGTGGGTGTGTTGTGTATTAGGTGGTGGTGATGCGTAGGAGATGCAGGGAAGTGCGTTCAGGAGAGAGTGAAAAAAGGGTGTTGAGAAAAGTTATGAAGTACAAGAAATGCAGATGGAGCAGATGTTGAGGGTGATTGAGACTCTGAAGTCCACTACCCCTTCCACAGGCCTTAGAAATGTTTAATTCACAAATTTATATATTCAGAATAAAAAAAAAATCAACATTAATTATTTACAACAAAATCATTGTTGTCACTAATTTATCTTAAACAGGTAGCAACCATTGACAAAGCCAATAGGGCTGGCTGTTTTTAGGTGTATGGAAGCTCAGAGAGGCACCAAAAGGGTAGCACACTATGGAAATCACAGAAATTTAATTTACATTTATGCCACACACCCTGAATTACATACACCATGCCCCTTTTAGAACCCCTTCCCCATTTTTTCCACATGAAACCCTGGATGTAGTCCTTTAGGCCGGGTACCTTTATGTCAGCCAATGTGGAGTTTTCCCTCGGGGGTTCTCAAATGGTTATTATTGCCACCTATACTTTTCATCCTGCATGTTTGCGCTCTATCCAACTGTATTCAATCTGTTGGTTGTTCTTCCCCTTCATATGTATATGACACTGAGTTCACTCTCTGCTTAGACCATAGTACCCCTGTAATTATACCCCACTCCCTCAACTCCCTACAGTTAACAACAAGTGGCTTTCAATGTTCTCAAATTAAAAGCCAATGTAACAGAAATAGAAATGTTCGTCGTAGATAGAAATCAAGGGTGCTTGTACAGGTAACTTTGGGAACTGTAGCACCCCTCTTTCCTCAACCCTGCACCCACTAAAGCAAGATCTCTTTGGACCAGAAGATTTCGATGCACTTCCAAATTAATGGGGCCTGCAGTGCAGTTGTATATACTTCACACTTGCTGACACTGAAACTGCCTTTTCCCTTTTATTTCCAGAGACTTGCATGTACGTGTTGTTGCAGCATGTGTGATTTCTAAATTGGACTAATGCAGTATCTTATACTTGGGACTGTCTGCTTCGTGTTTGCTAAAACGTCAAAGAGTACAGCATGCCGCAGTACTGCTTATTTCTCATTAGAAATATGGTAGAGTATTTTAGGCTTGCACAAAGCTACACTAGCTGGCCATAGATTTTCTTTCAACTACTCTGGGTAATTTAGACAGTTTACTACTAACAGGAGAAGTTCTGTTTGCCTTGGCCCTTCTGCTGCATCCTTACTCTCACCAAAAAGTTTGCACTCACAAACCTTATAGGTACCCTCAAAAATGAGTATGTCTGGGCAGATGTTCATTCAGCTTTTGTCATTTAAAATGGTGTAACCATATCTCACTTCATCTGCAACAGAATGACCAGTACACTTCCTTCAGAAGAGCTCACCACAATGATCTCACTAAACCATTTGGTCTCTGGAGAGTACTACTGCAATGGGTCATACATTCTCTAGCAGCAATAATCCATTTAGTATATGTTGTGCTTTAGAAGACATCAAATCGATTATTCAGTCAATCATTTGTTTGGCACACTTAAATCAAGACACAATTGATACCAAACTGCCCCACGTCATGGAACCCGCTAAGGCAGTAGAGGTTTAAGTTAGTGTAGTAACGGTGAGAGCAGAAGGAAGAACTTCCTGAGCACCGGTAAGTCTTAAAGGAGTTTAATCAGGTTTCTTGGATAAAACACCTGAGTACATGAGCCACGGCAGCAGCGGTCATCCGGTGAGAGGTTCAGCAGAATAACTGCCTCTCACCGGGCATACAAAAGACAACATTCCAAAGAACGTGGAATGCGGTCACATCAGAGAGAGAACTCTCCGACGCGACCCCAATCCACAACACATAAAATGCACCATACACACACTACATCACCTCCCCCTTTTCAACAAAAGTAACTAAGGTCATAGTCTAACAATTTAGCAGGCAACTTTGAGACCCTTTTTGTAGTAACAGAACTCTGTGGAAGAAAAGTAGTAGAGTTATCTACATTCGAATCATTGCCACACAACACATTCTCTGGTTCTACAGATGATCTTGGATCTGTTGCAACAAGACGTTCATTAGGTGTGGGAATAGTCTCAAAAACAATAGAATCACCTTTAGGTGTTACACATGTTCTGTCATAAATTTCCTTCTGTTCATCAGAGATGTGCACAAGTCTGCCCTTATTCCACCATCCCTTACCGGTCAATAAAGCAGCACTGTTAGTGATCCTCTCGATCCTAAAGGGGGCAGAAAATTGAGACACCCCTTTACCAACCTTGTAAGGTTTCTTTATAAGAACCCATTGTCGTACAACAAAATGTTTCTCATGTGGATGTTTATGGGAATCAAAATAGCATTTCTGCTGAGCCTGTTTCATCCGCACTCTTTCTTGAACAGACGGTTGGGGAATATTAGGGCATTTGCGTGTGCTTTCTAACCAATTGGGAAAAACCCTAGACGTACACTTCCTGCCTCTCAATAATTCAAATGGAGATACACCTGTGGTGGAGTGTGGGGTGGAGTGGTAGGCATTAACTTTATCTCTCAAATAAATTAACACATCTGTTCCAGAAGAAAGTGCGGACTGAATGCCCTCTTTCAGGAAACGGTTTACCCTTTCAACTAGACCATTCGCAGAAGGACTGTACAAGGGTACTTGCAAATGTTTAATGTCATGTTTAGTGAGGAAAGACTTCATTTCGTTGGAAGCAAAATTAGTGCCATTGTCTGTGACTATCTCTTTGGGAACTCCATCAACATAAAAGACATCCAGGAGGAATTGAATGACAGATTTAGTGCTAGCTGACTCTACGAAGGAGTAGTAAATCCATTTTGAAAAATAGTCTACAAGGACAATCATGAACTTGTTATTGGAAGGAAGTAGGTTAAACGGACCCATGAAGTCCAATGCAACTTTCTTCCATGGTTGATCAGGAAAAGGTACAGGAAAAAGGGGTTTCACTGCGGTTTTCCAATGCTTATCTGAAACAATGCACCGAGGGCACACATTTGTAAAAGTAGAGACTTGGCTGTTGAGACCAGGCCACCAATAATGTTCCCTGAGTTTTCTGCATGTGGCTGTGAACCCCATTGACCCTCATGTGCCAAAATGATCAATTTGTTTCTCAACTTCGAAGGCGGAATGAAACACCCACCTCTAACACAGATCCCATTTTCATTCGACAGTTCTGTAGAAATGTGGGCAAAAGGCTTCAAGGCAGCCTCAAGGTTACGAATGGGTGGCCAACCCTTATGTATATATGCCATGACCTTTGACAAAACTTTGTCGTGAGACATGGCTTCCAGCCATTCCACTTAAGAAATGGCTCAGTGGGAATCTGAAATAGCACCTAAAGCAGCAACAACGCATTCAATGTCTTCATCAGACACATCTATATCAGGTAGAGAAAGTCGTGAGAGACAATCAGCGGTGAAGTTTCTTTCACCCTGTATGTAGTGGATGGAAAAATTATACTCCTGTAACTTGGATAGTAGCTGCACGAGACGAGCAGAAGCTTTGCCTAGACCATCTCCGTGAAGTAAGAAAACTAGAGGTTTATGGTCTGTGAACAGCTAAAATGAATTCCACCACAGATAGGTTTTAAACTTCTGGACAGCCCAGACACAAGCTAGTGCCTCCCTCTCTATAGTGCTGTAGTTTTTCTCAGCAACGGAAAGACTCCGAGAAGCAAACGCAGTAGTGGTTTGTTTGCTGTCAATGATTTGGCCAAAAACAGCCCCAAGGCCTTTAAGACTTGCATCTACATTGATAAAACATTTTTTACCATGAATGAAAGGACTCAGGGCCGGAGCCTTGACCACCAGATTCCTGGCGGCAGAGAAAGCCTCATCAATGTTGGGGTTCCACGTAAACTTGGAACCTTTTTAAGTAGATCCCTCATGGGTTGAACAATGGAAGCATAGTTGGGAACAAAACGTGCATAATATTCACATAGGCCTAAAAAAGACTTAAGGGAATCCTTATCAGTAGGTACTGGGGCCTTGAGAATAGCTTCAACATTAGAACATTTAGGTTTGATACCTTCCGGGGAAATGGAGTGCCCAAGATAGTCGATTTGCTGTGTCAGGAATTTACAGGAATTTACATTTTTCTGGCCTAACAGTGATTCCCCTATCGCTAAGTATAGCGAGAACTTTATTCAAGACAACACAATGTTCATCTCTACTCTTAGTGAAAACCAGGATGTTATCCTGAAATGCCGGCACATTTTGTAAATCCTTAAACAAGAAGTCCATGAGTCTCTGGAATACACTAGCTGCCGACGCCAGACCAAAAGGCAACCTTAGGTATTTGGATGCCCCAAAAGGAGTGACAAAAGTCGTGAGGTCCTGCGATTCAACACTCAATGTGATCTGATGGTAAGCAGCATGTAAATCAATGACAGAGAAGTATTTCGACTCCCCGATGTTAGCTAACATTTTGTGTATCTTGGGCAAAGGATGACAATCGATAAGGATGTTGTTGTTCAGAGATCTGAGGTCGACACACAAACGAAGCTCTCCTGATTTTTTCTTGGCAAGAACAATGGGAGATACCCATTCTGAGGATTCAGTGGGAGTGATAATACCTTCCTGTTCCAAATTTCTAAGTAAAACCTTTAGATCCTCCCTAACACTAATGGGTACTGGCCTGACTTTATGTGCAACAGGTTTGGCATTTGGTTTCAGTTTAATCTTGTGCTGGAAACCCAAAACAGTGCCAATCTCAGACTTGAACAGCTTAGGAAACTTGGAAAGTAGAGAATTCATAAAATGGGAGTGTGATTCGATGGAAAGCACTGGCACTTCACCTAAAACCACGGGGTCAGCATGTCTTGGTTTGAGGTGAATGCCGAGCTTGGCTAAGTCCATCCAACCAACGATGTCCCTGCCATTAATAGCTACATAGATTTTGGTGTACGTGCTCCTGCCCAAAATTTGTAAAGAGGCATAGAAAAAACCCAACAACTCAATCTCTTTCTCTCCAAATGCCTTGGGGTGGATGTTGGGATTTAATAAAGAAAAAGTAGATGGCCAAAACAAATGAAAGGTACTGTCTGATAAGATTGTAATGGGAGCACCTGAGTCAGCCATGACTGAAAGTGATCTACCGCCAATCAAGGCTGGGCAGAAAGGTCCCTTAACACTGCGGCAAGGAGAAGCATTATCAATGGTAAGAACTAAATCAGAAAAACAATTAGAACAATCTTGGAGTTGAGATTCATGGAAGTCTTTAGAATTTCGAGAGGGACAGATCTCGACATTGTGTACCCTAACATTTGCATTGCGGGATAAAGATTTATAGACTGCTTGGAAATGTCCCACTTTTCTGCAACGCACGCATTTCTTGCCAATGGCTGGAAAGGAAGGGTGATTACCGAGATGATTGCGTGAACCGCATCTGTAACAAACAATTTTCCTTCTGTCTTTCACATTTCTTACAGCTGCAACAGTAAAATCTCCATCAGTAATGCAAGAAATAAGTGAGTGACCTTCATGAGCATTGAGAGCTTTGTGAAGAAACAATGGATCTCTCAATGCTCTTGGCAATGTCCATGGCTTCATTAAGGGAAGGATTTCTGCATGTGAGAAGTCTTTCTTGTATTTTCTTTGAAAAGCAGTTAAAAATGAACTGGTCTCTAATGTAAATGTCAACAGAGTTCTCAAATTCACAAGGAGCTGCTAAAATAACCAAAGCTGCAACATATTCTTCTACAGATGCGTTGCTAGATTGTTTGCGTTTGAAGAAACTATGCCTCTCCAACAATACACTCGACTCTTCAGCAAAATGTTTCCTTAACCTTTCAATGGCTTCAATATAAACATTCCAGACACCATCCCCAGTGGGATTAGGAATTTGAGGGAGGTTGTCGAATACGTTTTGTCCTGCTACTCCCATTTGAGTAAACAATAGTGCAAATTTCCTTGGTGGATTGTATCAAAGCCCATCTTTAGCTGCTAGGTAGTTTTCAAAAATCCGTATCCAGCATTTCCACTGTATTTCAGGTTTGCCAAGTCTAGGCAGAAAAGGAGGAGGATTAATTACATTCTGTGGTGATGCCATAGTCTATGCGAGAACATCAAGAAAAGGGAAAAAAAAAAAAAAAAAAATAGAGAGATTAATAAAAGAATTAGGCTTCAATAAACAGTTGTGAAACTTTTTTTTTTTTTAATTGGTGAGATTCATATAGTTTGCAAATGAAGCCCAGGGTGCCTGGAAACAGTCAATGTGAAAGGAGAAAACAGAATCCAATGCTGCCGATGCAGGCGAATGGTTAGGAGCAGGTCCAGCTCGAGATTAAGCATCTGCGAGCTGCGTGCGCGTGTCAACATGCAAGAAAACAGATGCCAGGATACGAAGCACGAGACAGCGAGGAGGGGAGAATTCCGTAGACCGGCTGTGCACGCGTGCTCGCGCGCGTGGCAGGAGACTAAGCGCGAGCCGAACGCAGTGGATGAAGCAACCGTCAGGGTAAAGAAAATACCCAAATGAAAGTCTTCCCCAAAAAGGCATCACAAACCTGGTTGCAGCAGTTCTGTTTCGGTAAAGGTTCAGATGAGGCGGTTCCGTTCGCGCCTGTGGCTCATCGAGGAAAAGTATGATCATCCCCCCCACTCCTGGTACCAAAAATGTAGTAACGGTCAGAGGAGAAGGAAGGACTTCCTGAGCGCCGGTAAGTCTTAAAGGAGTTTAATCAGGTTTCTTGGATAAAACACCAGAGTACATGAGCCATGGCAGCGGCGGTCATCCGGTGAGAGGTTCAGCAGAATAACTGCCTCTCACCGGGCATACAAAAGACAACATTCCAAAGAACGTGGAATGCGGTCACATCAGAGAGAGAACTCTCCGACGCGACCCCAATCCACAACACATAAAATACACGTACACACACTACAGTTAGTTAGAATAAAGCCCTCGGATGTGGCCATGAGAAAGGTGGGTCATCCTACCCCTGTCCTGAGGTGAGTGAGGGGGGGATAGAAATCACTTTTAGAAATTACAAAATGATTCCTAATAACGGAGCACACTCCCAGACAAACATGATAAATATCCAATTCAGGGAACATCTAAGTACCACATGACGATAGGTATATGCTGTGGTTGTCATGAAAGCAGTCAGAGTAAGTGAGATACAAGTTGCTTAGTGAACAGTGAGGTTTAGTGAGGCAATGTCAATACTGATAGCATAATTAGTGTTGGGACTCACAATAATGACCCAGAAGAAATATGAGGATGCCCAAATTCAGCCTGATTTCCCTAACTTATCTCCAGAAGTCCATGTCAATGGCACACTAGTGACTCCACTGAGAGACGCAGGTTCCAGTCAAACCATGGTAGCGAAAAAATGTATAACCCCTGAGCAGTATATAATTTGTTTTATTTGTCTATGGTCACCCTAAAGTGGGCAAGAGTTTTTGTTAATAGAAGAATACCTATCAGCTCATTCTGCCTGTGAAATGAATCACAGGCAGTGATTTGCCTGATTGTAAGTTCGGGACTGTGGGTATTAGAGCCCAGAGTGCTTTCAAGATAATCCTTGAGTGTACTGAACCTGCAAAATGGGATCAGATGCCTGAAAATGAGACATGGTAACATGCATATTAAATCTGCATTAGGGGAGGCTGTGGCTCTGAGAAGGCAGGTCCTTGAGTTGGATACTGTAGCCCTCACCTCTGATTGGAGGGGGTGTCTGCACTAACTGAGTTGCAGTCAGCATAAGATCCATCCCTAGCACTGAAGCGCAAAGGAAAGGAGTGAGCTACACATGAAGGCCTGTGCCAGGAGGCAAACCCTTAAAGTGAACAGGCAAAGGTGAAGTGTGCCCAGTGAACAGGCAAAGGTGAGTCTAATGAAGTCAGTGAGAAAAAGCATGCCTGAACAAAATTGCTAGAGTATAGCCTTAGAGCCCTCCGTAGCGGGCTCTACCGGCCATTAAAGGCCTGCTCATGCGATAAAGGCCCGAGATTTAGATATTTTCCTTCTACTAGGACCATGGTGACCCTTAGGCAAATTGCTCAAGTAAGGGAGTTGAAGCCACAGCCCTTGGGGTACAGTTTATGCCCTTGAAGTTAATGGATGGTTATCACACCTCAACGGAAGGCATAATGGCACGCAGCAAAATTATACGGCTGAGTCCATCCAATGAGAAGGTACATATAAAAAACTGTGAACTTTGTCAATGTACCTGTTCCCTTCCTTTATACTTTAGTCTTATGGATTATGGTTCCCCTAGTGCTGAGCGAACACAAAAGGGTATGAACTTTGGGGGTCATTCTGACCCTGGCGGTCTTGGACCGCCAGGGCAAGAATGACGGAAGCACCGCCAACAGGCTGGCGGTGCTTCAATCCCTATTCTGACCGCAGCGGTAAAGCCGCGGTCGCACCGCCAGGGCCGGCGGCTTCCCGCCGATTTTCCCCCGGCGGTGATAATCCTCCAGGGCAGCGCTGCAAGCAGCGCTGCCCTGGGGATTATGACCCCCTTCCTGCCAGCCTGTTTCTGGCGGTTTACACGCCAGGAAGAGGCTGGCGGTAAGGGGTGTCCTGGGGCCCCTAATAGGGCCCCGGCCTGCTTTTCACTGTCTGCATGGCAGACAGTGAAAAGTGCGACGGGTGCAACTGCACCCGTCGCACGGCCGCAACACCGCCGGCTCCATTAGGAGCCGGCCTCTGTGTTGCGGCCTCATTCCCGCTGGGCCGGCGGGTGCTAACATGGTTAGCACCCGCCGGCCCAGCGGGAATGTTGGAATGGGGGCAGCGGTATTTTGGCCGCATGGCGGCCGCTTGGCGGTTCCCGCCTGGCGGGCGGCGGTGCTTCCAAGGACAGCTTCATTGCCTGGAGGAATGTGCTGGTGGCTATAAGACAGAGGCAGGTCTGCAACACTCACCAGAGGGTGAGTGGGCAGTCATTTCACTATTCCATGTGGCTGAAGACAGGATGGGTAGACCTAATGCTCTATCTGGCGGCTCACAGAACTATTATATATACTGTGTGGCGGCATGGGTAGACATAAATTGTCCTCTTCACAATGAACATTTCCAAGAGGCTTTTCAGTGGGAGGGTTTAGAGGTTTAGAGATTAATTTAAATGATATGGTGAGCCCTTGAATTTCATGGCGGAACACAAACAGTACAGTCATCATGCAAATGAAGGTGGCCCTTCCGCATACGTGACCTAGTTGAATAGCTTCTCAGTGTGACAGTAATCAAGGATATTATCATGGATTTCTCAACAATAGTCCTTGGGCTCATAATGGAAAATGATATCGTCAGAAACACTGTTAAAACATTAATATTCTTTTAGTCTCACTTTTTACACCCGTTTTCCTTTAAAGTATATTTCTTTCTGTCACTCACTACTTTCTTTGTATGCCGTTCCCAAATAAATCTGAAACCTTTCACTTTAATTCTGATCTGAATCTAAAAAAAGAATTACTCCTGCATCCAGCGCACAGTACGCAAAATTGCCACTAAAAGCCCTGTGGTGTCTTAAAGTTTCCTTGTGTACATTACACTAGGTGTTTTGAGGAATAGCTGCTATGATAGAACATACCACTCCTCTATGTGAGGAACGGGGTTTGGCATGAACATTAAAGCCCATCTTTATTGTCTGTTGAGGGGAAGCCATGGCTTCAGCAACCTATTTAACCGTTGTGCTGCTTGGCCGTGGCAGCTGTAAGGCCTGAGGGCCTGCGTCATGCCATTAGTGAGGTGGTGGGATGAGGGATAAGCACCAGAAGTACCTGTGACAGAGGGAGAGGATCCAGGGACTACTGAAAACTCTGATCTGGACGGAGCCATTGCCTTCTCTTTGACACCGTTTCTCCCCGGTTATCTTGTTCAAAATCAGGGCGAGTAGGGCAGCCTGACCTCAGCCCAGTGGATGCCTTTTGGCTTCTAGAAGCTACCAGCTTCGTGAGGTCTTCAACTATGTCTGCTGTGCATACAGAAATTTACACTGCAGTCAAGTTTACATTTCTATTTACCTTAAGGCACCCCATGCCTCTGTAGAATTTAACATGTTATCACAGTATGTTTGTATGGGCAAATATCTGCCTCTTATCCTCAGAGATGCATATCTTCAAACCATTCTTGTTTTACTGAGGCTAACCATTGTGTCATGGTTTTTTTATTACTTTATATAAATGCAATTGTTTTCAGCAATAGATCGGGCCATGCATCTAAAAGTTAGAAGGCTACTTTCCCACGTAGCATCTAGCCTGCTTTTGGTGTACCAACATTTCCAGATTTCAATGTTTGCACAAAAAGTGGAAACTGTTGCCCCATGTATGTATTTCCAAAGACTGCCGAAGCCGCTGGTGCTGAAATACTGCCCTAAAACGACTGATCTCTGACTCCAGCCCGAAATCGGGTGGAATTCCGAGACTAGTCGTGCTGGCGCCCGGCGGTGCAGAGGTGGTACCGCCACCAGTACTGCCACACCAAAAAGAAACCGCACACCATATTACAAACTGTAATACGGTGTGGCAGTGTCCAGATGGCAAGGCGCTGATGGCGGTAGAAGTGCCAGGACCCGTCTCCTCCTGGGCGACCTCCTCGACGGATGAGATAAGTGGATCATACGACAGGGGAGGGTGTGTGGGTGTGTGTGTGTTTGTGTGTGAGTGATTGTGGATGGGGTTGGGGGTGAGTGATTTTTTGTGGATGGGGTGAAGGGGGTGAGTGCATGAGTGCGTGTGTGTGGGCGTGAGCGATTGAGTGCGTGAGTACAACACTGGACCCCATCTTCACCTCGAGCAACCGGATCACCATCGAGACTATCTCCACCCCAGACTGGAACGACCACCGCTTCATTAATTTCACAATCACCGTACCCAGCAGCCGCACCCACATCCCCAGGACCTTCCACAGGAAATGGAACAAAATCACCAATGAGCAACTCACCTCATCTCTCGTCAGATCCCTCCCTCCTCCCTCTGATGATGCCAACACAGCAGCACGCAATCTCAACACATGGATAACCTAATACGCCAACACCCTAGGCCCACTCCGGCTGACATCGGCCAAATGCGTACCTAAGAAAGCTAGCTGGTTCACCACCGAACTCCAAGAATCAAAGCGTACCCACAGATGCTTAGAGAAAAAATGGAGGAACAGCCAAACCAGCGAAGCCCTCGCCTCTTTCAGAGCCGCAACTCCCGCCAAAAAATCAAGAACTCAAGGAAGGATACACTCTGGGAGCACATCAACTCCTCCACACTCAACTCTAAGGAACTCTTCCCAGTCATCAATGAGTTCGCAGATCCCCACTCCAAAGCCACCAGCATCCCCCCATCACAGGACCTCTGTGACAAACTCGCCACCTTTTTCCACCTCAAGATCCAGGACATCTACGACAGCTTCCTCCTGGAAAATCCTGGCACCGGAACCTGTGACCGAGCCACACCCCCCAGAACCCACCCAGACCATCCACAGCTGGTCCACGCTCACCATGGAGGAAACTGTCAGCATCATGAACAGCACCCACTCCGGAGCCCCCACGGACCCCTGCCCACACCACATATACGTCGGAGCCAGCGCATCCATCGCCGGAGCTCCGAAACACAATGAACTACTCCATCAACACTGGCACCTTCCCTGAGGACTGTAAACATGCCGAAATACACCCTCTCCTGAATAAACCTTCGGCCGACCCATTAGAACTAAAAAAATTCCATCCCATCTCGCTGCTACCATACCCCGCCAAAGTACTGGAGAAAGCAATCAATGCACAACTACTGAATTTCATCGAGGCCAACAACTCTCTGGACAGCTCCCAGTCCGGCTTTCCGCAGCAACCACAGCATGGAGACAGCCCTCAGGCAGCTTCTGATGACATCCAATTACTTCTAGACCGCGGCCAGACTGCAGCACTCATACTCCTCAACCTCTCACAGCCTTCGACGCGGTCTCCCACAGCACTCTACGCACCAGACTCCACGACATAGGAATCCGCGGAAGAGCCCTGGAACGGATCCGCTTCTTCCTCTCTGGGAGAACACAGAGGGTCAGACTCCCGCCCTACACATCCAAACCCACAGGAGTCAACTGCAGAGTCCCCCGAGGATCACTGAGTCCCACACTGTTCAATGTATACATGGCCCCTCTCGCAGCCATCGTCAGAAGCCATGGTATGAACATCATGTCATATGCTGATGACACACAACTCATCATTTCCCTCACAGAAGACCCGGACACGGCCAAAAGGAACTTCCACTCAGGAATGAAAGCCGTCGCCACTTGGATGAGAGAAAGCTGCCTCCAGGTCAACTCCAACAATACTGAGCTCATCATCTTTGGAAATGCCCCCTCAGCTTGGGATGACTCATGGTGGCCCACATCCCTCAGCGTACTCTGTGCACCGTCTGAGCACGCCTGCAACCTAGGCATCATCCTCGATTCCTCCCTATCCATGACCCGCACGTGAACTCAGTCACCTCCTCCTGCTGTCACACACTCCTCAAACTTCGGAAGATCTTCTGATGGATCCCAGCAGATAGTTGTAGGACAGACACCCATGCCTTAGTCACGAGCAAGCTTGACTATGGCAACGTCCTCTACACCGGCACCTCAACTAGAAACTTAAAAAAACGACAACTCATCCAGAACGGTGCTGGCAGACTTATCCTGGACCTCCCACACTGAGAACACATCTCCCAACACCTGAGGACCCTCCATTGGCTCCCGGTCAAGAAAAGAATCACCTTCAAGCTACTCACCCACATGTACAAGGCCATACACAACGCAGGACCAGCCTACCTGAACCACAGCGTCTCCTTCCAAACCCCTGCCAGATCCCTCCGCTCTGCCCAGATGGCCCTGGCCATCATCTCTCGCATTTGTAAAACCACTGCCAGAGGACGATCCTTCACCTACATCGCAACAAAGAGCTGGAACAACCTCCCCCTCCACCTCAGACAAAGCCCATTGCTCACCATCTTCAGGAACAACCTCAAGACGTGGCTCTTCGGATGAGGCCCTTCTCCTTCCCCCCAGCGCCTTGAGACCCTCACAGGTGAGTAGCCATGCTTTACAAAAACTGATTGATTGATTGATTGAGCGGATGGAAGGGATGAGTGCGTTTATGTATGTGCATGTGTATGTAAGTGGATGGGGAGAGGGTGAGTGTTTGTGTGAGTGTACAGGGAGGGTGGTGTGTGTTTGTGCGAGTGGTTAGGGAAGGTAGTGCGTGTTTGTGTGAGTGAATGGGGAGAGTGGGTGAGTGCATGTATGCGGTGCAGGGGGAGGAGGGTGTCAATATATGTATGCCACGGGGGTGTGAATGTATGTATGCGCTGGGGGGAGTGAATGCTTGCATGAGTGCAGTGTTTCTGTATGTATGTTAGTGTCAATGAGGGTGTATGATGCAAGTGCATGGGTGAGTGGGGGTTGTTTGCTTGTGTATGGGATTATGTGAGTGCATGTGTGCAGGTATGTGGACATGTGTGTGAGTGTATCCTGGCGACAGGAATACTTATTCCTGTTGCCAGGGTGCAAGACTGCCAGCTTTTTCTGGCAGTGCGACTGTCAGAAAAATGCTGGTGGTCTCCCGCCTCGAGATACCACTAGCGGTATCTCACCATCGGACATGGAATAGGTGCTCACCTCCAGCCCGGCGGAACGCGGTAATGTGGCGGGACGGATGGAGGCTCGGTGGTTTGGCTTCAGCCAGTGTGGGTGCCCCATACACAAATGCCATGCCAGTTCGACATCACGCAGCCCATGGAGACACACATATTGACAATAGCCAAGACACCAACTGCCAGACACATTACGGGTGAGCATCCATACAGCCAACAAAAATGCCCACAGGCATCTGCCACATTCACACACATTCATGGGTGTCAAATAACAACTTACCTGAGTCTCTGGTCGCCCATACAGCTTTTCGTACAGGGGTAGGACCCCGTCCACCAGCTTCTCCAGGTCCCCCGAAGTGAAGCCCCGGGCCCGTTCCTCTGTAGCATGTGCCATCTTAAGGACCAGAATCAGGACACAGCAGCTCACGCAGTGGAGATCCGTCCCTCTCTGGTGCAGGAGTCAAGTGGCAAGGGCAAAGCAAAATGGCGGTATTTACCGTGGCGGTGTGCACCATCACCGTTGACGGTGATGGTGATTGGCCCTGTTTTCCCCATAGATGCCAATGATATCCAATGAGAAGGTACACGCCGGTGACCACCACCTACCGCCATGACGACTAACGCCAGTGAAATGAAGTCACTTTCTACACTACACTACCTGTAGGGCAGGGGGCTGCCATTTTGCATCCACCACGCCTTCATAGAGGTCCTAATCCATGGCTCCATTCCCTCTGCCCTATGTCAAGTACTGGTATGATCAGTGATTCTCCTCAGAGAATCATAGTGGGAAGTGTGCCTACACTGTGATGCAATGAAACATATACACATCACCAGACATTACCCTGACAGGAATACCATGTTCTCTGCGTCTGTATGAGGGACAAGAGTGTTGCATGTACAAATGAATGGTAGAACAATGTCATTGAAGTGTTTGTCGCAACTCAATGTGTCTCTCTTCCACCCCTATAGGTAAAGACCCATGTGGCGAGGGAGGGTCCCATCTGTTTACAAACCCGTGGTTGATCTGGCCACCATGTAAGAATGTCACATCATCATTACTTACCGCCTGAATTGAGCCACAATCCTGGAACTCTGTTCACAAATGGAGCCTGTTCTGATACCAGCTAATAGGAGTCCCCATGCCATACCTACAACTGTGCAGGTACTATCTGTGCTACATTTTCTGTCCACAGGCTCATTCCAAGTTACAATGGGCATGGCAGCCGGGGTATCTCAGCCAATGTTTAGCAACATCCTGTCTAATTTTATTGATTCCTCTGTGCAACACCTGCAAAGTTATGTCCAGTTTCCCTAAATGGCTGACCTCACCTCAATCAAATCTGGATTCTATGCTTTTGCAAATATCCCCCATGTGATAGGTGTCATTGATGGTACCCACATAGCCCTCATACCCCCAAGAGTAAATGAACAGGTGATCAGAAATCGTAAAAGCTTTCACTCCGTGAATGTCCAATTGGTGTGTACTGCTGATCAGTCCATTACGTGTCAATGCAAGGTTCCTAGGATCAGTCCATGACTCCATTGTCCTGAGAAACAGCAGTGTGCCACACTTGATGGGACAACTACAGGGTGACAGAGCCTGGCTCATAGGTGAGTGTGTATGACTCTGGATCAGTTAGATAGCTGACAGGCAGGCTGCATGCAAGAAGATAGTCTTTGTTTCAACCCTCTTTCGCCCACTTTTCCAGGGGATTCTGGCTATCCAACCATGCAATGGCTCCTGACACCTGTGAGGAATCCTATGACAGATGCAGAAATCCATTATACTGAGGCACATGGTCGCACTAGACGGGTTATTGAGCGGACCATAGGACTCTTGAAGGCAAGATTTTGTTGCCTCCATCTCTCTGGAGGATCCCTGTGCTATGTCCCTGACAAGGTGTGTCAGATAGTGGTGGCCTTCTGCATGCTGCACAACTTGGCTTTGAGGAAAGCTATCCCACTACTAGATAAGGAGATGCTGTGGAAGGGGCCTGCAGGTGGGTGGAGGACTCAGGCTGGCTGTGGTACTGGCGCTGCAGCACCCCTGCAATGGTGGCCATGGTAGCACTAAACTGTTTCCATTGCTCCATGGCCCCTTGATGGTGTGTTACACGCAGCCTCTGATTCTCCTCTAGCGTAGCCAGGATCTGGGCCATCCTGTTCTGGGAATGGTGGTATGTTCCCAGGACCTCAGAAATGGCCTCCTAGGCAACAGCATCCCTCCTTGGGCCACCCTCCTGACCCACTGCTTCCCTCCCACTGGCCCTAGCCCCCTGTACCTGTGTCCCCTGCACTGGTCTGCCAGTCCCACTTGCACTGGGCCATTCATCATCCTGCCTGGTCGTGGGTGGAGACACGGGCCTCTATACTAGTGGGCAGCCATTCTGTGGCCTGGAGACACTTGTGTGGGGGCGTTGTGCCAGAGCTGATGGTGGTGGCTGAGTGGTAGAGGTGTCAGTGGTGTCCTGGGTGGGGCTTCTGGTGGGTGACTGTCCAAGGCTGTGGGATGGCACAGGGATTTCCTCTTTGTCCAGGCATCCCTCTGCACTCTCCTGAGTGGAGCCTTCGTCATCAGGTGAAGGACTGATACTCCTTGACATCTCCGTCAGTGTGGGATGGGTCGAGGTGCCTGTGTGTGAGTGAATAGAGATGTAGGTGTCCTGCACTTACTTGTCCCTTGCAGCACTGCTTACAAGTTATTGGTGGTTCCATTCCCATGTGGTAGCATGCAGGGTCCCTTTGTGTTCTTTTGGATGCATGGAGTGAGAGGGGTGTTGCATTCTCGGTGTTGTAGTGCTCCTGCCATTTCATGCCTGGGTTGGTGACTGTGCACAGGGGGCTGGATAGTGATGTGTAGGGGGGGTTGTAAGCATGCAGGGAACATGGGTAGGAGTGTCTGGGTGTTGTGGGCTGGTGAGGGAATGGTGGCATAGTGGTAGTGAGAGGGATGGGGTGATACATGCATTCCAGGTGAAGTTGACTTACCTGAGTCCAGTCCTCCAGGGAGTCCAGTGAGGCCCTCCGGGTGCAGGATAGCCAAGACCCTCTCCTCACAGTTGGTGTATTCAGGGGGAGTAGGTGGGGGACCACCGCCAGTCTTCTGTACGGCGATGTTGTGTTGTGATGCCATGGAACTCACCTTTCCTGCAGGACGTTCCATCTCTTCCTGATGTCCTCCCTTGTGCGTGGATGGATTCCCACAGTATTGATCTTGTTGACAATCCTCTTCCATTGCTCCATCTTCTTGGCCAAGGGCGTCTGCTGCACCTGTGCCCCAAATAGCTGTGCTGCGACCCTGAGTATTTCGTCCACCATGGTCCTCAGCTCCCTGTCGGTGAAGCGGGGGTGCTTAGGGGGTGTCATGGTGTGTGTTGTGGGTGGTGTGTTGTGGGTGTGTTGGTGACAGTGCCGTTGTGTAGTTGTGTGTGTGGTCTGTGATGGTGTATATGCTGTGTTTGATTTTTGGTGATGGTTTTGTGTATGTGACTTGTGTGCTGGTTGTTTGAGTGTATGTGTGTTGTGGTGTCGATTTCTGTGGTGCTGTTGGCATTGCAAAGGATTGTGGGTTGTGTATGTGTGTGTTTTATGGTGGTGTGGATGTGTGTCAGGTGTGTGCTTTTCAAATTTGCCAATGTGTGCTTCTGTTGTTGGCAGGTATGTTTTCTGCTGGGGGTCATTACCGCCAGTGGTCTCTTGACATCCACTGTCCACCGCGCTGATTTGTGCATCATTATTTGGTGGGTGGGGGATGTGTAGGGATGGCATGGCGGGGTGGTGTGTCCTGCCGTTCCGCCGTCGTTGGCCCTGGTGGTTAGTGGAGGTTGTCATTTTTTGGGCAGAATGTGTTTTTAGCATCATTATTCGGCAGTGTGAAGTCCACCGCCACTGGCAGTCTTTTGTTCACCGTCAGCACAGCGGTCGTCGGTGATTGACGCCAAATTCATAATGAGGGCCATAGTTCATGTTTACTGTACCTGAAAATATATTTGTTTTTATAATGTCAATGTTTCATGACACATTAACTATTATTTTTAACACTATGTTGTAATTTGGGTAATTTAATTTCTAACTAATTGTAGGTGATCTTTATGTATTGTATATACTTATGTTTTAGACTTTGAAAAAGGCAATAAAAACGTTTAACTATAAAAACGACTTAACCTGATACTTATATTTTGCTCTTTAAAAATCCCATGGTTTGTGAAGGTTTGAATTACATTCTTACAAGAAACCTCTATATGTATAATACATCCTAACAAAAACGACTGCCTTTGTTGTTAGGAGTTTCTTTATTGTGTATACACTGCCTGTGAGTTATATTAGCTAAAAAACACATGGCGATGTGAGCATCCAACACTGTATCCATTGCATGCGCAGTATTGTAGGGAACGGTGCTGTAGAATCGATGTCGCACAAAATAATTATAACAAAATATGTGAGCTGATGACAGACTAAATCTCATATTAAAATGTAGGGTGTATTTCATTGTTCTTGGTTAAGTAAGAGTGGGATATCACCCACATTTGTCGGCTGTACCTTAGCACTTTTTGATACAATGTCATCTTTGCTCTTAGGGGTCAGGAGAGTATGAATATCAACTCACCAAAATACCAGTAGTACATGAAGTGACATCACACATCCTTTGTACTTACAACAGCATCACAGAAAGTCACATCATGTGACTTTTGAACCTTTTTACATTGCAAGAAATTATAATATGGGACCGTTGACCCTGGAGTCACCACAGAAAGTTACACAAGGAGACCTTTGACAGAGCATCCAGTGAACATTTCTTTACTCTAGACATATTTCTTGCAGATCTAGAGGCCCTTATTCTGATTGCCAAAATTCCCAGGTACGATTACCATTTGTATGTGGTGTCAAAAGTGTTTTTGCCTGTAGTATGACTTTTGCTGTAATTAACAAGGGATCATTTGTGGAAACAGTTTGTGCACCATTTCTTTGAGCATGGCTGTGGACCCTACCCTATAGTTTTGCATGCACAATTTGCCCAAAGTGTATTCTGGAGACAATTACTCAGCCAGAACATAAGAGTCACTAGTATTTGCAAATATCTCATAATCAGCGCAAAGTGTAAAACCGTGCACTAAAATTGTTAGTTCCTGATTTTCCACTTTGCACACTAATCAGCATGAGGTTTACCAGAAGGTTTGATAGCGCTTAATTTGAGAGGACATATCTGAATTATGACAAGTCTCTTTACCATCACGTGACACTTGTACGTATATTGCTATCCCTCTGTTAAAATAGTACATAGGAACTAAAAACAAAATAACATTCCAGAATATATCTTCTTTAATAATGGTAGGTACGAAAGGGTGTCTATGACTGTGCGGTAGGATAGAATTCCGTTCAGAAAAATGAATGAGCTATATTTCACTGGATCAGAATTTGACACATAGATGTTGTGGGATAGCACTTTCTTGGAAATATTCAATATATTGCTAATTCATGTTTGCATTCTGGAATATCGAGTGTGATAACGCGTCCCGTTTTAGATAATTTACTTGATCTGGGACTCGTTTTAGGCCAATGAATCTTTTGACCCTGATTGGAGACACCTAAAGACGAGATAACTAATCAACATGTCAATCAATAGGTCAATAACTTCATCAATATTCACAATAGCAAATTAATCAAATTAGTTAATGACATTAATGAGAATCCGAACACAACATGACCTTTCAGTCATGAATAACAACACAAAATTTAATAAGATTTATGATATTTATTCCCTATTGGTTACACTCTACTAGCAAGTTTATTAGTCTCAATACCATAAAACACATCAAAGATGTCACAGTGTGGCAACTCGAATAAGTCTTCATCAAAGCAAAGATCATGAACATTAGAACAAAGCACGACGTCAACATGGATTAACTTTAGCAGAGTATCATCAGCGCATTATTCAACAAAGCATAGATTTAGTTGTTTGTCTATTTGCGTCCGTTTATTGAACCCCTTAACTAACCTTGAATTGGCATTGGCATGTTGGACTTCATGCAAAACAATTTTAGCAACATAAATTTAGAAAACATCTAACTATGGTCTCTATCAAAAGAGCAGTTGGTACCTAGAAAGAAAAGGCAAAGAGACAATTAAAATGTTATTATCATATAGTTACCCTTCGTAATGGGTCAGCATACAGAGTCAGTCTTCGTCCTCAGGACATCAGTTGATTCATCATCAGCCAGGAACGCAGCAAAGTTCAACAAGACAGGTAGAAAGGGACACTTCCCTCATAAGGAGGAAAAGTATGAATAGGGCAAGGTAAGAAAGGTGAGGATGGTTTGGAAAAATCAAGCAGCAAGGTCTTTAAGACAGAATGTCATAGCGACAGCACAAATGGCTCAGTAATGGCAATGGCGAAAGGTGCCTGAATTCTCCTTGTGACATGGCATTATATAAATCTTGTTGTACAAGCTCCTAATTTCCAATTGGGCAAAATTTGTGGCATCATTATCTCCAACCAATAATTTGCTTGTCACCTCATTAGGATTTTCACTTCAGAACAGTTCTCACGTAGTTTATTGGCTCCTGTAATTGACGTCTCCAACGGGTAGAATGTCAGGTACAAACTTTTATTCTCGCAGTCCCAGTCAGTCGTTCCATTGTCTTTACCAGTTCAGGCGACCTTGTACCTGTTGCAAGTTTACACTGTTGCATTCGGCAAGAATGTCTCCTTGAGCAAGTCCAGTCTCATGAGAAAGAATTTACTATGGTTACACACATCTTCTAGCTTCTGGAAAAGTACGGCTACATGTCCTTCAGCAAGTCAGCACATTGCACGTTAGAAAACATTCAATATGAAACCGGGCAGCTAGGCCACGACTCATGCTAACTAAGGCCTAGTGATTAATTTAGCAAAACCTTAACATATAACTCTTAATGCTAATACAGAATCATACATTAGTACGTTAATAATTCATTATTAGTCAATTTCATTTATCATCGTATACATTGGTGGCCATTCCCCGTGGGCACATTTCACACACGTAGGTTAAAAGCACATTAATACATTTTTTATGCGGCATCATTATACATTAATTTGCAAACATTTCTATGTTAATTTTGATTATAAAAGCTACACTCCAACAATCCCTCCTCTGATAACACTTGTCATCACACAAATCCATTCTTTAACAACCCTTTCACTTGTTCATTTCCCTCACTCAATCTCCTCTTTTGGTTCGCCTTTTCATATTTTGCTCTGAACATTTTCTCCCTTTTCTTTTCTTCCCTCCTCGCTTTACGTTTCGCCCATTTTGCTTTAACCCTTTTGCTACATTTACTCAATAACCATAGTCCAAATAAGCAAGCCAAAACAATTACTATTCCCTGTATACATTTTCCTAAAAACACATGCCTAAGACCACTAAACCAACTTCCCACACGCGCAAATCCCTCTCCAACCTTTGCCCAGACTCTTGGTTCTTTCAATTCTTTCAAATCTGCACTATCTCTTGTTAGGTTAGTAAGCATACTTCTAATCTCATTACTATTATCCGGTATGTAGGCACAACAGTGACGCTCATTAAGCATCTTACAGACTCTGCCACTTTTCGCTAAAAGAATGTCTAAAGCAAGCCTGTTTTGAAGAGTCATAGACCTCTCCGCAGCAAGTTCAGTATCCATCAGGAGTATAGTCCCTGTGAAGTTTGTCAGCATGTTATCCACAATAGTAGACAACTTTTGAATCTTTATGGAGTTCAAGACAAGTCCCACTGAAGGAATTATTGCTCCAAATATGTCTCCTACTACACCAGCAGCAGTTTCTCTCTTTTGTCTAGCACAAAGTAATTCTGTCACTTTCGGAAATTTCTTTAAATCATCTAGTTGATAGATCTTTGGGAAAACTACAGTATTCCCAAGTAACATGTCCCATACCATCCCTTTGGAAGACAGTAATAAGCACTAAGTCCACAAGTATAATAGACCCCTGGGATCGCTTGATCCATTCCATTTAGCATGAAAGTCCATTTATTCTGAAACAAAAACACATGCTTACACTCACTCGTTCCCACAAACACATTGTCATAATATGACTTGGCCGCGTAATGCAAAGCCTACCTACATGTTTCGCATCTAAAGCTAGCTTCCCTTGTTCCCTAACCCCATTATTGCTATTACTAAGAAATGATCGTTGCTGCAAGCCCTTTTCTAATTTCCCCTTTAAAACCCTCCTTCTATCTTCAGTGTTATCTAGAAAGCTCTTTTCTACAGGTGTAAGCAAGCATGTCAAATTATTGCAGTGTGTATGTGATGTACTAATGGTCATTCTAGGCTCAAAGAAACCCTTAATCAGCTTTATAGCATAATACTTAGCTGCACTATTCAAATCTTCTATGATAGGCACATAAGAGAACACGAGATCGTAATTCGAGTAAAAATACTGCACTTCTTTTTGGTTATAGAAACGTGTTAGTAGCAAACTACAACTAATCCCATATGTTAATGGCAAGCTGTGATATGTAACTCCCTCTTGGACTGAAAGAGGAATTTGTGTACACACATAACAAGCCTTCGCATCCATAGTGTCAGCATACTCACTCAGCAAGCGATTGAAAGCATTAATAGACAGCTCCCCTTTCGTATTAGTTTTGTCATGCAAATACTTTGTATCCTGCTCAAACCTATCCCACGGCGTTAGTGTAGCAGTCTCAGAAACTGTAGCATTGTTAGATTCACTCTCATCCACCAAACGCATTTCCACAAACAAAGCTATAATGAATATCACACACACAACACCCAAAGCAATACCCAAATATTTACAGCGCTTATTTCCCTCAATGTCATCTCCTGACCTAGGCATGATCTGTAAAGAATCAGAAGGTAAAGTACTATAAGTAAACAACTAATTTGAGGATGGTTAATAACTCTTTTTCTCCGCAAAGCTAAGTAAGGTCTTTCTTCAGCAAGTATTTACAGCTTTCTCATTCACTCCAGGGTCTTTGTCAAATCGGGTTAGCAGCTTGTCACAATCGGTTTTCAAAGTCAATTCAGGTTAACAGTGTCACATCCGGTAATATAGCCTTAGAACACGCCGTAGCGGGCTCTACCGGCTATTAAACAACCCGCTCCCGGCCTTTAATAGCCGGTAGAGCCCACTATGGTGGGTTCTAAGGCTATGAGAACATTCTGCCACTCAGGGCAGAATGTTCTATTAAATAAAACAAATTGCTCACGGAGCCCGAGGGGATTAAAATCCCCTCGGGCTCCGTGAGGCTTTGTTCACAGCTGTTGCTGTGAACAAAGCGAACATTGGAATGTTGGCGCTGCGGGCTTTTACCAGCCAGTATAAGCCCGCAGCACTCCATTGTCTTCAATGGACATGCCAACATTCCAATGTTCTAATTTTCATTAGTCTCTTTTCTCAGCTTTCCCTTTATTCAAGTTCAGCTTAACACAGTCTCTTTTATTTGTAGCCCTCTTCAAGTACCATAATATTGACCTGGAACTTCACAATCAAAACAGAATGCCAAGAACTCTTGTTGCCATTCAGCTGACGTTGCATAAGCCCATTCAGGACCCACGTATCTTCTGTTTGCTATTCTCTTTCTTTTCAACTTGTGGTCACCCTGCAATTCTCCTTCACTCAGATCTTCTTTTCTTGTGGTATTGACCTCTTCCTCTATTGTTTCATTAATGACTACTTTCCCTTTTGCAGTTTGTGGCTCTGGCCACGTATCTCCTCTCAGTGTCCTTTTACCGTTCGGCTTTTCAGGTTGCTGCTCAATGCCCTCCTATTGTGCTATGGTGTTTTCTCTTGCTGGACCTGCAAGTGGCTCAGGGGGAGTCTGAACACTTTGACTTCCTTCCCCCTTAACTCCTTCGCCTTCTGGGTCTGTCAGGGGTTCAACTTCAAACCTGTATCCGTCTGCTTCTGGGAGAACCTCACTTTGGGTCGGTCCTCCTGGTGCCTCAGTTGAGATAGGCTCACCGTCACCCTTCTGGATTTCGTTTGCTGTGTGAGTGACCAAGTCGTCCTCAACGGGCTCTCCTTCAGTCTCAGTTCCCTTTAGATTACTCTCCGGCCCTGAGACTTCCTTTTCTGTAGCTGTTATTTTCAACAACTCAAGTTCCTCATCAGTTGGACACGTCACCTTCTTTGTGTGACTGGCATGGTTCCAGTTTGGAATTCCGGCACATTTCACAGCAGTAGTAATTGTCAGTATCACTTGATACAGCCCCTTCCAACGTGGCTCCAAACACGACTTCCTCACATGTTTCTTGACAACAACCCAGTCACCAGCTTTCAGATTGTGATCTGGATCATTAATCAGTGGTAGTGTGGTTGCTCCCACCTGGTGAGAGAAAGAGCGGACCACGTCAGCCAGACCCTTGCAGTAGTCCAACACCATATCATCTGTGATATTCACAAGAGCACTTGCAGGAATTTTGGGCAATCTCTTACCTCGGCCCATGAGAATTTCATGAGGAGATAGTCCTGTTTTCTTGTTGGGTGTATTTCTCATTGACATTAGCACTAAGGGCAATGCATCTGGCCATTTCAAATTTGTAGCTGCGCACATTTTTGCCTTTCTTAACTTTAAGGTACCATTCATCTGCTCCCCTAGCCCTGAGGCCTCAGGACGGTAGCTACAATGCAACTTCTGTTCAATGTTCAATGCTGCACACAAGAGCTTAACCACCTCATTGTTGAAGTGACTTCCTCCATCTGATTCTAAAGAGAGCGGGAACCCGAAATGTGGTATCAATTCCCTAAGCAGGAACTTGGCTACTGTGAGACTGTCATTCCTACGTGTAGGGTAAGCTTCAATCTAGTGACTAAAGATACACAGAATCACCAACACGTATCTCAGACCTCCACACACAGGCATCTCAATAAAATCCAATTGCATTCTGCTAAATGGACGTCCTGCTCTCCCAATTATGCTCAAATTCACCACCGTACCTTTCCCCGCATTCATCTGCTGACAGATGATACACCTGTGACAGATTACTTCTGCAGCTTGTCTGAATTTTGGGTTAAACCAATCAATTTTGAACAACCTGATCATGGCGTCTCTCCCAATATGTGCTTGACCATGGTAAAATCTCGCAAACTGTGACAAGAGACTGTTCGGCAAAACCATTTTCCCCTCATCTGAAACCCACAAATCATCAGGTCTTTGTACACATTGCATTTTAAGCCAAGAACGTTTTTCTTCTCTGCTGGCACGTCCATGCAACAATTTTAATTCTTCCATTGTGTCAACCACCCTCAATGCAAAACCTGTGCATGTCTCATTTTCAGTCTCAGGTAACAATTCCCACTGATCTTTGAACGATATACAGTTCAATGCACAAAACCTTGCGACTTGATCTGCATATCTGTTTCCCATTGACACAAAGTCTTGTGATTTCACATGAGCATTGCATTTCACCACGGCAATTTCAAGAGGTAACTGGATCGTGTGCAACAACTCCTTAATTCTTTCACCATTTTTCACTGGAGAACCAGAAGAGGTCATGAAACCCTTCTGTGGCCATAGCTGGCCAAAATCATGGACAATTCCAAATCCGTATCTGCTGTCAGTATAGATGGTCACTTTTAATTTGTCAGCGGCATGGCATGCCCTAGTAAGAGCAACCAATTCAGCCACTTGAGCAGAGTACACTCTCTCGAGCCAAGATGCTTCTACGATACCAGTGATTGTACACACAACATATCCAGCTCTTAGCACCCATACTGAGTCTCTCAGGCATGAACCATCAACAAAAATAATGTAATCATTGTCTTCCAATTGAGTATCCTTAATGCCAGGTCTCGGTTTGGTGCACAGTTCTGTTACCTCAAGACAATCATGTTCTACCTCCTCAGCATCATCAACATCTGTATTTTCATTAGGAAGCAAAGTTGCCGGGTTTAACACAGTACAGCGTTTTAAAGACACATTAGGTGACCCCAATATAATCATTTCATATTTGGTCAGACGGGCATTTGTCATATGCTGTGTCTTTGTTCGGGTGAGTAGTATCTCGACGGAGTGTGGGACCATTACTGTTAAGGGATGTCCCATCACTATGCCTTCACACTGAGTAAGGCTTTGACCAACTGCTGCAACTGCACGCAGACGACCTGATAAGGCTGCTGCAACTGGGTCCAAAGTAGCTGAAAAATATGCTACTGGGCGGTTTGCACCTCCATGGACCTGTGTCAGGACAGACAAAGAACAAGCATTACGTTCATGACAAAACAGGACAAAAGGCTTTGTGTAGTCAGGCATACCTAAAGCTGGAGCCCTGCACATACACTCTCTCAGTTCAATGAATGCCCTCATCCCTTTCTCTGACATAGTTAGGGTATCCGGGCCATCCTTAACCTCCTTAAGGGTCAACCTCACCAATGGCTTATAGATAATCGAGAAGTTTGGAATCCACTGGCGACAGTAGCCCACCATTCCCAAAAACATCCTAACGTCTCTCTTAGATGTTGGGGGATTCATCTGTAGTATGGCTGTCACTCTTACTTTGGAGATTCTCCTCGACCCTTTCTCAATCAGGTGGCCTAAGTATTTTACTTCTTTCTGACAGTACTGCAGTTTCTTCGGGGATACTTTATGTCAGTTTTTTCCCAAATGATTCAGTAAGGCAATAGTATCATACCTGCAGTCATCTTTCATTTTGGACGCAATCAACAAATCATCAATGTACTGCACTAGAGTCGAATTAAAAGGCAGTTCAAATGATTCCAAATGTTTCTTCAATATCTGATTGAAGATGGAAGGCGATTCTGAAAACCCTTGAGGAATTCGACACCAACTGTAAACCTTGTCCAAGAATTTGAAACTGAAGAGAAATTGGCTATCCTCATGAAGAGGCACAGAAAAGAATGCTTGAGACAGGTCCACAACGGTGAACCATTCAGCATCACACAGAACCTGAAACATGATCACGGCTGGATTTGACACTATTGGGCAACATTTCACCACTATCTCATTTATTTTCCTCATATCTTGGACAATTCGAACTTTCCCATAAGGCTTTCTCAGTCTCATTATTGGTGAATTACATGGGCTACTCATCACTTCCTTTAGGACCCCTTGCTTCACAAAGTCTGCAATTATCTGCGTCACCTGTATAAGGACATCCTGTGCCATGTGGTACTGAGGTACCTGGGGAAACACGGCATTTGGCTTCACCTTATCAATCCCACTTCCTTTCCTGTCAAGTCCCACACCTTGTCTGTCACTGTTCCCTGTAATTCGGTTGGCAAATCGGTCACTGTGAACATCGGGAAGAAGCTTATCAAAGGGTACTCCTCATCTGTGGTCTCCGTCTCTGGCTCTGAGATCTGACCATCATCCCCCTCGTCATCACTGTTTGTCTGCACTTCAATTCCCTCGTTGGAACAGGTGATTGAACACCTCGTCTTACACAATAAGGGCCGTATTTATACTTTTTTTAGCGCCGCATTTGCGCCGCTTTTTGACGCAAAACGGCGCAAACCTACAAAATACAATGGCATTTTGCAAGTTTGCGCTGTTTTTGCGTCAAAAAACGACGCAAATGCGGCGCAAAAAAAGTATAAATACGGGCCTAAGTCTCTTCCCAATAGGGACACAGGACTTGAATCACAGACTACAAACCTGTGCAATCCCTGGAAGGTACCAATCTCAACTTGGACCGTATCTGTAATCGGGTTAGTCAGGAGCTGATTTGCTACTCCTGCCACCTTTATCGTACGCCCCGAAGGAGGCAATTTTGGAACCTCTGCCCTTCTGACTGTAGAGCGGGTAGCTCCTGTATCAACCAGGAATGAAACCTTGTGACCCATCACCTTCCCCTGCACATAAGGTCCCCTCTGATCTACTTCTAGGGACGCTGCAAGCCTGCACTCCTCACTATCTGAGCAGTCATCCGACCATTCATCGTTTATTCCATTCTCACCACGCAATGGGAACTGTTGTACTGCATTATTTTGACTCATTGTTTGACCTGTGACCTGTTGAGGAAGCATCACCTGTTGCTGTCCCATTGGAGCTAACGGCAAGTGCATTTGCTGTCTAGGTACCACCGGAATCTGCTGTTGTACTTGCTGCACCTGCCCTGGTTGTACACGTGGCATTTGCATTTGTTGCATGGACTGGGGACCCTGCATCTGAACCACGTTGTTCTGAAAGTTCGGATTTGGATCCCTCATTCTTAGACCCCTCACATTTTGAAATGCACCGACATCATTGCTTTGTTGAACAACACCATCCTGCACCATCATCGGACATTCCCGCTTCCAGTGTCCCACGCCCCGCACGCATGGCGACATCTTTTTCATCCCTTGTACGTCATTTTGAACCACAACAGTATTCAAGTCTGGACCACGGTTTACGAAACCTCCTCGACCTCGCTTGCGTTTCAAACATTCTATTTTCTTGCGGTTGCTGCACCATCTGCTGCACTCCATTTCCCTGCATCCCTGCTTGAGCTGCCTTAATTTGCATCACCATCACCTTCTCCGTCAGCTTTCTCTGCTTCAATTCAATCTCATCACTACAGTATTTTGCATACTGCAACACCTCATCAATCGGCTTCGCTTGCCAACAGATCAAGTGATTCTTAATCATCTGGCTAATCTCTGGCCTCAATCCCTCAACAAACCTGAACACAAGGTGATTCATGTCCTTCGGTTCTGTGACCTCTGGGCACTGTAATGCTTGAACGCCTTTAACAATCTCTCATAGTAAGC